>NC_053137.1:29595385-30795385 GCF_016808335.1 Panicum virgatum
CCTCCTGGCCTTTTTCTGCTGTACTGCTGAGGAGGCCGTTACTGAGGCTGCTGGTACTGCTGGGGCTGCTGGAGGCAAGGACGAGTGTTTCTGCCGGAAGCAACGGGGACGACCTTCCTCTTCTTGTCCTCCATCTCCAGGTGCTTACGCTCAGTGTTGAGCGCGCTGCCAACTAGATGGTTGAAGTCGTCGAAGCGGAGGTTGAGCAGCGCGTACTGAAGGTAGTCCTCTAGACCCTCCATGAAGTGCTCCTGCTTCTTGCGGTCATTCGCAACCTCGGCAGTGGCGTAGCGTGCTAGCTGAAGAAAGCGATCACGATACTCCGTGACCGACATAGTCCCCTGAATTCACAAAGACAGATAGATATCGGAAGATTAACTCAAGATTTATAAGGATAGAACAAGGGGGCATTAGCTCAAAAGAAAACGCTGAATGATTATACTTAAGATTACCTGCTTCAGTGCAAGGAACTCCTTCTGCTTCATCTTCATAACGCCCGCGGGGACGTTGTGGCTACGGAACGCTCCCTGAACTGGAGCCAAGTGAGAGACTCGCGGTCATGGACCGGGTGGGACTCCCACCAGTCCAAAGCTACCCCTCGCAGCTGTCCTGCTGCATACAGACGCGCTCACGGTCATCGCACTGGGCGATGTCTAGCTGACGCTCCACTGCACGGAGCCAGTCGTCAGCCTGAAGAGGGTCGGACGTATGAGAGAGTCGGCGGGTGACCCCTCAGGAACTCAGCACGCCAGTCGCGAGGCTGCGGCGTGGAGGAGGCGGAGGCTGAGTGTGAGCCTGCTGAAGAGCCTGAACCGTGTTGTTCAGGGTAGCCATCATCTGCATCTGGAGCTGGAAGTACTGCTCTCCGGAGTCAAAGGCAGAGGCATCGGGATCCCGGTACCCTGGTTGTTCTGACCCTGCTGCTGGCCAGAATCGGAACGGTGCTCCTGGTGTTCACCATCTGATTTGAACAAAAGATTTCACGAGTAAGGATATTGCAAGAATAAACTCAGATGGATATGATAACTCTTTGCGGAAAAAGACTCAGCCATGATAAAGTAGACATGATAGAGTTGACTGTTTTACCCCCAACGATCTATCTCATTTTATATAGTTAACTTTACATCTGAGTGATTTTCTTTAACAAATTTAAACTACTAAGCTATGCAGTCATTCAAAAATCCAAATCAAACATGTAGCATAATAACAAGCAGACATTTTTCACGACATAGCCGAGTTTAGCAATAGACTCGACTAACACAACGTGTCGCAGAACGTGCTATCGTTTTATTATAAAAGGGTCACCTAGCTAATACTCATGGTGGTCAGATGACTGATCAGGCCAAATCTACGAAAACTATTCTTCAGAGAGAAAAATCAGGCAAGACGGGTAAAAAGTCATAGAAGTCAAGGGGTATAATAAAATAGTTTCAGCAGGCAAGATTGGAAAGAAGAAGTCCTAAAACTCGACCAGTTCTATCTAGGCTTTGTCCTACAGTCGATATGGCTCTGATACCACTGTAACACCCGGTTTATAAAAGAACATAAACCGAGCAATCATACGTGCCAGGATCAAGTCACACGTATATACAACAGAATGAACAGTATATCATAGCACATCACGTAAAAAGACATAATAAAGTGAATACAAATGTTATTTATTACAATAATGACAAAATGTCTGATACAGCGGAAGCGAAGTACAAAATACGATAAAGCTCTCCGAAGCTGAAGCAGGGCACCACAGGGACGTCGACTGGGAGACGAACACCTAGAAGTCCTCGAAGTCCTGGTAGCGCTGGACGAACTCCCTCGTGTCGGCAGGAACTGAGCAGCAGTAGCGTAGCCAAGAGGAAAAAGTAGAGAAGAGGCAAGAGTGAGTAACAACTTGTACTCAACAAGTATAACACACCTATGAGGCTCTAGGCTGGCTGACTCAACTGCATTAGCTTTTAAGTGTTGGCAAAATTTTATTAAAGCTATTACTACGAGTTGATGAATTACCATTAACCCAGTTACATAGCAATTAATCAAAATTAATTATGATACTACTGAGAACCAAACCAAACCAAGCCACCAAGGTAACCCCGAGAAGCACCTCCCTCGTCGGAAGGAGATAACTCCACTAATCAAAGGAGGATCTGGGCCGTTCATAACCGTGAGCACGGCTAGTATACCAGTTTTACACTCTACAGAGGTTGCACATCTTTACCCACAAGTCGTGAGCACTAGAGGTTCATCACACTTCCTTAGGTGAGATGACTAGCGACTCACTACGAGGCCGTTACAAAGAATCTCGTTGGTAAGGCGTAACCGCTAAGAGTTAGGTCAGCGACGATGGGGCCCACCTCCGGGGGTACAAGCACAGGAGCGCAATCCAAGCACAGACCAAGCCGGAGGAGCAGGACCATTGAAGCTTACTACTTGCCCCGCAGGTAAGTTACTCCAAACCAAAAAGACCTAATTAATAAGCCAAGTCTATCCCATTCTAGCCTTGTGGTAGCGCTGTTGTCCCAGGTTGTCGCTCTATGAACCGGTCCTTATGGAGAGTGGCCAACCAAGCACTAAGCACCGTGCTGGCCCCCTAAACCATGTTTCTACAAAAACCATCTTTAACGAGACGTGAGCCACTCAAGCCACACAGAGTGCCACTCTCAGAATTAATTAAAGTAAACCATTAATCAATTTAATTAAAAAGAACCAAAGTGTGTTATAGCGCAGCAACCTCACAACTAACCAAAATGCAACCCAAAGGTATATTTAAAGGATATAAACTGGCTTGAAATCCTTAAAGGCATACAGTATTAAAATGCAGTATGAAAATGTATTTAAAAGTGATGGGTTGTTCATGTTATACTTGCCTTCCTCGTACTGCTCTGGCTGCTGCTCAAGTGCTCGGAAGACGGCTGCTCCGGGTACTGGTACGGGGCTCCTCGGATGGATCAACGTCTACTCACGAACACATGGCCAAAACAATGCACAATAATAAGCATACAAGCAAACACTAACAAAAACTAAGAAACAGTACAACAATACATGAAAATAGCGCACAAAACTACTCTAGAACTATTCTACGCGTTACAAACGATCGCGTGGACATAAAGATCGCTAAAAACGGAGCTAAAACGCATATTCTAGGCCAAAAACAAGTTATAGGGGCTTATTTGTAAGAAAATTAAGTTCCAGGGACTTTTCTCTGCTAAAACCGAGGGCCTAAACGTAATTAAACATTAAATCTAAGGGCTGACGCGCAAAACTGCCAAGGGTGGACGGCGGGTTTGATTTCTGGAAAACTCAGGGGGGTCCGTGCAAAATTTTGGGCTTAACTGCAATTATTTTTCAAAGGCGGTGGACTGCAGGTTGAATAACAAAAGTGCAGGGGCTCTTTAGCAAAAGGTGCAGGCCGAAGGGGTATGTTTAGATCTGGATCGCCGGATCTGGATCCGATGGCTCAGGATAGACTGGATCCCGATCTAATCTCAGGCGTTGAGACGAGATCTGACGGCTGGGATTGATTTGGGCGCGGGGCGGCGGCGGGACGTCGCCGGCGACAAATCCCGTGGCGGCACTCGTCGGGGACTCGCCGGAGCTAGCTAATCCGGCACTCCGGGGGTCATTTCGACCCGGGTCTGGGTCAGGAAGGTTCGTTGCGCGCGATGCGTGAAACCACCTAGGGCATCATCTGGGCTTGGCGGGGCTCGAGGTGGTGTGCTCGCCGGCGATGGCGGCTCTGGGCGTCGCGCCTCGCCGGTGCAGGGCGGTTCGGGTCTCCCGGTGCTACAACTACCAAACCTAGCACCAAAAGAAGCGGGGTGATGTGCAGGTTCTCACCGTGGGTTTGAAGTGGCCGGTGGTGCAGCGTATAGATGCCGGCGATGAGGTCGAGCGGCGGCGCAGAACCGAACTCGACGAGAAAGGTCGAGGGAGGCCGCCTCCGGGTCCCTGATGTCCTCGTGCAGCTCTGTGATGTACTGTGAATGCGCACCACGAGTCAGGAAGGCTGGCTACATGCCGGCGGTGAGGAATTGGGTGGGGAGCTACTCACCGGTGAGGTAACTCGGCGAAATTCCCGAGCGTGTGTGGAGCAGGGTGCTAGGAACACGGGCTTCAACGCTTCCTGGTCCCCAGGCGATGCTCTTGCGAGGCTTTTCTGGGGCGGAGGCGCGGCAGGGCGACGTGGCCGCGACGGCGCAAGTGCTCTGCACTGCGGAGCGAGGGAAGGCGGCGGCTAGGGTTGCGGGGTGGCGGCGTTAGCGGGATGGGGTGCAGGGGGGAGTCGCAGGATGCTAAATAGAGGCTGGGCGGTGATCTTGGGAGGGCGCACCGAGGGGAAGGCCGGCGAGCTTCTCGGCGGATCGCGGCGCGCAGTTGCGAGAGGAGGGAGAAGGCGCTGACGCGGGGCCCGGGCTGTCAGTGGCGGGGGCGACGCGCGCTGCGGAGTGGGGCGAGCGGGCTGAGCGGCGAGGCGGGGTGCGAAGCGGCCCGGTCGCGTGCGGTTGGGCCGGTGGCGCGCTAGGTGCTGGCAGGCCGAGCGGGGGTTTGCGCGGGCCGCGAGGAGAGAGAACGGGCGAGGCCTAGCGGGGTGTTTGGGGCCACGGGTTTGGATACTGGGCTGCTGTGCCCCGCGGGCTGGGCTGAGGGAGGAGCGGGTTTGGGCTGTTGGGTTGGGCTGGGGTTTTGTTTTTTTTCTTTTCCCATTCTATTTCTTTCCACTTTTCTATTCCTAATTCAAACAAGTTTGAATTCAAATCCGAATTTGAATTCAAACCACACTCAAATAAAAATATGCACCAGCATGAATGCAACACAAATTTTAAACCTATGATAAATTTTAATTACTTAAGGAACAAAATTTAGATTAAATGCTAACTAAACACAATAAACCTTAGAAAATTAAACAAAGCCAGTTAAATTTATTAATAAATGCTGGAATTTAAACTAGGGTGTTACACTTGCATACCTTTTATTTTTCCCTAACCCCCGAGTGCATGCAATTTATTCAAATGTGTGCAGGAGGAGATCTCATGGAGAAAACACTCACGGAAGCCGCCCAACTCCTACAAAAATCAGCAAGGGTGCGGCCATGCGAAGAGATTTGGAAAAATGATGTTTGGTAAGCTCTGAGGAAGAATCTCAAGTGCGGGTGCTTTCTGGAATTTTCAGAAAAGAGACATCAGAAGTGAGGGAAGAACAACCGAAGCATGGGAAAGTCATAGAAACAAACCACGATGAAGAAGCATCAATCCGGAGTGCAACGAAAGACGACCCGGAAAAGAAAGGAAGAACCATGGGCACCGCCAAATCGCTAAGAGAATTCGAGCAAATGGATTGGATACCAATTGACTTCGGAAGATTGTTCGACAAAGCACGACCGCATCCAAATTAGCGAGGAATGGCGAAGGTGATAGCGGAAGACTTCCCGCCGGATAATCACACGGGATATACATTTGGCAAGGAATCGGCCGGTGACATTATTCGGAAACTTTTTGAAGAAAAAGAAGAAGAGATTGACTTGGACGAAGTACTGGAGGTCAAAAGGATCATGGGAGTAAAATCAGACTCATCACCCTACATGCACATAGCCCAAGTATATGCGATTGGAAGCGATCAGGCGAAGGTAATCCATCACCCACACCTCGTGTTGATTGCATGATAGACGGAACAAAATGTTGCAATGTTCTATGTGACGTTGGTGCCCATATTAGTGTGATGAGTTTCCAAGGTTCATGCTATGCTTTTTAACAAAACACCGAACCTAGATGCCACAATCATTAAATTGATCATGGGAGATGGTAGATTAATCAAACCGCTAGGAGTGCTTAGAAATTTAAAAGTTACTATAGCGGGGAAAGATATTCCTACCAACTTTTTTGTGATTAATGCTAGTGATGATGAACGTGAAAGCATAATCCCTGGAAAACCCTTTCTCAAATTAGTAAATGTTGTTCTAGATGTTGGAAAAGGGATTGTCACTTTTGATCTAGATGGAGAGAAGCGCACATTCGAATTTCATTCGAAACCGTCTTTTGCTTCACCTCTACCTCTTGATAACGAAGAGGTAGAGATCATTCGTTCCATTGATTCTTTCAGGGATCCTCTCCAACGCGCTTTGGAGAATGGGGACGCTCAAGATGATAAAGATGGAGAACTAGTGGAAACAATGGAAGAGTTGAAGCCGCAACACGGGAATTTGGAGGAAGAAAAATTTGAAGACATTTGAGAGTTAGATCAAGAAGAGGATGGTGCGCCCGATGTTGAGATGAAGCCGCTCCCCAAGGGATTGAAATATAATTTTTGGGAGATGGCAAGACTTTTCCGGTGATTATTAGTGACGAATTGAGCCCGGAAGAGACGGAGAAGTTGCTGAATTTATTGAAGAAGCACAAAAAGGTGATCGGCTACTCGATTAACAACTTGAAAGGTATTAGCCCCGCTTTTTGCACACATCGTATACAACTCGAGGAGCAATACAAGCCGGTGGTAGAGCATCAAAGAAGGTTGAGGCATGCTATGCGTGATGTGGTGAAGGAGGTTATCAAATTGTTGAATGCCGGAATAATATACCCCGTTGTTGTCGACCGAAACCCACCGGCGAGCAACGACGGGCAACACGAAGAGCCGAGAGGTTGCTGGTGCGCTGGCAGGCACTGTTCCCTCGTCGATGGCCCGCAATTTCCGTCACGCGCCTGGAGAATGTGTGAAAGCCGGCGTTGCCACCTGACCTATACCCGATCAGGAGGGTGTAGACGTGCTCCGAACAGTTTCCTGCATACAAAGACACGTGTAAATGTAAGTCCGAGCCGTGGGTCGGCTCCCCGGGACGACTCTTGCATCGGCTTTGAAGAGCCGATCGAGTCCCCGTCAGACGGGATCTGATTGTATCCAGATATGATAAATAGAGCAAATCACTATAAAACTGCTTCAATCAAGTCTAATTAATCTTAATCCACGATGGTAACAGCTTCACTACTAGATCGGAACATCCTACATGTGACTAGGCCTAGCGAACGTAACAGACAACTAAACCACAACAACTAAAACAAGGCCTAAGAACTAGCAAGAGCCGATTCCCGGAACAATCCCTATCAAGGCTAAGATAAAACATCTACTATGCCACCGGATCATCCAATCCGTTTGCAAGGCCTAACCCAGCAGATATTATGCCAACTCTTAAGATAAGAGCAAACCATAACAGATCGGATCTACTAAACATGAAAGAAGCAGGGTGTCTCCCTGTGCGACTAGTTCTATGCGATAAGAACTAGCGAGAGATTGAAACGTGACTGCACAGAGACAACATGATATTCGCAGATGATAACCAACAAAGCACAAAATATCTACTAAAAGCCATGCTACGAACATCATGATAACTAGTACTACTCGCCATCAAAAACGCGCTTCAGTACGAGTAATACCAAGGTAAAAGCAAGAACAATACTGCCCTGATCGCAAGAAGCGATCAGGGCAGCATGGCACTTACTTGGTTGAAACCCTAGGATTAGGGATGGCGATGCGCCGAGAGTTGTTTGTTTGCGAGTCGTGATGACGCTCTCCTTACAAATAACAAAGGATACATATTTATAGTTCGGAGACTTGGGAAACAATCTAAACTAATCTTGTCCCGATTGGACTCTATCTCTAATCTTGAACTAAATCTAAGGATACACGGCCAATGTGGCCCATATGCTCACGCAGGAGCCGATTTACAAGCCTTCCTCAATCTTCTGCTTTAAGCCCATCTTGCTTTCGGCCCATAAATTAACCCTTGTTAATTTATGGCGATAACACATGCCCCCTGGTTTTGGCAACGATAGTTCCAAAACCAATCCATCGCTTCATCTTCCCGTTAATGCTCATTAATCATACTGCAACCACCAAGGAAGACGCAACATCTTCTGCAACTGGCTCCTCGTAGAATGTGAAACTGCCGATCCATCTTCTATCTTCTTACTATTTAACCTCCCTCTGCATCGGCTCTTCTCACAGCAAAACTCCATCTTCTTCCCAAAGCCAGTAACACAGAAACCACCCCAATCCTCCAACAGCCATGGCCATCTCTTCCTCCTCCGACTCCAACTCGTTCGGAGACTCTTCTTCTTCTTCCTCTTCCCCTTCTTCTTCTTCCTCCCTCTCGGCCTCCTCCATCGACTCTATCCCAGAGAGCCGAGAGCCGACCCCTGAGTGGGACCCAACAGCGGCCTACGAGGCGCTGGCTCCTCTGCACTGGGACACAGAGGAGTTCGACTTCAGGGTCGCCTCCAAAGAGGACGAGCCCATGACTGAAGGAGAAGAAGACCTCCAGTTCCTATTCCAAGAGGAACTGGAGAGCGGCGAAGACGATACCTTCTCCTGGGAAGGAGCCGACTCCTCTGAAGAATCAGCTCTTCCTCTAGTGACGACATGGTGGCGGGAGGAAACCCCCACCAATTCCTCAAAGCCCCTCGGAGGGGAACGAAGAAGGAAGCAGCAGCAGCGGCGGCGGACGAAGCAGCAGCAGCGCCGACGACAGCGGCGATGGTAGCAGCGACGACGACGACGATGATGACGACGATGGAGACGCACCGTCACGAAGCCCGAAGCGCCGTAGGTGCTCAGACACCTACGACTGGTAGATGTAGGTAACATTATAGGATCATAAAGCCGAAGGATTTGATTCCTTTGTACAATCAGCTTTCCATGTAATGAACTTTCCTTTAATGAAATCGAGTTCCGTCAATCTTGTGTGTTCTTCATTTACTTTCCCAAAAAGCCGATGGCAAACGCATCAGGCTTCCATAAATATCCAAGACCCGACGAAATTCAAACTAGAAGTAACCCGCACAAGAATAATACTTCCAGTCTGAACCAAACTCGACGAACCCTCAAATTCGAGTGCAATTCGAAAACCAAACTCTAAAAATCCGAGCAAGAACTCTCCAGGCAAGCCGGAATTCGAACCAGAATCTCCGACAACCAAACCCTAAGTCCACAGATCTGTGACCATGGCGGATTCTGCAGTTCAGACAACAAGGCTTTAATGATGCGGCAATCCATGGCCTGAAGGTAATATTCGGCCTAATCTTTTAGTTTTCTTCAGCTCAACTAAGCTTCTGAAACTGAAAACTCTGAAACATGACACCAAACGCATATTTCTGAACTTCTGAACTTCAGGTGTCAGACATCCTTCTGTCGCATCCCCTCCGATCCAAAATCTTTCTGTCTTGGCCCACAAACCCATGAAACCCCCACAGATTTGATCGCTTGTGAAGCAAATAGGATTCCTTTTGTGAGCCAAAACATCGATTTGAACCTCTTGGGCCGACTGCTTAAGAGCCTGGCCTAATCCACTTGAAAGCTGGATAACATGGTATAACAGAGTAGCAAAAACCCACATGCTCTTGTGGCAAGATTTGAGCATAGCCGATTGCACTTAGCCTATCACTGTCACCCCTTGACAAAGACGAAAATCTTCTGAAAACCATCGGCTATGTCTGGTATGATGCGCTCTGAATTGTTTCCTTTTTGGTCACGGACCCATGACCCCTACTCTGCTAGATGTTGTCATGATCACCGGACTAGACATTAGCTCTCCTAATCCTGCTGCTCACAAAATGGCAGAAGTCCCCTTTAAACTTTCTTCCAAAGTCAACTGCACAAACTGGGGTACTTACATGAGTCAGCACATGAAAACAAAAGGTCCAGTGACTGAGAAGGAACACACAGCATTCTTAAATCTTTGGCTAGAGCACTTCATCTTCTGTGGCCCTTCTTTAGCTCCAACTAAGAACTATCTCCCCTTGGCCTATCACCTGGCCCATGGTAATCACACTGGCCTAGGCAAACTTTTTCTTGTAGAAACATATAGATATCTCCACTTAATGCATCCAATCTGCTCAACCACAAGAAACTGAAAAATGGAGGCCCTTGGTGGTTCATTCAGTTATGGGCACAGCTGTACTTCTAGCATCATATTCCCAACTTCCAAGGCCTGACCAAGAACTCTTTCCCTGATGAGAGTGGCAAACCAATTAGATGCACAAGCTATGGCCAAGCTTTATTCAGTCTCCCCGGCAGTAAACTGAACTCAATAGATGCAGCAAACTGGTTCAGAGTCTTCTACAAAGGACTAGATAATCCCCTCTACTTCCCATTTACTGAATCTGAATCCTTCGAAAACCCAACTGCCTTTAGATTAGATAACTTTGCCGATGACGACAGCACTCGGCATCTGTATTCTTTGATGATTCGACCTAGCTTCCTTCCTGTTGGCATCAGCACCTCTAATAGAATTATCAAGCCAGGCTATGAATCTTACCAGCCAGTTGTAGCAGCTCGGCAACTTGGTCTAGGACAGGTCCCTCCCCACTTCCATATTCACCACTTGGTGGAGAGAAGAGCCGATCTGCCTGATGGTCTCACCAGTTCAAGATGCTACAGCATGTTTGATGACCTCCACATCCCAATACCAGCCGATCTGTTCTTTATCTCTTCATCAATCGGCTTTGATACTTGGTGGAAACATGTGGAGAACTCATTGTCTTCAAAAAAGCTCTAGGTCCTCGACTGCAGCAAATCGATCCTGAATATGTAATCCTCGAGGAAGAGGTACTGAATTTATGCATTTTATTCTTCCTAAGTCCTCTATCCTTTTCTCTTAGTTAATCCTGCCCATCCTGCTAGCAGCAACAAGATGGCCCAGAACCCATGACCAGTACTGGGGAACCATTTCACTTTCTTCCAACTGCTCCTGATGTACTTTTCTGCAAAGGATCACCACCAATGAAGAAAGTGATAATGACTGTCCAGCCAGACTTACTTCAGTCGGCTTTCAAACGAAGACAAACTTCTGCAGTAGTTGCCCCCCGAGTCTTGACCAAGAAAAGGAAGATGATCACCAGGCGAGTGATCAAGAAACCAGTACCAACTTCTCCGAGCCCATCAGAGTCCCACACCAACCAGGTAACTCATCATTCAAGAACTTCTTCTTTATTTCAGACATATATACTCTGGTTGACTGTAATTCTATTTTCAGGATGCAGCTGAAGAAACCTCCAATGCAGAAGGCCTGAATCAACATGAGACGGCTGCAACTCCTGATGCACTGATGGATATAAACGAAGAACAAGCAGATACAGTCGATGCTCTTGACGCTAATACCAGCTCTGATAGGACGATTGCTCCTGAACCGACCAACACTTCTTCTCCAGAACAGGTGACATTACAAAACCAATTCTGAACCAGCTGATAACTTCATAAATGCACCTTGTTCTAACTCCAAAGATGTCCATAGAGCTTTGACATTTTAGGTTTGCTTTCCTTCGACCCGGCATCAATGGGTCTGATTGTCCCTGGAGCAGAAACATTATCTCTGCAGTAATCGGCTAACTTGACACATCAGCTTCAACTCATCAAGGATCTTCTATCCGCTCCAATCACCGCTCTGGTTGACGATTCCAGCAAAATAAAGAACATCTTCGAGCAAATAGAATCCCAACTTCCAGAGCCATTGCAAATCAAGCTCTGGCTGGCCAGCAACCTCCCATTCTTTCTGATAGAAGTCAGTAAAGCACAACAAAGGATGGAAGCACGTCGCTCTCAAACTTCTCTGAAAGCTGACATTACCCAAAAGTGCAAGGCCCTCAACCAGAAGAAGGCAACTCTAGATATCAAAGCTGACGTGTCTGCCAACGTGAACCGACTCAACCTCCTGAAGAAAGAACTGGCGGAACTCGAAGAAAAGGTCCACACCACCAAAGAACTCATCCAGGCTGAAGAAACCTCCATCGCAAACTCCAAGCAAGAAACCCAGGAAATAGCCAAGCAGATACAAGCAGAGTTTGCAGACATCAGCACCTTGAGTCGGCAGATAGTCACAGGCGATGACAAGGATGACGAAGCGATTGTAGCACGAGCAGATGCCGTCCGTACTGAATCCATCCATGCCATAGTGGAATTCCTGAACCAGTAGATAGGCTCAAGAGAGAATTAGTACCACCTGTTAATTTGAGACTTGTAACTGTTCTTTTAAAACATCTTAAGTCGATGGTCACACATCGGCTGTTCGATTTCATATTTTTCACTAGCCAACTCAAAGTGTTGGCCTGTCATGATTTTTCTTTTTCTTTTTTTCTTTTTTTTTACTGGCCAACTCAACGTGTTGGCCTTTCATGACTCTTTTTTTTTTACTGGCCAACTCAACGGGTTGGCCTGTCGTGATATAGCCAGATGGACGTCATCGGCTTTCATTACTCGCCTTCCCACATGCTCGGGAAATACCTCTTGAGATGTTGACCATTGACAGCAACAGGAAACTTGACACCGTCCAATTCCTCGAGAATGTATGCGTTCCCAGGCAAAACCTGATCAACCTTGTACGGCCCATGCCAAGTTGGAGACCATTTACCAAACTTTTTGTCTTTAGTTCCCAATGGCAATACCGCCTCCCAAACCAAATCTCCAACTCGGAAATCCTTAGGCTTGACCTTCTTGTTGTATGCACGGGCAACTTTAGCTTTGTTCTCTTTGATCTTTTCCAGCGACCAAAGCCTCAGCTCTATCAGGTCCTCCACATTATCGTTCATCAAGGCTGCATACTGTTCAGTAGATAGATCATTTTGAAACTCAACACGCCTTGATCCAGCCGTGATTTCCCATGGTAGCACAGCATCCTGGCCGTAGACTAGATGGTACGGCGACGTCTTGGTGGACCCATGACATGAAATACGATATGCCCACAAAGCTTCTGATAACACCTCATGCCAGCACCTAGGATATTCATCGATCTTTCTCTTTATGAGCTTGATAAGGCTCTAGTTGGATGCTTCAGCTTGTCCATTAGCTTGGGCATAATACGGAGATGATCTGATCAGCTTAATCCCCATGTCATCGGCAAACTTTCTGAACTCCTCTGATATAAAGACCGATCCTCCATCGGTCGTAATGGTCTGAGGGATCCCAAACCTATGAATGATGTGTTCTTTGACAAAGCTGATCACATCTCTCGATGCTACTGACCTCATGGGCACTGCCTCTATCCACTTTGTGAAATAATCTGTGGCAGCTAAGACCCATTGGTGACCCTTGCTAGACGATGGGTTGATCTGTCCAATCATGTCCATGCCCCATCCTCTGAATGGCCAGGGTTTGATGATAGGATTCATCACTGATGCTGGCACTATCTGAATTTTGCCAAACCTCTGACATGCTTGACATCCCTTGTAATATTTAAAACAATCTTCAAGCATAGTGGGCCAGTAATAACCCAATCGCCTAATCAGCCATTTCATCTTATGAGCCGATTGGTGAGTACCGCAGGCTCCTTCATGTACCTCATGCAAGAGCCGATTTGACTCTGAAGGTCCCAGGCATTTAAGTAATAGTCCTTCCAAGGTCCTGTAGAACATATCGTCCCCTATCAGAAGATACTTCATGGCCTTGAGTCTTATCCTTCTGGGTGCCCCCCGAGCCGAATCCTTCAAGTAATTGAAGATATCGGCTCTCCAGTCTCCGGGTTCTAGAAACTGAACCTCCACATCAACTCCATCGGCTGCTTCCCTGTACCCGGAAGCCATCTGTGCCAAATCATTGGCTTCATTGTTCAGAGTCCTGCGTATCCAGTGGAAATTGATGTATCTAAATTGTGACATCAGCTCACGGCACTGCATCCATATTGAGAACAGAGCCTCGCTCTCACATCTATATTCCTCCATGAGCTGAGAAATCACCAATTTTGAGTCCCCAAAAATTTCCACCGCCTCTGCTCCAGCTTCAAGGAGTAGTTCCATCCCTTTGCGAACGGCTTCATATTCCACCAAATTATTGGTGCATGAGGCAGTCATTCTGATGGAAAAAGAATATGTCGCCCCACGAGGCGAGACCAACAGAATTCCCACACCGCACCCATCATCACAAGCCGATCCATCAAAGACATAGCCCAAGCACGAATAAATACTGCAGCAATATCAGTGCTGATCCTGTCCGCAACAAGATCCGCCAGTGCTTGTCCCTTGACTGCTTTTGTAGGCTGGTATCGGATATCAAACTCTGACAATGCAAACATCCATTTTCCAAGTCGGCCTTTCAGGACAGGAGCCGACAGCATGTGCTTTATGACATCTGATTTGCATATAACAATTGTTTCCGCCGAGAGAAAAATATGACGAAGCTTTGTACATGTAAAGTATAAGCAAAGGCAAAGCTTCTCGATTTCAGGGTACCTGGTCTCGGCGTCTAACATGCGTCTGCTGAGGTAGAAAACCACCCTCTCCTGGCCGTCATGCTTCTAAACCAACACCGAAGCAATAGAAGTGTCACCCACGTATAGGTACACATAAAACGGCCTATCATGCTGAGGAGGAACCAACACTGGAGGCTTTGACAAATATTCTTTGATTTCATCGAAAGCTTGCTGTTGTTCTGCCCCCCAGCGAAACTCATCATCAGATTTGATCTTCACTAGACCCATGAACGGCTCAATGCGCCCAGACAGATTAGAGATAAACCGTCTGACAAAGTTGATTTTACCGATGAGCTTCTGCAATTCTTTCTTCGTAGTAGGTGGCTTCATCATCTTCACAGCTTCTTGACTCTTTAGGCCGATCTCGATTCCCCGTTCATGCACCAGGAATCCCAGAAATTGACCAGCCGATACACCGAAGGCACACTTCTTTGGGTTCATTTTGAGCCCGAACCTTCGAGTCCGCTCCATAACTTGACGCAGATCTTCTAAATGCCTCCGCAGTTGACTTGGACTTGACCACAACGTCATCAATATAAATCTCTACCAGCTTGCCGATGAGATCATGAAAAATGTAATTCATAGCACGTTGGTACGTTGCACCGGCATTTTTCAGTCCGAAGGTCATAACCAAATACTCAAACAAGCCAACTGCACCTGGTACTCTGAACGCAGTCTTGTTCACGTCCTCTGGGGCCATGAAGATCTGGTTGTAACCGGCGTTGCCATCCATAAAACTCATCATTTTGTGGCCAGCAGCGGCATTGATCAACGTCTCTGCAACAGGCATTGGGTATTCATCCTTCGGAGTTGCTCTGTTGAGATCTCTAAAATCGACGCAGACACGCCATCGGCCATCTTTCTTTTGTACCGGCACCACACTGGAGATCCATTCTGCATACCGGCACGGCCTGATGAACCCAGCATCCAGCATCTTCTCCACCTCTTTCTTAACTTCTTCTAGGACTTCGGCCTTCATCTGACGTGCTGGTTGCTGAAACGGCCGAAACCCCTTCTTGAGCAGGAGCCGATGCTCGACGATGCTTCTATCCAGACCGGGCATTTCAGTGTAGTCCCATGCAAAACAGTCCCGATACTCTTTCAGTAATGCAATCATCTCCTCACGCAAAACCGGATCCAACTTTTTGCTGATAAATGTCGGCCGTGGCTTATCCCCAAAACCGATGTCAACTTCTTCCAAATCGTCAGCTGACGTGAACCCGTATCCTAGTTTGCCGTCGTCTGAGAAACCAGCTGCGATCGCAGGCGAGTCTTAGTTGTGTCTGCAAGATCAGCGGCAAACACAGGGAGATGACAAGAAAAAATATTTGGCCAACCGCATGGGCTGGCCGCCTCTATACTTCCATTATAATTCGAAATCAAATAGTGGATGAGTGGCCAACTGCCAGAGCAGGCCATCGTGTGTACATGATGTAACAATTCCGAACCCAAACAGGATTTCCTATTTTTTGGGGCCGATCACCGGGATCGGCCTCTCTATTTCTATTACATCCCGTGGCATGCCAGGATGCATTTACTCTGTGAGGCCAGTGGATAAGACCAGCCTCAATCCGTTTTTTGTCGCCTCGATCCGATCACAGTCTTCAAGGGCGATCCCTGAGATCGGCTCTTGTCCTTCTGCATCCCAAGCATGCATATCCGCGACGGAGACTTCGCTGGAATCGTCTGCAGGGACCACTTCTACTTCATCGCCGTCCCATTGGACGAGGTACTGATGCATTGTGGAGGGGATACAACAGTTGGCATGAATCCAGTCCCTTCCAAGCAGCACCGTGTATGTACCCTTGCTGTTAACGATGAAGAACAATGTCGGTACAGTCTTGCGGCTCACTGTCAGTTCCACATTAAGAACCCCCATTGCTTCTGATGGTTGTCCGTTGAAGTCATTGAGCATCACGTTGGTCTTGATCAGATCAGCAGAAGAACGACCCAGTCGGCGCAGCACAGAGTACGGCATCAAGTTGATTGCAGCGCCAGTGTCGACCAACATCCTGTTCACAGGCTTGCCGTTGATGAAGCCCTTGAGATATAACCCCTTCAAGTGTTTGTAGCTCTTCTCCTTGGGCTTCTCGAAAATGATTGGCCGTGGGCCGAGATCCAGCTGCGCGACGGCCAATTCCTCTTGTTGGGGTGCTCGAAACTCCAACGGGAGCACGAACACCATGTTCACGTCAGCCGATGGCTTTTCATCGGCTTTTGTCTGCTTGGGGCGCCACTCCATCCTCGGGGGGCGCCTCTCTTCCCTCTGCGGTCGCCTAACTTGCTCCGCGAGATCCGGACGCGCTTTCCTCAGCACGTCAAGATACTTTGCTTCTGCGTCTTCGAGGTTACGCAAGCGCTGTATTCTGCGCTTCTGCGACCGATTGAGCCCGTCAGGACACCACCGTGGGCGATGGTACCTGTCTTCTTCCTCTAGCTCTGAATCACCTCCGGATGGGCGCCCCACATGGTCGTCCTGACGTGTCCTGGGCCCCAAACGCCGGAACACCGATGTCTTGTCTTGTTGATGCCCTCGAGGCCTGCACTCCAAGCAATCATCTGTAGTAGGTAATCGGCTCATGCCGGAATTCCAACAGTACCTGAAGAACAGGCAATGCCAGTGGTCGCGTGTAGCCTGGCGCCTGCCCAGTGTCCTTCCTGAGCGGTGCTCGTACTCGTCTTCCTCCGATTTGTATCGGCGGCGTAGCTGATACTGGTACTGGTATTTCTCCAGAAGCCGATTAGAAGATGGAAGCTGATTGCGGATGTGACGTACTTAATCTTCAGTCACATGCTGCTGTTCCAACTCACGTTCATCTTGCGGCCGTTTGCCAGAAGCGGCCTCTCTCCTCTGCTTGTTATGGCGGTGCACAGGTCCCGCCATGTTGATCTGGAATGCTAGATCCTGGCCTTCGGATCCGAAGTCTGACAGCTCCACAACGTTAACCGGTGGGAAGGGCTTCGTGTCAACCTTCATGGTGTGTTGAGCCAGGATCAATCGGCCTTGTTCGATAGCCGATTGGATCTGTCGACGCAGCTCCTTGCATTCACCCGTGGCATGAGTGAACGAGTGGTGCCATTTGCAGTACAGCCTCCCCTGCAGCTCTTGTGGCGTCGGTAGCTTGTGGTTCTCTGGGAGCTTCAGCTGTTTTTCTTTGAGGAGCAGGTCGAATATCTGCTCTGTTTTGGTTACGTCGAAGTCGAAGCCCTTCACAAGCCCCTGCTGCTTGATCCACTTGCATGGGACAGGATTTGCCCCCCCCGGGTCCACTCTGCCACGGCTACTTCTTGCTCTTCGCCAGAGTCGTCAGATTCCTCAGCTTGTGCCATGTTTACATGGCGCTTGAACTTGTCCTGGTACAGCTCAGAATGGTAATGCTCGTACGCTGTAAGCTTCTGGACCAGGTGAGCCAAAGATGTGAACTCCAACTGGAAAGCCGCATCCTTGATCGGCTTAGCGAGTCCCAGGACAGCCAGATCGACTGCCTCCTTCTCTGTGATGCGTGACGAGTAGCATCGGTTCTTGACCTCCCTGAAGCGCTGTATGTACTCTGACACGGTCTCTCCTCGCTTCTACCTGACTTGGGCGAGGTCGGCAATTCCGGCTTCTGCAGCTTCCGAGTGGTACTGGGTATGGAATTGATCTTCAAGCTGCCTCCAAGTCCGGATCGAATCCGGAGCCAGTGATGCATACCATCCAAAAGCTGGGCCTGTCAGGGATTGGCCAAAGAACCGGATCCTCAATGGATCCGATACTGAGATCATCCCAAGCTACATTAAGTATTGGCTCACATGCTCGATGGAGCTGGCTCCTTCTGACCCGTTGAACTTGGTGAACTCAGGAAGCCGATACTTGAGTGGCAGTGGGATCAAGTCATAATCACTTGGATACGGCTTGGAATAGCCAATCGCTTTCCTCTTGGGCAGGATGCCGAACTGGTCTCTCAGTATTGCACTGACCTGTTCCACACTAAGAACTCCTAGGGCCGATGGCTCAGCACTCGGCCCAGTAGCGTACTTTGCCAGCCACGCTTGTTTTCTGCGTCTACTCCAGGAGCTCCTGAGTTGACCATCTGCACCGAGCGTGCTGGACTGACGCTGTCAGAGATGTAGGCGCACGTGTAGCCGTGCGGAATCTCCTTAGGTGGCTCGGTGAGGAACTGGCCTTCTCGAGGATCACCGCCGATCTTGTGGACGACGTAGATCGGCGAGCTGTGTGGTCTGGGAGCTGCAAACGAGAATGGCAGTTGCGGCCTAGAATGCAGTGCAGCTTCCTCTGTGTGACTCCCCAGGATTGGCCCCGATGGAGAGTACTGGTTCTTGATTATCTTCTGGATGACGCGATGCGCCATGCGCTCGAGTTCGTTCATCAAGCTCTGAGAGTGCCGATGAAGCGCATGGGCCACCATGTAGTTCATCTCCTGACGCAGGGCTCTGGTGCGTTCTTCATATGGTACAGACAGATCTATATTGTCCAGAGCGCCTTCTGGTGAGAACCCCTTCCACTTGATGCCATGGTTGCGAGTCCTCTCAAAAGAGCCGATGAGATCGGCTTCCAGCAGAGCTTTGATCTCATCATACTTCTTCTTGTGTTCAGGAGGAAGCTCATCATATGTGACGGGCTTGGGAGCGGGTTCTTGATCTTGAGCTCCAGTCATCATTGCGGTGGATGTTGTTGCCGAGGGTCCCACCGAGCGTGCCAGAATGTGTTGTCGGTCGAAACCCACCGGCGAGCAACGACGGGCAACACGAAGAGCCGGGAGGTTGCTGGTGCGCTGGCAGGCACTGCTCCCTCGTCGACGGCCCGCAATTTCCGTCACGCGCCCGGAGAATGTGTGAAAGCCGGGCGTGCCACCTGACCTATACCCGATCAGGAGGGTGTAGACGTGCTCCGAACAGTTTCCTGCATACAAAGACACGTGTAAACATAAGTCCGAGCCGTGGTCGGCTCCCCGGGACGACTCTTGCATCGGCTTTGAAGAGCCGATCGAGTCCCGGTGTCAGACGGGATCTGATTGTATCCGGATATGATAAATAGAACAAATCACTATAAAACTGCTTCAATCAAGTCTAATTGATCTTAATCCACAATGGTAACAACTTCACTGCTAGATCGGAACATCCTACACGTGACTAGGCGTAGCGAACGTAATAGACAACTAAACCACAACCTAAAACAGAGGCCTAAGAACTAGCAAGAGCCGATTCCCGGAACAATCCCTATCAAGGCTAAGATAAAACATCTATTATGCCACCGGATCATCCAATCCGTTTGCAAGGCCTAACCTAGCAGATATTATGCCAACTCTTAGGATAAGAGCAAACCATAACAGATCAGATCTACTAAACATGAAAGAAGCAGGGTGTTGTCCCTGTGCGACTAGTTCTATGCGATAAGAACTAGCGAGAGATTGAAATGTGACTGCACAGAGACAACATGATATTCGCAGATGATAAGCAACAAAGCACAAAAGATCTACTAAATGCCATGCTACGAACATCATGATAACTAGTACTACTCGCCATCAAAAACGCTTCAGTACGAGTAATACCAAGGTAAAAGCAAGAACAATACTGCCCTGATCGCAAGAAGCGATCAGGGCAGCATGGCACTTACTTGGTTGAAACCCTAGGATTAGGGGTGGCGATGCGCCAAGAGTTGTTGTTTGCGAGTCGTGATGACGCTCTCCTTTACGAATAACAAAAGATACATATTTATAGTCCGGAGACTTGGGAAACAATCTAAACTAATCTTGTCCCGATTGGACTCTATCTCTAATCTTGAACTAAATCTAAGGATACACGGCCAATGTGGCCCATATGCTCACGCAGGAGCCGATTTACAAGCCTTCCTCAATCTTCTGCTTTAAGCCCATCTTGCTTTCGGCCCATAAATTAACCCTGTTAATTTATGGCGATAACAACTACACCGAGCGACTCTTTGAGTCCGTGGCGACCTCATCCCCTCGCCCTCCGACAAAGCAGCGCGTTCTCCCGACAGCACCGCCCTCACCAAGACGGTTTGTCTCGGGGATGATCCCGAGAAAACGGTGACCGTGGGGGCAGAGCTGGGGGAGAAATAGGAAAGCGCGCTCACCGCCTTCCTCTAGGCTAACGCCGATGTGTTCGCACATCGCGTGCAAACCATCGGATATGCCTAGGGTCCCCAGGGAGGTGATCAAGCACCATCTCGCTGTGCACCCCAGTGCGCGGCCGGTCCAATAGAAGGTCTGTCGGCAAGCCCCCAAGAGGCTGGACTTCATCCGCGACCAACTGCAGAAAATGCTGGAGGTTGGCTTCTTCCGGGAGGTCATCCACCTTGAGTGCCTGGCCAACCCGGTCATCGTCCCCAAGGCCAATGGCAAGCTCCGCATGTGCGTGGACTACACCGACCTCTACAAGGCCTGTAGATGCATCCGACCCAGGCGGGGTGGCCAAGGCCCAGCAAGGGCTGCCCGGAGCCCAACAGTTCTTAGGCACACCCACTCAGGGAGAGGCCCAATCACCCCAAAAGACTAGTCTGATGAGGGAAGGGTGGCTCTCCCTTTTAAGGTGGTTTCCTCCTCCCTAGCTAAGCAAGGTGTGATTTCAGAGGCTCACATATTCGTCGCCCGACCACAACGGCACTAGGCCTCCTTGTTGCGTCTTACCAGCGGGTGTCAGATTGCTTATCCGGCAAGTCCACCAGGGGTATGCCCGGAGTTAGATTTGTAGGTGAAGGGGGATTCCGGAGCCAAGAGTTAGATGGTTGCGAGATGACGCTAGGGTTTAGACAGGTTCGGGCCACACGGGAGCGTAATACCCTACGTCCTGTGGTTTGTGTATTGTATGAGCTAGAAGATAGTCAGATGTGTTTTCTATGGGTCTCCTCACGGCGCCTTTATAGGCCAGGTGCTGTGGGTTACAAGTAAGGGATGATATCTACTCGGGTTGTTACATGGAATCAAGTCTGTTGAGATCCCTAGATATCCGGAATCCTTATTCGCGCCTTCATCCTGATCCTCGGATGAACCTTCCGATGTCTAGCCGAGTGACTGTCCATCGGGTAGTCATGTAGAGTGGTCCTAGCCGAGTAGGTACCCAGTCGGGGGATAACTACTCGGCTGGGAGGTACCCTGATGTACCTCCGTCAAGCCCTGGAGTATTGGAGGGCTGAGTTGAATCTTGATGGTTGACTTGTCGTGAAGTTCTTCGGTACTCCAATGATGAAACTTATCCCCCTTTCGACTTCAACGGGATGCGCCCCTGGGCGCACCCGTTGGGTGTAGCCCCCGAGCCTCGGAAGGTTTTGAAGAAGCTTTTTGAGGGTCAATAGAGAAGTCTTGTTTGTCTGTTTGAATTCCCGAGTTGCCTGAGCACCCAGGTTGCCACGTTTTCCCAGTCATTCGTTAGACCGAACTCATTTGACCTAGAGTCACGACACCCAGCCCCTGAGCAAGGTTACTGGAGGAGTCATGGAGACACACCGAGTGGTCGCGGTGCCCAGCCCCCGAGCAGGGTAGCTGGCGGAGTCACGGAGACACGCCGGATAGTTGCGGCGCCCAGCCCCTAAGCAGGGTTGCTAGCAGAGTCGTGGAGACACGCCGGGTAGTCATGGCACCCAGCCTCCGAGCAGGGTAGCTGGCGGCATCGTGGAGACATACCGGGTAGTTGCAGCGCCCAGCGCCCGAGCAGGGTCGCTGTCGGAGTCATGAAGACACGTCGGGTAGTTGCGGCACCCAGCCCCCGAGCAGGGTCACTAGCGGAGTCGCGGAGACACGCCGGGTAGTTGCGACGCCCAGTGTGGCAAAACCAGATTGAATTACACCAGTTCGAGTGCACTAAACATCTATTGCACTTCAACCGGTATAATCATTGGTCTGTCGGGAAAAATCTTGATGAAACCACTTGATATCGGATCGTAACACAAGTATACATCCCGCACGAAGGCGAGTCAGAGATACAATAGTTCCATAATATTTTACATCACATAGATAAGAGGTGTAATTTACATCAAAGTTTTGAAGCTAGTGAGCCGAAGCTCTAGCTTTTACAAGTTTTATTCCAAAGGAAACTAGAGAAGTTTCACAGAAACTAAGTATAATAGAAGTTCTGTAGCGGAAAGGAAAACACAACTATACACAACTGTCGTGGTGTAGATGTCATGGTAAGCCTGGACATGACATCATTCATCCGAAACATAGCTGGTGGATGGTTCCCATTCCATCGTCCAGCCAACAGGTAAAGCACTAGGCCAAGTCAAGCTAGTGTTTGGGTCCTCACAAAACATTCCTGAAAAATAAGGTCACAAGCAAGTCTGAGTATATTATACTCAGCAAGACTGACCCGTCTAAGGGTATAGCATAGCCCTTTAGCTAGACATGCAGGGTTTGTGAAGGTTCTGGAGTTTCTTTTGCCGAAAAGCAACAAAGAGTAGATCCTTAATTTCAAATTTTAGCTTTCAGATTCTAGTTGGATTAACCATTCTAGGTAAGCACCTATCTACACAAACATGGTAGAGGATATATTTGCATCCAACAAGATTAAGTATCGTAAATGTTTCACTTCTTACTCTATGTGGCAAAGGATCAAGCAGTCTCAATATCCGCGAGAAACAGACGATTCTGAATCGAATTTCCAACCTTGCAAGGGTAAACCTAACACAAACACTTGGAGTACCGTCGAGTCACTCCCAAGCAACTGTTGGCTTCTCATTCCGGTTCGTGGATCAGGGCCACTCTCCCCGACTACAGAGAACCGCTCCTCTCTGCACCCGTGGCTTGTTGTGCAACATAAAATAAACTTTAGTTATAATTTAACTTCCTATCTCTAAGAGAGAGTGGGGTAAATTCCACTTGCCGGGCCGATTAGTTACTAGGCTTGCCGCGTACCATATTTATGGCATGTGGCTAGTAATTTCAAATGCTTAACCACTGCTACCACACACTGCGGCCTTATCAAGTTTACCAACATAGACGGACTTCAACAAATCCGCCCATGATCCTTATAGTGATTGCAAGAAAATAAATAATCAACTCCTATAAAGCTCGCGAGTGATAGGCAATCACTTGACTTTTACCGATCCTATTAGCATAGCATCGGACTTTAAGCTAGTATTCAATCAATAGGGACCTAGAATTATGCATCTAAGGTTTTCATTCAACTCCAATAAATTAAATGCACAAATAAATAATAACATAAGTTGCATATTTTAAAATAGTAGGATTATGCACCGAGGCTTGCCTGTAGAGGTGTCTATGGAGTCAGTAAACTGGGGTTCCTCCGAATCGGAGTTCGGGGCTTTAGTTATGTTAACAGCCTTAACTTGAGCTTCAGAGAAAACCCCGTCTGGATCCTCGATGAGCTCGTACATTCCGTCTGCTAGCGGGGTGACTTCTATATGAAATGCAATATTTGGAAACAATTAGTGAAGTGCTTGAGTATAGCTTTCCTTCACTAAAAAGTTGAAAAATCATTTAAACAATACATAAAAAAGGTTTTAAATAATTTGTAAAGGCATAAACAAAATACAAGAGAATTTTCAAAAGTATGAGTTAAGTTTGGAAAAATGGTTTACAAAATTTTTAAGGGGCTAAAAGTAATCTATAAAACACATGGTTCAAAGCTCACTTAAAGTAGAGCTTTAAAACAAAATATATAAATCAAAAGAGCTATTACTAAGTTTTATTTTTGGGATTTGCTACACAAGGAAATATTTCAAACTCTTCACACCAAATGATAGAGCTAAGTAAAAGGATCAAAACAAAATTAATTTCACATTTTTCTGATTTTTCTACATTTTTCTAGAATTTTTTGAAGTTCACTGCAAAAAGAATAAAAGGAAAAAGATCTTTTTGCATAAAGGACCCTAGAAGTTTTGAAAGTTTTGCAATCGGGTCCTTGGCTGTGGTCAGAGGGGGAATAGAGAGTTGACCGGCCGATTCCGGCGGCGTTGGTAGCCAGCGGCGAGGTCCGAGGGGCCAGGGAGGTCGAGCAGGTTAAGGTGCACCTGTTGGGGTGCTTGGGTGAAGCGCAAGGTGGCCGGAGGGGGCTCGTCGACGGAGAGCAGGACGCGACGGCGGAGGTGAGCGGCGGCGAAGGTGTTCCGGTGAGGGAAGGTCGAGTTTGCGGGGTTGGTGAGCTTCGTGGACTCGAGGTGAAGCTCGCTGTGGGGTCGTGGAAGTTGGGGTGGGCCTGGAGCAGCGGGTCGTCGGTGACCAGAGGCTCGCTGGGGAAAAAAGAGGGGTGGCGGAGGTATACGCCGGCGAAGAAGCCTGGCAGTGCTTTATATAGGCCAAGGAGGGGAGGATGAGCACAAGGAGAGCCTGGGGATCGAGTTTGACAGGAAACAAAGGCGAATTGACGACGGCGTCGACTCCTCTGCGGCGGTCAGTGAGGTGGCACAATGGGGAACTCTAGTGGACGGCGTGGCGCGGGCTAAAGGCGCCAGCAGAGGCGGTGCTAGCGGCGGCAGGACCTCACGCGTGACGCGTGGAGGCAGCAAGGCGGTCCAGGGAGGCTGCACTAGGGGCAACGCCGTGGAATCGAGCTCGCCAGAGTTGGGACACTAGACGGCAGGGCTCTAGGGCAGCGTGGCAGCAAGAGGATGGAGATGCGCGGTGTTGGGTAGGGTCAGGGAGGATCCCTAGAGGCCGAGTGGCACTCCAATCGACGGCGTGGTAGCCAAACCACGGCAGGAATCAGCGGCGGCGGTGGAGCAGAGTCCGGCGAAGCTGGAGGAGGAAGAAACGTTCTAGGGACTAAAGTAGAAAATGTGAAAACCTCAAGGGCTTCACTATAATCTAAAATTATCCACTGATCTAGGGCTCAAATGAAAAAGTGACCAAAATGAAAGTTGTGCAGTTTTTCAAGATCTACAACTTTCATGTTGTGCAAATTGTCACTAGATCAAGGGATTTTGAAATATTTTCAAACTTCCAAATGAACTTGATTTAAATAAGGAAAAATACTTTTTGGTAGCAATTTCATCACAATTTTGGACTAAAATGCAATAAAGATGCAAAAATCATGATTGCTATCATATTTGCAAGAAAGTCCTTCACAAATTTGAAAATACTTCCTAAGTTAATGCTTTTTGCAAAAAAGGGCTAGTAATTTTGTATAATAACATATATGCCCTTAATTTGTACTGAAAATTTTTAACTAGCAAACAAAGATAAACACTCAAAAAGCACACATAACCTTATGTTCTAATAGCTAGACACCTGAAGTGTCACACCCAGCCCCCGAGCAGGGTCGCTGGCGGAGTCGCGGAGACATGCCGGGTAGTTGCGGTGCCCAGCCCCCGAGCAGGGTAGCTGGTGGAGTCGCGGAGACACGTCGGGTTGTATAGTCATCCTGGTAATTTGTATTTCTACCGTTGGCTTTGACCGCAACGGGCAGAAAGTTACCGTTGGGGGCCTGCTCCTTGCTGAGTACGACTCAAGCAGTTTCTGGAAAGTCAATTCAAATTCCGCGCAATCTTTAGGGTTGTCGTTGCGCGCGCGTATGATCCTCTTTATAAGGGGAAGGGTCCGGCCCGCGGAGGGCTACCCGTTCCCTTGTCTTCTGCACTCGCCTTCTCGCCTCCTCACTGTCGGATTGCTTACTCGGCAAGTCCACCAGGGGTATGCCAGGTAGTAGATTTGTAGGTGAAGGGGGGATTCCAGAGCCAAGAGCTAGATGGTCACAAGATGACGCTAGGGTTTAGGCAGGTTCGGGCCGCTCGGGAGCGTAACACCCTATGTCCTATGTTTTGTGTATTGTATGAGCTTGATGATGACGAAGATGAATGCGTTCTATGGGCCTCCTCATGGCGCCTTTATAGGCCAAGTGCCGTGGGTTACAAGTAAGGGAGGATATCTACTCGGGTTGTTACATGGAATCAGGTCGGTTGAGATCCCTAGATATCCAGAATCCTTATTCGCGCCTTGATCCTGATCCTCGGAGGAACCTTCCGATGTCCAGCCGAGTGACTGTCCACCGGGTAGTCATGCAGAGTGGTCCTAGCCGAGTAGGTACCCAGTCGGGGGATAACTACTCAGCTGGGAGGTACCCTGGTGTACCTCCGTCAAGCCCCCGAGTACTTGAGGGCTGAGCAGAATCTTGATGATTGACTTGTTGCAAAGTTCTTCAGTACTCAAATGATGAATCTTGTCCCCCTTTCGTCTTCAATGGGATGCGCCCCTGGGACCACCCATTGAGTGCAGTCTCGTTTGTCTGTTTGAATTCCCGAGTTGTCTGAGCACCCAAGTTGCCACATTTTCCGAGTCATTTGTTAGACCCTAGAGTCACGGCGCCCAGCCCCTGAGCAAGGTTACTGGCGGAGTCATGAAGAGACACTGAGTGGTTGCGACGCCCAGCCCCCAAGCAGGGTAGCTGGCGGAGTCACGGAGACACGTCAGATAGTTGCGGCGCCCAGCCCCCGAGCAGGGTCGCTAGTGGAGTCGCAGATACACGCCAGGTAGTCGCGCCTATGGCGGAACCACCCAAAATAACTTGGATTAGTGCGCTAACCATCGTTGCAAAGGCAACTCTGATCCAACTCGCACGTACCTCGGTAGTTCCTCGAGTAAACTCTCAATTAAAGCCATGAAAACTGGGATCGAATAAGCAAACCTCACATGGAGGCGAGTCCAGAGAGTACAACAACACGCATTTCATACATCACAGAGTCTTGCTGCGGAATTTGAAATTATTACAGACCAGCTTTGAAATTGGGACAAGTACTACAAAAGTCTTATCTACAACAGTTCATCAGAGTTCATTTATTCAGCGGAAAGTAAAAACGCGATAACTAACGATAACATGACATCTCGATAAAGCCCTGTACAAGACATCACTCGGGAGTAGAAGCGTCAGCACCAACTGAGGATCCATCCCACACCATAGACCAACTCGGAGGTAAAGCAGTTAAATCAGCAAACATATCTTCATAAGTAATACCTGAAAACAAAGCCAGAAGCAAGGCTGAGTATACTAATACTCAATAAGACTTACCCATCAACGGATATAACTTAGTCCACTTAACTAGACATGCAAGGCTTTTTGGCTAGAGGGGTTTGTTTTGCCGAAAAAGCAACTAATAGTAGATCCTTACTTTCATATTTTAGCTTTCATATTTCTAATATAATTAACCATTCTAGATGAGCATCTATCTCTAATCATCTATGTTGGAAAAACAATTAATCATCCATCCATATTCATCATCATCATCTTCCACTTGTTACTCTATGTGGCAAAAGTGTTAAGTCGTCTCATTATCCGTGAGCGGCGGAACAATTCGAATTGAGTTTAATAACCTTGCAAGGCAAACCTAATACACACGTATGGGGAGCGAAGTCACCCATGTAACATTTCCCCTTTCTTCTCGTGTTGCGGGACAGGCCCACTGCCCTCGACTACAAGTACGATGACTCTGCACCCACTGATGGTGGGGTGGTATGTCCCATGCCACGGTCCAATCAGGTAATTTGCTTATCGATTACCATATTCTCGGCATGTGGTTAGTACATTCAAACCCTTAACAAAGCTACCACACACTGCGGCCTAAGTACATTTTCACTAAACCAACGGGATCTCAACCACAAATATCATCCCATGACCCCTCCCGTAAACCTTATGATTGCAGTATGTGATAAACCAGTCAGATCCTATAATCTCGCAAGTAGCAGGAAACTACTCGACTTTTACCGGTCCTAGTTAGCGGAGCGTCTAGTCGATTTAACCGGGTAACAAACCATAGGAACCTAGGATCATGCATCTAAGGTTACAATCAACGCCTGAAACTTAAATGCACAACGAATTAATATTACAACATAGATTGCATAAATTGAAAATAATAGGTATTTAAATACACCGGGGCTTGCCTTCTTGGGCACTGCTAGCCTTGGGCTCTTCCGAACTTTGGTTCGAGTTTTGGATCAGTTCAAGGGCATTCACTTGCACATCAGCGGTGTCGGCCTCGTGCATTGGCACCAACTCGTAGGTACCGTCAGCGAGATTGGCAATTTCTATATGAATGCAACAATGAATTTTATTACAACATGATACAAACTCATTTCTTTACTTCACTATAAAGTTGTAGTCCAACACAACATGTTTTGTTGTGGTGATCTTAGTTAACTTTATTTTCTGGGCAATCATTTATAGAGTAGTTTATAACTTTACTTTATTTCATAATTCATAAAATGAACTGGGTGGCGATTTTTATTTCCAAACACTATACATGAGATTGTTTGACTATTAAACTTCACAAGCTAGGAACAGTTTCTGGTTCTACAAATTTTTCTCAAGGTAGCAAATCTAATCAGCAACTTGTAGTAAATTTTTCAGCTAAAAACAGCAAGGCATGAATTCATGAAAAATGCTCAAAACAGAATGTACTTAAATGAAGATGGAATTCCACAGAACAAACTACAAAAGTTATGAAGCTCAAAATTTCACAGAGAAGTCTCCACATGGTTTTAAACATACTGTAAATGTTTTAGAATTTTTC
Organism: Panicum virgatum; assembly: GCF_016808335.1. Classification (NCBI taxonomy): domain Eukaryota; kingdom Viridiplantae; phylum Streptophyta; class Magnoliopsida; order Poales; family Poaceae; genus Panicum; species Panicum virgatum. The sequence continues at coordinate 29,624,077 of NC_053137.1, forward strand.
TAGGAGTAACACAGAAGTAATAAATTCGACAAACTCAAACCACATATAACAAAACTAATTAGCACAGAAAGTTCTATAGTGTTTCTGGATCTTAAATTTTGGAGACCTTATTATATGACCAGCATAAAGTTCCACAAATATTTCCAGATTTTTCTAAGCACAGGAACTATTTATCACCATTAAAACCTACTTGACAAGCTTTAAATCAAATATATAGTTAAACAGATCTAAAAATTCCCAAACTTGCTCAACTGTAAGGTTTTAGTGACATTTATGTAAGGAAAAAGTTTCAGATACAGAACAACAATATTTCTACCAGAAATGATACATGAAGAAAGCTAGCAGATTTAGGAATCTTGGAGTTTTGAGCTAGTAAATGATATCCTTTTGTGTTCAAATTTTTACCAGACTCTATAAACAGTATGCAAAACATTTTATCTGAAAATCGCCCATAGTTGATGAGCACAACTCCTATAACAAACATAGCCCATTTAATCTAATCTTTTTCCTAGATTAAAATATGGACAGATTCTGAAATTGTGCATGTAATAAAACATGTATATCTTATTGCATGGATTCCAAAACATTTGGATTTTAATTTTTCTGATTTTTTTACGAATTTCTAGGCATTTTCATAGTTTGCTGTTTTGAGTTCTAGCACATTTTGCATTTTCAACCTTGGAACTTTGGTTTCTTTTAAGGAAAAGCCCCTGGCCGAACATAGCAGAGGCCGGCACGGCGGTTACCGGCGAGGAGGGTCACCGACGGTGGGGGCTCCGCATGGGAAACAGATGAGGGGGCTGAGCCGCACCTGTAGGTGTGCTTGGCTCGACGGGAGATGGCTGGAGGAGGCGGGTCCACGGAGGAGCAGGGCCGCGGCGGCGGTGTCTCGCTGCGGCGGCGCTCCGGTGGGGATGGGGCTGAACGGCCGGGCTTGTGAGCTTCACGGGGATGAGGCGAATCTAACGGTGTGGCCGATTTGGGCAATGTGGGGGCGGAGCGACGGTGCCACGGTGAGCTTGAGCTCACCGGCGTCGATGGAGGCAGGGGTGGTCGGGCGCGCGTGAAGAGGGGGTCTACCCCTTTTATAGGCAAGGGAGGAGGGGGAGAGTGGTCTGGGGACGCAGCTCGTCATCTGGGGAAGGCTGGTTTCGCGTCTGGCGGGCGGACGGCGTCGGCCGGCGTCAACGGCGATGGTGGCAGCTCTGCAGTGGCGTCGGGGCGTCATGGCGCCCATCCAACTGGTCCTGGGTGCGTGGCGTGCGTCCGCAAGGCCAGGTGGAATGGACAGGAGTGAAACCAGGGGCGGACTCGGTGAATCCGCGGCGGATTGCCGTCGGCGCCGGCGTACGGTACGCCGTGAGGGAGAGAAGAGAGAGATGCTGTCAGTGGCATTCTCGTAAATAACTCGAAGTTCTGTATTCAGTTTACAAAACTCAATTTTTCTCCCTTCTCTTCGCGTCAAAAGAAAACTGTTGAATACCATTTTTGTTCCATTTTTCGAGATCTACAATTTTTGTTTCAGGCATTTTTTTATTTAAGCAACGGTTTGTTAGTTAAATTAAATGATTCAAATACTCTATAAAAGGCTTCAATTTGATTTGTTTAATTGGGCTGAATTTAGGCCTACTTCCAATTGAGCACATGTTACTAAAGGTACCAGATTTTTGTGTACAATATTTTGGTGAGGTAATTTGGACATGAAATATTGTTGACATCGGATTTTGACAAATCCGATGTATTCTGAATTATGAAGATTATCAGCTAGTGGCATACGTGCGCGGGAGTCGTAGCAAGAAGGATCAAGCATGCATGGGCAGCAATCGGCAAGTTTCTAATGGCGTCGGTTCTTCCAGGAAGGCTGGGAACATGGGCAAGCACACATGCACGTATATTAGGGAGGTGCTCCTAATTTGCATACAAGGTGATTAAAGGTAGTGGCCGGATTAATTAACTATGAACGAATCTCGTGCATGCGAATCTGATTAGAATAAAGAGAAGGCAAGATTAAAGGAAAGGCTTACACGTGCAAGCAAGAGGTTATTGAATAAAGAAAGGGAAGGCTACGGCTGGAGTGCTGGTCCATGCCACGCGTAAGGGGTCTGGTTGGTCATACATATGGAATTATCTCTTCTCGTCGACGGATACATATGGAATTATCTCTTCTCGTCGACGGATCGGCAAAGGCTATTATTAGCAAGGATTCTACAGAAAGGGAATTAGAATCCGTGTATCTTAATATTAGTTTGTTTAGATGTTTCTTTTTTAGCAAGTTTGGTGTGCCATAACCGGTTAGGATGTCTATGCTATAAATATGTACCCCGTCCGTTGTAAAAGATTTATCACACGATCAATACAACAATACTTTACAATTCCCTTTGGACTTTTCCGGTGACTTCGCCTTTTCTTTTCTCTTTTTCGACGAGTTCTTTGAAGTTGATCAAGGACGACTCACATTTGAGCGACTTGATCTGCTGGTAAGTTTTTCGTTTATCGATTAAATCTGAGCTTTAGCTTCCGGGCGCATCGTTGTGGCTTTGTTCAGATCTATTCAAAAGTTATTGAATTATATTTGGGCTTTGACTTCCGGGCGTATCGCTGTCGTCTCGTCTAGATTAATTCACAATTTATCGATATCTACTAGTTCTATAGGTTTTACCTATTATTTTAGCTTTTATCGATATCTATCCAGCTTGTAATACGTTTGATCGGCTGTTTATCGCATTATTTTATTCAAAACATCATATAGCCGATTAGATCTATTTCAAGTGTTTGTCTGATAGCGTTGTTTAGGGTTACACATTCGTAGCCTTTACATTGCTCCTCGCGCATATCAGCTGACCTAGCCGATCGTCTATTTCAAAATCGGCTGACCGAGCTGATTTTGTCGTTTTCTGTATCGACAGCACCTGCTGATACGGCCTGTGAGGGATATTTGGAATTCCAGTCGATATTCCCTCGAATTTAATGTTTACCTTGTCTCCTTTTCAATCAACAGGTCAGATTGGCTGGCACGCTTGGTCTATTTTCCGTGCTTGGCAAATACTTGCCCTCGGATTCCAGTGTGTTGATTTTTGCATCAACACATCTTTTGGCACGCCTAGTGGGACCCGACGATATCATTATGAATTTTCCAACGGAGATGTTTGAGCAAGCTATGAAACAAGCAATGATCAACTGGACTAACAGCCTGACGAGCACGGCGAATAATACAGTCAAACATGTGGGTGCTCATAAAATTGTTCATCAGTTTGATTATCACACCTCACAGCCGATGGTTTCTCAGCATCAAACATCAGCTCAAACAGGCGGTTATCAATATTATGCATCGGCTCCGCAGCCGATGGCCTGTCAGCAACCATGGTTAACAGTTCAACATCCACAACAGCCAATAGTTCAGCATCAAACATTGGCTCAGACAGGTGGTTATCAATATTATGCATCGGCTCCACAGCCGATGGCCTGTCAGCAACTATGGTCAACGGTCCAGCAGCTACAGCCGATGACTCATCAACAACAGCGGTCAGGTAGCTGCTGGCCACAAGCATCAGTTCTTCGGCCATCAATCCATCATCAGGTCCAATTGGCAATTCGGCAAGAAAAGGCTCAATGGGAGGAGTTTGCACAGCTGATGAGGGTCAACGAAGATTTGTTTCTGTCCTGCATGGCTAGAGTGGACAACGAAAATAAATGTGTCGAGTCTGAAAAGTTGAATTCCCGAATGACTGATAAATTAGGAGACACAGATTATAAAGAACAAAATTCGGTTAGCAGATCCAAAGACGGAGACCAATGTAGAGAAGAACATAGCTTTGAAAAGCCTCACGAAGAAGAAGCTCCAGCAATTAAGAAGGAAGAGGCTAAAATCAGCTTGACTGAATGGGTAAAGAATATAAAGCTGACTTCATGCCCATACGTCAAAGAAGAACCTGAGAGGTCTGGATCAATGGAAATTGTTATGCTTGATGGCCGTCTGCCAAGGATGGCCAATATTTTATTCTTCTAGCCTGAAGTGGTCGATGGATTGATGGAGGTTGCAGAGGCAAGGAAGAAGATGGTTTCTTGGAATAATTATTGCCCACCTCCCAAAAATATTATCTAGGAATATCGGCTGCTTGGAATTTGTCTTCCGTGGAAGACAAGTGATCAAGAGCAAAAAATTATTGCTCAGAATTATCGGCCACTTGGAGATTATTTTCTCTGGGATCCAGGTGGACAGAGTTGCAACTGCACTAAATACCGCAGCCGATGAAGATTGATCAGCTAGGAGGTGCATATGGGATTGCCGATCTGGAGATTAGGTATAATATTGAATGAATATTGATCCAATGGCAAGAAAAGAGTAAAATATTATTGCATCGGCAAACATGCATTCAGAAAAGGTGTGCTGATAGCTACATGATAGTTGCTACATCTATCGGCTCCTTGGTGGAATACTCCTTGGTGGAATACAATTATATTATAATATTGACATTGAAAGCTGAGGGAGTTTGGTCTATATGCTACAAGTTACTCATATGGATTTGGTGTCAGATTACGTCATTATTTCTTGGTGCATGCAAATTCATTTGTTTAAACAAATCGGCTACATCTGCTTCAGTTGTTGACTTCGATAGCCGATGGAATTGTCCAAGATGAATACAAAGTGGTATATAAAGAAATATTTATTCAGATGATGGAGCAGCAGAAAAGATTTGCTATAACCTGGATATTGAAGCCAGTATATTATTTTATTGGCAAAGAGAGGCTGGTGGTATATCGGCTGATGACTATGGCCCAATCGGTTCAAGGCTTGAAGCCGATATATGTGAATATACTAAGGTGTTGAGATTTTTATTGTCTCCTTGATGACCAAGATGCTGGTTCGAGAAGGTGCAGTGAATACTACTATATGATGGAAATTGATTGGTTTTATCGGCTGGCAAAACGTGGCTCTATCGGCACAGATTTTTGCTTTACCATGTAATCAGCTGATTAAGGGACCAATCAGTTACTCATAAATAGCAGGCTGTCAAGGAGAGAGAGAATTAACCAATGGATATGAAGGCAGCCAGAAAGTAATCTATCGGCGTCTCGTTTGATCATCGGCTAAAAAGCAAATGTGTGCATGAGCCGATGTGTTTATCAATTTATGAAACAGCCGATGGGAAGATACAGCTCATGAAGGGCCAGCCGATAGGAACAACCAATAGAGCCGATATGGTGTTTCAGAAAAAATATATTGGTTGTTTATGGGTATCTCTTCGCATAGAAATATCTTTATTGAATTACCTATCGGCTATTCTCTTCTGGGGTCAGGGACTTCGTTTGCGAAGATGCTGCAGTCACGAAATCCAAAGGAGTCTTATGATCCTTGGTTTGCAGAGGTATATTTATAATCGGCTCGGTGTTTTCTGCCAGGGTGGTGACCAGTTTGTTGAGAGCCAGTCGATCGAATAAAGTAGTGATCGTGCATGTGTAAGGCTAACAGATCAGAAGGCAGTTGTTTAATGCTCCCTTACCTCCGTCGGTTGTTCTCTAATATCCATCGGCTCCAAATCACTCTTTCAGCCGTTGAAAAATATATAGAAAAAAGGGAGAGAGGGGAATAAATCGAAGGCTCCTTTGTTTGGCAGAGTAAAAGAATGCATGAGGGATTGGATATTAAAAGAATGTGGAGCAGGACAGAATCGGCAAAGCTACGTTTGCATATCAATTGTGTTGGAGGACAGTGTGCACCTCTGACTATTCCTTGGCCGATGCATCCAGTTATTCAATTCTAACTATGTATCTTGGAGGGTATCGGAAATCAATTTTGAAGCAATTGATTGATGGGATACTGGGCCGCCGAACCACAACACCGCGTGTGAGCTCGACGACACTATCACGCTGGGATTGGCACGGTGCATAATTGCGTGGTGCAGATCGGCATCGGAGAAACCACGCATCGGCGAAGCGACATATCAGCGCGCAGCTCGTGTTGGAGGCCAGCGCATGCGCCTCTAACTATTTCTTGATCGATGCGTTCAGGTACTCAGTTTCAAATATGAAGATACTTTCTTCAATATGGATTGCAGCTGCGACCAATCGGCAAGCATGAGCCCTCCTATCCATGCAACGGAGATCGTTGATCAGCCGAGGCTGAGTGGGTCCTTTCGGCCAGCAGCAAGCCAACACGGGCTTATCAGCACCATTTGGTTCTTTCCATCCAGCGCAAAGGCCAATCGGCCGATGGAGTTAAACATGCTAGCCGATAGCTCGCACAATATGGAAAAGCATCAGCTAATGGAGCTTTAAGAGAATTCAGAGGCGTGTAATTCTTCGTCGACAATAAAGGAAAGCCAATACATTCTTAATCAGCTGATGATCTCTCGAAGACATCTGGGCAGACCTGCTGCTGTCGGCCGCATGCAAATACGTGGGCCACAATCGGTTGCCTGAAAAGAAAAAAGCCCAGGCATCGGCCTATCAAGAGGAGCTGATCGAACTTCTTTGCTGTTACTCGGGTAAGCCAATGGGAATACTAGAAGGAAGAAGCCAATACAAGTCCCGTAAGCGTGTATCCTAGTTGATCAGAAGGACCAAGGCCATGAACAAAATTAGCATACGGACGCATACCGGATATCTCTATCGGCTATTGGATAAGCCGATCAGGAAGTCAGCTGCGATTTGAGTCTACCCCGAAGATGCAGGAATTCAAAATGGCTCATCGGCTGTCAGTTTGTCTTGGATATTAGCGCCCGGCAATCAAGGACGCTGCAGGTTGCCGTAAGAGAAGAACGCCGGGCTGGACAACAAGATGGTGCTGTCGCCGAGGTCGATGCCGCCACCATTGCCGGCTACCAAGAAGATGGCGACGCCATCGGCTGGAAGCGATGTGACGCGACCACATTGGTGTCATGCCGTTGTGCGAACCATACACACCGATGGCACCGCTCAACATGCAAGCAAGGATCGAGAACTCCGTCCTCCAACATGCATACAAGAAGATTCATATGACCATGCATGTACGTACATGTGAAATACCTGGAGGTGGCCAGGAAGCTAGCAAGAAGATATCGGCTATATAGAATCTTTGCTACTGTGAAGAACCGGCGGCCGATAAATGTTCTATAATGGTACAGTCTCAACAATGGCAGACAGCTCGCCAATATATAGCTCTCTCATCAATGGATCCAGAATATTTCATCGATGATGATCGGTAGGGTCGACGGCAGAAATAAGGTGACAGTCCAATTTAATTGTACTGGAGTCGATGCCAAGATTAGCTGGATCAGATTCTTTCAGAAGAGCCGATCATACAAAGAATCGGCTAGCAGTGACTCTCACGCATGATGAGGTCACGGAGGCGCGTATTGGTGGACATCCAGGACAGTGTCGCACGGGGAGAAATATGCATCATATAAGACGAGCTGCTATAGCAGGAATATGAGCTCACGAGAGTACCAGGATCAGATGGTCAGCCGATGGTCCTGTTATAGTGAAGACGATGATCAGCCAATGGTCTAGTTATGCTGCAACCGAAGATTACTGAGCGGCAAGGATTGACAATCACAAGACTACGATGCTACCGCCCTGCTGCCAATGCTGGTATGATCAAAGAAACCTTACTTCTTACTGCAAAAATACTTGAGGATTTTTATTTTGTGAAAAATAAAAATAGCTTAGCTCCTCAACGACATGAAATTCCTACCAGAGCCATATGTTAACATCTTTGAAAACCTCACACATATGCTGCTTGTTTTGCATTGAGCTTTGTCAAATTGTTTGCGACCCTTGTGAGATTCATTTCATACTTTTAAGATCAAGATCACGAACACTCCACATATACTCGTGCCAACTTCTACACTGGAAGTTACATAAAAATATGCCTCCCATCCACACAAAAATACTCCATCGCTTTGACATGACTCTTCATGTTGCAAAAATAATATGGGCTATGCAAGAGAAAAGCAGAAGAAAAATATTCGTGCCCAGAAGCATAGGAAAAAAGAAAAAGAAAGATAGCCCATATTTCAAAAAAAAAAGAGATAGAGTCATGCAGAAAGGGGTGCGAGTTCCATCCAGAAAAATTCCACACACTTGCACATCTTGATCTAATTGAATGATCTGTTTTCTCTTTTGGGTCCGGTTTTTGACTTTGCAATATATGCGAAACATGTGTGCTTCTTTTCATCCCCTACCTTGAGCTCCACTAAAAAGCCTTATTAGAAATAGGGAGGAAAGAAGCAATCCAATGCTTTGGTGAGGAATCATACACATTGAGCGATCTGAGAGAATCATTTGAGGAGCAAAGTTTTATTTTGATTTTAAAAATCTTTCAAAGACTCAAGTGGTTTAGCAGGAAGAGTGTGGTTGATTTGATTCTTCATGTTGGCTTTAAAAAATTATGATAAAGAAGTTTGGAGAGGATCATCGGCTATAAAAAGGGATGTGCTAGAAAAGTTTATCACAGTTTCCAGTTCACTGCGGCTTCATCTATCAGGTGTTCTAGGCTTTAACTTTCGGGCGCATCGCAGACATTTCGTCTGGACTCATCTGTCAGTTTTTTAAGTATCATGGTGGTTATTCTAGAGACATCAGCTAAATTCTAGTGGAAACTGAAAGAAAGACTTCGGCTATGGAAGAACAATATCAGAAAGACCGAGGTGTCGAGTCAGTACAGTGATCAAGCAAATTGAGGTATTGGATTTACAGAGTTTCGAAGCATGAGCCTTTCATACTACGAAACTGGGGGGCCTGTGTTGACACCGGATTTTGACAAATCCGATGTAATCTGAATTATGAAGATTATCGGCTAGTGGCATACGAACGCTGGAGTCGTAGCAAGAAGGATCAAGCATGCATGGGCAGCAATCGGCAAGTTTCTAATGGCGTCGGTTCTTCCAGGAAGGCTGGGAACATGGGCGAGCACACATGCACGTATATTAGGGAGGTGCTCCTAATTTGCATACAAGGTGATTAATGGTAGTGGCCGGATTAATTAACTATGAAGGAAGCTCGTATATGCGAATCTGATTAGAATAAAGAGAAGGCAAGATTAAAGGAAAGACTTACACGTGCAAGCAAGAGGTGATTGAATAAAGAAAGGGAAGGCTACGGCTGGAGTGCTGGTCCACGCCACGTGTAAGGGGTTTGGTTGGTCATACATATGGAATTATCTCTTCTCCTCGAGACGGATCGGCAAAGGCTATTATTAGCAAGGATTCTACAAAAAGCGAATTAGAATCCGTGTATCTTAATATAAGTTTGTTTAGATGTTTTTTTTCTAGCAAGTTTGGTGTGCCGTAACCGGCTAGGATGTCTAGGCTATAAATATGTACCCCGTCCGTTGTAAAAAATTTATCTCACGTCTAGATTAATTCACAATTTATCGATATCTGCTAGTTCTATAGGTTTTACCTATTATTTTAGCTTTTATCGATATCTATCCAGCTTGTAATATGTTTGATCGGTTGTTTATCGCATTATTTTATTCAAAACATTCATATAGCCGATTAGATCTATTTCAAGTGTTTGTCTGATAGCATTGTTTAGGTTACACATTCGTAGCCTTTACATTGCTCCTCGCGCACATCGGCTGACCTAGCCGATCGTCTATTTCAAAATCGGCTGACCAAGCTGATTTTGTTGTTTTCTGTATCGGCAGCACCTGCCGATACGGCCTGTGAGGGATATTCGAAATTCCAGCCGATATTCCCTCGAATTTAACGTTTACCCTGTCTCCTTGTCAATCAACAGGTCAGATGTGGCACGCTTGGTCTACTTTCCGTGCTTGGCGAACACTTGCCCTCGGATTCTAGTGTGTTGATTTTTGCATCAACAAATATAGTTGGAACTTTCTTTATTTGCCCTCACAAAAGTGAAACCAATATTTGAATTTGAATTTCCTTTATCTTTTGTTGTCATTTAATACTTTTTTGCTCTCTTTAATTCAACTAATTATTTCCATTGTATTTTGATTGACTTCTAAACACCTAGGGTGTCACGGCGCCCAGCCCCCGAGCAGGGTCGCTGGCGGAGTCGCGGAGACACGCCGGGTAGTTGCGGCGCCCAGCCCCCGAGCAGGGTTGCTGGCGGAGTCGCGGAGACACGCCGGGTAGTTGCGGCGTCCAGGATAGCCAAGTGACCAAAATTGTGTACACCTAGCCTTCTTGTCCTTTCTAAATTATGTAGCTTACTAGCTCTGGAATTGTAGTATGCTTGTAGCGCTAAATAGAAATATGGTATACAACCCAGTTCCTACTGAATTGAAAATAAATTATCCAAGGATTCTACAAAACAAAAGTTTGCACGTCATTAAGTGGAATATAATTGGAGAGTAAAATAGTAATCTATGATTATCTATAGAGTAGGCAGTTCCTTGAGCTCATACAAAGTACCACTACATAAAGTAGTAATATCTATATTCGAGTTCAGTCGCAATTAGGTACAGCTCGCAATATTGGATTAATAGCTTAAGTTGTGTAGGGACATCTTTCATTGACCTTTTTGCGGTTTCTGCTTGCGTTTGATGTCTTATGAGCTATGTTCAGTGTGATAGTGTTCAGTTTCAGAGTTGATCAAATCAATTTCAGATATGAACCTATACGGTGTATGCAAAATACTTCTATTCATAGAATGCTATCATTTTTAGTAAATAGTTTGCAGCTGGTTCCTTATTTTCTTCGACAAATTATTGTTCATTTTATTTCTTGTATCCAGTTCAGGATCTATTGATCGCGAGGAGGTGAAGGAGAGCTCTCTAATGTAATAAGACGGTTCTTTTCTTTGCTGATTTGTGGGTTCATATAAGAAATTTTGTAACGCGATTTTGTTTTGTTTTCCTGAGCTATATTTGGACAATATTTTGAGCTGTGATTTCATAAAAGAGTTTACTTATATGCTAGAGAAATATATGTAACTAGAATTGAGTTTAATTAATTTACGTTGAAATTCAAAACTGTCAAAACAGTTTGTTATTTGATTTTTTGTTCCCATCTCTGATGGTAGTTCTCTCCATGCATGAACTTTGATGCCAACAACATGTAGTTCACAGTATAAAAAAAACATGTATTTCACTGTAACGTTGCTGATATTGACAAATGGCTTGGAAATCGAAGGTAGTTAAAAATATGTCACAATGAAGATTATTGACACTCATAGAGAGAATATGTAGTTGACCTTGGCAACAATGGTGAACCAATGGGTTTGATTTATCTCAATACCTTTTGGAATGACAATATTATATAGGATGAATATTGTTATTTATTGGCAGATTTACGCGTTTTACACTTGAATTTTTAGCTCCCGTAGCAAGGCACAGGCATTCTACTAGGCCACTAAAAACTATGTTGATGCAAGTTTTAGCTATATACGGCCAACAATGATGATTTGCAGTATCTCATATGCTTAAATGCTTAATGTTTACTGCTGGATAGTTTGACAAACCCATGTTGAAGAAGAGTTATTTTCTAAATCAAACTAAATCCTCCCGTAAAATTATTTGGGTAAAATTATTTGAGCAGTTTGATTTAGGGCAAATCTGTTTCTATTTTTCCCACTCAAATTACATACCATAGCCACGAGCTGAGCGTAAGCCAGTAAGGTTTCCTATGGTGGAACCTGCCTTCCGGATTCAAGTTCTTACTCGGCATGGGTGGTTGCATTTTTTTATTTATTATAGGAAACAACCTGCGCTATTGTTTTGGTGGTAGATGACGTATCTGTACTGTTTTTCGAAAGAAAAATTACATGTCATAGCAATGGTTACCTCAAATGACATCCTGATCAGCCACCAATAACCTATGTATCAGGTCAACAATGGGAATTCGCTACACAACGGCAAATCCTATGAGTTCGCTTATACATTTGATCATACCTTTGACCTCACCCTTGTAGTATCCTAGAACGTGGATCATTGTTGAATTTAGTGCGGAACTCGTAATAAAAAGGATCAGCATTGTCAAGTTTATTGGATCAATGTTTGGTTAACGATTTTCAGTTCTTGTTGGTCATAAAAAGCTCATTTTTTTCTTTTAAATAAAACTCAGTACCTTGGGTCACAACTCACAAGTTCATGTTTTAACAGAAAATATAGTCAATTTCTAGAACTTTCCATTCAATAGCTTTTCAATTGTTTAATTCGAAAAACATATCCACAGATTTTACTTTAAAAGCCTTTTTTATCTCAGAAATTTGTTAGATGCTATCACCATATTCTAATAGAACGATAGCGATAAAAAAATTTAGACCTAAGACCATAAAAAGCAACCAGCATCAACTAATTTTGACTGGAGGTAGTATTTCTTATAATCAAGTAATGATTGCAAATACAGGCTAGTGGTAAAAGTGTTTATCATTCTTTAATAAGTTATTATAAAAAAAAGGCAGTATGCAAAAGCAAAACCCAACCAAAAATAATAAACGGACACACATCATGATACAACCGGTACTGAGTCGCTTCCAAGTTCAAATGAACATCAGCGCCAAGTGATGATTCATCTTAACATGGTACTGTTAGGGAAGAATGACTCGATGCCCAGGATTGCTCAGTGTTAGGGTTACATATACACAGGTTGGGCCTATAGGCCAAAAGGCCTACATGGGCCAGAATATACATCTACACTACTCTAACACCCCCCTTCAAACTAAAGGTGGCTGTGAAATTACAGAGTCAGATACATTTAGTTTGAATACATGAAATTGATGTTGATCCCTAGTCTGAGCCTTGGTGAAGAAATCAGCAAGCTGAAGTTCAGAAGGTGTGTACTGAAGATCAACAGTAGACAACTGACAATGTGATCTTATGAAGGAGTCATCAACACCAATATGTTTAATGAGTTCATGCTTGACTGGATTGTTGGCAATTTGAATAGCACTAGTGTTGTCACAGTGGAGAATAGTAGGATGAGCAGAATCAACACCAAAATCAGCCAACAGCCAACGAAGCCAAATAATTTCTGCAGTTGCTGTTGCAAGGGGTCGTAGTTCAGCCTCAGCACTAGACCGAGAAACTGTAGTTTGCCGCTTGGACTTCCATGCCACTAGCGAGCCACCAAGAAAAATACAATAACCAGTGATAGATCGTCGATCAACAGGATCACTTGCCCAAGTAGCATCTGAATAAGCATGCAGTGTTGGTGGACTGGATGTGGCATAAAAAAAGACGATGAGAAGTTGTACCTCTCAAGTACCGCAATACCCTAAGCAAATGAGCATAGTGAACTGTGGTAGGACAACTCACAAACTAAGTGAGAATGTGGACTGCATAGGCAATATCCGGTCTGGTAGCAGTGAGATAGACAAGACTGCCAACTAGATGACGGTACCTTGTCGGATCATCCAGAGGAGAACCATCTGATGACTTCAAATGAAGATGAAGTTCCATAGGAGTAGCAGCAGTCCGAGTATCAGTGAGGCCAGAACGAGTAAGAAGATCTCGAATGTACTTGGCCTGAGAAAGATAATAACCAGCAGCAGTTGATTCAACCTCAAGACCCAGAAAATAGCTGAGAGGGCCCAAGTCAGACATCATGAACTGGTCACAAAGGCATGCTTTGACAAAAGCAATGTAGTCCGGATCATCTCCAGTGATCAGCATATCATCAACATAAAGCAGAATTAATGTACATCCACGAGAAGAGGTGTGAACAAAGAGAGCAGGATCATGGTCACTAGGAGTGAAACCTGCAGCAATAACCACTGAACTAAAATGTGCAAACCATGCACGAGGGGCTTGCTTGAGACCATAAAGAGCACGCCGTAGATGACAAACATAGCCAGAAGGAAGTTGAACCCCTGGTGGTGGATGCATATAGACATCTTCTTGCAAATCACCATGAAGAAAAGCATTCTTAACATCCATTTGAGAGATTTTCCATGAACGACTGGCAGCCACAGCAATGAGAGTACGGACTGTGGTCATGTGGGCAACAGGAGCAAATGTCTCCTCATAATCGCGACCATGGGATTGCTGAAAACCTCGAGCAACCAGACGGGCTTTGTACCTTTCAATGGAGCCATCAGCTTTGGTCTTAAGTTTGTACACCCATTTACAGGTGATGGGAACTACATGAGAAGGTAATGGAACAATCTCCCAAGTACCAGTGCGGTGCAAAGCTGGTAATTCAGCAGACATAGCATCACGCCAAGCAGGAAGTTGACGAGCTTCCTGATAAGAAGATGGCTCACAGACTACACCAGCAGTGGGAAAACCATACCGATCAGGGATTGGAATAGCAGAACGATCCCTGAGATTATAATGTGAGCTAGAAGAAGAATCATCAGCTAAGAGAGGAGTGGTGGTAGAAGAAGGTGCACGGGGACGACGACGATAATGAAAAGGAAAAGGAGTAACAGAGGGAAGTGGAGGTGGTGGTGTTGATTCAGGTGGACTTGATGGTGTGGAAACAGGAGGTGGAGTTGGTTCATGTGGATTGACAAAGTCATAAGGTGGTAGAAAAAGAAAGGACGGAGGTGCATTACATGATGACGGAGGAGTGGATGAATGAAAGTAGGGTTTGTTTTCAAGAAAGGTGACATCACGAGAGAAGCGAATATGGCGAGCGGAGGGGTCATAACAACGGTAGCCCTTATGTTCAAGACTATAACCAAGAAAAACACACTCAACAGACTGAGCTGTCAATTTTGTGGACTGAGTAGAAGGAAGAAGAACATAACATGTGCAACCAAAAACACGAAGATGAGCATATTTAGGAGGTGACCCATGCAAGATTTCTCTAGGACTTTTCCCTTGAAGACGAATGGAGGGCTGAAGGTTGATGAGATAAACAGCAGTAGAAACAGCTTCAGCCCAAAAGTGAGTTGGCACAAAAGAAGAAAGGAGAAGAGTCCGGCAGTTTCAAGAATATGGCGATGTTTACGCTCAGCCACTCCATTTTGAGCATGAGCACCAGGACAAGAGAGCTGAGGCAAAGTTCCTTCAGAAGAAACAAATTCACGAAAAACAGTGGATAGATACTCCCCCCTGAATCAGATCGAAAAATGCGAATAGAAGAAGTAAACTGAGTATGAACCATTTGAGCGAAGGATTTATAAATAGACAACAGCTCAGAACGATGCTTCATGAAATAAATCCAAGTATAGCGAGAATAATCATCAATGAAAATGACATAATACTTGTGACCACCTTTGGAAACAAAAGGAGCAGGGCCCCATACATCAGAATGTACAAGAGCAAATAGCTGAGTAGTCTTAGAATAACTAGATGGATATGGGAGTTGAATTTGTTTCCCAAGTTTACAGCCAGTACATTCAAAAGAAGAGTCCACAGATACATGACCAAGGACCCCCTGCTTAACTAAGGTAGACAGACGTGAACCACACAAGTGACCTAAATGGTGATGCCATTGAGGAAAGGTGGCTGCAGCAGAAGCGAAGGATGATGGTGGAGAAGATGCTGGTGGCGATGCAGAAGGTGGCAGCTGAAGATGATCAAGGATGTAGAGACCGGATGAGCTCTTATGGCGACGACCAGTACCAAGAAGAGCTCGGGTGCGCCGATCCTGAACACAACAAGAAGTGTCATCAAAAACAACGACACAGTTCAGATCAGCAAGTTGGCCAACTGAGATTAGATTCATGGAAAGTTTTGGCGCAAGAGAAACATCAGAGACAGAAAACTGAGAGCTATTCAGATTGCCTTGATGGGTAACATGGCAAAGGTTACCATCAGCAGTCTGAACAGGGCGAGAATGTGAAAGAGGCCGACAAGAATCCAAGACAGAGGAATTTGAAGTCATGTGAAAAGAGGCGCCCGAATCCAACACCCAAAAATTAGTACCTGACTGTGATGTCGATGACAAGGATGCTTGGGACATATAAGCATTGAGTGGAGCAGGCATAATACTGCTGGGTTGCTGTTGGAACTGAGGAGCACTGACTGCTGATTGTTGTGGCACTAAGTGTTGGGGGAACAGCTGGTATTGGGGCGCTGATTGTTGTAGACACTGAGGCATTGCAGCTGTTGCTGAGAACTGAAGTGAAGGCCCCGGTGTGCTGGAAGGTGCTGCATGTGATCCTCTACGGGAAGTAGCACGTTTGTCTCTCATTTCAGCAAGGAGGTGAGGATACTTTTTGAAACACCTGGAATCTGGATGAGTGGTCTTCCCACAGTGACTACAGGGAGTCTTCTGAGAAACCTTCTTAGAGGAGGTTGCTGCGGCAATTTCAACTTCAACAGGTAAATGAGGAACAGCCAGAACAGAGTGCTGCTCAGACACCACGGAGTGTGCAGCAAGAGACTTAAGCCGGGTTTCCTCAGCCATGAGAGCAATAACGTCTCAGAGAGAGTGGGAAGGGTTGGTCGCCCCAAAAGTTGAACACGGATAGGTTCAAAATCAGATCGCAGACCCATCACAAAATCAAACATAGTGTCCTGCGCATCATACGTCTCCCTGGCAGTCCAGGCTGGAGTACAAGTGGTGCACAAGGAAGAAGGCTTGGGTACCATGGAGGCAATTTGACTTGATATCTTGTTGAAGGCAGCATAGTACTCCTCAATTGACATGTTCTGCTGCTGAAGATGCTGAAGATTCTGACGAAGTGAATAGCGAAGGGCTGAGCTGCTTTGTTGGTAGCGACTCTGCAAGTAATCCCACATTTCTTTGGCAGTCTTGTGATCCTCAAGACAAGAGCGAATACTGAGATCAGTACTCATGCAGATGATGGCCATCACATGGTCATCAGTAAGATTCCAAGCTTGTATCTCCTTCTCATTGGTAGCAGTAGCTGCAGGAGGAGTATCGGTGAGATGAGAAGTAGAACCAACCCATTTCAGCAGCATCTTGAGGGAGAAGGCCCATTCTCTGTAGTTAGAGCCATCTAGCTTCACATCCAGACCGGGAGACCCAAACGAAAGGCCGCTGAAAGGAGCAGCAGCCGCAGAGGATCCCATGGCAGCAACACAGAAGAGGACGGGCGGAGCAGGGGAGACCCAAACCAGAAGACGACAGGAGACCCAAACCAGCAGCGCGAAGCAGGGGAGCGCCGCCCTGACCAGCAACATAGAAGAGGACGGGCGGAGCAGGAGCGCGAAGCAGAGGAGCACCGCGCCGACCGACGGCGCGAAGAGCGAAGAGGACGGGCTCCGCCCCGACCTGCGGCGCGAAGCAGAGGAGCGCCGCGCCGACCGGCGGCGCGAAGCAGGGTAGGGGAGGGAGGGATGACGCCGACCCGCGACGGGTGGCGAACGGGGGCCGCGACGGGCGGCCGGGAGGGGGTGCCGCGACGGGCGGTGGACGGCAGCAGAGACGGGCGGAGGGCGGCCAGCGGACGGAAAGCGCCGACCGCAAGGACGAGGGCCGGCAGAGGAGGACGAACGACGCCGACTGGGGGAGTCACCGCCGCGACAGGCGGACGGCGGCCAGCGGACGGACGGTAGCGGAAAAAGTGGATCTCGACTCTGATTCCATGTTAGGGAAGAATGACTCGATGCCCAAGATTGCTCAGTGTTATGGTTACATATACACAGGTTGGGCCTATAGGCCAAAAGGCCTACATGGGCCAGAATATACATCTACACTACTCTAACAGGTACATGCACCCAAAAAGCACACATGTATCGGATCGCAGAGCTTTTGGACATTGTTCTCTAGATTGATTTCTGAATAAACAGATATAGGAAACTATTTTGATCACTTGGCCACTCTTCAGTCCAAAGAGCGGCAAATTAAAATGATATAGTACCAACACATTACACCCCTGAATCTGGGAGGAAGCTAAAAGGAGAGCTACAGTTCACTTATGTATGGTACACAGGAGGAGCATTACCATCCTTGATCATCGTCCACATTGGGGTCAGGGTCCAAAAAGATTGTAATGGTAATTGTAAACTACAGAAACCATGAAAAGGGATGCTTCTCTAAGCTCAGCTGCTGGCAGCTACACTACTTGGTCTAAATCTCACATTCCTACACTGTCTCAACTTTGTAACAGCCTCTTGGGACTTCCCCTGCAGAAGGTCCATGTAAACTGATGCTAGCACTGCCCTAGGGTTGTTGGGTAGCATGGCAAGGCCACGGTTCACCATATAGTCAGCCTGCTCAAATTCTCCCTGCATTGCAGCGGTCATGCCGAGGTCAATATACAGAACACCTCGAGCTTCCTCGGGCTTGAGGCTCTCGGAGTGCTGGGATTCTTCTGAGGTCAGTTTTGTCACAGCAGGAGCCACCGTGTCTTCACCATCACTGTCTTTCTCAACTAGAGCCTTCTCACAGTTCTCGACGTTGTACGGCAGCTCAATGACATTGCCATCTTTGATATAAACTGATAGCAGCTCAGCAGCGTCCTTCGGTCTTTTCAGAGAGCACAGAGCTTCAGCTGCATATACATGGCTGAGGAATACATACATCCTTGAGCAATCAGTCAGCTGCTGTAGCGACTTCGCATAAGACAAAGCTTTCAAGTGATTCTCAAGACACAATTCAACAAATGCCAAGCTCCCCAGGATGGCCTGTCTGATTTTGAGGTTTTCTTTTCTACAGATCTCATCATACAAAGCAAGAGAGCTCTGCAAGGTGGCGTTCAAGCTTGTACCCTTTTGTTCTCCATTTACATTAGCCAGGGTTGGGCCTGAAGGTGTTTTATAATCAGCACTTACAGTGCTCTTCTGACCTGAGCTTTTATGTCCTTGTAATGCTCCTTGGTTGCAATCCTCTGTATCGGATGGAGTGACCAGATTTTCCTGCTCAGAAGCATCCAATAATAGCTGGGCATTGAGTAGACACTGTCTAGCAAATCTAAGTGATACCAAATTGTTGTGTTCATCTGAAGTCACACCTGCAGAATCTGAACTACTTCTCGAGTTCACAGGGTTGACAATCAACTGCCGCCATTGTCCTGACCCTACAACATTGACTTCAATCTCATCATTGCATGAAGAGGCACCAACTGCACACAGGAGACCCTTTTCCAGAGCTAGCTGACTACACTCAGAAAAGCGGAGCCAGAAAAGGGGTCGCTTGTAGAAGAGCGGCATGGCCTCACGAAAACAGCAAGCTGCTGACAGAGGCTTCCCACACATCAAATGTTGGATACCACAGTTGTAGGAAATAAGACAGGACTTGTTTTGTGATAATGCAGACAGCTTCAGCGGTTTCTCTGAACGAAGAGATAAGCTGTATTTCAGTGCTTTGGTAAAGCACCATATAGAGGTATGATTAGATCTTTGTTGGTGGAGTATACATCCAAGGTTGTTGTAGAACATAGCTAGCATTACTGGCTCAGACCGATTATTCGGTGTGCTTAATAGCTTCACAGCCTTCCGATAGTTCCCCCGGGCATACTCCAGCTGAGATTTCAAGAGAAGCTCAGTAGATGAATCCCTGCCACGTGCCATGTTCATCAGTACTTTCAGTTCTCGCTTCGCAACCTTAAGGTTCCTTGTGAGCAGTAGAAGCCGGACCTTGTAAATCTGCAGCCTAACTTTCAAATCAGCAGCAGTAGCAGCAAGATCAGCAGATGCCCTGGAGAAATCATTCAAGATAGACCTGCCCAGATTCTGATGTCCATCAAAAGTAGAGTAAAAAGATTCAAATTCTATTGATTCATCTGGGAAACTTCCTGATGAAAGGTTCTCACATCCACCACCATAAGCATTTGAATCGGAATCTGGAGGCGTGTTACTTTTTGCAGGAGGCTTAGGTTGAGCTGATTGCTGCTGAGCCATGCTAGCATTTTCATTCTGGTTCGTTGTGTTAGCTACTCCAAATGACCTTTCCAAGTACTGTATTACATCCTGTAAGCCAATAACAAATCATAAAGTTAAGTAAGATGAATAAGTCTCTTCTAGGCGAAAGTCAATGCTCCATATCCAGAAAGAAACACGGACAAACAAATGCTATGATATACAGGCTAAGATCACTACATCTGATAATAATAATGTCAAAAGCTCAAAGTTCTAACACAGAGTAAACCATAGGAGTTTTTACAAATTGATAATCAACACAGAGCAAACCAAATCTAACAAATGGCACACTCCAAATCTCTCACTAACAATCATCTCATAACAGGGAATCCACAGTGACAGCAAAAGTGTCATAGAAAGATGCAATGCCAGGAATCATAAGGGAATAAAGTACATAAAATCCAACATACTCCTCCAGTCACATAAGTAAAGTTTTGGGTTTCATGCCCTCACATTTCGAATTTCTGCTAAAATTATGTTTCTGTGTCGAGTTTGGATGTTTGAAAATGGTACGAGTACTATTAGATTTATATAAAAATAGTTCATTGGACTTTACTTCTGCTACATTTTATATACATATTACAACAAAGAGTAGTAGTCAAAGTTGTGTGTCGAAGACCATGTCAATGTCCGTCTCTTACATGTGACTGAAGGGACTGTAAAAAAATGGCATAGACAACCGGAGTGAAAAGGCAACACTGCAAATCTATCAAGCAACAAAGGCCACGCAAATGCTTTGACTGACTATACATGCTAAGATCCCAATTAAATCTGACAGTATCTCAAAATTTCAAAGTTCTAAAACAAATCAAACTGTAGGAGCATCATAATCACCCAAAAACAAAAATTGACAGATGATTGCATGCTCAACAAATGCTACACGACAGATCCCTCTCCCACATTAACAGTCATCATAATAAGGAAAATGACAACAACAGCACAAAAATGCCATAGCGGGATATGGCACAAGAAAGCATACCAGAGCAAATAAGCAAAACCCAACATGTCAAATATAAATAGCTTACAAATAATCAATAATAAGACAGACTTCATTGTTAAAATGTCATTTGTGTCCAGCATTGAATGCCCCACATGGCACACATTTCAGGTGCCTCAAATTAGCAGGAATACTCCTAAGGCAGCATGGAAATTAAAAATGCTTGCGGAAAAAAATTTGCTAGATCCAATGGTTTTAGGTGATTACTGCAGACTACACCAAGAACGAAACTTACCGCAGCCTTTGACGCATCTTGCAAAGCTAATGTAATGTCCAATAATAGAAAGCATAAATGAAGAGCAGTTGTCTGTGAGAGAAAAATAATTAGCGTTGAAACAATTTCCCCTTGTGATTAAGCTGCTAAGTCACTAATAATACCTCGTCAATTGGTTCAATATTTCGGTACAATGGGTCCAAAACAGTCAGAGCAGATTCATAGTCATGAAGATGATAAAGGATGACAGCCTGTAAATTTATCAAGTCTATGATCAGCAAATTACAGCATATTTTGTGCTTATATTGAATAAAATTGTAGTTTATTTGATATTGATCTTATGGACCAGAAAATCAATCACATAGTTACAGCCACAGAACAAGACGTACTGTGTTGAATGTTATTATGGTTGTGTCAAACTCATCCCCATAGGTTGACGCATTATGCACAGCAGAATATGGTAGCACTGTGCCACTCCCTCTTGATCCTGAAGAAACATTGCTTCCTACCCCATTGGCAGAATCAGCTTGTTCTCTAGATGCACATGCAAGCTCCTCACATCTTTTCTGAATAAATGTAGTGGTAGAACATTAAGAACAAAATTACCCCAACTAAGAAAAAAATATATACACCAAAGTTGTAACATAATAATCCCTACAATTGTAAAACCTGTCACTTTTAACCCAAAGCACACAAGACAAGAAAAACATAGTTCGAATAAAGTAGGGCCGAAATACTCTATACTAATATGACATACACAAAGTATGGCAAATGATCATAGTTAGATGTGGCAGGATTCGTGGAAAAGTTCACCAAGAAAATGTGCCCAATAATTATGAATTATAAAGTGGTCAAAAGCGATAAGTATTGCATAGATGTAGTACACTACAAAATGACACAGTATTCACAAATATAGATGTCAATTCCATGATTACACTAGGAGTATAGTTGTAAACACTAATATGTTTCGATATACATCATAAAAAATATCAAACATTATGTTTCACAAATTATCGAAATACTGGTTTAGGACATACTGCAACACCTACCATGAATTAGATCTTTAAAAAAATAATCATGGAAGTATTTGGGGTTGCAATGCCACTTAGCTGTTTGAAGGAGTCTCATATTTACTGCTACTTATACATGTATTATTGCAATACACTACTTTGAACACAGCCAGCTGCTATCAAGGTCATAGCAGCTCCAATATAGAAAAGTAGGTTATACTAGATATCACAAAGAAAAATAAGCCAGCTGTAGTAGGAAGTTCAGAAGCACCACACGTTAAAAAAAATTCAAGTGTTAGATTGACAAACAGAAATGCCCTCAACGTGCTAAAGAAAAACATTAATTTAACCATAAAGGACACACTGCTCAGAATATGAAGTAGTTTGTTTGGTGCAACAAAAGTAGAATATTCATGAATATAACTCACATACACAAATAACAGTGTAATGTGTTTATTGGATTATATTATTTCACAATCCAGATCTAACAATATGCCCTATAAACTGAAAGATGAATCTTAATGCTTGTATTCACATTAACTCTTGAACAATTGCTTATAGCAAAACATTTTCATAATTTGAATTCTTAAGCCCTTTTTCATGTAAGTATACTTAGTGATTATCACAATTCTCAGCATGTGGGGTGACAGGGTGTATCCTTTAGTCCTATAGGACACAACTGCTTCGTGTACACATGCACATCACAGTAGATCTTTAAGTACCAAAAAAGTTTTTTATTTGGTCGCAGAATCCAATCCAATTCCACACTTAAAGAAACATACAGCTATGTGAAACATAATACAAGAATAAACAACATAATCCACTATCTATACATGAAAGGATTTTGTCCACTGTTTTAAATAGTGGGCTATAGGATTTAGTGGTAGAGTCCTAAAACCGCTATTAGCACCGATATGGCTCGTTATTTCCCACTACAGCATGCTATTTCTACTGCAATGATCATAGCGGCAACTCCACGAAACTACTATAGCGCCACTATTTAAAACATTGATTTTGTTGCTAGCCACACATGAAAAACAAAATCATCAATGCGAAAAATATCTTCATTTGGATTAAAAAGTTATTTACTCGTAAAAGATAAGCCATTTCTGTTACTTTACTGCATAATCAACATGTCAATCAAATGATGTACAGTGAGCATGGCAGATTCACCAACCTTAACATCACCTAGAATTTTAAGCAGCCTCTCTGGATCAGGACAACCATCCAAGAAAGATTTTGTGATGGCCATATTATGGTGGACCTGGAATTGCAAATTTGTGAAATTAGATGCAAGAAAAACAAATTTCATAGAACAACCATTTCTTCTCCCAAAGTGAAAGAAGAAACACCATTGACTCAAGCAGGAAATTGTCCTATACAAAGACAATGCGCGATTATATCATCCACCATTCCAAATGAACAGTTTCCCTGTTCTCAGGCAAAACTATTATTCTAATTTCTAATTTAAAGACTAAGGCAACCATATTAATGAGACCCTGGCGTAAGTTTCATGGAACAAGTGACATCACTAAAAAATCACGATAAACCTGGGCGGTAAAATATATGTCCAATGCTCCAATAGCATGCCAAGTGGCATTGGTACATGCCAAAGGACACCACACTCCCAAAACAGAAACATACAGACTAACACGGACGTTGAGTCAAACCGGTAACAGCAAGACTGGGTGGAAGCATTCACAAATACAGCTCAAGCAGCAGTTGCAAGCATCACAGGCTGCGAGCAGCCGCAAACATGGCGAACCCACACAGCTACTAATACATAAGCAAACCTTATAGTACCCGTCCCCAGACCAGAGCACACAGCACAGCTATGAATGGTAACTACAACCAGTTAGCAATTGAAACAACCCCAACGCACAGATTCGCCATACTAGAAGATTCACCACCAGAAACTAGACCCCGAGAGCTACTAACCCTCCTCGCTCACCCACAGACAGAGAGTAGTAATATGAGAGCAGGGACGAATCGCGCACCTTGGGATCACCCTCTTTCTTCTTCAGGAGCTCCGCGAGCACCTCGGCGCAGTCCGCGTAGCGGCGGCCCTGGAACGCCACGGCGGCTTCCTTCGCCATGGCCGCAGTCGCGGAGAGCATTGCTTCTTCCTCCGCCGCGGGCTGGGGCGGCGGCGGCGCCTCCTTCACCGCCGGGGGCTCCATCCGCCGGATCTCGACTGGATGGAGGGGGTTGAAGCGAAGGCGAGGGGCGCGATGGGAGCGTCGGGATCGCGCGCCGCCGCAGGGAATCAGAGCAGCGGGGAGGCAGGGGTTCGGGGGCGTGGGGGAGGAGGCGGGCTAGGGTCTGGAGGAAGCGACGACGAGGGAGAGGGGAGGGAGGGATGGGGAAGCGGCGATGGATAGAGAAGAGGCCGCTGCTTCCCTTTCCTGATTTCACGTCTTTTACGAATTTGCCATTCCTTTCCTCACTCGACGGTTTCCACGAGTGAGGAAAATTTTGTTTTTAAAAATTTTTAAAGATTACTAAATACTAATTTTATATTTATAGGAAGGAGAGGCACGAGTGGCAAAAATATATGTTTAAAAATGTAGTAAACAAAATTTTCACAATTTCTAGGAATGAAATAAAATTCTCTAAGTTTCATTTCTAAGAAAATATTTCTTCCAAATAAACAAAGAATCAAGCTTCCAAAAGATATGTTACAGTTGCTAATAAAATGGAATACTCAATTATTTCCATCTTTTCTCCCTTTGGGATGCATTGGAGACAATATCGACAATACTATATCTATGAAAATATCACGTTGTTAACCATGCCCAGTAGACGAACAGACATTGAACACCTTTATTTAATACTAAAGTACATGCAATTCCTTAGATTTCACCAACCGAGTGAAAGTCCTGTATTCAAATGTTTGAATCAATTGTTCCTAGCCCTTATTTGTGGACGAACCAGTCATCCTCATTCAAAATCAAACAATTTTTTTCTTAAGAACTAGTGGCGGCACGTGTTTAAAAGTAATTTTATTTAAAAATAGTACATGTTTATAGAATAATTAAATTTAAAAATAATTGGATTGCATCTAGACCACTAAACATTTAATTCATTTAGCAATTCAATATAAGCTAATACAACCTAATAAATAATAAATATTTTATTTTTTTCAACCAGCAACAAGTGCAAACCAAAACTATGCTCCAGATCAAAAAACAATTATACTCTAACTTAAGAAATAATAAATTGTAATGGAACAAATACATATGCTGAGTTAGGTCGTTAGACATGGTTATCAAGATGCCCTGTATATCTGCATCTTTATCACAGTCACAGGAGTGATGCTTGCCTCGGTGTGGAATGATACGATTGGAACCTCCTGAGGCAATGGATAAAGGAAAGCTGCAAATTCTTGCATGGAGAGAATTAGACGGTACATGGAAAGATTAGTATTGCAAGAATTCATGAAAGATAGAAATATCATGACAAACCATTCGGAGGGTGTCAAATCAATTAATTTTCCTTGCACAATGCTCAGACGGTAAAGAAAGAGCGAAGCAGCATGATAAGCTGATAAAGCTGGTGTCAAGCCAAACAAAATCCCTTGAAAAATAACTTATGTTACAAAAATGATGGGCAGCATAGAAGTAGCAGATGGTCTTTGATAATGTTCGGCAGACGACCACTATGGTCTTCAGATTATTACAAAAGTGTGAAGCATCTATTGAGATACAGAATTAGGGTGCAGCTCTTTGAACTTTGAAAGAAACTAAAATTTATCAGTAGTCCCGTACAGACGTATCTATATATCACAAACACAACATTCGTTGTGCGCACAGCAGCTCTGCACAGCACAACAGATACTTGAATATGGATCTCAATTCTTCATTGGCTTCAATACCAATTCTCCTGAAATATTTGTCCAAATTCAATGGTATGAACACAGTAGTACCAATAATACACATAAATCATTCAAATAATACATCTTATTGGACATGTTAATTGACAAAGCTCTTCTCACCAAAATACACTATCAGCCATCTAGCATAGGACTATAGGAGCTCGTATTTGAACACTTCATATGATAATAACGTTGCAGTTCTCAAACTACATCGTAAGAGAATTAACAGTCAAACTTTGGATTTGGAAATCGTACTAAATCCAACCTTGCCTTATAAAAACAATAGTGGAAGATCCCAGCATTTAACTAATGAAGTTCTCTGTCTTCAGGATTTAGAAATGCAAGGCAAACGAAGAGTATGGATAGGTGAAAAACTGAAGATACCTGTTCCATCAAATACTGCACAAGATAGTGTTCAGGTGAAAATACCTGTTCCATCAAATACTTCATCATGTGTCCAGGGATACACGTTTACTGCAAAAAAGAAAGACAGGTAGTGTTTGGTGAGAAAAAGTTCGGAGAATGCATTGGTACTAAAACTGTTTTCATGCCTTGAGATATCCAAGGTCAAACCTTATGTGCTAGTTGTTCCTGTTGTTATATACACAACACAAGTGGTAATCAAAATCGGATGGAAATTTCAAAGATTTTCGTAACCAGCATTGCGTTAACTTCATATGATGTTTACAAAGGGAACAAACTGAACTGCTAGCCACGCATTGAGCAACCCACGCATGCATATGGAATTAATAGCCTGATCGGGTACAGATTCAGATGGTTGACTGGTTTCAGCAATCAAGTCTATATCAAAATTTGAACAATTACTGAATAGCAAGAATAGTGAAGCATGCATCTTTCAAAGGTCTGATAAACACAGAAAGAAGTAGCAGATGGAGAAATTGCTCCTCTCAACAAAGGAAAACACATCTATGAAAAACTGCAAAAGATTAGGAAATACCTGCGGTTAGATGAGAGGGGAGGTTGGCTCGAGGAGCCCCTGCCGCCCTCGCCCGCGCCGACTCAGCCTCTGCGGTGGCTGCCGAAGCTGCTGGACCGGCCAGGTCTCCAGTGCCCCTCGCCCCTATGCCCTCACTGGGACATAAATCCCTGTGACTATCTCCTCCAATCTCCTCCTTTTTCTTCTCCCAGCGAGCAGCCCTGGGACATAAATTTTGTTAGGCATTATATGTACAGCACCATAAAAAATTTGTGTGCAAATTAAACCCAGCACACCAGAACTTGAATTTATATTCATGTAAACCACAGTTGGAGCAAATGAATACAGCAAATCAATCACCTGTGCACCATTTTCAAAGTAATATCTGGTTGACACATGATGTGGGCACATGATTTAAACCACCACCTTCTTTGTGCTGTGAACTACCATGTTCCTCTAGATCAATCATCTTTGCAGTCAGCTGTAAAATCAGTGGTATTCCATCCATTTTATCAGCAGAGAGGAACTTGATCCCTTTTGGACTGACGCTGAATATGTATAGATGCAGAGTTAGCAGTGGTTCTTCTTAAGCATTTGTGCAAAGCTTAGTTTAGACTAAACTTGCAAGGGCTACAAAGGGAATGAATAGAATGACTACAAAAGGCAAAAGTAAAACTGCAAAACAGCACCTGACAAATCTAAATGTATCATGGACAGTCTCCTTCAAGTAATCTGCGCATAAATAAAAGAACACAAAGGATAAATAAAAGCACATTCAAAGATGATAAAATATTTCATTGTCCTAAGTCCTAAGAACTGATACACAGCTCAGTGTAGCCATACATAAAGTAGCACTATTACACTTTGAAGAACAAAGCAGGTTTACATTCAAATAAAAGTTCCAAAAAGGTGTGAAGTCAGTGGCTGAGATGTTCATGAATTATAGATACTAGTATCCATTCCTCTAGCCCCCAAGACAAACCAAAATTCCAACCAAATGAAGATGGAAAATCTAGAACTGAAATAAACAGAGTCTAGGAAAAACATACGGAAATTGTCCACAAAAAACAAATGTCCTCCTCGAGCGTATGCAACATCTACAACATGACTTTCAGGTCCTCACCTTGATATTCTTCAGCTACCTTGCAAATAAAATAAATGTGGAAAGAGACAATCATAAGGCTACGTTGTTGTTGGAAAGAGACAATCATGCATTATTCATTGGTTGGCAGAATAAACAAACATACAAAATTGGCTGCTTAGAAGAGAACACTAACTCCTTATAAATTTAATGATTTTTTTTTAGAGTATATGCATGAAAAGACAAAATTTTAGGCACCTGGATGTCACAACTTTATTGTGGCAGTTTTACACTTCAATTACAAGAATGGTATAAAACTCTAACTGCAGTTCCAATGCCAATTTCAAGGGGTGCAAAGCATAAACTCAAGTAATGAACAAATACTACTATTAATTGTTCGTTCTACTGGCAATAGCAAACCAAATAAAACAATGCAGACATCTAATGAACAGAATTGATCACACTTAGCAAAAATTAGCAAATGAGTGGGAAGAGGAAAGAGGGCAGCTGGCCGCCAAGCATGAATCTACCTTGATGATAATTGGTGTAGCTCGCTGTCTGGGCAGTCACTTCTCGTCAATATCTGGGCACCGACATTCCCTTTTGCTCCCCTCCTATACTCATCCCAGCAGTGCAGGATCAACAGATAAGCCAGGCTTAGAGAAACAACACAAAAGGTGAAGATCAAAGGAATTGAATATTTAATATAATCGAAACATAGAGATGAGACAGGGATTTAGTTTGCATAAGAGCAACTCCAACAGATTGATCTTCCCCTTTCCATTTTTTCATCATATAGGGAAATCCTCTTCTCAATTTCAACATATATGGAAGAAGTGCTCCAGCAGATTGATTTTCCCCCCTTTCTATATGGAAAGGGAGATGCAATGTCTCCCCTTTCTATTGGGGATTGTTGAGAAATTATTGGGGATTGAGAAAAAATAAAGGGGAAAGGGAGATGGAAAATCAATCTGCTAAAGTAGATTTTTTCAACATCAATCCCTTATATTGAGAAAAAGTAGAAAGGGAAAAGGTGAAGATCTATCTGTTGGAGTTGCTCTAAGGGGGTGATCTCTTGACGACGACACAACAAAATTTATAAGATGAACTTCCAATTTTTGATAAAGATGACCACCAATATTTCTAAAGGGAATACCTGGGAATCAAAATGAATGAACCTAATACCCTTCCCTGGATATATCTCATGGCCACTAAAATGACAAAGTTCATTCCTGCAAATAAAGAAAAGATAGCCATGAGTCAAGATACAATAATACTAAATTAACATCTAGCAACTCCTGAGCATAGCTAAGCTATGCCTAACAACATTTATTTAGAAATGTGGCCCATATATAAGTACCAACTATTACACATAATAGCACATGCAGGAGTATTTCAGAGGAAAAGCAACAGCAGGAGCAAGAACATGTACATACTGGAACCCTCTGAATGCCTCTGCTATGTATAGTGTTTCAATCCATAGTGACTAAACAAAGCTCGACCTCTACAACAGAGCAATAGAGTAAACCCAGATCTGGGGTCATTGGATCGATTCAGAAATAAACCACATCATACTCAGATTTGATGCAAAAAAAAAGACAGATGAAGGTGGGAGCGGGGGAGGCAGGGGGAGCTCAGGCAGTTAATTTTACCGACACGACGACGACGGCGGCGAGCGCGTAGTGGATCAGGGGGGGCACCAATCGAGGGGGAGTGAAGGAGAAGGGGGTGGCCGCCACGCACCAACCAGGCCCGCCACCGACCACCACAACGTCATTGACGGTGTTGACGGGGTTGCTGGGTGCGAGGGCGTAAGCGAGGACGCAGGGGTCGCCGGACTCCGCCCTAATACCGAAGAGCTTCACCGTGTCACCGCCGTTTTGTACTGCTAATAAAGATTATTCATCACAGTACATCTGCATCAGAAGGAAAAGCATATTAGCATGCACACAAGAATCTCCAAAGCAGATTAGCAGAATTACAGGCAAGTTGGACGTAAACACAGCCGATTGAATATGCAACACCACGAGAATGCTCACACCTTGCCACTAACTGAATGCTCTACACAGATAGTAATATGCTACAAAGCGCTAGATGATATTGGATATTGTAGAAAGTATACCTTGTAATAAAAAAACAATTCCTGCACATCCTCCCTGCAAAGCATAAAAAATTTTAGTAATACATTGTCCTAGCCACAATCCGAAAAATCAACTGCACAATCACCTCTAACCTAAAACTGAACGCAAACACAATTACATATATTGGAAAATTGTCTGACTGATTGTTCTTTATATATAGCATCCACTGCAAGGAAACATCATTTGCACAAGCTTACTAACGAAGGATGGAACACGCATTGCCTCTAAAAAAAGAGAAACTATGAATACCTCGTGCGACCCTAGCTTGAAGCCTTTTATTTCCAAAAGTTATTGTTTCCCTGTTGATTGGAATTGAACTGCAGAAATTAGAACTATAGGCAAATCTATAGCCTCCAAAAGCATAATAGTTTTGCTCAGTACAGTTCTTAATGGGAGGCAAGCAGTGTACCATAATGAGCATTCTGATTTCATCATGCACTATTTATTTGAAAAAATTAATTAACTAAAATAATTTCAGGGAAATAACATATATACTGAGCATTGTTCTTTTTCCATCAAAAATAGGAAGAAATATTTTTCACAAAGCATTCTGCTTTTGTAATATATATGGCTACCTTATTGACTTTCATAGTTGATGGCAAAATTCATAAGAGTCAAACGTCCAACAAAACAAATACAACCTTATCGAGGCATTTCAACAAGCACATCAAATTTAATTGGATCGCATGGACCTACCAGTGATTCATTCCTGTCTCACCAAATATTCAAACCTTCAGAACTAATAAGCCAGTAAAAATGATATGGAACATGTTTGTCCCAAACCAATCCCTTAATTCTGATGTCCAAGGCTTTTGTAATACATATCAGTACTAATCAACTCCATAATAATTGATGGCAAAATTCAAGACCAAACGGACTGCAAAAGAAATACAAATGTATGTGAGGCATTTCAACAAACACATCATGTTCAAGTGGATGGCACATACCTGCACTCCCCTCACTGCGTTCCTCTGTCACGCCTCTTCCACGCCCCGACCCCTCCCTCTCCCCACGACGACGCAGTAGGGCCGCTTGGAGCTGCAGCAGCGGAGCATGGCGGCGTCGCGGCCGGGCAGCAGCAGCTGCGCACGGTGGGGCGGAGTGGCGGGGCGGAGCGGCGGCCCGCGGCGGGGTGTAGCGGTGGCGCCGCGTCTCGGCAGCACGCTGCGGGACGGAGCAGCGGCGGCCCACGGCGAGGCGGAGCGGCTGCGCCGCGTCCCGGGGTCGTTGACCTTGGTTGCAGCCGTCGTCCCGGCCCTCGCTGTAGAAGCTCGAGGAGATCGCTGCGGTCCCGGCCGTCGCTGCGGCGGCGTCGGTGGTGCGGCGGAGTTGGAGGCCCAGGCAGGGTGGCGATGCTGCGACGGAGAGGCGGCATGGCGGTGCCGCGACGGGGAGTCGTTGTCGCAGGGTGCGTGCGGCGGGGGAGGAAAGAATTATGCATGCGGCGGGCGCAATGATGAATTTGCGGTTGACCCGCGAACTCACCGTTGATTTTCACTCACGCTCTCTCTTTCCCGTTCCTTTCTTTCTTCCTCTTCTCTTTTTCCTCTCTCTTCCCTCTCTTCCCAGATCTAGTGGGTCCGGATGGCGCGACGGGGCGGAGCCGGCAGCAGCGGGGAGGTGCGACGCCGCAAGAAAGGCGCCGCCCGGCGCTGGCGGGGGAGTCATGCCGCCGGCGGAATGCTCCGCGGATGAAGGCCGGCGGAATGCTCCGCGCGGATGAAGGCCTGCAGCAGGGATTAGGATTGCATCTGCAGACAAAGCAAAAGACCCAGAGCTAGACGGTGGAATTTGTGAATTGAAGCCTACTAGTGCCTGCAGGATCCAGTGCACTGAATCGATGCATCGGAGTGCACGCGCTGCTCCTCTCGTCCCGCGCCGCCGGCGGGGAACAGGTAAGTGGTTTTTTTTCTTTTATTTTTTGTTGCAAAAATTCTTTAGAAAATTTTTTAATCCGAATTTTTTTGTTTTGGATGCAAATTTTTTTACTCTAGTCTTTCTTTTGTTTTGGATAAAAAAATTATCTGAGTTTTTTTTCTTATTTTGAATGTAAAAATTTTCTTGTCAAATTTTAAGTTTGTTTCTTAAAATTTTTTCTTCCAAATTTTTCTTGTCAAATTTTTTTTGCCTCTCGACTTTTTTCCTTGAAAATTTTTTCAGTAAAACTTTTATCAGAAAACAACAAAAAAAATTACTAAACAAAGAAAAACGACGAAAAAAAATTTAAAAGAAAAAAAAAGTCGAAAGATCGACCATACGGCGGTAAACTAGCGGCGCCCTGCGGCGGGGAGGAAAGGATTACCAAAATTAGCTACTGATTGGTTGAGCCACCTCGCCTCCTGATTGGCTTAGCTTCATGATTTGCTGCGCCTGACCAAAATTAGCAGCGGGTACAGGGCGGGCGGGTATGAAAGAGGCACGGTGACAAAACAAATTATGAATTTGGGCAGAATCATTCTGGAACATGCTGTTTTTTTTTTCCACCAATCCCTGTCAAGCACCCAGTCCTTAATGTGGGCCATTAAAAGGCGTTTTGTGAGAGGGTGAGTAGATTAATTTTTGGTGAAAATTGTACTCAATTCTTTTAACTTTTATATTATTATATATTATTATTATTATAGTATATATAAGAAAAATGAAATATATATTATTATTATAGTATATATAAGAAAAATGAAATATCATCTATCATCTATACTATAAAGGATGAAAGAATTAGATACAATTCTCACAAAGATAAATCTACCCATACCCCTCACAAAACATCTTTTTCAGGCCCACGTGGAAGGATTTGGTGCTTGACAGGATTTGATGGGAGGCAAAAACTGCATCAGGAAAAATGATTCCGCCCAAAACCCCAATTTTTTTTCACCGCGCGCCTCATACCCGGCCGCCTGTACCTAGGGCTCGCGACACCGCCTCCCCCGCGGTAATCCCCCACGGTCGCGCCTCCCCCATCGCGCCTTCCCCCACCATCACCGGCAGCGCTTTCCTTTTGCTTCCACGGACTCCTCAAATTCCTCCCACGGTCCCATCGTCACATCCGGATCGCGCGGCTGCCACCTTGGGTCGACGCCGCCGTCCTCGCCATGCCGGCCGCCATCACGCGGAGGCCACCGGGCGCTGCACGGGCGGTCCGCCGACTGCGGAACAGACGCCTAGGCCACCGGCGCTCGGTCCAGTGCGACCCTAGGAGGGGAGCCGAGGTGGGGTGCGGGCTGCAGCTGTGCGTTGCAAAAGACCCTTCTGTTCGCCGCCGTCGGCCGGCACGGATGATGGCAGCGGCGATGAACACCTGTTCGACGGCATCCGCTTCTTCCTCATCGGATTCGAGGGCGACATCGTGCCCCAGGTGCGTCCGTGACATCCCCATGCCTCATACTCGCATTTCGCCATCGCTGCCTGTTTGTCTGCGTGTTTACAACGATTGGCTTGGTTCGTCCCACCGGCCAATAAGTTCCAACGGCGTCCGTGTGCAGTACCATTCGGAGATGGAGCGGCGTCGCGGCACCGACGCCAGGATGTCGGACAATATCTTGAAGCTACCCACAAGGAGTTAATGGTATGTTTAGAGCTCCAAACTATTTTCTAGACGTGTATATGGACTTTAAACTTAACACATGCTAATATATGCAGGAATTGAGTTCAAATCGTTTGGAGGAAATTAGGAGACTGCACAAAGAGAGAATCGAAACTTTGAACAAGTTAGCTACATTTCAGGTTTACAGTATTACCCAACACATTGTGTGATTGAAGGTTAGGCCTTGTAATGTTGAATTCTACATGACGTTTTTACCCCCCTTTTTTTGGTTGCTTCCAAAATATACTGACAGATTTCAAAAGCATCCTGTTCTTCCAAAGCTTTTCAGCTTGTTAATGACCAACTTCAGAAGTCTCAAGCAGAGTTGGATGATCACAAATCATTGTTAGAAAAATTACAGGTGGTTACTGGTCAGTGAATATGCATGTCTGTATAATAGATGTGTTACCCTAAGAGAGTTGATTTTTTGATTAAATTTCTACTTTTCCATGTTTCAGGTTGATATGGATAGCTTTGTTTGGCAAGAAAGGCAATTTAATAAAAAAATTGATCTGACTGAAATACCCAAGATGGTTTTTGCATACTATGTTTCTAGGATTGCTGATCTTGAGAAGGATGTCCAGAAACTATGTAATGAAAAGAATATGCTGGTGCTGAAATTTGAAGAGGCTTCGAGAGAACCTGGTGCTGTTTTTACTATGCAACATGCTTGAAATATATTTCCTTCTGATCTTCATTTTGAGCAGGAAATAATGATTTTTTTGTAACTTTCAGGTCGGAACCAAGTTATCTCAAAATTTAGAGCTGTGGTGTCATCCCTACCAGAAGAAATGGATGATATTCAAATGGAACTGTCCAAACTGTAATGGCTTGTCAATGACCAAGTAAACAGGCAAGATGGTCTTCTGAAACTAAGGCAAACATCTTTGCCAGTGGGTTATAATATTCACTCTCCTTTTGTTCTGACACGGAAGTGCCATAGATTGTATTCCAAATAAATAAATAATCTTCATTACAGTTTCTAATTATTCTACTGTTCAATTGTATTATTTATATTGTTAGGCCCTAATAGGACAATAATCACAACAACCAACCAATGAATCACCATAATCCTATCTTGCTATTTGCTACAGCTTACACTAAGAAAATTATCATGCTCTATTTTATTAATGTGGTCACTACTTACTAATCTATCCTTTTATATGTTTCAGGTATGCAGAAATATTGACAGTCAACTTGAGGGTAGTGGTACTCTGAACCATATTTATATGCAGGAGTAAGTGTAGACCAGATATAATTATTTTCTTTTTCTTTTGAAGTAGATTGAGCAAACCCATTGTAGTTTGCAGTGGTATTTGGTAGGGTAGGGTTAGTGTGTTCCATAGAGTAGAATTTAATTTGCCAGGACTAAGAATCGAGCTTGTACTTGGAGGAATTTACAGGTCAAAGAAATAATATGTAGGCTTTCTTTTAGCTAACTAGCATTGACATTGCATGAAGAGTAACATGTGAGACAAGCTGGCACGTTGGTGCTGTTTTCGCTGGCTTGTTGGTGATGGTTAGATTTTTTTTTTATTTCTCATAAGTGGGTGCCAATTTTTTTAGAAAGGAAAGAAAAGAAAATTTGAGACATACGTAGCATACTTTCCTTGTGGACTGGTGGGAATGACAAATAGTGCACATGCTACTTGGTTATAAAGTGTATCTAAGAATGACAGTTGCTTATTGACTAACTGGTTTGGTTACCTTTTTATAATAAGGGATAATGCAGACTACTGTCGAGTTGCCACCGCTCCCGAGCGCACCATGCCATCATTGTTCCCGATGTGGTGCTATATTCACCCTCTTTGTTCCCGACCATATCCACGCAACAGAGGAGGCCAGAAGATAATTGTACTAATTGTAGTGATGGTGATACTGCGAAGACTTCCAAGAGACATGAGAAAGTAAATGATCACATGCTCTTCACAGAAAATTTCTGTTGCTTGCGTCTAACCACATGAGACATCATTACTAACTCCATTTTCCTATTAAACAGGCTGCTAAGTACATCGAGCACGACAGCTCCTTCAGCGAGAACTTGAATTAGATTAGATTTAGAATGGAGCGCATTGCTACATTATTATTGATCTTTAAACACGTGCATGTTGCACGTGCATCTCCACTAGTGCACATAAATATGAAAACAATCATAAATGACACTTAGTGGACAAGCTTTTTTTTTCTCACGATAGTTATTTTGATATGACGTACATAGGAGCCAGCTTGATTATTTTTTACTTTTCTTTGTGTCTCTTGGTCAATCACATTGTTGTGTACCTCTTGCAGACTGGTTCATCGTTCAAAGTAACATAGGACTGTAAAAAAATAAAATTCTCTAGTTTCCGAAATTTCAAGATTCTAATAGAAACCATATGTATTGTATCCATTAGGACATTCTACGTAACAAAGGAAGTCATGTCAAAGTAGATCACCGTGTCCTGATGGTAAAACTTCTCCAAAATTGTAGAAACACAATGATCTACAATGATCATAAAAGAATGAGTAAATTGCATCTGAGGTACCCAAACTTGTCTCGAGATTTCGCTTGGGTCCCTAAACTCTCAAATCCTGCATTTGGGTCCCTAAACTCTGTTAAGTGTTTCGTCTGAGGTTCCAAATGCGCCACGCAAGCGTCCGAAGCCAACGAGGCATGCCACGTGTTGCCACACTGGCAAATATTTCCAAAAACACCCCTCCAGATTTTCATCTTCTCCTATTTGATCCTCCCTCCCTCCCTCTCTCTCTCCTATGCTCTGCTCCGGTGGGCGGCGCCCCTCCTCCTCCCACGCCGGTGCCGGCCCTAGCTCCCTCCCTCCCCACGCCGCCGACAACCCTGGCCTATGACCTCCTCCCAAGCGATTGCTGGCCCTGGCGCCATCCCTACTCCCTAGACGCGCGGGGCCATGGCACCGCCGCACGCGGAGGCTGGCAGGGAAGAGCGGCTCCTTCGCCGCGCTCGGCCGCCTGCACCCACCTCGGCTCCTCCGCCATGACGGCATGGGGCGAAGTGCGGTGGAGGCCATCGGGCAGTGGCACCTCCCCTTTTTCTCCCTCTCCGGCGGGCGTCACCGAGCGGATCCTTGACGGGCCTGATGCGCGGCGCTACTCCGGCCTCCCTCTCCTCTTGGGCGGTAGTCGAACTCCGCGCCGCCGCGCCCGGGCCATGGCTGCGGCGGGCTCGCGGCCGGGCGGAGCACCCCTCCCGGGGCAAGAGCAGCTCGAGGCCATGGCGCCGAAGTGGAGGCACCGCCCGGCGAGGGCCTCGAGCTCCCCTCTGCTCTGTGCTCTGTCCCAAGCCATGGAGGTCGCGGCGGTGGGTGAGGCTGGGCCCTGTGCGCGTGGCCAGTCTCCTTCCCCCTCGCCGGCGCGCGCGGTGGCCGTGTTTGGCGTCCCTCGCGGTAGCGGTGTTTCCTTGTCGGCTGTACCAAGTGGTGGTCTTCGGAGAGCAGGCGGAAACGCGCGCGACGGTGGCGCGCAAAGGCCGGCCTCAGGTAGAGTAGGCCGTGGCAGAGGTGCTCGACGAATGGAGATGGAAGGCAGAGATAGAGAGGGACGGAGATTAGAGAGGGAGGAAGAAAAGGAGCAGATGGGAGAAGACAAAAATATACAAGGAGGTTTTGCAAATATTTGCCACTGTGGCAACACGTGGCATGCCACGTCGGCTTCGGACGCTTGTGTGGCGCATTTGGGACCTTAGACGAAACACTTAGTAGAGTTTAGGGACCCAGATGCACAATTTGAGAGTTTAGGGACCTAAGCGAAATCTCAGGACAAGTTTAGGGACCTGGGGTGCAATTTACTCTAAAAGAATTTAGCTTCAATCAGGCAACCTACCACATCTTCTCGATCTGCTCTAGCGTGCCAATGTTATTTGAGCGTGCTCATTAATTGAAGCATCCTCTTCCTGAAAGAGCTACCATAGATAAACTGGTCATGATAAGACATTCACGGTGAGCACCCTCCATTTATTTGGAAATATAAAAAAACCATATTTAGCATTTGTTGATAGCCAAATTTGGCACTTGCAAAGGCCGACAGGTGGCCGACCGGTCAAACCGGTCTAGTCTGTGCAGTCCGAGTAGAGTTAGGGTTTTTGTAAAGAGTACTTTTGTAATCCTACTCGTGAAGGGGTACGTCTTCCCTGGCCTATAAATATAAAGGATAAGGCCGATTGAGGTTATTCCCAATCGAATCTATCAAAATATCGCATTACATTTTGTCTCTCAAACCCTAGCCTTTTCCAACCCTATATTGCTTTCTTCTCTCGTCTCGACGGCGTTTTAAGATGTTCTAAGTGGCCTGCCGACTTTAAAACAACCCTAGCTGGACGAGCTCCGATGGGGTCCCTCCCGAGCTCTCCGTTCTAGGTCTTCAGCGAGGCCCTGCTTGCACCGGTCAGACCGGTCTGCGGCCCGATCAGACCGGCCTACCCAGGGTTTCGTGGGTGTTGATCGTTTTGATGATCGTTCGTGCGTGCTAGCGCATTCGAGTGTGTTTGGCGCAAATCTATGTCAACACACTTTTTGGCGACTCCGCTGGGGAAGAGATTAATCTGGTTGCTAAAACCGATCTAATCTAGCTTCTCTAAGAAGATGGGTACTCATGGTGAGATCCACAACGACAACGTAATCAAGGCAACCATGGAGGAGTTCGCTGACGATGAGCGCCAGGCCTACCTCATCGCTGAAGAGCACTTGAAGGAGCAGTTCCTTCAAGGATTCAAGAAGGAGTGTGGAGGCCTATTCAAGAGGGTCGGGGAGTTCGTGATGCCATCCTTCAAATTGAACAAAGACAAGGTTGAGGTACTTCCTAATGATCCCTCTGAATTAGTTAAGAAATTCTCTCTCATGGTCGATTCAAAAATATCTGATGCACAAGTAGCCACGGGAGAGACTTTTGCTAGGCTTAACGATGAAATTGCGGCACTAAAAAAGGGAAAAAGTGTCGAGAGTGGCACTTATTTTCCAGAAACAAATTCGGCTAGTACATCTGCTACCCCAGAGAATTTTATGGGATGCCGCCAAACTCGTTCCCAGGGCAAACACCGCCGCTATCGACAGTACACGCGCCATCGGTCCAACCGGTCCACCCGACCGGTCCGACCGGTGCCGGCGGTCAGACCGGTCATATGACCGGTCATATGACCGATCAGACCGGTCTGGTGGGGCAGAATGCCTCGTCCCATACACCGCATGTTTCTATCTCTAGTTTGGCTACCCCTAGCCGAACTGGTGAGATGGTTTTGCACACAGGGCCTACTGCTACATCACAGCAGGGATCTGGACCTCACCTGGGACCGATTCCTAATTCTAACATGGCTTACACCGGTCCTAGCACACAACGTGTGTCATCTTCTTTGCATGCTTCGGCCAGTGATACTTATTAGGCCGATTTCACTAGATTTAAAGAAGATTTAGCCGGTGTACTTAAAACTAAGCTTGGGATTGATATGAGTAGCTCACGTCTTTATCAAAAACCATATCCTCCTGAGTTTGATTTTGTTTCATATCCTGCTGGTTGGCATATTCTCGAGTTGTTTAAATTTAATGGTGATAATTCTCGTACAACTTGGGAGCATGTTAGCCAATATATTTTGAATTGGAATCAATAAGAGTGCAAATTTCATGATCACTTCTTTAGCGGGGAAACCGAAGTTAGATTGTTAGACTTGACATCAGTTAAACAAAACCGAGATGAATCGGTTTTGGATTATTTCCAAAGATTTAAAGCTTTAATTTGTCTCTTTCTGAAAAAGATTTGGCGGATTTAGCATACAATGGTTTGCGTACTTATTTGAAAAAGAAACTTGAGGGTTTTGATTTTATCATGGTTAATCATTTGCAAATGCGAGCCATTGGTGTTGAATTTAAATATAAAAATTTGAAAGATTCTTTTAAGCCTCATCGGTCCAACACGCATGTTGTTGAAAATGATTCGGATTGTTCGGATGATGAGGAAAAAGGTGTATATGCCGCTGAATTTGTTTCACCGTCAAAGGACAAACTATCTACATGTCCTTCACTTAAGCCGATTCAATAGAATCGGCAAAATGACATGAATTTTACTTTCGGTGTTTCTAAGTGCGATAGAATTTTTGATGAATTACTTAAGCATTGAAACATTCATTTATCTCATGCCATACCGTCGTTGGAAGAATTAAAGAGGCATGCATATTGTAAGTGGCATAATTATTTCTCGCATGCAACTAATGATTGTAATGTTTTCCGTCGATAAATCCAATCGGCTGTAGATGAAAGATGATTGGTACTTTCTGATATGCAAGTGGACAAGACTCCTTTTCCTGTTCATACTTTGGAGCTGAACAATCTAGCCGGAGCAAACAGAAATGGCTAAAGGGAAGAATGTTGCAATCGGTGATCCAAGGGCGAGGAATGCAAATGACAAGATTCTGGCCAGAGAAGTCGTGGCTGAAAAGACTCCTGATGGAAAGCCGACTTTGAGGATATTTGTTAATGCCCCTAAGCCCGGGGGCAAGGAGATTCCACCAGTCAGCCTACAGCCCAGGCGCGACCGGTTAGACCGGATCCAGTAACCGGTAAGACCGGCCCAGAGAGCAACCCCGGACCTTCAAATCAAAGAGTCCGGAAGTGGGTACTTGGAAGACTAATAAGCCAAAGGTGCAGGGAAGATCTGCAAATCAGGGACCAACCTTTGGGCAGTTGTTGAACAAGTACACAAAGGCCG
This sequence comes from Panicum virgatum, assembly GCF_016808335.1. Lineage (NCBI taxonomy): Eukaryota > Viridiplantae > Streptophyta > Magnoliopsida > Poales > Poaceae > Panicum > Panicum virgatum. The sequence continues at coordinate 29,664,285 of NC_053137.1, forward strand.
TTCAACAAGATCGGCCATTAAAAAAGAGACCTCGCTCACCACCACATCGAAGCAATACTTCGCCTCCAAGGAAGGAATTCATCAGGCGCAGAGGTGATTATCCACAGTTTCCTCCACAGAAGGTATACGCTACCATGCCTTGGTCTCCACTGGAATCTAATGCTGTTAATCCGGTGTGAGAACATGAGGGAATTTGGCTTCAGTGCTTTCCAATGCAATATCCACCGCCATATCAGAGGGAGGAAATATCTAGGACACTGGTACACGACTGATTGGGGCCACACCAATCTGGTCCAGCACTGCAGGTACCACCGGTCAGACCGGTTCCCTATGACCGGTCAAACTGGTCTCAGCAGAGGCCGGCACAGTTTGCTCCTCCACAGATGGAATACCGTGTGAAGGAGAAGAAGCAAGAGGTGCAACCAGATGCTACTTCTGGAAAGGCTAAAGCTGATACTATTGTTCAAATCAGCGAAATCAAGGTGGTTGTACAAGACAAGGGTAAAGAGCCGATGGTGATTGACAAGTTGGCTACTTCTTCTCAAGACAAGGGTGAAGAGCCGATGGTGATTGACAAGTCGGCTACTTCTTCTGCCCCTCCTATTCAGAAGCCCTTTACTGCCAATAATCATGAAGCCAATGGCAGCAAGGTGGCGGATAAGTACCATCAACTCCGTTGGTGTCCAGAGGGGTTGACACATACTCAAAAGAGGAAGCTTCAACGTCTTCGCAACAAGGAGAAGAGGGAGCAGGAGGCAGAAATGGCGAGGGATGAATACTTCAACAAATATAGACCCATGATCCCTCAAGGCAAAGTGTGGCAGGTCAAGACGGTTGACCAGCCAGCAGCAGGACTGCTCGGACCGACCCCGACGACCGGTTAGACCAGACTGGTATACCTGACCGGTCAGATCGCCCTGACCAACTTGTCAGACCGGTTGAGCCCAGTACAGAGAGCACAACCGAATCACCAGTGCCTGTTTCGGCTTCTCGTGTTGATGAAGTGGAACCTGCTCCTCCGGCAAAAGAAGATGAAGAGTTGGTGGATTATGACGCATCTCTGGAGCGCAACAATTTGGAGATTAATGCCATGCATATGTCTTCAGATTATCTCATAACTCCCGAAGAGGAGGTGGTTCATCTTCAGTTTGGGCCTCGTGATGTTGAGTCCCAGAAGCCCAAAGAATCGGATAATCACTTGAAAGCTCTCTACATGAGGGGGCATGTTAATGGAAAACCGATTTCTCGCATGCTTGTGGATGGTGGGGCAATTGTAAATCTCATGCCCTACTCTTTGTACAAGAAGCTTGGCAGGAAGGACGAGGAATTGATCAAGACCAACATGATGGTTAACGGCGTGGGTGGAGGTGATCCCATTGGAGCCAAGGGGGTTGCGTCCATGGAGTTGACCGTTGGAAGTAAGACGCTCGCCATAGCCTTCTTCGTCTCGGAGGTGCATGGTAACGTCAGTTTAATACTTGGGCATGATTGGATTCACACCAATCAATGTGTTCCGTCTACCTTGCATCAGTTTCTCATTCAGTGGATCGGCGATGAAGTTGAGATAGTGCATGGTGATACTTCCTCCTTCATTGCTACCGCCGATTCCAATTCTATTGGTGTCAATAACAACATCAAGTGCTTATCGGGCTTGGATCTATCTGATTATGAGCTGATCAGTTGCACCAAGGAAGGATTCATCCCTGCTACTCACTACTACAGAAAATATTTTCCGAGGCGATCAAAATGGGTTTTCCGAGGCGGGCAGGACAAACGCCTCTGAGGAGGCGTCACGGTAAATGGTGTATTTCCCCACCTCCGTAAATCAAAAAAAATAAAAAAAGAGAAAAGCCCGCCGAGCCCATCACGGGCCCGCCGAGCCTATCACGCCGCCGCCGCCAGATCCGCCGAGCTCGTCCCGCCGCCAGCCGCAACCTCGCCCGCCGTGCAACATCCGCCTCGCGCCCCTCGCCGCTGTTGCCTCGCCGGGTGAGGCCGCTGCCACCGGGCCCGACGCCGCCGGATCTGGGCCCGCAACTCCAAGCCACCGGATCTGGGCCCGCAGCTCCACGCCGTCGTGCCGGAGGGGCTCCGCCACGCTGTGACAGCCCAAGTTTTTAATTTGACTAAACATAGATTAGCAACTAATGTTATGTACAAAGGATCAAGAAAATATATTAAAAGCATCAAAATTCATTTTTGCAAGCAATTGTATATATGTATATGCATATGTATGTGTGTATATTTACAAGTAAGTTTATAACTTTCAAACCATTGCTCAAATACAAACATACCTGGAACAAAAGTTGTAGATCTTGAAATTTTAAACAAGTTTGGTATTTAAAAGTTTTTCATTGGAAGCCAAAAAGAAGGAGAAAAATTAAGTTTACCAATCAGACTCTGGAATTTCCATCTATTTACAGTTTTGCCACTATCTTCTTCTTCTACCTTTCCTCCCCCCTGCTCCCAGCCCACGACGGCGCCCATACGCCGGCGCTGGCCACCTGGCCGGCCACACGTAGAACCTCGACCGAAATCCGCCCATGCGCCCCCAGTTTCGCCACAAATCCGCTCCGCCCTGGCTTCTCCTCCACGCAACACGCGCCCCCGGCGTCCCTCCGCGCGACACCCTCACCTCCGGCGAGTCTCCTAGCCGGAAATCCGGCGGGATTCCTCTGTTCCCCTCCCAAGTCCGGACAGAGACCTATTTGTAATTTAAAAACTGGTTTCCTGGGGGTACACGGCAAAATATACATGAACTCTAAGCTGTGAACTTGTAAAATCAATAACAATTCGTAGAAAAATCGTAAAAATGCAAACTCAACTGATCTGGAATCCTTGCAACAAACTCCACAATTTTTGTTACACTCACATGTTCAATTTCTGCTTCTATTTTAATATAAGATAAAGATTAGATTAAATAGCACATAAATGTATCTCATGTTGTGTTCATGAACTAAGGATGATTTTTGGATGGTAGACTTACATAACTGAGTAGGGTATCACATAAAAGTTTCATGACCAGAAACCCATTGTAACTATATGATTCACTAGCTCTTGGTTTAATCCATGAATAATAGCACTAATTCAAGATAAATAGTTATTGGACTCAGAAAATTATGACATTTTTACTGAAGCATTATCATGTTTAAAATAGGTTCTGGCAAAAGTTTGGAACCCATAAACATCATGGAACACTCTGGATAATTAGATCTTGTTAAATATAGCTTTAGTTTGTATAATTTATAGCCTCTGAAATTTGCATATAAAAAATGTGAATAATTTACAGAATGCTAGATATCATATTAGGATTACTCAGTAAAATTTTGAGCACCAATAATGGCATGGTTAATTCTGTATAAATGGATCTTTGTTCTAGCAGTAGCTGTTTATTTTATTTTTCGTGTTTAATCTGTTGCATCAAATTAGCTGAAATTTATACAGTAAGCAGAACACTCAGAGTTATACCTTGTGTAAAAATTTAAACATCAGAAATCATGTATAACTCTAGTTATAAGTATCACTTTGTTCTTCTAGTGTTAGTTAAGAAAAATGAATTTTCTGCACATTGATTAAATGGAAAAACAGCAAACCCTGCTTAATGAGTTTAATTTAAGTTGATTACTACTCTATAAATGATTGTTCAACAAAATGTAATGAAAAGTTTTCATAATAAAACTTGTGCTACAACTCTATAGTGAAGGAAAGATATGTAATTTGTTGTCATCTAAGTAACATGAACACTTTGCATTTATATAGACGCGACTACTCTCATCAACGGAACAAATGAGTTGGTGCCAAGTCCAAGAATGAAATACATGTAGTTCAAGATAATCTAACTAAGTTGCCGAAGACCCGAACCAATGTTCGGAAGAGCCCAGGGCTAATTTTTGCCTAGGAAGGCAAGCCCCGGTGCATCTAATTCCAATTATTTTCAATTATATGCAATCTATGTTGTGATTTATTTATCTGTGCATTTAAGTTTTCAGGAGTTGATTGATACCATAGATGCATGATCCTAGGTACCCATGTTTTGAATACTAGAGGTTAGACTCGACTAGATGCTCTGCTAATTAGGACCGGTAAAAGTTGAGTAGTTTCCTGCTACTTGCGAGATTATAGGAGTTGCAATGCTTTACATTCTGCAATAATATAAGGACCCGGGAAAGGATGTGGTACTTGTGATTCCCTATCTGTATAGTGGCAAAAATGTTAAGGTCGCGGTGTGTGACACATTTCGTTAAGCTTTTGAAAATACTAGCCACATGCCGAGAGATATGGTAATTGGTAAGTTTAAGTACCTGACTGGACCGGCGAGTGGAATGATCATTCATCCTTTTCTGAAGTTGTTCAGGGTGGTCGCGCCACGCGGCTACTAGAGTAGACTTACTCTGTAGTCGAGGGGGATGACCCGGATCCACAGACCAGAAAGAAAGGGGAAAAGTCGTGTGGGTGACTTGGTTCCCATACGTGTGTGTTAGGTTCCCCTGGCCAGGTTAACAAACTCGATTCGAATCGTCCGCCTCTCACAGCATGAGACTGCTTAACAATTTCTGTCACATAGAGTAACAAGTGGAAGATGATGATGATGAATATTGATGGATGATCAATTGTTTTCCAACATGGATGACTAGAGATAGATGCTCATCTAGAATGGTTAATTAAACTAGAATTATGAAAGCTAAAAATCTGAAAGTAAGGATCTACTATTAGTTGTTTTTGAGCAAAACAAACCCCTCCAGCCAAAAAGCCTTTCATGTCTAGTTAAGTGGACTAAGTTATATCCATTGACGCGTAAGTCTTGCTTAGTATTATTATACTCAGCCTTGCTTGTGGCTTTGTTTTCAGATGATCTTTTCGGAAAATGGTTGATGTCATGTATGGGCTTCATCGTGACATCTTGCTTCATGCTATTCTATCGTTTTATTTTTCCATTGCAATAATGAACTCTGATGATCTCTTTTATGATTCAAAAGTATTTTCTGAATTTTAAACTCAGTTTGTAATAAATTTATGATGTACTTTGTGATGTAATAAATTTTGGAATGTTGTAATCTCTGGACTCACCTTCGTGTGAGTTTTGTGCAAGCTTTGGGTTCGATCGAAGTGTAGGTGGTTTTATCGGGACTTTACCCGACAGCACTGCCGGATTACTCCGTTTGAAGTGCGTGTTAACTCATATGGCCTTTAAGATAATTGTTAGTGCACTTGAGCCCTATTAATTTGGGCGGTTCTGCCACACACGCCCCTACCGGAGGAGCCCCGCCCCACCACCGGGGGAGCTCGACATGGCAGCGAGCAGGCCGGCTGGTCCTCCTCCCATGCACGCGACGCCGGCACGGGCAATGACACCGGCCGCCGCGCCCCCTGATCTAGGGTTTCAATAGGTGGGAGGGTGGGGAGCCGTGTGGGCTTGAGGAGGCGGCGTCGGCGGGGAGGCGCTGGGCTGAGGGAGGGAGGAGCAGGAGAGGAGAGGAATGAGTTAGACAAACCCTAACTTCTGTTTATATACTCCGAGTAGTATATTGGGCCAAAATGGGCCGCTTGGACTTGAAAATAGGCCAGTATTGACCCGTCTCTGTTAATCTATTTTGCGAGGCGGTTTTCTGTAACCGCCTCGGTTAATAAAAAATGACCGCCTCGGTTAATCGCAGGCATTAACCGAGGCGGTTTTCTATCATGACCGTCTCCGAGGGTCTTTTTAAAGGTCGCGGTTAATCAGATTTTTTAGTAGTGACTCTAAAGCTGATGGAGAATCGGCTAAATCATTTGATGCTATAAAAATGAGTCAAGCAGGCAACTCAGGCGCAACCGGTCAGACCGGGTCCTACGACCGGTCAGACCGGTCTTCTTCAGATCGGCCGCCAGGGCCGACCGGTCTGACCAGTCCAACCAGTCTAATGCAGAGTGGCTCCAGCAGCGTATTGAACACTATCGGGCGCATACGAACGGTAGATGTGAAACTATTAAAGAGTCAGAAGATATGGACAAGCTGGGCCAAGGTTTTACGTTGGCTGATCCTTTAGAAAAGGTAGATCTAGGTGATGGTACTATTCCTAGGCCGACTTTTGTAAACAAGAATTTATCGGTTGAATATAAAGCCAATTTAATAAAGTTATTAAAAGAATACATCGATTGTTTTGCTTGGGAGTATTTTGAAATGCCGGGTTTAAGTCGTGATCTTGTTGAACATCCTTTACCAATCAAAGCCGATTTTAAACCTTATAAGCAACCGGCTAGGCGTTTCAATTCTAGTATTTATGACCAAATTAAAGAAGAGTTTAATTGATTGTTAGATGCTGGTTTTATTTGGTCTTGTTGTTATGCGGATTGGATCTCTAATATTGCGCCTGTTGAAAAGAAAGATTCGAGCAAGATTCGTGTTTGCATTGATTTTAGAGATCTCAATAAAGCTACTCCCAAGGATGAGTATCCTATGCCTATAGCCAATATGTCGATTAATGAAGCCTCGCGACATTGTGTTATTAGTTTTCTTGATGGTAACACGGGTTACAATCAAATATTTATGGCCGAAGAAGATACGTCTAAAACGACCTTTATATGTCCCGGATTTGTTGGTTTGTTTGAGTGGGTGGTTATGACTTTTGGTTTGAAAAATGCTGGTGCAACTTATCAAAGAGCTATGAATTTGATCTTCCATGATTTGCTTGGTGTCATATTGGAAGTATATATTGATGATATTGTTATTAAATCGGCCGGTTTAGGTCAACATTTAGCCGATTTAAGACTTGCTCTTGAAAGGATGTGTCGATATGGTTTGAAGATGAATCCACTCAAATGTGCTTTTGGAGTTTCTTGGTTTTATTATTCATGAGAAGGGCATAGAGATTGATCCTAAAAGGATTGAAGCCATGAGGAATGTTGAGGCTCCTACTTGCAAGAAAGATTTGCAAAAGTTTCTAGGCAAGGTGAATTATTTAAGAAGATTTATTTCTAACTTGTTCGGAAAGATCGATGCTTTTACTCCTATTCTTCGGTTAAAGAATGAAGCCGAATTCACTTGGGGGGAAAAACAGCAAGAAGTGTTTGATAAAATTAAATATTACTTGTCTTCGCCGCCAGTTCTTAAAGCACCTAGGACGGGTATTCCTTTTAAACTTTATATAGCGGTCGAAGATAAAGTTATTGGTGCTGTTTTGACTCAAGAAACCGAAGGCAAGGAGTATGTTGTCACTTACATAGGCCGACGACTTATTGATGCAGAGACAAGGTATACTTTTATTGAAAAGTTATGTTTGTCTTTATATCATGCTTGCACCAAATTGAGGCATTATTTACTATCTAGTGCTTGCATAGTAGTATGTCAAATTGATGTGATAAAACATATGTTGCAAAAGCATATTTTAAGTGGTAGAATCGGCAAGTGGGCGTATGCTTTGATAGAATATGATTTGTCTTGTGAACCTTTGAGATCTATGAAAGGCCAAATTTTAGCGGATTTCATTGTTGAGCATCGGATAAATGATGAGCATGATTTAGAAGTCGGCTATATTATTTGCACACCATGGAAGCTTTTCTTTGATGGATCGGTTTGTGATGATGGGAGAGGAATTGGCACTGTTCTTATATCTCCAAGTGGTCCTATTTTTGAGTTCTCAAACAGATTAGAAGAATATTGTACAAGTAATCAAGTTGAATATGAGGCACTTCTATTTGGCTTGGAGATTTTTCAATCCATGGGTGTGAAGCAAGTTGAAGCTTTTGGTGATTCGCTTCTCGTTGTGCAGCAAGTATCTAAGGTATGCCAATGTTATAATGGTTCATTTAATGCATATCTTAATAAGTGCATTGACATTATTTCTTCTTTTGATGAATTTGTTATAAGACATTTGCCAAGAGAAGAGAATGGACGGGCTAACGCTCTGGCTCAGTAAGCATCTGGTTATAGTGTTGGAAAAGGAAAATTCAACATTAGAAGATCGATACGGATCAAGGCCGAGCTGCAGATTCTGGACAAACCGGACCGACCAGTTGACCTGAACGGTCTGACTGCCCAGACTAGTCTGACCGGTCTGACCGCCCAGACAACAGGAAACACCGATTCGGCCAAAAAAAGGCCGAATATTGGGATTGGAGAACTCCTATAATCTCCTATCTTAAAGATTCTAGTCGTGGTGCAGAGAGAAATATTCGGCGTGCAGCATTTAAGTATGTTCTAATTGATGATGAACTTTATCGTCGAACCGCCGAAGATTTGCTTCTCAAGTGTTTAGACTCGGATCAGGCCAAAGTTGCTATGGGTGAAGTTCATGAAGGCATTTGTGGTACTCATCAATCGGCTCCTAAAATAAAGTGGTTACTTAGGAGAGCCGGTTTTTATTGGGCTTCAATGATTTCGGATTACTTTAGATACTATAAAGGATGTGAAGAATGCCAACGGTTTGGAGATTTGCAATTGGTACCCACTGCATTAATGCATCCTATTATTAAGCCATGGCCGTTCCGAGGTTGGGGGTTGGATTTTATTGGACAAATTAATCCTCCATCTACAAAGGGACATCGCTTCGTGTTGGTTGCTACAGATTATTTCACTAAGTGGACCGAAGCAGTTCCTTTGAAGAATATGACACATAGCGAGGTGATTGAGTTTATAACTGAGCATATTATTCATAGATTCGGTATTCCTCAAACTTTGACTACGGATCAATGTTCTTCATTCATATCAAAGGAGGTGAGCATTTATCAAATCTTACAAGATCAAGTTGCCCAATTCATCTCCATATTATGCTTAAGCCAATGACAGGCCGAGTCAAGTAATAAGATTTTGATCAAGCTTATCAAGCAGAAAATAGAACAAAATCCTAAGAGGTGGCATAAAGTATTATCCGAAGCATTGTGGGATCATCATATATCTCGTCATGGTGCTACCAAAGTTACTCATTTTGAGCTTGTGTATAGTCAAGAGGCCGTTTTACTCGTTGAGGTAAATATGGACGCTTATAGATTGGCTAAGCAAAATGATTTTTCCGCCGTTGATTATTATAATTCAATGATTGATAATATTGATGAGGTGACCGACAAGCGGATGAAGGCTTTAAAAGAAATTGAAAAAGACAAGCTTCGGGTTGCTAGAACTTACAACAAGAAGGTAAAAGGTAAATCTTTTCAAGTTGGAGATCCAGTTTGGAAAATAATATTACCGCTTGGGATGAAAAGCAATAAGTTTGGTAAATGGTCGCCAAGTTGGGAGGGTCCATATAGAGTTATTAAAGTTATGTTTGGGAATTCTTATATGATGGAGACCCTACAAGGAGATCGTCTACCTAGACCTATCAATGGAAGATACTTGAAGAAATACTACCCCAGCATGTTGCAAGATGCGTGAAGAAAAGATGGCCGATTTATGAGAATCTCCCTTAGTAGTATTTTTTAGGCCCTAGTGGAGTATTGCATAAATTCTATTCTTTGCTTTTTAGCTTATAAACTCAGTAAAAAGCAGGGGGCATATGTTGACAGCTAAATTTGGCACTTGCAGAGGCCGACCGGTCGGACTGGTCGGGCCGACCGGTCAGACCGGTTTAGTCTGTGCAGTCTGAGTAGAGTTAAGTTTTTGTAAAGAGTCCTTTTGTAATTCTACTTGTGAAGGGTACATCTTCCCCGTCCCATAAATATAAAGGCTAAGGTCCATTGAGGTTATTCCCAATAGAATCAATCAAAATATCGCATTACTTTTTGTCTTTCAAACCCTAGCCTTTTCCAACCCTAGATTGCTTTCTTCTCTCGTCATGACGGCGTTTGCAGACGTTCTGAGTGGCCTGCCGACTTCAGAGCAACCCTAGCTTGACGAACTCCAACGGGGTCCCTCCCGAGCTCTAGGTCTTTAGCGACGCCCTGCCTGCATCGGTCAGATCGGCCTGCCCAGGGCTTCGTGGGTGTTGATCATTTTGACGATCGTTCGCGCGTGCTAGCGCATTCGAGTGTGTTTGGCGCAAATCTGTGTCAATAGAATTCAAGAAAAGAAAACATTCTTATCAATGAAAGCCTACTTGAGTTTTCAATAGTTGTTCACATTGTTCACGATAAACAAAAAGGTGCAAGAAACAAACCAACAATGCTAAAAGTTTGCATTACAATAAGCTCTCGGCCCCCGCATCGCTCTCGGGCGACACGGGCGGCGACCTTGCCGCACCTCCACTCACCCATCTCACCTCGCCGCCGCCTGAGCGTGCAACCGGAAGCCCATGCTGCCGCGAAGACGATGGCGGCGGGGCCTTCGATGCAAGGCTGCACTGGTTACTGTTCCGCACACGGTTGCCATCCCACCGAGACATGGCGCCACCTGAACCTCCTGGCGATGCATTCAAGAGCACCAAACGAGAGTTTCTTCCACAATTGTATTCTGAGATACTGTAGGAGGTGCGGCTGGCAAGGCCTGAGATTGACATGTAGGTCTATAACACCCAGTTTATAAAAGGACATAAACCGAGCAATCATATACGTGCCAGGATCAAGTCACACGTATATAGAACAGAATGAACAGTATATCACAGCACATATCACGTAAAAAGATATAATAAAGCGAATACGAATGTTATTTATTACATGAATCACAAAAATGTCTGATATAGCGGAAACGAAGTACAAATACGGTAAAAGCTCTCCGAAGCTGAGCAGGGCGCCACAGGGACTATCGACTGGGAGACGAACGCCTAGAAGTCCTCGTAGTCCTGGTAGCGCTGAGCGAACTCCCTCGTGTCGGCAGGAACTGAGCAGCAGTAGCATAGCCAAGAGGAAAAAAAATAGAGAAGAGGCAAGAGTGAGTACACAACTTGTACTCAACAACTATAACACAAACTATGAGGCTCTAAGGCTGGCTGACTGACTGCATTAGCTTTTAAGTCTTGGCAAAATTTTATTAAAGCTATTTACTACAAGTGGATGAATTACCATAAACCCAGTTACATAGTAATTAATCAAAATTAATCATGTTACTACTGAGAACCAAACCGAAACCACCAAGGTAATCCCGAGAGGCTCCTCCCTCGTCGGAAGGAGATAATCCCACTAATCAAAAGGAGGATCTGGGCCGCTCATGACCGTGAGCACGGCTAGTATACCAGTTTTACACTCTGCAGAGGTTGCACATCTTTACCCACAAGTCGTGAGCTACGCTAGTTGTTCATCACACTTCCTTAGGTGAGATGACTAGTGAACTCACTACGAGGCCGTTACAAAGAATCTCGTTGGTAAGGTGTAACCGCGAAGAGTTGGATCGGCGATGATGGGGCCCACCTCACGAGGGTACAAGCACAGGTGCACAAACCAAGCACAGACCAGCCGGAGGAGCAGGGACCATTGAAGCGTACCACCCTTTGCCCCGCAGGTAAGTTACTCCAAACCAAAAAGTCCTAATTAGTAAGCCAAGACCGCCCCATTCCAGTCTTGTGGTAGCGCTGTTGTCCCATGTTGTCGCTCTATGAACCGGTCCTTATGGAGAGTGGCCAACCAAGCACTAAGCACCGTGCTGGCCCCCTAAACCATGTTTCTAACAAAAAACCAATTTTAACGAGACGTGAGCCACTCAAGCCAACACAGAGGGCCACTCTCAGAATTAAGTTGCATAAACCATTAATCAAATTAATTAAAAAGGATCATTATGTGTTATAGCGCGGCACCTAGCACAACTAACCAAAATGCAACCCAAAGGTATATATAAAGGATATAAAGTGGCTAGAAAATCCTTATAGGCATACAGTATTAAAATGTAGTATGAAATTGTATTTAAAAGTGATAGGTTGTTCATGTTATACTTGCCTTCCTCGTACTGCTCCTGCTGCTGCTCAAACTGGTCAGAAGACGGCTGCTCCGGGTACTGGTACTAGGGCTCCTCCGGTAGCTCAACGTCTACTCACGAACACATGGCCAAAACAAGGCACAACAATAAGCATACAAGCAAACACTAACAAAAGCTAAGAAACAGTACATCAATACATAAAAACAGCACACAAAACTAGTCTAAAGCAATTCTACGCGTTACAACGATCGTGTGGATAAAAAGAACGCCTAAAACGGAGTTAAAACGCATAATCTAGGCCAAAAACAAGGTCCAGGGACCTATTTGTAAGAAAACTAGGTTCCAGGGGGTTTCTGGGCAAAAACCAGGGACTAAAACATAATTAACAGCTAGATCCGGGGTCTAACTCGCAAATCTACCTGAGCAGGACGGCGGGTTCTATTTTAAAGAAGCTCAGGGGTTAAAACGTTAATAACAGGACCTAGACGCAAATACTTTTGAATAAGCCTGGACTGCGGGTTGAATAGGGAAAAGCCGAGGGTCTCTTTAGAAAAAGAGCCAGGCCGAACCGGTATGCTTGGATCCAGACCGTTGGATCAAGATCTAGCGGCTCAGGACGGCTCGGGATTAGATCTAATCTAGATCGTTGATCCAAGATCTAGCGGCTCAGGGTGAAAGGGGCGCGGGCGGCGGTGCTGGCAGCGCCGGCGGCGAGCCTAGCGGCGGCGGCTTGCCGGAGTTTGTCGAAATCGACGCTCCGGGGGTCAAATCGAGTAGGGATTTGGCCTGGGACGGTCAGGGCGATACGTGTAAACCACCTAGGCCAAGAATGGGACACGGGGGTGCTCTGAGCTGCGATTGCAACGACGGCGGCGGTCCTGGGCGTCGGGAATCCGCCGGCGTGCGGGGTCTTGGCCGTTGCAATGGCCTACAGGCTACTAGAACCAGTGCAGGAGAGAGGGGTGGTCGGAGTGTGCTCACCAAGGGCTTGGGGAGGCCGGATTTTGCGGCGCAGGGAACCGGCGGCGAGGTCCAGGCGGCGAAGATGACGCGGAGTTCGGGGAGGAGTCGTTGCGGGCGTCCCTGGGTTCCTGGATTCCCTTGGTTCGCCTCCTGGAGTTGCTGCGGAGATGCTACAGGGGTCAGGGCGGGATGTGGTCTACCGGAGGCGAGCAATCGCGCAGGCGGCGCGTCTTACCGGCGGCGGCTCTGGTCGAAAATCCGGCGCGTGCAGGCTGGAGGTTGAGGGCAGCAAGCTCGGGGAAGGTCTTTGGCACGGGGCGGAGCTCCAGAGGTTGTTGGTCGGGGCCGGGAGACCGTGGCGTGGCCGGTCCGCGGTGGAGCAGAGGAGTCTGCGCGGCGGAGCAACTCTGTTGCGGCGGCTAGGGTTGTGGGGGCGAGGATGGGGGAGAGAGGGTCGCAAGGGCCAAAAATAGGAGGGGTCCGGGGATCTCGGCGGGGCGCAGCGGGATAAGGACCCCGGCGAACTCGCCGGTGATCTCGGCCGCGGCGTTGCGCTGTAGGGAGAAAGGAAAGGGAAGGGGAGCCGCTGACGTGTGGGCCTGCGGGTCAGTGACAGAGCTAGCGCGAGCAGGTCGCGGGGCGCGCACGCGGGCTCCGTGCTGCTGCGTGGGCCGGCTGAGGAGGCTGGGGCGCGCGCGAGCGGCGAAGCGAGCCAGGGCGCTGGCAGGTGGGCCAGGCGTGACGAGGAGAGGGCGTGCGACGCTGACTGCGGAGGGAGTGGGAGCGGACCGGACCAGGGGCTGGGCTGGGCGCGTCGCACTCGTGCGGGGTGAGCTGGGCCCGGGGTGCTGCTGGGCCAAGAACAGGGAAAGGCCGGGCTGGGTTTCCTTGGGCTGGGCTTTGTCTTTCTAGTTCCTTCTTTTTATATTCTATTCTCCTATTTCTAGTTCTAACTCAAACTCAAACTAAATGAATTCAAATTTGAAATTTGAATTCACTCTAGCACTGAAACAATTAAAACAATGCTCCAGCATGATGCAACAAACATTTTAACCTAAGGAAAATTTTAATTACCTGAGGAACAAAAATTGGATTAAATGCAAGACTAGCACAAAAATCCTTAGAAATTTGAATAAAGCCAATTAAATTTATTATAAAATGCTGAAATTTAAATTAGGGTGTTACAAGGTCCCACCTATTGGTGATAGGCGAAGAGGGGCCAGTTACTCCTCCAAACCACATTTCCCGAGACCGTTGCCATCCCCCAAGACGCGATGCCGACTCAACTTCCCCTCCCCTCACAAAAAAATCCCCAACTCTCCAAAACCACTGCGACGGCGTGTTAGTTGCAAGAGAGAGCAGGAGTAGTTCAGCCCCCCACCAAAATCTACCGCATCCCCTCCGATCAGTGGCTCCGGCTCGCCCACATCCACGCAGCTGCACACCATCCCCACTGCAGCACCTCCTGGCGACGCATTCAAGAGATCCAAACGAGGGTTTTTTGCAACGCTCCGGCGGATCCCACCGTCCATGCTCCTGCCGCAGCTCCATCAACTCCTCGTCTCGCGCCGCTTCTGGTTCCAACTCGTCGTCGAGCCGGCAATCACATGGAGGCAAAGCGGCGCCGCCAGTCATGGCTGGGGGATCTTCCTTTCGATGTGCTAGTTCAGATCGCGGGCAACATCACTGCGATCTCGTGGTTTCCAATGGAGGACCTCGCACATTTCGGGGGACATGCCGCTTCATGCACCGCGTGTGCAAAAACCCCAAAGTCGGCCGGCACATCAACTTAGGGCTAGTGTCCAGCTCCAATACGTGGAGGAACACTATTGCGTACCAGGCCCTCCTTCATCGTCTGACCAACATTGGCAATCCGCAGGCATGCTTCATCACTGGGATGCATGCCGTCTTCCCTGGACCTGTGTTCACAGCACCGAGGCCAGTCCTCGACGAGAATCTCAAGCGCGCCGCCGCGGGCATCTTGCATTGCTCGTCCAGCCCAAAACTCCTACAGAGGTTCTGATTTCAAGATCCCCTCATCGGGGTGGTGTGAATTGGGTATTCCATGATACTATGACAGGATCAGTGCGACACGTCAACATGCTATACATGCATCCCACAACCCAGCAGTCGGCTAGTCCGTCGGCTTCACAGCCGGCGACCACATCTGGGATAGTGTTATACCAACAGCCAACCAGTCAGATGGCTCAGCAAGTACCATACATGGCATCGGCAAATCAGCCGACGACTCCTACGTCACCACAGCCTACGCCGAATGCACAACAAGCGGTTCAGGCTTCTCCTCAACAAGCGTCAGCAGCTGGGCAGCAAGTTGATTGGACTACCAAGATAGTTAAAGTGATGAGGGAATAGTTTGGATTAAGGCCAAATCAACAATCTGTCATGTACAGGACTCCCTACCCTTCGGCTTATGATCAGATCCCTTTCCCACACAAGTACAAGGTTCCTGATTTCACCAAGTTTTCGGGACAAGGAGATGTTTCTACTGTGGAGCATATTAATAGATTCATCTTGTAGTGTGGAGAGGTAGCAAATCAGGACCCACTTAGAGTCTGATTGTTCTCTATGTCTATGTCTGGATCAGCCTTTGCCTGGTTTACTATACTCCCAGCCAATTCTATCTTGTACTAAGCTGATTTGGAGAAACAATTCCATCAGTTCTTCTTCTCTGGTGTTATAGAGCTAAAATTGACAGATCTGACAAGTTTGAGGCAGAGGAACGATGAATCGGTGTCTTCTTTAATACAAAGATTTAGAGATGTCTAGAACAGATGCTACAGTTTGGTGTTATCAGACCAGCAGCTGGCCGATGCAGCCTTTCAGGGACTCTTGCCACATATAAAGGAAAAATATGCACCACAAGAGTTTGAAAGCGTTGGCCAAATTGCGAGTCGGATGATAGGAGAGATTCGGCCCTATGAGCCGAAGAAGAATTTCCAGAAGAAGGTGAATTACGTTGAATACTCCGATGGTCCTGATTCTTATTGAGAACAAGAAACGGTTGCATTGGCAGAATTGGTTCAGAATAACAAGAAGCTGATATCGTGTCCATTTGGAAAGAAGGAACCCGAGTCATTTGGATTCTATATTACCAAAGCCGACAAAATATTTGATTTGTTGTTATTGGAAGGATTGATCAAGCTGAAGCCGTATCACAAGATTCCATCGGAAGAGGACCTAAAAAATATGAAATACTGCAAGTGGCATAATGCATCCTCTCTGTTGACACCGAATTTTGGTAAATTCGATATATTCTGAATTATGAAGCAATCAGCTCTTTGTGTCAATAGGAAGCCGATAGTCAACAGCTGTTGCCGATGAAGCAGGGAGCCTGCTAGCTGGGACTTCATGCGTAAAGGCGATTGAAGCAAATGGCTAACAAGAACTTGCATGCAGGTAGCGGCATAGGAATTATTCGGCTTAATCTGGCCAGATAATCACGGTGATTAGCATGCAAATCAAAGGAGAGGAAGCTTCATACATGAGAGAGGAAAGAGGCAAGATAAATGGAAAGGGCATGGCAGTGCGTTTTGATGGAATTCCAGCGCAAAGATGGGCTTCATTTGATTGGCTGGCCAGAAAAGAATGCATAAAAGGCAAGGTTAGTAGCCGGTCACGTGGAGGCAAGGGTCATTAAATGAAGGAGGATTATGGAGGTCAGCACGTCGGCATACATGAGGATCTGGGGCGGACGGATTGGCAAGAGGGTTCATTAGCAAGGAGAAAGGAAATTAGAATCTATGTATTTTAATATTAGTTCGTTTAGATATTTCTTCTCTAGCAAGTTTGTGTGCTGTAACCGGCTAGGTTGTCTAGACTATAAATATGTACTCCCGTCCATTGTGGAAAGGTTATCACACGATCAATCAACCAACCCTACTTTTTTAGCACTTTATTATTCGGCGACTTTGCCTTGCATTAGTTGAAGTAGATTTTCTCTTTCTCTCGACGAATCCTTCGATCCAAGCAGGGCTGCATCACTTGACCTCCGGCTTGCTCGTAAGTTCTTTTGTCAACTTTTACCTGGTGCTCTCTAGGCTTTAACTACCGGGCGCATCGCTGTGGTTTTGTCTAAATCTCCTAAGAGTTATCGAATAAATTAGGTCTTTGATCTAGTTTATTCACCATTTATCGATATCTTCTAGCTTCATAGGTTTTACCTGCTGTTTTAGCTTTTATCAATATCTATTCAGCTTGGAATACGTTTAATCGGCAGCTTATCGTGCTATTTTATTCAACACATTATATAGCCGATTAGATCTATTCTAGGTGATTGTCTGATAGCATTGTTTAGGTTGCACATTCGTAGCCTTTACACTGCTCCTCGCGTACATCGGCTGACCTAGCCGATTGTCTGGTTCAATTCAGCTGACCAAGCCAATTTTGCTGCTTTCTGTGTCGGCATCGCCTGCCGATACAGCCTGTGAGGGAATCTTCGGAACTCCAGCCGATACCCCCTCGAATTTAATGTTTATCTTGTTTTCTTGTCAATCACCAGGTCAGATTGACTGGCACGCTTGGTCTATATTTCTGAAGCTTGGCGAACGGTGCCTTCAGATTCTAGTGTGTTGATTTTTACGTCAACACATCTTTTGGCACGCCCGGTGGGACCCGATCAGTTATTTGCAATTGCATCGGCTGCTTGCCGATTGCATCCTATTTTGCCTGCTGACTGCACGTCCAAGAGTAAAGAAACAGGAATTGGCTTGTCACTCATTGTTTTAGAAGAAGTAATTGGGCTCATCTATCGCAAGATCATTGAAGCATTAAGACTTGCTGATCATACATGGAAGGTTATCAATACATTATACTGCAATATTACTACAAGGGATCCGAGGTACAATTCGCAAATATGTCACATATGCCAAATAATTATTTTGCGAATACCATGAATTCTCATGTTGGTGTTGCTAGATCGATCAGTGAGCATATTCCATTGACTTATGGCGATTCTACATATGCAAATTATTCTATGTAAATGCCTGCGTCAAATATGCATGCTTTCAATTTCAATATTTCTAGCAACATGCAACATACACCCGTGTATACATCAGCAATTGGGCAAGCTCACATGCCGATGAACATTTGTGAGGGCCAAACTAACATGGGGAATTCGACCAATTTTTATGGAGCATCGAATGCTAGCAATTTTGATTATAATCAAACAAATGTTCCATCTATTTATTCATCGGCAATGCAATCACACTATGTGGTTTCACCACAAAACATGCCGATGAATGATAAAATTGGTCATACTATAGTTTTGGCCATTCGGCCAATTATTCTCAGCCCTCATACATTGCGCAAGGTACTGTTGGAGTCGAGGTTGCATCTACTATTCCGGCATCATATACAAATGTAAATTCTTATAATTCGACTTCAAGTGTTACTTTTAACCCAAGCCGAGTTAACGAAAATTCAGCAATCTTGCACACGCCTGTACAGACTAGTGCTACATGCTTTTTACCTCCAGCACAATTACAAAATTTTGGCAACACTTGTACTTTGCCGAATGAGTCTAAAAGCATTGGGGGGCAATTGCATGTAGATAAGTTCAGTTTTGAAGATACATGGAGGAAAGTATTAGCTGGATCATTGGTTACTAATGATGCTGTCAAGGAAAGAAAAAATGATTCAGCCATAAACTATTCAATTGATCGAAAAGGCGAACAAAGCAGTACTGTCTCCGAGTCTCTTACATCAAGAGAAGAAGATTTATCTATTCAGAATCAAGACAAACGCAACAAGAAGACTACACTTGATTTGTCTAATAAGGAGGAGACATTGGAGACTAATCTTTCGATGATTGTTGTCGCTGATTCAAGAATTGGAGCTTCCGAATTGGTAAAACCAGAGCTTCCGGTTTATATTGAAGGAATTTCAGGTTTCTCCAATACAATAGATAAGGTACAACTTGCAAGCAATTTACCTAATTCCCAGCCTGGTCATGAATTTACACTTGCTACATCTGCAGATAGTATCATGAGATTGATTGAGGATAGTAATTTATTTGGTGAGTTGAATTTTTGACCTTCATTGTTCTTGCGGTCAATGTCTAGGCTGTTTGCTTGTGATTATCTGAATCTGAAATTAGAAAACATTCCAAATGCCAATGCTAAAATGATAAGCAGTTCTAAGGCATTAGGCAAAAGAGACACAAGCAAATGTATAGCTGAATGGATTGATGAGAAATTTAAACCATTCATTTGCTCAGCTTTAAAGCCATCTCCACAAAAGAATCAGCTAAAGAAAGCTAAATACACCTTTGATTTGACCATGTGTGGCCATATTTTGGATGTCTTGTTGGGAAACAATTTTATTAGAATTATTGATCATCAAGTTGTGTTATCACCTCATAACCAAGAGCATACACATTGCATGTGGCATAATTCATTTGATACTTCTAATTGCAATGTGCTTCGTCGAGTGATCCAATCGTTCATTGATGAAGAACGATTGAGATTGTCTGAAGCTCAACAAATGAACCAATCGGAATTAATTGGTTTTAACGGCAAAAAGGTTTCAAATCGGCCACGATAAGCCGATTTACTCAAAGAAGGTTCAGAGGCCAAACAGAGAGATATGGAGCCTTCCAGTGAAGATAAAATCATTGTCCTTGAATTACAAATTGGAGATATTATAGAGGATAACAAGGTGGTTACAACTCCGGAAAACATTGGGGGGCAAGCAAAATCTCTCCCATTAAAGCAAAGGCCGATTAATCTCATTAAGCAGCGAACATCGGCTAAGGATTCTCCTTTGAAGTATATCTATCAAGAGAAAACGGAGAATGCTTATACGGCTGGTATAGGTGAAGGCCATGTCAAGCATAAAAATAAATAGCCAAAGCTCACTTTTAAAGAACTTTTGGCTAAGTATCAAAGGGAGAATAAAGCAAAGGGTTCTTATCGGCCAAATAATATAGAAGAGTTAAGGTCACATCAGAAGCGCAAGTTTGAAGGCCGGAATTGGCGAAGGAATGGATTTCATGCAGCAGCTCCATATTCTTTTTCTGGGCCACCAATGCCAACATCACTTGGATATCATCGTGCTGATTTTTGTTCATATTTTCCAAGGGATTGGCATGGTCCGAGGACACATCATCACATCTCAGACCACATCATGTACAATACGCAACTCCGAAAAGTCCAGTGTTTGAATCATTTTCTAGAGACTGTTTTGATCAAAAGAAAAGGTCTGGAGCTCAACGAGAAAAGAGAAAAGTGGTAAGGCAAGTCTACCGTGTCAAGAAAGATGGCCGCAAAGATAAAAGTTCAGATCTAAATTCAAATAAAGAAAAGCCGATCAAGGTGTTAGAATCTTCGGCTGCTAAAGATAAAGATACGAAGCGATCGACCTCTGATAGTTCTAATGCAAAATCTGAATAAAAGAAGTTGGAGATTTCAAAAGCCGAGGAGGATTTGTCATTATTTGCATCGACATCACGGCCGAGATACCCGCTCGGTTTATCAAGATGGCAAAAGCAGAAGTTGCAGAAGCTAAGTGCACAAGAGCTGAAAGAAAGGAATTTAGCATGGGTGCTGAAAAGGGAAGCTCAAATTCAACACAAAGGTGATGTCTCAGCATTAATTGGAAAAGGTGCAACAGAGATGAATAATAGAAGAAGATTCAAGAAGAAACCCTTAGACCAAAGGTTTGCACCCAATCACTAAAATCTTTGGTCGTTACATCACCTATATTGTTCATATATGCCATCAGTGGATATGTTATGGAGTCCATTCCCCAGTGAGTGTTGTTACCCCTCATGGTCTCACTTTTATCTGTGACACTCCGGCCCAGGGCTTAATAGGATTAATAGGATATTCATATCAACAAGTTGCATCTTCTTTTCCGAAAGCCGATCTCCAAAGAACTCTGAGGTTAAGCGTGCTTGGCCCGAAGAAATTTGGGGATGGGTGGTCGACCGGGAAGTTCTTCCCGAGTGCGCACGAGTGAGGACAAAGTGTGCAGAAAAGACTGGTGTTGGTCTGTGAGGGCAGTCTATGTCCTAGAAAGCAGCCAGATGTAAGTGGGCTCAGCCTCGGGGAGGCGGGACGTTATAGAATAGTATCAGAGCCGACTCTCGCGGTTTCACGGGCACGTACGGGCGTAAGTGCACGGGCATGAGCACGGTCGCGTGGGGGCGCAGATGCCACCGGCATGTGGACGGGCGCGTGGCGGGTCAGTGCGCGGGCATCTGGGATGCGCCGTTGGCATTGGACGCACGGACGTGGCACATGAACCGTTGGCACTGGATGCACGGACGTGGCACATGGGTCGTTGGCACTGGACGTACGGGACGTGGCCAAGAGAGGATGTTCCTGGCTTGGGATTTGACCGACGAGGACGTCGGTCTCTTAAAGGAGTGAGTATGTGACACTCCGGCCCAGGGCTTAATAGGATTAATAGGATACTTATACCAACAAGTTGCAATTTCTTTTCCGGAAGCCGATCTCCAAAGAACTCCGAGGTTAAGCATGCTTGGCCCAGAGAAATTTGGGGATGGGTGACCGACCGGAAAGCTCTTCCCGGGTGTGCACAAGTATGGATAAAGTGTGCAGAAAAGACTGGTGTTAGTCTGTGAGGGCAGTCTATGTCCTAGAAAGCAGCCAGATGTAAGTGGGCCCGGCCTCAGGGAGGCGGGACGTTATATGATCCTTGGTCTTATCAGTCTGATTTTCGTGGATGGAGTAATGCTTATTTGTTTCACACATGATCATTTGGAGTATTTGTTGCTGGTAGTTTGGAGCCGAAATATATTTGATAAAACTAATGCCTTTCTTATATTTATTTATTTCGGCTACACATACTGTTGGGGATGGAGCATTCTATGGCCGATGTTTGTTATCATCATGATTAGCAAGGTGCATAATTAAAGAATATTGCATATTATCACTTATGCTAAGTCGGCGATTGTTTCAAAATCGGCTATAGAAGCTGATTGGAATATTTTTGTAACAATATAAAGCCGATGTAATTATTCGAGCATCAGCTATCAGCGTGTAAATCATCATCAATACAGTTAGGACAACTCAGACATTTATGATCGACCAAGACACCATGGTAACCCATCGGCAATTGAATAAAGCTATTGTTTCTGAGGATGATGGCCGATGGTACCATGGTGATTTGAGAGAAACACAAGAGAAGAATCCAGCAAAAATAAAATTCGAAGCGTGAAGTTGTCAGTCTGCAAGTTTTGGATCATCGCCCTGAGCGTTGGTGCTGTCTCGGTTAAGTCTGATCCATTCGATCATGATGGTGGTCCTAAATATTATTGGATTGATCGCTCATCACACGAAGGTGTCACCGTTTCAGGAGTTTGTCACGTGTAGATGGCTAGTAGCCGATGAAGAGAAGGTAGCCGATGTCCATAATTATTTTTTGGAGCCAATTCTAATGTGTCTCGGATGACATCGGCAGTCAATTTAATTGATGGGATATTTAGCTACCAGGGCAAAACACCGTGCCTCAGCTGTCAGCTTATCGGCACCATTGCGTTGGAGTCGGCACTGCACACAAACGCGTGGTACAGGATGGTGACAGCAAGGCCATACCGACGTGTTGCTTGTGTCGGAGGCCAGTGTTCACCTCTAATTACTCCTCGACCGATACATCCAGGTAGTCCATGAAGCAGGGATATGTAAGTGAACTTCTTAATAGTATACAGATAATCCCGAACTTTTATATTAACATACAGGTAAAAGACCGAAAAATCAGATGGCGGGTACTTAGAAAAAAGGGAAAATTCGATTCATGCCACCACAACTCCGTGAAATTGGGTTTCACGTTGAAAATCATGCCACTCAATGGCATGGATTTCATGTTAGAAAAAAAAGAGGGAAGGCTCCAACAACTGAACCTTGCCTTTTTTTTTAAGCCGACCAGCAGCAGTAGATGAACCTAAGTCACTGCCAAAAAATATTCCATTCTTGGTTACATAGAGATAATGGTCATAGGGAGATCGTCCTAGTTAAATCGCGGCTAACTTGTTGGACCATTCTGCGACAACAGCTGTTTCATGTTAAGGCCTAGGATCTTCAAGGACATCAAGCACTGGTTAGCATTGAAAATATGACATACACATGAGATCACGTTCAAATAGCACTGCAGATACTGGAGCCGCCCAATGACGATCTCTCCTGATCAAACCTTGCATAAGATTACACTTCAAATAAGCTATGTATAAACAAAGTATCAAAAGAAGTTCGAAGCAGATTCGCTCCACGTCAATGACAATGCTCAATGCCTCATTTACACGGGGTGCTGACCAGTCAACCACGAGGGGCAGCCATTTGCTGCTTCTTGATCCTATCCCCAGCCTTCACCATGCTGGAAGACAGATACAAGGAGTTATAAAACAGAATGAAGCCTAAAACAACAGATATATTGATATTCTATTGACAGACCTGATATCGTGAGGGGTTATAAATATCCACTGAGACCCCTGTGCCACAGCAAAATCTACTAGGGTATCTAAGCTTATTTTGCGGCTCACCGCATCCTGCGAAATTCAGATGCCACCAATTAGAAAGTTTGATTTGCTGTTAACTGGACAGAAAATAGCAAAGATCATTTGCTTGCTCACCATGAATACATCAAACTCATCCATGGCCCTAAATGGTGCTTCTGTCATTCCATGAAGAGCTAGGGTGAAGCAAAGGGTTGAGAAAGATCGTTCTCCACCTAGAGAGAGAATGACAGCATGAACAAAAGCTCTACACCCAGAGAACACTAGGAAAATGAATGATAAGTATTTCTTTACCAATTTTTCTCAAGAATAACTTAAACTTGATTATACAATATATTACAACTAGGTTGCAAGCTGCAACTACCTGAAAGTCCTCTAGTATCTCTAACAGTATCACGAGATGCATCTTGAGGCATTGTCAGCTACATTGAATGTCATATCATGTTAGTTACACTGGTTTGAAAGCATATCTATATACATACAGATAAACATCAAGAAAAGGAAATCCTGTGGAAGTAACTCACCTCAACAGATAGAACTTCGTTCTTATAATGAACATTGATGTGCCCACTGATACCTTTCTTCCCCAAGTGCTCGTTGAACCTTCCATATGTACAAAGGCAGCAAAACTGAAATCCCTTTTCACAATTGATAGGAAGAAGAAAATTTGGTGATAGGCATAGAAAGAAACTTACAGCCACGTAAGCTGGCGCTTCAAAAGACCAGTATTTCTCTGAAACTTCCTCCATCGTAGGTCCAATGCCTTTTGACATGCCTGCAGAACAAAGGATTTGGCTAAAAAAACATATCTATTTTGAGTGCACTACACACATCTTAACTAACATATCCAACACCACTATCACTTTTAATCAACCCAGTCCACAAGCTGCCCATCATTATCATTACTTGAGTATATCTACAAATCCATGCAAAAATATTGCACGAGTTATGCAATTTGGGACCATATATTATATGTACCCACAACTAAAACTGAAGATAATCGCAACCTTTTCTTTTTGATGAGGAAAAGAATTCAAGCCTTTGAAGCGTATAGAGATGTTGTGCACTTACATTTAATTTGCCCCTAAAACCTTCATACATTTGTTGTTTTCTCAATATTTTCCGTCCCTTTTTGTCATGCAATGCTCTCAGATCATCAATGGTCTTGGTATATCTGCACAGATATTTTTACGAAATAGTATCACAACTCCTATTGTTTATTTATGTATTTGTGGATATGTGCAAACAGAAGACCAGACCTTCTGCTTTCTTGCTGAAATTTCTGATTCAATTTATTAATACAATCACTTAATTGTTCCAGGGTGGATCCTCCGACACCACCCAAAGCTTCCACTTCACTCTCTGCACATATTCTTGAAGCCTTTTCAAAGTATTCCTACAACAGAATATAACATCATCACTGAACATGTGAGAGACAAATAAAACCATCCATCCAACTTAAATTTGGTATCTAATAGCTGGAAATTCTCGAGAACTTTTCCAATTCTTCCAACATCTATGTTAGAGTATATTTGGTAGTACAGGAAATATCTCAGGGAGGCTTCTTTCTCCCAAAGTCTTGTACCCTCTATATATACGCCCTTGAGGCTTAATGCAATATAACCCACAAGTCATGCACAATCTATCCTTCCTACATGGTATCACGAGTTTAGGTTACCGATCCTAAACCGAAGGCTTCCCTGCTGCCCTCGTGCCGCCCCCAGGAAGATCGATCTCCATCGGGGACAGCACCCTAGGATGCACGGCTGATCCCTCCAATTTGCTGCATCCCTCATGGTCAAGTAGCAGCAGATGACCTACCTCTCCCATGGTAATTCAATCTTGTCTGGCTGCCTCATTGCCCCCTCCCGTCGTCGAACCTTCCTGAACATCTAGACCAACGCCGTCCACTCTCCATCTGCGCCGCTGCCATCACTGCCTTGAGCACGAGCGCGCAGCTGCGAAGGTCGCACCATCAAGTGCCGAGCTGCAGCACTATTGGAGCAATAGGGTCGGAGCACTAGGCCACCGCGCCGCCTGTTGACGCCGTCGTCAGGCTGCTACACCAAGGAGATTGCACCCTCATTGGATCCATCACCGGACAAGCTCCATTGAGGCCATCTCACCCCGCCCCATCCACCATGCCCCTTCACCGTCATCGCTGGCGGGCCGTAGCGCCATGGGCTCTGTATCCAAGGTTCATCTTGCTGTCGTGTTTCTTTTTTCCCGATCAGAGGTCGGGTTTGCATCGCCCTGCCATCCCGTCGCCGCTCGATCGTCGATGCTCCAAAGGATGAGGTCGTTGCACCCTACCAGGCTGCAATGCCGACACTTGTCCCGCCAGCACCACAAGTGTTGCTGTCTTTTCATGCGGTGGTGCTACCTATGCTACTGGTCCGCTTTAGCACGCTAGCTCTCGATTCGAGTTTGCGCCAATTACTACAAGCTCGCGGACACCGCCGCTGATGTTGCTGAAGGAAGACGCAGTTGCGCTCTTAAGCTGCTCCGTCTACCATTGCCATCCAGTTGGCTCATCGACCTGCTGAACATGTCAGCAGAAGGCTGCTGGTTTTGTGTACTGGTGCGCCTATGTTGGTGCTTCAGACCTGCGGCGTCCACGGCTTTGACTACTTCAACACTAAGAGCATCTCCAACAATAGCCCCTACTTCAGAGTCCTTACTTTCTGAGTAGGGGCTGTCCCAACTTTTTGGGTCTCTAGATTTAGCCTACAACTCCAGTAATAGCCCCTACTTCATACCCTCTCCATTCATATGACATGTGGGGCCTGCATGTCAGTGGCTAAATTTGTTTCTTACTTTTACTTCCATCGCTCACCCTTTCTCTCTCCCCGTACTCTTCTCTCTCTTGATCTCTGCCTGTTTCCCTCCCAGAGGCTCCCAGCACTTCTCTCTATCAATCTCTTCTCCCCCGTACTCTTCTCTGTCTCTCTCGATCTCTCCCCCCTAGGCTCCTAGCACCTCTCTCCTAGCACCTCCCAAGCTCCCATACGCCCAAGAGAGCTTGAGCTCTCAATGGCGAATCTGGGCAAGAGGGGTGGTTGGCAGCACACATGCTCGAGCTTGGGGGCGGATCTGAGCTGGGGGCGGCATTCGTGCACGAGCTTGGGAGCGGCGGTGTGGGTGCTCGAGCTTGGGGCCGGTAGCAAGCGGGTCCTAGGTGGGGCCCGCAGCGCGACAGAGCTCGGGTTGGCAGCTTGGGGCAGCGGCGGCTCGGGCCGGTGGCGAGCATGCCGCATCTTGGGACCGGTGGCGAGGATGCTGCAGCTCGGCTAGTGCGCACGGCGAGGGAGAGGAATATGCGAAGGAGACGAACAGTGGAAATGAAAAAAAAAGTAGGGGCTCCCTACCCACCCGTTGGAGAAGGGGCTGGACCGCTGGAGGGGTAGATTTGGGGTCCTCCCTACTCTAGGGACTCAAGTAGGGATCCTGTTG
Source organism: Panicum virgatum (assembly GCF_016808335.1). Classification (NCBI taxonomy): domain Eukaryota; kingdom Viridiplantae; phylum Streptophyta; class Magnoliopsida; order Poales; family Poaceae; genus Panicum; species Panicum virgatum. The sequence goes on from NC_053137.1 coordinate 29,690,948, forward strand.
GAGTTGAATTTTTTGCACTCGGTCCCTATTTGTTGAGTAGGGGCTCAAATAGGGACCTTGTTGGAGTTGCTCGGGGCTATCATCTGCATGAGCTCTACCTAGTTTTAGCTCCGGCCGTAACATTCGACCAGTGTTCCGACTAGTGTCTCCACAACAAATGCAAAGATAAAGTTGCTGCTTTTAGAATAGCAGATTTTGTGTCAAACCTTCTATGGCATAATAGATATGCAGAATACTAAATCTCTACGAAAGTTTTCTGTTCAAACAAAAGTATGTAGAATCTTTTGACTGTGCAACTAATATGTATAATCAACACAAAGAAAAAGAAAAGGTGGCCTGCACAAAGGCTTATAGCAAGTGATAGGGCAATAACCTGATGAAGCTTTTGAAGATCTGTTAACTCCGATTCAGTCATTTGAATAGGAGCTAAAACCTTCATTTCCATAACACCTTCATAATGAGCCTTATCCTGGTAAGGTCCAAAAATACAATGTAGTACCATGACAAGAACAAGTGTCAAGAACATTTTACCATGTAAACCTATGAGACAGATGTTACATCAGTAAGTAACACACCGTTGCCTGTAACAACACTAAACTGGCAGAGTTGAAAAAGAGAGCAGGGTCTTTTTCAGGTGGCAACGTGTCAAGGAATTGAGTGAGCAACTATGTTTTTAAAGCGGTAAGGCGAGGCGTGGCGATCCACCACCGCCTTATCGCCTAGGCGACGCCTAGGCGGGCTAAGGCGGGCTAAGGCGAGACCTTAAGCAAGGCGAGCCGCCACCGACTTGTCGCCTAGGCGACGCCTTGAAAACAGAGGTGAGTGTTGGAGTATATTGAGCCCATGTGTATAGAGACCCATGTACAGGTATTATATATACCCACCCTTCTAGGGTTGGAGGAATACAAGGATTATTCTCTCCTACATGGTATCTTTAGCCTAGGTTTCCTCTCTCTCCTCTCTCCACCCTCCAGCCCGCCGCCGCCGGCCCCTCCTCCCCTCTCCTCCTTCCCCTCCCTCTCTTCCCTTCCTTCCCCTCTCTCTGCGCCGGCGCCATGGCCCACTCGGCCTACCAGGCCCGCCGCCTCCCTGGCCCTGCTCGATCCCGAGCAGGGCAGGGCCGCCGCCGCCGGCAGGGGCCTGGGGGCCGCCGCCGCCGGATCAACCGCTGGAGCGGCCGCCGCCCTCCCCTCCTCTGCTCCAGCTCCCGCCGCCACCTGGGGCCGCCGCGCTGGCCGCCCAAGCTGGCCCTGGCGCGGGTGCAGGCGCGGGCGGGGCCCAGGTCGGGGCTGCAGCCGCCGCCGCCGCCCAGGTCGTCCCCGTCCTTGGTGCGGGCGCGGGAGGGCCTGCAGCCGCCGCCGCCCAGATCGGGCCCGCTGGCGCCAAGATCGGGCCTGCCGCCGCCGCCGCCCAGGCCGTCCCTGGCGCGCGGGTGGGCCCGCCGATGCCACCGCCGCCGCTCAGGACGTCCCTGGTGCGGGCGCGGCCCCTCTGGTGCCTGCGGCTGATGCCGCCGCCGCTGCTGCGCCGCCGCCACTCACCACGCCGCAGTCGCTGCCGGCAAGCAGCCCGCCGTCGCCGATCCCACGTGGCCCGAGCTCGGGATGCCTCCCATGGATGCGCCGCTCTCCGCCGCCGCCTTCCGAGGGCAGCAGGCCGCCGCCGCTCTCGCCGCAAGTCGACCCCGAGCACGACGCCTCCTCCTCCCACCAGGCCCCGCCAGCTGGTTCTGGAGCCCGGTACGACCCGACCGACCCCATGGTCACCCAGCTCCACCTCCAGGCAGCCGGGGTCCAGAACATCAGGGCCCTGGTCTCCGTCCACCTCGACCCCGCGTCCTCCTCCTACGGCTGCTGGCGGGACCAGGTCCTCCTCACCCTCCACCGCTACTCCCTCGACGACCACGTCCTCGTCGACTCGCCGATCGAGGCGCGGGACGTGGCGTGGTTGCGCCTCGACAGCGTCGCCATGTCCTAGATCTTCGGGACCATCTCCCTAGATCTTCAGGACCTCGTCAGGACCCACGGCGGCACTGCGCGGCAGGCTTGGGTGGCGCTCGAGGGGCAGTTCCTCGGCAACACCTTCGTGCAGGGGGACCTCTCCGTCGGTGAGTACTGCCGGCGGATGAAGAGCATGGCCGATGCTCTTCACGACCTCGGGGATCCGGTGTCCGATCGGGTCTTGGTGCTCAATGTCCTACGGGGCCTGAGCAGCACCTACGACCACCTGAAGGGCTGGATTGCCCGCCAGAGGCCCTTCCCCACCTTCCTACAGTTCCGGGACGACCTCGCCCTTGAGGAGATCGCCAGGGGTCTCGCGCCCGGATCGTCCTCGCCCACCCCCGCCGCGCTCGTTGCTGCTCCACCGGCCTCCTCCGCTGCTCCTGCCACCTCCCTCCTTGGTGCTGCTCCCGCCGGGCAGACCGGAGGAGGGGGGCGTGGACGTCTCAGGGCGCCGCCGCCGATAGGCCCAAGGCGGCACGAGACGACGCCTGCCACAACTGTGGCAGGCCCGGCCTCTGGGCCAGGTACTGCCCGCAGCGGAGGCGTGGGGGCCAAGCCCACGTCGCGGAGGCCCAGCCGGATGACGAGCCGGCTCTGTTCCTACTCCACGGGGACATGGAGCCGCATCCGGCGGCACCGCCTGCCACCGCTCTACTCCACCTCGACGAGCCGCGTGCCCGAGTCCTCCTCGGCAACGGCTCCGACGACGACAGGGTCGATGGCTGGTACCTCGACTCCGGCGCCACGCACCACATGACCGGGAGGCGGGAGTTCTCCGACCTGGACGTCGACGTAGGTGGCTCCGTCAGGTTCGGGGACTCCTCCGCTGTGGAGATCAAGGGTGTGGGCTCCGTGATCTTCACCGCCAAGTCCGAAGAGCACCGGATGCTCACCGGAGTCTACATCCCGGCGCTGCGGAACTCCATCATCAGCCTTGGGCAGCTCGATGAGAGCGGCTCCCGCGTGGTGATCGACAGCAGGGTCTTTCGCATCTGGGACCACCGTCGCCAGCTTCTCGCCAGGGTGGTTCGAGGGAAGAACCGCCTCTACACCCTCCACGTCGGGGTGGCCCAGCCTCTTTGTCTTGCAGCTCGCAGGGACGACGAGGCATGGCAGTGGCACGAGCGCTTTGGGCACCTTCACTTTGAGGCCCTGAAGCGCACCTTCACTTTGAGGCCCTGAAGCGGCTCAGCGCCAAGGAGATGGTGCGAGGCCTCCCGAGCCTCGACCACGTGGAGCAGCTCTGCGACGTCTGCGTACTGACGAAGCAGAGGCGACACTCCTTCCCCCAGCAGGCGAGCTTCCGAGCCAGGGAGCGGCTCGAGCTCGTACACGGGGAGTTGTGTGGCCCGGTGACACCAGGAGGACGACGCTACTTCCTGCTGCTCGTCGACAACCTCTCCCGCTTCATGTGGGTGATGATCCTCGGCAGCAAGGGAGAGGCTGCGGACGCCATCAGGCGTACTCAGGCTGTTGCGGAGGCGGAGAGCGGCCGCAAGTTGCGCGTGCTGCGCACCGACAACGGCGGCGAGTTCACGGCGTACTGCGCGGATGAGGGCATCCAGAGCCACTACTCCGCGCCGTACAGCCCGCAGCAGAACGGCATCGTCGAGCGGCGCAACCAGACGGTTGTGGGGATGGCCCGGGCCCTCCTTAAGCAGAGGGGGATGCCAGCTGTCTTCTGGGGAGAGGCGGTGGTGACGGCCGTCTACGTCCTCAACCGCTCGCCCACCAAGGCACTCGACGGCATGACGGCGTATGAGGCTTGGCATGGGCGTAAGCCGGCGGTCTCCCACCTGCGGGTCTTCGGCTGCCTCGCGTTCGCCAAGGAGCTTGGCCACATCGGCAAGCTCGACGACAGGAGCACTCCGGGAGTGTTCATCGGCTACGCGGAGGGTTCGAAGGCCTACCGCATTCTCGACCCGGAGACACAGCATGTGCGCACGGCGCGCGATGTTGTGTTCGACGAAGGGCGAGGATGGGCGTGGGACAAGGCGGTGGACGACGGCTCGGCTCCGACGTACGACGACTTCACCGTCGAGTACGTCCACTTCGAGGGAGTTGGGGGGGTAGGCAGCTCTTCTTCGCCGAGCGTGCCTACCCCGGTCCCCGAGCCTCCACCGACTCCGGCGCCCGCCACACCGGTGGCACTACGCCCTTCAGCTACGACTCCGGCTGCGCCGAGTTCCTCGGCCGCACCACCACAGCCGGCGACGCCACGCACTCCAGTACCGATAGCCACTCCTCCGGGCACGTCTACTTCGACACCTGCTAGTGCTGAGCACAGTCCGGTGGAGTTCGCTACTCCGTTCTCTCACGACGAGGAGCGCGTCGATGCGTACCATGACGGCGAGCCGTTGCGGTACCGTACGATGGAGGACCTTCTCGGTGATCAGCCGGTGCCGGGACTGGTGCCTCACGACCTGGAGGCGCAGTTGCACCTCGCGTGTGACGACGGCGAGCCTCGGTCTTTCGCAGAGGCCGAGGGACACGCGGCATGGTGTGCCGCGATGCAGTCGGAGATGGACGTGGTTGAGAAGAACCGCACTTGGGAGCTTGCTGACCTCCCTCGTGGTCACCGCGCGATCACCCTTAAGTGGGTGTTCAAGCTGAAGAGGGATGAGGCCGGCACCGTCGTCAAGCACAAGGCTCGCCTGGTGGCACGAGGTTTCGTGCAGCAGGAGGGAGTCGACTTCGACGATGCCTTCGCTCCCGTGGCACGGATGGAATCCGTGCGACTCCTTGCGCTAGCTGCCCAGGAGGGCTGGCGTGTCCATCACATGGACGTCAAGTCGGCGTTTCTCAACGGCGACTTGAAGGAGGAGGTCTACGTGCACCAGCCGCCGGGGTTTGCAATCCCCGGCAAGGAGGGTAAGGTGCTACGTCTGCGCAAGGCCCTCTATGGCTTGCGGCAGGCCCCGAGGGCGTGGAACGCCAAGCTGGACTCCACGCTCAAGGGGATGGACTTCGAGCAAAGCCCGCACGAGGCGGCCATCTACCGGCGGGGCAAAGGAGGCAATGCTCTGCTGGTGGGTGTCTACGTCGACGACTTGGTGATCACCGGCACCAAGGATGCGGAGGTGGCGGCGTTCAAGGAGGAGATGAAGGCCACCTTCCAGATGAGCGACCTGGGGCCTCTCTCCTCCTACCTGGGGATCGAGGTGCACCAGGACGACTCCGGGATCACACTTCGATAGACCGCCTACGCCAAGCGCGTCGTCGAGCTCGCTGGGCTCACCGACTGCAACCCAGCTCTCACTCCGATGGAGGAGAGGCTGAAGCTGAGCCGTGACAGCACGGCGGAGGAGGTGGACGCTACTCAGTACCGGCGTCTTGTGGGGAGCCTCCGCTACCTCGCCCACACACGGCCGGACTTGGCGTTCTCCGTCGGCTACGTCAGTCGGTTCATGCAGCGACCGACGACGGAGCACCAACAGGCTGTGAAGAGGATCATCCGCTATGTTGCGGGGACTCTCGACCACGGTCTCCACTACCCGAGGTGCCCTGGGGCGGCACACTTCGTTGGGTACAGCGACAGCGACCACGCCGGCGACATCGACACCAGCAAGAGTACGAGCGGGATCCTCTTCTTCCTCGGCGAGTGCCTCGTTAGCTGGCAGTCGGTCAAGCAGCAGGTGGTGGCCTTGTCCAGCTGCGAGGCCGAGTACATAGCGGCCTCCACCGCGTCGACTCAGGCGCTCTGGCTCGCTCGACTGCTTGGTGATCTCCTCGGCAGAGACACTGGAGCGGTGGAGCACAGGGTGGACAGCAAGTCCGCTCTGGCCTTGGCGAAGAACCCCGTTTTCCACGAACGGAGCAAGCACATCCGGGTGAGGTATCACTTCATCCGAGGCTGCTTGGAGGAAGGAAGCATCAAGGCGAGCTACATCAACACCAAGGATCAGCTTGCGGACCTGCTCACCAAGCCCCTTGGGAGGATCAAGTTCCTTGAGCTCTGCTCCAGGACCGGGATGGTTCAATCTTCCCACAAGACGACGCACAAGACTTAGGGGGAGAATGATGGATAAGTCTGTGTAATTGGTCTTTGTGGGGCTGCACAAGAGGAGATGCTCTTGCTGCAGCACGTTGTGCTTTGCTGCCCCTAGAGGACAGCAAGCACAGCATCTTGACTACCTTTCAGTTGGCATCTAAGATAGCATCTAGGACAGCAGTTAGGACAGCATTTAGGACTAGCAGTTAGCATCTTGGACTAGTGTCCTTAGCATCTAGCTTGACTGCCCTGCAGCCCCCTTGTATAAATGTATCCCCAGCCCCCCCTTGGGATGGCATGGCTTTGAGTCGGTGAATGAAGAAAAACCCCAGAAAATTGCCCCAAGTTCATTGTCATCCTCTCAGCTCAATGAAAGTTAGAATTGAGCTTCTAACACTTGCTGCGCTGAAGCGTCTCCTCCGCTACGTCCGTGGCACTGTGGACCTCGGCCTGGTGCTTCACCGCTCGTCCTCTGCTGAGCTGGTGGTCTACACCGACGCTGACTGGGCTGGCTGCCCGGACACTCGTCGCTCCACTTCCGGCTACGCCGTCTTCCTGGGCGGCAACCTGGTCTCCTGGTCGTCCAAGCGGCAGCCGGTTGTCTCTCGCTCCAGTGCCGAGGCGGAATACCGGGCTGTCGCAAACGGCGTAGCGGAGGCGTCCTGGCTACGACAGCTCTTGGCGGAGCTCCACAGCCCACTCACCAAGAGCACGCTCGTCTACTGCGACAACGTCAGCGCCGTGTATCTCTCCACTAACCCCGTCCAGCATCAGCAGACGAAGCACGTGGAGATCGACCTACACCGTGCGCGACAGAGTCGCAATCGGCGATGTTCGGGTACTCCATGTCCCGACTACCTCCCAGTTTGCTGACATCTTCACCAAGGGACTGCCCTCCTCGACATTCTCGGAGTTTCGATCCAGCCTCAACGTAGCCGGTGGCTAGTTGTGGCTGCGGGGGGTATTTGCTCTTTGTACTCTATTTGTACTATCTTCTTGTCCAGTCTTGAACACCGCTGCGTCGGTAGTTCAGACTGCGGGGGGTGTTAGCTTTCTTGTTGTCCAGTCTTGAACACCGCTGCGCCGGTAGTTCAGACTGCGGGGGAGTGTTGGAGTATATTGAGCCCATGTGTATAGAGGCCCATCTAGAGGCCCATGTACATGTATTATATATACCCACCCTTCTAGGGTTGGAGGAATACAAGCATTATTCTCTCCTACAGTGAAAGGAGTGGAAAAGGAATTTTTATTTCTGGAGAACTGATATAATGTAAAAGATTGAAACCATATTTATTGCATGCTTAGCTTATGAGAATATGCCAGTGAATGCGCACTTTTATCTAAGCTATAAAAAAAACTCAACCTGCGGGGGTAAGGCAGCCCCTGGGTATTTTGCTAAGAAGACCACACAAGTCGAGAAAAAACCCGAACCCTTGCCTAACATTACACAGTGTTACTGTAGCCCGTGTGAGACGATCAACGACCTGGGCCGAATCTTAGACCTGTACTTTGATGCGGGAGACAAGGGGATTTTTTTTTAACCCCAGCCTGAAATTTGCTTCTACAGAGAGTCGAACCAAGAACCCGAGGAGTGCTACTAGAGCCACCTAACCAAGAACCCGAGAAGTGCTAGAGGCCCGTTCGCGCTTTATCTAAGCTAAGGTTCAAGGAAATTATATATTGATGTTAAAGTATATTTGTTAGGCTAGATATCTACTAACATATGTATCGGAGAGGCCTCTTGCCCCCTGTCTCAGTCACTCTATTTATACCGATTGAAAGGCTTAATGTAATTTATTCCACGCAATCTATCCTTCCTACAATTGCAAGGGAAGAAACGACATGGCCTAGATCAGCAATGGGTGCAAGCATCCACTAAATTCATGTGGTTTACGTGATCTGCAATGAATTTCTTTGTTTTCTATTCGAAAGGCTTTTCCTTGTCCCAACGAGATGGGTCTTCTTTGTTGATGACTGCATAATCTGTAATAATGAGGGCCTTGACAATGTTGACATATATAATGACAATGATAGGAGCATTGAAATCCGAAAGGTAATATTATGATCTAGCAAATCAAACTTAATCAAACTAGATGAAGTCTATAATCTGACTTAGGTGTGGCGGTGTGGCCTTTCGAGCTGCCACCAATTCTCCCATTGCAAGGTTCAGTTACAAGTCTACTACTTACAGTTATTCCCTGACCATGGTAGAGAGGCTCTGATATCTGTTTGAGAACATAGGAGGGACTAGAAATTTCTTGATTTCTTCCTTACTGCATATAGATCAACCAATTCTAGCAACTTGAACACTTACAAAGTTATTTCTTAATTACGAGAGAACGTGCTACAGTCACCGTCCGTACTGTTTTCGCACTGCAATCCTTACCTTTAACATTTATCCCTCTTTTCTATATGCAAGCCAAAAAATACTTGGCTCAACTTGACATGTACCTTTTCCTCCAGAAATTATTTGATTTTGTTACAATACGATGTTTTCTCTATTTCTTAACAAGTTCCAAGCTGGACCTTAGATTGCTTATATAAATTTCCCAACACAAATGACTAGCAGTAAAAAGACAGCATGCCTTATTTGCTTGGTATTATATTGGTTCAATTTAAAGTATTGTCATCAACATTAAGGTTGCCCCTTATCAGACTTGCTTGGGGCCTCTTATTCAGCAATTTGTCCCCATGAACTCATCCACTTGCACTTTTCTCCAGGAATTGATTCATCCTCTCACGGCACTACCACCAAATTCTTTGTATTCCTTGGATCTAGAAAAGGTCAAAGCAGGATATGCCTCAATGTTGAATGAATTTAAAGCGGAAGAAGATTATGACTCCGAGCGTGCATAGGTTTGGAGCCTAACTTTGTCACATCTAACATTAGCGCTCACTTCCATAAGTTGCAAGTTGGTAACATTTTAATCCTGATTGGGTGCAGGTTATCTTTTTAATCAATTTTGTCAAACTTGCATTAGGCATTTTTCTTAGACAGATGATTAGCATTAGGGTTTGGGCCTTAGGCCTGGTGCTGCACTCGGCCTTCGGCCTGTGCGCACCAGTAGAGGATCAATAGGCAGGGACATCCTACAGTGGTCATACTTCCATAAACCTAACTAGGTATTCCCTGCCTATATATGTGCAGTATTCTACATCTCATCAATTACTCTACTATCGCCATAATCTGGCTTACGATTTTGTCAAAATATGCATTTGAGAAAATTTTGTCAAAATATGAATGAAGTGTTATCCCCAGAGCTCATGGAAAAGATGAGCACACAAACAAATACTTGTGAGGATAGGAGAATCACACCTGCTGAGCATCATGTATTTTTTCTTCAACGAGCTGCAATTCATGCTCAGCATCGCTAATAGACCCCATCTCAGCATGTGCAGACTCTGGAGTAAAGCATTTTGCATTTAGTATGTGCAGAGAATTTACCACAGGAAAGCAGAGAATATTCTGTAAAAGCAGGATCAAATGAATAATAAAATTACCATGAATATTTCCAGACAAGTTTTTGCCATTAAAAATTGTTGTCAGAAGTATACAGAAAATAAGTAGGCAATCTGAAAATACCTCATTATACTATTTTCTCTTGGGGGTCTCAAACTAAAAACAGAGGGAACAGATATACATGGGTTTTCAGAAAAGTTTAAGCATACAGACCAAAAAAAAATCTAATGCTTTAGTAGAATAATGTCTTGAGTAAAACCAAGTGGAAAAATTTTCAGTAAATAAACTGAAAAAAAATTTAATCATTTCATCTCATAACGCAGGGAAGACCTAGTACAAAACCACTCCCATTGTGACAATACATCTGGTGATTGGGAGAAAATTTTCAAAACTACGTCTGGTGCCTCTGAAGGAACAGGTTGCACCGAGCCAGACTTAATTGGAGCAGCCACAACAGCCGACCTAACAATTGTAATACAACCCCTCTCCCTCGCGACGGCACATGGCTTGAGTGCCTCCGTGACAAGCCAGCTAGCTGCACCCCCTATGCCGCACCCCGACCCCCGAGCAACGAGAGGCCAATGTCAGCGTCTAGATGCTGTGTGAAGCGTCCCCTCATAAGAGAAGACTTAAATGTGATACAAAACACCAATCCCAGGAGGCTGATGCCACATTTATTACATCAGATGGTTCAAAACCGTACAAACCTTGGAGGACACTCGATACAGATAATAATAATAAGTAACCAAGCTACGACATAACACCAGACCGCAAACCACATGGGGTCTAGCACGGGCTCAGAGTATTGCGACAGCGAAGGCATCTCGAACAGGGCCGATTCCACAGGCAAGGTTGGGTGCAGGACGGTACCCCTACTCAACGTCGTCAGGTACAAAATCTGGATCTTCCTCTGTAAAAATAGCGAATGGGGTGAGTACAAATGTACTCAGCAAGTCCAACCACACCCACGGAGGGGTATAAGCAGAATATAATGCACAGGATAAATCAAAAATAAGGCTAGGGTTTGATTTGCGGAAAGCAATTATTTATGCAGGGGTTCATTTGAAAGAAAACATTTGTAAAACCAGTTTTCCTTATATCGAGTAACACAAAGGGTTGATCCACACGGGATCCAAGTTTTAGACTGCTACCGGACTCCTCGTCCGTAGTAGCACACGGCACAATTGCCGGACACATTTCCAAAACAACTCACGCCAACCCATCCCGAAGTAAAAACTAGTTGTGAGACCATACCGTAACTCGCCCAATACTGTGGGCACAGACTATTCGAATAGGTTTCAACTCTGCAGAGGTGTGCAACTTTACCCACAAGTGGGGTACCACAACACGATCACCTTAGTGTCGGTGCAGATTCCAACAAAGCCTTTACCCACCTTAGCTAGACCTGACTAGCCACCACGGGATCCACCAAGGGGCCAATGACCTATCTCTGAGGTTTAACCAGGGACTAAGTCACACAGAACATATCTCTTCTCCTTGGTTACCCGTTGCTCTCAGCTCTCCTGATGGCTATCAGACTAACTAGTGGGGTTTATGCTAAGCCGTTGCCCATACAACGGTCGAGTGGTTTGCACGATAGTGGAGTTAGGTGAGATGTAACACCAACTCGATCCTTAGAGTAGACAAGATGGATATCTCCCTTCCTTGCCCTGCCACACCGGCACGAGCACACCAAACGGCAAATCACACTGAAATGCCATCCATCCCGTCTAGACTCATCTTTCGAAAATCCACTTTTATCCCTTCCCACACACACACATTTTCTTTGTAAAACGAGTTGAAATGTGTATAAGTTTCTAAGCGTTCTAGCAGCGATTAACGTCCAAACAAAATCAGACATTAATCTAGGTGGTCAAGGAATGGTTATCACAAATCAAGGTGTGGCTATCCAACCATGTTTTCATGCAAGCAAATCATATGCAATTTTGTAAAACATGCCAATAGATTGTGTTTATAAAAACTAGGACAGAAGCATGCATCAAAGGGCAGGATGCGTTTCGATTTCCGACTCGCGGTACTAGTCCTCGTGCTCGCGGTACGTACTCCGGGCTTCTGCTTGCGGTACAAACTTCCTATCCCGCGGCACCGGACTCCAGGCTTCTTCTCGTCGTTGTTCGCGAACTCTCGGCGACTATTACGCGTCACAAATCAAACAAACAAAGCATACATAAATATAAACTGAACTCTCTAAATTATAAAACTAACAAAGATAGTTAGGGTTAGATTTTAGATAAATTTAGGAAGATGAATTAGGCTAGATAGCATGCAGTGCTTACAAAGAGCACGACAAGCTCGGGAGATTTTCCCCTAAAGGGTGGTCGGAGAGAGAGCAACGAGCAAAATCTTGCTCTAGTGGAACCGAGAGGGTGAGTGAGCCAGGTTTGGGAAGGTGGCCGAGTTGGTTGGAAATGAGTTGGGAGTGATGGAGGAGCTACGCGAATGCGCCCTTTTATAGACCAAGAGGAGGCAGTGGCCGACAGCGGCGTGACGGGGTACTAGTGCAAGAACAGAGCCAACGCTATAGCGAGGAGCGGCGTTGTCGCCACACGCGCGACGAGACGGCAAAGCCGGCGCGGGCGGCAAAGCATCATGGTGCCACAGTGCGGAGCGGCACCGAAAGCTGCCGGACATTGATGTGCGGTCTCATCGTGGGGCCAGAGTGTCGCGACATGCATGAGTGCGGTTCGTGCGTGTCGCGGGCTCAGCAAAAGGGGATGGCACCGCGAGGGGCACCTTGAGCAGGATGTTGGCACGTGGTGACGAAAGGCTCGGTCTTTTGGCCCAGGGTGAAGCGGGCGCGCGTGCTCGCAGTGTCCTGGCACTCCAGGTCCGCGGCGCACGGTGGCAAGGCAGCGGCTAGGCGGGGCGGCGGTGAGGTGGCACACGTTTAGGAGCAGGAAGAGATCAGCTTGTTAATATGGGTGCATGGCCACGAGTGCTCGGCCATGTGGTGGGACCGGACGTGGTGCGGAGTGTGTCTGTTTAAACTGTGTAATCAGCTTGTACTGCGTGTGTGTGGAGGTGAATACAAGTGCAGTGCTGGTGTGCAGCACGGAAGAGTTTCTGTGTGAGTTAGTGATCCTCTCGGAGTTTGTGTTCCTGCATTTGTTTTCCTCAAGTGTGTGTGTGTGTGCGTGTTTCCATCCACCGAGAGAAACTAGCAAGGTGCTCTTACTTGCCTTCGTGTAAACATCAGAGAGTGCGCAAGGGGAGCCGGTCATTTTGATCAGTCCTGACACATGCGAGCTCCGGTATCCCGGTTCGCGGCGGCCAGCGACTGCGGTGGTGGACGTGGGCGATGGCGAGGCAAAGGCAGGGCCTTTTGGTCCCGGCTCAGGTGGTGCTCGGCGTGTACGCGCGCGGGCGCTCGGCAACCCGAGGTCACGGCGGCCGCGTGTGCTTAGTGGTGGCCAAGAAGGAATAAAGGGGCCGGCACTGCTGCACCGAGCGTGTGCGTGCACGGGCATTTAGCATAGCCAAGGCCGCGGCATCGCCGCGATGCTCGCGAAGCTCCGGCATAGCCGGGCCACGATGGCGTCAGGCGGCAACAGAAAACGGATGGCGATGATGTTCGGCTCCTGCACAAAAAACGGTAGGACAGGGAATTCCTAGGGCCAACTATGATGTTCATCGGCCATCGGCCGGCAGCACATGGTGGTTGGCAAGGATAAGATTCGGCCGGCGCTCACCGTGGGTCGACGGTGTAGGCGTGGCCGGCGTAACGAAGACTCGGTGCGGCACGGTGGTGCTTGGGCTCGCGGTTCCGCTCGTTGCGGCCGTTGGCGTGCGACATAGCTCTTGACGGCGGTTCCCCAGCGCTCAACTCCTCGTGGCTGCTCCGGCTCGGCGTGGCCGCCGTTGCGGCGGCGTCGGCGCAGCTCCGGCTCGTCGCCTCCTTGGGCTGGGGGTTGTCGGCAGCTTCGGCACTCGCTGTGGCCCTCGTCGTGGTCCTGAGCGACGGGCAGGTGAGGCCAAGAAGAAAAAAAAAGAGCTGGTGCATGATGCTTGGAGTGGAGCCCGTGCTTGCTGTGGAAATCGGAGTGGCTTGCTTGAGCTACTAGCTTCGGTGAGGAGGGAGCAGGGATACGGTGGTGTGCACGAGAGAACTAAGCTAGTGCTGGATGCTTGCTCGGTGGAGAGACAGGAATTGGAGATCGAGAGGGAGAACCCTGGTGCTTCGCTCGGTGGCCATGGACTGCTTGCTCGTCTGCTCAAGTTTTTGGGAAAAAGAAATGGGCAAGAAAATTAATGGAGTATGAGCTGCTCTCTGGATCACCAGAAAAGAAGATGCAGCAAGCTGTTGTTGGGTAGTGTCGACTGGAGAAGCAAGCAAAAGGAGAGAAGTTGATGCCTGCTTGTTCTTGCGGTAGAGAAATCAAGGTAGGGGAATCGAGTGGAGAAGCAGCCCTGGTGGTTGCGGTGGTCAAGAAAATTAGAGGAAGAGAACGGAGGGAGCTGCTGCTGTTGCACAACTTGGTGGAGAAAAATCAGAGCACATGGAGGCAGCGACAGATTTTAACAGGGAGAGATAGAGCTGCCTGCTGCTGCTTCTTTGTGGCCTTTGCCCACCGACGGAGAGAGAGTGAGAGAGAGAGCTGCTGTATGAAAGAGACGTGTGAGAGAGAGAGAGTTATTGCTGCTGCTGCCGCCTGCTAGTGCGTGAGCGTGCAATGTGTGAGAGAGAAGAGAGTGTTAAATGTGTGCATACATGCATGTGTGCTGTGCTGCCTGCTACGGGAGAGAGTGAAGAGTAAATGTTGGTACTGTGTGCTCCCTGTGTGCTTGCTCGGTTTGCTGGCGTGCGAGACAGATAGAGGAGGCTGCTGGTTGATCTGTTCGATGGAGGAGCAATGGATGAGGTGATGTTGCTTTGCTTCGATATTTTTGTCCACGGACACAGAGGGAAATGGTGAGAAAGACTTGAGAAATAAAGAGAGAAAAAGACAGTAATTTGATGATAGTGGTTAAAAGGAAATTAGATAACTTAAATTTGGAAGGGATTTTTCATACAAAAGAAGATGAGCTCAACAGTCTTGAAATTAGATTTTAAAATAAATTTTGAACTCAAACAATTTTTATTTGTGTGAGATTTTGGACTGTTACACTGTGATGCGGATAGGCCTCAGGTCATGCAGAGGCAGAGGCTTGAGGAAGGGCTAGCTGTGGTCAACGGACAGGTAGCTCTTGTTCAGCTGCTCCCCAACCATTCGTGCTGTAGGATGCCGCAGGCAATCATTTGTGATGTACAGTATCAGTATTTGTAGATCTGATGAAAAACATTTCATGGTTCTTCCAGTGCATCACTAGTCTAGTTGTCCAATTTAAAAAGTAGTAGCATACTTCTAAATTCTACAGAGAATACTCAATTGGTCTGACAAGCCTTTTATTTGCACGGTTACGAGAAAACAGCAGTCGCAGAATGTGCTTGCAACCTTCTCAAGCCTCTCTCCCTCCCTCCCTCAAAAAGTACGCAGATCTCATGAGTGTTCAAGAAAAAAAAAGGATCACGATTGCTTGTGTATGGTGCTGCTATTGTTTGGTCCCTACTCATGCCATTTGCCCAGCTCCGCAACTGACTATTTATATCTTCAAGGTTGTTATAACCATATAACTCTAAGATGACAATAAAGTATATGGAAATAGGAGATGTTACCAATAAAATCTTTGTAAGAAGCTCTTTTATCATTCTCTTCTCGCAAAGCATCTGTAAGTTTCAAATTAATTTTCTCCAGAACTAATTCTTTGTTCCCAATGTCCTCCTTCACTTGCTGCAGAATTGAGTAACAAGGTAAATTCATGAGGTTCTTGCTCAGATAATAAGGATAGGTTGCAATGTGGTAAAATTGTACTAAAGGAACAACAAAGAACAAACCATCATTTCAGCCTCTAGCTCAGAGGTATCCACAGCAGTATCATGCTTATTGGCAATAGAAATTTTCTTGGTGTCATCCAACTGAACCTTTTTACGCTCCAGATGCTGCTCCTCATCTTCTCTTTTTCTCTATGGAATACGAGAAATTGCTATTGGAAAACTTAAAAGCAAAATGCAGAGCAATCATACTTTTTACCTTTAACGATCTTAATTTTGAATTGATGTTGTCTCGATCAATAACTAATTTTCCTTTGCAATCCAACCTCTCAGAGTTTATTTTCTTAATTTCAGCAGCTTCATTCTCTATTTCAATTATTTTTTCTCCTAGAGAAGTGCACAAACGACCAGCCCTCCACTTTCTGTTAGGAGGAAGAATGGTCTCAACAGAACCTCTATAAAACCTGCAATCAATTGAAACAGAATCATAAAGAGCTCATCATAACTTCTCTGAAAGACACATTGAAATATTAAACAAATCAGTGAAGATGATGCAGGAACCGAAAACATCTGCTCATAGCCCATTATTAAGAGTTGAAAATAATTACCAGCTACATATCAGGAAAAAAAATTACGACTTTTCATATGCTCAACTTTTGTCAAAGCCTACACTTCTCTAAATTCAAAATTCATCCCTTTTCACATTGCTGATAGGAGAATCGTTCATTTACCAAATGTGCCCACCACGTAAACCCTGAATTTCTTAGTTGGTGCTATATGGCACAAACAACTTTTCATTCGCTCAACTTTTGTCAAAGCCTACACTTCTCCAAATTCAAATTTCATCCCTTTTCACATTGCTGATAGGAGAATCGTTCATTTACCATAAGTGCCTGCTACGTAAACCCAGAATTTCTTAGTTGGTGCAAACTAACACCTTTGAAAGGTTGCAAATTTGTACCCTGGACTTTCAGTGTTCGCAATTCACCATGTTTACAGCCAAATTTAATACTTATAACAACCAATGCTTAGCCAGTGAACATCTGAATTCTGAAAAACCCCAAATCATCTCAAACAAATTGCTCATTGCCTCCACTGGTATAGTGATAAATTTGTAAGGGGTTAAGAAATCATGTTATACTATTCTCGAGTCAAATTTCTAACCACACCCGGAAGGAAAAAAACTTGTTAAGGCAGTTAGAATTGACTTTTCTGAAAACCTCAGCAGGCGGAAAACCACCAAGTGAACATCCAAATTGAAAAATTACACAAAATTGGACGGGAGTAATCTCAAAATTACATAACCAGGTAATGCATGCTGAAGTTCTGTCTTTCCATAAGTTTTTTTATGTGTTTGTGAGGGGAGGGAGTAGCCAAATACCTAGTACCAAAAGCTTACCTTTGCAAAGACAGTACTTCTAAAGTTGGGTCATTTCTATTTGTTAGAGCAAGAAAAAGGTCAGTTTTTGATGCCATCATTGGTGGGAGATGGATCTCTGCTGAATTCCATAAGTTTTTTTTATGTGTTTGTGAGGGGAGGGAGTAGCCAAATTCCTAGTACCGAAAGCTTACCTTTGCAAAGACAGTACTTCTAAAGTTGGGTCATTTCTATTTGTTAGAGCAAGAAAAAGGTCAGTTTTTGATGCCATCATTGGTGGGAGATGGATCTCAGAGTAGTCAATGCAACTGTGCCTGTTCTAATTGAATACCTGCATCTTTGGGAACTTCTTTCTATTGTGGTACTGCAAACTGATGTGGAAGATACACATATTTGGAAATTCTCAGCTTCTGGCTCGTATTTCACTAAATCAGCCTATGAAGCCTTGTTTATTGGGGCCACCTATTTTAAGCCCTGGGAAGAGATCTGGAAGAGTTGGGCTCCAGGGAACTGCAAATTCTTCATGTGGACAGCAGCTCACAATAGATGTTGGACAGCTGACAGACTAGCACGTCGGGGTCTTGATCATCCACCAAGATGTCTACTATGTGATCGGGTTGGTGAAACAATGGATCACTTAATGGTATCATGTGTGTTCAGCAGGCAATTATGGTTCAGCATTCTCCAACTTTTTGGGCTAGAAGCCGCTGCTCCATAGCTAGACGATCTGACCTTCGTGGATTGGTGGGTGAAAGCAAGCAGCAGATTCTCTGGTCAAGAAAAGAAAGGTTTCAACTCCATCATTATCTTGGGGCTTGGCTAATTTGGAAGCATCGGAATTCGTGTGTCTTTGATGGAGGAAGACCTAACTTGGCCCATGTCATCTCGACCTTTAAGGAGGAAGCACATCTTTGGGCAGTGGCAGGGGCTAGAGGAGTATCTCATCTCCTTGCACTGGCTTCTGCATCCTAATCTTGTGGTCTTGTGGTCTGGTCCTACCTAGTTTTTGTTCTTAACAAACACCTTAGGTTTTGTGTTGTGGGCATGTTACAGGCACTCCCAATCTTGTAACAGTTTTGTTTTTGGGGGCTCTTTACCCCTTTTTATTCTTCTTAATATATTGATGTGCAGTTCTCCTGCGCATTCGAGAAAAATATATCTTGTGCTTGGCTTGGCGCACGGGCCATGGGTGCCTGGCCGCACCAGCATTCCTGGCTGTGTTGCGCCAGCCCCAAGGGATAGGATTAGATAGCTATCAGGTCTATTAGGCAAGGTCTCCCTGATTGGCCACCTTGCCTATATATGTACATCCCTTGTGTGCTATCAATACATCATCAATTCCGGCCTATTCCTCTTTCATGGTATCACGAGTCTAGGTTCATCCCCCGTCTCCCTTTCCGCTGCCTTAGCGCGCCTCCTAGCTGCGCCCTCACGCCAAATTCCTCCGTGCTGCGACCACCATCTCCATGGCCGGATCCCCAACCCCCTCTACTGGACCCGCCACCAAGGCCAAAGCCGCCACCGAGGCCACAGCCACCACTGCTTAGGCCGCGGCCGATGCCATAGCCACCGCTACCATGGCCAAAGCCGAGCGCCGGGCGGTACGCGAGGCCGCCCTAGCCCGTGCCACACAGGCGGAAACAAAGACTGCGTCTGCAGCCAAGGACCGCGACGCTGCTGCTGATCGCACGCGCGATGCCCTAGCGCTCGCTGAGCACGAGCGCACCGCGACCACCCTCCCCTCCGACGACGACTCCGCCCCACAGGATCTTCGCCACGCCCTGCTGCTTCACGATGCCATCCAGACTCTAATCCCCTCTGTCATTGACATCTCCGGCAACTACGCTCGCTGGAGGGATCAATTCCTTCTTGTCGTCGGCAAGTTCTCCCTCCGCGACCACGTCCTCTCCGACGCTCCTGTCGCCGCTGCCCATCCAGATTGGGCGCAGATGGATTGCATCATGAAGTCTTGGATCCTCGGGTCCATCGCCGACGACCTCGCCGACACCGTCTCCACACGGGATGCCTGGCATGCCGTGGAAACACAGTTCCTCGGCAACCGCGAGACGCGATCTCTCTACCTTGACGTCGAGTTCCACGGCTTCTCCCAAGGTGATCTATCCATTACGGATTACTACAAGCGTCTCCAGCGGATGGCCAGTGATCTTGGCACCCTCGGCGAGGTTGTCTCGAATCAGACCCTCGTCCTCAACCTCATCCGAGGCCTCAACGAGCACTTCGCCAACATCGGTCTTCACCTTCAGCGGAACCAGCCCTTCCCCTCCTTCCTCGTGGCGAAGGAGGCCTTGCGCCTGGAGGAAATCACCTTCGCGCCTCAGGAGGCGACACCTGCTAGCGGCAACAGCACCACCAAGGGCGGCGGCGGCGGCTCTGGTTCCGCGGGGGGGGGGGGGGGGGGGGGGGCTTAGAAAAAGCCCTCCAAGAGTCATCACAGTAAGCGTAGTGGTAGCGGAAACAAGGACGCCGACACATCCTCTCAACAGCCTGCTGGCAATGCAAAGGTGGGGCAGCCCGGGTCCTGGCCGACCTTCTGGAACCCCTAAACAGGGTCAATCCAGATGTGTCCAAACACTCGTCCTCCCCAAGCCCGTCCTCCACAGCAGCAGCACCAGCAGCAAGGCTCTCTTGGCGCCTCCACTACTCGCCTACCAGCAGCAGGCTAATGCACCGGCAACTCCTAGCGCCGCCCCCTCCAGTAAGTGGGCGCCACCTGCACCTGGGTATTATAACCCACTCGCCGGATGGGATTAGCAATCCCTCACCTCCTCGTTCAGCACCATGACGTTGAACCAACCACAGACAACAAACTGGTATTTTGATACAGGTGCCTCCTCCCACATGATATCTCATTCAAATATCTTTTCACACATATCAGCATCTTGGTCATTTACTCCCTCCTCAATTATTGTCGGTAATGGCTCTCTTCTGCCAGTCACTGCCACTGGCTCCACTAATTTAACTGGTTCTTTTCAGCTTAATAATGTTCTTGTGTCCCCACATATCATTAAGAACCTTATTTCTGTTCGCCAATTCACTACCGACAATAATTGTTCTGTTGAATTTGACCCCACTGGTTGTTCTACCGTCAGGTGCAATAGCTCCGGGCCTCTGTACCCACTGCACCCCTGCTACGCAGTCCATCGTCGCTGCCACCGCCTCCTTGTGGCATTGTCGCCTTGGTCACCCCGGTCGTGAAGCTCTCGCCAAGCTCACCTCCGTCCTTCCGATGTGCTCTAACGATGGTGGCCCCCCCTCCCTCTGCCATGCATGTCAGCTTGGATGCCGTACACGTCTACCATTCCCTGCGTCGTCATCTCGGGCTTCTAGCAATTTTGAACCATACACTGTGATTTATGAACATCACCTATTGTTAGTGTTTCGGGTTTCAAATACTATTTGCTTATTTTGGATGATTGCTCTCACCACTTGTGGACGTTTCCCTTACATCTTAAATCTGACACGTATTCCACACCAATTTCTTTGACAATGTGTGTACTCAGTTTGGCACTACCATCAAGGCAGTTCAATGAGACAACAGCAAGGAGTTTGATAACTCCAACGCCCGCACGTTCTTCCTCACCAATGGCGTCGACCTTCGCATGTCTTGCCCCTATACTTCCGCCCAAAATAGTAAAGCTGAGCATATGATTCATACTATCAACAACTCCGTCCGCTCGCTATGTGAAGTGCCTCAACCCCTGTGGTGAATCAGCACCCCATCAAGACTCGGGCCAAGAGCGGGTTTTGGAGGCCCCCGCGCCCCATCAATCCGGGGCTCTTGGTAACCCAGCTCTCGCCCGTTCCGAAGACATTCCGCAGTGGTCTCGCTGATCCCAATTGGCGGGCTGCTATGGAGGATGAGTTCGCCGCCCTAATGCAGAATGGCACATGGGACCTTATCCCACGCCCTCCCAGCGCTAACATTGTTTCTGGCAAGTGGATATTCAAGCACAAGTTCCATGCAGATGGCTCTCTTGAGAGGTACAAGGCATGTTGGGTTCTTCAAGGTAGCGTCTTGGAGTGGATTTTGATGAGACTTTCAGTCCAGTTGTGAAGCCTTCCACGGTCCGCACTGTGCTATCTTTGGCGCTCTCTCGTCAGTGGCCAATTCATCAGTTGGATGTGAAGAATGCTTTCCTCCATGGGACTCTATCAGAAACTGTTTACGACGCTCAGCCAGCTGGTTTTGAGGACCAGACCCACCCGAACTTTGTTTGTTGGTTAAACAAGTCCTTATACGATCTCAAGCAGGCCCCGCGCGCTTGGTACAGCCGCTTTGCTGCTCATTTGCTCACCCTAGGGTTCGTGGAAGCCAAGTCCGATACTTCGCTGTTCGTTCACCACCGCGGCACGGACACTGCTTTATCTCATTGTATGTGGATGACATTGTCCTGACCGCGTCGTCGACCGAGCTTCTCCGTTGTATCATCACAACACTTCAGCAGGAGTTCGCTATGAAGGACTTGAGCGAACTTCATCACTTTCTAGGGATGAAAGTTCAGCGCAGCAGCAATGGCCTCTTACTATCTTAGCGACAGTATATGCTTGATATCCTCAACCGCACTGGGATGGCCGAGTGCAAGCCATTCTCCACTCCAGTTGACTGCAATCTGATTGCGGATGGTATTCCCGTTTAGGACGCGACAGACTTCTGGAGTCTCATCGGTGCCCTGCAGTATCTTACCTTCACTCGACCAGACATCGCCTATGTTGTTCAGCAGGTCTGCCTTAATATGCACGACCCACGGGAGCCCCATTTGATTGCGTTGAAGCGGATCCTCCGATGATACATCAGGGGCACTCTTCACCTTGGACTGCTTCTGCGACCGTCCTCTTCTGAGGAGCTAGTAGTCTACTCTGATGCAGACTGGGTTGGCTGTCCCGACACACACAAGTCCACCTCGTGCTATGCTGTGTTCCTCGGTGACAACCTGATCTCCTGGTCTTCCAAACGGCAGAATAATGTCTCCCGGTCCAGAGCAAAGGCCAAGTATCGCGCCGTTGTTAACGCCGTCACAAAGGTGTCTTGGGTGCGTCAGCTTCTGCAAGAGCTTCACGCTCCCCTTCATCGTACAATATACATGTCTGGTCTACTGCAACAACATTAGCACAATATACATGTCTTCCAACCCCATCCAGCATCAGCGTAGATCGACCTGCACTACGTCTGTGAGCAGGTCGCCTGTGGTGATGTTCACGTTCTTCATGTGCCGACCACGTCACAGTACACCGACATCTTCACCAAGGGACTTCCTTCGCCAGTCTTCAATGAGTTCAGGTCAAGTCTGAACGTTTGCGGTGCTACCGATCAGACTGTGGGGGCATTTTAGAAGATTATATATCTTGTGCTTGTCTTGGCTCACGGGCCATGAGTGCCTAGCCGCACTAGCCTTCCTGGTTATGTTGCGTCAGCCTCAAGGGATAGGATTAGATAGCTATCAAGTCTATTAGGCAAGGTCTCCCTGATTGGCGTTGTTTCCATAAGCCCAGGGCCACCTTGCCTATATATGTACATCCCTTGTGTGCTATCAATACATCGTCAATTCCGGCATATTCCTCTTTCACTATTATATAAACAGGCGTGTAGATAAAATATTGTTAGGTGTGAGTGTGTTTTAAGTGTTGTACGACTTCTTTCTTCTATTAATGCAATGATACACAGCCCTCCAATGTGTTCGAGAAAAAAATGTAGATTTCTAAATAAATAATACATAAATGGCTGCAGTGAAAATGATCCAAACGAGCAGCAATATCAATGGAACTTACATTTTGCAACCATCAGAAGTATATACTTCCTTCAGATTTCGTATCCTCTTATCAAATGCAACAGACTTTCCCACTTCATAATCTCGAACTAGGACCTGCCTCTCTGCATGGCCCTGAAATAGCGCTACTTTTAGCAAAGTGTTGGTCAAATCTATTTTTAAAACTGACGCATCTGAATAACAAAAGACAGAATATTACAGGGTTATTGAAACCTACAAATAAACAATTTTGTGAAGTCTACATAATGCACTACCTGATCCACCAATACATTCAGTATAGTAGGATTTTCCGAATGGATAACTGAAAGTATTGTCAGGTGTGTTGTTGAAGGAAGCAGATGATTTGGAATGTCAAGTCTATTCAAAGAAGGAATAAAAATTCATATGAGATGAACCCAAAGATGAACAAAACAGCGCAAATTATCAAGCTTACCGTGGTTTAGCAAAGTCATATATGATAATTTGAAGGTTGTGGTATTTTACTTCTTTCGCGCACTCTCGTAAAACGAGTGAATCCTTATGACATGAGACAATGAAAGCATCTAGTAGCCTCCCTAATGCGCAATCAACTGCAAGGGACCAGCAATCGCTAGCCAGTTGCTGCATCAAAATAAGCAATGCAAAAAAAAAGTGAAGCCTGTAATGAGCAGTTTTAGTAATCAACAGAGACAGCACTCAGTATAGTTTCATACCACATGATATCCTATTGGACCAATAGGAGGGCATTTAAATCTACTATGGTGCCTCTCTATAGATCTATAGAGGTTCTGAACTCTATCCCCTCCAAATGCTGTTAGCTGCGAAGAAGCATCCCAAGCATTTAAATAAAAAAAAACTACCAAATAGTTGCTACTGAAGAAGTCAGAAAACACAGCACTATCACAGTTGAAATATTCATTGCTTACTGAAGCACCAAATATTACCTTATCATGTTGGCGTCGTCTGAGATCCTCAATTTGAGATTTCAGTTGATTGATCCTACGTCCATCTTCATCTACCTGCAAAGTAACATTTAACATAATATAAAGTAGGGAGGCTGACACAACATAACCATAGCAGCACAGGCAAACTTTGTATGGCGCAGATAACTGTGACTTGTGGATCTAAGGAAAAAGTAAAGGTCAAACAAAACAAACCAACAAATCAAATCTCATTTAAGCTTGAAACGATATGGGCATACAGGTTTCAAGGAAAAAGGTGGAATCACATCATTCTCTCGACTAGTTTTGTCACTTGGCAACACATGTGATGTGACATAGATACCACTGTTTGGTGTGGCTACTACGATTGCTCAGATGGTGTTCAAGAGGACAGTTCATTGTGCAGAAAGCTGGTTATCTTGTACTCCCTCCATCCCAAATTACAATTCGTTTTGGCTTTCTTAGATACATTTTTTTTGCTATGTATCTAGACATAGTGTACATGTAGGTGCATAGCAAAATATATGTATCTAGAAAAGCTAAAATGAATTGTAATTTGGAAAGGAGGTAGTAGCACATTTGAGAAGCATAACAAAACTGCAATGAATAAGACACTTTAGGCACTATGACCCAGTTTGGAGAGGCTAAAGTTATCAATACCTCTTTTCCAATGTCACTGATGCTTTTAATAATGTCATGCAGTTCTTCGGATAATTTCTTTTCTTCCTCACTTAGCCTGAATGACACATATGGTAGCATCAAACATCCAAAGTGAAACATAAAGCAGAAGCAATATAAGGACAAAAAAAACTACCTTGTAGCACTTAAATTAGCAGAATTGATCTCCTGCTGCAATTCCCGTATGCTATCCTCAACTTGAAATACTTCAGCCTTCAATTTCATACAGAAATGCTTCAGATGACATAGAAAATTTGGAAGTTCCAAAAGAAAAGGTGAAGGTTCCAAAGCCAAATGAATATACAAATTAATTCAAAAAGGAATATAACACAGCATTGCTGACCAATATCAAAATATGAAAATATTAATAAAAGATTAAATATCCCGAATACCCAATAAGGAGTATATGCCAGCATAGGGCATACAGTTGTGGATCCAGCCTCCTGACCAGGCAAGTTGCTTAATTCCATACCCAAGTACAACCAATCATGCTGACTACTAGCAATTGTATTCAATACTTACTTTTTTTGAACAGAAAAATGCATTTAGAAAGAAAAAAAGGTTCACCTGAGTTTGTTGCATGTGCTGTAGCTGAAATTCATGAACTTGCACTTCAAGTTGTTTGACACGGGTATTCATTTTATTCAACACTTGCATACCACGTGCATGCTCTTTCTCTAGATCCATCTTCAGTTTCACAGCCTGCAAAGTAAAGGGACATGAATAATTAAGAAAATAATTAGCAATTAATAGCGCAACAATATTCTTCTACCTGATGGGAAAAGACAGATGTAAGTTGCATCGATACTTCAAACAAGGCATTGCAGTGTGACGCTGTTTTGTAAGCAAGGGCCTGTTGGGAGGGTTTATTCAACTTTACCTTCAACTATTTTGCACAAAACAAGGCATTGTTGTGTGACGCTGTTTTGTAAGCACAGGCTACAATGAACTGGAAGCCAGGTGAAGCCAGTTTTTGGCCTAACCGGCTTTGGCTTCACTGGTGAAACATTTTGGGAGAAGCCCTCCCAAACAGCCCCTAAAGTTTAACATAATTTGCAATGTGTAATTCTAAATTTACATCTGTATAACTTGTTTTCTCAATTAAATCGCTTAACTGATACATATAATAAAGATACACATGGTCATATAAGCACATTCAGATCACTTGGGCCCCGTTTGGTTTCTCTGTGCTAGTTCCTAGCATGAATTTTTTTTTGCATGCATGGAGTACTAAATGAAGTCTATTTGCAAAACCTCTTCAGGGATGGGTGCAACTTTTCGCGACGAATCTAATGATGTTAATTAATCGATGATTGGCTACCGTGATGCTACAGTAATCCTCCTCAAATCACGCGGTCAAAGGTCTCATTAGATTCTTCAGGGTTCCTAGCGCAGGAGTTCTGGAGTTAGTTTTGTAAACCGTCATTATTTAGTACCTCTAATTATTGGTCAAAGTTGCTACAGTTCCTAGCGTAGCACAAACCAAACAGGGCCTTGATTAAGGTGGCAAGTGAGCAATTGTAAGAAGTGGAGTTAGTTTTGTAAACCGTCATTATTTAGTACCTCTAATTATTGGTCAAAGTTGCTACAATTCCTAGCGTAGCACAAACCAAACAGGGCCTTGATTAAGATGGCAAGTGAGCAATTGTAAGAAGTGGTAAATGTGAGCAATATTTGACTTAGACCACCCCCTCTAGCCACTCCGACCCTAAAACTCAGGTGTTAGAGTGGGGGAGAGGGGGGGGCTTTATCACTGGACCAACATTCCCCCTACGGCGAGCGAGCCGCGCCGCGCCTGTGGCTGCTGGTCTCAGCGAACCCCGCAGGGGAAATCGCGCAGCGGAAGAAATGCGTGGCCGGTGGGTTTCGAACCCGGGACCTGGCTCTGGTACCAACTTAGACCACCCCCTCTAGCCACTCCGACCCTAAAACCCAGGTGTAAGAGTGGGGGAGAGGGGGGGCTTTATCACTGGACCAACAATTTGGTCAACACTGGTTGAATACTGTCAGCTTGCCATCAGAAAAAAGACCCAGCATATTTGCCACTTGAACAACCTTTGACCCATCAAACTTGCCGGTGGTCAGATAGACCACTAGACCTCACAAACGTGGTTATACTTGACACAAATGCCCCACTGTCACCCTCAACCTGTTTTCACTGGTGAACTTCAATCCCTGCCGCCCTGATGTTCGACCAGCTGGCAAGCAAAGCATGCCCCCTCACAGTGCTGATGCCCTTCGCTGTCTGCTCCATCCCGCACTCACATGTGCCACTCTCCCACTGCCAGTATCTTTCCAGATTCAACACAGAGCCCACAGCTCCTTCCACGCCGGGCAGGCACGGGGATTGGTGAGCTTTGGACCAGCTAAGCTGAGCAGCGGCATCTGGACATGAGCCCCTGCAGAGAGCATTAATAGCTGTGGGGGAGCACAAGGCTGGCTTTGGAGCAGCACAATGGTGGTACAGGCAGGAGCAAGGTCTGCGTCAAGGAGGACGAAGAGGTAGATGCAGCGAAGGACTGGAGGAAAGACAATGGCCATGGCAATTTGAATAAATAGTTAAGCATGCTTGCATGATTTGCATATCAGAAGCAGGCAGTGCCCCATGTCTTTTTGACCATGCTCAGTGTTAGATGTATATACTTTGTGTATTTACTCACCAGTGTATGGTGCTTTCTGCACTTTGTACATCTTCATATCTGCCCTTTGGGCATGGCAATAGATCTGAGTTGCTCATTTGTAACATGGTAACAGAGCCTAGGTTTTGCTATCCTGCTGGCTCCAGCGAACCACCGGCGAGTTGCCGGTGAGGTCCCCTACCTCCCCCGGCGACGAGCAACTCCTCTTCTTCCCCCCTCCCTCCTCTCTCCCCTGCACGGCGGCGCCCGCCTGCCAGCCTCCCATCCTGCGGCCGGTCCCGTGCGCCCCCGTGGTCGCGCCCGCACGCCTCCCCTTGGAGCCCCTCAGCCGCCTGCGCGCACCTGCCTCCCCACGGCTGTCCACGCGCCTCTTCCCGCAGGGCCCTCCATGTCTCCTGCTTGCCCGCCGCGGCCTCCATGTGCTGCGCTCGTGGCTGGCCTCTGCTCCTCTGTTCTATCTCTCACTCTCTCTCTCTCTGCTCCTCTGTTTTCTCTCCGTCTCCTATGTAAATAAAAAAGAAAAAGAAAGATAGAAAGAAATGAGTCTGTTCCTGCTAGCACCATGACATCTCTTGGTAGGCCGGGTGCTATACTGGTGCCTCGTTACCCAGTTACCTTCGATGGTGCTAATTGGAGTGAGTTTACTTTTCAAATGGAGATTCATATGGGCAGACAACAGCTATAGCTCTACCTTATGGGTGATCGAACTTGTCCGCCCACTCCTGTTTTTCCTACTCCGCCTACCTATCCACCAGATGCAGCCGACACCTTGAGGCTTTCGAGGCTCAGATGGAGACATACCCGTCATATCTTGATATCCAGGCGACCTGGCTGCGTGAGGAGGCCTGTGCCAAGGCCATTCTCCTTGCGAGCATGGAGGTTGACATCCCTTTGTCCTTGCGTGGCCTCTCTACTTCTCACTTGATGTGGGCTCACCTACACCGCAGTTACGAGATTCGCAACGAGGCCTTGTACCTTGCGGTGGTCGAGGAGGCTCGGTCACATCGCCAGTGACTCTACAGTATAGATGGCCAAATGGGCCGTGTCAAATGGGCGGCACGGAAAACGACACTAAAAAACATGACGACACGAACACGACACGATAAGTTTAGTGTCAGTGCCAGCACGGCACGAACATAGTGTAGTGCGTGGGTCGAAACCCCAGCACGCAGTGCCGGCACGGGCACGACACGGATAATGGGCCGGCACGATTCAGCCCATCAAAAAGGCCCACACATATATACTCTCCACCTCCCACAAACCCTAATCCCCATGAACCCTTCCTACCCGCTAGCCGCCGCCGCCCTCTTTTCTCTCTCCCCATCTAACAGACTCCCACCACGCAACTCGTAAGCACCTCACGAGACGAGACAATGCCACTAGCAAGCACCTCCCTGCCTACCGACCACGCCATATGAGACGAGCCACCGCTGCTTCGCCCTCCCCGGAGCCGTCCGTGCCGCAGCCTCGGCCTCCCGACGCCGTCCGCGCCGCCGCCTCGTCCTCCCCGGCGCCGTCCACGGCCTCTCGGGAGTCGTCCATGCCACCTCCCAGCGCCATCCACGCCACCACGGCCTCCATGGCGCCATCTGCTTCGCCGCCGTTCGCGCGCCGTGGTCCCGCGTCCGGCGCCGTCACTAGGCCGCCCGCCTCCCTAAGCCCTTGCCGTCTGTGCTTGCTTCCTCCTCCACGCCCCTATCTCCTTCACGCCGCCACCGAGTGATGGGCTCGGGACGGCACGAACACGGCGGGTTGTTCGTGCCGACGGGCCTGCACGGCACGGCTAGCCGCCTATAGTGCCGTGCTTGGGCCGAGCAGCCGGCACGCAGTGCCGGCACGGCACGGCACGACTAAGCTTTAGTGCCTAGTCGTGTCGTGCCAGACCGTGCCGTGCCGAGCCGTGTCCGTGCCGGGCTGGGCCGTGCAACACGTTTGGATATCTATACTCTACAATGGAGGAGTTCTACCATCAGATGTCTGCTGTCTGGAATAGTCTTGACACCTTGGGAGCGAAGTTCTGTGCTACTGACACTTGCAAATGCTGCGATCATCACCGGGGACAGCGGAAGAGTCTCCCCCTTCACGAGTGCCTCTCCCGTGTCCCAGCTCCAGACCCGTCGGCCTCATCCATATCTCGATGAGGTGATGCCTGAGCTGCGTGCTAAGGAGACTCATCTTCGGGCGGG
Source organism: Panicum virgatum (assembly GCF_016808335.1). Lineage (NCBI taxonomy): Eukaryota > Viridiplantae > Streptophyta > Magnoliopsida > Poales > Poaceae > Panicum > Panicum virgatum. Next base: position 29,719,819 of record NC_053137.1, read on the forward strand.
CGGGCAGGGGGGTATGAGTGGGGCTTCGCAGTCCTCCATTTTGGCTGCCCGAGCTCCACTTCAAGGCTCGCCACACTAAGGAGATTTGTCGCAAGAAACAACGCGACAAGAAGGCTCGTCGTGGTGACTCCAGTTGCTCCAATATAGCTGGCTTCGTTTCTGCTTTGGAGCAGGAGGTCCTTGCCCTGTTCCGTCGTCTCAATGCCGTTACTCCCTCTGCTCAGGCCTCTAGTCCATCAACACCACCACCTGCCTCGAGTATATAATCAAAATGGTTTCTTGATTCTGGCGCATCTTTTCATATGACTCCGAATTCCCGTCAACTATCTTTGTCTCGTGTTGATCCACCTCCAATTATTCAGACAGCTGACAGCACTTCTCATGGCTGTCGTATCATTCTTGAGTCTGATTCTTGTTGTGTTCAAGATCTTTGTACGGGACTTCTAGTGAGGACTGGGCCTAGGCGTCATGACTCTCCGCGCCTATTGGAGCTTGATTGGCTACGGCTTCCTACGACCACTCTAGTGAGTCGGTCATCTAGCTCTCCTGCTTCTGCATCTGCTGCTTCCACTTCTGTTACGCGGATACTTCTAGTAGGCGGCGTATCTGTATCCGACACGATTCCAATACGGATATGCCTCGGATACGTTTCCAGACGTATCCTGAAAATGCAGACACGTTTTGTGTTGGATACATGTATCAGACACGTTTGGGCCAGATGGGATACGGCCCACCCCATGTCTAATTTTAGACCCCCACCTCCGTGAGACTGTGAGATAATAACAGCCGCCGCAATCCTCAACTCCTCGTGCTCCCGTTCCTCCCTCCCGCCCGACCTCTTGTCGCCCTCTGGATCTGGTGGCCGCCGGCCGCCGGCGAGCTCCTTCCCCGACAAAAATCGGTCGCCGGCGAGCTCCTTCCCCGACAAAAATCGGTCGCCGGCGAGGCTCTCCCTTCAAAACAATTAAGGGTGTGTTTGGTTCGGCTTTTAAAACTACTTTTGTTTTTCTAAAAGCCAAAAGCCAACCAAATGCACTAGCTTTTCAAAGTTGTTTTTGTCAAAGTTGCTTTTACTCTAGTACAAAACTGAAATCAGCTTCTACCCTGCTTTTACCTGCTGTGGAGGTGGGCAACTTCAAAAAATTACCCACCCGCCACCTTTTAAAAATTAACGGGTTTTGAACCATATCACAGCCCACAGCCCACAGCAGCTTTTTCACAGCCTACAGCTCACAGCAACTTTTTCAAAAGTCACAGCTCAACCAAAAACACCTAAGTTCTTCCCTCACTGAACAGCTACCCCTCGGCCCTTGCCATGTTTTGCGCCATAGTGCTCTCTGCTCTGAATTGAAGCCTCCTCTTCTCCTTTCTTTTGTTGTTTTGGTAGTAAGAGATGGCACAGAATGATGAACGTGCTGCAACTGAAGAAGAATCCCTTATGGAATCACGTTGTGCTTTTAGAGAAGGCTAGTTCTGGAGGTAATGCTGTATGGAAATGCAAGTATTGTACGGTTGAGTATAGGGGAAGTTACTCGAAAGTAAAATCCCACTTGCTCCGGATTACTGGAGGTGGAATCAAGATATGTCCTAGAGTTACAAAGTCAGTCCTAGGCCAACTGAAGAATGAAGTTGCAAAGGCTGCAGATGACACTGATAAATCAAAGCCTAAACATGTGCCATTGCCAGTACCAATGACCACGGCTGGTTTCAGCATGAAGAAGCGAGCAAGAAGAGGTTCAGCTTCAGCACTTGAGAAAGCTTTTGACATGGAGACTCGCAATCAACTGGATGCAATGATTGCAAGATTGTTCTACTCTGGAGGTTTGCAACCTTGTACTGATTAGTGATTAAGTATTGAAATTGATAGTTATGAGTTAAAGAATTGGGTCCTTAACTTTGGTTGTTTGTCTTGTGTTGTTGTGCAGCCTTATCTTTCAAGTTTGGCCTGAAAAGGGAGTCACCATATGTTCTGATGGGTGGACTGATGTGCAGAGGCGGCCACTCATTAACTTCATTGTTGTTTGTGAGACCTCACCAATGTTCTTGCCAGCCATCAATGCTTCAGGAGAAGAAAAGACAAAAGATTATATTGCTGAGAAGCTGGTGGGTGTAGTAGAAGAAATTGGGCCCAAAAATGTGGTCCAAATCATCACAGATAATGCTGCGAACTGCAAAGGTGCGGGCCTTATTATTCAGCAAAAGTATGACAATATTTTCTGGACTCCTTGTGTTGTTCACACTCTCAATCTTGCACTGAAAAACATTTGCTCCGCAAAACTGCCAAGAACTGAAGAAGAGAGAGTGTATGATGAGTTAAATTGGATAACTTTAGTAGCTGGGGATGCTAGTATGATCAACAATTGTATAATGAACCATGGCATGAGGCTTTCTATGTTCAATGAGTTTAGCAAGCTGAAGTTACTTGCTGTTGCAGAAACACGATTTGCCTCAGTTATTGTTATGTTAAAGCGATTCTTAATGGTCAAGAGGGCTCTCCAAAGCATGGTGGGAGAATGTAGCTTACACTGTTGATTTCACTGATCCCATTTATGAAATGCTACGTGTGGCTGACACAGACAAGCCTTGTCTTCACCTTATCTATGAGATGTGGGACACAATGATAGAGAACGTAAAGAAAGTGATATATACCAAAGAAAAGAAGCAAGATGATGAGCAGTCCACCTTCTTCTCAATTGTTTTGGACATATTGGTTGACTGATGGACAAAAAGCAACACTCCACTTCATTGTCTTGCACATTCTCTTAATCCAAGGTAAACACTCCATAGTCCATTCTACCAAGTCAGATTATTAGTAGACCACTCGTTTGTTTTTTGTTTGTCTATGTTGATTGTGATTGCTATGCTGATTGCTGATCATAATTTTTTCCGTAGGTACTATCATGAGAAGTGGATCAATGAGCGTCCTGGACGTAACCCCCCACACAAGGATCTTAGATTTCACAAATGAAAATGAAGTGTTTCAGGAAATTCTTTCCTATTACTCAAGAGCTCAGTCAAGTGAAAGATGAGTATTCAAAGATTTGCTACTTGCTCTGAAGAACTCAATGACTTTGACTCAATTTATGATTGATGGATACTTGATCCAGTAAAATGGTGGGCAAATCATGGACAACCTATTCCCATGTTGCAAAAATTAGCTCTTAAATTACTCAACCAGCCAGCCTCGTCTTCTTGTTGTGAAAGGAATTGGAGCACATATAGCTTCATCCACAGCAAGAAAAGGAACAAGTTAACTCCTGAACGTGCTGAAGATTTAGTCTTTATACACAACAATTTAAGGCTGTTGTCAAGGAAGGCAGAAGAGTACAAGTCAGAGCCGGCAAAGATGTGGGATGTTGGAGATGAATTTGAATCTCTATCTGGTATTGGCATTCTAGAAGTTGCTGATTTGTCGCTTGATGAACCCCTGATGGAGAGTGTCTTTTGACGATGGGGGCGAGAGCGCAAGCGATGATATGAAGAACCCTGTGATGGAAGAAAACTAGGAGTCTTGCTGCTCTCTTGCCTTACTTTCCTATCTTTTCATCAATTAGTGGCTTGATGTCTTTCTTTCCAGTTTCTGTCTTTGAACTCTATTAAGTTAGTTATTCTCTAATTGTGGCCTACAGGTGCCACTATGCTGCTGAAATGATGAATATCTATGTGATATTTATATATAATTATTAATTATCCTAGCCGTATCCCCGTATTGGTGTTTTTGGGGAAAGTGCGTATCCGCGTATCTGATACCCGTACCGGTATCCGTGTAGCATAGGATTCCACTACAACTACTTTTGCTCAGTGGCATCATCATCTTGGACATCTTCTGGTTCAAGGCTCTCCACCCTTGTTGGTAGTTGTGTTCCAAGTCCTGTTTTTGGATACTGCTCTTCATTGTACAGGTTGTAAGCTTGGCAAACAACTACAACTCCCCTACCCTTCTAGTGACTATCTCACAGCGCCCCTTTGATCTCATTCACTCTAATGTATGGGGAGGCGCTCCTTTTGTTTCCGAAGGACACTCCTATTATGTCATATTTATCGATGATTATTCGAGATTTACCTGGATCTATCTAATGTCATCACGTGGTCAGTTTATGTCTATCTATTAGCATTTTGCCACTATGATTCGCACTCATTTTGATTCTCCCATTCGTGCTTTCCGAGCTGATTCTGCTGGCGAGTACATTTCTAGTGTGCATCGCCGTTTTCTTGCCGACTAGGGTACCCTTGCCCAATTCTCCTCCCGGTGCTCATGCTCAAAATGGTGTTGCCGAGCATAAGCATCGCCACATTCTTGAGACTTCTCGTTCTCTACTCCTTTCTTCCAAGCTTCCACCTCACTTATGGGCCGAGGTTGTCTACCCTCTTCTATTCCTCATGGTGTGCTCCCTACAAGCGACTTTTTGGTCATGCTCCTCACCTCCGATGCTTTGGGTGTGCCTGTTTTGTTCTCCTTCCACCTCATGACCGCACTAAACTGACTCCTCAGTCCGTTGAGTGTGTCTTCCTTGGATACAGCACGGAGCACAAAGGTTATCGCTGCTATGATCCTGTTGCTCGTCGAATGAGGATACCTCGAGATGTCACTTTTGATGAATCCCATCCTTACTACCCTCGTTCCTCCTCTGGCTCTTCTTCCATTACTGTTGAGTCTATCTCCTTGACTCTCCCGCTGCCTACTTCACCCTCTTTGCCACCACCTTCTTTTCCACCACCTTCCGCTCCTCCAGTTCTCCCACCGCCACTAGAGGCACCTTCCTGTGAGCTCCCTTCAGATACTTCTCCGTCACTTCTCGGGCCTCTTCCTGCGGAGATGCCTTCTATTCCCCCACCTCCACCGGAGACACTTTCCTGTGAGATCCCTTCGGATGACAGTTTAGAAGCAGAAAAGCTTACTTCATTGCTAGCCCAAAGAGGCATATTTATAGTGCTACAAGTATGTAGACTTACTACTTGCTTGAAGTGGAAAAAACTAAGTTGACTACTGCTACCACACAGCAGATATACTTGCTAGTTAAGGAAACTATATGTCACTGCTGACCTCATACACTAATATAGGTCATGGGTGACATCACAGGATTCTATGTGCAGCTTATACAATGCTGCTAGCTTTGGAGAGTGCCTTAAGCTAAGACTTATTCATCAATCACCCCCTAAGTCTTGGTTTCTTCTAGTTTTGCAATCTTGATCATGCCAATTTTGCTGCGCAGCTCTTCAAATTGGATCCTTCCCAATGCCTTGGTTAGGATGTCAGCTAGCTGATCTTTAGTGTTGATGTAGCTCACCCTTGTCTTCCCTTGATCAACACAGTCCCTGATGAAGTGGTATCTTGTGTCGATGTGTTTGCTGCGCTCATGGAAGACAGGATTCTTGCACAGCTCGATTGCTGCTTTGTTGTCCATCCTTAGCTCAAAGGGAGCAGGTTCTTCATCTTGGAGCTCCCCGAGCAGCCTTGACAGCCAAATGCCTTGGCAGGCAGCAGATGTGGCTGCAATGTACTCTGCCTCACATGAGGAGAGTGCCACAACTCGCTGTTTTAGCGAGTACCAGCTGATAGGACAGCTGCCGAGGAAGAAGATGCAGCCACTCGTGCTCTTGCGAGTGTCAATGTCACCAGCCATATCACTATCAGTGTAGCCGACCAGCTTCATGTTCTCCTTTTCTTCTTCCTTCTTGTACTGGAGCCCATAGGACAGAGTTCCTGCTAGGTAGCGCAGAATGCGCTTTACAGCAGCAAGGTGTTCTGCTGTTGGGACTTCCATGAAGCGACTGACATAGCCCACAGCAAAGCTGATGTCAGGTCGAGTGTGTGTGAGATAGCGCAGGCTCCCCACAATGCTTCTGTACAAGGTTGCATCTGCTGTAGGTGCTGAGCTAACCTTGCTCAGTTTGAACCGTGGCTCCATGGGCACTATGCAGGGATTGCAGCCTTGCATTCCACCAGCAGTGAGGATCTTGGCAGCATAGGCAGACTGAGATAGGGTGATCTTGTCCTTCTCCTGTTTCACTTCAATGCCAAGGTAGAAGGAGAGCAGTCCCAAGTCACTCATCTTGAATTTTGCCTTCATCTCTGCCTTGAATCTTTCAATCTCCTTTGGATTGCTGCCGGTAATGATGAGATCATCCACATAGACCCCAATTAGGAGCCTTTGATCTCTGCAGCCACGTGTGTATATGCCATGTTCAGAGGCACACTGCTTGAAACCAAGTTCCAGCAGGCTGGCATCGAGTTTGATGTTCCATGCGCGTGGTGCTTGGTGTAGGCCATACAAGGCCTTGTCCAGCCGATAGACAAGGTGTTCCTTGCCTTTGATGGTGAATCCCGGCGGCTGCTCGACATAGACCTCTTCTCGGAGCTCACCATTGAGGAAAGCCGACTTGATGTCGAGGTGGTGGAGTGACCAGCCGGCGTGTGCAGCTGTAGCGACCAAGAGCCGAACAGACTCAAGTCGGGCTACCGGCGCAAACACTTCATCGAAGTCAATGCCGGCGCGCTGCACATATCCCTTGGCGACGAGCCGGGCCTTGTGGCGAACAATGTTGCCAGCAGCGTCCTTCTTCACCTTGTAAACCCACCGGAGCCCAATTGGCCGATGTCCTGGTGGGATTTCAACAAGCCGCCATGTCTTGTTCTCCTCGACTGCCCTGATTTCTTCATTCATTGCTTGCTGCCACTCCAACTTCTTCTCTGCTTCAGCAAAGGATGCAGGTTCCAGTGATGAAACCATGTGCAGCTCACCTTCAGCCAGCTCACGCTCCGCCATGCCGGGCAGTGGTGCGTCATCGCCAAGGACATTGTCCAGGCGGCGGAAGCGCACAGGCGTGTCGCTGTGCTCTGCATCAAGCTGGTCTTCAGCATCAGGTGGTGGTGTGGCGAATTCCACCGGAGCTTGTTCTGCAATAGGTGCTGCAGATGGCGCTGGTGGTGGTGTATGAGCTGTTTGCTCTGCACCCCCATCAGTTGGAGTCGGTGATGCTGCTGTTATTGGTGTTGGAGCAGCAGGTGCTGGAGCATTATACATCATGGTGGTTGACTCGACAGTGAACTCCTGGGTCCGCCACTCGCCATCTGCTGATTCTTCCATCTTGCTCCAGTCCCAGCCCCTCTTCTCGTCGAACACCACGTCTCTCGTGATGTGGACGCGCTGGGACACAGGGTCAAACACCCTGTATGCCTTGGTTCCAGCTTCATAGCCGATGAAGACAACAGCAGTGCTGCGATCTTCTAGCTTGGACTGATGAGGCCGCGTCTTCTTCATGAACGCCAAGCACCCGAAGGTGCGGAGAAAGCTTACGGCCGGCTTCTTGCCGTACCATGCCTCATATGGCGTTTTGCCATTGAGCGCCTTGGTTGGCGCTCGGTTCAAGAGGAACACAGCAGTTGACACGGCTTCTCCCCAAAACTTGGCGGGCATGCTGCGTTGTTTGAGCAGGCTGCGCGCCGTCGCCATGACGGTCTGATTGCGCCGCTCCACAACGCCATTCTGCTGCGGCGAGTATGGCGCCGAGTGATGGCGCTGCACCCCCTTCGCCGCGCAGTAGTCACCAAACTCGAGGGAGGTGAACTCCCCACCATAGTCAGTGCGTAGGATCTTCAATTTCCTCCCGCTTTCAAGTTCTGCTGCAGCCTGGAACCTTTTTATGGCTGCTGGTGCGTCGCTCTTCGCTTCCAGTAGAAGCAGCCACATGAAACGGCTATAATCGTCGACTAGCAGCAAGAAATACTTCTTGCCGCCGGGAGTTGGAGGCGTGACGGGGCCACAGATGTCGCCATGAACCAAGTCGAGGGCGTGCTCAGCGCGGAACTTCGCTTGAGCCGGGAATGGTGTCCGCTTTTGCTTGGTGAGGACGCAAGTGTCGCAGAACTGATCTGCGTGCTCGATTGCTGGCAGGCCGTAGACCATCTGCTTCTTCGCCAACTGCTGCAGGGCGTTGAAGTTGATGTGGCCGAAGCGTTCGTGCCACTTCCAGGCGTTGTCGTCGGCGCGGGCAGCAAGGGATAGAGGCCTGTCGATGTCGAGGTGCAGGGTGTAGAGCCGATTGCAGCCCCGCTCGATCCTGGCCAATAGCCGCTCATGCTGATCCCAAATGCGCATGACCCCACGCTTGATCTCCACCGTGGCATCACTCTCATCAAGCTGCCCAACACTGATGAGGTTGCTCTTCAGGCGCGGGATGAAGTAGACGCCTGTCAGAGCTTGCTGCTCGCCGCTGGAGGTGGAGAAGACGACCGTGCCTTGGCCCTCAATGGTCACCAGCGAACCATCGCCAAAGCGGACCGTGCCGGTGATGCTTTGGTCGAGCTCGGAGAAGACATCTCGCCGGCCAGTCATGTGGTTCGTTGCGCCGGTATCAAGGTACCACCTATCAGCATGGCGGTCGCCATCAGAGTTGAGGTGGAGTTGGGCGCGAGGTTCCTCCAGATGGATTTTGAACAGAGCAGGGGTGCTCTGTTTTGGTGAAGAAGCGTCCGCCTCCTCTGTTTTGGAACAGCAGAGCAAAGTGCTCTGCTCCGGCGGTGCGCAGACCTCCACCATGAGCAGCGCTGGGCCATCATCTTCCTCTTCGGCAAGATTGGCCCGATCCCTGCGAGGCTTGCGGCAATCCTTGGCCCAATGGCCGTATTTGCCGCAGTTGAGGCACCGATAGGACTGCCTCTGATCGCGAGGTGAATCGCGAGAGGAATCGTGGCGGGGCGGCCTGTATCCTCCTGAGCCACTTTGCTTCTTTTGCTTGCGTGGCGGTCGGTGATGGCCGGTGTGGGTGGTCCTCCAGCCTCCAGCAGAAGACCCCTCACCGGAGTTGCGTTCCTTCCAGCGTGCCTCCCACTGCTCCTCAGTAAGGTACAGCTTGCCTCCCGCTTGAGGTTGTTCCGCCGAGGAAGAGGTTGCTGCAGGGCGCTCATCCACCATCTTCAAGCGCCCGGTCACCTCCTCAATGGTGAGTGTGTCGGTGTCAAGTAGCGTAACGATAGACAGAGCTATCTGCGCATACTTGTCTGGAACCACTCGGAGCAGCTTCTCGACGGCGTTCTGCTCCGAGACTTGCTCACCATAAATGGAGAGCGAGCTCATCATCCCGGAGAGGCGTAGGGCGAAGTCGTCAACCTGCTCGCCGTCGCGGAAGGAGAGCAGCTCCCAGTCGCGGCGGAGGCGCTGCAAGGTCATTTTCCTTGCACGGTCAGAGCCAACATGGATTGACTTGATCGCCTCCCAAGCTTCCTTCGCTGTGCGCTTGCTGGCCAGCGGCCGAATCATTTCCGCCGGCACAGCAGAGAGGATGGCGTCTACAGCCATCCGGTCTTCCTGCCGGTCAGCATCGCCGTGCTCCACTGCATCCCATAACCCTCTGGCCTCCAGCTTCACCCGCATCAAGAGGCTCCAGTCCTCATAGTTTGTGCGAGTGAGCTGCGGGTAAGGGGTGCTGCTGGCTTCCTTCACGACGCGCTGGACAACCACCTCTTTGGTATGTCTCTGCGTTCTGCCACGCCGGTGTGGTGGAGAAGGGGAACGGCGGCGATAGGTGCGGAACCGGACATCGCCTGGAGCTGAAGTCATGGCGCCTCACTCTCTCAGCAGCAAGACAGGGAAGAAGACAAGACGGCAAGGAGCACAGGTCTCAGAATTTTTTAGCTCTGGTACCAAATGACAGTTTAGAAGCAGAAAAGCTTACTTCATTGCTAGCCCAAAGAGGCATATTTATAGTGCTACAAGTATGTAGACTTACTACTTGCTTGAAGTGGAAAAAACTAAGTTGACTACTGCTACCACACAGCAGATATACTTGCTAGTTAAGGAAACTATATGTCACTGCTGACCTCATACACTAATATAGGTCATGGGTGACATCACAGGATTCTATGTGCAGCTTATACAATGCTGCTAGCTTTGGAGAGTGCCTTAAGCTAAGACTTATTCATCATCGGATTCTTCTCCTTCGCTCCTTGGGCCTTTTCTCGCGGAGATGCCTTCTCGTGAGATCACTCACGTCTACACTTGTCCTCACAGACCTCCACCTGCACTTCCATCTAATTCTTCTCCATCGCTCCTCCGCCCTACTCCTGCGACGCCGCCTCAGTATGATCTTCGTGATCATGGTGCTCTCGTCCTCCGGAGCGCTATGGCTTCACTGTTGCTACCCTTGTTGAGCCCACCACCTATCGAGAGGCTGCTACACACCCAGACTGGCAGCGTGCTAAGGAGCTGCTCTGGAGCGCACCAGTACTAGGGATCTTGGCCCTTTACCACCTCAGGTGACTCCTATTACTTGCAAGTGGGTCTATCATCAAGACTCGATCTAATGGCTCTCTTGAGCGCTACAAGGCACGTCTTGTGGCGCGTGGTTTTCAGCAAGAGCATTGGTGTGGCTATGACGAGACTTTTGCTCTTGTTGCTGACATGCACACTATTCGGACTCTTCTTGTTGTTGCTTCTGTTCGACAATGGTCCATCTTCTAGTTCGATGTCAAGTATGCTTTTCTGAATGGCGAGTTGCATGAGGAGGTCTACATGCAGCCGACTGCAGGATACTCCGTCCCGGATGGTATGATTTGCCGGTTGCGTCCCTCTCTTTATGGCCTCAAGCAGGCTCCTCGTGCCTAGTTCGAGCATTTCTCCTCTGTTGTCACTGATGCTGGTTTTAAGCCGAGTGATCATGACCCAGCTCTCTTTGTTCATACTTCTTCCCGTGGGCGTACGCTCCTTCTCTATGTTGATGATATGATCATCACCGGTGATGATTCTCAGTTCATTATATTTGTGAAGAAGCGTCTCAGTGACAAGTTCTTGATGTCTGATCTAGGTCCTTTTCTCCTTGGTCTTGAGGTCTCTTCCACACCTGATGGCATTTACCTCTCAAGAGAAGTATGTTGAGGATCTTCTCTCTCGTGCTGCTCTCACCAATCACTGTACTATTGATACACCCATGGAGCTAGGTGGTCACTTGCGGGCCACTGATGGTGAACCCCTTGCTTATCCAACTCGCTATCGTCATCTTGTTGGCAGTCTTGTCTACCTTGGGATCACTCATCCTGACATCTCTCATGTTGTTCATATCCTTAGTTTGTCGTTGCTCCTACTCAGCTCCACTACACTCACCTTCTTCGTGTTCTTCAATATCCTCGTGGAATCATCTCTCGCCGATTGTTCTTCTCCCGCTCCAACCCTCTCCACCTTCAGTCATATTATAATGCGACCTGGGCTAGCGATCACTCTGATCGTCGTTCTCTCTACTTATTGTGTTTTCTTTGGCTCTTCCTTGATTGCCAAGTGCTTAGGCTGAGTTGAGGGCTATGGCGACTGTGACGGCTGAGGTTACCTGGCTTCGGTGGCTGCTTGAGGATTTTGGTGCGATGTCTTCCACACCAACTCCTCTTTCTTCTGACAGCACTGGTGTTGTCATCATTGCTCGTGATCCTGTCAAGCATGAACTTACCAAGCACATTGGTGTTGACGCCTCCTACATGCGATCGCAAGTGCATGATGATGTTGTGGCTCCTCGCTACGTGCCTTCGAAGTTCCAGTTAGCTGACTTCTTCACGAAGGCTCAAACGAAGGCACAACAAAGTTATTTTCTCTCCAAACTCAGTGTTGTAGATGCACCATGAGTTTGAAGGGGGGGTGTTGGATGTATATACTTTGTGTATTTACTCACTAGTGTAGGGTGCTTTCTGCACTTTGTACATCTTCGTATCTGCCCTTTGGGCATGGCAATAGATCTGAGTTGCTCATTTGAAACACTCAGCATGTTGTGTGACAGCATCAGGCAGTACCAGGAGTATGCTGCAACAGTAGTGCTAATAGAGGGGTATGGTCTAGCTAGTAGTAGTTGGTAGTGACATACTGTACTTGTGATATACGCAGCTGCAGCTCAGTTTAACAGCATCAATGTTCTTGCTGTTTCCCCTGTTCTCCATTCTACCTTGTGCCTATGTGTGAGTGAGTGAAATTGAGTGACTAATGTGGAAGCTGGGCCAACATAGAATGGGAATCAGAACAGAATCGATCAATTGAAAAGGCACTTGGGGTAATCTGGTCCTTTCCTATTACATTTGTTTGTCAAAAATACATTTTCTGAATACTTTTTATGCCCAATTGATTATATTACCCAAAGAAAGTCGCAACCAGTGGCAAACCGAGAGAACTAGAGGGGATTCAAGAGGCAATTTTGTGATTACAGATCTTTTGATGACAAATTCTAATTCAGATATTCAATTAGTTGCAAATATACAGTACACTTCTATTATGCAAATAGAAAAACATGACACGGCCCAAATAATGAGTCAGAATATTGCCATCCCGTCATGGTTATTATTTACAAGTCATCACGTATTTAGATAATTATTGTAAAACATCAGAAACAATGTATACAACAACACTGGGGGCTACTCGAGCCAATAACATACCTCATGAATATCGTGTTGCATTTTTTCCTTCATCCTCCTTACTTCTTGAGTCTTCTCCAGAAAAGATCTAACATTCTCTTTCTTCACAATTAATTCTTTACTCAGTTCCTCTATGATAGCCTAGAAGATATAACAAATGAATTCAGTTAGCAACTTATTTTAACAATTAAGACCTGCTACACCTAAATTATCAATTGAGCACACAAAATTTTATAACACGGATACAATATTCCCAGGGAGTAGGGAAAAGATATCATAATCTACTGGAACGAAAGAAACTAGAAGCATGACAGCTTTATTTCAACAACTTAGTAAATGAATAAATGATTACTTCAAACTGAGACAGAAATAACTAACTGCAGACATTTCAAATATACTCGGAAGAACTTTGGATGGCGTTTGGATTCATGGAAATGAGAGATGGGAAAGGGAAATAGATGGAAGACCAATCCAATGTTTGGTTAGAGGGTTTGGATAGGGAAATGATGAGCCCATATCCTGGTAGGTGTATCCTGATGGGGGTACAGGGTTTTGACTTGTATATGAGATTCTCATACTGAAGGAAGCCTTTATTACAAGACAGGGGTATTTAGTCAACTGTGCATCTCTTTTCCTCTTCCAGCCCTTATGCCATACATGCCAAATGTTAGAATGGGATATGTTATTATTTCCCAAACCATAACCCATATCATTTCATATTCTTTTCCCTTTCCAAGTCTATTGAAATGTCACCTTGGTGTTAATACACAGCAATATAACTAATGCTAACCAGCTGACCCAAATTTCTAAGTAGAGTACAATTGAACCAAACAGCTTTGATCAAAGTTCAATCTATTACTTGACTAGAAACTGAACAAGCCAGGCAGTTAGCTAAAAAATACATATCACGGACAAGGTAAATGTACCAAAGGATGTTGGATTGGTCCAAGAAAAAATGACACAGGATCGTTCCCGTAATAGAGCACTTACTGTATTTCGATCAATTCGTTCTTGGCATGCAGGGATACGCTCTCTGAGTTTCTCAAGCTTCTCTGTTTGTTCCCCAATCTTTTTGTCAACATCATAAACCCATGCCCAGGCCAACTTTTTCTTCAAATTCTCAATCTCATGTGCTATTTCTTCAATATGTTCCATATACTTTATTTTGTCCTGAATATCATCAAGTTCCTTCAGCACTGGCATAATCGATCTTTCCAGCTCTTCAACTATAGAGTCCGCAGCATTTAGGTTCTTTCTTATTGAACCAAGCAAGTCATTCACTTGTTGAAGAAGAGTAGCCTTGAAAAAGAACTGAAGCAAAACAGAATGTATGAACGGTAAAAACCTAAAATGAGGCCAGTTATCAGTTATGTTGGAGGAGAGTATACAGAATGAACAGGTATGGCACACTTTTGAACTCAATTTAACTGCAATGTAATGTAATAAGGCTCAGGTGCTCAAGGTCATCTAAAATGATACAGAATATTCAGAAATCTGGCCTGTCAACAAATTAGCATCATTCTCATGTAACAACAATCATTATGTAGTTCAGCAAGAATAAAAATTACGATGTAGAGGGCACTGAGAGGCACATGAATTTGCATCAACATAACAGACCCTTGAGAAGAGGCTCAGGTGCTCAAGGTCATCTAAAACGATACAGAATATTCAGAAATCTGGCCTGTCAACAAATTAGCATCTTTCTCATGTAACAACAATCACTATGTAGTTCAGCAAGAATAAAAATTTACGATGTAGAGGGCACTGAGAGGCACATGAATTTGCATCAACATAATAGACCCTTGAGAAGCACATGAATTTGGGCACAGAAGTTCCATCGCATAGATAAAATAAAAAATTATAGAAAGAGAGACGGCATATGTGATGGTATTGCTAGAAACCTAATAAATTTGATTACCTTAAACTTATCCTTGTCATTTCCTGAATGTAAAAATTCTCTGCTTTTGTCTTGACTCATAATTACGCAAGGGTTTTCAACATCAATCTGAAAAATCACAGATGCATCACGAATACTCCAGCAGAAGTGTCACAACAACAACAACAACAACATAGCATTTTTTCCCAAGCAAGTTGGGGTAGGCTAGAGATAAAACCCGAAAGAAATAAATTCAAGGTTCAGGCACATTGATAGCTAGTCTCCAAGCGCTCCTATCCAAAGCTATCTCTTTAGAGATATTTCAATCCTTAAGGTATCTCTTAACCGACTCATCCCACGTCAGTTTAGGTCTACATCTACCCCTCTTTACATTATCGACCCGCTCAAGAACCCCATTACGCACCGGCGCCTCAGGAGGCCTTCGTTGGACATGTCCAAACCATCTCAGCCGATGCTGGGTAAGTTTCTCCTCAATTGGTGCCACCCCGACCCTATCCCGAATAACTTCGTTCCGGACTCTATCCCTCCTTGTGTGCCCGCAAAACCACCGCAACATCTGCATCTCTGCTACACTCAGTTGCTGGACATGTCGCCTTTTTGTAGGCCAACATTCAGCACCGTATAACATCGCCGGACGAATTGCTGTCCTATAGAATTTGCCTTTTAGCTTTTGTGACACCCTCTTATCACAAAGGATGCCAGAAGCTTCTGCCATTTCAACCAGCCAGCTGAAATTCTATGCCTAACATCTTCATCAATGTCGCAATCCTTTTATAGCACCGATCCTAAATACCGAAAAGTATCCTTCTGGACCACCACTTGCCCATCTAGACTAACGTCTCCCCACTCATGCCTAGTCGCGCTGAAATCGCACATCATGTACTCGGTCTTGGTCCTACTAAGTCTGAACCCTTTCGACTCTAACGTGCGTCTCCACAGCTCTAACTTCCTATTAACCCCTGCCCTACTCTCGTCAACTAGCACCACATCATCAGCAAAGAGCATACACCAATGGATCTCACCTTGTATATCCCTTGTGACCTCATCCATCACTAAAGCAAATAAATAAGGGCTCAATGCTGACCCCTGGTGTAAGCCTATGTTAAATACTCCAGCAGAAGTGTATAAAGATAAAAAGATTAGATATGTATAGCATGAATGCATGAAGTAGAACTGTTTTCCCAGTTATCACATTAAAAATACTCCAGCAGAAAGGTACAAAGATTAAAAAAAAAAGATATCTATAGTGTGAATGCATGAAGTACTGTTCTTATCAAAGCATTAATAATATATGCCATGCTGTAAAGAAACTACAAATCATTTATATAGTAAAACACTTCACTTACCTACCCAGCAACCAGAAGCAAAAATGATAAATTAATGAAGACCTTGGTTAGTACCAGGGTAACTTACATGCATACGAAAGCCTTAAGGGTAGAGCAACACATTAAGGGAACTAGGGTATTAGAAGAGGGAGATGAAAAATAGATTTGAGATGATAGAACAAGAGGGGTCGAGAGCCCGAGCCACGTCCATGGCCATATCCTCTTAGTGCTTGTTTGGATACACTCATTCGGCCATTCCCCATGTTGGATTGGACCTCACTCCCCTCCAACACAATGAGAATGGTTAAAAAGGGAACAACACAATTCCTTGTGTACTGGTCAGCTGGATTGGGTGACCAGCAGATTCAGCAACCTGAGAGGATCTGCATGTACTGTGCAACAGATAGCCAAAGTTCCATATGCAATTAGCTTGAGGGCAAGCAATTCCTGGTTAGGCACAACGTGTAACATACAGGATAGGCAACAGAGGAAGGCGCAGAGGAGTCTACCAAGTTGTCACCGTAGGCGGGATGGTTATAGGCATCAACGTTTGTATGGGTGAGTTCCCGTGAGTAATGCCCCCTGACGGCAGAGGTGTGAGATAGGCTACATAGTTAGCAGTGTTTTGAATGAATGTTTTTGGGCAAGAATCTCCTCACATCAGTTAGCAATCTGAGATCACTCTCTTCTCCGTGTTCACAACCAACATCCAAAGGTGGTCACACAAAGGCAGAACCAAGAGAAAGACAAGGAGTCTTGAAGTACCATGCTTGCACATTCAAGTTAGATGGAGGAACAGAGGGAAGAACACTCGATAAATTTCCCAGTGTGGCTCGGGCAGTAGGAGCCTTGTGGTGTTTTACAGTTGTGCACCTTTCTTGTTAATGAAATGACCCACAGCTCTCCTGCATGTTTGAGAAAAAAATATGAAGGAAGTTTTCTTCTTGAATCTGCTGCTGCCAATTCAATCATACGAAGCAAGGATGTTAGAAAATTTACTGATGTCATTACTCGATTCAGTTTTTGCCCCCTTTTTTTCAAGCTGTCTGTTTTCTCAGCATATTGGAAAGATTTGGCCATTATATGAGAGAAGTGTTAGGTACAATCTGCTCCTAAATTGCTGATTAAATTTGCTTACATACCATGTTAGGATGTCTGTATGGTAGTGTGGTAATCATCGACTTAATATACACTCATATTTTGCCTACTTTGAACCAGTTACCAAGTCCATAAAAAGAATAATGAAGAAATAGCTCAAACAAACAAGAGTGTTCTATGCATACCATTCAAGCCATCAAGCAACTTACATTAAAATGCTCAATTATTTCGACAAGATCATCTTTGCGATGCGCCACCTTCCTCCCTGTTCCAGTACATGCAGACATTAACAGTTAATGTAACACAAGAATTCATGGGAAAAGTAATAAAATAAAATAAAAGAAGATATCCTATTAGTTCTATTTAGAAAATTTACCACAGTTATCAAACCCATCTAATTCATACTTACTGCAATTTCAAATTCAGGTCCAAAGCCATTGTTATGTCTATGATGCTACAGTTTCACATTTCTTGTTTGATAGGCTTTTATGTATTTATGATGAAAATGGAGGTAACACATAAAAAAACAGGGCACCTAATGCTCTGAACATGATTATATATTTATATGGTGAGATGGAAAAATGTATGCCCTCCGAACAAACATACACAGCAAGGAGCCTGTATAAAGATTCAGGAGCACGAGTTTTTTGCCTACTTGGCATTGGGACATAATGCGTGCTGAAAAGGAAAGAAATGCTGTGACAACTAAGAATGGAAAAGTTGCCACAGCCTAATATTGCAAAAGACCCTTACAAGTGTGACTGAATGAAAGGCAACAATCTAGAGAGAACTAATAATCTAAAATATCAAACAAAACCTAGATATGAGAAATCTGGCCTACTGACATTGAAAACTACAATAACATTACATTAGAGCAAATAATACAGATACTAGAACGAAAACTGCAACAGACAATTGTCAACAAGTTTTCCCAGGAAATGTCATTTACAATAGGAGGACACAACCAGCAATTGTGGAGGACAAATCTAGTATTACCATGTTGATCCTTTAAAACTGTAGAACTACTTGATTCAGTAATCCTGCGTTCCAGTATGATTACATTCCCGAATACTTCAGGCTTGAATGCATCTTCCCCGTGGTTACTAATATCAACAAGAATGGAAGCATAGCTGCAGTATGTAAGGTGAACAAATTAGAGCAGGTTACAACTGGTCACAAAAGGAGGCTCAAAACACTAAGTGAACATGGAAAAAGGAAGAATATGTATGGCAGATTCAGAAACCACTGTATGTATGAAAATCATGGAGATAAGTGTTTTCCCTTTCCAGACACAATATATTGCAAAAGCTTTGGGATTGAGGTGCATCTTTGGGATACACTAGGTGTAGGCGTTCAGCAAAATGTTTGTGGTTCTCAATTTTCGTAGGTCCACATCGACAGTCAACAGACGACAAAGTAATAGAAAGCCACGGAAAATCTGTGGCCCTAAATAAAATTGGTTTTAACTATTTCATCAGGGAACAACAAAAGATTCTGAAAATTAAATTCGGGCTAAAAGAAGGGAGGAAAGGGAAAAGGTGCGGACGCAACCTGCAGCCGGTCTTGATGAAGTCCTTGAGCGATGCGGCGCGCTGGGTATTCTTGGCGCGGCAGCCGAAGGCGACGCATAGGGCTGTGAGGATGGCACTTTTCCCGCCTGCGCCGCCGCCGCGGACGAGGAGGAGGAGGAAGAGCATCAATCGTCAGGGGGCCGGCGAGGGATGGGAAGAGAATCGAAGAGGGAGCTAGGGAGGGAGGGGGAGTTAGGGTTTGCGAGGCGTACTTCCGTTCTGGCCGGTGATGAAGTTGACGTGCTCCCCGAGCTCGATGTGGAGGCTGGAGTGGCACATGAAGTTCTCTAGCCGGATGCGGGAGATCGTCCCTGCTGCCATCGCCGGCGACCTCCCTCTCTCTCCCCGCTCGCCGTACGCCGGGGGAAGCTAAAACCGGAAAGATAGGGGGAGCCGAGGTTTTGTGGACGCTCACTAACGGCTGTTTTCAGCCGCCAACTTAATCAAAAAATTATAAAAGTTTGTATTTTTTTACATGCATCTTTATCTAATAAAATTTCTAAACCACACTTCACCTTCTAAAAAATGCAAATTATATTTTTGATCTAATATGCAAGTTGCAAATATATTTTGGCTCGATATAAAATCACAGAAAATATCAAAGCGTCGATTCAGGCTCATCGGAGCCCAAGAACCACTTCAAATCCACTCAAAGCAGGCCGAGGCCAGTATGGATCAGATAAGGGAGGCCAGGACAGCCCACAAGAAGAAGATTGGGGGCGGTTGGCACCATGGGCTGTTCGGCCGACCACCCTGGTCGGCCGACCAGGCCCGTGGGCCCCACCGCCTTAACTTCGACACGTGGCGTCTCCTCATAGGTCCCTTAGGTCGATTTGGAGAGTCTCACCCCGTGGCTCTCTGCTATAAATACAAGAGGTAGAGATTAGAACACACACCACACCATACCTCACTCACCTCTTCTCAAGTTCATCTTGCATAGTTTTTAGGCTTAGTGGAGTTTAGAAGAAGTCTATGAGTCATCGAGTCGCCGGAGTTGCTCGAGAGTTCTGGTATGAGTTCATTTCTAACTCTCTCTTGTAATATTCGGTTGTAAGTAATAGAATTAGACTATGGTTACCGATATCTACTCGAATTATATTCTGAGTTATCGGATATATGCTTCTTGATCTGGTTGCGTTATTGTTCAATGCTTGCATTGCATGATCGCCCTATGCTTGCGATGGTTAACATATCGGTCTTAGAACTCTATCAACTGCTCCAATATTCGTATGTTTGCTCTAGTGTGATGTCTGACCATTCGGAGGGTGGGGGCTCCGCGCGGGACACTAGAGTAACGCTTACTAGTGTAGGCATGGTGTTTAGATTAGCTAAGAGTTGCTGGATGTCAACTATACCCACGGTTTGTAGAGGTGGCCGGCAGGTAGTGACAGCCCTGTCCGAGGTTTAGTAATTCTCCACGTTCGGTATGGGGGTAGGAGGTGCATAAAGCCGCCGGGGTGTACGGGCTCCTCCGGTTTCTTCGATAGCGGTCTCCTTGTTGTGTAGTTTAATCTCTTACGATCTAACCATAAGATGACATAGATATAGCTAGCCTAGCACAGTTGACTCGAGCTCTAGCTTCTACCTTGCTCTCCGCCTAAAGTATCTTTTCTTTTCTTTTATTTATTTATCTAGATGGTAGTTTGTGTGTGTGTCACACTACCTTCTACCATGTTATCTATCTTACCCCTATTTATGCAAGAGAATATCTAATCTAGATAAAGTTCATCAACTAATCTATATCTTTTCATTCACTGCCTTCTATGCGGAAATATAAATGGCACCCCGGTATACTCCCGGATAAAATGCTACAGCGGTATTCCGTGCGCTTGCGGATTTATTCGTGGTTCATGAAATACCTGCCACCCCAATTGGCGTCTGCAGGCGTCATCGTTGTTTTCCCGGTGGTGACACTGGTAGGCGCCAACAAGCATTTTTGGCGCCATTGCCAAGGAAGGCACAGATTGAAGTATATAGACAAAGTTATGAACAAAATCGAAATTAGTATTCGCTTTCTAAACATGCTAACTTGGCTTTGTTTTCTTGTCTTTGTTGATATGAAAACAGGGTAGTGTATGACCGGTTTCAACTTGCCGCAAAATTTTAATTCCAATCCAGAGTCACTTTTGGGAAGAGTTAGTCCTCGTGTCGTACCTCCTCAAATCTCACTCTCGGCAGCCGAACCAGTCATCGCATCGTCGTCAGCTTCTCAATCTATGGCCCAGAAGACACTCCGTGATTACTCCGCTCCGTCTGCTAACCAGGTCCCCACCGGACTCGAGGTTAGTACCGGAGGGAAAAAATTCGAGATCAAGACGGGTCTCATTACGATGGTGCAGGCCAGCCGTTTCTGTGGCAAGGCCAATGTGGATGCTAGCGCTCATCTCCAGCAGTTCCTGGAGCTCTGCAGTACTTTTGTTATCAAGGGTGTATCGCAAGATGCAATCCGACTCTGTCTGTTTCCGTTCTCTCTCTTGGGGAGAGCGAAGCAATGGTTTTATGCTAACAAGGCTACTGTGGACACTTGGGACAAATGTGCCAAGGCGTTCCTCGCGAAGTTCTTTCCAACGGGCAAAACCAATGCTCTTGGTGGACGGATTTCGAACTTTCAGTAGGCATCAAATGAGTCAATTCCTGGAGCTTGGGAGAGACTTTAGAGTACATTCCAGCATGTCCGCACCACGAAATGGATAATTGGCTCATTCTTCAGAACTTCTACAACGGGTTGATTCAATCATCCCGTGATCATGTGGATGCCGCTGCAGGTGGAGCTTTCTTCTCGCTGACCATTGAAAGAGCTACATCATTAATCGAGAAGATGGTGTCCAACTAAGGTTGGAGCGACGATCGCCTCCAACCACGCCAGCGAGGCATGCACTCCGTCAAGGAGGCCGACATGCTCGCTACGAAGATTGATCTCCTCCTCAAGAAATTCGAGGATTATTATAAAGATAAGGCTCAAATGCAAACATTTCAAGCCTTGGAAAACTCGCATGACGTGCGAGGTCTGCGGGAATGTCGGATATTCAGTCGACAACTGCCCAGAAACCCAGGAAGAAGCATTATATCTCAATGTCAACAACAATGGGTTTCGTCCACAAGGAGGTCAGGGATGGAATCAACAAGGCCCATACTATCAAGGAGGTATTGGAAATTTAAATTCTTTCAATCCTAACCAACCTACCTTGAAAGATCTTTTTTACAGCCAAGCGAAGATTAATGAGTCCCTTCAGAAGAAGTTGGCCGCTATAGACAAATCTATGGAGACCATCCATGCCAAGATGGATGGATTCTCCACTGCCATCAAGAACCAGCTGAGTTTCAACAAGATGATTAAGACTCAACTAGCTCAAATGGCTGCCGCCATGCCCCCTGCTATGGAGAATGTTAGGGCGATAACCACATGAGGAGGTAAAACTATTCAAGATTCGCCTTATCCTAACCATGTCAACAGGAAGAAGGCAAGCCCGGTGGCAGAAGAATCACCTCAGGAGGAGGAATCCGAGAAGGTTCATGAAGAAAAGACGGCTCCGCATGAATTCTATGATACTCAAGTATTGCCGTTTCCTATGAGGGCAAAGAAGTCAAGTACAAACGAGCAGTTCAGCCGCTTTGTTGAGATGATACAACAAGTGAACATCAATGTGTCTTTGATGGATGCGATAAAGGTCCCGACCTATGCTTGCTATCTCAAGGACATAATCAACAACAAGCGACCGCTGCCGACTACTAAAGTAATCAAGCTCACTGAGGCATGCAGTGCGGCTATACTTCAACAATTGTCCGAGAAGAAGAAGGATCCAGGATTCGCAACTATCAAATGTTCAATAGGGGCACAGAACTTCGACAAAGCCTTATGTGATTTAGGAGCCAGTGTTAATGTGATGCCGAAGGCAGTCTTCGACCAACTCAACTACACAGAATTGACACCAACACCCATGCAGTTGCAATTGGCTGACTCATCAGTACGGACCCAGAAGGAATCGCTGAGGATGTCCCAGTGAGAGTACGGGACTATTTTGTCCCAGTCCACTTTGTGGTACTTGATATGGATAATTAGAAGAAAACTACTCTCATTTTGGGACGGTAGTTCCTCAATACAGCAGTTGCACACATTGATATCGGGACCGGAGAAATCCAACTCCATATCAATGGTAAAGAGGAGAAATTTGACTTCCGACCCAAGAAGGAGCAATGCTTGATGATCCGAATCAAATTTGGGCCAAACCCTCAGAAAATCAAAGAAGTCGAAGTCACACCCTCTCAGAAAGATAGTCTTATACTTTTTATGGAGGCACTTATGAAAGATGATCCAACAAGCTCAAAAAGGTCTAATAAGAAGGGCAAATCAAAGGTTACTACACCCGAGGATCCTATTTCCGCGCCGTCTACGCCACCAAAGAAGAACAAGACGTCATCGACCGCTACTACTTCTCCAGGTACGGACGAAACGACCTCAACCTGATCAGGTATGGAGAAAGGTCCTGCTTTTCGGACCCTAAACCAAGAGCTAGCTTGGGGGGAGTTTCCCTCCCCTAACTCAATTGTATTCTTTATTTGCTTTTTGAACAAAATTTGATAAAAAAACTTTCAAAACAAAATAAATATTTACTGCTTTATTTCTCTTTTCATCATACACGGTAAGAATGTTTTAACTCCTTATGAAAGTTGAAAGGATGAGTTTTGCTTTGCTCTACCATGCCTGTTGTGTTTAATTTGGAAATAAGAGTTCTCTTGAGTTTAAATCTGCTGGTTATGTAAATACCTTGCCAATAAACCTGAAAGTTCCGTGGGTTGTATATGCTTGATATGAGTCTAAGCTGTTGTGTGTATAGATATGATAAATAAAGTCGTACGAGTTTGTTCTAGTGATGCTTGAAATCTGGAGTTGTTTTTGAAAATCTAAAAAGACAAGTTCCCCGGTGATAAGCAAAGTCCTACCAGAGCCATATGTCATATTCCACGAAAAACCTTACACATATGTTGCTTGATGTTCTATTGAGTTTTGTCAATTTGTGTGACCCTAGTGAGATGTTTTTCATGCTTTCTCGATCATAAGCACGTACATGATCCATCCATTTCGCATCAATAAATGCTCCATGTCTTGGTAAACTCTCTTGTAGAACATCTCTGAAATAAAATAAAGTGTAACACCCTAATTTAAATTTCAGCTTTTATAATAAATTTAATTGGTTTATTTAATTTTCTAAGGATTTAATTTGCTTAGCTTGCATTTTAATCTAATTTTGTTCCTTAAGTAAGTAAAATTTTATCATAGGTTTAAATTTTGTTGTTGCATTCATGCTGGTGCATTATTTTATTTGTTTGAGTGAATAAGGTTTTGAATTCAAATTTGTTTGAATTCAAATGAGTTTGAGAAAGTAGTGAAGGAAATAGAAATAGAAAAGGATTAGGAAACCCAAAACCCAAAGCAACCCAGCCCATGAGGAGAAAAAAAAACCCAAACCCAAAGCCACTACCCCTTTCCTGCTGGCCCAGCCCAGTCCTCAGCCCGCGCCCCGCGGCCCAGCACCCACCAGCCTGGCCCGCTCCCTTCCCGACCTCACTCCAGCCCAGTCCCCTCACACCCCTCCTCCGCACGGCCCGTTTTCGCCGAGGCCCGGCCTCCCTCACGTGCCCCCGCGTCCCGCGCCGCGCACGGTCCGCTCGCCACCTCTCCAACCCGGCCCACCCGTCAGCCAGCCGTCGCTCATCGCCCGCGCATCGCCCCTCTCCTCTCACTACAGCCTGGGCCAGCCTGTCAGCCCCTTCTCCCTCCTCCCGCACCCTCCACACGCGCGTAGCACCCAGCCGCGATCTCCAGCCGAGATCCCCGGCGAGCCCCCGCGCCAAACCCGCACGCCAAAATCACCGGCGCCTCCCTTTAAACCCCGCCGCAACCCCCTGCGCCACATCTCCCTTTCCAGCGCCGCCTGAGGCCGAGATCCAGCCGTGCCCAACTAGCTCCGCCGCGCAGAGCCACTACGCCGCCGAGGCCACGTTGCTCCGCTGCCCCCCAGCCCCACCGGAGCAGCGCAGCGGCCTTGCCTCGACGCCAGGAACGACCCCGAGGCCTCCCCGCACGACCCCAGCACCTGCAACGGCCGGGATTTCCCCGGAGTGCCGCCGCGGGTAAGTCGACCTGCCTCCGCGATTTCCTCGCCGCCGGCGACTTCGAAGCCCCCTGACCCCTCTAGCATCCCCGCAGGAGCTTCACGAGTCGAACCATCGGATCCAGAGACCCAGAGGACCTACGCAGCACCCCGTCCGCGAACACGGCCTCCGCTCCGCCGCCAGTCGTCGACGCCGACCGCCCTGCGCCGCTTCCCCGCTCGATCCGAGCCTCGGTGAGCTACACCCCAAACCCCTCCTTCCTTTGTGCCAGTTCCCGTAGCCCGTAGCCCCTGGCATCACCCAGAACACTCGCGCCGGCGAGCCTCCGCCGCGCAGACCCGCCTCTGCCGCTGCGCGAGCCATCTCGTACCTCGAAATCCCACACGAACTGCACCGGTGGATCACGCATCTCACGCTGAACCTTCCTGACCCAATCCCCGGTCG
Organism: Panicum virgatum; assembly: GCF_016808335.1. Lineage (NCBI taxonomy): Eukaryota > Viridiplantae > Streptophyta > Magnoliopsida > Poales > Poaceae > Panicum > Panicum virgatum. Next base: position 29,744,653 of record NC_053137.1, read on the forward strand.
AATGGGCCCCTGGAACACCGGATTCGTTCAACTCCGGCAAGCTGCCGCCGCTTGGCTCGCCGCCGTCACTGCTAGCACCGCCGCCCGCGCCCTAACCGCCTGTGGCCGTTAGATCTGGAGTCCACAGCCTAGATCAGATCGTGGCCCGATCCTTTTTATACTATTAGATCGAGATCCATCGGCTCCCAAGCGTAGATACCGGTTCGCTGTGGTGGTTTTGCATAAGAGCCCTTCGGTTTTCTTAGATTAAACATGCAGTCCTTGTCTGTTGAAAAATAATTCCAAAACCGCCCCTGCTTTTACGTTTTAGACCCTGGGTTTCTTTAAAATACAACCCACCGTCCAGCCTAGTAGTTTTTGCGCGTTAGACCCTAGAACTAAGGTTTAATTACATTTTAGTCCTCGGTTTTTGCAGAAAACCCCCTAGAACTTAGTTTTTCTCGCAGATAAGCCCCTAGAACTTGTTTTTAGCCTAGATTATGCGTTTTAACTCCGTTTTAAGCGTTTTTTATGTCCACGCGATCGTTGTAATGCGTAGAATAGTCTTAGACTAGTTTAGTGTGCTGTTTTTATGTATTGATGTACTGTTTCTTAGCTTTTGCTATTGTTTGCTTGTATGCTTATTGTTATGCATTGTTTTTGGCCATGTGTTCGTGAGTAGACGTTGAGCTACCGGAGGAGCCACAGTACCAGTATCTAGAGCAGCCGTCTTCTAACCCGTTTGAGCAGCAGCAGGAGCAGTACGAGGAAGGCAAGTATAACATGAACAACCTATCACTTTTAAATACATTTTTATACTGCATTTTAATACTGTATGTCTATAAGGATTTTCCTAGCCACTTTATATCCTTTATATATATCCCTTGGGTTGCATTTTGGTTAGTTGTGCTAGGTGCCGCGCTATAACACATAATGGTCCTTTTTAATTAATTTGATTAATGGTATATGCAACTTAATTCTGAGAGTGGCCCTCTGTGTGGCTTGAGTGGTTCACGTCTCGTTAAAATTGGTTTTGTTAGAAACATGGTTTAGGGGGGCCAGCACGGTTGTTACTGCCTGGTTGGCCACTCTCCATAAGGACCGGTTCATAGAGCGACAACCTGGAACAACAGCGCTACCACAAGACTGGAATGAGACGGTCTTGGCTTACTAATTAGGTCTTTTTGGTTTGGAGTAACTTACCTGCGGGGCAAAGGGTGGTAAGCTTCAATGGCCCCTGCTCCTCCGGCTTGGTCTGTGCTCCTGTGCTTGTACCCCTGGAGGTGGGCCCATCGTCGCCGATCCAACTCTTCGCGGTTACGCCTTACGAACGAGATTCTTTGTAACGGCCTCGTAGTGAGTTTGCTAGTCATCTCACCTATGGAAGTGTGATGAACAACTAGCGTAGCTCACGACTTGTGGGTAAAGATGTGCAACCTCTGCAGAGTGTAAAACTGGTATACTAGCTGTGCTCACGGTTATGAGCGGCCCAGATCCTCCTTTTGAATAGTGGGGTTATCTCCTTCCGACGAGGGAGGTGCCTCTCGGGGTTACCTTGGTGATTTCGGTTTGGTTCTCAGTAGTATCATGTTTAATTTTGACTAATTACTATGTAACTGGGTTAATGGTAATTCATCAACTTGTAGTAATTAGTCTTAATAAAACTTTGTCAACACTTAAAAGCTTATGCAGTTGAGTCAGCCAACCTTAGAGCCTCATAGTTTGTGTTATACTTGTTGAGTACAAGTTGTATACTCACTCTTGCCTCTTCTCTACTTTTTCCTCTTGGATACGCTACTGCTGCTCAGTTCCTGCCAACACGAGGGAGTTCGCTCAGCGCTACCAGGACTACGAGGACTTCTAGGCATTCGTCTCCCAGTCGACGTCCATGTGGCGCCCTGCTCAGCTTCGGAGAGTTTTTATCGTATTTTTGTACTTCGCTTCCGCTGTATCAGACATTTTGTTATTAATGTAATAAATAACATTCGTATTCGCTTTATTATATCTTTTTACGTGATATGTGCTATGATATACTGTTCATTCTGTTGTATATACGTGTGACTTGATCCTGGCACGTATATGATTGCTCGGTTTATGTCCTTTTATAAACCGGGTGTTACAGAGTGGTATCAGAGCCGTATCGACTGTAGGAGAAAGCCTAGATAGAACTGGTCGAGTTTTAGGACTTCTTCTCTCCAATCCTTGCTTGCTGAAACTATTTTACTATTATACCCCTTGAATTCTATGACTTTTACCCGTCTTGCCTTGATTTCTCTCTCTAAAGAATAGTTTTCGTAGATTTTGGCCTGAATCAGTCATCTGACCACCATGAGTATCAGCTAGGTGACCCTTTATAATAATACGGTACTACGTTCTGTGATGCGTTGTGTTAGTCGAGACGGATGTTAAACTCGGCTAAGATGTGAAAATTGTCTGCTTGTTATTATGCTACAAGTTTGATTTGGATTTTTGGTTGATTGCATAGTTTAGTAGTTAAATTTGTTTAAATGAAAATCACTCTTATGTTAAAGTTAACTAATTAATAAAATGAGTTAGATCGTTGGGGGTAAAACAATCCACTCTATCCTGTCTACTTTATCAGGTCTGATTCTTTTTCCGCAAAGAGTTATCATATCCATCTGAATTTATTCCTGCAATATCCTTACTCGTGAAATCTTTTGTCCAAAATCAGATGGTGAACACCAGGCGTGGTTCTGACCAGCAGGGGCAGAACAATCAGGGTCAGAACAACTAGGGTACTTGGATCCCGATGCCTCCGCCTTTGACTCCGGAGCAGTACTTCCAGCTCCAGATGCAGATGATGGCCACCCTGAACAACACTGTTCAGGCTCTTCAGCAGGCTCACACTCAGCCTCCGCCTCCTCCACCGCCGCAGCCTCGCGACAGGCGTGCCGAGTTCCTGAGGGGTCACCCGCCGACGTTCTCTCACACGTCCGACCCTCTTCAGGCTGACGATTGGCTCCGTGCAGTGGAGCGCCAGTTGGACATCGCCCAGTGCGATGATCGTGAGCGCGTCTTTTACGCAGCAGGACAGCTGCGAGGGGCAGCTTTGGACTGGTGGGAGTCCCACCCAGTTCAGGACCGCGAGGCTCTCACCTGGCTCCAGTTCCGGGAGCGGTTCCGCAGCCACAACGTCCCCGCGGGCGTTATGAAGATGAAGCAGAAGGAGTTCCTTACACTGAAGCAGGTAATCTTAGATATAATCATTCAGCGGTTTCTTTTGAGCTAATGCCCCCTTGTTCTATCCTTATGAATCTTGAGTTAATCTTTCGATATCTATCTGTCTTTGTCACTTCAGGGGACTATGTCGGTCACGGAGTATCGTGATCATTTTCTGCAGCTTGCTCGCTACGCCCCTGCCGATGTTGCGGATGAATGCAAGAAGCAGGAGCACTTCATGGAGGGCCTTGAGGACTACCTCCAATACGCGCTGCTCAACCTCCGCTTCGACGACTTCAACCATCTGGTTGACAGCGCGCTCAATACTGAGCGCAAGCACTTGGAGATGGAGGACAAGAAGAGGAAGATTGTCCCCGTTGCTTCCGGCAGCAACACTCGTCCTCGCCTCCAGCCGCCTCAGCAGTACCAGCAGCAGCAGTACCCGCCTCGACAGCAGCAGCAGGCAGGTCAGGGCCAGAGGTTACCGGCACCTCCGGCTCGTGCTCCATCAGCCCCGCCAGCACCTCAGGCTCCACGGCAGGCAGCTCCTCCTGCTGGACAGCAGGCTCAGGGACCCCCTCGCACTTGCTATCATTGCGGCCAGCCGGGGCACTACGCCAACACTTGCCCCCGGAAGGCGCAGGCGGGACAGCAGGGGCGCCCAGCTCAGCCCAAGGCACCACTTCAGGGCAGAGTGAACCACATGACGGCCGAGTCAGCGGCCGAGGCTCCCAACGTGGTTATTGGTACGTTCATGGTTAATTCATATCCAGCTGCAGTGCTTTTCGATACTGGTGCTACGTATTTCTTCATTACTCAGTCTTTTGTCGAGCATCATGGTATTCGTACTAGCACATTAAAGAGGTGCCTGTTAGTATCTTCACCGGGAGGACAGTTGAGGTCTCACACTTACTGCCCGAGAGTCAGTGTTTCCTTGAGGGGAGTAGAGTTCTGTACTGATCTGATGGTGCTAGACACCAAGGGCATTGATGTCATTCTGGGAATGGAGACTCTGGCCAAGTGGGGAGTCCGGATAGATTGTGCTCAGAGGACAGTCTTGCTATCAGCTTCCAGTGGCCAAGAGGTTGTTATCAGTGCAGTGGAGCCTTCGGGATTTCTTCATCAGATGAAGGCTAGACCCACGGACGGTATTCGCGTGGTGTCTGAATTCCCAGATGTCTTTCCGGGTGATCTGCCAAGTATGCCGCCTGAACACGCCATTGAGTTTTGTATTGATCTCTTGCCTGGCACAGCTCCTATTGCAAAGCGGCCCTACCGTATGGCACCTATAGAGCATGAAGAAGTTAAGAAGACTATTGATGAGTTGCTAGCCAAGGGCTATATCCGTCGCAGCTTCTCTCCTTGGGCTTTTCCATTGTTGCTAGTAGATAAGAAGGATGGCTCGAAGAGGATGTGTGTCGATTATCGGGAGCTGAATGCAGTTACCATCAAGAACAAGCATCCACTGCCCCGTATTGAGGATCTCTTCGATCTGCTTCGAGGTGCTCGTATATTCTCGAAGATTGATCTTCGTTCGGTTATTTTCAGCTGAGGATCCGTCCTAGGGATATTCCGAAAACGGCATTCACTTGCAAGTACGGGCTATATGAGTACACGGTCATGTCCTTCGGCTTGACTAATGCCCCGGCTTTCTTCATGCATTTGATGAACATGGTTTTCATGGACTATCTGGATGTCTTCGTGGTGATCTTCATTGATGATATTCTGATTTTCTCCAAGATAGAAGAAGAGCATGAGGAGCATCTGAGACTCGTGTTGCAGAGATTGAGAGAGCATCAGCTGTATGCCAAGTTCAGCAAGTGCGAGTTCTGGATCGACGAGGTTCCTTTCCTCGGTCATGTTATCTCCCAGGGGGGCATTGCTGTTGATCCGAGCAAGGTGAAGGATGTGCTCGAGTGGGAGACACCGCAGACAGTAAAGGAAGTCAGGTCATTCTTGGGCTTAGATGGATATTATCGGAGGTTCATTGAGAATTTCTCCAAGATCGCGAAGCCTTTGACTTCTTTGCTAGAGAAGAATGCGGTATTCATATGGACAGATGAGCGTCAGATGGCCTTCGATGAGGTGAAGAAGAGGTTGACTACGGCGCCAGTCCTTACTCTGCCAGACCAGAGCAAGAGGTTCACGGTGTACTGTGATACTTCGAAGGATGGTCTTGGGTGTGTTCTGATGCAGGAGGGCAGAGTGATAGCTTATGCTTCACGGCAGTTACGTCGGCATGAGCTGAATTATCCCAATCATGATCTTGAGTTAGCCGCAGTCGTGCATGCTCTGAAGATTTGGAGGCATTACTTGTATGGGCAGCAGTGTGATATCTACACTGATCACAAGAGCCTCAAGTACATTTTCACGCAGAATGAGCTGAACATGCGGCAGAGAAGATGGCTAGAGTTGGTCAAGGACTATGACCTGGAGATTCACTATCATCCGAGTAAGGCCAATGTTGTAGCAGATGCTTTGAGCAGGAGAAGCTATGTCAACATGGCCGTGGCTTTCCAGATGCCTCCAGAGTTATGCGAGGAGTTCGAGCAGTTGAGTTTGGGTTTCTTGCATCATACCTCCAGTGCAGCGTTTGAGGCAGTACCGACTCTAGAGTCAGAGATCAGGCAGCATCAGAAAGAAGATGAGAAGCTACAAGAGATTCGTGAGTTGCTCAAGACGGGCAAGGCTCCTCATTTCAGAGAGGATGATCAGGGTACCTTGTGGTACAAGAACCGGATCTGTGTGCCAGCTGTGAATGATCTCCGGAAGTTGATTCTGAGTGAGGCCCATGATACAGCTTACTCTATTCATCCGGGCAGCACGAAGATGTACTATGATCTGAAGGAACATTTCTGGTAGTATGGGATGAAGCGTTCAGTGGCAGAGTACGTGGCTATTTGTGACACCTATCAGCGTGTCAAGGCTGAGCATCAGAGGCCAGCAGGTCTGTTACAGCCTTTGAAGATTCCAGAGTGGAAATGGGAGGAGATCACTATGGACTTTATTGTTGGATTGCCTCGTACTCAGAAAGGGTACAACTCCATTTGGGTAGTAGTGGATCGTCTGACGAAGGTTGCTCACTTCATTCCAGTGAACACTACTTACTCCGGTGCTAGACTTGCAGAGTTGTACAACTCTCGGATTGTCTGCTTACATGGTGTGCCCAAGAAGATCATATCTGACAGAGGGTCTCAGTTCACTTCTCGGTTCTGGGAGCAACTCCATGATTCGTTGGATACGAAGCTGCGTTTCAGTACGGCTTATCACCCTCAGACAGATGGGCAGACAGAGAGAACCAACCAAGTGTTGGAGGATATGCTGAGAGCTTGTGCCATTCAGTACGTTACTAATTGGGATAAGTGCCTGTCTTATGCTGAGTTCTCATATAACAACAGCTATCAGGCCAGTCTGAAGAAGTCCCCCTTCGAGGCATTGTATGGCAGAAAGTGCAGGACTCCTCTCTATTGGGATCAGATTGGTGAGAGGCAGCTCTTTGGCCCTGAGATCATAGATGATGCAGAGCAGATGGTTCAGGCTGTGCGAGAAAATCTGAGGATTGCACAGAGCAGACAGAAGAGCTATGCAGATGGCAAACGGAGAGACCTGACTTTCAGTGTTGGTGATCATGTATACCTGAAGGTGTCTCCGATGAGAGGGATACGCAGGTTTAATGTCAAGGGGAAGTTAGCACCTCGGTATGTTGGTCCATTCAAGGTGCTAGAGAGGAAAGGCGAAGTTGCTTATCGCCTGGAGTTGCCCACCAGCCTCTCAGGAGTTCACGATGTCTTCCATATATCATAGCTGAAGAGGTGTCTGCGAGTACCCGAGGAGTAGGCACCACTGGATGGAGTAGATGTGCAGGAAGATCTGACTTATACTGAGCATCCGGTGAAGATTCTGGAGACATCAGAGAGAGTTACTCGGAACAAGCGCATCAAGATGTGCAGAGTTCAGTGGAGTCACCACAGTGAAGCTGAGGCTACATGGGAGCGGGAAGATGAGCTAAAGAAGACATATCCAGATCTCTTTGCTAGCCAGCCCAGCTAAATCTCGGGGACGAGATTTCTTTAAGGGGGTAGGGTCAATACGGACTCCCCATCTGGTAAGGGTCTCCATGCCCAAAATCACATATATCCCCGAGGAATCAATGACGATCAAACCAGTGCGGAATTCTGCCCCCCCTTATGACAATACTAACTCTGGAGCATATAGAGCATGTGTGTATCTGGCCCCCAGGTGAGGTAACTACCATAGCTGTCCTCATACACGAAACTGGTATACGATGCTGCTCAGCAAATGACTTGGAAAGTCCTACCAGAGCCATATGTCATATTCCACGAAAAACCTTACACATATGCTGCTTGATGTTCTGTTGAGTTTTGTCAATTTGTGTGACCCTAGTGAGATGTTTTTCATGCTTTCTCGATCATAAGCACGTACATGATCCATCCATTTCCCATCAATAAATGCTCCATGTCTTGGTAAACTCTCTTGTAGAACATCCCTGAAATAAAATAAAGTTAGATTATGGTTGCCCCAAAAAGAGAAAAGATGGCATGCCAAAATAGCATGACCCAAAAAAGAGAGAGAGAGAGAGGGGTAGCCATGTTCCAGAAAAAGAAAAAGAAAAAGAAAAAGAGAGAGATAGGGATGTTTCTAGAGAGAAAACCAATGCCTTAAGGAGTAAACCACATCTATCTATCCATCCATCCATCCACCCATCCACTCATACACTTGCACCTTTTAATCGATATTGCATGATTTGTTTCTCCATGGATCCTCTCTTTGACTTTACAATATATGTAATGCAAGTATGCCCTGTTCTTATCCTACCTTGGGCTCTACAAAAGCTTTTTAGCGATAGGAAAGACCGAAGGTAGATACTGTCCTGGTGAGGATAATAAAAGTTGAGTGCCTCGAGAGAATCATCCTGGGAACTTTGCCATGTTTTTAAATTTTTTTTAAAATATATCTCCAGATGGATTGCAGATCGATGAACAAGTAAGTACTACTCTATGCACCGTTCTAACTCTCAACAGCCCAAAATAAGGAGACAGCTAAGAAGCTGTAAGGATCGATGGACCAAGAGGGGGGGTGAATTGAGCATTTTTCAAATTTCTAAGACAAAGTAAAGCAACCTTAACCTATGCAATACTAGTAAGGCTCAATTCACCAACCGGATAACTAAGCAAACTACACAAGCTATAAAGGATATAACAAGATATGAAACTAAGCAAGGTAGAGCTAAGTTATGATCTCTAAAGTCAAGCACATGAATAATTGCATGAAAGTAAGTGCTTGAAACTAAAGAGTGGGCAAGAGACGACCGGATTTTTTTTCCCGTGGTGTCGATGTGTTGGCACACACCCCTAATCCACGTTGTGACTGTAGCACCCGGTTTATAAAAGGACATAAACCGAGCAATCATATACGTGCCAGGATCAAGTCACACGTATATACAACAGAATGAACATTATATCACAGCACATATCACGTAAAAGATATAATAAAATGAGTACGAATGTTATTTATTATATTAATGACAAAATGTCTGATACAGAGCATGCAGAAGCGTAATACATAAACGATAAAACTCTCCGAAGCTGAGCAGGGCGCCACAGGGACGTCGACTGGGAGATGAACGCCTAGAAGTCCTCGTAGTCCTGGTAGCGCTGAGCGAACTCCCTCGCGTCGGCAGGAACTGAGCAGTAGTAGAGTATCCCCAAGAGGAAAAAGAGTAGAGTAGGCAAGAGTGAGTACACAACTTGTACTCAACAAGTATAACACAAACTATGAGGCTCTAAGGTTGGCTGACTGACTGCATTAGCTTTTAAGTCTTGGCAAAATTTTATTAAAGCTATTTACTACAAGTTGATGAATTACCATAAACCCAGTTACATAGTAATTAATCAAAATTAATCATGAACTACTGAGAACCAAACCGAAACCACCAAGGTAACCCCGAGAGGCACCCCCCTCGTCGGAAGGAGATAACCCCACTAATCAAAAGGAGGATCTGGGCCGCTCATGACCGTGAGCACGGCTAGTATACCGGTTTTACACTCTGCGGAGGTTGCACATCTTTACCCACAAGTCGTGAGCTACGCTAGTTGTTCATCACACTTCCGTAGGTGAGATGACTAGCAAACTCACTACGAGGCCTTTACAAAGAATATCGTTGGTAAGGAGTAACCGCGAGGGTTGGATCGGCGACTATGGAGCCGGTCTAGTGGGCGTCAAGACACAGAAGCATAGACGAGGCCACTCAGTACGAGGGCCATAGAAGTTTACCACCTTTGCCCCGTCGGTAAGTTACTCCAAACCAAAAAGACCTAATTAGTAAGCCAAGACCGTGCCATTCCAGTCTTGTGGTAGCGCTGTTGTCCCAGGTTGTCGCTCTATGAACCGGTCCTTATGGAGAGTGGCCAACCCAGCACTAAGCACCGTGCTGGCCCCCTAAACCATGTTTCTAACAAAAACCAATTTTTAACGAGACGTGAGCCACTCAAGCACAGATCATAGAGGGTCACTCTCAGAATTAAGTTGCATATACCATTATGTGTTATAGCGCGGCACCTAGCACAACTAACCAAAATGCAACCCAAGGGATATATATAAGGTAATAAAGTGGCTAGAAAAGTCCTTATAGGTATACAGTATTAAGATGCAGTATGAAAATGTATTTAAAAGTGATGGGTGTTGTTCATGTTATACTTGCCTTCCTCAAGGTTCTCCTGCTGCTCAAACTGCTGTGAAGATGGCTCCTGGTACTGGTACTCCTCCGAAGGATCAATGTCTACTCACGATCGCAACGCCAAAAACAAGTCCAGCACATACACATACATGCAAACAAGAGTAAACCCTAAGAAACAGTACAACAATACATAAAAATAGCAAACAAAACTAAGCTAGAACTATTCTACGCATTACAATGATCGTGTGGACATAAAGAACACCTAAAACGGAGCTAGAACGCGAAAACTACGCTAAAAACAAGATCCAGGGACCTATCTGCGAGAAAAACTGAGCTACAGGGGGGTTCTGGGAAAAAAATTGAGGATTTATGTGCAAAAACCAGAAAGTTCTAGGGGCTGACGTGCAAAAAGACCTTAACTGGATGGCGGGTTCTATTTCTAGGAAGCTCAGGGGGGTCCATGCAAAATTCTGGGCCGAACTGTAAATATTTTTGAACATAGCCAGACCGCGGGTTGATTCTAAAGAAACGGAGGTGCTCTTTAGCAAAAGGAGTGGCGCTGACCGGTATCTGTTCCTTTGACTCGCGCGCGGGACTGATCTGGGCCTTTGGATCTACATCGGACGGCCACGGGCTGTTGGGCGCGCGGGGCGGCGGCGCGAGTCGCCGGAGACCCGTTCCCGCGGCGGAGGCTCACCGGACGTGGCCAAATTTGGCCGTCCGAGGGTCAAATCGAGCAGGCTTTGGCCTGGGATGGAGTACGCGACATGCGTAATCCACCTGGGCCTCGTGCGTGGGGCGGGGAAGCTCGGGGCGGCGTGTGCGGCAGCGGTGGCGGGTCTACGCGGCGGCGCTCGTCGGAGCGCGAGCGTTCCGGTCCCCGGGGTGGCCTACGGCTCCAGGATCTAGCGCAAAAGGACCGGGGAGGGGTTACAATGCTCACCGAGGTTTGGTTCGGGTCGGAGATGCCGCGCAGTGTGGTCGTCGGTGAGGTACTTGCGGCGGTTCGTGGCGGAGCTCACGGAGGAGGTCGCTGCTGGTCGTCTCCGGGCCTGCTGATCCGCCAGGGAGATGTGCAGCTGTGCTACGAACAAGAACTGGGGGTCAGGGAGGCTCGGAACTCGCCGGCGGTGTGAAATCACGGTGGCGGAGCCACTTATCGGCGGCGGATCTCGGGGTGAAATCCGGCGCGTGTAGGGCCCTAGGCCGGGGAAGGAGGACTCGAGGAGGCTCCTGGCACCGGGGCGAAGCGACTGCGGGGTCTGACCGGGGCTAGGGTGCGGCAGAGCGGTGGCCCTACGGCGGCGCAGAACCTCTGCGCGGCGGAGCGGGGTGGAACTTGGGCTCTGGGCGGCGCTGAAGTGGCAGGTGGAGTGAAGGGGGGCCGTGGGGGTGTGTTTAAAGGAAGGAGGCCGCGGATCACGGTGCACGGGTGATGGCAGGTGGGCACCGGCGATCTTGCCGGGGCTCGGGTGCTGATTCTGCGGATCGCAACCACCCGGCGCGATCCCGGGCTTCTAGGATTGCGGCCTTAGAAGGAAAGGGTGCGGCGGTGCTGAGGGTCCGCAGGGTTGGGGTGGCCCACGGGGCAGCGGGTCGCGGCGCTGTGGAGCGGAGCTGCGCGAGCGGGCGTCACGGCGGGGAAGAAGGGTCTGACCCGTGGGGCCAGCGCGTCAGCGAGGGAAGCAGCGAGCGCGGGCTGCGGAGGAGCGCGGGGGATCGGCTGTCAGGTGGGGCCGCGGTGCTGGTCTGCTGGGCCAGGGAGGGAGGAGGGCGCATGCGTGGGCCGCTGGGATGGCGCCGGGGAGAGAACGGGCCGCGGGGAGAAGAGAGAGAGAGGGGTGCGGGTTGGGCCGGACTGGGTTGGGCTGCCGGGCTGGTTTGGGTCTTCTAATTCCTTTCCTCTTTTCTATTCTATTTCCAAACAACTCAAATCTATTAACTCCTATGCAATCAAGCAAAATAAAACCATGCACCAGCATGAATGCAATAACGAGTTTAACCTAGAAAAATTTTAATTACTTGTGAGAGAAAATTAATTTAAATGCAAGTCTAAGCATATAAAACCTTAGAAAATTAAATAAGGCCAAATAAATTTATTATTAAATACTAGAATTTAAATTGGAGTGTTACAATGAAAGTGTATGTATTAGTTCTACCATGGTGTGCAACATCATTATCAAATTCCCATGATCGTCCTAACAACAATGAAGATGATTGCATTGGTACAACATCAAAATCAACATATTCATGATAAAAACCAACCGAAAAGTGTATGCGTGCTGATTTAGTTACCTTAGTCTTACCACTAGTGTTGAACCATTCAAGGTAGTAAGGCTGAGGAATAGAACAAGTGGGCAAACCAAACCTCTTGATCAAATCTGAACTCACCAAGTTGCTGCAACTTCCGCTATCAATTATGGTGAGAACACGACAATCCTTAACTTGGAGAAACATGTGGAACAAATTCTTGCGTTGGATTTTCTCCTCATCCTCATGTTCCGCTTTAGAAGTCAGCACACGCTGCACAAGAAGACTAGGAAGGTCCTTTGTCGCAGCTGCAGAATCAATATTAAATTTTTGCAATTCCTGATAATATTCCTCTACTCCTTTATCACCTTGTTTTAAATTTTGCAATTTGTAACGTAGATCGCATTGGTAATAAGGAGGAACAAAACGAGACTTCATGCGCTGTTTTAAAACATGCCAAGTTTGAGGCACGGCAGCAGCATTACCAGCATTGCAAAGATCATTCCACCAAAACAGAGCAAAACTAGTAAATTCACTAGTAGCAAGTCTAACTCTTTGCTCAGGAGGAACTAAATGAGAATTGAATTTTTGTTCAACAGCAAGTTCCCAATCTAAATAAGCCTCAGGATCAGCAGTACCAGCAAAAGGAATCATGGTAAATTTAGTTTTAGCAAAAGAATCATTGTTACCACAATTATGATTACCTCCCATACTTTGACGATTGCGCCGAAGATGGTACGCATCACGATCCTCATCATCATCATCAAGGACGGCATCCTCATCCTCGTCCTCATCACCATCAGGAGGGTGGCGTCGGTGTCGCTGTCGAGGGGGATGTTGTTCAATATGCTCAAGGCGTGTGACCACTCCATTGATACTGCAAATCATCTCATTGAACTTCCCGTCGATGTAGGTGCGCTGGTCATCAACAAGTTTATTAAGTTCATCCTTGGAGACGCATTCATTGAAGTCCGTAGGGGACTCCCCTCCTTTACCTAACCCTGTCATGGTTAGAAGACAGCAAAAGACAACATCAAGGTATTATCCCTATCAACTAACAAGTGCTGGGTGATGGTGAAAGTGGAGAGCAAAATCTCAAGCGGCTTACTACCATCTTGCAAGTATTCTTACCAAAGCCAAACAGGATGGTACAATCTGTTGTTGAGTTGGGTGTAACAATTGCAAGATGAACCTGTACTGATCGAAGTATATGTAGAGCTGTGGGACAGGCACAATATGTAGCAAGGAGTAGCAAATAACGAATGCAGATTAGCAAAGTTCAATAAGTATCCAAAGTACAAGTCACAATTGATGGCTAAGATGTGTCCTAGGTGTAGCACAACAAGTTGGAACAAAGAACAGTGGCTAAAGCTCAAAGAACAAGCAAAACAGCACTCTATGCATTTGTTTTTAATCTTTTCCCCCGAAAAACCTCCAGGACTAGTAGGAATCAAGATTTCTTATTTTGCAACTATTTTTATATTTATCTCCAAACAGATGTAACACAAACTCCAACCACAAAAATTTGCACCTTAAACAGAGGTGGGATGTGGCCTACAGAAAATCAGGAGCGTTTCTGAAAAACTGGAAAATCACTTGGAAGCCTCAAAACTCTTTCTTCCCGAATTTTTTTGAATTTTTTGAGATCGGCTCCAAACGGCGAAGCGGTTTTATTGTATGTGCAGAATTTCGTTACCTTTCTGCTGTAAAAAATTGTGCCAAATCGGAGCACCGAGCGAAAAGTTATGCCTGTTTTACCGAAGGTAACTCAAATTACGTTGGATATGATAGGGGCGGTGACTAGAGGTAGTACACCAGCCCCTGCCATATTCTCCGGGCAGTCGGATGGCCCGAAAGAGATGGTGGTGTTCATCCACCTGTGGTGCGGCGCTGCATTCGGGACCCCCGGCTTCACCGAAAGGACCTCTCGGCGAAGGGTCTTCACGTCCCGCCGGGAGACAAGCTCCCAGCTTCCGCCGTACATTACGTACAGCTTCTTGCGGCGGTCATCGTTGTCGGAGTCGGAGTTGTCGTCGTGGTACACGCCCTTCAGCTCCCGAGCGGGGGATTGGTACCCCAGCTCCTTCTCCCCGGCAGCAGTCCGGCTGTCGGAAGCTTTCTCCTTGCCAGGTCGCTGGCGAGGAGGGGTGAGCCGTCCTTGGAGGACTGCTCACGCCGCCCACTGACCCGCTTCGCGAGTTTCTGGATCTTGCGGCAGTTAGTGGCACTGTGGCGAGTGGTGGGATGCACTGGGCATGAACCTCCGCTGCCACCTTGCGGGCGCGGGCATTTTCCATGCGCATTCTGGCCCCCTGCCGCTGCTGCAGCAGCTGGTGCCGCTGCTGCAACGGCTTGACCGCTGGGTTGCGGCTCCCCGTGACTCCGGTTCTTGTTCTTCTTCTTCTTGCCACCGCCCTGGGCGGTAGCACCGGAGCCACCAGTTTTGGCGTCTCCGTCTTGGGGGGCTGAGTGCCATGCGCGGCCCTCAGCGGCCTTGGCACACTTGTCTGCCAGGGAGAAAAGCGTGGTAATGCTTTCCACCTCGTGCGTCGCCAGCTTCTCGAGCATCTTCTCATCATGTACCCCATGACGGAAAGCAGTGATAATAGATGCGTCAGAGATATGAGGAATGATACCCCGTACCTTGGTGAAGCGTGAGATGAATGCCCGGAGCGTCTCCCCAGGTTTCTGCCTCACGGCGTGGAGGTGAGCCTCCACACCATGCTGCTGGTACGCACTGGCAAAGTTCGCTGTGAATCTCGCACAGAGCTCCTCCCAGGACTGAATCGTCCCAGGAGTGAGGTTCACGAGCCAAGTCCGGGCTGGCCCAGTCAAGGCTACATGAAAGTAGCTTGCCATGACGGCGTCGTTACCACCAGCTGCTGTGATGGCGGTAACGTACACCTGTAGGAATTCCGACGAGTTAGTGGTACCGTCATACTTCTCCGGCAAGTGCGGGCGGAACTTGGATGGCCATGCCACCGCGCGGAGGTGCTCTGCCAGCACAGCGCAGCCCACCCCAGCCACCGGGGTGCCCGCCTGTATCCGGGCGTTCACCGGAGGCTTGGGCGCCGCCATGTCCAAGTCGGCGTTGAGGTTGCGGCCCTCAATGTTGAGACGGCGCTCTCGCGCCCTCTCCACGGAGATGCGGGCGTCCTCACCCGCGCGTCTACAGTTGAGCTCCGCCTGCAGGTCTTCTGTTCGTGCACCCCTCACTGTGGGGGAGCACACGGATGCCGACGCACGGCCCTGGCGCTGGTGGTAGGGTACCACCGCATTGCCAAGCGGAGGTCGTTGCCCAGCCCTTGCAGAACTGGGGGATGCCTGAGCCAGATGGAGGAGACGGTCAACGTCGTCCCTCCACTGCCTCAGTGCATCTGGCGAGGCTGCAGCAGCCGGAGGGTTGCGAAGCAACTCCCTAGCCGCCGCCAGCGCTCCGCCGCTCGCAGCTTGTGAGGGGGCCCTTGACGGGCGCCCTGACTCTTGCCGACGTGCAGCGCACGCCGCCGCTGACAGTGGCTACTCCACAGGCACAGTTGCCCCTGGAGCAGGAAGGTGAGAGGCGTGTGGCGCGGAGAACGCCACACCCTCTGTCATCTCCACGTTGTCCACCCGAACCATGGAGATGAGCAAGAGATGAACTGAAACCAGCTGCCCCTACCTGGCGCGCCAAATGTCGTGGTGTAGTAAACCACAGCCGGGTGGCGGAATGCACCTGCCTAAGCCTAGAGGGTGAGTACTCGGGGGTTAGCTAGAACTAGTTCGATCTCTTGGAAGAACACGATGAACACAGCCAATTTAGAGTGGTTCGTGCCGCCGGAGCGTAATACCCTACGTTCACTGTGTGCCGTATTGCCTAAGTCTGGGTGAGATTGAAAAAACCCTATTGTGTGCAGCGAGCGCCTCCCTTTTATATCTCAAGGGAGGTGCGTACATGGCCATTGGGTCCCCGACAGATGGGCCCAATGATGCAGTATAAAATAACGTACTGTTCATACATTACGGCGTTGCAGGCGAAGGAGATCTCATCCTCGGATTTCCCTGGTTTGTCAGTGGGAATCTTCCGACCGGCGTGCTTTGCCCTGTCTTGTCGAAACGGCGCCAGGGTGTAGCGTGCGGCGTTACCTGCAGCGTAGCTGAACGGCCGTGTAGCTTGGGGCGTAGGTGACATGATGGAAAAGTGCCGTGCCGTCGTATCTATTTAATGCGGCAGACGGGCTCTGCGCGGATGCGGCGCAGGCGGCTGCACTGTGTACCTCGGTAATTCGCGGTCTACAGTGAGGACTGACAATGGCTGCCCCGCGAGCCGCGTCGGCAGAGCACGCCTCAACCACCCGCATTGAATGCGGTGGGTGGGCGAGTCTTCCAGCGGAAGTCCCGCGCCCGCGCCCGTGCCTGCGGGACACGTGGCGGCTCCGGACCCCACCCGACGGTATGTTGGTTCTTCGCGCGTGGGAGGTCCGGATGGACGCGGGAGGTCCCGGACCCCTAAGGGGGTCCGCGCCCTCGGCTGTTGGTTCGGAGCTTCCCTTCCTCAGGGACACGTGGCGTCACCGGGCCCGTCCCAGAGCGGGGAGCGGGTCCGGGGCCGTTGGCCCGGTGAGGTCAGAGCCTGACCCGTGGGGCCCGGCTGCTCCGCCCCTTATGGCGTAGTTACGGATCACTATGCGAGTTCTGACTTGCTGCAGTAAGAGTGGGTATCCCTGCTACAGGGTACCGACAACCGCCATATGCCACCAAAAATAGCCAAGCCTCATTTGGAGTTTTGAACCTCATGCCAACTTTAGGTATCTTCCTATCAACTTCAGCCATTGTCTTCCACAACAATGAATTGCACAGTACAAGAATTTTTGAAAAAAAACTTTAATAATCAAAACATCTCTTGTGATTATCAGTCCAAAAAGCTCCAACAAGTCTTGTTATCTTTTGCTTTGAATTGTTATCTATCCATGATGCAAAAGTGATTTATGATCCTGCAGTGCCCGCTGCCCTCCCGCGGCGGCGTCCGGCGGCCTCCCGCAGCGGCAGCCCGGCGGCCAGGCGACGAAAAGCGGTATCCTGGTGGCCTCCCGCAGCAGTAGCAGCAGCCCAGCGATCAGGCAACGCGACGGCCCGATGGCGCCGTGCGGCCTCCCGCAGCAAGGGCGCAAGGGCCCAGGCGCAGCAGCCTTCTCCACCGGCGACCGCGAGCGCGGGATTGAGGCGGCGACGCTCGTCCACCGGCGGATCCGGGAGTCGAACTATGACTTCAAAGTTCCAACTACAGGTGTCTTACCATTAGACGCTGAATTCTTTTGTTGCACTTAGATAGTACACGAATTTATTTGTTGACTTGGACAGTACACGTTTTAAAATCATAACAGAGCAAAGTGGAAAAAAATGTCGAGCTTGGTACTCGAACCTATGACCTCATAGGTCAGCACAACAAAGATTACCAACGCGCCACCAGCTCTGAACTCTGGGTATTGACACTTATTATTTGAATTTGCACCACGTGGAGAGCGAGACCAAGAACACAGGTATGGTTCATCTTTCTCTTTTTAATCCGGAATTAAAACTTGTAGTTGGTATTTCTTTGTTATAGTAACTCCAAATTTGATGATTTTTTTCTTAATTTTTACAAAATCAATATCTATCATTCAATGGCACTTGTTTATATGTTAATTGCTATTTATTTAATATTTTTTATGTGGCTTATTTTCTTACACCTAAGTAGAGCACGAAGAAACATGCTTTTGCATTACAATTAGTAATATAACTTTATATTTTATAATATTATGACAAATGTAAGGTCATGTCCAAATTTGAGGTGCATATGAGATCAAAAATATTATGAGATGTTCAAATCTCAAAGTTTGACTTAAGTTATAGGGAACTATGAGAAAGATATATTCTTTTGTGTACAATGTATGATCATACTTTACTTAAACCATTTCAGATTTTTATGGAAAGTTTATAAACTAAACATATGTTGTCATCTCAATTTATATAATTTTTTTGACCAGATTTAGATATTATTGTAATTATTATGTGGTAATTCAGAGAAAGAAATTTGAATTGACCCTACAAGACATTTGAATTTGTCATCTATTTCGAAGACATAAACTATAATGGAACATATGAGCCTAATACAATTTTTGTGCAATTTTTGGAATCTTCTGGAGGTACACATAGTTCAACTTGGAATTAATTTCAATAAGAATGTAGAAATTCATTTAAATGATAATAAATATCAAATCTTTTAAAAATTTCTTAAAACTCCGACAGAGCAACTTATTGTAGTCTAGTATATATAAAAAAATTATTGGCCTATATAAAATATTTTTTTTATATGTGGCATCACAAAGATATCTTAATTAGGTGGAACAAAAACAAAAAAACTAAATGATCCAAAAAAATCTAGAACTGGGCCATTTTTTGGGCCGCCAACACGGCCCGAACTTTTCTATCCGTCTATTCCTTTTCCGACGGCATTGATTACTTGCCCCATTCTATAAAATCCCGTAGTCAGAAACCCTAGTGCTCCAGAATCCCAGCCTTTTTTTTTTCTCCTATCATTCCTAGCACACTCATTTCAAAAAAAGAATCTTTTATGTATGAAGTACTAAACGAAGTTTATTTGAATTTTTTTTTCACGGATGAGTGTAACTTTTCGCGACAAATCTAATGACGGTAATTAATCGATAATTGACTACAGTGATGCTAAAGTACCATCCTTAAATTATGCGGTCAAAGATCTCATTAAATTCGTCTAGCGCGGGGTTATGAAGTTAGTTTTGTAAAATATCATTATGTAGTCTATACTATAAGATTCAAAAAAATTGAAAATCCTTCCCACCAGAAAACTTACCCCATCCTCTCACGCAGGACCCACAAATTAGAATTTTTTTTGGTTGAAGCAGGCTCGACCGGCAAAACCAGGCAATCGGCGATGTTTCTGCCCATTCGCTCTGTTTTTTCTCACCGCCGCGCTAGCTTACCCGCCCGCGAGCACCCGCGTTTATCACTTTCCCAAATCTCGCAAAAATCACGGTGCCGCCTCGATGCCTTCCTTCCATCCATCCACCCAGTCCCGCCCCCATGGGCCATCGCCTCCGCCTCCCCAGCAACCCCACGCCACCGCGTCGCCCTCTTCTTCCTGCTCCTCCTCCCCGTCCACCTCGCCCTCGCCACCGCGCAGGCCGCAGGGGTTACGCGGCTTCTCCTACCTCCTCAACTGCGGCGTTGTGCTACTACCCTCGACTCCTCACCCGCCCGCTCACCATCTCTCCTCTCCCGTTTCTCCCTCCCTCTCCCCTCCAAATCCGGCGGCCGGCGAGGCGAGAGCGCGGCCTTCGCTTGCCAGTCCTGGCGGCCGGCGGCCGGCAGCGTTGCTAGGATGTAGCCGCCGGCACTCGGATCTGCCTCGGGGTGGGCCCGCTGGAGGCACGATGATGAACACAGGCCCCGCGACGACTCTTGGCGAGGGGGGGGGGGGGGGGGGGCTCACCTCGCTCAACTCTACGGCGCAGCGGGGCCGACGAGAGGGCCGAAGCCATGGGTGGGCGCTTCAAGATTTGCCTTGCTCATGGACGACGAGGGGGCCGACAGCGACCGTGGATGGCCGATACGGAGGTGGTGTATGCGCTCACTGCCCAGAATCTCCCGTCCCCATCAATTTTGTCGACCAGCTGAGCAGCTCCCTGCTCCACCAAGGATCCATGGGATTGGGAAGCACGAATGTGAGTTCCTAGCATCTACTTTGCTCTTGCTTCGTCTACGCCCGTGTGATGACCAACTTTACCATGCCGTGCAGCCCCCTCAGCCACGAATCTCTTGTGCTGTGTATTAAAGGTAACTACTCCGAAATCTTATTGTCTTTCTTTGTGAGTTGTTGTTGCATGACATTCCTTTTTTCTTATCTGTGTCATTCTGCTTTTTGTTATTTTACAGGATGACTTCATACCAAACTTTGATAACTCACAGAGGGAGCCATCTCTGCTGCTGGCTCGTGTTCCATCTCTATTGTTGAATGGTTCTTCTGGGATTGCGGTATGAGTTTGTATTCACTTTATACAATTGCTACTAAGTCAGATATTTAGGCTGTTTAAACTGTTTCAGGTCGGAATGGCAACAAACATTCCTCCTCACAATCTGGGGGAGCTTGTTGATGCACTTTCTGTTATAGTTCAAAAGCCTGAAGCCACAGTAAGTAATTTGTACCATATATCATGATAAGCCTGTTTGAAAAGGCACTCTGCTGCTATTTTTTCCTGTGATAATTATTAACATATTATCGTAAGGAACAAGGAACAAGAGCAAATATTTGCTTAGCATGGGCATGATATTATTATCACTTTTCATGTCCTGTTGCAGAATCATTGGAATTATTTTGGTGATTGTTAAAGTAACATTGGCAGAACCACCCAGAGGCTGAGGTTGCTGCTCTGCCGCCACCGGCCACCACCGACACCGAGGAGGATCGCGCAGCGGCCGCCACACCAGCCGACAACAATCCCTCCATCACAGTACCGTGGGAAGATTGAAAAATAGCAGACTAAAGTAGAGAAATGGTTTGAGGTAAATAGAACTGTCTTAATGTTGGTAAATTCACAATTTCCCTAAATTTTCTTACAGAAATTTGTATTTTTCAGATATGTGGCATAACGATGCCTAACATCAAACAGGGGATGTTTTAATACATATTTTTGCTTACTATGAGAAGAAGGTATGAACAAATGGATTCTTTTCTTTATTCACACATTGCAATGGTCATTCTTAATTGATCTGTTGAAAGGAAACCATGTTCATCGGCAAGTTGCTTGGATATACCGGTTCTCGTGGGAACCAATGCATTTAGGTCTTCTCATTATTTACAAAAGATTGTGCTGATATAGGATTATCTACTACTATTCTAGGTTTCAATATATTTACAAACTAATTGATCAGGCCTTCAGAGGCTTCCAGGTTCAGCCGTGGTCATCACGAGTGCAAGCTGATAAGAGCAACAACCATATGGAGCATTGCAGGTTCTGTGAATTGTGCTAATAAATAATGGGTTAACAAGCATGCCATTGTCAGCATTGAGTTCATCTCCTGTTTACTCTTCCTGCTATTCCATGAAGATTTGGAGAGGAAGGCTGTTTGTTCTTCCTGCCATTCCAAGAAGATCTAGAGAGGAAGGCTGAGGTGCTCGAGAAGAAAATATTTCTACTTTGGGGCCATGTAAATCACAGAATAAAGTTAGCATAAATTATTGGGAGCTCATAGTTCTTTTTTGGACTAATTTCAGGTTTCCACACTGATACAACAGGATTGACTAATTTCAGGTTTGATTTGATTATTCTATTCTCTTCTCGATTTAATGAATGCTTTGATATTTTCCGCTAATTAAAGATGGGTTGTGATTGATCCAGGAAGAGTATTAGTGATGGGGTTAAATACTAAGACCTTAGCTATCTCTATATAAATGGAGGTTTTTTCCTTTGGGTGTTTTTTCATTCATTAAGTTCAGCTTTTTTATTGCTGTATGTACCAAGCTGAATGTCATACATGAGCTCCAATATGTCTATTCTAAGAGATTTACATGATACTACTATATATATTAAGCTATTTTTGGTACAGTCAAGGACACAGAATGCTTGCTTGGTAGAGCTGACAAGTTCAGGCAATATGGCTACAATGCAGTCCTTATGCAATCTGATTCTGTCAAGTATGCTCTTATGCAACATGTGATTTTTTTTTCCTTCTGTGGCCATTTGTGGAGAGTTTATCTAAATGCCTAAAGCATGGACTTTACAATCCACTTAAAGCAAGATCAAAGTATTGCAGATGCGATATACATCACTAACAGTGTTTCATTCTCCTTTGTGATTTTTGACATTCCTGTTTTCTGCCTTTATTGATACAAAATTTGGTTACAAAATTTTGACATCTCTAACAGCTGAAGGCACTGCAAGATCCCAGAACAAGACGCTCGAGAAACAGGATCGGCGGCAGCAAGGACACGAGGGCTGGAGGGGAGGAGCAACCAGATGGAGGTGCATGGTCAAGCAATCCCCGTTAGTTCATGACCGCAGGCTAGGCGTCCGAACAAACAGAGTTGTAAAGGTGTAAAGGGTAGCCTAGACAATCCTGTAATTGTGTTTGATGGGATGGCTTGTCCAAAGTTAAACGAAAGAATCAATATTGTTGTCTCCTCGTAATCGCATTGAATCGTCTCTTTGGGCTGTTGTAATACTTCATTTGGAAGGGTCTTCTTCACCAGCAGGTTGCTCACAGATAATGTTGCTTTACTACGTTAGTTGCAGGTCACTACTTTACACATACATTTGGATTCAAACATTGGCAGGCTTTGACTGAGCCTCTCGTTTGGAATGTTAGTTGGTGGTCAAAGGTTCCAAGATGAGGGCATGAGGCTCAAGCTGGATAATATCTTTTGTTCTATTTTCAAATTTTTTGCTTCATTTTCATGTATTCTTCTGCTCCTAAATAAAGTTATTTTTTCATCTATTGGTTGTTCTCTTAAAGCTAAGTTCGTTAGTTAGCATTAGAATTATAAGGCCTTTCTTTACAGTGCTGCAGTTTTTAGGTTTGTAGGTTGAGTATTCTGGCCATATTTGCATAAGGTGTTTTCGAAGTGGTCCAGGGGATTCGAGAATTCCACGCCGTGCAGGTCGAATTCCACGCCATATATGCAGCGGGATGCATTGTTTAGATGTGTGCCAGCGAGTTGGATGCAGAAGGTGGGGGTTTTGTCCCACATCGCCAACACAAGGCATGCGCGGTCAGCTTATAAGCGTGGGTTGTCGCTATTATTTTGAAACACGCACACTTGAGAAATCGTCCTTGCAGATCGAGTCCATTTCTAGGTTCCTCACGTGTTGAGCCCGATGAGGGCCCTTACCCCCTTCATAAGCAACTTTTTTTTACAATCTTTTACGCATTTTATTTTGCAGCAACAATATCTTCCTTCCTTGCAGCTGTCACAGTGATTCATGCCCGTGTCCGTGTGGAGATCTAACAAAAATAGAAACTATTTTTGCTCCCCATACTTATGAAAATATTTATGATTGTAACTAGGGTGGAGATATTTGGTATATACATTCAAAACTCATATAAACAAGTTATGAAAATATTTATGATTGTAACTAGGGTGGAGATATTTGAATTAATGAATTCCCTAAGAAGCAGCACATACCAAATTTATTTATGATAATTTTAGTAGTTCATTTGATGCAATCCAATTAGTTTTACGTAATTTTGCTTTTTAAACACGTGCCACATGCAGACTCCTATCAATTTCAAATATCTGATTCCTTTGTTGATGGCCAAGTAGCTCAATAGTTTCAACTTCTGAAGTTTGATGTCTCCTGACAAGATGTAGATGCTAAATTTGAGATTACAGAAAGGTGGATAATGGAAATAGGTTTGCAGAGATTACCCAAGACATTACCAACATTACTGCAAATGTGACGTCTGGATGGAGCATTTTGAAGGAAACATTTCCAGCTAGGAGTGCCCCTTTCAATAGTTATCATGCTGCCACTATTGCACAGGTACATGGCCTCTGGTTGTATTAGCATTTTAAAGAAGATATGAGAATCTCTCACACATGAATTTTTCCTCATCAGATTGATGAAGGCTATTTTTTGGTGGATCCATGGAAGGTGCTCTGGATGTCAAAATTTGGTTGTAGTGATATAGTGTGGGTTCAATACTCAGATTTGTTTTTACTAAAACATTTTACATTTTTAGGGTGGTCACTGGCATCCTCCGGCAGTGGCTGACGAGCAATTTGGGGTGCCTATATGGAATCCTGTTCTGTTTCAGCTTGCCTCTGGTGAGCTACTTCTTTTTTACAATATTGGTCAAGAGGTCCAGGAGTATGACATTTATTTATGACCTTTTGGCCTCTTATCTCGCATAGAGTAGGCTGATCCAGAGAAATAGATACAAAGTTTGACCTTGTTGTAACTAAAATCCAGAGTATGACATTGTTTTTCCGCATTGTTTTTTAAACTTTTTAGTGAGATTGATCCTAAGAGAATTGAAGCCATGAAGAAAGTTGAGGCTCCTACTTGCAAAAAGGATTTGCAAAAGTTTCTGGGCAAGGTAAATTACTTAAGAAGATTTATTTCTAACTTGTCCGGAAAGATTGATGCTTTTACTCCTATTCTTCGGTTAAAGAATGAAACCGAATTTACTTGGGGGGGCAAAACAGCAAGAGGCATTTGAGAAAATTAAGTATTACTTGTCTTTGCCGCCGGTTCTTAAAACACCTAGGAGAGGTGTTCCTTTTAAACTTTATATAGCGGCCGAAGATAAAGTTATTGGGGCTGTTTTAACTCAAGAAACTGATGGCAAAGAGTATGTTGTTACCTACATAGGCCGACGACTTAATGATTTGGAAACAAGGTATACTTTTATTGAGAAGTTGTGCTTGCCTTTATATCATGCTTGTACTAAATTGCGATATTATTCACTATCTAGTACTTGCATAGTAGTTTGTCAAACCGATGTGATAAAACATATGTTACAAAAGCCGATTTTGAGTGGTAGAATCGGCAAGTGGGCATATACTTTAATAGAATATGATTCGGCTTGTGAACCTTTGAAATCTATGAAAGATCAAATTATAGCGGATTTCATTGTTGAGCATCAGATTAATAATGAGCATGATTTAGAAATTGGCCATATTTTTTGCACACCATGGAAGCTTTATTTTGATGGATCGTTTTGTGAATATGGGAGAGGAATTGGTGCTGTCCTTATATCTCCAAGTGGTGCTGTTTTTGAGTTCTCAAACTAATTAGAAGAGTATTGCACAAATAACCAAGTTGAGTATGAAACATTATTATTTGGCTTGGAGATTTTACAATCCATGGGCGTGAAGCATGTTGAAGCTTTTGGTGATTCGCTTCACGTTGTGCAGAAAGTGTCCAAGGTATGCCAATGTTATAAGGTTCGTTAAACGCATATCTTGATAAGTGCCTCGACATTATTTCTTTTTTTGATTAATTTGTTATAAGACATTTGTCAAGAGAAAAAAATGGACAGGCTAATGCTCTGGCTCAGCAAGCATCTGGTTATAATGTTAGAAAAGGAAAATTCAATATTAGAAAACCAATGCAAATCAAAGCCGAGTTGTAGGTTCTGGACGAACCGGTCCGACCGGTTGCAGCGACCGGTCTGACCGTCCAAACCGGTTTGACCGCCCAGTTAGCGGAAAACACCAATTCGGCCGTGATTTTGATCAAACTTATCAACAAGAAAATAGAAGAAAATCCTAAGAGGTGGCATGAAGTACTATCTGAAGCATTGTGGGCTCATCGCATATCTCGTCATGGTGCTACCAATGTTACTCCTTTTGAGCTTGTGTATGGTCAAGAGGCCGTTTTACCAATTGAGATAAATCTGGACGCTTATAGATTGGCTAATCAAAACGATCTTTCCGCCGTTGATTATTATAATTCAATGATGGATAATATTGATGAGGTGACCGACAAGCGGATGAAGGCTTTGAAAGAGATTGAAAAAGACAAGCTTCGGGTTGCTAGAGCTTACAACAAGAAGATAAAAGGTAAATCTTTTCAAGTTGGAGATCTAGTTTGGAAGACAATATTACCTCTTGGGATAAAAAACAATAAGAATGGTAAATGGTCGCCAAGTTGGGAGGGTCCGTATAGGGTTGTTAAAGTTATCTTCAGGAATTTTTACATGATGGAGACGCTGCAAGGAGATCGACTACCTAGAGCTATTAATGGAAGATACTTGAAGAAATTCCACCCTAGCGTATGGCAAGACGATGAAGAAAAGATGGCCGATTTGTGAAAATCGCCCTTAGCAGTATTTTTTAGGCCCTAGTATTGTATAGCATATTTCTGTTATTTGCTTTTTAGCTTGTAAACACACTAAAAAGCAGGGGGCATATGTTGACAACCAAAATTGGCACCTGCCGAGGCCGACCGGGCTGGTCTGTACAGACCGAGTATAATTAGGGTTTTTGTAAAGAGTCCTTTTGTAATCCTACTCGTGAAGGGTACGTCTTCTCCAGCCTATAAATATAAAGGCTAAGGCCGATTGAGGTTATTCCCAATCGAATCAACTAAAAAATCGCATTACTTTTTTTTTTGTCTCTCAAACCCTAGCCTTTTCCAACCCTAGATTGTTTTCTTCCTTCATCTCTATAGCGTTTGAAGATATTCTGAGTGGCCTGCCGACTTCAGAGCAACCCTAGCGTGACGAGCTCCGACGGGGTCCCTCCCGAGCTCGCCGTTCTAGGCTTTCAGCGAATCCCTGCAAGAATTGGTCTGACCGGTCGGCGGCACTGGTCTGACCGGTCGGCGGCACCGGTCTGACCGGCCTGCCCAGAGTTTCGTGGGTGTTGATCGTTTTGACGATCGTTCGCGCGTGCTAGCGCATTCGAGTGTGTTTGTGCGATTTTGTGTCAATACACGTACCGGGCATATGACAGCTATGACGAAAGAATGCACTATTGTCCTACAGATTTGGACACTGTAGAGTGGCACTATCTGGTGAAGTTTTTTGGTACTCCTGAATTCCAGGTTTGATGACATGTACTCTCTTCTTATGAATTAAAACCACTTCAACTGGAAGCAAAGCTTTCGGGCACTGATATTTTTACGTATCACCGCAATGTGCAGGCTAGAAGTGCCAGGAATACTCAGAATCGGCTTCTTAGAAAGACACAACATCTGGCTGGCTCCAAGCCTTTTTCTCAGTTGAGTTACGAGAAGGTAATAACTTGACAATCACATGTTTATGCATGTTACAGCAGCATACTGTTTGATATTTTATTTCTTGCCAAATCAGAGGGACCCAGAAACTGGGGAAGAGCTGAATGATTTGGACCTTTGGTTGATGACGCACACTAAGGATGGGTCATGGACAAACCAAACATCAAAGGATATATATGTGAGCTCCAACTAAGTTTTTTGATTTCATTTAGTACTTGATGATGCAAAGATGGTAACTGCAATTACAACTCCAATTTAATCCATCTGTGCCTTTTCAATGGCAGGATACAGCAAGCGCCAAAATTTCAGAGAGGGAATCGAATGCTTCATACGGCAACATCGTTAGAAACGTGGAGAGAAACCTGATTTTCCAGAAAGCATACCAGGAAGTCACAACTTCCAAAAAGAAAAGGTTGCATGGTAATGGATACATGGATGTGTACCCAACTAGAAGGCAGCTACTGCTTAAGGACTTCAACAACAGATCCATGACTGAGCAGCAAATTCATGAGGAAAACTTAGCCATTGAGGAATCACTTGGGAAGTTACACAACCACATGGCACGACGAGATGCTGAACAGTTGGAGGAAATGGCAACTTTCATGCAAGAATTTGAAGCCCAAAAGGAAGAGCATAGGCTTGCGATGGAAGCGCTGCAGGAAGAACATAGGAAGGAGTTGGAAGAACTGAGGAAGGCAAGGGAGGCCGATAAAGAAGCCCTTAAGAAAGAGCTCCTCTCAATGATGAAAGAAGCACAAGGAAATGAAGCTTTACACCAGGTATACTAGAAATTTATTGCAAATTCATAACACTAGAAATTGAGAGTACAGATTAGCATCTCTTATGAAATATGTACATGTAGACAGCACAATAATTTAAACTTCCAAACTTCCTCGAGGATTCTATTCTAACCAAAATATAATTGCAGCCAAACAATGATGGAAATAATGGAACTACACAAGGGTCTGGTGCAACCCACATTACTCAACAAGATGAAGAACAAACTAACACTGATGCACCTCCTTTACCTCAGGTATTCCTGATTACAAATCAAATGTTTAGCGTCATTTCATACTACAAATTATGGAGCCTAATTTTTTCACTCCAACTTATTTTTTAGCAGCAGCAAACTCAACCCATATCTAACCAGCCTTCAGTTGGTACTCGCACTACTAGAAGTACTGCTGTAAACAAAGAAGCGAATACATGGGCGTCTTATATTGGTCCGCAACATCTGAAGGAACAATTAGCTGCTAGAAAAAGATCATCTGCAAACAAAAAGAAGGACCAAGTTAGCAAATCACAGGTTCTAGTTGAGGAAACTTCCCCCTTCCTCTGCTTAATTATTCTGTTTCACCTGTCAAAGTGTCAGGTTTTGTTATATGCTCTCAGTCTGACTAGTGCTGTACCAATTACTTGACAAGTTTAGTTTCATATTATGCAAATAACAATGTCTTTCTTTCGTTTCAGGACTACCTGAGTGCACCGATAACTGATGGGAATCGAATGTCTACGCGAAGGCTGCGTGATGGCTTTGCTCAACTCCAAACCAGATCAAACAATGTCCTTGCACAATTGTGTTAAACATTTTATGTCTTCGGGAATGCAGTGTTTTCTTAAATTTGATAGTATTTCATCCATGGATATTGTGTTATGGGTGTGAAATGAAATATTATATTATCATATATTGTTTTCAATTATCTGTTTGGCCAACAAAGTGTGCGTGGAAAATTCATATCCAACCGCTTGTTAAGCGTGGCAATATAGAATTCACCATAAAACATTCCACGTGGCAATAGGGGCTTCATATTATCGCAACCCAACGTTTGAGTGGCAATACAAGAGCCCACCTATAGTCACCGCACAATAATCGTGGCAATAGTGTTGCCCACTTATAGCAACCAAACAACTGTAGTGGCAATACAACAGCCCACCTATAGCAACCAAACAAATATGGTGGCAATATCGGTACCCTCCTATAGCAACTGAACAATTGTAGTGGCAATACAACATCCCACTTATAGCAACCAAACAAATATGGTGGCAATATCGGTACCCTCCTATAGCAACCGAACAATTGTAGTGGCAATACAACACCCCACCTATAGCAACCAAACAAATATGGTGGCAATATCGGCAGCCTCCTATAGCAACCGAACAATACTAGAGGCAATAGAGGTCCCCACGTATAGCAACCATACAATTCTAGTAGCAATAGCGCTACACACTTATAGCAACCAAACTTTCAGAGTGGCAATAGAGGAACGACTATAGCAAATAGAACCGTGTAGCGTGGCAAAAGCGGGATCTACCTGTAGCAACCAAACTATGACCATGGCAACAGAAGACCACATATTACCACGTTTTATGTCTGTTGCAATACACATTTTGCAACGTCCCTTTTCCATTGCAAAACTCCTTATTACCACGCTTTGGTGCGTTGCAAATTGCACCTAGGCCAACGACATCTGCTGTTGCAATACGTTCTATCACCACCAACCAACCGTTGCCTTTTCAGTTAATTGCCACGGTTCATTCCGTTGCAACAGAAGTTTTTTTCCAAATAGCAAAAGTGGTCTCGTGG
Organism: Panicum virgatum; assembly: GCF_016808335.1. Classification (NCBI taxonomy): domain Eukaryota; kingdom Viridiplantae; phylum Streptophyta; class Magnoliopsida; order Poales; family Poaceae; genus Panicum; species Panicum virgatum. The sequence goes on from NC_053137.1 coordinate 29,774,081, forward strand.
TAAAAACCCTATTGCTACGGAGTTTTGCACCACCACTTCTAATAAAAAAAGTCCTTTCCAAATACACATATTGCAACAGTTTTAGGCATATTGCAACGGATTTTGTCCGTTACATAACCTTGATTTTCTAGTAGTGTACACAAGATGCTTGAGATGAGAGGTGAGTGTGGGGTGTGTGTGTTCTATTCTCGCCGCCTCCCCTTGTATTTATAGGGGGGAGCCACGGTCTCTTCCTCCAAGAACCGACGTTAGGAGCCAATGGGAGGCCGCCATGTAGCTGGCTGAAGGCGGTGGGGCCCATGGGCTGGTCGGCCGACGGCCATGGCTACCAACGGCCCCCAGCTTTGGCTAGTGGGTTGTCCTGGGCTTCCTTGTCTGATCCCCGTTGGTCTTGGCCTGTCTTGAGTGGTCTGAGCTGGGTTCTTGGGCTACACTTGGTCCATTTGAGTCTAAATCGGTGCTTTGATAATTTCTGTGATTTTATATCGGGCCAAAGTGTGATTGCATCCTGCATATTAGCTCAAAAACACATCTTGCACTTTCTAGAAGGTAAAATGTGGTTTAGGGATTTATTTGGATAAAGATGCTTGTAAGAAATGCAAACTCTTATGATTTTCTGATCAAGTTGACACCTGGAAATGATCGTTAGTGAGCGTCAACAAGGAACAAAAGTACTTGATTCCAAAGAGAATGCTCAGCTTGAGATCTTGGAGGCGACGAAAGAGTAGATTTGTTCTTGGAGAGAGAAAGAGGTGCCGATGGAGAAGAAGATGGAATAGTGGAATCGGATATTTATAGTGTTTGCCCCCAGGGGCATAATGGACCGGAGATTTGATGCGCCGCCAGCACGAGGTACGCAAGGGCTGGTTTGAACACTGTTTGAGGCGTTGGTTCGGAAAGGCAATCATGACTGGAACAAATTTCGGAGCAAAAAGATATAATACTTTGAAACTGGGGGGCATGTATTGACGCCGTTTTTTGACATGTGTCAATATAAACAATAAAATGGAGAAAGATTGCCGATTTGGAAGGTGCCAACGCGTACGGTATGGGAATCGGCCGATAATACCGTTGCCGATGGGCCAAAAGAATATTCCAGATTCAGTCAGATTTCAGCGATCTAGTTTCGATTCGGTTTGTTTTGTTTAGGAAATATATTTCTTTTTTGTCAAGATATGTGTTTGCCGTTATTGGCTAGGACTTGTTAGTTTAGGGTATAATAGCAGTTGTACGGGACCTGAGAAGGTTGATACACATCCAATCAAACAAAGCTTTATAATTTTCTTGCAATTTACTTTCTTTGTCGGCGACTTCACTATTTTCTTTTTTGCGAGTTCTTTCGAGCCGATCAAGGACGTCTCACATTCAAGCGACTTGATTTGCTGGTAAGTTTTCGTTTACCGAGTAAATCTAAGCTTTAGTCAACCGACGCATCATTGTTGCTTCGTTTAGATTTATTCAAAAGTTATCGAATTCGATCTAGGTTTTGATTTCGGGGCTCATCGCTGTTGTCTCATCTAGATTGATTCACAATTTATCGATATTTGCTAGATTTATAGGTTTTTCCTATTATTTTAGCTCTTATTGAATTTATCTGTCTTGGAATATGTCTAATAGGCTGTGGAATCTTGCAATGTTCATCAAAGATATTATAAAGCCGATTTAGATATGTTTCAAGCATCGTGAAACAACTTTATTTAAGTTACACATTCGTAACTTTTATATTGCTGCATGTGTGCAATCGGCTGTCTTGGCCGATTCGCTGTTTTCTGCATCGGCTATACCTTGTGATACGCATTTGTGTTTGTGGCACCCTAGGTGTTCAAATTTTGAAAAGAAGTTTCATAGTAAAATATCATGTCTAAAAGAGGGAATGAAAAGTAAAAAAATAATTCTCAAGATGACTTTAGTAATTAAAAGAGAAAGTATCGATATGAATATATGAAGTTCTTGTAACTTTGAAATCAAGTCGAACATGTACATGCAATTTTATAGGCATATTCAACATGAAAAGATTAACAAATGTCTAATTAAACACTGGGTGTAAAAGTGACAAAAGTCACATGAAATGACAAGTCCTTTAATCGATAGTTTTGAAAATAATTAAATAACTTTGAAACCTTTGCTCAAATGAACTCAAGGCTGAAATAAAAGTTGTAGATCTCAAAAAACTGAACAAAATTTGTATTCAAAAGTTTTTCGTTTGACCTCAGGAACAAGGAGAAAAACTTAGATTACAGCGGAACCCTGTTTTCCCATTATTTATGAAAGTGCCCCTGAACTCATCTCTCTCCTCCCTCTGTTTTTCCCTCATGCGCGGAGGTGCCGTGACACTGCCGTACGCTGGCGTCGCCACCAGGCCGGCCACGCGCCGCGCCCCCGACCAAACCCACCTCGTGCCCCCGGTATCGCCCCCTCTGGCTCCTCCTTTCGCGCGACACGCGCCCTTGATGCCTGGCGACGCGCCACGCCGCCCGCGCTGTTGTCGACGGCCATCGCCGCACCTGTCCGTCGCCGGCCACACCTCCCTCTGCTGTGCCGCGTCCGAGTTCACCTTCCCCTCCCTTCATGCCTATAAATGCCCAAGCCCCCTGTACCGCGACCCTGCTCGCCCAGAGCTCCACTGCCCCCTCGCCATGGCCGGCGAGCTCGCCTCGCCGTGAACCTCCATCCACTGCCCGCGCGACGCCCAAATTGACCCCCCAAACCGGTTTATCCACCTCCCCAAGATCCTCCCTAGCCCTGCCACCCCCTCTCCGCCCCACTGGAGTGCCGCTGCCGGCGAGCAGTGGTGCCGCCGGCCACCGGCGCCCGCGGCCAGCCCTCCTCCGACCGCCTCCGCCCCTAATAAGGGCCTCCGCAGGTGCGGCTTGGCCTCCCTATGCTCCCTCGCCTCTTTCCCCTCACAGCCATGGCTCCCCCTTGCTGGAATCCGGCAAGGAGTGCCGCCTCCTCTGCACAACTCCGGCCAGGGACCCATTCATAAGGAAATAAAACGTTTCACGGGTTTGGCTGTAAAAAGAGACTAGATTAAAAGCTGTGAACTTTGAAATTCAATAACAATTCATAGGAAAATCGTAAAAAATGCAAACTCAATTGTTCTAAAATCTGTGAAACAAACTCTACAACTTTCTCAATATGGCCATGAACTGATTCTCAATATTTTTGGCTCTAGATTTAAAACTAGATAAAATAAGACTTAATTGTTCTAGGAGTTATATACATGAGCTGCATATGATCTTTGGACAGTAACTATGTACCCGAAAGTTAAACTCTGTGTAAAATTTGTAGGCTCAGAAAATAATTGTAGCTATAAGTTTTACTTGGATCTTGTTCTAGGCTAGGAATAAATGTTAAATTTTGTTCTTGATGTTCCAATAAATATTTTTGGATGAAAATTTTCCAGTATTCATTTGATACAAAAAGAACAATATGGTAAAAGTTTGAAAGCTATCACAACTCACTAGCTATGGGTTTTGATTTAATCGATGTTTAATAGTGCTATTCATGATAAATAGTTATAAAGCTTGGAAAATTATGAAACTTTTATTAGTTGCTACATTTGAGTAGATAAACCGGCTGGTAAAGTTTGAGGACCAAATCCTTTGTAGAACAAAAGATAAATAAATGCTTTTGTGATCCTAGATCTACAATGTGTATTTTGTTCATGTTGTAAATGCGTAAATGCTGCACAAAAATTTTGGGATGTTTCACTTATAATTATGCATATGCTAAGTTAAGTAAATGCAATATTAAATATTATTCTGTAGAAAAATGATGATATTTTACTGAAGCATGTTCATGCTTAGAGTAGGCTCTAGTAAAAATTTGAGACCCAGAAACGCTCTAGAACTCTCTATATATTTTAGTCTTATTATATGTAAGTTGTGTTTGTCAAAATTTTTGCTCCTGTTTTACACTTAGAAAAATTCTGATAAATATATAGTATTCTTTTTATCTTATTGTAAACACTCAGTAAAAATTTGAGCATCAGTACCTGCATAATTTGTTCTGTAAAAATAGATCTTTGTTCTTGCAGTAGCTGTTTGTTGTATTTTCATGTTTTATCTGCTGCATTAAATGAGCTAAAATTTATACAGCAAGCACTTTAATCAAAGAAGTATCATGTGTAAAATTCTCAACACCAGAAACTGTATCTAACTTCAGTTGTAAGTGTCACAAATTTATTCTAGTATTAGTTCAGAAAAATGACATTTCTACATATAATAAATATAAGGAACGACCCATAATTACCTTATGAGCTAAGTTAGTTAAATAACTACTCCATAAATAATTGCCCAAGAAAATATAATAAACTTGTTTCGTAACAAAACTGGTGTTTTGTTGGACTACAACTTTATAGTGAAATGAATATTGAAGCTTTATGATTACAATAACTCATACATGTGCATTCATATAGAATCGACCACTCTCATCGATGGAACATATGAGTTAATTCCCGAGTCCGAGAATGAGCAGTGTGAAGCTAATTTGAGTCTAACTGAAGTTGCCAAAGACCCGAACCAACGTTCAGAAGAGTCTAAGGCTAACAGTGCCCAAGAAGGCAAGCCTCGGTGCATTTAAATACCTATTATTTTCAAGTTTATGTAATCTATGTTGTAATTTATTTATCTGTGCATTTATGTTCCCAGGAGTTGATTGTAACCATAGATGCATGATCCTAGGTTCTCATGTACTGACTACCTAGGGTTAAGCTCGATTAGTTGCGCTGCTAATTAGGACCGGTAAAAGTCGAGTGGTTTCCTGCCTCTCGCGAGATTATAGGTTCTGACTTGTTATATACTGCAACTATAAGATTTACGGGCGGGGCCATGGTATGATGTAGTTGCCCCGTCTGTGTAGTGAAATGATGCTAAGGCCGCAGTGTGTGGTCAAATTTGTTAAGCATTTGAACGTACTAGCCACATGCTGAGAATATGGTAATCAGTAAGCTCAATACCTAATTGGACCGTGGCGTGGGACATACCTCCCCACCATCTTTACTTCGGTTCCATCTAGCTAATATGCGGGTACAGAGTCTGCGTACTCTGTAGTCAAGGGCAGTGGGCCTATCCCACAACACGAGAAGAAAGGGGATGAGTTGCGTGGGTGACTTCGCTCCCCATGTGTGTGTGTTAGGTTTGCCCTGTAAGGTTAAGAAACTCGATTTGAATCATCCGCTTCTCACAGTTTGGAACTGCTTAACATTTCTGACACATAGAGTAAGAAGTGGAACAATGATGATGATGAATATGGATGGATGATTAATTGCTTTCCAACATGGATGATTAGAGATAGATGCATACCTAGAATGGCTAATTGAACTAGAATTATGAAAGTTAAAATCTAAAAGTAAGGATGTACTGTTAGATGCTTTTTCGGCAAAACAAACTCCTCCAGTGAAAAAGCCTTGCATGTCTGGTTAAGTGGACCAAGTTATATTCATTGACGGGTAAGCCTTGCTGAGTATTAGTATACTCAGCCTTGTGACTTTATTTTTAGGTATTGCTTTTGAAGATATGTTTGCTGGTTTAACTGCTTTACCTCTAGGTTGGTTTGTGGAGTGGGTTGCTTCTGCAGCTAACGCTGACTCTACGTCTACAGATTGATGTCTCGTACAGGCATCATCGTGACATCATATTATCGTTAGCTATCGTATTTTCATCCTTCCACTGCAATAATGAACTCTGATGAACTGTTGTAGATAAGACTTCTGTAGTACATGTCTTAATTTCAGCACTGGGTTGTAATAATTTTAAAGTTTCGCTGCAAGACTGTGATGTATGAAATGCGTGTTATTGTAATCTCTGGGCTCGCCTTCATGTGAGTTGTTGCTTGTTCGATCCAGGTTTAACATGGATTAGAGTTGCCTAGCGATGATGGTTAGCGCACTCAAGACGGTTTATTTTGGGGTGGTTCCACCACATCTGGTATCAGAGCTAAATAAGCAGCATACCAGAACTACAACAAGATTTTCTAACAACAAACCCTTAAAACTTGACTTCAAAATATGAAGTTTACAAAAAAATTGCGTTGGATGATTAAGGAAGAGTCTAGAACGTAAAGCCCTAAAGAATTAAGGGTATGGTCAAGGTGGCTTATATGATATGATTGATTTCCAGCACATTACTTTCAGCATTTCAATTCAGTACTTAAATTTTATAATGACGCACCTACGTGAAGGCAAGCACGGTAAGTATCCCCAGTCAGCTGAGGGAGTCTGACCTTCCCGTCAGTGATGTGAGCCGAACGCTGAGCTCAAGCAGTGGCCTACTTGAGCTGCTACCAATATACCAACCATCGGTTGATTATATTGGGAGTAAAGGTCTTAGAATTGGAATTTAATTTCCTGTCTACGACGGTATTCAGTCAATACGCTGTTTTCATAGCGTATGCTTAACATTGTACATACGGCGGGAATTGTATGGATACCGGTTCTATAGTGATCGGTAATGAATGAGAACTCTTCCGTGTTAGATCAGAATTTATTTGAATAGGGATGTGTGAGTTTAGTAGAGAAAACCAGTGTGATGGATGAAGAAGGGCTGTACAGGCCTCCTTAGGAGTTTGGCGGGCCTCGGGGGGCCAGCCGACCCTTTAGTTGGCCTGCTAGGTCCTGTCTTAGGCATGTTGCTTGGAGCTAGTCTATCGGTGTCGTGTGATGTTGGGGAGAGATCTCAAGTGAGTTTGCTCCTTGTGCTTTTGAGAGATCTCCCCCTACACTTATTCTTGTACATGCTTTTATTCAACAAAACAAAAGTGGAAACAAGCAAGGACTCTACCGATTGAAAACACCGGGGAGTCTAAACTTTTATTAAATTTTGAAGAAGTCTAAATTTCTTTTATTTTGTTTTTTAGTTATATTCTATTTTTTTTATTTTATTGCCTCTATGTTTTTTTCATGGCAAGCTAGGCGTGATGGGTAACTTAGCAAGGTGGAAGCATGACTTGAGGATGCATGAGTTATGGGATTACATACCTGAAAGAACTTACCTAGCATGAACGATAATGCAATAGCTAAGCTTCGTGAAGCAAAGCTTTGCACTTTGTTCTGCTTAGTACCTCGTGCACCGGTCCTCCATGGAACTAGGGAGTGTTGTATGAGTATTTGGTTGCTGCATGCTACTCCTTGGTTGTTTTCTTTTTTATTCCCTGCAAAAGGTTAGTAGACAACAAATACTCGAGGCATGTTTAAAGAAGTTTTTGAATGGATTTCATCTTTGCCTTGAGATTACTTGTTCACATCTATGCTTTAAGGAAAAATCAGATTTGGAGGTTCAAAAGCCATGGATCCCATATTGTTTTGCCACTATTTTATTTCATCATTTTTTTCAAGAGAGAGATATACTTTTTTTTTCAAAGGGTATTTATTGTTGTTCACCTATTTTTATTTTTATTTTTTTTAGAAAAACTTAAACAAGGCTGGGATAAAACTGCATGAGCGTAACGGGGCATTTTGGCAAAATACTCACAGTGCACCTTGAAAGGTGATTTGTGCCTCCTTTGTACGTTGTGCATTTTTTTCTTTTGAAGTACATCTCGAGCCTTGGTTTACCTCCAGTATGAATTTAGCTTCAGGACTTCCCATCTGTTTGAAATCTGGCCTGCAGGGGTTAGTCCGCAAAATATATACATCCAATGCCTATGAAAGTATGAACTCTGATGGGTCATTAATCAAATTTGACACAAAGTCTCATTTGATTAAAGATCCTAATCATGAGGCTTAAACCAGAGCATACCAAAAAATAGGCAAAAGTTGTATGCATCTTGTAAAATCAAGCTATGCTCAAAAGGAGATAAATAAGAGTGAAGGATTGATGAACATTGACTTACCTTAGCACATACCTGAGCATACTTACCAGTAGCATATATGGATGGAAGTCATGGAGTTGCTGCATTGGTGGCATGGTAGCATATGGTTGTTGACGATTCCTCCCTTTGATGTGAGCTTGAAGCGGAGGAGAGCACTCAGACCATCCCTACTCAGGCGAATAACAAGGCTAGGTTGTACACATAGCCAGCGTGTAGAAATCATTGACCTTGGTGGCATGATCCGTTGGCACAATGCTTTGGGATTGGAGGTGCAAGGTACGTCTCCTTTCTTTACATATGAGCATGTGCCGAACGATGTGGAGTAGCAAAGCCCCGGATCATAAGAGGAACATTCCTCTTCTTTGCGTGCATTGGGGCTGCTAGTGATGCTATGCAAAGCTGGCAGCGGATGAGAGTTATGGCAAGGCTTTGCCAGCGCACGAGAGTAAGGTTGGGTGGAGCAGGCGGTGAAATGTTTTTATGCTGAAGTGTAATGCCACAGATTGAAGGTGTGCACACAAGACAACCTTTGAGCTAGCTGGCTCACTCTCACTTCCTTCCTTTCTCACACCCCTTTTATATATATACCCCTTTTTTCTCTCTCCTTTTTTTCTTCTTTTTTCTTCTTTTTTTTTTACTCACTCTCTTCTTCTTCTTTTTTTGTTTCCCTTCTTTTTCTTCATTTCATTTTTTTATTTTTCTTTAGAAGAGCAGGCTAATACCAACCTTGGTACGAATGGATCTTATTGCAGGGTGATTTACCAATCTCCCCCACACTTGGACTTTTGCGTCGTACGACACTAAATCAAGTGTGCGGTGTTGGTGCCTTCTTCAGAATGTGCTCCATCACAGATGTACCAAAGTGTTGATGCAGCTCCCATGTTTCCGGTCATCGTATGTCCCCTGTTCTTCTCAATCTTAACCTGCATTGGTTAGGGCCAAGAATACCCAAAGGTGCATACTAGATTGAAAACATGTTCATGCTTATTATAAAGAAGGAGTTTTTTTATATACTATATATACTCCTCCTTTTTTTCTTTTTGATAATCTGGGCTGTCTCCCGGCAGCGCTTCGTTTAAGGTCACGAGCTTGACCATGGGGGCTTCTTCCAGCAGCTATCAATTGGTGATGTAACCCCCGCCTTCACCACCATCCGTCGATCGTGCTTAAGCTGCAAGGTTAGTGCGATGGCGCAACCACGAAATTTACAATGTTTACGATAAACAAAGGCATCTACAACCATCCTTCTAAAAGTTTTTCTAGAGAGTGCTATAAGGAGGTTGCAGCTCGTGAAGGCATTCGTGGCGCAACAAGTGGCTGACTCTGGAGAGGTGCTAAAAGAGCATGGTTTTGGTGATTCCAGGATGAAGCTGCCATGCTCGTCTATAGAACCGTTTTCTTCACACTCCAGAGATAGTGCCTTTGCAGATTCCCTGGCCCAAGGGTTCTCTGTCTCAAGAGGTTCATCGTGGAAGATCATGGTTGTATCCTGATTATGATCAGGATAATCAAAGTGCGGGCTAGTGGGATGAGGCTTTAGCTCTATAAAAGGACGTGTTGGCTGTTCATGAATGGGTAGTTCAAGGGTTTCCTCGAAGTCATCCTCCTCCTGGATGAACAGCTCAGCGTCTTGCTCTAAGGAGGGTTTAGAGGTATCAACGGGCATGACCGCCAACACTTCCTTGAATGGTTCTTCTTGGGGAGCTGGTTTGGCCAAGGAGTTCGTGCTTTGGCCGATGGGCAAGGTGTAAGATCTTCCCCCAAGAGATACTTCTAGTTTCCCTAGAGTAGAAATATCTTGGAAAAGCTTTTCTACGGGATGCCCTATGAGGATGTCGAAGTCTTGGACTTCGAAGACATGAAAGTCTAGAGCGATCTCCGTTTTCATGTGTCAAATTGGAACATCGTGCATAATCCCAATCCCTTTTATAATGCAGCGTGGTCCGGTTCTAAGGAATTTCGTGGTTGGAGTAACACGTCTTTCACCCGAGTGATCGGAAGCGAAAGAGGCAGAAATGATGTTCACCCCAACCGTGAGATTGTAAAATGCTGTGACTGCAGTCCCTTCTATGAAACATGGCATGGTCAAGGAGGGGGCGTGAAATTGAATTATTTCAGATGAAGTCTCCCCTTCTTGTATCCATTCGCTATTCATGACAGCGGCTACCCTCTTTATGGTCTCTTTAAGGAAAACCTTATCGAGACTACTTGGAGGGTTTAGAGGGACTGGTGGCCTTTTCTGGAGGGGATATAATGTGGTGTTGCCAAAGTCTTAGAGTATATGCTCCTCAATATTGAATGGGAATTCTGGAGGAAGGATTTCTTCCTCCTCTGGGTCTTCTGGTTTGGGAGAAGGTTTGGCTGGTGAGTCATCATGGGTAGTTAGGGAATGCATGGACTCAGCTACCAGAGCTTCTTCCTGGATTGAAGGTGCAACTACTGGGAGAGGTTCTGTGAAGGAAGTGTTCTCTAGGATACGATCCAAGAGTGCCATCCCTTCGGACGTGGTTTTGTAGGCAAAAGATCCCCCAGCAGTGATATCAAGCTGTTGGGCTGTTTCATTATTCAGCCCCAACTAGAAATGTTGAAGCAGCACATGGTCGGGAATGGACAAGTCTAGGCTGGCATGTGTAAGCTGTGTGAATCTAGCCCAGGTTGTACCAAGGGTTTCCTTCTCATCCTGACAAAAGTCGAGGATTTCTTTTTGTAGGGAAGCGATGCGAGAAATGGGAAAGAATGCAAGACAAAACCTATTTCGCAATTCTTCCCATTCTCCGTTTACCTTTCCTATGTTATGGGTGTACCATAGTTTTGCTTTCTCAGCAAGGGAGAAAGGAAACAACTTCCACCAAATTGTTTCTTGTGCCATGCTTGCAATTGACAAGCAAGAGCACATCTGCTCGAACTCTCGTAGGTGGTGGTAAGGATTTTCAAGCTCATATCCTGAGAAGGGTTGTTCCCAAACCATGGCTATGAAGCCAGGGTGAAGTTCAAAGCCAGAAGCTGTGATTGGCTTGGATGACTGTGGTGGCTCTAAGAACTCGCCCGAGGGAGCAGAGAGTTGGTGGATAGAAAGGGTGTCCATGGAATAAGGACAAAAAGAAAATAAAAGATAAAAGAAAAGACGCACGAGCAACTAGGTTCGAAGATAACTACAGCAACCGTTCCTCGGCAATGGCGCCAGAAATACTTGTTGGTATTTCTTGATGTTCACAGATAAGATCCGCAAGTGCACGAAAGATACCATTGTAGCACTTCACCCGGAGAGTATTCAGGGTATTCTAATTTCACTGGGAACAGAGGTGCACTGATCTTCTAGCTAGAATAACCCGGGAGAATGAGAAGTAGGAGAGCTTCGGGTTGTGTGGTTTATCTAAGGATAAGAATTAAGGTAAGGTAGACTTAGGTTTGTCACTCGTTTACTTCGGGCACCGGTCTGACCCAGGTATGTTAGGGTCCTCCGGCTTGTTGCTCTACGCCGTACCCGGACAGGGGAGTGCACTAACCACGAAGCAACTTCATAGCGGACTGACGGGGCTATCACCACCCACGGTCTACCCCGCAATACTGTGGAGCACGAGGAAAACAAAAGATAATCTAGAGCCTAAACACCACTCTTACGCCTTCGATTACTTACTCTAGCGTTGCGCAGGGTTTACTCGTCTTTATCAGGGGCCCTCTACTAGAGTATCCGTTACGAGAACGGACGATGAACCCGTAAATGAAAGAATAACTTAAGAATACTAAACCAAGAACTTAACAGAAGATGAACTCCGGATACTTACTCAAATACTCGTATCCGTCGAAGTACAAGATGAAGAGAGGCCGACACGTCCGGCTCTTCTACGATCCTCAACCTCGCACACTCCCTACTCTAATGATACAAGTGGAGCACTACTACTACTTTTCCTCCTTGCGTATGAGAATGAGAGAGAATGGATCCATTGAGAGGGTGTGTGGAGGCCCTTATATAGTGTGAAGAGGTCGTTTCTGGTTGAGATAAGCACGAGAACATTGATAACCGACGTTGGGATGGCGGTGGCGACCTTCCTTCCAAGGCTGAGGGGGCTGGGAACCCGTCCAGGTTTGGCCGAACCAGGGGTTCAGCCGGCCCCACCTGGCCGCCTTTGGATGAGTGACTGTTAGGTGGGCCCTCTTGAGTATTACGCCGGTGCCAGGCTTTGTTCATTGGTTTTCTCTGACTTGTGGGCCCTTCTTTCTAAGTGTGATGCAGGATTAGATATTATGTGCATTTATGTTGCATATTTTATATGCTTTTGTCTTATTCCGTGTATGGGTGCCTGCAATCCAAGAATCACCAAAACTTGAGGAAATGGTTAGCAATAATCCCTATAACTACTTTTGATGGTTTGAATGTTAAGAAAAGATGCAGGAGTTGACGGCTTTATTTTTGACTTAAGGACCATCAACAGCACCCACGAAATCTACAATATTTACAATAAACATATACATCTACAACCAACCTTCTGAAAATTTTGCAAAAGAGGACCTTGAGTTGGTTGTAGTCCTCGTGTGTGCACGGTGCACTAAGCATGCCTGACTCTGGAGTAGTATTGAATGAGCACTATTTTTGTGGCATCTCAAGAGTGAAACTCCCGTGCTCATTTGTGGAACCCTTTTCTTCGGACTCTAGAGTTGACGCCTCACAAAATTCCATGGCCCATTGATTCTCCATCTCAAGAGATTCATAGTGAATGGTTGATGTTGATTCTCGATCATGGTCGAGAACAACATATTCTAGGCCAGCGGAAAGAGGCTCAAACTCGGTCAAGGGTGATGATGAACGTTCATCTTCACAAGAGTGAAGGTTACCCTCCGAGTCGTATTCTTTAGAGGATTCTGCATCTTCCAAGAATACGGGCTCGGATGATTGGAACGGAGTTGTATGCACCATCGTCTTGAGTAGATTTTGCTTGGGAAGAGGCTTTGCCAAAAGATTTTCTAAACGAGGAGTAGTAGTGGCCGAGTCGCTTTCCCTAAGCTTTTCATCTAGGCTCCCATGAGGTGCCAGAAGTTTTTCTAGTGGGAGGCCTAGGAGAAGATAAAAATCAAGGATATCGTAGATGTGAAATTCTAAATGCTCCTTGATTTTGTCTATGGTGATAGGCACGTCCATTGCAATCCCCTGACATTCAAAGTACAATCCGGATGGACTTTTAAAGTACTTGTCGGTTGGGGTTAGAGGTTTGTTACCCACAAGAGTATCCAAGAGGCACTCAGGTATGATGCAAACCTCAGCAACAGGGTCATGAAGAGCTTCTACGATATTTCCCTTCATAGAACAAGTGATAGTTGCATGTAACACCCAGTTTATAAAAGGACATAAACCGAGCAATCATATACGTGCCAGGATCAAGTCACACGTATATACAATAGAATGAACAGTATATCACAGCACATATCACGTAAAAAGATATAATAAAGCGAGTACGAATGTTATTTATTACATAAATGACAAAATGTCTGATACAAAGTATGCGAAAGCGTAAAACAGGTACGGAACCCTCGGAAGCTGGGCGCCACAGGGACGTCGACTAGGAGACGAACGCCTAGAAGTCCTCATACTCCTAGTAGCTCCGGGTGAACTCCTCCGCGTCGCCGGGAACTGAGCAGCAGTAGGGTGTCCCCAAAGAGAACAAGAGGAAAAGGGTAGAGTAGGCAAGAGTGAGTACACAACTTGTACTCAAAAGTATAACAAAAACTATGAGGCTCTAAGGTTGGCTGACTCAACTGCATTAGCTTTTAATCTTGGCAAAATTTTATTAAAGCTAATTACTACAAGTTGATGAAATTACCATAACCCAGTTACATAGTAATTAATCAAAATTAAATTATGAACTACTGAGAACCAAACCAAACCAAACCAAACCAAGCCACCCGGGGAACCCCCCCCTAATCAAAGGAAGATAACCCCACTAATCAAAAGGAGGATCTGGGCCGCTCATAACCGTGAGCACGGCTAGTATACCAGTTTTACACTCTGCAGAGGTTGCACATCTTTACCCACAAGTCGTGAGCTACGCTAGTTGTTTGTCACACTTCCTTAGGTGAGATGGCTAGCAAGCACACTACGAGGCCGTTACAAAGAATCTCGTTGGTAAGGAGTAACCGCGAGGGTTGGATCGGCGATGATGGAGCAGGTCTAGTGGGCGTCAAGACACGTAGCACAGACGAGGCCACTCAGTACGAGGGCCATAGAAGCTTACCACCCTTGCCTCGCAGGTAAGTTACTCCAAACCAAAAAGACCTAATTAGTAAACCAAGACCATCCCATTCCAGTCTTGTGGTAGCGCTGTTGTCCCAGGTTGTCGCTCTATGAACCGGTCCTTATGGAGAGTGGCCAACCAAGCACTAAGCACCGTGCTGGCCCCCTAAACCAAGTTTCTAGAAAAACCAATTTTTAACGAGACGTGAGCCACTCAAGCATAGAACATAGAGGGCCACTCTCAGAATTAAGTTGTATATACCATTAATCAAATTAATTAAAAAGGACCAAGTGTGTTATAGCGCGGCACCTAGCACAACTAACCAAAATGCAACCCAAGGGATATATAAAGGATAAATGTGGCTAGGAAATCCTTATAGGCATACAATATTAAAATGCAGTATGAAAATGTATTTAAAAGTGATAGGTGGTGTTCATGTTATACTTGCCTTCCTCAAAGTGCTCCTGCTGCTCAAAGTGTCCAGCGGAAGCTGGCTCCTGGTACTCCTTCCACTAATCAACGTCTACTCACGATCGCAACGCTAAAACAAGTCCAGCACATACACATACATGCAAACAAAGGCAAACACTAAGAAATAGTACAAAAATACATAAAAACAATACATACAACGATCGTGTGGACATAAAGAACACCTAAAACGGAGCTAGAACGCGAAAACTAGGGCTAAAACAAGGTCCAGGGGCTAAACTGCAAGAAAACAGGGATTCCAGGGGCTTCTGTGCAAAAACTAGGGACCTAAACATGATTAAACCGTAGCTGCAGGGGTTAGCACGTAAAACTGCCAGGGGTGGACGGCGGCTTCTATTTCTGGAAAATGCAGGGGCCTAAATGCTAAAAACAGGGCCTATATGGAATTATTTTTCAACTAGAATGGACTGCGGGTTTATTTCGCAGAAGTCTGAGGGCTCTTTAGCAAAAAGGCTAGGCCGAAGGGGTATCTTCTAATCTGGGCCATCGGTTTTGGATCTGACGATCCGGACCCGATCTGGATTGGATCTAATCTCGAGCGTCGGTCTCAGATCGAACGGCTCGGACCTAACTGGGCGCAGGGGCGGCGGTGGAGCTCGCCGGGGAACCAATTCCCGCGGTGGCGCGACTTGGGAACTCGCCGGACTTCGGTGTTTTGGGTGTTCCCGGGCTCAAATCGACCGGGCTTTGGGTCTAGGATGGACTACACGCCATGCATAATCCACCTATGGCCTTAGCAGGGCTAGGGAAGGCTCGGAGCGGCGTGCGCAGTGGTGGTGGCGGGTCTGCGCGGCGGTGCTCGCCAGCGTGCGGCGTGCAGGCCATTCCGGAGCTGGATTGAGTGTGCAAAACGGTCAGGAGGGGACGCTGATGCTCACCGAGGTGCAGAGCGGGCTGGACGGCCGGGCAGGGTCGATGGCGACGTTGACCAGTGGCGGAGCGGAGGCAGAGCTCGCGGACGGGGTGCTGCAGTGGTCCTCCGGATGCCTGGATCTCCACAGGCAGGTGCGGCGATGTGCTGCGAAGGTGTACCAGGGGTCAGGACGAGGTAAGGGTTACCGGCGGCGAGGAAATCGGGGCGGTGGGCCGACTTACCTGCGGCGGCGTCCGGCACAATTCCGGCCGCTGCAGGTGATGTGGTCAAGGATTGTGGCCGCAGGGTCGCTCCTGGTGCTCGGGTGGAGCTTCTGCGGTGGCTCTTGGAGACTGGGGTGCTGTGGGTGGTGAGAGCACGGCGGAGCAGAGGGTGCTGCGCGGCGGGGCAAGGCAGTGGGGTGGCTAGGGTTTGGTACGACGGCTGCGGGATGGGAGGAGGGCGCAGAGGGTCACGGCCACTTAAGGAGGGTTCCGGGGATCTCGGCGTGTGGGCTTGGGAAAATCGCGGCGGAATCCTCGGCGAGGATCATGGCAGCCGTTTGCGCGACAGGGATGAAAAGGGAAGGAGAAGCTGACATGCGGGGCTGCTCTGTCAGAGAGAGGAAGGGGGTGATGCGCGCAGGGTGGTGGTCGGGTGCGCTGACATGCAGGGCCGGCGTGACAGGCACCGAGCGGGGCGCGGCGCGTGCGGACGCGGGGCGCTGGGCTAGCTGACGGGTGGGGCCCATGTGTCAGTTTGAGGGAGCGCGCGCGTGGCTAAGGCGAGGCGAACCGGGCTGAGCGCGGGGAAACGGGCCGCGGGGGCAGAACGGGCTGGGCTGGTAAGGAGGAGGAGGTGGGATGCTGGTTTTGATTTCTTTTCCTTTTCTATTTCCTATTTCATACCAAACTAAACCTATTTGAATTCAAATAAATTTGAATTCAAGCCTATCCACTCAAGCAAAATGAAAACCATGCACCAGCATGAATGCACAAACAAGTTAACCTAAAATAAATTTTAATTACTTGTGAAATAAAAATTAATTAAATGCAAGGCTAATCATAATAAACCTTAGAAAATTAAATAAACTCAATTTATTATTTAATGCTGAAATTTAAATTAGGGTGTTACATTACAGAGGTTGGGCTAATCCAAATTGCTTCGGAAACACGCTTTGCCTCCTTTGGCCAATCCATTATGGGTGTACGATGGGAAATTATATCGAGGGTCTCATAAACACACATCGATTTCATAGGCTCCTCATGCCTAAGATGATTCAAGATGTTTTGGACGTTTCGTAAAGGTGCATCCTCGAATCGAAAACAGGACTTCGAAGGTCGAATTTCTTCTTCCCCTGGTGTTCCTGGGTCGGGCGTGAGAATATCTAAGATCTCTCTTCCTTCCATTGGAGTTATCTGAGCAAACGAACCTCTAGCAGCGATGTCGAGGTTCAGGGTAGATTTCATGCCTAAACACGAGCAGAAGATGTTCAATGATACATCCTTGGGTAGAGACAAGTCTGGGCTGGATGCCAAAAGGCACAAGAATCTAGCCCAAGCTGCACCTATGGACTCCTTCTCTAATTGTTTGAAGTCAAGGATATCTATCGGTAGGGAGTTTATGCGTTTATCGCGAGAGAACGAGTGACAAAAAGTCAGCTCGAAGCTCTTTCCAATTACCGCACATACTTCCTATTGTGCGGGTGTTCTATTGCTACACCCTCTCTGTGAGAGAGAAAGGAAACAACTTCCACCGCAAGGCCTCCTGTGTCATGCCTGGGATTACCAATCTCGAACACAGTTCCTCGAACACTTTCAAATGATCGCAAGGATCTTCACTAATCGCTCCAGAGAAGGGTCGATTTCGAACCATGGCTTTGAAGGCAGGGCGGGGTTCAGCGCTTGCCGAAAGAAATCGATTCGATGAGGATGATGGCTTCCAGAACTTGCCCTTGGGGTTAGAGAGCCGTGAAAAGGATGGCTGCTGCATGGGTAGCAGGGGTAAAGGTAGAATTGAAGAAAATGAAAAAGATACGAGGATGACTGAGTCCGAAGATAATGTAGCTGCCATTCCCCGGTAACGATGCCAGAAAGCTTGTTGGTACTTTGTAACATCACGAATAAAATCCGCAAGCGTACGGATACCGCTGTAGCTTTCACCCAAGAGTATTCCAGGGTATCGTATCAACTGGGGAACGTGAGTACACAATCTACGGGTTCAGGCTCATCCAAGGACACGCACACTGGTGTAGGAGGATATGACAGATAGGACTTTCTAAGATCTAGAATCTATGTTCAGAAGAAGAGATCACGTCGCCGTTATAGTTTGAGCTACTGGTTTCGACCGGCTTATACAAGCCGATAGCTCCAATAATACGTGCTCTATCTGATATCCGAACATGGAGGATTACTAGGGCTCGAACTGGGCTGTCACCACCTACCGGCTACCTCTACAAACCGTGGGACTATCAGACAACTGAGTGGTATAGTCCAGCTACACCACGTCTACACTATTCCCTACTAACTCTAGAGGCGATTAGGGTTATCCTTTTCTATCCGGAGCCCAACTCTAGAGTCAAATGCTACTCTCTAAGCATACACATCAACTTATACAAGGCAGAGATGATAACTTGCAATCTAAACTCTAATTCTTGATAAGAAAGTCTCGAATACTTACAACCGAATAAGCATCCGTCGAGGTACAAGCGGAGAAGAGTGCCGACAAACCTGGCACTTCCCCTGACTATCTCCCTCACTCTCGTAGAGATACAATTTGGAGAAGAGCGCCATTACCGGCGCCCCTCCTGAGTACCTCTACTCCTAAAACGCCCTAAGACAACTCTCACTCAATTGAGAACTCAAAACAAGATGTTGTGGTGTCTTCATTTAGAGCCCCTCCCCTTATATTTATAGGAGGGAATCACCCTCATCTCGCCTGGGGAATAAGCCAAACCGCCGTGGAGCACCAACCATGAGATGCCACGTGTCACTGAGAGTCGGTGGGGCCCATGGGCCGCCACCACATGGTTGACCGTTCATGTTTGTCGGCCGACCGTGGGTTGGGCCCGTTTGGCCCGGTCTTCAGTCAGATGGCTACTAAGTGCCCCCCGTGTCATATATATGGGTTTGGGCTTGTCTTGAGTCGATTTGGTAGCTCTGGTGGCCCCGTAGATCCTCGTGAACGCGTCTGATTCATCAAGAATAATTTGTTGCCTCGAATCAATGACGTGTCACCTTGCTTTTAGGGTGCATTCTCCTCTCATTTCCAAGCATGAGTAACCTGCACACAAATGTACACCAACACTTTGTGGAATTCGTTAGCAATAACTCCTACCACTAGTCTTGACGCTCGTCTTTCATACGCTCATGCAGGAGCTGATGGCTTGCTCTGATGGTCGGGTTTGTATCTTGACGCTTGAAGCATGTTTTAGCTGCATTTCTGCCTGAATTCCAATATAGCAATATTTCTAAGAGAAAACGTGGAATTGGCTCTTTCTGGATAACATATGTAGGTATAGACTTTATTCTCATGATTTTAGGCTCAAGATGATGCTTGAAATGAGTCGTTAGTGAGCATCAACAATGGCATCAATTGGTTCCACCCGATCTCCCCTCTAGGGTGGTACATAGGATAGGACAATGGGTCATAGCAACCATGATATGCTTTAATATACCTTGGCTGGTCCCCTCTGGCATATACAAGCACACTCCTATCAAAACTTCTTTGTGGATCATTCCCTTCCATCCAAATAGCAACAACTTGTGATGCGGTTGGTGCATTATATCTTCGTTGGTCAGGTGTGACATCTGTGTTTATCTCAATACAGTAGTCATCCAAGTTGGGAATAGAACAAACTCTATTGAAAGTCTGAACATATGGATTATCCTGTACTATCTGTAGGATATTTTGGATGATGTTGATATCTAGGTCAGGGGACTGTTTTGATCTATGTGCCAATGTATGATCTTCCGTATCATAAAAGTATAGCTGCAAATGCCTTTGACCTTGGGAACCTGGCACCAAGTGATCCATTCGATGGTACAATCCTCCTTTTAACTCGAAATGTATAAATACCCATCCCTTTTGCAGTGCTAACTCTACGATCAAGTGTAACTCCAAGACTTGTGAAGGAGAAATGAGAGTTGAAGTACCGTATATGTTTTCGGAAATATTTTGCATCATCATGCACTTGACTTCTGAACAATCTTTTTATTTCAGTAGGAACCTCTGGTATGTGTATATGTATCTTGCCTTTTCTGCAACAAAATCCGAGGGGCTATTGAAATCTGTTTGCACCACAGTATCGGCAGTCAAGAACATTCCTCAATTTATGTCTGGCTGGCAGGTTCTGGTAAATTAAGTCATATGGATCTTCATGAACATTGTCTGAATTGGCACCCTCACCAAACATGCGATACGACATGTACTCATCACCTAGGTGTGCAAATAATAATAATATTGTTGACAGGCAAATTTGGCACCTGCCGAGGCCGACCGGTCAAACCGGTCTGGTCTGTACAGTCCGAGTAGAGTTAGGATTTTTGTAAAGAGTCCTTTTGTAATCCTACTTCTGAAGGGGTACGTCTTCCCTGACCTATAAATATAAAGGCTAAGGCTGATTGAGGTTATTCCCAATCGAATCAATCAAAATATCGCATTACTTTTTGTCTCCTAAACATTAGCCTTTTCCAACCCTATATTGCTTTCTTCCTTCGTCTCTACAGCATTTGAAGATGTTTTGAGTGGCCTGCCGACCTCCGAGCAACCCTACGTTCATGATCTCCGACGGGGTCCCTTCTGAGCACGCTGTTCTAGGTTTCTAGTGAACCCCTGCATGCACCGGTCAGACTGGTCGGCGGCACCGGTCAGACCGGACTGCCCAAGGTTTTGCTGGTGTTGATAGTTTTGACGATCATTGGCGTGTGCTAGCGTATTCAAGTGTGTTTGGCGCTAATTTGTGTCAACACACTTTTTGGCGACTCTGCTGGGGATCAGATTAATCTGTTTTAAAACCGATCTAATCTAAATCTCCAACAAGATGGTCTCCTCTGAGAAAGCTATAGTCAGTGAAGTCAACATCATCAAGGCGACCATGGAGGAGCTCGCAGACGACGAGCGCCAGGCCTACCTCATCACTGAAGAGCACTTGAAGGAGCAATTCCTTCATGGATTCAAGGAGTGTGCCGTCCTTCAAGTTGAACGAAGACAAGGTTGAGGTACTTCCTATGGACCCCTCTCAGTTAGTCAAGCAATTCTCTCTCATGGTAGATTCGAAAATATCTACTGCACAAGTAGCCGCTGGAGAGACTTTTGCTGGGCTTAATGATGAGATTGTGGCGCTAAAAAAGGGTAAAAGTGTCGAGGGTGGCACTTATTTTCCAGAAATGAATTCGGCTGGTGTATATGCTACCCAAGATCAATTCTATGGAATGCCACTGAACTCGTTCCCAGGGCAAACACCACCTCCATCTACAATTCACGCGCCATCGGTCCAACCAGTCCAGTCGACTGGTCAGACCGGTGCAGTCGGTTAGACCGATCATATGACCGGTCTGACGGGGCAGTATTCATCGCCCCCTACACCGCACACTTCTATCCCTAGTTCGGCCGCCCCTAGCCGAACTGGTGAGATGGGGATGCATACAGGACCTCACGCTACGTCACAGCAGGGATCTTGACCTCACCGAGGACCGATTCCTAACACTAACAAGGCTTACACCAGTCCTAGCACACAACACATTTTATCTTCTTTGCATGCATCAGCTAGCGGTACTTATCAGGCCGATTTCACTAGGTTCAAAGAAGATTTGGCCAGTGTGCTTAAATCTAAACTTGGGATTGATATGGGTGGTTCGCGTTTATATCAAAAGCCATATCCTCTTGAGTTTGATTTTGTTTCTGTTATCGCCATAATTTAACAGGTTAATTAATGGGCCGCGAGTGAGTTGGGTTTAATGAAGAAATTGAAGAAGTCTTACGAATCGGCTCCTGCGTGAGCATTTGGGCCACGTGGGCCATGTATCCTTGGATTTAGTTCAGATTGAGTTAGAGATAGAGTCCGATATGGACACATTAGTTTAGATTGTTTCCCAAGTCTCCGGACTATAAATATGTACCCTATGGTATTTGTAAAGGAGAACGTCATCACGTTTGCAATCAACAACTCTCGGCGCATCGCCACCCCTAATTCTAGGGTTTCATCCAAGTAAGCGCCATGCTGCCCTGATCGCTTCTTGCGATCAGGGTAGTGTTGTTCTTGCTTTTACCTTAGTATTACTCGTACTGAAGTGTTTTTTATGGCGAGTAGTACTAGTTACCTTGATGTTCGTAGCATGTATTTTAGTAGATTCATTATGCTTTTGTTGCTTACCATCTATGAATATCATGTTGTTTCTGTGCAGCCACATTTTAATCTTATGCTAATTCTTGTTGCATAGAATTAGTTTCACAGAGACAACACCCTGCTTCTTTTCCATCTAGTAGATCTAATCTGTTACGGTTTGTTCTTATACTTAAGAATTGGTGTAATATCTGCTAGGTTAGGCCTTGCAAACGGGTTGGATGATCCGGTAACATATTAGATGCTTTGCCTTAGTCTTAACATGGAATTGATCCGGGAATCGGCTTTAGCTTGTTCTTAGGCCTCTATTCTGGTTAAGGTTTAGTTATTTATTACGCTCATTAGGCCCAATTACGTGTAGGATGTTCCGATCTAGTAGTGAAGCTTTAACCGTCGTGGATTAGATTAGCTAGATTTAATTGAAGTAGTTTTACAGTTATTTGTTTTATTTATCAATATCCGGATACAAGCAGATCCAATCTGACACCGGGACTCGATCAGCCCTTTAAAGCCGATGCAAAAGTCATCCCGGGGAGCCGACCACGGCTCGGACTTATGTTTCCACGTGTTTGTGTATGCAGGCAAATCGTCGCAAGCACGTTTGCACCTTCCTGATCGGTTATAGATCAGGTGACACGCCCTGCGTCTTATAAAGCCGCGGTGTGTGCTGGAATTGTGGGCTGTTGACGAGGGAGCAGTGCCTGCCAGCGCCCCGGCAACCTCCCGTCTCGTCGTGTTGCCTGTCGCTACTCGCCGGTGGGTTTTGACCGACAACAGTTTCATATCTTGCTGGTTGTCGTATTCCCGAGTTTGTTAAATTTGATGGTGATGATTCTCACACGACTTGGGAGCATGTTAGCCAATATATCTTGCAATTAGGAGAAGCGGGTCTTAATGATGCTCTGTGGGTTCACTTATTTTCTTTGTCTTTTACCGGAACCGCTTTCTCTTGGTTTTCCTCGCTTGCGCCGGGTTCGATTTTAAATTGGTATCAATTAGAGCACAGATTTCATGATCACTTCTTTAGCGGGGAAACTGAAGTTAGATTGCTAGATTTGACATCGGTTAAGCAAAACCGAGATGAATTGGTTTTAGATTACTTTCAAAGGTTTAAAGCTTTGAAAAACTGATGCTTCAATTCATCTTTTTCCGAAAAAGACTTGGCAGATTTGGCATTTAATGGCTTGCGTTCTTATTTGAAAGAAAAACTTGAAGGTTTTGATTTCATTACAGTTAATCATTTGCAAATGCGAGCTATTGGTGTTGAATTTAAATATAAAAATTCTAAAGATTCTTTTAAGCCTCATCGGTCCAACACGCATGTTGTTGAAAATGATTCGGATTGTTCGGACGATGAGGAAAAGGGTGTATATGCCGCCGAGTTTGTTTGGCCATCAAAGGACAAACCCTCTATATGTCCTTCCCTTAAGCCGATTCAAAAGAATCGGTAGAATGAGATGAAGTTTACTTTCAATGTTTCCAAGTGCGATAGAATTTTTGATGAATTGCTTAAACATGGAAACATTCATTTATCATGGGCTATACCATCGCCAAAAGAATTAAAAAGGCATGCATATTGTATGTGACATAATTCTTTCTCGCATGCAACTAATGATTGTAATGTTTTCCGTCGACAGATCCAATCGGCTGTAGATGAAAGACGATTGGTACTTTCTGGGATGCAAGTGAACAAGACTCCCTTCCCTGTCCATACTTTGGAACTGAACAATCCAAAGGTTCTCCTTCCGCCGGAGCAAGCCGAAGGGGCTCAAGGGAAGAATGTGGTAATCGGTGATCCGAGGCCGACGAGTGCAAATGACAAGATTCTGGCCAGAGAAGTCGTGGCTGAGAAGACCCCCGATGGGAAGCCAACTTTGAGGATCTTTGTTAACGCTCCCAAGCCTAGGGGGCAAGAGAAGTCTTCCAGTCAGCCTACTGTCCAGGCGCAACTGGTCAAACCGGTGTCATCGACCGGTCAGACCGGCCCAGGGTGCAGCCTCGGACATTCAAGCCAAAACGCCCGGAAGTGGGTACTTGGAAAACTAACAAGCCAAAGGTGCAGGGAAGATCTGCAAATCAGGGACCTACCTTTGGACAGTTGCTGAACAAGTACACAAAGGCCATTCAACAAGATCGGCCATTAAAAAAGAGACCTCGCTCACCACCGCGTCGAGGCAATGCTTTACCTCCCAGGAGGGAGTTCATCAGGCGCAGGGGTGATTATCCGCAGTTCCCTCCACAGAAGGTATATGCTACCATGCCTTGGTCTCCATCGGCATCAAATGCGGTTAATCCGGTGTGGGAACATGAGGGGATTTGGCTCCAGTGCTTTCCAATGCCATACCCACCACCACATCAGAGGAACGAAAGGTCCAGGACTCTAGTACACGACCGATTGGGGCCACACCAATCTGGTCTGGCGCAGCAGGTGCCACCGGTCAAACCGGTCCCCTATGACCGGTCTGAGTGGTCTCATCAGAGGCCGATGCAGTTTGCTCCTCCACGGATGGAATATCGCGTGAAGGAGAAGAAGAAAGAAGTGCAACCGAGTGTTACTCCAGAGAAAGCTAAAGCCGATACTGTTGTTCAGATCGGCGAAATCAAGGTGGTTGTGCAAGACAAGGGTAAAGAGCCGATGGTGATTGACAAAGCGGCTACTTCTTCTGCTCCTCCTGTTCAGAAGCCCTTTACTGCCAATAATCATGAAGCTAGTGGCAGCAAGGTGGCAGACAAGTACCATCAACCCCGTTGGTGTCCCGAGGGTTTGACACTGTTGGCGCTCCTTAAGTACCCATTTTATCCCTTGTTTATCCTTGATAATGGCATGAATTCAATATCAAAATCACTAACCGTCCTAACCCCGGCCTAATTATTGGTCATTTTCACATATGCACATATATTTTGGAGGAACTTCGTTTTTGCAGGTTTTTGGCCTATTTTGGAGCATGAAATGACGAGGCCCGTGATCGAGTGCTAACACGGAGGAAGACGAAGGCCAAAGCCCAAAGGAAGGACCAAAGCCCATGTTGATTCGAAGCACATTCATGCACATCCATCCTCCAAGAGAGCCCAAAGGACCGAGCCCACGAAGATGAGATCAAGATACTTCGGGATTAAGCCAAGCAAATGAAGATTTAAGGAAGGATTCCCTATCCTATCCTTTCCTCGAAGATATCTCCAAGATAACAACGTCCAAAGGGGTGCAATCGTGAAGGACAGGAACTCTAGAAGATGCGAGGAGTCTACACGCCAAAGATGAGACCGAGGCGAGCCCGAAAAGGGGTAGGCCGGCCAGCCTAGGCCCATGGGGCCGGCCGGTCCAGCCCTTTTTTGAGGCGGTTTGCCTTCCCCTTCGACCGGTGGCTTCCTCGGCTTATAAATAGCTCGCACCTTATTCAACTTGAAGCATCAATCGACCCAGAACTCGACGAAAACCTAGGGCCAAGGCCGGAGGGAGACGACGGCCGCCGCAAGTCTTTGAGGGTACCTAGGAGATGGCTTAGGCCACCCCTAGCCGCCATGGCCTCCCTGCGAGGTTGTGCCATGGTGGAGTTTGGGAGTCACCCCCAACATTCGTCGGGGTATGTAAACACACGATGGTGATATCAATCTACTCTTTATTCTAGTTGTCTCAACTTTGGTCTACTTCAATGCATGCTTTCTTTCTCATATGTGATGCTTCCATATGTTCATAGTAAGATTAGATCTATTCGTGGTGATTAGTCTATATCTTGCGGATACGTTGAGGTAGCGTGTTTTAGCTAGTTGGTTGATTACCCCGTTGTGGTGACAGCATGGCGGAGGGAAAAATCCTAGTGACGACATGATGTGGAATAGGATCGATGGCGAGTATCATGGGAGTCGTGGCACGGCCACCAAGAGGATGAGCACTTGGTGGGCGTTTGGGGTAAAGCTTTGGGAAACCTTAGGCGTTAACACGCACCTCACACCGGCGACCATGGGAAAGTAGGCCGCTTGCGAGCCGTCTTTCTGAGAGATGATTTCGTGTACCTTTAGTTGAGATGCAATCTATGTTTTGATCACCTTTTTGACTAGAACTGTACCTAGAGACGATAGGCCCTAGCTCCTTGGTTGTGTTATCTCATCTACGGTTGTGGGTGTGATGAACACTTATGCTTCATTCATATCTATCAAGTGTTCAGTTTATATGCAATCTTCGATTCATGTTTAGGATAGGTTAGATAGATTAGATGGTAAACCCTAGTCGGTTCGCTTCCGATCCACGGATTGATAAACCTTGGGGGAGTACTCTAAGGGAAAAGCTACCACGATCCGTGCGCTTGCGGTACGTAAATTGGCGCTCTAAGGAGCATCAACAAGCTTTTCTGGCGCCGTTGTCGGGGATCGGCAACTCGAACCCTAAGGCGATCTATCTAGTTCTTTGGACTAACCCTAATTTTTATTATTGCATATACCCTTGTTTTCTTGTTTGTGTCCTTGAAAGCAGGTGGAAAATGTTAGACACCAAACTTGGACTTCGAGAAGTCCATAATCCACTTTGACAAATTTCAACAATCGTCCACAAGATGATCGAGGAGCCTCGACATGGAACATCGACAACGTCCACATCGACATGACGGCAGCAACATCAAGATTCGCTCTTTAGTGGTAGGTGCTAACTTTTGTTAGTGGCCCAGCATCCGCTATCGAGTCCCCACTCCCCAAAGCAAAAGATGATAAATAAGGTACGCCGCCATGTCAATTGATTTTAAAGACAGATGTTTTTGGGAAGAATTGTTTGTTCAAGCAATAGGTATGAAGCATGCCCGCGAAGAAAATCGTGCGATCATCATCATCTATGAAGTGTTACTGTTGTGATGAGTTTTTCGTCCAAGATCAGAGAAATACCATGAGAAAATAATAGATTATTTTAAAGCTCCATCAAGTCTTCTTTCCAACGGATCAAGAACCATCAACTTTGGAGATCGGTGTGAAGAGTTATGGTAAAATCTTTCAACGCTGCGCGTTCTGAAATCCCTCTGGACAGATTGCAGCGCCGTAATAAAACGAGCATAACTTCTTTATCCGGAGTATAATTGGGGTGAATAACCACTTGTTGGAAAGATAATTTTATGCACCTTGTAATGGAGGAGAAGTTTGGTACATGTTCTGCACTGGATGAAGGGGAATTCAACGAGGACAGAGGCAGTAGCAACCGACAAAGAAGGTGATGATGATGTCAAAGGATGATTGGAAGGCTGTGTACACAAAAGATGATGATTTGAAGTTGACCAAAGCTGGAGGCAACAAGATTAGAAGAACCACGACACCACCTATTTTCTCCAGTGGGATGCTCGATATACTTCTAATCGAGTGATGCTATCAAGGAAGGAAACCGTTCGGATCATCAACACGAAGCACAGGAGCATCTTCGATCCCGACACCTTAGGCAAAGCAAGAACCATGGAGACAGACCATTGGAGCCATGATACTCGCTGGTGAATCAATGGTGATGACCTTGAAGCCAAGGATGCACGACACTACGCTCCAAAGACCACATGATCGAGATCATTGACATCTTCGGGCGAATTCATAAGAAGATATTGTTCTCATCAATGTCCAGCCCGACCTCAGAAGCAAAGAACAGCATATTTTTGGATATTCAAAAGCTCCACGAAGTTCTCATTCCAACGAATCAAGAACCAAGTCAATCAGAGATTCCTACAAGCGGGTATGACCAAAACATTGAAGGTTGTGCACTCTGAAAATTTCTGGACAGCATGCAGCGCCAAAAGTGAAACGGGCATAACTCTCTCGTTTGGATTCGGTTTAAGATGAATGACCACTCGTTGGAAAGGTGATTTCATAAACATTTCAATAGATCTATATTTTGGTATATGTTCTGTTGAGTATATAGGAGAGATTCCACAAAGAAGAGGCAGGAGCAACGCGATGAGAACAAGATAGAGAAGATGACGATGACAACAATGAAGGGGAGCTTGGGCGATGCTTTCATCAAGCGTACGTGATAAAATTCAGAGGCTTGGAGCAGAGGAAGAACCCCAATGACATTGGCAAATGAAGACACAAGCGGTCGACTTTCGACAAATGAAGATGTTGCAAGCAAACCACGAGGGATTACAAGAGGCGACATCAAGCTGCATGGAAACTTCGGATTCTCGCATGAGGGACCATGGCTTCACATCAATGAGAAGGTATGTGAGAAAGTCAAGCTCTATGACTTTAAATGAAGCGCTTTGCGGGAGCCAGCCCGTTCATTTTATTTATATATATTAATTGACCTTCTACATTGCACTCTTTAATCGGAATATCAAGTAACATTGTACCATTGCTCTAACAAAAACCACAACTTCATGTTGTTCATTCTAAATGTTATTGAGGGAGCACTTTGTTATTTGATCTTGGGAAACTTGTAGACCTTTTTGTGTGCCTATTAGCGTTTTGAGTCTTTTTCTTTGTGTCTTTTTGGAGAGATTTATGAAGCATTGTACCACCCTTTGATTCTAAACTTGTGGCTAGTTAACTTAGGCTAACTTTTTGTTTTGTTTTAGACCACCTCATCATGTCATATCATTTTGTTCACCCACCCCGTGTTGCATTGCATACCATGTTGTTCGTCTCACCCTTGCATTGCATTGCATGTTGCATTTAAAAAAAACCTTTTCTAAAAACATTGACTAGCCTCGCTTTTGAGATCCTAAAACCCTTAGGAAAACCACTCATAGAGCAATCCTAAAACAATAGGTTATGTTTTTCATTCAAAAAAAAATCTAACTTTTGTTTCTCTCTAGTTTTTTTAAAAAAAACCACCTTAGATAGAATTTCTATACCCAACACTCTCTCTTCAAAATTTTTGTTTTAAGCCAAAAATATAGGAAACCCATAAACCTACTTCTAAAACCTTGTTAGCTCGGTTGCTTGATCCTTTTTCGATAAATAACCTTTTCATTGACAAAAGCCTCACTTCTTATGAAGTGTCGCGAAGGCTTTTTGTCACTCTTAGCATTTGTTTTTGAATAAGCTAGTTGCGGAACAACATCGAAAGGTCCTTTCAACCCTGCTAACGCTTGTTTTTGCTAACTTTGCATTTGCACTTTGCATCCATTCCATTGTTCATGCACTCATTTTGCTAGCTTGATTTAAGTCTACCGATGACCTTACACCTTGTGTTGTTTAATTTGAAAACTTAATTCCTATGCAATTTACATTTGTGAATCTCTTGCAAAATTCTACCCACCAAAGCCTATACATACATATTCTTTCATGATGAAACCTTTCGATTGCAAACTTATATTTTGATGAGTTGGATTAAGATTGATTTCTTTGGTACGAGACTAAGAAGCTGGTCATTTCGTTCTTTTGTGTAACCTTCTTTTTGCTAGCCTATTTATCCACGCATTGTGAATTTCTACTTTGGGAATTTTGCAAACCTCGCTGGATATCCACCCTAAACCAAAAATATCTTTTTGTGATTACCTCCTTGACCACAACCCAATTTGAGTATGGATTATCATTTCGACGGAATCAAAAGAATCAAGGGCACCATATAAAGAAAAGTTTTGGGAGACAAGGCTCCCCGGAGATTCAAGAGGTTCTACGAAGAAGAAGGTGAATTTGAGATACTTACCCTAGCTAGTTGGTTCTCCCACTATTCATACTCGAGGACGAGCATTCGTTCAAGCATGGGGGGATGGCTGGGTAAGTATTCTATGTTATCAAAAGTTCTAAGGAGTAAAAAGAAAGAGAAAGAAAAAGAAAAATGAAAAAAGGGAGAAAAGAAAAGAAAAAAAGAGAAGAATAAAATGCTCCTTAGTTCTTTTTGGCTTCATTAATTTTCCAAGTTACTTTGAAGAACTATTCCATACTCAAATCTTCCAACCATGTGCAATCCGATAGCGAGAACTTCTTTTGTGTCTCGGGATCATCCATTTGCCAATTGCACATGTCCACCTATCTAAATGTGTGTGTTTCACCTTTCTCCCTTTCCAACATTATTTTCCAATGGCCTTTTTGACTAGTCTCGGTAATTCCATTAGATCTCTCTCTTAGTTTGACAATATTTCAGATATAATGTTTTGCTAGGATTGTTTTTACCTACCAAGCTCCACATAAGCCTTCCACTTTTATATATGAGTAGAATAGGTTGAAGACAATCTAATGTAGGCTTGAGAGACTTGATGAGATGAGTATTTCCATGATCTTTTGCAAGAGAACCTCACTTATGTTTGATATGCATTCTTTTGAAAACTCTTCACGATGAAACAAGGTAAAGGTTTGAAGTTCGCTTAAGTTTGAGGGCATTGCATTTATTTATTATTGTGGCTTGTTCTTTAATTACTAGTCTATCTTCCATAATGAAAAAGTAGCCGGTCACAACATGAACTGAAATGCTAAATACTTGAGAGAGCAATATGTCTTGTTATGTATGACTAAGTGCAGAGAGGACATTGAGGGGCAACGCTGATTTCTTTATAAGCAAAGCTCCTGGACTTACTCGAGGACGAGCAAGGTTTAAGCATGGGGGGAATGTTGGCGCTCCTTAAGTACCCATTTTATCCCTTGTTTATCCTTGATAATGGCATGAATTCAATATCAAAATCACTAACCGTCCTAACCCCGGCCTAATTATTGGTCATTTTCACATATGCACATATATTTTGGAGGAACTTCGTTTTTGTAGGTTTTTGGCCTATTTTGGAGCATGAAATGACGAGGCCCGTGATCGAGCGCTAACACGGAGGAAGACGAAGGCCAAAGCCCAAAGGAAGGACCAAAGCCCATGTTGATTCGAAGCACATTCATGCACATCCATCCTCCAAGAGAGCCCAAAGGACCGAGCCCACGAAGATGAGATCAAGATACTTCGGGATTAAGCAAAGCAAATGAAGATTTAAGGAAGGATTCTTTATCCTATCCTTTCCTCGAAGATATCTCCAAGATAACAACGTCCAAAGGGGTGCAATCGTGAAGGACAGGAACTCTAGAAGATGCGAGGAGTCTACACACCAAAGATGAGACCGAGGCGAGCCCGAAAAGGGGTAGGCCGGCCGGTCTAGGCCCATGGAGCCGGCCGGCCCAGCCTTTTTTTGAGGCGGTTTGCCTTCCCCTTCGACCGGTGGCTTCCTCGGCTTATAAATAGCTCGCACCTTATTCAACTTGAAGCATCAATCGACCCAGAACTCGACGAAAACCTAGGGCCAAGGCCGGAGGGAGACGACGGCCGCCGCAAGTCTTTGAGGGTACCTAGGAGATGGCTTAGGCCACCCCTAGCCGCCATGGCCTCCCTGCGAGGTTGTGCCATGGTGGAGTTTGGGAGTCACCCCCAACATTCGTCGGGGTATGTAAACACACGATGGTGATATCAATCTACTCTTTATTCTAGTTGTCTCAACTTTGGTCTACTTCAATGCATGCTTTCTTTCTCATATGTGATGCATCCATATGTTCATAGTAAGATTAGATCTATTCGTGGTGATTAGTCTATATCTTGCGGATACGTTGAGGTAGCGTGTTTTAGCTAGTTGGTTGATTACCCCGTTGTGGTGACAGCATGGCGGAGGGAAAAATCCTAGCGACGACATGATGTGGAATAGGATCGATGGCGAGTATCATGGGAGTCGTGGCACGGCCACCAAGAGGATGAGCACTTGGTGGGCGTTTGGGGCAAAGAAGGCGAGGGATGAATACTTCAACAAGTACAGGCCCATGATCCCTCAAGGCAAAGTGTGGCAGGTCAAGACAGTTGACCAGCCAGCAGTAGGACCGGTCGGACCAACCCCAACGACCGGTACACCTGACCGGTCAGACCGCCCTGAGCTACCGGTCAGACCGGTCGAGCCAAATGCAGAGAGCACAGTCGAAACATCGGTACCTGTTTTGGTTTCTTGTGTTGATGAAGTGGAACCAGCTCCTCCAGCAAAGGAAGATGAAGAGTTGGTGGATTATGAGGCATCTTCGGATCACAACAATTTAGAGATTAATGTTGTGCATATGTCTTCGGATTACCTCATAATTCCCGAGGAGGAGGTAGCTCATCTTCAGTTTAGGCCTCATGATGCTATGTTCCAGAAGCCCAAAGAATTGGACAACTATTTGAAAGCTCTCTACATGAGGGGGCATGTTAATGGGATATCGATTTCTCGTATGCTCGTGGATGGTGGGGCCATTGTAAATCTTATGCCCTACTCATTATACAAGAAGCTTGGCAGCAAGGATGAGGAATTGATCAATACCAACATGACGGTTAGCGGTGTGGGGGGAGGTGATCCCATTGGTGCCAAAGGGGTTGCATCCATGGAGTTGACCGTTGGAAGCAAGACGCTCGCCACAACCTTCTTCATCTCGGAGGTACAAGGTAACTTCAGTTTAATACTTGGGCGTGATTGGATTCATGCCAATCAATGTGTTCCATCTACCTTGCATCAATTTCTTATTTAGTGGATCGGCGATGAAGTTGAGATAGTGCATGGTGATACTTCTTCCTTCATCGCTACCGCTGATTCCAACTCCATTGGTGCCAATGACAACATCAAGTGC
Organism: Panicum virgatum; assembly: GCF_016808335.1. Taxonomy (NCBI): domain Eukaryota; kingdom Viridiplantae; phylum Streptophyta; class Magnoliopsida; order Poales; family Poaceae; genus Panicum; species Panicum virgatum. Next base: position 29,806,323 of record NC_053137.1, read on the forward strand.
TTATCGGGCTTGGATCTATACGATTATGAGCTTATCAGTTGCACCAAGGAAGGTTTCGTCCCTGCTACTCTAAAGCCGTTGGAGAATCGGCTAAATCATTTAATGTGATAAGAATGAGTCAAGCAGGTGACTCAAGTGCAACCGGTCAGACCGGGTCCCGCGACCGGTCATATCGGTCCTCTTCGGATCGGCCACCAGAGCTGACCGATCAGACCGGTGGGTCAGACCGGTCCAACGCAGAGTGGCTCCAGCAGTGCATTGAACACTATCGGGCGCGTACGAACGATATGTGTGAGACTATTAAAGAGTTAGAAGACATGGACAAGCTGGGCCAAGGTTTTTACGTCGGCTGATCCGTTAGAAAAGGTAGATCTAGGTGATGGTACTATTCCTAGGCTAACTTTTGTAAACAAAAATTTATCGGTTGAGTTTAAAGCCGATTTGATAAAGTTATTGAAAGAATATGCCAATTGTTTTGCTTGGGAGTATTCTGAAATACCGGGACTGAGTCGTGATCTTGTTGAGCATCATTTACCAATCAAAGCCGGTTTTAAACCCTATAAGCAACTGGCTAGGCGTTTCAATCCTAGTATTTATGACCGAATTAAAGAAGAGATTAATCGATTGTTAGATGCATGTTTTATTCGGTCTTGTTGTTATGCGGATTGGATCTCTAATATTGTGCCCATTGAAAAGAAAGATTCGGGCAAGATTCGTGTTTGCATTGATTTTAGAGATCTCAATAAAGCTACTCCTAAGGATGAATATCCTATACCTATAGCCGATATGTTGATTAATGAAGCATTAGGACATCGTGTTATTAGTTTTCTTGATGGTAACGTGGGGTACAATCAAATATTTATGGCCGAAGAGGATACGTCTAAAACGACCTTTGTATGTCTCGGATTTGTTGGTTTGTTTGAATGGGTGGTTATGACTTTTAGTTTGAAAAATGCCGGTGCAACTTATCAAAGAGCTATGAATTTAATCTTCCATGATTTGCTTGGTGTCATCTTGGAAGTTTATATTGATGACATTGTTATTAAATCGGCCGGTTTGAATCATCACTTAGACGATTTAAGACTTGCTCTTGAAAGGATGCGTCGGTATGGTTTGAAGATGAATCCACTCAAATGTGCTTTTGGAGTATCGGCTGGAAAATGCCTTGGTTTTATTATTCATGAGAAGGGCATAGAGATTGATTCTAAGAGGATTGAAGCCATGAAGAGAGTTGAAGCTCTTACTTGCAAGAAGGATTTGCAAAAGTTTCTAGGCAAGGTGAATTATTTGAGAAGATTTATTTCTAACTTGTCCAGAAAGATCGATGCTTTTACTCCTATTCTTCGGTTAAAGAATGAAGCCAAATTTACTTGGGGTGCAAAACAGCAAGAGGCAGCAAGTATCCAAGGTATGCCAATGTTATAGTGGTTCATTAAATGCATATCTTGATAAATGCCTCAACATTATTTCTTCTTTTTATGAATTTGTTATAAGACATTTGCCAAGAGAAGAAAATGGGCAGGCTAACGCTCTGGCTCAGCAAGCATCTGGTTATAGTGTTGGAAAAGGAAAATTCAACATTAGAAGACCGATGCGGACTCAAGCCGAGCTGCAGGTTCTGGACGAGCCGGTTTCTATTGGCCTTCCATGATTTCAGATTGCTTTAAATATTATAAGGGGTGTGAAGAATGTCAATAGTTTGGAGATTTGCAATTGGTACCCGCTGCATTAATGCATCCTATCATTAAACCATGGCCGTTCCGAGATTGGGGTTTAGATTTTATTGGACAAATTAATCCTCCATCTTCAAAGGGGCATCGCTTCGTGTTGGTTGCTACGGATTATTTTACTAATTGGACCAAAGCGGTTCCTTTGAAGAATTTGACACATAGAGAGGTGATTGAGTTCATAACCGAGCATATTATTCATAGATTCGGTATTCCTCAAACTTTGACTACGGATCAAGGTTCTTCATTCATATCAAAAGAGGTGCATGCATTTATCGAATCTTACAAGATCAAGTTGCTCAATTCATCTCCATATTATGCTCAGGCCAATGGACAGGCCAAGTCAAGTAATAAGGTTTTAATCAAACTTATCAGGAAGAAAATAGAAGAGAATCCTAAGAAGTGGAATGAAGTGTTATCCGAAGTGTTGTGGGCCCATCGTATATCTCGTCATGGTGCTACTAAGGTTACTCTTTTTGAGCTTGTGTATGGTCAAGAGGCTGTTTTGCCCGTTGAGGTAAATCTGGACGCTTATAGATTAGCTAAGCAAAATGATCTTTCCGCTGTTGATTATTATAATTCAATGATGGATAACATTGATGAGGTGACTGACAAGCAGATGAAGGCTTTAAAAGAGATTAAAAAAGACAAGCTTCGGGTTGCTAGAGCTTACAATAAGAAGGTAAAAGGTAAATCTTTTCAAGTTGGAGATCTAGTTTGGAAGACAATATTACCTCTTGGGATGAAAAGCAGTAAGTTTGGTAAATGGTCACGAAGTAGAGAGGGTCCATATAGAGTTGTTAAAGTTATCTTCGGGAATTCTTACATGATGGAGACGCTGCAAGGAGATCGACTACCTAGAGCTATCAATGGAAGATACTTGAAGAAATTCTACCCCAGATTGTGGCAAGGTGCATGAAGAAAAGATGGCCGATTTTTGAAAATCGTCCTTAGCAGTTTTTTTAGGCCCTAGTATTGTATAGCATATTTCTGTTGTTTGCTTTTTAGCTTACTCACTAAAAAGCAAGGGGGCATATGTTGACAGCCAAATTTGGCACCTGCCGAGGTCGACCGATCTGACCAGTCTGGTCTGTACAGTCCGAGTAGAGTTAGGGTTTTTGTAAAGAGTCCTTTTGTAATCCTACTCGTGAAGGGGTACGTCTTCCCTGGCCTATAAATATAAAGGCTAAGGCTGATTGAGGTTATTCCCAATCGAATCAATCAAAATATCGCATTACTTTTTGTCTCCTAAACCTTAGCCTTTTCCAACCCTAGATTGCTTTCTTCCTTCGTCTCTACGACGTTTGAAGACGTTTTGAGTGGCTTACCGACCTCAGAGCAACCCTACGTTCACGAGCTCCGATGGGGTCCCAATCGAGCTCACTGTTCTTGGTTTCCAGCAAACCCTTGCCTGCACCGGTCAGACCGGTCGGCAGCACCGGTTAGACCGGCCTGCCCAGGGTTTCGCGGGTGTTGATCGTTTTGACGATCATTCGCGCGTGCTAGTGCATTCGAGTGTGTTTGGCGCTAATTTGTGTCAACAAATATCAGGATTGAATATTGCCTGAAGTTTTGTTGTGTTGCTGAAATTCAAAATGGGAGGATGTAGGTACCTTCATTAGGTTGACTGATCCCATGATCAAAAAAGTCCTAGGTTTCTAATTGATGACTTTCTTTGATGTCAATTTCATCACCTTCATCATCTTCATGAGGGTGGGTAGGCTGGAACAAGTGGGGGTCGAAATCCTGCTCATCAGGGAATAGCCTGACATACACGTTTTTGCATATATATAACTAGGGAAAAATATGACGTACAGTTAATGAAGTTTAAATCTTGTCGTAACGCTAAATGTTGTGTGTTCTGGCTAACACTGGTTATAGTTGGCATATCGGTTTCTGCTGGTTTGGCCGTAATTAATTTAGAATGCCTCTTGTAGTCTCTATTCTACTGTAATAATTCTTCCTGGTTCTGCTGACACATATTGATGTATCTTTCCCTATTATTCCAGAGATTGTCCCTGCTGGAACTCCCACCTAAAAGAGCTGCTATTTATTATTGTGTACATATGAAATAGGAGAACTTAATGTTGATCACACGTGTAGAGTGAAGCAGCGATGACACACCTAGCCCAATACCTTCTGTATGGGGGGTTGCAACTGTACGATGACTGCTTACATGTAGTGGCACGTAATTATCATTCCTGTGTAGCCACTCCACGGGGTCATCCGGAATAAAAATTTTCCTTGTCTTGTAAGCATTGTGTTTGGACGAGGTGGAGACTCCAGTTAAACATGATAACTGGCCACATAGTTGGGTATTACAAGCTGCACAAACGCCCGAAAATTGTATTATTACTAATCTTGTTTATATGAAAAACGTGAAGTTGGGCAGCACTTTCCGACTTGTCTTACAAACCTGACACTGTGGGCGTCGACAATGTTGGATGGAGGACTGTTTCGGTGTTATTAATATTCTGGTTTGATTTGGCCTTCCTTCTTGCTCGGTATTCACATTGTCACCTATTTATCTCCTGTCTTTGTTCGTCTACATTTCAGCTCGACGTTTCCATTGCTTGATATTCCTTTCGAGCCTCTTATGCTCTGCATCATCCAAATCACCTGATTGCATATGGCCCATACACACAAGAATTATTTAGCATTACATTTTCATGGAGGTAATTGAGGGTACTATTTATGAAAGCACCTCTGTTATGGATGTTCGTGATATCGCTAAGCGCCGGCCGTTTCTGAGTAGGCGTGTCCATGATAAAGCAATACAGATGGACCTTAACATGAGTTCATAGGGTATCAGAGATTCATGTGATGTGGAAACCAAGATTATAACACAATCGCATTAGATCAATTATAATATTATAACATGATTAGTAACATGAATATTCATATTATAACACAATCTCATTAGATTTGTTACAGGAAGATCCATTAGCCATTTCACATCCTAGCATTACATTTTACAGTTTTTACAGAACACAGGAATCCCAAATAGAAGTGAAATCATGAAACAGAATAAGGAAAATAACAGAATACATGAATCCCCACTAGTAGTGAAATCATGAAACAAAATTAGAAAAATAATAGAATACGTGAATCCCCAATAGTAGTGAAATCATGAAACAGAATAAAAAATTGAATCAGGAATCCCCACTCACTAGTAGAAATAGTAGCATCCATGAAGTTTTTCCGTACGACGTTTTGAATTTCATCATTGAACAGATCGCATCTATGACGAAAATTCCAGGTTCGTCATAGGTCCTTGTCGACATCCCTCGAACAGTGCTCAACCGTGACCAAAGTAAAAACGCATCACATGAAAACAAGAATTTCATCATAGTTCATCGCTGAAACCTTCAGCCCCGATGGAACTATGACGAAAGTACAACGCGCGTTACAGAACAACATTTCATATCTTCACAAAAAAAGGTGCGCCAATTAACTCCTCGTCCCTATGATCAGCGCGATTCGTCATTGAACCAGACTGACTCCCACGTTGCTGGCTGACTGGTCCAGTTTGTGTAGTTGGCAGCCACTGTAGTAGTGCAGGGCAGTAGGCCGACGTGGTTTACATGTGTAACCGGGGTCCAGCTCGATCCGACCCAGGAAGAGAAACAGGCCCGCATTGAAAACATGTGTGGCGAACGTTCCATAAAAGGTGGGAAAAAAAATCTGATGCCGTGCAGGTTCGAACATGGTCCACAGGGAGTTTGGAGATCGCTAAAAACCACTGCGCTAGACATTTGCCACTTCCCGCGCGATAGTTCATTTTCCCGTGCGCCTCGCCTGAACTTGGTGGCGACCGTGTCTCTTCTCCATCACACCACTGTTATAAATACAAATCCTGAGAAAATTGGGAAAATCAATCTATACCATCTCATCTGCTCTAGTCTCTCAATCTCCATGGCCGCTCAATCTCAATCTCCCATGGGTAGGAACAACAAGCGCCTAGCAGATGGAGCTCCAGAAGGTAATCTGCCGCTCCGTGCCCGCCTTCTCCGGCAAGGGTTAGAAGATATTAATCCTGCGTGGCCTCATGTATATATTCATACCACTAATTCTGTTCTATTCATACAGGACCATCTGTATGGCTGGCTTGGCCTGCAGGGGTGCTCGCGGTGCCAAATCCGCAGCCACAGCATGTTCATCTGGTGGCTCCGGCAACTCCTACAACGGAGACGACGTTCGGCGCTACCTCCGTTGGTGGAAGGGGACACGCGACCTCTACTCCTAGGCAACTCGTGAGATTGTGTGGCTCCAGCTCTGCTTGGAGGTCACCCAGGCTGCCTTGACTGCCACCGAGGGTGAGGCCTCCACCGCTCAAGCGATGCTGTCCGCTGCTGATGGCAGAGTTGCAGGTACGGTTCTTCTCTTTGAGCATAATTAATTTTCCATGAAGATTATTTGTTCCCATTAATAAACATCTCTTTTTCTGCATGGAAATTATAGTCCTAGAGGCACAAATTCAGGCCCTCCACTAAGAGGCGACCTGCTGGTGGACCGCCTGCAGGACATCCCCAACTGCGCCAGGCAGATCGCCACCCATAGTGTCCGGCAGGGGGCAACAACTGCTCTGGCTGTGGCGCAAACCTGTACCGGGCACAATCTTCTCCTTTTGGAGCCTGTATTCCCTGAAGGGGAAGGGCGAGCAGACTGCGACGATCTCATTGTGCAATTTGATGTAACCGCTAACGCAATCGCTAATGAAGTCAGCGCCGATAGTGTTGTAACCAAGGTCTTCCTTGGTGAAGATTAGATTGTATCTGAAACATAAGGAATGAAAAATCTAATCTTTTGCTGATTTCATGAATGAACACAACTGTGTGCAAATCCAGTACAACAACAATTTTATGACAAGTTTGAATGTGCAATAACAGGCAACATGACACACGTTCGAAAACAATAATGCATACTCCTAGAGATTGTCGTCCTCGTCATCGTCATCATCACCATTCCCACTGGCGTCAGTGTCAGTACAATAATCCAAGATAGTGTCACCTCCATCATCCTCATATTCCTCCTCGTCTTCCTCATCATCAGCTGAAACTCCCATTACAAGGTCTGCTAAATTAGCTTCAATGACGTCTGCATCCTCATGCTGGTGCACATCATCAGTAGCATATTCATAGTCCTCATGCACTGCACACTTCGTATCGGAACAGTAATCGTCTTGGTGTACGTGTTGGCGCCTACCAACATCACCTCTGAGAGACAGCAATGACGCCCGCAGATGCCAATGGGGTGGCAGGTATTTCATGAACCACGAATAAATCTGCAAGCGCACGAAGTACTGCGGTAGCATTTTACCCGGGAGTATACCGGGGTGTCATTTATATTTCCATAGGTAAGGCGGTGAATGAAGGAGTATAGGCTAGTTAATGAACTTTATCTAGATTGGATATCCTCTTGCATAAACAGGGGTAAGATATATAACATGGTAGGAGGTAGTGTCACACACACACAACTACCCTCTGGATAAATAAAATAGAAAAAGATGCTATAGGCCGGGAGCAAGGCAGAAGTTAGAGCTCCAGTCAACTATGGTAGGCTAGCTATATCTATGCTATCTTATGATTAGATCGTTAGAGATTAAACTACACAATCGAGAGACCGCTATCAAAGCAACGAGAGAAGCCTGTACACCCCGACGGCTTTAAGCACCTCCTACCCCCCATACCGAACGTGGAGGATTACTAGGGCTCGAACAGGGCTGTCACCACCTACCGGTTACCTCTACAAACCGTGGGTATAGTTGACATCCAGCAACGCTGAGCTAATCTAGACACCATGTCTACACTAGAAAACGATACTCTAGTATCCCGCACGGAGCCCCCAACCTCCGGATGGACAGACATCATACTGGAGCAAACATACGAATACTGGCGCGATTGATAGAGTTCTAAGGCCAATTTGTTAACCATCGCAAGCACAGGGTGATCATGAAATGCAAGCATCGTATGATAATGCAAACAGATGTAGAATCATATATCCGATAACTCAGAACATACTTCGACCAGATATCGGTAACTATAGTCTATTTCTATTACATATGACCGAATATTATAAGTGATAGTTGGATATGAACCCATACTAGAACTCCCTATCAACTCTAGCGACTCGATGACTCCTAGACTTCTCCTAAAATTCACTAAACCTATAGACTAAGCAAGATGAACTTGAGAAGAGAGGTGAGTGTGGTGTGTGTGTTCTCATTCTCTACCCCCCTTGTATTTATAGCAGGGAGCCATGGGTGAGAAGCTTCCAATCCTTAGCAAACTGACGTTGTGGGCCAATCCCAAGCTGCCATGTAGCAAGTTTAAGGCGGTGGGGCCCACGGGCCGATCGGCCGACCAGCCTGGTCGGCCGGCCTGCTAGTGGCACCAATCGCCCCCAACCTTTGTTTGTTGGGCTTGTCTGGGCCTCCTCTTGTCTGAACACTGGGGTGCGGCTTGTCTTAAGTGGATTTGGGTTGGTTTTTGGGCTACACTTGGTCTGTTTGAGCCTGAATCGGTGCTCTGATATTTTCTGTGATTTTATGTCAGGCCAAAGTGTGTGCTTGCAACCTGCATATTAGCTCAAATACACATCTCGCAATTTCTAAAGGATAAAGTGTGGTTTAGGGATTTATTTTGATAAAGATGCATGTAAGAAATGTAAACTCTCATGATTTTCTGATCAAGTTGACGCCTGGAAATGATCGTTAGTGAGCGTCAACAAGATCCCCGAAGCTATCCTTTGCTCGTCCTGAGCAAAGTAGGACAAATCAGGTTGTTGATCAGAAAATCACTTTGACTCTCACCTACCTGTCATGTCATAGTCTGAAACAAAGATGTCCATCTATAAGTTAAAATGATTTGGCTATCATACCTTTGCTCAAGTACCTTACTCTTTCATGAGGCTTTTTAGTCGTCTCCTTATCTTGGGCTGTTGAGAGTTAGAACGGTTCATAGAGTAGTACTCACTTGTCCCTAGATCTGCAATTCATCTGGAGGCACTTTTGAAAAAAAGGCAAAGTTCCCCAAGTGATTCTCTCGAAGCGCTCAACTTTTATTATCCTTACCAGGGCAATATTTTCCTTCGATCTTCCCTACTTGTAGATAAGGCTTTTGTGGAGCTCAAGGTAGGGTAAGAACAGGGCATACTTGTATTCTACATATTGTAAAGTCAAAGAGAGGATCCATGGAGAAACAAGTCATGCAATGTCAATCAAAAGGTGCAAGTGTGTGGATGGATGGTGGTATGGATTACTCCTTAAGGCATTGGCTCTCTCTCTTGTATCATCCCCTTTTTTTGAGACATGGCTACCCCCTTCTCTCTCTTTTCTTTCTGATTTTTTGGGTCATGCTTCTTTGGCATGCCATTTTTCTCTTTTTGGGGCAACCATAATCTAATATCTCCTTTTATTTCAGGGATGTTCTAAGAGAGAGTCTACAAAAGCATGGAGCATTTATTGGTGGATGATGGTGGTGCTGATTCCCGGTGTAGGAATGTAGCAAGTGGATGGGATGTGTATGTGCTTATGATCGAGGAAGCATGAAAAGGACCTCACTAGGGTCACAAAATTTGACAAAACTCAATAGAACATCATGCAGCATATGTGTAAGGTTTGCTCATAGTGTATGACATATGGCTCTGGTAGGACTTGCTTATCGCTGAGGAACTTGCCCTTTTTAATCTTTTTCAAAACAAAAATTCCAGATTTCAAGCATCACTTGGAACAAGATTGTATGACTTTATTCACCATATCTATACTCACAACAACTTAGACTTGGATCAAGCATATGCAACCCACATAATTATTATGTTCATTGGAAAAGCGTTTACATAGCCAACAGACTTAAACTTAAGAGAACTTTTGTTGCAAAACTAGACATAGCAGATAAGGTAGAACAAATCAAAACTCATCCTTTCAACATTCATTGAAAGTTAAAACATTCTTACCGCGCATGATAAAGGGAAATACAGCAGTAAATATTTGTTTTGTTTTAGAAAGTTTTTATCAGATTTTATTCAAAAGAAAGTAAAGGATACAGTTGACTTAGGGGAGGGGACCTCCCCCAAAGCTAGCTCTTGGTTTAGCATTCGAAAAGCAGGACCTTTCTCCATACCTGATCAGGTTGAGGTCGGTTTGTCCGTACCTGGAGAAGTAGTAGTGGGCGATGACGTCTTCTTTTTCTTGCGCCATATTTTCTTGGTCTTCTTTGGTGGCATAGACGGCACAGGATTAGGATCCTCGGGTGTAGGATAGACGATCTCCAGATATTCCCATACTGTGTTGGTGATGAAATTAGGGATCTTCTAGTCATCTTCTACTGGCACAGTTGGGGGAGTGTGAAGCTCCCAATCTTCCCAGGCAGGCTCAAATGGGGAGTGATGAACATCTTGATTGTCCTAACCGGGTTCTTCCCATAATCCTTATCTCTCGCTATCCTCGTGAATCAGGACTAATTCCCTCTTGTTTTGAAATTTGAACTTCATGGTCTTTCCCATGATGCAGAGGCTAATTTTTCCTGTCCCTACATCAATTTTGGCGTTTGTGTTCTTGAGGAACGGGCGCCCAAGTATGAGCAGGATCCCAAGATCTCCTTTCATGTTGAGGACTATGAAGTCTGCGAGTATGAAGGTGTTCCTGACTTTTACAATGAGATTTTCCACGACTCCTTCAAGATATATCATGGTAGAGTCCGCCAGCTGTACACACATGGTAGTAGGGGAAAGTGCTGGATAGCTTAACTTCTTGAATGTTACCTTGGGCATGATGTTGATGCTGGCTCCAAGGTCACATAGAGCGTAATTGAATTCACAATCGAAGATTGAGCAATTGATCACTAGGGTTCCAGGTTCCTCTCGTACTATAGCTGCCAATTCACCCCATGTTGATGCTCCTTAGCGCCCCAATTTATATACCGCAAGCGCACGGGATCGTGTAGCTTTTCCCTTATAGTATTCCCCCAAGGTTTATCAATCCGTGGATCGACAAAGAACTACCTAAGGTTTTCCATCTAATCTAACGGATCTATCCTAACATGAAGCATGAATTGCACATATAGAGTAACCTTTAATAGATATGAGTGTTGTGTAAAGGTTGATCTCATCCATGAATATTGGCGTAACCATAGCAAAACCAAAGACATGACTAGGCCTATTGTCATCTAGTTGTAGTTCAAGCTAACGAGCAAATAAATCATGCATCTCAATCAATGGCATCTTTAAACCCAAAATCTCCAATCCGATCCTTCGATACCCCATCTACTAAAGCAACACCCTGTCACGATGCCCCCCTTTGGACGAAAGCACCCTGAAGCAAGTCGAACCCCCTTTGGAAGTTCTGCCATGAACCTCTAGCCACCATGACTACAAGATCATGCTAAGCGATCTATCTCGATAATAGATCTAGGATGAAGCAAACCCAAAGAAAAGATCGAAATCGAAAGAGAGAACATGGTCGCTAAAAGATTCGGAAGACATGATTATCATTACTCACATAATAGATTCGTTTGGATCGTCACCACCGAGTACATACCATTGATGACTCCAACTAGCTCATGAACTCCACCATGGCATAACCACGCAGGGAGGCCATGGCGGCTAGGGGCGGCCTAAGCCATCTCCTAGACAACTTCGAAGTCGTGGCGGCCGTCGTCTCCCTCCGATCTTGGCCCTAGGTTTTCTTCGAGTTCTGGGTGGATGGATGCCGCGAGTTGAATAAGGTGCGAGCTATTTATAAGCCGAGGAAGCCACCGGTTGAAGGGGAGGCCGAACCGCCTTGGAAATGGGCTAGGCCGGCCGGCTCATGCGCCTAGGCCAGCCGGCCTACCCTCTTTTAGGCCTGCCTCGGTCTCATCTTTCGCGTGTAGACTCCTCGCATCTTCTAGAGTTTATGTCCTTCACGATTACACCCCTTTGGACATCGTTATCTTGGAGATATCTTCGGGGAAAGGATAGGATAGAGAATCCTTCCTTAAATCTTCATTTGCTTTGCTTAATCTCGAAGTATCTTGATCTCATCTTCGTGGGCTTGGTCCTTTGGGCTCTCTTGGAGGATGGATGTGCATGAATGGGCTTCGAATCAACATGGGCTTTGGTCCTTCCTTTGGGCTTTGGCCTTCGTCTTTCTCCGTGTTAGCACTCGATCACGGGCCTCATCATTTCATGCTCCAAAATAGGCCAAAAACCTGCAAAAACGAAGTTCCTCCAAAATATATGTGCAAGTGTGAAAATGACCAATAATTAGGCCGGGGTTAGGACGGTTAGTGATTTTGATATTAAATTCATGCCATTATCAAGGATAAACAAGGGATAAAATGGGTACTTAAGGAGCGCCAACACCCCACGCACCTCTTCTGGGGCGTGAAAGATTCTCTGCGTAGCTGGTGATGTCGGTGTTTTACCGTCGGGTTCTCCGAGGGGTATCCTGAGGAGAGTGGTTATGAGTAGGGACTCGCCAGAATCAGAACACGATGGTGCAAGGAACACAAGGGTATAGAGAGGTTTGGACCGCCGGAGCGTAATACCCTACGTCCTGTATGGTGGTTTGTATTCCCTCTGGTACTGTTCGATGTTTTGGAGGGGTCCCTGCTCGCCCTTATATAATCTGAGGGAGCAGGGCTACATGGAAAGTCCTAGCCGAGTGCGTTTAGGAGCCTAGTCCGAGAGATTCGGCTAGTTCCCGTGTACGTCGACTAGTTCTACTCCTATTCGGGTAGATACAAAAAGAGGTAGGGGCGTATCCATGTGCTATTCCCTAATCTAGAATATTCTGTGCCTGTGGGCAGTCCCGCTGTCCCGGGTCCAACAAGCCCCCGAGCTCTTCGTAGTCGAGTCGTGCAGGCATTGAGTGCTTCTGAAGGTGTCCATCGAGTGCCTTCGAGTACTCCTGGAATCCATTTCTCAGGCTTGGAGTTCCTCGAGCGCTTCGAGTAGTCTTCCGAGTACTTCCTTGGTTGCGTCGAGGCTATGAGGTGCTCTTGCCCCGAATTTCTCCTTCCGATATGGTGCGCGATGTACTCGCACTCCATATGGAGTAGCCCCCGAGCCTTAGGTTGAACCGATGGGTCAGACTGAGGGTCAGCTTAGTCTTCTGGGTTCTTCAACCTTCCGTCTGAAGTTTGGAATCTTTTCGAAAAAAGTTGCAATTTATGACACGTATCCCCCAGCCCCCGAGCCTTGAGTTCGGATCATTGATTTGAGGTTAAGGGTCAAAGAGATAATATCATGTCCTCTGCAATCTTTCTGAGCTCGTCAGTGCTGCAGCGAATCTTCTGAAAAGGTGGCCGTGCGGTGTACTGTTTGCCAGTGGGTTCACGTGGCGAGTACTGTTTGTAGAATCTTTTCTATTTTGCTTGTGAGCCTCCCTGTCCTTGGATGTCACGGGCTGAGCTGCGGCTCTGCTACTTCTTCTATTTAAGCAGGGTCCGATGTGCTTGAGTCTTCATCCTTGCAGTTGCAGACATGATTTCCAAGTGAAGTTCTTTACTTGAGAGTACTCGATCTCCTGATGAGAGTACTCGATTTGTCCTTGTAGGTACTAGAAGAGTGTTTGCGAGCAGCACAAACACTTGTTTTCTCTCAGGCCGCCGCCTTTCCTCCTCACATCGCAGCCATCCTGGTTATTTTTGTGGTGAGCTGGTGGAAGCCGTGTCAGAAGCTTTTTTTGGGTGGGAACTGTGGTTGTCTCCCCCCAATGGCTTCTGGAGAGATGGTATTGTTTTTATTGCAAAACATATCAGGGAGAGGAGCAGGTGCAAGAAGAGGATTTGCGATGTTCTGGATGCATCCATATCTTCTTACAACAAGCCTTTTCCTCCCTGAATGTATCTAGATTACTCCCTTTTGGGAGTAACAAGCTTTGTATCTTTGTATCAGCCCTTGGGCTGTCCCCTTTGTAGTTGGGATCGAGTGGTTTCGAGTGGTGAAACCATTGAGATTTGTGTATTCTCCTTTATTGGAATGTAATTCCTAAATGAAAATCTCTGTTTTTTGCTCTTATTCCGCTTTTTCTGTGGAGAAGTCTGGGATTCGTTGGTTGAAATAACTCTGGAGCAGGTGCGCGACCTTTGGGCTTCTTGTTATTTTACCGTACCGCCACTGGCTCTGCTTATTTAACTGTTTGAGTAAATCTAGGTTTAGCACTCTTCCTTAGCCTCCTCTTTCTCCACCGCCGCAAGACTCATCTGCTCTTGCCCTCGAGTGCCGTGAGAAACTAGCCACCACTTGCCCCCGGGCATGAGGTGAGAGAGACATTCCAATGGCGCAGAAGAGATCTGCTTCGAAGGGGAAGGTGGACGATGCTGCTGTTGGTGAGGCGGAGGTCCACGGGTGGAAGTCGAGTAAGTGTGCCGACTCCCATCTTTTGAGTCTGGATGAGAGTCATCTTCTTCAACCTCGGAAAGTGATCCATTGGCGTGGATCCGTGGGGGAGTCTTTTCCTCATGAGGGGGGAAACAAATCTATTGTTTTCCTTCCTCATGTTCTTCGGTGCCTCGGTTTTCCTGTTTCTGACTTCTTCCGTGGCCTCCTTCACTACTGGGGGGTTCAAGTGCATCACTTGACCCCTAATTCCATCCTTCACACGTCTATCTTTGTCCACTTGTGTGAAGCCTTCTTGGGGATCAAGCCCCATTTTGATTTGTTTCAGTACTTTTTTCATCTGAAACCTCATCCCAATGAGTCCAAGGTGGATGTAGTTGGGGGAGCCGGGTTGCAGTTTCATCAGGGGAGGAAACCCAAGTATACCCCCTACGATTTGAGTGACAAGGTCATCGACTGGAAGTCGATGTGGTTTTATATTAGGAATCTTTCTTCTTCCCTTCCTCTTTGTACTCCTGGCCCTCTTGTGAAGAAGTCGAATTGGAATTCCAAGGGGAGTGGAGGGGATCAGGTTAGCTTCCTTCTCGGGGAGATTGAGAGGTTGAAGGCAGATCACCAGATTTGTGGTACATCTGTGATTTTGAGCTGGACGATGTGCCGGATCCAGCCGCTGCAGCGGCAGGTCAGTTTTGGTTTTCAGTATGCGGGAGAGGTGGATCCATCCCATTATACCCAAACCAAGATTACTGAGGATGATCTGAAGGATCGGGTGCTGGGGCTGCTGAAGAATGTCCCTGAGACAGCCAACATTGCTGGTACTTTCTGCGCTGTCAGGCGTCCTCGGGAGGTACTGTTTCGAGTAATCGACTGAAGTTGTAGTTCGAGTACTTTTTGTCGAGTAGTCGAGTTGATTCGGTATCTTTCGTGTAATCCTGAAAATTATCAGAGTAGGCCTCCGCTGCCTGAAGATGTGCCCTTGGCGCATAATGACTCAAGTGTGCATCAGACTTCTTTTGCCTTATATACTGATTTGATATTGCCTTTGGGTCCTTGTTTAATCGTAGTTGATTCTTATTTGCAGGTCCTTCGGCGAGTCGGACGGCGTCGGACATCCAGGAGAGGGTGGCGGATGAGCCGTCCGTCGAGTCTGTGAGGACTCGGAAGCGAAGCGCCACCTCTGCTGGGAGTATTGACAGGTGAGTACGGCTTGGTACCCTTCTAAGTTGATGCCTTCTTTTGATGGCTTTTCTTCTTCTCAGGCCTCCTTCCTCTTCTAAGAGGCAGACGGTGGGTTCTGTCGTGAGCCCTGCCGACTCGACTCCTGCTGCGTCAGCTGAGTCCGGAGGGAGCGGCTCTGCTAGGGAGCAGAGCGCTTCGGGGCAGACCGTAGTCCTGAAGTTTGTCAAGGCGAAGAGATTCGTTCTGAAGCATTCCTCTCAGTAAGTGTGTCTGTTGATCGAAAGTTCTTATTTGATCTTTTCATACTGCGATTGAGGTGTCGAGTACTTCTTCCTTTTGTAGCATTCCCGATGCTCTTGGGTTTGATGAGTCGGATGTTGGCACCTACCAACGTCACCTAGCGATGATGCCCGCAGACGCCAATTTGGGACGGCAGTATTTCATGAACCACGAATAGATCCGCAAGCGCACGTAATACCGCTGTAGCATTTTACCCGGGAGTATACCGGGGTGTCATTTATATTTCCGCAGGGAAGGCGATGAGTGAGAGAATATATAGATCAGTTGGTGAGCTCTATCTAGATTGGATATTCTCATGCATAAACAGGGGTAAGATAATAACATGGTAGGAGGTAGTGTGACACACACAAACTACTCTCTTGGATAAAAGAATAAAGGTTACTTTAGGCCGGGAGCAAGGTAAAAGTCAGAGCTCGAGTTAGCTGTGCTAGGTTAGCTATATCTACACTCTCTCATTAGTTAGCTCATCAGAGATTAAACTACACAACAGGGAGATCGCTATCGAAGTAACAGGAGGAGCCCGTACACCCCGGCGACTTTATGTACCTCCTACCCCCCATACCGAACGTGGAGGATTACTAAAAGGCACGGACAGGGCTGTCACCACCTGCCGGCTACCTCTAGAAACCGTAGGTATAGTTGACATCCAGCAACTCTTAGCTAATATAGACACAATGTCTACACTAGTAAGAGATACTCTAGTGTCCCGCGCGGAGCTCCCACCCTCCGGATGGACAGACATCACACTAGAGCAATCATACGAATACTAGTGCTGTTGATAGAGTTCTAAGAACAAAAGACTAACCATCTCCAGCACAGGGCGATCATGCAATGCAAGCATTGAATAATAATGCAACCATGACAAGAAGCATATACTCGATAACTCAGAATATACTTCAAGCAGATATCGGTAACCATAGTCTAATTCTATTACAAACGACCGAATATTACAAGAGAGAGCTAGATATGAACCCATACCAGACTCTTGAGCAACTCCGGCGACTCGATGACTCCTAGACTTCTCCTAAACTCCACTAAGCCTAAAGACTATGCAAGGAATGCAAGAGAGGAAGAGGTGTGTGTGTGTGTGTGTGTGTGATCTATTCTCTACCCCCTTCTATTTATAGCAGGGAGCTACCAGCCGCAGCACCCCAAACCGATGTTGTGAGCCAACAGGGAAGCGCCACGTGCCTTGGTTGAGGCGGTGGGGCCCACGGGCCTGGCCGGCCGACCAGGTAGGTCTGTCGGCCTGCCCGGGCCGTCAACCGCCCCCAACTTCCTGGAGTGGGCTTGTCTTGGTCTCCCCTTGTCCTAAAGTTGAGGCACGGCCTGCCCCAGCTGGGTTTGCTTCAGTTCTTGGGCTTCACTTGGTCCATTTGAGCCTGAATCGTTACTCTGATATTTTCTGTGATTTTGTGTCGGGCCAAAGTGTGCTTGTAACCTGCATATTAGCTTGAAAACAGAACTTGCATATTCTAAAAGGTAAAGTGTGATTTAGGAACTTTATTGGATAAGGATGCATGTAAGAAATGCAAACTCTCATGATTTTCTGATCAAGTTGACGCATGGAAATGGTCGTTAGTGAGCGTCAACAAGATCCCCCAAGCTGTCCTTTTTTCGTCCCGAGCAAAGTAGGACAAATCAGGTTGTTGATCAGAAAATCACTTTGACTCGTACCTTACCTGTCATGTCATAGTCTGAAGCAAAGATATTCATCTATAAGCTTAAATAAGTTGGTTAGCATACCTTTGCTCAATTACCTTACTCGCTCATGGGGCTTTTTAGCTATCTCCTAGTCTTGAGCTGTTGAGAGTTAGAATGGTGCATAAAGCAGTACTTACTTGTTCATAGATCCTCAATCCATCTGGAGACACTTTTTTTTTGAATTTTTTTTGAAAACATGGCAAAGCTCCAGAATAACTCTCTTGAAGCACTCATCTTGTATTTCCTTACCAGGGCAGTGTTTGCCTTTGATCTTCCCTACTACTACAAGCCTTTGTGGAGCTCAAGGTAGGATAAGAACAGAGCACACTTGTATTCTATTTATTGTAAAGTCAAAGAGAGGATCCATGGAGAAACAAGTCATGCAATTTCGATCAAAAGGTGCAAGTGTATAAATGGATGGATAGATGGATGAATATGGCTTACTCCTTGAGGTAATGACTTTTCTCTCTCGAATCATCCCTGTCTTTCTCTCTCTTTTTTTTGAGACATGGTTACCCCCTTTTTCTCTCCTTTTTTGGGTCATGCTTCTTTGGCATGCCATCTTTTCTCTTCTTTTTAGGGCAACCATAATCTGACTTTATTTTATTTAAGAAATGTTCTACGAGAGAGATCTCCAAGACATGGAGCATTTATAGATGTGAAGTGGATGGTGGTGCTAATTCCAAGTGTAGGAATATAACAAATGGATGGGACGTGTACGTGCTTATGATCGAGAAAGCATGAAGAGCATCTTACTAGGGTCACCCAATTTGACAAAACTCAACGGAATATCAAACAACATATGTATAAGGGTTTTTCATGGAATCTGACATATGGCTCTGGTAGGACGCTGAATATCGCTGGGAAACTTGCCTTTTAATTTTTTTTAATTTTCTTTTTTTTGAAAACAACTCCAGACTTCAAGCATCACTAGAACAAGCTTGCATAACCTTATTTACCATATCTAAACTCACAACAACTTAGACTCGGATCATGCATATGCACCCCACGGAACTATCAGGTTTATTGGCAACATATTTATATAACCAACGAATATAAACTCAAGAGAACTCTTATTTTCAAACTAGGCACAACAGACATTATAGAGCAAAGCAAAACTCATCCTTTCAACTTATCAAAAGGGAGTTAAAACATTCTTACCGCGCATCATGGAAAAGGGAAATAAAGCAGTAAATTTTTATTTTGTTTTTGGAAGGTTTTATCAATTTTATTGAAAGCAAATAAAGGGATACAGTTGACTTAGGGGAGGGAACCTCCCCCAAGCTAGCTCTTAGTTTAGGGTCAAAAAGCAGGACCTTTCTCCATAACTGATCAGATTGAGGTCATTTCGTCCGTACCTGGAGAAGTAGTAGCGGTCGATGACGTCTTGTTCTTCTTGCGCCACACCTTCTTGGTCTTCTATGGTGGCGTAGGCGGCGCAGGAACAGGATCCTTTGATTTATCCTTCTTCTTAGACCTTTTTGAGTTCGCTGGATCTTCTTTCATAAGTGTCTTCATAAAAGGTATAAGACTATGTTTCTAAAAGGGTGTGACTTCGACTTCTTTGATTTTCTGAGGATTTGGCCCAAATTTGACCCGGATCATCAAGCATTGCTCTTTCTTGGGTCGGAAGTCAAATTTCTCCTCTTTACCATTGATATGGAGTCGGATTTCTCCGGCCCCAACATCAATATGTGCATCAGCTGTATTGAGGAACGGCCGTCCTAGAATGAGAGTAGTCTCCTTCTGATTATCCATATGAAGTACCACAAAATCGTCTGGGACAAAACAATCCCGTACTCTCACGGGGACATCCTCAATGATTCCTTCTAGGTGCCGTACTGAGGAGTCAGCCAATTGCAACTGCATAGGTGTCGGTGTCAACTCTGTGTAGTTGAGTTGGTCGAAGACCGCCTTCGGCATCACACTAACACTAGCTCCCAAATCACATAAGGCTTTGTCGAAGTTCTGTGCCCCTATCGAACATCTGATAGTTGGGAATCCTGGATCCTTCTTCTTCTCGGGTAATTGTTGAAGTATAGCTGCACTGCATGCCTCAGTGAGCTTGATTACTTCGGTAGTTGGCAGTGGTCGCTTGTTGTTGATTATGTCCTTGATATAACGAGCATAGGTCGGAACCTTCATCGCATCCATCAAGGGTACATTGATGTTCACTTGTTGTATTATCTCAACAAAGCGGCTGAACTGCTCATCTGTACTTGGCTTCCTTGCCCTCATAGGGAATGGCAATACTTGGGTATCATAAAATTCATGCGGAGCCGTCTTCCCTTCATGAACCTTCTCGGATTCCTCCTCCCGAGGTGGTTCTTCTGCCACCGGGCTTGCTTTCTTCCTGTTAACATGGTTAGGATAAGGCGGGTCTTGAGTAGTTTTACCTCCTCGTGTGGTTATTGCCTTAACATTCTCCAAAGCAGGGGGCATGGTAGCAGACACTTGAGCTAGTTGAGTCTCAATCATCTTGTTGAAACTAAACCGATTCTTGATGGCAGTGGAGAATCCGTCCATCTTGGCATGGATGGTCGCCATAGATTTGTCCATAGCGGCCAACTTCTTCTGAAGGGACTCACTGATCTTCGCTTGGCCGTAGACAAGATCTCTCAAGGTAGGCTGGTTAGGACTGAAAGAATTCGAATTCCCCTTACCTCCTTGGTAATATGGACGTGGTTGATTCCACCCCTGACCTCCTTGTGGACGAAACCCATTGCTATTGAGGAATAGAGCTTCTTCTTGAGTTTCTGGGCAATTGTCGCCCGAATGTCCAACATTCCCGCAGACCTCGCACGTCATGCGATTTTCCAAGGCTTGAAGTGTTTGAATCTAAGCCTTATCTTGGGAATAATCCTCAAATTTCTTGAGGAGGAGATCAACCTTCATAGCGAGCATGTCGGCCTCCTTGACGGAGTGCATACCTCGCTGGCGCGGTTGGAGGCGATCATCGCTCCAACCTTGGTTGGAAACCATCTTCTCAATCAATGATGTAGCTCTTTCAATGGGCAGCGAGAAGAAAGCTCCACCCGCAACGGCATCCACATGATCACGGGATGACTGTGTCAACCCGTTGTAGAAGTTCTGTAGAATGAGCCAATTATCCATTCCATGGTGCGGACACGCCAGAATATACTCCTGAAGCCTCTCCCAAGCTTCCGGAATTGACTCATTTGATGCATGCTGGAAGTTCGAAATCCGACCACGAAGAGCATTGGTTTTGCCCGTCGGCAAGAACTTCGAGAGGAACACCTTGGCACATTTGTCCCAAGTATCCACAGCAGCCTTGTTAGCATAAAACCATTGCTTCGCTCTCCCCAAGAGAGAAAACGGAAACAGACGGAGCCGGATTGCATCTTGCGATACACCCTTGATAATAAAAGTACTGTAGACCTTCAGGAATTGCTAGAGATGAGCGCTGGCATCCTCATTGGCCCTGCCACAAAATGGGCTGGCCTGCACCATCGTAATGAGACCCGTCTTGATCTTGAAATTTTCACCTCCGGTGTTAACCTCGGGTCCGGTCGGGACCTGGCTAGCAGATGGAGCAGAGTAATCACGGAGTGTCTTTTGGGCCATAGCTCTAGGAGCTGACGATGATGCGATGACTGGACCAACTGCCGAGAGTGATCTCCGAGGTGATACGAGATGAGCTCGCGTCCTCCTCAAAAGTGACTCTGTATCGGAATGAAAGTTTTGCGGCAAGTCGAAACCGGTCATACACTACCCTGTTTTCATATCAACTAAGACAGGAAAACAAAGCCAAGTTAACCTGTTTAGCAAGCGAATACCAATTTCGATTTTGTTCACAACTCTGTCTATATATTTCACTCTGTGCCTTCCCCGGCAACGGCACCAAAAATGCTTGTTGGCGCCTACCAACATCACCTAGCGATGACGCCCGCAGACGCCAATTTGGGACGACAGTATTTCATGAACCACGAATAGATCCGCAAGCGCACGGAATACCGCTGTAGCATTTTACACGGGAGTATACCGGGGTGTCATTTATATTTTCGCAAGGAAGGCGATGAGTGAGAGAATATATAGATCAGTTGGTGAGCTCTATCTAGATTGGATATTCTCATGCATAAACAGGGGTAAGATAATAACATGGTAGGAGGTAGTGTGACACACACACAAACTACTCTCTTGGATAAAAGAATAAAGGTTACTTTAGGCTGGGAGCAAGGTAAAAGATAGAGCTCGAGTCAGCTGTGCTAGGCTAGCTATATCTACACTTTCTCATTAGTTAGCTCGTCAGAGATTAAACTACACAACAGGGAGAT
Source organism: Panicum virgatum (assembly GCF_016808335.1). Taxonomy (NCBI): domain Eukaryota; kingdom Viridiplantae; phylum Streptophyta; class Magnoliopsida; order Poales; family Poaceae; genus Panicum; species Panicum virgatum. The sequence continues at coordinate 29,827,849 of NC_053137.1, forward strand.
CGCTATCGAAGTAACGGGAGGAGCCCGTACACCCCGGCGACTTTATGTACCTCCTACCCCCCATACCGAACGTGGAGGATTACTAAAAGGCACGGACAGGGCTATCACCACCTACCGGCTACCTCTATAAACCGTGGGTATAGTTGACATCCAGCAACTCTTAGCTAATCTAGACACCATGTCAACACTAGTAAGGGATACTCTAGTGTCCCGCGCGGAGCCCGCACTCTCCGGATGGACAGACATTACACTAGAGCAATCATACGAATACTGGAGCAGTTGATAGAGTTCTAAGAACAAATGACTAACCATCTCCAGCACAAGGTGATCATGCAATGCAAGCATTGAATAATAATGCAACCATGACAAGAAGCATATACTCGATAACTCAGAATATACTTCAAGCAGATATCGGTAACCATAGTCTAATTCTATTACAAATGAACGAATATTACAAGAAAGAGCTAGAGATGAACCCATACCAGACTCTCGAGCAACTCCGGCGACTCGATGACTCCTAGACTTCTCCTAAACTCCACTAAGCCTAAAGACTATGCAAGGAATGCAAGAGAAGAAGAGGTGTGTGGTGTGTGTTTGTGTGTGTGTGTTCTATTCTCTACCTCCCTTCCAAACCGACGTTGTGAGCCAACAGGGAAGCGCCACGTGCCTTGGTTGAGGCGGTGGGGCCCACGGGCTTGGCCGGCCGACCAGGTAGGTCGGTCGGCCTATCCGGGCCGCCAACCACCCCCAACTTCCTGGTGTGGGCTTGTCTTGGTCTCCCCTTGTCCTAAAGTTGAGGCACGGCCTGCCCAGCTGGGTTTGCTTCAGTTCTTGGGCTTCACTTGGTCCATTTGAGCCTAAATCGTTACTCTGATATTTTTTGTGATTTTCTGTCGGGCCAAAGTGTGCTTGTAACCTGCATATTAGCTTGAAAACAGAACTTGCATATTCTAAAAGGTAAAGTGTGATTTAGGAACTTTATTGGATAAGGATGCGTGTAAGAAATGCAAACTCTCATGATTTTCTGATCAAGTTGATGCCTGGAAATGGTCGTTAGTGAGCGTCAACATCGGAGAAAGGGATTTTTGGTTCCCTTAAGAACATCGCCCAGTTGCCTCCTAGTTCGCCAAAGGAGGGTGATCGGGTGGCTGATTCTGCCGCTGGTGATGCGGGGAATCTAGTTGTCGGGGAGGCGGATAAGAAGTCTCCTGCTGCTAGCACTGGTGAGTGTCTTTGGTTGCGATCGACTGGTTTCTTCGTCGGGCTTTCGGTAATGTCTTTTTACTTTCAGACAAGCAGGGCAAGGATCGGCTGAAGAGTCCCTCTGCTGCTGCTAATGTTGGACTAGTCACGCTGGGTGTGCCGCAGCAGGAGGTGGAGAAACCGGTCGGGGAGCCTGCCGGTGTTGCCCTGGGATTCTGGGCTGTCATTCTGCTCTCGTTGTAAGTGGCTTTTTTGTACTCGACTACTTTGTGTGTTGTTGTCGAGTACCTTGTCTTGATCATGCTTTGTTAGCAGAATCTAGCCAAACAAATCGCGGAGCAGGCTGAGTTCCTTCAGTGGACTGGAGAGGATCTTCAGTTGACGGCTGACCAAGCGTTGCAGCTTGAGAAGATGGCTGCTCTTGAGAAGTATTCTCGGGAGCAGTCGGAGAAGGTCAGGCTTCTGGAGGCCCACGTCGAAGCTTTGGAGCAGGATAATTCTGCTCTGAAGGATAAGGCCTCCAAGCTGGTGGTGAGAGTCAAGACTGCTGCCAAGCAGAAGAAAGGTATTTTCTTCTTTATTTTGTGTCTTTTGAGTAGTTTTCTTATGTTCTCATTTTTTTCCTTGCTTTGATAGAGCTAAAGAGCTTGTTGTTGCGAAAGGATAATGATGTGACTAATCTGACAAATATTATGTATCGTCATGCAGATGCTATGGAGAAGCTGACCAAGATCAAGGCTGATGCCGATAAACAGACGGTCAGTGATATGAAGCAGATCAGGGAGCTCTCCCCGCAGTTGACTGATCTTGAGGCGGTTGCCAAAGTAGTCGTCGACATGGTCGAGGACGAGGAAGCTGGTGGCAAGAGTTTGCTGGATTGCCTTCGTGAGGCCCCCAGCGGCTCGACAACTTCTTCTCCGACACTTCTAGGGATTACTTGGCTCATGCCTTAGGATTAGTTAAGTCCTTCCTCCCTTCCGTGAACTTGTCCTTTATTGGCGATGGGGTTGCCGTTGGCTGCTCGGAGGAGAAATTCTCTGAGTATGTTACGGAGACGAAACCCATCGCTGATAAGGTTATCAGTTGCTTGGAGCTAGCATTAGAAGCTTAAACAGTTGTTGTAATATCCTCTTAGTTTTTGTTTAGATGTGAGTCTACTGGAGTACTTTTGTCATTGTAATGTATAGTACTTTTTCCTTCCGTTTGATGGCCAGTTGGCTGGTTGCCTTTTTATGAAGCTTGTCATTGGCAGTCTTGAACTATGTCTTCGAGTACCGTAGTAGTCGATTTGTTTGTCGTCTCAAGGACGAGTAGTTCCTTTGTAGGAATAGGGAGCATGTCCCGTCCGAAAATCGAGTACCGCAGTAGTCGATTAGGTTGTCGTCTCATGGACGAGAAAAATAGGGAGCTGGTCCCGTTCGGAAATCGAGTACCGCAGTAGTTGAATAAGTTATCGTCTCATGGACGAAAAAATAGGGAGCAGGTCCTGTCCGAAAGTCGATTACCGAAGTAGTCGAATAAGTTGTCATCTCATGGACGACGAAGATAGGGAGCATGTCCCATCCGGGGTTCGAGTACCGTGGTAGTCGAATAAGTCTTCTCATGGACAAGAAAAATAGGGAGCTGGTCCCATCCGTGAATCGAGTACCGTAGTAGTCGAATAAGTCTTCTCATGGATGAGAAAAATAGGGAGCTGGTCCCATCTGGATATCGAGTACCGCAGTAGTCGAATAAGTCCTCTCATGGACGAGAGAAATAGGGAGCTGGTCCCATCCGAAAATTGAGTACCGCAGTAGTCGAATAAGTCTTCTCATGGACGAGAGAAATAGGGAGCTGGTCCCATCCGGAAATCGAGTACCGTAGTAGTCGAATAAGTTGTCGTCTCATGGATGACGAAGATAGGGAGCATGTCCCATCCGGAAATCGAGTACCGCAATAGTCGAATAAGTCTTCTCATGGACTAGAAAAATAGGGAGCTGGTCCCATCCGGAAATCGAGTACCGCAGTAGTCGATTAGGTCGTCTCATGGACGAGAAAGTAGAGAACTTGTCTCTAGGGCCGAAGGCCCCGACTACTCGATTCGCCGTGCCTTTGACTTTGAGTGAACAAAGAAAGGTTGGTATTCGAGGTAGTCGAAGGAGTTACCACCCCTTGGGAGGGGGAGCTCATGTCTCATAGGTTTTACTCTTGAAGGTAGAGAACTTGTCTCTAGGGCCGCAAGACACATGTCCCTTAGCCCCAGTTACTCGATTCGCCGTGCCTTTGACTCTGAGTGAACACAGAAAGGTTGGTATTCGAGATAACTAATGGAGTGAAGACTCCTGAAGAAGTAACCCCTTGGGAGGGTGGAGCTCATGTCTCTGGCGACGAGATCTTCTCTTTCCTTCAATTTAGCAGCACTCGATTTCTATCTTGGCCTTTATTGGGTGTAAGACCATTCAATGATTTAAATTTTTTTCTTCTGCTAACTCGAGTAGTTTGGGGATTGAGTCAGAGCTCGAGCGAACCCATTGTTGGTATTTTGCAACATCACGAATAAAATCCGAAAGCGCACGGATACCGCTGCAGCTTTCACCCAAGAGTATTCCAGGGTATCATATCCACTGAGGAATGTGAGTACGCTATCTACGGGTTCAGACTCATCCAAGGACACACACGCCGGTGTGGGAAAGACAGAAAAGAGGACTTTCTATATCTAGAATCTATACTTAGAAGAAGACATCACGTTGCTGTTATACTTCGAGCTAAAGGTATCGACCGGCTTATACAAGCCGATAGCTCCAATATGATGCTCTATCCAATATCCGAACATGGAGGATTACAAGGGCTCGAATAGGGCTGTCACCACCTGCCGGCTACCTCTACAAACCGTGGGACTATCAGACAACTGAGTGGTATAGTCCAGCCTAGACACCACGTCTACGCCTTTCCCTACTAACCTTAGCCCTGGCCAAGACTACCCTTTTCTATCCGGGATCTTAAGCTAAGATCAAATGCTACTCGCTAGCATACACATCAACTAATATAAGGCAGAGATGATAACTTGCGATCTAAACTCTAATTCCAAATAAACAAACCAAGAAAGTCTCGAACACTTACAACCGAATAAGCATCCGTCGAGGTACAAGCGGAGAAGAGTGCCGACAGACCCGGCACTTCCCCCGACTCCTCCTCACTCTCCTCCCCTTCTTCTACACCTCCTAGTCTACCTAAGCATCTAGGATGAAGGCCTCAAGCTTCAAGGGAGAAAGGTGAGTTGAGAGGGTGTGATGTGTGTGTGTTCATTTCTCTCCCCCCCTTTGTATTTATAGGAGGGAGCCACGACCAAGGGGAGTCCATTCTGCAGCTGATCCTTGGCGAACCGACTTAAGCATCCAATCAGCTTTCTCCACGTGTCCAGTTTAAGTCGGTGGGGCCCACGAGCGGGTCGGCCGACCAGTAGGTCGGCCGGCCTCCCAGTGGGCCCACCGACCTTCCCTTTTGGTCCATGGGTTCCTTGCTGGGCCCACTTGTCATTGGCATGGGTTTTAGCTTTTACAATGTCGATTTCTTGCTTTGGTGGGGGACTCCATATTCTGACAAGTGTTGCGTCTTGATTCGCTGGAACATCGTGTCTTGGATCAAACCACACCATTGTACTGCAAAATCAACTAGAAATCACCTGCACACATTCTAGAACATCATCTGTGGAATTCGTTAGTAAATAAATCTATTCTAGCATTTATTCCACATTTTGGTTCCTTTTTATGCAGGAGTTGATGGTATAAATTGGTCGTTAGTGATCGTCAACACCCATCCTAGCCTTTATTGGGTGTAAGACCGGGGGTAAGCCCAATAGATGACTCAAGTCAGAGCTCGGGCGAACCCATCCTAGTCTTTATTGGGTGTAAGACCAGGGGTAAGCCCAATAGATGACTCTTCTTTTGGTCTTTTCTTTCTGTCAGCACGAGTGGAGAACTAAGTTAGAGCTCGGGCGAACCTATCCTAGCCTTTATTGGGTGTAAGACCGGGGGTAAGCCCAATAGATGAGCAGAATCAGTTGTCGACTGCTTTGGTTGAGAAGGAGGTGCTGCCTTGTCGCGACGTCGTTTTCGCGAATTGTACCCGTAGATATCAGGTATCCAGTAATTGGATGTCGGACTGTAGGCTTCGACTTCCTCATGATCTTCTCTTTTGTTGATGATGACTGTTCTTTCATTGCGGCCAACGTTGATAACGTTGTGCAAGTCATTGTTCGAGTGGTTGAACGAGTTGCCGAGTTGTTGTTGATGTTCTATCTTGAGAATCATCTTCGGGTTGTTGTCTAGATGGATTGTGAGTCTGTGACTGTGATTCCTGGAGGGGGATTTTTGCAGGTGGCTGCTGCTATTTTAGTTGTCTCCAGTCTAGAGAGGAATTCATCATAGTCCAAGTCTTCTAGTGTTGTCGAATCATTTTCTCGGTTTGTAGCATCCGAAAGGAAAGCCATGAAAATTTCGTGATTGTGGCTGCGAATTTTTGAATTGACGCTGTTTTCCTTGATTGGAAAGACTTGCTGGAATGGTAGTTCTTTGTCTTTTGAGAATTGCTACCTCTCTCTCTCTTTTGTTTGCGGTCTGCCGATCTCCTTTTGTATTGATTGAGGAAGTCGACCTCTTGTCGGATTCGGTCTTCTTGTCCGAATCGGGTTGTAGTGTGAGTCGATTTCCTTTAAGGACTTGGTCCGAATCTAGAGAGGATCCGAGAGTATGTCGAAGAAGGTCTTCATCATGTGGGATGTGATCCGCTGGGGGCCATCCACCTTCGATTCGAACTGATAGTTCATTTATGAATTTGTTGTACTTTTCCAAATTGTCCCGCTCTTTTGGAGAGAATAGCCACGGGGTGCGGTAATCTTCTTGTGGAGTAGGGGAATTTTGAGTTTGGATGGCATTGCACCAATGATTCATGTAGTCTTCGAATGAAACAGAGTCTTCTGCGGGGTGATTTTGAGCTAAGTGTTGATCCAGTGACCTGTGCGAGTCACCCCACAGCTTCTTTGCTTTGGACTGCTTCCAGAGAGCTTCAAGCTTGTCGAGATTGTTTAATCCTTCCACGAACAAATTGATGTAATGTGACCAATTAGCTAATTCGTCTTCTGGAATTGGTTCATCCAATTGTTCGAGATATTTGATGAAAGCTTGATCTTGTTCTAGTTCTGCAGAGTTGAGAGTCCATTGAGTGGAGGATTCTTCAAGAGTATTGTTGATGCTGAGTATGTCTTCCGCTTTCTGGAGGTAGTGCTCGATCTTGTCATCGATATCATCGATGTTTGAGAAAGTGTATTTCGACTGCTTCTTTTTGCGAGTAGTTTTCTTGAAGCTAGTCCTTGACTTTTTCTTCCGAAGACTTGTTTTGGTGACGTGGACGGAATTGGAGAGTGTGGATTTTTCGTTCATGGAAGTTTCCTGCTTGGAGTCTTCTAGCAGTTTCTTTAAATCCTCCTCCAATTCGGAAAGTGTTTTGGCTTTGATTGGGTCGAATTTGGGTTGAATTCGGGCTTTGTTGTTGAGGTCCAAAACTCCGATTTTTTCGAGTTGATCAATGAATTCGTCGAATTCGCGTCGTTTTACAGCTTCTGAAACTTTTGGAGGATCTCGGTCGATTGAGCAGCTTTCGAAGCCACCTAATCTATCGGCGATGAAGATCCAAGAGCCGATGCGAAGGGAAGTGCCTTTTTCGAGCACAGGGTTGTCGTCGAGAGAAGCCATCGAATTCTTCTGACGATCGTTGACGAGAGGCCCCATGGTGGGCGCCAGCTGTCGATGTTTTACCGTCGGGTTCTCCGAGGGGTATCCCGAGGAGAGTGGTTATGAGTAGGGACTCGCCGAAATCAGAACGCGATGGTGCAAGGAACACAAGGGTTTAGATAGGTTCGGGCCGCCAGAGCGTAATACCCTACGTCCTGTGTGGTGGTTTGTATTCCCTCTGGTATTGTTCGATGTTTTGGAGGGGTCCCTGCTCGCCCTTATATAATCTGAGGGAGCAGGGTTACATGGAAAGTCCTAGCCGAGTGCATTTAGGAGCCTAGTCTGAGAGATTCGGCTAGTTCCCGTGTACGTCGATTAGTTCTACTCCTATTCGGGTAGATACAAAAAGAGGTAGGGCGTATCCATGTGCTATTCCCTACTCTAGAATATTCTGTTCCTGTGGGCAGTCCTGCTGTCCTGGGTCCGACAGGTGAGGAGTGTTTTGCTAGGTGGTTCCTTCCACATAGCATTTACGACATTTATGCTCTCTTGGGTAGATTCGGGTTGCCCTGGAATCTTCCCTAATTCAGCAGCAGGGGTAGCAGCAGCCAGCTGAGCCAATTGAGTTTCAAGCATCTTGTTGAAACTCAGCTAGTTATTGAAGACAGTGGAGAACCCATCCATCTTGGCATGGATGGTCTCCATGGATTTGTCTGTAGTGGCCAACTTCTTCTGAAGGGACTCATTGAAAGCATTTGAATTGCCATTACCTCCTTGATAGTATGGGCATGGTTGATTCCACCCCTGACCTCCATGTGGACGAAACCCATTGTTGTTACCATTAAGATATAGAGCTTCTTCTTGGATTTCCGGGCAATTATCTCCTGAATGTCCAACATTCCCGCAGACCTCGCATGCCATGCGAGTTTCCAAGGCTTGAAGTGTATGCATTTGAGCCTTATCTTGGGAATAATCCTCAAATTTCTTGAGGAGGAGATCAATTTTTATAGCGAGCATGTCGGCCTCCTTGACGGAGTGCATGCCTCACTGGCGTGGATGGAGATTGTGGCGGAACCACCCAAAACTACTGGGCCCGGGTGCACTGATCTTTGTTGCTAAGCAACTCTGACCCAAATTTGGCACTCACCGGTAGTTCCTCGAGTGAAGCCTCGATAAAAGCCACGCTATTCTAGGATCAGCAGACAACACTCACACGAAGGTGAGCCCATAGATTACAACACAGGACATTTCATACATCTCAGAGTTTGCAGCGGAAAAGAAATTTATTACAAACCATGTTCAGAGTAGCGAAAGTACTATAGAGTTCCTTCTACTCAAATTATTCAAGTCTCATTGTTCAGCGGAAGCAGTAAAAGATAACTAGCGAAATAACGTGACGCATCAATAAAGCCCGTACGAAAGCGTCACTCAGCGGGAGGGTGGTCAGCACCAGCTGAAGGGCCATCCCACTCAACAGACCAGCCCGGGGGCAAGGTACACGGCCAAGTAAGACTCGCGAACAGATCTTCAAAGTTAGTACCTGAAAAACAGTGCCACAAGCAAGGCTGAGTATACTAATACTCAGCAAGACTGACCCGTCACCGGATATAACATAGTCCGATAACTAGACATGCAAGACTTTTTGGTTGGTGGGGTTTGTTTTGCCAAAAATGCCACTAAGAGTTGGTCCTTATTTTCAGATTTTATCTAGCCATCTTCTAGTTGGATTAACCATTCTAAGTTTGCATCTAACTCTACACAAACATGGTAAATCAACCCTTTATTCAACCAGCAATATTATCATCATCATATTCCACTTGTTACTCTGTGTGACCAAAAACATTAAGCAATCTCATGCCGTGGGAGGCGGACGATTCCGAATCGAATTTCAACCTGGCCAGGGGAACCTAGACCACACGTATGGGAACCAAGTCACCCACACAACATTTCCCCTTTCTTTCCAGTCCGTGGATCCGGAACACCCTCCCCGACTACAGAGCCCGACGTCTCTGCACCCACCCGTACGTCCGGACAAAAATAAAACCTACTTCTACCAAGAGGGTGTGAGATCGTTCCACTCGCTGGTCCAATCAGGTACTTCAGCTTACCGATTACCATATTTCTCGGTATGTGGCTAGTACTTTCAAACGCTTAACGAAATGAGCCACACACCGCGACCTTAGCCATTTTTGACTACACCAGCGGGGTATCACAACTACACAACCCCGCCCGTTGTCCTTATATTTCAGCAGGAATTAAAGTCAGTCAACTCCTATAATCTCGCGAAAGGCAGGAAACCTCTCGACTTTTACCGTACCTAGTTAGCGGGGCAACTAGTCGAGAAAAAGATTCGGATAACAAACATAGGTACCTAGTGATAATGCACCTAAGGTTTTCGATCAACTCGTAGAAAACGTAAATGCGCAATAAAAATATTACAACATATACAAAATAGTAAGATGAATATAATGCGTAAAATAATGGGATTATGCACCGGGGCTTGCCTTCTTGGGCACTGTTTAAAAGTAGCCTTGGGCTCTTCCGAACATTGGTCCGGGTCTTGAATCAAGTCAGTAAAATTATGAGAGACACTCTCCGGAGTGGTAGTATTCGCGGGCACCAACTCGTAATCACCGTCGAGTAGATTTACCGTTTCTATATGCATGCAGAAATGATATTGTTACAACATAATATAACATATTTCTTTCCTTCACTATAAAGTTGTAGTCCAGTATAGCATGTGTTTGTTGTGATGGTCTTAGTTAACTTTATTTTCTGGGCATTCGTTTATAGAGTAGTTCTTAAATTCACTTTACTTCATAAAAGAGTTGTGTGGTTTGGTTTTCATTTTTATCATTAAAACATAGCATACTTTCACTATTTCATAGCAACCAATTTACTCATGAGTTAGTGATAAAAAATTAATGTAACACAGATCATATACTCTGGCATTTATGGTATAGTTTTCAGCATCTAATCATAAAGCAATTATCCATAATAATTCATGTAAGTAGATTACTCTAGTTGCTTCACCTTTTTGCACAGAATGTATTACATAGGTTTTGGTGCTACAAATTTTACGAGAGCATCTACAAAGCATCTACTCAGTACTGAAATTTTTCCAGATTTTATATACTTATACATCAGAGGTGATAAAATGAACAAATTTAGCAAACCATTAAATAAGATTAATTCTACAGAGAGTTATACTAGGGATATGGTTCCCAAATTTTTACCAGAACCTAGTCATGGACTAAACATGTTCCATAAAAATTATTAAGCTTCATATCAACAAGATAAATTAGTTATGCATTTAACTTATCATGAGTTAGCATAAATTTTTCAAGGTCCATTTTATCAGTACTACATGTGAACTTTTTATTATATTTAGAATATACTCTAATTAAGAACATGTCCAAAGATGAAGACTAAAACTGACAGATTTCTTCCAAAACAAAAATAGAAAAACTAAACATGATATCTCAAGCATGGATTATAACTGTAATAATATTCAGTAAATGGTGCTCAAACTTTGCAGGCATGTTTACATGACTTAAACAAGGTTTCAGAAACAAACCTAAATTTTTCTAAGCACAGGAACTATATATCACAAATAAAGCCTACTTATCAAGCATTAAATCAAATATATAGTTAATTAGTTCAATAATTTCTCAAACTTTCACAACAGTAATTATTTAGTAACATTCATACACAGAAAAAGTTTCATACACAGATCACTAACAGTTCTACCAGAATTAATACATGAGCAATACTAGTAGATTTAGGAATCTTAATCATTTGAGCAAGCAAACGATTTCGAACAGAGCTCATATTTTTACCAGGTTCTTATAACAGTACTAAGTTCAACATATCCAAAAATCAAGCATAATTGCTGAACCAAACTCCTAGAACATTTACGTGCCATTTACTTTAATCTTTTTTGTAGATTAAAATGTGAGCAAAATATGAACATGTGACTGTAACAAAAGTTGTAGTTCTTGTTCTAAGGATTCCAGAACATTTTATTTTACATTTTTCTGATTTTTATACGATTTTCTAGGCATTTTTGAAGTTTGCTGTTTTGAGTTCATTTGCAACTTTTCATTTGGACCCCTGAACTTCTGTTTCTTCTCCACAGAAGTCCCTGGCGGGAGTCACAGAACAGAGCAGCGGCGGCGCTGGGATTTCCGGCAATGGGGATGGCCGGCGGCTAGGGGAAAGTGGGGGGAAAGGGAGAGGGGTTCACGTGCCACCTTCCGGTGGTCTTGGGTCGAGCGGAGGTGGTCCGCAGCGGCGGCTCCACGGAGAGGGGCGGACGGCGGCGGGTCTGGTCGCCGGCGGCGATGTTCTAGTGGGGGAAGGAAGGAGCGGATGGGTTGGAGAGCTTCAGGAGGCCGAGGAGCTTCCGTTCTGGGGGTTGGTTCGTGTGGGGGAAGGCCGGAGATGGGGGCTCCGCGGCGAGCCGAGCTCGGCAGCCATGGCAATGGTGGCTGGGTGCTCTAGGCGCGCGCAGGGGGCCGGCCTGGGCTTTTATAGGTGCATGGGTGTCACTGGGGGCCGGTTTCCTTCGCCTGGGAGGCAATGCGGAGCTGGGGAAGTGCGGAACCGGGGCAGCCGGTCGCCGGCGGCGCTGGCGCATGGCGGGGTCTCGTGGCGGCTCTCTGAGCTGGCGAGGGCGCGTGGCGAGCTCGGATGGTGCCAGGGGGAAGCGGCCTGGGGGAGCTCATGCTGGGGGAGGTGCGGAGGTAGCAGGGCGCGGCGCGTGGCTGGCCAGGTGGCGCCGGCGGCGTACGGCGTCGCCGTGGGCACGGTGCAGGGAAGCTAGAGGTAGGAGAAACGGTCAGGGGCAGTCTCGTAAATAAACCGAAGTTCCAAAATCAGTTCTGTAATTTCCATTTTTCTCCCTCATATTGGCCTCAAATGAAAAAGTGTTGAATACCACTTTTGCACAGTTTTTCGAGATCTACAACTTTCATGTTATGCACTTTTTCATTAGAGCAATGGTTTGAGAGTTATTTAATTATTTCAAAAACTGCCATTTAAAGTACTTATCATTTCATGTGAATTTTGGCACTTTTACACCTAGGCTTCAACTAGGTTTTTGTTTAACATGACACGGTGAATATGTATATTCATTTTCCTATGCATAAGTGCATTGGTTTGAAAGTTATTTTTAACTTCCTTAACACTAGAAATAGAACTCTTGTTGATTTAATTTGTTTGAATTAGTAGCTCTTCACAAATCATGAATGGTTCCATTAATCATTTCAACTGATGGTTTTACAGTTTAAATTTGATTTGCATAGAAAGTTTATAGATCATTATGAAAGGTGTATTTTATTGCCTTATTACCACACATGTCAAGTCAAGTTTAAAAGTGTACCAAATATTGTTTTTCAAGCTTATTGCACTCAAACACATGCACACATACATTTACACACAAATTTGCAAGAACTAGACATATGGTTCTTATTTAAGTTTTCTTAGCTCATTTGTGTGTGAAGTTATGTTAATTGCCTGGCTTTGGTTAAACTGACACCTGAGGTGTCACAGAGATGATCGTCGCTCCAATCTTGGTTGGACACCATCTTCTCAATTAATGATGTAGCTCTTTCAATGGTCAGCGAGGAGAAGGCTCCACCCGCAGCAGCATCCACATGATTACGGGAAGACTAAGTTAACCCATTATAGAAGTTCTGGAGAATGAGCCAATTGTCCATTTCGTGGTGCGGACACGCCAGAATGCACTCCTAAAGTCTCTCCCAAGCTTCTTGAATTGACTCATTTGATGTCTGCTGTAAGTTCAAAATCCTTCCGCGAAGAGCATTGGTTTTGCCCGTCGGGAAGAACTTCGCGAGGAACGCCTTGGCACATTTGTCCCAAGTGTCCACAGCAGTCTTGTTAGCATAGAACCATTGTTTCGCTCTCCCAAGAAGAGAGAACGGGAACAGACGGAGCTGGATAGCATCCTGATATACTCCCTTGATAACAAAAGTACTGCAGAGCTCCAGGAACTACTGGAGATGAGCGCTGGCATCCTCATTGGCCTTGCCATAGAAAGGGCTGGATTGCACCATCGTAACGAGACCTGTCTTGATCTCAAAATTCTCTCCTCCGGTGTTAACCTCGGGCCCAGTGGGGACCTAGTTAGCAGACAGAGCAGAGTAATCACGGAGTGTCTTCTGGGCCATAGCTTGAGAAGTTGACGACGATACAATGACTGGTTCGGCTGCCGAGAGTGGTCTCCGAGGAGATACGAGACGAGCTCGAGTCCTCCTCAGAAGTGACTCTGGATTGGAATGAAAGTTTTGCGGCAAGTCGAAACCGGTCATATACTACCTTCTTTTCACATCAATGAAGACAGGAAACAAAACCAAGTTAGCCTGTTTAGCAAGCGAATACCAATTTCGATTCCATTCATAACTTTTGCCTATGTAACTTCAATCTGTGCCTTCCCTGGCAACGGCGCCAAAAATGCTTCTAGGCGCCTACCAACGTCACCTCTGAGAGACAGCGATGACGCCCGTAGACACTATTAGCGTTTCTTATGCCCGAAAAGAATATTAATTCCGCAAGCGCACATAATCACAGCAATAGCACATCACCATGGAGTATTCCAGGGTATCGTATTTTTCCTCAGGGAAGCACTATGTTAAAGAGTATCGTAAATCGAATGATAACCGTACTAGCTTAATCAACCGACTAACTAGACGGGGGTATGCGAGATACAGAGATAAGATAAATGGCCAGTCTATGACCGAGTGACACATGGAGGCTCAACTCCTTAAAGAGGTAGCAGCTGGGAGGACAACGAGTGAGATAAGACACCTGAAACACTTCTGAACTATCGAGCTAACCTCTCTAGATCAGACTAACTATCTAACTAATCTTCGGGAAGGTAGAGCTTACTTCGGCGGCCTCAGGGAAGGACTCAGAATGGGATGAGAAGGGAGTCCAACGGCAGTCGTCTCTACTTCTATGAAAGCACCCGAACGTAGTTGACTATGAGGGATGGACAAGGCTGTCACCACCTGCCGCCTACCACAACGGTACCGTGGGGTGGAACACACTTTCTAGCTAACACTAATCTCAGACACCACGTCTGCACTCGGTGTTAGGATTTCTCTTGAGGCCTTCGAGAGAAATCCCCCTCAACCTAGAGCACTAACTTGAGATACTCTAGTTCGGGCGAGAAAACTCGTAAGATAAATTTCTGACTATCAGAGAGATAACTTAGTCTAAACTAAAGGATACAACTTCCACGCTCGAGCTGAACACTCAGACTCGAGAAGATAAAATAAAGCGGAAAGTAAAGCTGACTCAGAAAGTAGAGAAGATAACTTATGTTAATAACTTCGAAAGAAGGATACAAGAGCTATACCAGACTTCCAAGGACTTCGGAACCCCGAGCAAGCTCGACTCGACTCTAACTCCCAAACTACTAATCCTACTCTAGAAAGTGAAGAGAGGATGAGCTCCAAGGTGTGTGTTACAAGTGAGGGATGAGTGCTCTATTTATAGCCTTCCAGGGTCGGTTCTGAGCAGGTGAAGCACGTGGCATCGGTTGGAGGTGGTTGTGGCAGTTGTGCTTAGCCTCCACGCGAAGCCGGGGCTTGAGTGGCTACAAGGTGGGGCCGGCCGGCCTGACCTACGCCGGCCAGCCTAGGGGTGTGGGCATCTGGCCACCGCCTTTGCGTGGATGTCCCTGATTGCTTCCTGGAGTCGGTGTAGCTTGCGTAGTTGAAATGTAGCCAAGGCCAGGCCGGCCGGCCTCCCTCTGGCTCTCCTCGGCCCTCCGTTGCACCGATGTTGCAAGTGGACGCTTGTGATCTTCCAGGGAGGTGGATTGCTGACTTGGACATGGCTTTGCGCTGAATTGTGGGTCCTTTGATCCTTGTGCAAGCCTTTCGGTCCATATGATCAAACCGACATCCAATCCTCAGCTCAGATGCACTTGGACTTGTTACATTGCTCCTGTATCGAAGACGTGGCAGTGTACGTGGAGGTGCCAGGCCGGCCGGCCTAGGAGAGGTCGGCCGGCCTGGGATCTTGCCCATTTTCATCCCTTTTTGTCATGTATTCTTCTGAGATCAGAACTCATCCAAAACTTATGGAACTTATTATAATTAAATAAAATATGAATGGAACATAGTGTAAAGTTCAATTTATTCCTGAGAAGTTGACAGTCAAGATGTGAAATAATGGCCGTCAACATCCCCCCAAGCTTAAACTTTTGCTCGTCCTCAAGCAAAGCACAAACTGAGGCTCGGTGGATCAAGAGTTGCATCAATGTTCACACCCTGCAGGTACCTTGTGCACAGCATATTACTCATCCCGTATGTACTATGAGTAAGTTGGCTCATACCTTGTTTTCATCCCTTGGTCTTGAGCGGTTGAAGGACTGAACAACCTTCACCGGAATGTTTTCTGCTGCTCGTTCAAGTTCCTAGATCTAAGGCTAATATGTGGAGTTTATAGGTAGGGAGAGTGTTGCATACCTTGGTTACCTATATTGCCGAACTGAATGGTGATCCGTGAAGGATTGGAACTTAACCAAATTCTGATCTTGTGGGATGTCAAAGAGATGAAGGGAGATTGATTCATGCTTGGAATGGGAATTTGGTCTTTTATTTGAACTCCTTGTTTGCAACTCTTTGGGAGAGTGGGATTTTCTTCTCTCATTTTCAACTCTCTTTTTTTAGAGAATAATCCCCTCTCTCTTTTGCTAATATGACTTTCATAATTTTGGAGTTTCATGATGAGAAGATCTTGTATGGGATGACTGGGTATATTGTGAAGACTTTGGGGTGTATGACAGCGGGAGGATGGTGCCTGGCGGTTGACGTCAATCCCGGAACGGGTGGTTGACAGACCAGACATTTGAGGCTAGCGAACGATGGGTATATGAAGGAAATCTATCGGCAGATGGCAAGTTCCATTTCCTTGACGGACACACCATTCGGCAAAGCTCATGATAACACAAGATAACTCATTTTGGTTTATATGACATGAAAGGCTCTGGATGGGTCATTATAACCATGTGGGAAACCTTCATCATAATTTTAATTTTCAAAAGATTCCGAGAGGTTCCCTACTAGGGCAAGCAGTTTTAAATCCGGTTTGGGCCATCTCGAATCCCGCAATAACTTAGACTTCGGAAATTAAACTCATGCCTCCACTCAACCATTTTTCAGTGGAACTAAAATGTGCAAACTAGCTCATGTACTAGGAGAGTAAAAAGCTGTAAACGAGGCACATACGAGGCATGAAAAGAGCAACTATTTATCATTTCCAAAGCAAGAGCTTACACGGATTTCCACTCATATGAGATTATTATTATTATTATTATTATTATTATTATTATTATTATTATTATTATTAGTATTTTTATTTGTGAATTATTATGGCATGGCTACTGAAAAACAGTCGGGATGTGGTGACTTGCCTAGCGGTACGACCCGCCCAAGCTTCGAAGAAGCCCAGTTCTCCTCATCAGAGTCCTGATCCTCCTCGTCGGGGTCCTCCTCTTCCCCTTCCTTGTCCTCATCGTCATTGTCCTCTTGTTCGGGCTGCTGGTACTGCTGGGGCTGATAGTACGGCTGGGATGGTTGATGGTACAACCCCATGTGGATGAACATGTTGGAGATGTCATAATGTGTGGCTGATGTCAGCCTCCAGCTCTGCTGAGCCAGCTGGGTGTCGTGTGCTATGGTGTCCTGCATCTGCTGTTGCTATGTGCCAAGTGTGGTGATCTGGCTCGAGAGGTGGGAGATGCTCCGCATGATCGGGTCCTCATAGTTGAAGCGTGCTGATGCCGAAGGACCCACCTGTGGACCATAAGATGAGTGCATACCTGGGGGATAGTAGGGTCCTTGACAACCGGCACACCCACAACTACCGGCCTAGAACGTGCTGGGGTCGCCGTAGGCGTAGTACCCATGGGCTTCATCGAAGCTCATGTTCTGAGTAGAGGGTCCGGGCTGCGCAGTACTGGAGGCTGGGGGTGCTTGACATGGTCCTATTTTGGCTTGTTGGTCCAGCCAGGTTCTGCTTCGCGTCTGTGGACCTGCAACACTCCGCCATGCAGGCTCCTTCTTCTCCATCTGCAAGGTTAGGTTTTTCACCGCATAGAGAGAGTCTTGAGCATGGAAATTCGATCTCCCTATCATACCCGGGGTAACACATAAAGATAGAGTTCCCGGGCCCTTCGCGCATCATGTGTCCCTGCACGAAGTGCTCGAGGCCAACCTCGTACCTGAATGCCTTGGTCTCTGGCATGAAGGTGACCTCGGCATTATCCATCACACCGGTGTACCTCGCAATGCGAGTGACTATCGCTGGGGCTTTTGCTAGAGATTATCTTCTGCCAGCGAGCGAGCATGGTTCTGACTGGGGAGCAGCGGATTTGCTTTGCCATGGCGTACAGGTATTGCAACTCGGGCAGGCTGCAGAGGCGAAGGTCTGCACGAGGGTGCAGGACCATGGCAAGCCACTTGGCTAGGAACCTCAGGATGGAGACTATGTTGTTTTTGCTACTCACAAGTTCGTTTGATATTGCACTCCACCATGAATTTCGATCATAACGATGTTTCTTAGCAAGCTCATTGGGGTCAAGGATGCATCTTTTATGAAAACCCAATGCGATGCTAAAGTCTTTTAATTTCATTACGAATTGTTCATTGAAGAGACGGAAATAAACTTTAGTTTCAGCACCAGTTTCTTCAATGGCAAGAGAAATAAGAAACTCCATGGTTAAGAGTTGCGAACCTGGCTCAATGATGTCGGTGAAGTTCTCCCATCAGACGGCGGTGAGGGCATTGTTCATGTCCTGCTTGAGTCCTGTTTTTATGAGGAAGCGAGTTTTGAACCTCTTGCCATGGCCAAAGTTTTGCTTCTTCAGTAGCTCCAGGGCCTCCTGTTCGTAGTCGTTCTTGACGGCGATCTGCTCGACCATCGTCAGAACCCTGATGCGAAGACGGGGTTTCGAGACTACTAGAGGTTCTTCTTCCTCCCGGGACACATTTGTATGGCAAACGGAGTCGACTGACATAGCATCCCGCGAGGAAGATGAACTCCGTGAACTCCTCGAGCTCTTCGAGAACGTCTTCTTGATCTTTTCCTTGGCCTTCTCGAACATGGTCCCTGCAAAATGTTAGCACACAATACCTGAAGGATATGACAATTAAGAGGAAGGTTAGTCGTTCTTGCAGGGCGTTAAACCACCACAAACGTTCATCGTTCAGCGTTCCATGACTTTATTCAAGGGAAATATTTTTGGTGTTTTCAGATTTATGAACTTCACTAAATGCTACTGAATTTTATTTGTTTTTGGTTGAGTTAGCACTTGAGTTCTCCACTTGATTAGATCAAAGAACTTAATTAAGCAAAGGAACTCAAGGAAAGGGAGAGGAGATGCTCGACCTCGGGCTGGAACACGCAAACCTGAGCTACTGGTGCACTGAGGGACATCGCCATCGTTGGGTTTTATTGCGGCGCGCAGAGGCCAGGCCGGCCGGTCTCCAACGGAGGCAAGCTTGCCACAGCGAAAGTCTAGGGCGTAGCCCTGCAGGTGGTGGTGCTCCCTTTCGGTGGTGATGGGACGTGAGCGGAGGAGAAGAGCCGAGCGGCCTCCATTGGGCCGGTCGGCCTGCATTTGCACATTCTGCATCTCGTCTTTTTCACCTTGCTCCATGCGCACTCCAGCATCCTGTCCCCTGCTGCTCCTGGCCAAAACGAGAGTGGGGCCGGCCGGCCTAGGTGGGGCCGGTCAGCCTGACATTTGGCCAAAAATTTTTGAAAATTTTTGTGAAGTTCTTTTGAATGCATATTTTCAGAAATCAAACATGCTTTGGTTGAAAACAAATATGCTTATGCAGTGATGAAGTAAAGTTTATGCAAGAAAATTTAAACTATCCTATATGTAATGCAATGATTGATACGTACCATGAATCTCATGGCGCGGGCTTGGGTTTTGAGTCCGGAGCTGGACTCTCCTTACCTTTGGTTCATTTGTTGTCGCTGGGTGGAGTTCCTGACGACAACCCTTTCTTCCGCCACACCTTCTTGGGTGTGGGTTTTGATTCGACCTCTTTCTTTTCCGATTCTAGAAATTTCTTACGTTGGATTCTTCGTCTCGCATTTCTGTAGTTGTGAAGCTTAACTTGCTTTGCCTCCTCTTGAATTCGTAGACTTTCTACGTAGTCAATGAGGGCTTCGATAGGTGGGATGGACGGCTTCTCCGGCTCTTTCTCGGATTTCTTTTTCTGGTTGATTGCCTTGACATGAGAACATTGTTCGACCTTCGGTTTGAAGGCAAACGTCTCCTTCTAACCATTGATGTTGAGCTGAATTTCTCCGGCTCCCACATCAATACTTGCATTTGCAGTACTCAAGAATGGAATCCTAAGAATGAGAGGTGTTTCGGTGTCAACTTCCATGTCGAGGACGATGAAGTCTACGGGAATAAGGAAATTCCGGATTTTCACCGGAATGTTCTCTGCTATTCCCTCGGGGTAGCGAACTGATTGGTCTGCTAGCTGCAAACACATGGCAGTAGGGGCAAGCGCATGATGATTAAGGCAGTCATAGACTACCTTGGGCATGACGCTGACACTTGCTCCCAAGTCGCATAGAGCGTTTGAGAAATGTTGAGTTCTGATTGAGCATGTGGTAGTTGGACAGCCTGGGTCCTTCTTCTTCACCAGGAGAGGATTGAGTATAGCAGTGCTACACTCCTCTGTTAACTGCACGACCTCGGTGGTGGGCAGTGCTCTCTTGTTTCCAAGAATGTCTTTGTTATACTTGGCATACGTAGGCACCTGCATAGCATCAAGAAGCAGTATATTGACATATAGCTTCTTTATTACCTCGACGAACTTGCCGAATTGTTCGTTGGCCACCGGCTTCCTTATCTGCTCTGGAAACGGTAAGGTAATTGTATCGTGGTAATCCCATGAAGTTCTAGGGGGTTCCACGGGGTCTTCCTGGGCAGCAATTGTGTTGGAGTTGACGGCCTCCTCCTGCTCTTCTTCTTCAGCATCAGCATGGCTGGCAGATATGGCTTTCCGCCGGGTTCCTGCATCCTGTGAGAAAGGTGGCTCCCGTGTGGACTTACCACCATGCGTGGTCACCGCATTAACGTTCTCTTTTGAGGGAACTTTCGGTTTCCCGGGTAGTTTCCCCGTGTTAGCGTTAGGACAGGATGAGGCTAGCTGCGCTACCTGAGTTTCTATCATCTTGTTAAAGCTCAACTGATTCTTGATAATAGAACTAAATCCCTCTAGGCCAAGGATTCCAAAACCTTGTCATTAGCAAGAAAATTTTTGCTAATGTTGTCATTTATTTGCTTCTGGCCATAAACTAGGTCTTTTAATGAAGGCTGAAAATTGTTATTAAAGTTCATACCTTGCTGATTTCTGAAGGGGAGGTTGGGTTTTGAGTTCCAACCTTGCTGGGGACGGAATCCCGAGTTGGGATTGTTGTTGTTGGTGCCAACGAAGCTCGCGTCCTCTTGAGTTAAGGGTCACGACGTGCTCGAGTGCCCAGTCTCACCACATGTTTCACATGTCATTCGAGACTCCGAAACTTGGTTCACCTCCTTGTGCGGAGATTCTAGTTTCTTCATGAGAAGGTCCATCTTGGCAGCCAGCATGTGGCAGAACTGCCAAAATTAATCCGGTTTAAGTGCGCTAACCATCACTATTACTGCTAAAATAGTTAACACGCATGTCAAACGGAGAAATTTGACAGTCTGTCGGGTAAAATCCCGATAACACCACTGTATTTCGGATCAAAACAACATACCTCACTCGAAGGTGAGCCCAGAGATTACAATAACCATAAATTTTATACCAACTTCAATAGTAAATGTTATTATAAACTGAGTTTGAGAATTTAGATAGGGTACCTCATAATTTGCAAGTAGATAAGTTCTTCAGAGTTTATAAACAGCGGAAAAGAAAACAATAACTAGTGTCGATATATGACATCATGATGAAGCCCGTACATGACGTCACTCTCACAAAGCATTCCAAGGATTACCTGAAAACAAAGTCAAAAGCAAGACTGAGTATACTAATACTCAGCAAGGCTGACCCGTCTAAGGGTATATAACATCCCTTTAACTAGGCATGCAAGGCTTGTGAAGGCTCTATAGTTTATTTTGCTGAAAAGCAACAAAGAGTAGGTCCTTAATTTCAAGTTTTAGTTTTCAGTTTCTAGGTTCATTAGCCATTCTAGATTTGCACCTATCTATACAAACATGGTAGAGAAATTAATTTCATCCAACAAGATTGAGTATCATCTTTGTTCCAGTTCTTACTCTATGTGGCAAAGGGATTAAGCAGTCTCATTATCTGTGAGAGGCAGAACAGTTCGAACCGAATTTCATTCCTTGCAAGGGTAAACCTAACACACACACTTGGAGTACCGTTGAGTCACTCCCAAGCAACCGTTTGCTGGTCATTCCGGTTCGTGGATCAGTGCCACTCTCCCCGACTACAGCGAGCCCGACCCTCTCCGCAGCCGTAGTGTTGCGCAATAGAATATAACTTTCAAACATAAAATAACTTCCAATCTCTAAGAGAGAGTGGGGGGTATGTCCACTTGCTGGGCCGATCTATTACTAGGCTTTCTGCTTACCCATAATTCATGGCACGTGGCTAGTACTTTCAAACGCTTAACCACGATTACCACACACTGCGGCCTCAGCAAATTTTATCAACACAGACTGATTTCCACCATAAAACTTGTAACCCAATCCGTCCATGGTCCTTATGGTGATTGCGGAAAAGTAAACAATCAACTCCTATAAAGCTCGCGAGTGACAGGCAATCACTCGACTTTTACCGGTCCTATTAGCATAGCATCTATTTGCACTCAAGCTAGTATTCAATCAATAGGGACCTAGAATTATGCATCTAAGGTTTTCAATCAACTCCAATAACTTAAATGCACAAATAAATAAGTTGCATAATTTAAAATACTGGGATTATGCACCTGGGCTTGCCTTCAGTAGTGTCTATAGAGTTAGTAGGCTTTAGTTCTTCTGAATCGAAGTTTGGGACTTCAGTTAAATCCGTAATGTCGGTTGGACTTCATGCAGCTCATTCTCGAACTCCGGATCCATGTTCAGGTCTTCGTTATCTTCCGTAATGTTGACTTGGGCTTCGGAAATATCCCGTCTGGTTCCTAGATGAGTTCGTACGTTCCGTAGACTAGCGATAGTATTTCTATATGCAATGCAGTACTCGAAATTGTGAAGTGCTTAAGTATAGCTTACCTTCACTAAAGAGTTGAAAACCAATAAATTAAACATTTAAGATCAAGCTTAAAAGTGTTACTTTATGTAACACCCGGTTTATAAAAGGACATAAACCGAGCAATCATATACGTGCCAGGATCAAGTCACACGTATATACAACAGAATGAACAATATATCATAGCACATATCACGTAAAAAGACATAATAAAGCGAATACGAATGTTATTTATTACAATAATGACAAAATGTCTGATACAGCGGAAGCGAAGTACAAATACAGTAAAAACTCTCCGAAGCTGAGCAGGGCGCCACAGGGACATCGACTGGGAGACGAACACCTAGAAGTCCTCGTAGTCCTGGTAGCGCTGAGCGAACTCCCTCGTGTCGGCAGGAACTGAGCAGCAGTAGCGTAGCCAGGAGGAAAAAGTAGAGAAGAGGCAAGAGTGAGTACACAACTTGTACTCAACAAGTATAACACAAACTATGAGGCTCTAAGGTTGGCTGACTCAACTGCATTAGTTTTTAAGTGTTGGCAAAATTTTATTAATGCTATTTACTACAAGTTGAAGAATTACCATTTAACCCAGTTACATAGTAATTAGTCAAATTAAATCATGATACTACTAAGAACCATACCGAAACCAAGCCACCAAGGTAACCCCGAGAGGCACCTCCCTCGTCGGAAGGAGACAACCCCACTAATCAAAAGGAGGATCTGGGCTGCTCATAACCGTGAGCACGGCTAGTATACCAGTTTTACACTCTGCAGAGGTTGCACATCTTTACCCACAAGTCGTGAGCTACGCCAGTTGTTCATCACACTTCCTTAGGTGAGATGACTAGCGACTCACTACGAGGCCTTTACAAAGAATCTCGTTGGTAGGGAGTAACCGCGAGGGTGGATCGGCGACTATGGAGCAGGTCTAGTGGGCGTCAAGATACGAAGCACAGACGAGGTCACTCAGCACGAGGGCCATAGAAGCTTACCGCCCCTGCCCCGTAGGTAAGTTACTCCAAACCAAAAAGATCTAATTATTACGCCAAGTCTATCCCATTCTAGCCTTGTGGTAGCGCTGTTGTCCCAGGTTGTCGCCCTATGAACCGGTCCTTATGGAGAGTGGCCAACCAAGCACTAAGCACCGTGCTGGCCCCCTAAACCATGTTTCTACAAAAACCATATTTTAACGAGACGTGAGCCACCCAAGCACGAAGCACAGAGGGCCACTCTCAGAATTAAGTTCAATTAAACCATTAATCAAATTAATTTAAAAAAAGACCAGACTGTGTTGTAGCGCAGTAACCTAGCACAACTAAATAAAATGCAACCCAAGGATATATAAAGGATATAAAGTGGCTAGGAAAGTCCTTATAGGCATACCGTATTAAAATGCTGTATGAAAAGGTATTTAAAAGTGATAGGTTGTTCATGTTATACTTGCCTTCCTCGTACTGCTCTGGCTGCTGCTCAAAGTGCTCGGAAGACGGCTGCTCCTGGTACTGGTACTGGGGCTCCTCAGATGGATCAACGTCTACTCACGAACACATGGCCAAAACAAAGCACAATAATAAGCATACAAGCAAACACTAACAAAAGCTAAGAAACAGTACATCAATACATAAAAACAGCACACTAAACTAGTCTAAAACTATTCTACGCGTTATAACGATCGCGTGGATAAAAAGAACGCCAAAAACGGAGCTAAAACGCGTAATCTAGGCTAAAAACAAGGTTCAGGGGCTTATATGCGAGAAAACTAAGGTCCCAGGGGCTTTTCTGCAAAAACCGAGGGCTAAAATGTAATTAAATGTTAACTCCAGGGTCTAACTCGCAAAAAGGACGAACTTGGACGGCGGGTCCTAATTTAAAGAAACTCAGGGGGTTAGGTGCTAAAAACAGGACCAAACCGTAATTATTTTTGACCTGGCTGGGACGGCGGGTTGATATTGCAAAAGCCCAAGGGCTCTTTAGCATAGTGGGCAGGGCGAAGCGGTACATTCAGATCTGGACCGTCAGATCCAGATCTGATGGCTAGGATCAAAGGGTGCGCCGTTCTAATCTCGGCCGTCCATTCGAGATCGGGCGGCCAGGGTGAAAGGGCGCGCGGGCGGCGGCGCTGGTCGCCGAAGCCCTCTGTTTCGCGGCGGTGACCTCGCCGGAGTTCGGCAAAAGGCGCTGTGGGGCTTGATTCGACGCGGGTTCGGGTCAGGGAGCTAGCGTGCGCTACGGCGAGCTCATCTGGGCGAACTAGGGGGCGCGTGGGGGCTCTGACATGGCTCGCAGCAGCGCCGTGCGGCGTTGCGCGGCCGCAGGCCCGCCGGCGTGCGATTGCGCGCCGGTCTTAGGGGAAACAGGGGGTAGAAGGGGTAGTGTGGTGCTTTTATCTCTGCGCAATGCGCAGGAGACGTGCAGAGGGGAGGAGCGGCGGTGTAGAGATGAATCCGCGGCAGCACGGCGGCGTGGCGTCAATCGGCGGAGCTCCTCCACGGGGCAGCGGGGCCGAGGTCGGAGGCAGCGTGCTCGGGGAAGCTCGCGGACCCCGGGCTGAGCTCCTCCTGCGGCTCGTGGTGGTGGAGGCGCCAAGGAGCACCGGGAACGCGGAATCGCGGCGGCGATGGTCCCCTGCTCCAACTCCGGGGATGCGGCCGTGCTAGGTTAGGGTTGTAGGGCGGCTGATGTGAGGGTTAGGGTTAGGAGGGTGTGGCGCGGCACGATTTAAAGGGGCGGGGTGACCCTAGGCGTGCGTGCCCGGTGGGGAAGGCCGGTGAACATCCCGGGCGGAGATCGCGGCGTTTCCGTTGTGGGCGCGCGGCGCGGGGGAGGGGATGACCAGGGGGGCCAGGCCGTCAGCGGAAGGAGGCGGGGACGCGGGCGAGCCGGGCGTGGGAGGGGGCCTGACGAGTGGGGCCCGGTGGCAGGCGGGTGAGAGCGGGCGCGCTGGCTTGGGCTCGGGCGAGCGGACTGGGCCGGGGGGGTGGCACTGCTGGCTGGGCCGCGGGGGAAAGGGAAAAGAGGGATGGGCCGGCCGGGCTGGCGCACCGGGCCAGGGAGGGAAAAGGGCCGGTGGGAGAAAGGAAATGGGCTGCGGGGAAAAGAGAGGTGGGCTGCGGGTTTGGGCTGGGGAGATGGGTTGGGTTTGGTTTTGGGTTCCTTTTCTATTTCTTCTTCTCTTTTTCTTTTGCAACTCACACAAACTAGTTTGAATTCAAACAAATTTGAATTCAAACTCCCTAGCACTCAACCAAAATAAACAAAATATGCACCAGCATGAATGCAACAACAAATTTTTAAACTTAGTCAAATTTTAATTACTTTGTGAAACAAAAATAAATTAAATGCAAGGCTAAACACATTAAACCTTAGAAAAAATTAAATAAAGCCAATTAAATTTATTAATAAAAGCTGGAATTTAAATTAGGGTGTTACACTTTACTAAGCAATCGTTTATAGAGTAAAAGTGAACATAAAAGATTTCATGAAATAACAAAACTAGCTACACAAAGAAAGCATGGTTTGAAATCAAGGAAAAGCAAGGCTAGTTCTACTCAGGAACATGAGGTGGGTTGAATTCAAATCTATAATTTGAATTCAAAAGAAAATTCAACAACTAGGGTTTTAAATCAAAAAGGGCATGCCTTCACAAAATAAACATGAATCAAGCATCATATATCAAAAATATTTAAGAACCCATTCTAGAGGCTAGTACTAGGTCTACAAAATTTATATAGTCCTACTCATGGCATGGATAACACATGGTCCAAAGATCACAATTAACACAGTATTGGAACATAAGATATAAATAAAGCATGAATTTCCAAACATTTAAAATAAAACACTTGAAATAACAAGTAAAAGTCAAGCATTAAAGACACAATTTTCACAAAATACTATACATGGCGAAAGGATGCTAAGTTCCAAAAATTAGGCATAACAAAGCTATGGTTGAAAAGATATAATTAAATTACTCATTTGCAAATAATTAAACTAGAGCACACAATATAAAGTTTCATACAAACTTTAGTAGTCAAAGTTATAAATCTAGTTAAGAGGAGCACAACAAAATTAATTTGGCATTTTTCTGATTTTTCTGCATTTTTTTTAGCAATTTTCAAAGTTCATAAGTTTTAAAGGAAAAGGCTCTGAACTTTTTGCAAGAAAGACCCTAGAAAGAATAAACTTAAAGCAATCGAGTCCCTGGGCCATGGTTGGCCGTGGGGAGCTTTGCTCCGGCCAATTCCGGCAGGATAGCTTGCCGGCGGCGAGGGCTTGGGTAGGGAAATGGTAGAGGGGCTCGAACCGCACCTATAGGTGCCCGGGGTTAGGGTTGGGATGGCCGGGAGATGGGTCGCCGGCGATGGACAGAGGGCGGCGGCGTAGATGCTCGACGACGGTGAGGTTCCAGTAGGGCAAAGGTAGGGATGAAGGGTCGATGAGATTCACGGGCGTTCGGTGAAGCTAACCAGAGGGTTAGGGTGGGCAGAGCAGGTCCGGAACGGCAGGTCCACGGCAGCAGAGCTCGCCGAAGATGGGGATGATGGGCGGTGGTGGTGTTTGTCGGAGATGGAGGGTTAGCTGACTATTTATAGGACAGAAAAGGGAAGGATGAGCGTGAGAAGGAGCTCCTGGAGAAGATATGCTCGCTGAGGGGGCAAATTCGGCGGCGAGGAGGTGAACCCGAGGCGGGCCGGCGAGGTGGCGCTGGAGCGGCGGCGCTGGGTGGTGTGGCACGCGCGCAGGGTCTGGTGAAGACGGTTCGTGTGGCGGCAGGGGCTTATGCGTGACGCGTGGGGTGGCACGGGGGAGCTGGCAGGTGGGGAAAACCGACGGCGAGGCCAAACGGCAGCGAGGACTAGTGGCGGGGTGGCGCCCCTGTTTCACCAGAGAAGGGAGGAGGGAGATGAAGGCAGGGGTGGTTTTGCAATTTTCCAAATTTCCAGAGGTTAAACTGTAAAGTAAAATTTTCCGTTGATCTAGGGCTCAAATGAAAAGGTGTTCAACATGAAAATTATGTAACTTTTCAAGATCTACAACTTTCCTGTTGGGTAAAAATTCACTAGATCAAAGGATTTTGAAATATTTTTAAATCCGTCAAATACTTTCATTTGCAAATAAACATTACTTAAGTTTTAAAATTGTAAGGGTAACCCTAAGAATAAAATATCTTTTTATGAGGGTAAAAGTGAAAAACAAAATATGCATTTTAACCCCTCATAAAATTTGAAATTTTGCCTTTTGCAAAACTATTTTGTAAAAAGGACTTTGTACTTTTTCAAAATTATAAAAATACCCTTGCTATAGAAATCATGTTTTAAATTTTTAAATCAACACAAAAATTTTCTTTTTGACCCTTAAAACCTGGATTGTCACACAGCATATCGACACTATCGATCTGATACACGCCGCTTGAACGGGCTGGCTACTTGTCACCTCTCCAACTTTGGTTGGAGGCTATCTTGTCGATCAGCGTCTTCGCTCCCACAACGTCGAGAGAGAGAAAGGAACCACCCGCTGCTGCATCTATGTGGTCCTTAGCTTGTTGATCCATGTCGTGGTGTGGGCATGCTTGAATGTATTCCTGCAGACGGTCCCAGGCCTCTGGGATGGTCTCATCCGGTAGTTGCTGGATACCGGAGATTCTGTTCTGGAGGGCATTGGTCTTGCCGACCGGGAAGTACTTGACCAAGAATGCATTTGAACAAGCTTCCCATGTGTTGAAAGCCTCTTTGTTGGAGTAAAATCATGTCTTGGCCTTCCCGAGTAGTGAAGATGGGAATAGCCGAAGGCGGACGACATCCATCATAGTACCCTTGGGGTTGATGGTGTTACTCACCTACAGGAAATTCTGGAGATGGGCATTGGCATCCTCGGATGCCTTTCCACAGAACGGACTTGCTTGAACCATGTTCACCAGTCCAGTTTTCAGCTCAAAGCCGTCATTGCCGGCTTGGTCTTGGTTCAATCCAGTAGGAATTTGGCTGCTGGACGGGGCCGAGAACTGACGAAGAGTCTTCTGGGCCATGGGTGATGAGGCTAAAGTGGATGACGAACTAATAGGCCAAGTAAGTCTTTTATGAGGTGGGACGACGCAGCGTCTCATGTTTCTCCCGATTCTTTCTGGATTCGGATTGAAGTTACTTGGTAGGTCAAAACCGGTCATGCACTGCTCTGCAATAATCAAAAAGATAAAGAGAGCAATGGTAAGCCCGCTAAGATTAGCGGTGACAAACTAGTAAAGTCTATCAAACTATTTACGGTGTCTTTAGCCAAGCTTCCCCGGCAACAGCACCAGAAATGCTTGTTGGCGTTTCTTATGCCCCAAAAGAATATTAATTCCGCAAGCGCACAAAATCACCATTGTAGCACTTCACCAAGGAGTATTCCAGGGTATCGTATTTTTCCTCAGGGAAGCACTATGGTAAAGAGTATCATAAATCGAATGATAACCGTACCAGCTTAATCAACCGACTTACTAGACGGGGGTAAGCCAGATACAGAGATAAGATAAATGGCCAGTCTATGACCGAGTGACAGACGGAGGCTCAACTCCTTAGAGAGGTAGCAGCTGGGAGGACAACGAGCGAGATAAGACACCTGAAACACTTCTGAACTATCGAGCTAGCCTCTCTAGATCAGACTAACTATCTAACTAATCTTCGGGAAGGTAGAGCTTACTTCGACGGCCTCAGGGAA
Source organism: Panicum virgatum (assembly GCF_016808335.1). Lineage (NCBI taxonomy): Eukaryota > Viridiplantae > Streptophyta > Magnoliopsida > Poales > Poaceae > Panicum > Panicum virgatum. The sequence goes on from NC_053137.1 coordinate 29,856,710, forward strand.
GGATTTAGAATGGGATGAGAAGGGAGTCCAACAGCAGTCGTCACTACTGCTATGAAAGCACCCGAACGTGGTGGACTATGAGGGACGGACAGGGCTGTCACCACCTGCCGCCTACCACAATGGTACCGTGGGGTGGAACACACTTTCTAGCTAACACTAAGCTCAGACACCACGTCAGCACTTGGTGTTAGGATTTCTCTCGAGGCCTTCGAGAGAAATCCCCCTCAACCTAAAGCACTAACTTGAGATACTCTAGTCCGGGCGAGAAAACTCGTAAGATAAATTCCCGACTATCAGAGAGATAACTTAATCTAAACTAAAGGATATAACTTAGTCTAAACTAAAGGATACAACTTCCGCGCTCAAGCTGAACACTCAGACTCGAGAAGATAAAAGAAAGCGGAAAGTAAAGCTGACTCAGAAAGTAGAGAAGATAACTTATATTAATAACTTCGAAAGAAGGATACAAGAGCTATACTAGACTTCCGAGGACTCCGGAATCCCGAGCAAGCTCGACTCGACTCTAACTCTCAAACTACTAATCCTACTCTAGAAAGTGAAGAGAGAATGAGCTCCAAGATGTGTGTTACAAGTGAGGGATGAGTGCTCTATTTATAGCTTTCCAGGGTCGGTTCTGAGCAGGTGAACCACGTGGCGTCGGTTGGAGGCGGTTGTGGCATTTGTTCTTAGCTTCCACGCGAAGCTGGGGCTTGAGTGGCTGCAAGGTGGGGCTGGCCGGCCTCCCCTAGGCCGGCCAGCCTAGGGGTGTAGGCATCTGGCCACCTCCTTTGTGTGGATGTCCCTGATTGCTTCCTGGAGTCGGTGTTGCTTGCGTAGCTGAAACGCAGCCAAAGCCAGGCCGGCCGGCCTAGGGGAGCCTGGCCGGCCTCCCTCTGGCTCTCCTCGGCCCTCCGTTGCACCGATGTTGCAAATGGACGCTTGTGATCTTCTAGGGAGGTGGATTGCTGACTTGGACATGGGTTTGCACTGAATTGTGGGTCCTTTGATCCTTGTGGAAGCCTTTCGGTCCATACGATCAAACCGACATCCAATCCTCAGCTCAGATGCACTTGGACTTGTTACATTGCTCCTGGATCGAAGACGTGGCAATGTACGTGGAGGTGACAAGCCGGCCGGCCTTGGAGAGGCCGGTCGACCTGGGATCTTGCCCATTTTCGTCCCTTTTTTGTCATGTATTATCCTGAGATCAGAAGTCATCCAAAACTTGTGGAACTTATTAGAATTAAATAAAATATGAATAGAACATAGTGTGAATCTCAATTTATTCCCGAGAAGTTGACGGTCAAGATGTGAAATAATGGCCGTCAACAGACGCCAGGGGGTGGCAGGTATTTCATGAACCACGAATAAATACGCAAGCGCATGGAATACCATTGTAGCATTTTATCTGGGAGTATGCCGGGGTGTCATTTATATTTCCGTAGGGAAGGTGGTGAATGAAGGACTATAGGCTAGATAATGAACTTTATGTAGATTGGATATGATCTTGCATAAACAGGGGTAAGATATATAACATGGTAGGAGATAGTGTGACACACACACAACTACCCTCAAGATAAATAAAATAAAAGAAGATGATATAGGCCGAGAGCAAGGCAGATGTTAGAGCTCCAGTCAACTGTGCTAGGCTAGCTATATCTATGCTATCTTATGGTTAGATCGTTAGAGATTAAACTACACAACTGAGAGACCGCTATCGAAGCAACGAGAGAAGCCCGTACACCCCGGCGGCTTTATGCACCTCCTACCCCCCATATCGAACGTGGAGGATTACTAGGGCTCGAATAGGGCTGTCACCACCTGCCGGCTACCTCTACAAACCGTGGGTATATTTGACATCCAGCAATGCTGAGCTAATCTAGACACCATGTCTACACTAGAAAATGATACTCTAGTATCCCGCGCGGAGCCCCCACCCTCCGGATAGACAGACATCATACTAGAGCAAACATACGAATACTGGCATGGTTGATAGAGTTCTAAGGCCAATATGTTAACCATCACAAGCACAGGGCCATCATGCAATGCAAGCATCGTATGATATCGCAACCAGATGTAGAAGCATATATCCGATAACTCAGAACATACTTCGACTAGATATCGGTAACTATAGTCTAATTCTATTACATACGACCGAATATTACAAGAGATAGTTAGAGATGAACCCATACCAGAACTCCCTATCAACTCTGGCGACTCGATGACTCCTAGACTTCTCCTAAACTCCACTAAACCTATAGACTAAGCAAGATAAACTTGAGAAGAGAGGTGAGTGTGGTGTGTGTGTGTGTGTGTTCTCATTCTCTACCCCCCTGTATTTATAGCAGGGAGCCACGGGTGAGAAGCTGCCAATCCTCAGCAAACTGACGTTGTGAGCCAATCCCAAGCTGCCACATAGCAAGTTTAAGGTGGTGGGGCCCACGGGTCGGCCGGCCGACCAAGCTGGTCTGTCGGCCTGCTAGTGGCGCCAACCGCCCCCAACCTTTGTTTGTCGGGCTTGTTTGGGCCTCCTCTTGTCTGAACACTGGGATACGACTTGTCTTAAGTGGATATGGGTTTGTTCTTGGGCTACACTTGGTCCGTTTGAGCCTGAATCGGTGTTGTGATATTTTCTGTGATTTTATGTCGGGCCAAAGTGTGCTTGCAACCTGCATATTAGCTAAAAAACACATCTCACATTTTCTAAAGGATAAAGTGTGGTTTAGGGATTTATTTGGATAAAGATGCGTGTAAGAAATTCAAACTCTCATGATTTTCTGATCAAGTTGACGCCCGGAAATGATCGTTAGTGAGCGTCAATAGCACCCCAGTAGCAATGGCGGAATACGCGGAGCATTCCTCGCTCATGCAGGCGCGCGACAAGTAGGGTCGCTTCTCGAGTGACCCAAATGCGAGGCCGAGGTGCCGCCCAGCAGCCGCTCGTTGTCGGCTCACCTCCCCGAATACTCCGTTAGCCACATCCGCCCTCGTCCCCTCGTCCTTGTCGGGGCAAGTGCTGAGGAGTGCTACGAGGATGCGGGCCCTAGCACTAGCAATCGCCGCCAACGCCGACAATGGTGCGCATGCCGTCGCCATTGGGGACGTTCCAGAGGTGCCCCCGAGCTTCGAAGGAGTGGCCCCTAAACCCGCAAAAGCAGGATCGTCCGAGAACGAGGTTAATATTTCAAGCACCCTTGCGCAACTTCAGATCCTAATTAGATTGATTGACCATGTTCAACTTCGATGCCTAATTAGATTGATTCACCCTATTCAACTTCGTTGCCTTATTAAATTGATTCCCTTTGTAATTGTTCGGAAAAAACCCATCTGGATAGATGTGGAATCAATTTTAGATTGGATTGTAGGGAGAGTAGTTCGGATTGAAGCGAGTTGTGATTCAATTGTAGGAAGTTTAGATCCTTGGCTTGGCTTGATTGAGTGAATCTGTCAAATGAACTGTGCATCATGTACTATCCTTCCCATGAAATGTCGGCTTGTAGGCTTGTTATGCTATTGTGAATTGGTTTAAAATGAGCATCTCCTACAATTCATTTGTTAATTAGATTAATTCACCATGTAGCATTGTTCTATTCAAAATTCGTTGATGTACCATGCTGCTTAAGCTTGGGAATGACAAATGCACCATGACTTATTGGATACAGAAGGACCATGCTTTTGACTTCATGAATTATTGCTTTAACTTGGTTCCATATATATGTATAGTGACCATGGTTTTCTCATAGCCTGAGGGGCTGCATGAGATTCGTTTTTAGGGCATCACAGTGATTTTGCGTGCCATTCAAGACATTGACGATGATGAGGCCTATGGAGAGCTCGTGCCTAAGCATGTCATAAGGATCCCTCTCATAAGCTACTCGTGCACCCCTCATTTTGATTTATAACATACCTGATTGCATTGTCAACTAGCAGATATGTCAAATGGCACAAGAACTTCGTGTTGCCATCAAGCGTAGGATCCTGGCCGGATGCTTCTACAGTTGGTAGTCCAGGCAAACATTACCAATGGGCTTGTTGCCCCTTCTCTGTATTTTGCTGAGGTGAAGAACAAAGACCTACTAATTAGTGCAATATTATGTTCACTGAAGTTGTGAAATGTTTGTATCCCTGAATTGTTATACCCTATTTGTTCAAAGCTATTGCACAATGCAAAATTTCTTGTAAACATTATATCCATCCAATAAGCTTAAATATCTTACCACAATGTCATGACAGCTAAATAAAGTATTAATTTAGACATAGTTGTACCAGTTTCGAGCCACGTTCCTGCTGCTGCGGCCATGGCTGCGCATGCTCCTAGCAGCTCCTCGGAGGCGCCGGTCGAGCACGGCACTGGTGACCCCCCTGCTCGGCCGCAACATCGCGTTCGGAAGCGGAGGCGCAATCGTCCCCCTCGCCCTCGGCTACAGAGATTTCCGATGGCTCCCCCTCAGTGGATGAGGAGGCCCGCCAGTCCGCTGCCCGCGAGGGTGCGCGGCGACCGCGGCATCTGATCCTGCGCTCAACGGACATCGATCAACGGGAGGAAGAGCTTGCCTCTCGGGCTCTTGTCGTCTCGGTGGTCGCGGACAATCCGGAAGACATTGCTGACTCTGTTCTACCGGCGATCGCCAGGCGGTTTGAGATTGAGGAGTGCTCGCTGGCCATCCACCGCTTGGGGCCAGGAAGCCTCCTTTTGATCTCACCGGACATGGCCACGGCTGTGCGTATTACCGCAGATAGGCGCCCGTTCAACCTTCCACCTGGGCGTCTGCATTTCTCTTGGTGGACATGTTTCCTATCCTCGATGGCGAGCACTCTCCCGTCCTATGTGGAGATCGAGCTCAAAGGAATAACTATGCATGCGTGGGAGATCGACACGGCGGCGCAACTCCTCAACGATTGCTGTCTTCCCTGCGGTGTGCACCCATTGTCTGCCACGCAACGGGAGACCTTCCGCTTGGCAGCTTGGTGTTCTGATCTAGACGGCATTCCGCCTGAGATCGATCTTGTGCTGCCGGAGCCGAACGTTGCGATGAGGCTTCAAGGGAGCGGCGCTGCCTCTTCTACCCCATATCCATCAAGGTGATGAGGCTGGCCGAACAGGACTTCGAGGATGGTTCAATCTCGCCACCACCATCTGATGATGACGGCGATATTCACCACCGGCGCAAGCTGCGCCGCCCGCCTCCGATGGCCCCCTCCTCTTCTCCGGCGAATGTCCCTCGTGGCTCTGTTCACACCAGGCTGGGCCCACAGCCCGCAGGGAGTAGGGCCCCCTCCCGAGGCGTCGCTCTGGACGTCGAGCGCATTAACTAGAAGACCGGCGGCCCTGTTGACGAGGCTGTCGATGGGTTGATGGTTTCGGCTTCCGCACCCCACATCACTGGTGGGAAGGCGATGACAACGGATGGCGCCTCGTTCCCGGGTTCACCTTCATCCTCGGCCCCTGCTATGGTGGACCTGCATAATCTGCATGGGCCCAGTGCGTCTCCGGTCCCCACGGTGATGGAGGCCAAGGCTGTCACGGCTGACACGCACGCCCCGCTGCCCTGCAACAACAACGTTGCGGCGCAGGTGCACGCTCTGCCTGCGACTCCGGCTCCTGCTATTTCGGTGGATGAGGCCGACAACGTCGCGGCACGGGAGCACGCGTTGCCGCCCGATTCCACTCCACCTGCTATGCTTGCCCCTGTAATTTCCGCGGGGGCGGCTATAGAAGACACGCTGATGGAGGACTATCTGGCTTCTGGTTCCTATGAGATTGCTGCGGCCTCCCATGCGCTGGCCCGCTTGATGCTGGTCGTGGAGGACTCGCCTCCGGTGAACGCGACTACTATTGATGGCACCCTCCCGACGCTCGCGGCCACGCCGGCGGCGGCAATGACGACCACGCCGCGCATCTCTCCCTCAGCACCTACGGCCACACCAACGGCGGCCACGACTACAGAGGCCATGGCTTCCACGGGGGCGGCGTCCACCGTTTCCAGGAAGGTGGCGACCACGACTGCCTTGGTTCCAAGCTTCGAGCAGGTCTACAATCAGCGACATAAGCAGTCCCGTGCAGCGAGCTGCCTTGTGTTGGATGCCACGCCAACTGAGAACTCCAACTCGCCTGCTCGATCCCAATGGAAGGGGTTCATGGCTACGGTAACAAAGAAGACGGTGAAGCTTCTTCCTACGCCAAGGGCGAACAGACTACGATCTCGCACACGGGCTCCTGACGCACCTCCGCGACGCAACCGCCGCATTGCCGGAATGGAGCCGGCTGCACCTGGGAGTGGGGCAAAGTCAAGAACAAAGAAGAAGGTGATGCGTGCTCTGAACATCATCGGGGAAACTGCCGGCATCGAACAGCAAAGCTTGGAGGAGTACAGCAAGCTATTCACCCGCTCGGCGAGGCTCCTGAACTCTCAGGCGCTGGCACTTTCAGCACTCTTTGGCTGGGCTGCCCCTGATGAGGAGGAGCTAAGGGCGCTAACGGGCTGCTAATAATATTTCTTGTCAAGGTCGTCTTTCTCCTCTTTTCATCCATGAATCCTTCCAAATTACTTTGTTGGAACGTGCGAGGGCTCAACTCCAAGGCAAGACAAGACTCTGTGAGAACTCTGATCAACACTGGTCGAATTGAGATTGTTTGTTTACAAGAAATCAAGATGTCCGGAGTGTCGTGTGGTTGCATTCTTTCCATGCTAGGTTCTGATTTTTCGCATTGGGTTGAGTTACCAGCAAGCGGTGCTAGTGGTGGCATTCTGGTGGCCTAGAGGCATGATTTAGATCCTGCAACTGCTACCAGGATAGATGATTTTAGTTTGTCAGTTCAGTTCTCCCCGGCCAATTCGCAAGCCTGGTGGCTCACATGTGTATATGGCCCACAAGGCAATGATAACAAAATTCTTTTCATTGAAGAACTTCGAGCAGTCAGGAATGCCTGCCCCGGACCATGGTTACTGCTTGGAGATTTCAACTTAATAGTAAGTGCTAAAGATAAAAAACAGTGGGACTGTCAACAGAGCGATGATGGGGCGTTTTTGTCGCTTGATCAGTGACCTAGAGCTAAGAGATTTACCCCTACTTGGTCGCAAATATACATGGTCAAATCAGTAAGACGTGCCAACGCTTGTCAAGCTTGACAGAATTCTCTACTCGTCGGATTGGGAGCAGATTTTCCCCAACTGCCTGCTGCCAAGCTGTGCCTCTGAAGGTTCGGATCAGTGTCCCCTCCTCCTGGGATTGAATGATGTTCACCCAGGAAAGGCCAGGTTTCATTTTGAATCCTTTTGGACCAGCTTGGATGGATTCCAGGATGCTGTTGCAAAAGCTTGGGCTTCAGAACCAGCATCACATTGCTCATTCGATACCCTGGCAAGAAAATTCAGAGCAACAGTTAGAAAATTACAGAGCTGGAGTCAAAAGAAAGTTGGACATGTCAATACTCAACTTGCACTTGCTAGGGAAGTGTTGCATCAATTGGAAATAGCACAAGATTCCAGAGGGCTCTCCAGACTTGAACTATGGCTAAAAACAAGCTCAAGCCGCATTGTTTGGCCCTATCATCCCTACAGCGCACCATTGCAAGAAGTAGGTCTAGAATCAGCTGGCTTAAGGATGGTGATGCCAATACAACACTTTTCCATGCGCATGCTCATCACCGCAAGAGGAAAAACTTTATTGCTAAACTCACCACAGCAAATGGGACAATTCTTACAAAGCATGAAGAGAAGGAGCAGAATATATTTGAATTTTACAATGGCTTGCTGGGCAGCAGTGTTGACAGGGATGTGACTGTCGACCTCTCTGAGCTAGGCATGCCATGTATTGACCTTCATACACTTGAAGCTATGGCAGAACCGCCAGAATTAATCCGGTTTAAGTGCGCTCACCATCACTATTACTCCTAAAATGGTTAACACGCACTTCAAACAGAGAAATTTGACAGTCTGTCGGGTAAAATCAGGATAAAACCACTGAATTTCAGATCGAAACAACATACCTCACTCGAAGGTGAGCCCAGAGATTACAATAACCAAAATTTTACAATATAAACTTCAATAGTAAATGTTACTATAAACTGAGTTTGAGAATTTAAACAGGGTACCTCAGAAGTTTGAAAGTAAATAAGTTCTTCAGAGTTTATAAACAGCGGAAAAGAAAATGATATCTAGCGACGATATATAACATCATGATGAAGCTAGTACATGATGTTAATCTCACCAAGCATTCCAAGAGTTGCCTGAAAACAATGTTAAAAGCAAGACTGTGTATACTAATACTCAGCAAGACTAACCCGACTAAGGGTATATAACATCCCTTTAACTAGACATGCAAGGTTTGTGAAGGCTCTGGGGTTTATTTTGCTGAAAAGCAATAAAGAGTAGGTCCTTAATTTCAAAATTTTAGCTTTCAGATTCTAGTTGGATTAACCAGTCTAGGTTTGCACCTATCTATACAAGCATGGTAAAGAAATTATTTGCATCCAACAAGATTGAGTATCATCTTTGTTTCACTTCTTACTCTATGTGGCAAAGAGATTAAGCAGTCTCAATATCCGTGAGAGGCGGAACAGTTCGAACCGAATTTCAATCCTTGCAAGGTAAATCTAACACACATGCTTGGAGCAATGACGAGTCACTCCCAAGCAACCGTTTTCCTTTCATTCCGGTTCGTGCATCAGTGCCAATCTCCCTAGCTATAGGGCTCCAGACCTCGTCCCTCATAGTCGTATCTTTCCTCGACTATAGGGCTCCAGACCTCGTCCCTCATAGTTGTGGTGTAGCGCTACAAGTTCCATCTTATACATTTTATTCATCCTATCCCTAAAAGAGAGTGGGAGGTATGTCCACTTGCCGGGCCGATTGGTTACTAGGCTTGCCGCGTACCATATTTACGGCATGTGGCTAGTACTTTCAAACTCTTAATCAACACTACCACACACTGCGACCTTAACAAATTTTATCAACACAGACGGATTTCCACCATGAAACTAGTTGAAACTAGTAACCCAATCCGTCCATGATCCTTATAGTGATTGCAGAAAGTAAACAATCAACTCCTATAAGCTCGCGAGGGACAGGCAACCACTCGACTTTTACCGGTTCTATTAGCATAGCATCTAGTCAAACTCTGTTTCTAGTATTCAAACAATATGTACCTAAGATTATGCATCTAAAGTTTTCATTCAACTCCAATAACTTAAATGCACAAGTAAATAGTAACAATAAGTTGCATAATTTAAAATAATGGGATTATGCACCGAGGCTTGCCTTTATTGGTATCTATAGAGTCAATAAGCTTTAGCTCTTTCGAACCGAAGTTCATAACTTAGTTAGTTTTGCGATGTTGGTTGAACTTCATGTAGTTCACTTTCGGATTCTGGGTTCATGTTCAGAACTTCATGTAGTTCACTTGGGCTTCGAAAATATCCCCGTCTGGTTCCTGGAATAGTTCGTACGTTCCGTCGACTAGCGATATCGTTTCTATATGCAATGTAGTACTCGAATTTAGTGAAGTGCTTAAGTATAGCTTTCCTTCACTAAAAATTTGAAAACCAATAAAGTAAACATTTAAGATTAAACTTAAAAGTTTTACTTTACTGGGCAATCGTTTATAGAGTAAACAGTAAACACAAAGAACTCCATAAAATAACAAAACTAGTTACACTAAGAAACAAGGTTTGAAATCAAAAGAAAGGAAGGGTAATTTTATTCAGGAACATGGGGGGTTAAATTCAAATTTAGAATTTGAATTCGAAAGAATTTCAACAACTAGGGCTTTAAATCAAACAGGGCATGAAAAGGAACTAGCATTATGAATTAACCCTAGAACTCAAGAATAAATCAAAAACTCAAGCGAGACAGTGCAAAAATTCTCCCAAAAATTACAATAAGCTACTTGTAATCAGTAGAACTCATGGTAGAAAAGATGACCCTAAGAAATTAATAGAAACTTGTTTTAATAAATAAAATAGGTGCATATGCTAGAAATAACTAAAGCACATGAAATAACAAGCAAAAGTCAAGCATTTGGATTACAAATTTCACACAAGACTATACATGGCAAAAAGATACTAAGCTCCAAAAATCAGGCATAACAAAGCTATGGTTAAAAAGATATAAATAAATTACTCATTTGCAAACAATTAAACTAGAGCACACAATATAAAGTTTCATACAAACTTTAGTAGCCAAAATTATAGAGCTAGTTGAGAGGAGCACAACAAAATTTATTTGGTATTTTTCTGATTTTTCTACATTTTTCAAAGTTCATTGGAAAAGAAAAGAAAAGGTTTTATCTTTTTGCAGAATAGACCCTGGAAAGAAATCAATCCTTGCACTCGGGTCCTCAGGCCATGGCCATCGTGGGGAGCTCGGCTCCGGCCAAATTCCAGCTAGCTCAGGCCATGAGAGGAAGGGGGAGGTTGGTGGAAAAGGAGAGGGGCTAGAATGCACCGGTAGTGGGATCACTACTAGAATACCCACCCTATAGCTACGCTATATTTAGAGTTAGACATGCTTTATTTTGTATCTATAGCCATGTAGACACGCTTTCATAAAGCGTGTTAGAAGCATCTTTGTATGCACCGTGTCAGGCTTCGTAGAGATGAATTCATTAAGCGTGTCAATGTAAGGAAAGACGTTTCATAGACACGCTAGATGCATGCGTACACACAATGATACATTTTACAGAGACATATGTAAATTGTGTCTATTGCTGTTGATACACAGTATAGTAACGCTTAACTACATGTTAAGAAATGTAGACACGATCATGTAAAAGGCTAGAAAGAAAAAAATCAAATTGATTGTAAAAATAAATAGTTGGGGTTGGGAATCGAACTTGTGACCCCAAGTTTCCAAACCAAACATCCAAACCACTGCGCTAATCAAGAAATTTCAGTTGTGAGTCATATACAATATTTTTTATATCACCCCAAATAGCATATTTACAAGCCAATGATTGATATGCTTAAAATCATGTGTACCATGTACACACAGTTGAAAGCATGTCTATCAATGTATCAATTTGATACATTTTAAGTATCATGTCAAGAAGCGTCATTAGGTCCATATAGACAATTACTTGTTGCACTTTACAATGTATCTAGATGATAGCAATGATTAAAAGTGTGTGTAACACCGTGTTAAATTGAGATGATTTTGAAAGTGTGTCAAAAAATATCTTTACATACCATGTGACATTGAAAGTGTAACAAATGTCGTCTTATGTTGCCGTGTTTCTAAAACCGTATCAATATGCGTGTGTACAACCCAGTGTAGAAACGCTTTTAACTGGCGTTACAAACAAAACGTACCTAAAGGGGGTGTTTTCTAGTAGTGGATTTGGGTGGGGCTGGGATGGTCTGTAGTGGCGGTGCCACGGGAGCAGGCGGCCGGCGGCGAGAACCGGCGACGACGGCGGCGTTCTGGTGGGGCAAAGAAGGAATGACCAGGTCGTAGAGCTTCAGTAGGACTCTATGGAGGTGGTGGTGCTGTGGATTTGTGCAAAGCGGGGCAGATGGCAGCTGTCCGCGGTGAGCTCGAGCTCGTCGGCGTAGATGGCAGGCGGCTGTGATGTGCTGGATGTGCAAGCTGTCTGGAGCTTTTATAGGCCGCAAAGGAGCGAAGATAAGCGAGGGAAGGGGCTCAAGGATGAACTCGACGAGGAAGGGCGAAACTGGTGGCGGAGGAGGGTTGTCCAGCGGCAGACTGGCGAGGTGGCAGGATGCGGCGGCGTGGCGCACGCACGAGAGGCCAGCAGGGGTGGGGGAATAGCGGCGGGGGCTTGCTCGCGACGCGTGGGGGCAGTAGGTCGGTGCCCCGAGGCGACGCGGCGATCCTGGGGGCAGGGAACAGCGGCGGTGGCCAAACCACGGCGAGCAGCGGCGCCCGCAGTAGAAAGAAAAGCATAGGAGGAAGAAGAAAGAAAGCAGGGCTAGTTTTGTAATTTTCCAAATTTTCAGGGGTTAAACTGAAAAGTAAAATTTCCCGTTGATCTAGGGCTCAAATGAAAAAGTGTTCAACATGAAAGTTGTGTAACTTTTCAAGATCTACAACTTTCATGTTGTTCAAATTTTCATTTTGAAATATTTTGAAATCTGCCAATTCTTTTTAAAATGCAAAAGAACACAACTTTAGTTTTAAAATTGCAAGGGTAGCGCTAAGCATAAATACATCTTTTTTTGAGGATAAAAGTGAAAAACAAAATTTGGATTTTATTCCCTCATAAGTTTCGAAATTTTTGCCTTTTGCAAAACTATTTTGTAAAAAGGACTTTGTATTTTTCCAAAATAACAAAAATACCCTTGCTCTGGTAATCATGGTTTAAATTTTTAAAACAACACAAAAATTATATTTTTAACCCCTAAAACCTGGATTGTCACAGAAGCACCCTTTTCAGAGGAAGAAGTGTGGCAAACAATCAGATCAATACCCTCTGACAAAGCCCCAGGTCTAGATGGATTTACAGGCAAATTTTACAAAGTTTGTTGGCAAACCATAAAGCAGGACATCATGGCTGCAATCTCAGCTGTGTGGAGCAGAAAATTTGCCAATTTCGAGCTCCTGAACTCAGCCTTTGTCACCCTGCTCCCAAAGAAAGAAGATGTTACTGGCATCAAAGATTTCAGGCCTATCAGTCTGGTGCATTTTATTGCCAAGCTTGTGACAAAAATCCTTGCCAATAGACTTGCTGGTTCTCTGGATCAACTAGTTACCCCCAACCAGAGTGCATTCATCAAAGGTCGTTTCATCCTTGACAACTTCATGCTAGTCCATCACACAACAAGGTTCTTGCATCAGCAAAAACAGGCACGTATTCTTCTCAAGATGGACATCACTAAGGCATTTGACTTGGTTTCATGGCCTTTTTCATTGGAAGTTTTGCAACAACTGGGATTTGGACCCATATGGTGTGATATCATTAGTGGGCTGTTATGTTCATCAACCACTCAGATACTGCTCAATGGCTCTCCAGGGGGGAAAAAATCTATCATCAGCACGGCCTAAGACAGGGAGACCCCTTATCTCCCATGCTTTTCATTCTTGTTATGGATGTGCTTTGTCATCTAACTAGGAAGGCTTCAGAAGAGCAATTATTGCAGCCACTGGCCAGAAGAGCACTACAGCACGGGATTTCTTTGTATGCTGATGATGTGGTTTTGTTCCTGAGGCCCATAGCTGATGATATTGGAATAACATTGGATATCCTACAGCTTTTTGGTAATGCCTCTGGCCTCACAACAAACCTCCAAAAAAGTAGTGTTCTTTCAATACAATGCAATGATTTTGACATAGCAACTCTACAAGAATCCCTGCCCTGCCAGATTACTGAGTTCCCTTGTAAGTATTTAGGAGTTCCTTTGTCTCCTCACAAGCTTACCAAAGCACAGGCATAGCCCATTGTGGAGAAAATAGCAGACAGACTCCCCAGTTGGAAAGCTGAGCTGCTAACCAAAGCTGGAAGAGGAATTCTGGTGAAATATGTGCTCACATCAATGGTTATCTACATTATGTTAGCACTTGAATTACCACTAGGTGTACTGAAAGCAATTGACAAGATAAGAAGGAGTTTTCTTTGGAAAGGCAAAAAAGATGCTAGAGGAGGGCATTGTCTGCTTGCTTGGCCAAAAGTCACAAGACCAGTTTTCCTGGGAGGTCTAGGTATTTCTGACCTCCAAAAACTGGGGTGGTCCCTAAAACTAAGGTGGCTATGGTTACAGAAAACAGAACCTGGAAAGGCATGGGCTTTTTTCCCCATTCAAGCTCAGCCCCAGGTTCATTCATTCTTTGCATTGGCTGTTGAATCAGCAGTTGGCAATGGAAAAAACACCCAATTTTGGACAGATAGCTAGCTGCTTGGTCAGAGTTTAAAACAGACAATGCCACACTTGTATGGGGCAATAGCAACAAGAGCAAGAAAACGAATAGTATATGTCGCCATCACTGGTGGACAATGGATTTCAGATATAAAAGGGGCCCTTAGTTTGCAGGTGCTGGAATATCTGCAACTTTGGGAGCTTCTGTCCAATGTTGAACTGCAACCAAAATTGGAGGATGTACATGTTTGGAAGTTCACAAATTCGGGCGTTTACTCCACCAAATCAGCATATGAGGACTTGTTCATTGGGGCTATTCAATTTGATCCATGGGAAAGAATTTGGAAGAGCTGGGCTCCAGGAAAATGCAAGTTCTTTCTGAGGTTGGTGGCCCACAATAGATGCTGGACAGCTGACAGGCTTGCTGTAACACCCGGTTTATAAAAGAACATAAACCGAGCAATCATATACGTGCCAGGATCAAGTCACACGTATATACAACAGAATGAACAGTATATCATAGCACATATCACGTAAAAGATATAATAAAGCGAATACGAATGTTATTTATTACATTAATGACGAAAATGTCTGATACAGCGGAAGCGGAGTACAAATACGGTAAAAACTCTCCGAAGCTGAGCAGGGCGCCACAGGGACGTCGACTGGGAGACGAACGCCTAGAAGTCTTCGTACTCCTGGTAGCGCTGAGGAAACTCCCTCGTGTCGGCAGGAACTGAGCAGCAGTAGCGTAGCCAAGAGGAAAAAGTAGAGAAGAGGCAAGAGTGAGTACACAACTTGTACTCAACAAGTATAACACAAACTATGAGGCTCCAAGGTTGGCTGACTGACTGCATTAGCTTTTAAGTCTTGGCAAAATTTTATTAAAGCTATTTACTACAAGTTGATGATTTACCATAAACCCAGTTACATAGTAATTAATCAAAATTAAACATGTTGCTACTGAGAACCAAACCACAACCACCGAGGAACCCCGAGAGGCACCTCCCTCGTCGGAAGGAGACAACCCCACTAATCAAAAGGAGGATCTGGGCCGCTCATAACCGTGAGCACGGCTAGTATACCAGTTTTACACTCTGCAGAGGTTGCACATCTTTACCCACAAGTCGTGAGCTACGCCAGTTGTTCATCACACTTCCTTAGGTGAGATGACTAGCGACTCACTACGAGGCCTTTACAAAGAATCTCGTTGGTAGGGAGTAACCGCGAGGGTGGATCGGTGACTATGGAGCAGGTCTAGTGGGCGTCAAGACACGAAGCACAGACGAGGCCACTCAGCACGAGGGCCATAGAAGCTTACCGCCCCTGCCCCGCAGGTAAGTTACTCCAAACCAAAAAGACCTAATTATTACGCCAAGTCTATCCCATTCTAGCCTTGTGGTAGCGCTGTTGTCCCAGGTTGTCGCTCTATGAACCGGTCCTTATGGAGAGTGGCCAACCAAGCACTAAGCACCGTGCTGGCCCCCTAAACCATGTTTCTAACAAAACCAATTTTAACGAGACGTGAGCCACCCAAGCACGAAGCACAGAGGGCCACTCTCAAAATTAAGTTCAAGTAAACCATTAATCAAATTAATTAAAAAGGACCAGAGTGTGATAGCGCGGCACCTAGCACAACTAACCAAAATGCAACCCAAAGGATATATAAAGGATAAATGTGGCTAGGAAATCCTTATAGGCATACAGTATTAAATGCAGTATGAAATTGTATTTAAAAAGTGATAGGTTGTTCATGTTACACTTTCCTTCCTCGTACTGCTCCTGCTGTTGCTCAAAGTGCTCGGAAGACGGCTGCTCTGGGTACTGGTACTGGGGCTCCTCAGATGGATCAACGTCTACTCACGAACACATGGCCAAAACAATGCACAATAATAAGCATACAAGCAAACACTAATAAAAACTAAGAAACAGTACATAAATACATAAAAACAGCACACTAAACTAGTCTAAAACTATTCTACGCGTTGCAATGATCGCGTGGACATAATGAACGCTTAAATCGGAGCTAAAACGCATTTTCTAGGCTAAAAACAAGTTCCAGGGACCTATCTGCGATAAAAACTAAGTTCCAGGGGGTTTCTGGGTAAAACTGGGGACTAAAACGTAAATAAAGGTTAAACTCAGGGGCTAGCGCATAAAAACTCAAGGGCTGGACTGCGGGCGCTAAAACCAGGAAGGTCAGGGGGGTTTTGGGTAAAAACCGGGGCCTAACTGTAATTATTTTTGAGTGGCTGTGGATTGCGGTTTGATTTCAAACAAAAGGAGGGGCTCTTTAGAAAGATTGCCAGCCAAAGCGGTATCTTTGAATCAGGCTTGTTGGATCGCGATCTAGCGGTTCAGATCTAGCGGGGATGCGATCTAATCTGGGCCATTGCCTCCAGATCGGGCGGCCCAGGGTGAAGGGAGCGCGGAGCGGCGGCGCGTTACCGCCGGCGACGAAACCCGCGGCGGGGGATCGCTGGTGATAGCCAATCTGGTGTTCCCGTGGCCGTTTTGGACAGCGGCTTGGCCCTGGAGCTTGTTCGTGGCACGCGTAGTCCACTGGGGCTCAGAGCGGGGCTCGACAGGGGTTCGGGCGGCGTGCGCGAGGGTGCAGGGGGGTGTGCGCGGCGGAGCATCACCGGCGTGCGCTCGCGCGGCTGCTGGGGCGTGCTACAATCTAAGGCAGCTAGCGTAAAAGTGCGGCGGTGTCTCGGGGGTGCTCACCGAGGGTGCGGGATGGTCGGGGTCACAGCGCAGCGGGACGTCGGCGGCGAGGTCGATCCGCGGGTCGCGGCGGTGCTTGAGGGAGAGGCTGCTGCAGTGGAGCTCCGGCGTCTGGATCCCGCGAATTGACTCGGGGTGGTGCTGCGGCAGTGTACAAAGGGTCACGACAGCAGGAGCATCAACGTCGGTGGGGAAAAAATCGGCGGCGGCAGAGTTTACCTGCGGCGCAGAACGTCGGCCTGGCGGAGCAGGGCGAGGCGCGGCGTGGTTTGGCTCTTGGTGTGATGGATGGGGTACGGGAGGGAGCCAGGGTGCGTTTAAGAAGGGCGTGCGGGGATTTGGGTGTGCGTGCCCGTGCGTGATTCCGGCGAGGATCGCGGCGGGTTGTTACCGCGCGGGGGAAACGGTTCTCGTCCCACGATTTGGGATGAACCGAGCTCGGGAGAAGCTTCCAGAAGGGGTGCGCGGCTGGCGAGTGGCCCTGCGAAGCCCGGGATGGCCCATAGGGCAGCGAGGCGCGGCGCGGAGCAGAGTCCGGCGAGGAAAACGGGCGGGGGAAGAGGAAAGAGCTAACAGCGGGCCCGTCTGGTCAGAGAAACGGGGACGCGCGGGCTGAGAGGGGTCTGACTCGAGGGGGCCACTGTCAGGGGCGGGGTGCGCGTCGTGCGGCTGCCTACCAGGTGGGATCGTGGCGGCGGGGCGGCTTGAGCTCGCTGGAGAGGGAGCGCTGACGCGCGGGGCCCAGTTGGCAGTGGGGCGCGCGGTGCGCTGACGCGGCGCTGCTGCTGGCGTGGACGCGTGCGGGCCGAGCGCTCCGCGCGGGATGAGGCACTGGCGGGTGGGGTCAGGCACTCAGGGAGGAGACGGGAGGCTGGGCCGAGTTGGGATGGGCCGCGGGAAAGGAAAAAGAGACCTGGGCCTGGGTTGAGTTGGTGGCCTTCCGGGATGTGGTTTGGGTTGGGTTGTTTTGGGTTTGGGTTTTCTTTCTCTTTCTATTTCTTGTGAAACCAAAAAAATTAGATTAAAAGCCAGACTAAGCAAAATAAATCCTAGAAAATTAAATAAACCAATTAAATTTATTAATAAATGCTAAAATTTAAATTAGGGTGTTACAGACCCTACCCCCTTAAGGAAATCTCGTCCCCGAGATTTAGCTGGGCTGGCTAGCAAAGAGATCTGGATATGTCTTCATCAGCTCATCTTCTCGCTCCCATGTAGCCTCAGCTTCACTGTGATGACTCCACTGAACTCTGCACATCCTGATGCGCTTGTTCCGAGTAACCCTCTCTGATGTCTCCAGAATCTTCACCGGATGCTCAGGATAAGTCAGATCTTCCTGCACATCTACTCCATCCAGTGGTGCCTGCTCCTCGGGTACTCGCAAACACCTCTTCAGCTAAGATATATGGAAGACATCATGAACTCCCGAGAGGCTGAGAGGTAACTCCAGGCGATAAGCAACTTCGCCTTTCCCCTCTAGCACCTTGAATGGCCCCACATACCGAGCTGCTAACTTCCCCTTGACATTGAATCTGCGGATTCCCCTCATCGGAGACACCTTCAGGTACACATAATCACCGACACTGAAAGTCAGGTCTCTCCATTTGCCATCAGCATAGCTCTTCTGTCTACTCTGTGCAATCCTCAGATTTTCTCGCACAGCCTGAACCATCTGCTCTGCATCATCTATGATCTCAGGGCCAAAGAGCTGCTTCTCACCAATCTGATCCCAATAGAGAGGAGTCCTGCACTTTCTGCCATACAATGCCTCGAAGGGGGACTTCTTCAGACTGGCCTGATAGCTGTTGTTATATGAGAACTCAGCATAAGACAGGCACTTATCCCAACTAGTACCGTACTGAATGGCACAAGCTCTCAGCATATCCTCCAACACTTGGTTGGTCCTCTCTGTCTGCCCATCTGTCTGAGGGTGATAAGCCATACTGAAACGCAGCTTCGTGTCCAACGAATCATGGAGCTGCTCCCAGAACCGAGAAGTGAACTGAGATCCTCTGTCAGATATGATCTTCTTGGGCACACCATGCAAGCAGACAATCCGAGAGATGTACAACTCTGCAAGTCTAGCACCGGAGTAAGTAGTGTTCACTGGAATGAAGTGAGCAACCTTCGTCAATCGATCCACTACTACCCATATGGAGTTGTACCCTTTCTGAGTACGAGGCAATCCAACAATGAAGTCCATAGTGATTTCCTCCCATTTCCACTCTGGAATCTTCAAAGGCTGTAATAGACCTGCTGGCCTCTGATGCTCAGCCTTGACACGCTGACAGGTGTCACAAATAGCCACGTACTCTGCCACTGAACGCTTCATCCCATACCACCAGAAATGTTCCTTCAGATCATAATACATCTTCGTGCTGCCCGGATGAATAGAGTATGCTGTATCATGGGCCTCACTCAGAATCAACTTCCGGAGATCCTTCACATCTGGCACACAGATCCGGTTCTTGTACCACAAGGTACCCTGATCATCCTCTCTGAAATGTGGAGCCTTGCCCTTCTTGAGCAACTCACGAATCTCCTGCAGCTTCTCATCATCTTTCTGATGCTGCCTGATCTCTGACTCTAGAGTCGGTACTGCCTCAAACGCTGCACTCGAAGTATGATGCAAGAAGCCCAGACTCAACAGCTCAAACTCCTCGCATAACTCTGGAGGCATCTGGAAAGCCACGGCTATGTTGACATAACTTCTTCTGCTCAGAGCATCTGCTACAACATTGGCCTTGCCCGGATGATAGTGAATCTCCAGGTCATAATCCTTGACCAACTCTAGCCATCTTCTCTGCCGCATGTTCAGCTCATTCTGCGTGAAAATGTACTTGAGGCTCTTGTGATCAGTGTAGATATCGCACCGCTGCCCATACAAGTAGTGCCTCCAAATCTTTAGAGCATGCACAACTGCGGCTAACTCAAGATCATGAGGGGGATAATTTAGCTCATGCCGACGTAACTGCCGTGAAGCATAAGCAATCACTCTGCCCTCCTGCATCAGAACACACCCAAGACCATCCTTCGAAGCATCACAATACACCGTGAACCTCTTCGTCTGGTCTGGCAGAGTCAGGACTGGCGCTGTAGTCAACCTTTTCTTCAGCTCATCAAAGGCCCTCTGACGCTCATCAGTCCACACGAAAGCCACATTTTTCTCCAGCAAAGAAGTCAAAGGCTTCGCGATCTTGGAGAAATTCTCAATGAACCTCCGATAATATCCAGCTAAGCCCAAGAAAGACCTGACTTCCTTTACTGTCTGCGGTGTCTCCCACTCTAGCACATCCTTCACCTTGCTCGGATCAACAGCAATGCCTCCCTGAGAGATAACATGACCGAGGAATGGAACCTCGTCAATCCAGAACTCGCACTTGCTGAACTTGGCATACAGCTGATGCTCCCTCAATCTCTGCAATACGAGTCTCAGATGCTCCTCATGCTCTTCTTCTGTCTTGGAGAAGATCAGAATATCATCAATGAAGATCACCACGAAGACATCCAGATAGTCCATGAAAACCATGTTCATCAGATGCATGAAGAAAGCCGGGGCATTAGTCAAGCCGAAGGACATGACTGTATACTCATATAGCCCGTACTTGCAGGTGAATGCCGTCTTCGGAATATCCCCAGGACGGATCCTCAGCTGAAAATAACCCGAACGAAGATCAATCTTAGAGAATATACGAGCACCTCGAAGCAAATCAAAGAGATCCTCAGTACGGGGCAGTGGATGCTTGTTCTTGATAGTGACTGCATTCAACTCCCGATAATCAACACACATTCTCTTCGAGCCATCCTTCTTATCTACCAGCAACAATGGAAAAGCCCAAGGAGAGAAGCTGCGACGGATATAGCCCTTGGCTAGCAACTCATCAATAGTCTTCTTAACTTCTTCATGCTCTATAGGTGCCATACGGTAGGGCCGCTTTGCAATAGGAGCTGTGCCAGGCAAGAGATCAATACAAAACTCAATGGCGCGTTCAGGCGGCATACCTGGCAGATCATCCGGAAAGACATCCGGGAATTCAGACACCACGCGAATACCGTCCGTGGGTCTAGCCTCCATCTGATGAAGAAATCCAGAAGGCTCTGAAGCACTGACTGTCACCTCTTGGCCATCAGATGCTAACAAGTGAACTGTCCGCTGAGCACAATCAATACGGACTCCCCATCTGGTAAGGGTCTCCATGCCCAAGATCACATCTATCCCCGAGGAGTCAATAACTATCAAGCCAGTGCGGAATTCTACCCCCTTTATGACAATACTAACTCTGGAGCATATAGAACATGTACGAATCTGACCCCCAGGTGAGGTATCTACCATAGCTGTCCTCATACAAGAAACCGGTATACCATGCTGCTCGGCAAATGACTTGGAAATGAAAGAATGAGTAGCACCGGTATCGAAAAGCACTGTAGCGGGATGAGAGTTGACCATGAACGTACCAATAACCACGTTAGGAGCCTCGGCCGCTGACTCGGCCGTCACGTGGTTCACCCGACCCTGTGCTGGCGCCCTGGGCTGAGCTGGGCGCCCCTGCTGTCCCGCCTGCGCCTTCCGGGGGCAAGTGTTGGCGTAGTGCCCCGGCTGGCCGCAGTGATAGCAGACGCGTGCAAGTGTCGAAGCCTGCTGTCCGGTAGGAGCTGCCGGATGTGGAGCCTGAGGTGCTGGCGGAGCTGGTGGAGCACGAGCCGGAGGTGCCGGTAACCTCGGGCCCTGACCTGCCTGCTGCTGTTGTCGAGGCGGGTACTGCTACGGCCTCTGCTGGTACTGCTGGGGAGGCCGGTACTGCTGCTGGTACTGCTGGGGCGGCTGGAGGCGAGGACGAGTGTTGCTGCTGGAAGCAACGGGGACAACCTTCCTCTTCTTGTCCTCCATCTCCAGGTGCTTGCGCTCAGTGTTGAGCGCGCTGTCAACCAGATGGTTGAAGTCGTCGAAGCGGAGGTTGAGCAGCGCGTACTGGAGGTAGTCCTCAAGGCCCTCCATGAAGTGCTCCTGCTTCTTGCGGTCATCCGCAACATCGGCAGGGGCGTAGCGAGCAAGCTGCAGAAAGCGATCACGATACTCCGTGACCGACATAGTCCCCTGAATTGACAAAGACAGATAGATATCGAAAGATTAACTCAAGATTCATAAGGATAGAACAAGGGGCATTAGCTCAAAAGAAACCGCTGAATGATTATATCTGAGATTACCTGCTTCAGTGCAAGGAACTCCTTCTGCTTCATCTTCATAACGCCCGCGGGGACGTTGTGACTGCGGAACCGCTCTCGGAACTGGAGCCAAGTGAGAGCCTCGCGGTCCTGTACTGGGTGGGACTCCCACCAGTCCAAAGCTGCCCCTCGCAGCTGTCCTGCTGCATACAGAACTCTCTCCCGATCATCGCACTGGGCGATGTCCAGCTGACGCTCCACTGCACGGAGCCAGTCGTCAGCCTGAAGAGGGTCGGACGTGTGAGAGAACGTCGGCGGGTGACCCCTCAGGAACTCAGCATGCCTGTCACGAGGCTGCGGCGGTGGAGGAGGCGCAGGCTGAGTGTGAGCCTGCTGAAGAGCCTGAACAGTGTTGTTCAGGGTGGCCATCATTTGCATCTGGAGCTGGAAGTACTGCTCCGGAGTCAAAGGCGGCGGCATCGGGATCCCGGTCCCCTGGGTGTTCTGACCCTAGTTGTTCTGCCCCTGCTGGTCAGAACCACGCCTGGTGTTCACCATCTGATTTTGGACAAAAGATTTCACGAGTAAGGATATTGCAGGAATAAATTCAGATGGATATGATAACTCTTTGCGGAAAAAGACTCAGCCATGATAAAGTAGACAGGATAGAGTGGACTGTTTTACCCCCAATGATCTAACTCATTTTATTAATTAGTTAACTTTAACAGGAGAGTAATTTTCTCTAAACGAATTTAAACTACTAAGCTATGCAATCATTCAAAAATCCAAATCAAACATGTAACACAATAACAAGCAGACAATTTCCACAACTTAGCCGAGTTTAACATACGACTCGACTAACACAACGCGTCGCAGAATGTGCTATCGTATTATTATAAAAGGGTCACCTAACTAATACTCATGGTGGTCAGATGACTGATTCGGGCCAAAATCTACGAAAACTATTCTTTAGAGAGAGAATTCAAGGCAAGAAGGGTAAAAGTCATAGAAGTCAAGGGGTATAATAGTAAAATAGTTTCAGCAAGCAAGGATTGGAGCGAAGAAGTCCTAAAACTCGACCAATTCTATCTAGGATTCGTCCTACAGTCGATACGGCTCTGATACCACTCTGTAACACCCGGTTTATAAAAGAACATAAACCGAGCAATCATATACATGCCAAGATCAAGTCACACGTATATACAACAGAATGAACAGTATATCATAGCACATATCACGTAAAAGATATAATAAAGCGAATACGAATGTTATTTATTACATTAATGACGAAAATGTCTGATAGAGCGGAAGCGGAGTACAAATACGGTAAAAACTCTCCGAAGCTGAGCAGGGCGCCACAGGGACGTCGACTGGGAGACGAACGCCTAGAAGTCCTCGTACTCCTGGTAGCGCTGAGCAAACTCCCTCGTGTCGGCAGGAACTGAGCAGCAGTAGCGTAGCCAAGAGGAAAAAGTAGAGAAGAGGCAAGAGTGAGTACACAACTTGTACTCAACAAGTATAACACAAACTATGAGGCTCCAAGGTTGGCTGACTGACTGCATTAGCTTTTAAGTCTTGGCAAAATTTTATGAAAGCTATTTACTACAAGTTGATGATTTACCATAAACCCAGTTACATAGTAATTAATCAAAATTAAACATGTTGCTACTGAGAACCAAACCACAACCACCGAGGAACCCCGAGAGGCACCTCCCTCGTCGGAAGGAGACAACCCCACTAATCAAAAGGAGGATCTGGGCCGCTCATAACCGTGAGCACGGCTAGTATACTAGTTTTACACTCTGCAGAGGTTGCACATCTTTACCCACAAGTCGTGAGCTACGCCAGTTGTTCATCACACTTCCTTAGGTGAGATGACTAGCGACTCACTACGAGGCCTTTACAAAGAATCTCGTTGGTAGGGAGTAACCACGAGGGTGGATCGGCGACTATGGAGCAGGTCTAGTGGGCGTCAAGACACGAAGCACAGACGAGGCCACTCAGCACGAGGGCCATAGAAGCTTACCGCCCCTGCCCCGCAGGTAAGTTACTCCAAACCAAAAAGACCTAATTATTACGCCAAGTCTATCCCATTCTAGCCTTATGGTAGCGCTGTTGTCCCAGGTTGTCGCTCTATGAACCGGTCCTTATGAAGAGTGGCCAACCAAGCACTAAGCACCGTGCTGGCCCCCTAAACCATGTTTCTAACAAAACCAATTTTAACGAGACGTGAGCCACCCAAGCACGAAGCACAGAGGGTCACTCTCAAAATTAAGTTCAAGTAAACCATTAATCAAATTAATTAAAAAGGACCAGAGTGTGATAGCGCGGCACCTAGCACAACTAACCAAAATGCAACCCAAAGGATATATAAAGGATAAATGTGGCTAGGAAATCCTTATAGGCATACAGTATTAAATGCAGTATGAAATTGTATTTAAAAAGTGATAGGTTGTTCATGTTACACTTGCCTTCCTCGTACTGCTCCTGCTGCTGCTCAAAGTGCTCGGAAGACGGCTGCTCCGGGTACTGGTACTGGGGCTCCTCAGATGGATCAACGTCTACTCACGAACACATGGCCAAAACAATGCACAATAATAAGCATACAAGCAAACACTAATAAAAACTAAGAAACAGTACATCAATACATAAAAACAGCACACTAAACTAGTCTAAAACTATTCTACGCATTGCAACAATCGCGTGGACATAAAGAACGCTTAAATCGGAGCTAAAACGCATTTTCTAGGCTAAAAACAAGTTCCATGGACCTATCTGCGATAAAAACTAAGTTCCAGGGGGTTTCTGGGTAAAACTGGGGACCAAAACGTAAATAAAGGTTAAACTCAGGGGCTAGCGCATAAAAACTCAAGGGCTGGACTGCGGGCGCTAAAACCAGGAAGGTCAGGGGGGTTTTGGGTAAAAACCGGGGCCTAGCTGTAATTATTTTTGAGTGGTTGTGGATTGCGGTTTGATTTCAAACAAAAGGAGGGGCTCTTTAGAAAGATTGCCAGCCGAAGCGGTATCTTTGAATCAGGCTCGTTGGATCGCGATCTAGCGGTTCAGATCTAGCGGGGATGCGATCTAATCTGGGCCATTGCCTCCAGATCGGGCGGCCCAGGGTGAAGTGAGCGCGGAGCGGCGGCGCGTTACTGCCGGCGACGAATCCCGCGGCGGGGGATCGCCGGTGATAGCCAATCTGGCGTTCCCGTGGCCATTTTGGACAGCGGCTTGGCTCTGGAGCTTGTTCGTGGCACGCGTAGTCCACTGGGGCTCAGAGCGGGGCTCGACAGGGGTTCGGGCGGCGTGCGCGAGGGGGCAGGCGGGTGTGCGCGGCGGAGCATCGCCGGCGTGCGCTCGCGCGTCTGCTGGGGCGTGCTACAATCTAAGGCAGCTAGCGTAAAAGTGCGGCGGTGTCTCAGGGGTGCTCACCGAGGGTGCGGGATGGTCGGGGTCGCAGCGCAGCGGGACGTCGGCGGCGAGGTCGATCCGCGGGTCACGGCGGCGCTTGAGGGAGAGGCTGCTGCAGTGGAGCTCCGGCGTCTGGATCCGGCGAATTGACTCGGGGTGGTGCTGCGGCAGTGTACAAAGGGTCAGGACAGCAGGAGCATCAACATCGGTGGGAAAAAAATCGGCGGCGGCAGAGTTTACCTGCGGCGCAGAACGTCGGCCTGGCGGAGCAGGGCGAGGCGCGGCGTGGTTTGGCTCTTAGTGTGATGGATGGGGTACGGGAGGGAGCCAGGGTGCATTTAAGAAGGGCGTGCGGGGATTTGGGCGTGCGTGCCCGTGCGTGATTCCGGCGAGGATCGCGGCGTGTTGTTACCGCGCGGGGGAAAACGGTTCTCGTCCCACGATTTGGGATGAACCGAGCTCGGGAGAAGCTTCCAGAAGGGGTGCGCGGCTGGCGAGTGGCCCTGCGAAGCCCGGGATGGCCCACAGGGCAGCGAGGCGCGGCGCGGAGCAGAGTCCGGCGAGGAAAACGGGCGGGGGAAGAGGAAAGAGCTGACAGTGGGCCCGTATGGTCAGAGAAACGGGGACGCGCGGGCTGAGAGGGGTCTGACTCGAGGGGGCCACTGTCAGGGGTGGGGTGCGTGTCGTGCGGCTGCCTGCCAGGTGGGATCGTAGCGGCGGGGCGGCTTGAGCTCGCTGGAGAGGGAGCGCTGACGCGCGGGGCCCAGTTGGCAGTGGGGCGCGCGGTGCGCTGACGCGGCGCTGCTGCTGTCGTGGACGCGTGCGGGCCGAGCGCTCCGCGCGGGCTGAGGCGCTGGCGGGTGGGGTCAGGCACTCAGGGAGGAGACAGGAGGCTGCACTCAGGGAGGAGACAGGAGGCTGGGCCGAGTTGGGATGGGCCGCGGGAAAGGAAAAAGAGAGCTGGGCTTGGGTTGAATTGGTGGCCTTCCGGGATGGGGTTTGGGTTGGGTTGTTTTGGGTTTGGGTTTTCTTTCTCTTTCTATTTCTTTTTCTTTTGCAAACTCACACAAACTAGTTTGAATTCAAACAAATTTGAATTCAAACTCCCTAGCACTCAACCAAAATAAACAAAATATGCATCAGCATGAATGCAACTACAAATTTTTTAAACTTAGACAAATTTTAATTACTTGTGAAACCAAAAAAATTAGATTAAAAGCTAGACTAAGCAAAAATAAATCCTAGAAAATTAAATAAACCAATTAAATTTATTAATAAATGCTGAAATTTAAATTAGGGTGTTACACTTGCTAAGAGAGGTCTCAATCACCCACCGAAATGCCCTATATGTGATCAGGTCGATGAAACAATAGATCATCTATTGGTGTCTTGTGTTTTCACCAGGCAATTCTGGTTTAACATGCTGCCGCAGTTTGGCCTGCAAGCCATTGCTCCTCAGCTGGAGGATCATTGCTTTATGGATTGGTGGGCAGGAGCAAGCAGCAGGGTCTCTGAGGAAGTTAAAAAGGGGGTCAATTCTATAATCATCTTAGGAGCTTGGCTTGTATGGAAACATCGCAATGTGTGTGTTTTTGATGGGGGGCTCCTAATGTTGGTCAAGTCATTTCAGCTTTCAGGAATGAGGTCCTAGTAGTGGTCTGCAGCCGGGGCTCGAGGAATTTCCTTTCTCCTCGCCCTAGCTCCCAACTTGTAGAGGCTCTAGGCAGGTGCTGATCTGGTCCGTTTGTGTGTTGATGTGTAAGTTAGCTGGTTGTTGTTAGGGTGTGTTACAGACCCTTTACCCCTGTAACATTTTGGGGGGTTCTTGCCCCCCTCTCTCTCTCTTCTTAATATATTGATACACAGATCTCCTATGTGTTCAATTTTATAGTTGTACTGAAACAAAGCTATCTTCAAACAAAAATTGAACAACAGGATTACATTAATTGAACAACACGATTACATTAATTGAACAACAAACAATTGGACAACACGATTACATTAATTTGAACACATACACAGCAAAGGAGTTCAAATCCCGATGGATTTCCTAATCAAACACAAATTAATTGTGCACACGGTGACAGGGCTCACAACATCCAACCCTCGTTCCGAGCCAGGACTCGGTGCCGGCTGTACTTCTTCTTGTTGTCTTCCCTCAGGGCACGAGACTTGGCCTTTCCGACGACTTGATCCCTGACCTCATTCGGCCTAGTCCATCGGGTCGCCAAGCCGGGGCAAACAGGGCACCGAAAGGTGTCGTCACCACGGCGGATGATGCACAGAGCAGGGCCTCGGGGCACTGCAAGGTGATAGCCCCGTAGGTAGTCATCGTCTAGATCTGTCTCCGTCTGGGTGTCGAAGTTGGAGTCGAATGCCTCAGCAAGAATGTTGACTGTGGAGGACAACATCCGGGGCGGCGACGAAGCAGTGGAGGTGGATGAGGACAGCGCCACCACCACTAGAGAATGCTGGGAAGGCGGTGGGGAGCCCGCGGCCTCTCCGCGGACTGCATCGGTGGACGACGGCAGGTGCCTGAGGTCGCCAGCATCATCGGAGTGGGGCAAGCGCCTAGAGCGGGACGACAAACCTCCATGCATCATGGCGAGATAGTGGTAGTGGAAATGGGGAGGACGCCGATGGTCCTGCAAATGTCAATTTAAAGGAGTTCGTGGCTTCCACGAGAAGTCAACCGATTTGAATAAATGAGTTCATGGCTTCCACGAGAAGTTAACCCACGCCGGAGAACAGCAACCGAGCTGGCAACCGGCTGCGTCCGTACTTGAGATTTGAATCATCAGCCGTCGATAGGCAGATGAATGGCCACGAGGAATCGGACTGGACTAGAAAAATGGCCCACAGTAGGTTTCCGACCTATTTAACCCAACGGTCTAAATATTGACCGTTTAAACTTTCAAGTAATTTGAAAAGTATGTTCAAATTGAACTACATGTCCCTCCAATAGAACCCATAAAATATCAGAAAAATTATAATCAGGATCATATATAGCAACATAAGTCAAGTGCTACATATGGAATGAATATTCAATTGGTTGGTATGGGTAATTCGAACATTTATGTCTAAGGAACTACCAAAAGAAATTAATAAAATCAAAATTTTGTCAGAAAATCGTACAAACTAATAAAACAACATAATGTAGGTTCATAATATTGTAAAAATAAAATCAAGTGGTTTTGACAAAGTTGGGTCATACATTGTTCAAAAATGAATACATCACCCATATAGTTACCTATAACTCAACACCAAGTTTCAAGGTTCCAAAGCACAACAATACATGTGAACTCATATACACTTCAAATTTTGACACAATGTCGTATTTACCTTACAAATGCCAAATATGATCTTATATTTGCATTTTTTTATGAAAATTGTGTTGTTTCTTTTAAGTACTTATGCGTACTAAACTATGGGATGTGTACAAGATCAAAATAACAATACATACTTTGGGATAACACAAATTAATGGAAAGAGGTTGATTTAATATAAAATTTAAAAAAAGAATCATGAGATTTCGAGTTAGAACGAGGGAGAAATACCAGTTACAAGTTTTTATTAAGGATTGAAAAGAGAAATATGGACTACATACGATCACTTTTGGATTTGAGCCAATCGCACGCACCATTCATCCGGGATTCAATTCGAACCGACACGTGGGGTCCTCTGGTCAGTGGGGCATCCGGTCCGAAATTTTCGATGGGCGGCAAATGCACCGCCGAAGCCAAAAACATTTCCTCGAAATGACCCTTCTACCCTCAACCAAAAGGCACACCGCTACCCCATCTCTCAAGGGTATTTGTGACAATCTTCCCCCGTGCACTATATCAATTGCCCCTTGAATCAGTCCCCGCCTCCGCCTCACACCTTTCCCCATTCCCCTCCACCGAAGGCCATCGCGATGGACCTTCCACTGCCTCCGCACCAGATCTGCTTCCCCGTCGTCCACTACCTCCGCACCGGAGCTACTTCCCCGTCGGCCACTACCTCTACACCAGAGCTGCTTTCCCGTTGGCTACTACCATCGCACCGGAGCTGCTTCCCCGTCCTCCACTACCTCCGCACCGGGGCTGCTTCCCCGTCGACCACTACCTCCGCACCGGAGCTGCTCCCCCGTCGTCCACTACCTCCGCACCGGATCAACTTCGCCATCGGCCAGTACCTGTGCATTGGATCTGCTTCACCGTCGGCCACTACCTCTACACTATAGCTGCTCCCTCCATAGGCCAATACCTTCGACGAGCAGCTACCCCAATGATTGACCATGGTCGGTCCAGGTATGCAAAATCCATCCTCTTTGCACAATCCTTCCCCTCATCCTCCTCCTCTATGGAGCCTATAGTGAGTCTGTATTTGCCCTCGTGTCAGCAACCAGTCATTAGTCACCAGCCAGGAAGAAGTACTTTTGTCTCACAACAAATCAGTACCAACCACCATACACAACCAGTCGAACAAGGTCAGGACAGAGAGAGAGGGGGGAGGGGGAGTAAGAAAAAGTAACATTTTTATTCTCTATGGGTACCTTTTGCTATGGATTACTGTATGGTCTGGTCTCACAGTGTTTCAGCACTCTGGACTGCTTTTCAACAAAATTGTGGTTGCTTTGCTCTGAACTTAGGTTACTGTTGGTACTTTGTAACGTCATGACTAAAATCCGCAGGCGGACGGATACCGCTGTAGTTTTCACCCAAGAGTATTTCAGGGTATCATATCCACTGGGGAATATGAGTGCACTATCTACAGGTTCAGACTCATCCAAGGACACACACGCCGGTGTAGAAAAGATAGAAGAGAGGACTTTCTAAGATCTAGAATCTATACCTAGAAGAAGAGATCACGTCGCCGTTATACTTCGAGCTACTGGTTTCAACCAGCTTATACAAGCCGATAGCTCCAGTAATACGTGCTCTATCCAATATCCGAACATGGAGGATTACTAGGGCTCGAATAGGGCTATCACCACCTGCCGGCTACCTCTACAAACTGTGGGACTATCGGGCAACTGAGTGGTATAGTCTAGCCTAGACACCACGTCTACGCCTTTTCCTACTAACCTTAGCCCTGGCCAAGACTACCCATTTCTATCCGGGGTCTTAAGCTAAGATCAAATGCTTCTCTCTAAGCATACACATCAACTAATATAAGGCAGATATGATAACTTGCGATCTAAACTCTAATTCTAAATAAGAAAGTCTCGAATACTTACAACCGAATAAGCATCCGTCGAGGTACAAGCGGAGAAGAGTGCCGACAGACCCGGCACTTCCCCCGACTCCTTCTCACTCTCCTCCTCTTCTTCTACACCTCCTAGACTACCTAAGCATCTAGGATGAAGGCCTCAAGCTCTAAGGGAGAAAGGTGAGTTGAGTTGTGTTGAGTGGTGTGGTGTGTTGTGTGGGGTGGGTGTGTGTGTTTCATTTCTCCACCCCCTCTATATTTATAGGAGGGAGCCTCGGCCAAGGGGAGTCCATTCTGCAGCTGATCCTCTCCAAATCGACATAGGCATCCAATGAGCTTCCTCCACGTGGCAAGGTTAAGTCGGTGGGGCCCATGGGCTGCTCGGCCGACCAGGGTGGTCGGCCGGCCTCCTAGGGGGCCCACCGACCTTCCCTTTTGGTTTGTGGGTTTCTTCCTGGGCCCACTGTTCACGCTCACTAACGACCATTTTCAGGCGTCAACTTAATCAGAAAATCATGAGAGTTTGCATTTCTTATACGCATCTTTATCCAATAAAGTCCCTAAACCACACTTCACCTTCTTGAAAATGCAAGTTGTATTTTTGAGCTAATATGTAGGTTGCAAGCACACTTTGGCCCGACATAAAATTATAGAAACTATCAAAGCGACGATTCAGGTTCATATGGACCAAGTGTAGCCCAAGAACCCAGTTCAGACAAGCCAAGATAGGCCAAGACCAACATGGACCAGACATGGCAGCCCAGGACAGCCCACCAGTGGAGGTTGGGGGCGGTTGGCGCCACTGGCCGACCTGCCTGGTCAGCCGATTGGCCCGTGGGCCCCACCGCCTTAATACAGACACGTGGCGACATCTCATTGGCTCCCAATGGCGGTTCACCAAGGAATGGCAGCTTCTCACCCGTGGCTCCTTGCTATAAATACAAGGAGGGGGTAGAGAATGAGAACACACACACACCCCACACCTCACTCACCTCTTGCTTAGTCTTTTGGCTTAGTGGAGTTTTGGAGAAGACTAGGAGTCTTCGAGTCGCTAGAGTTGCTCGAGAGTTCTGGTATGGGTTCATCTCTAGCTCTCTCTTGTAATATTCGGTTGTTTGTAATAGAATTAGACTATGGTTACCGATATCTGCTTGAAGTATGTTCTGAGTTATCAGATATATACTTCTTGATCTGGTTGCATTATTGTTCAATGCTTGCATTGCATGATCGCCCTGTGCTTGCGATGGTTAACATATCGTGCTTAGAACTCTATCAACTTCTCCAGTATTCGTATGTTTGCTCTAGTGTGATGTTTGTCCATTCGGAGGGTGGGGGCTCAGCGCGGGACACTAGAGTATCGCTTACTAGTGTAGACATGGTGTCTAGATTAACTAAGAGTTACTGGATGTCAACTATACCCACAGTTTGTAGAGGTAGCCGACAGGTAGTGACAGCCCTGTTCGAGTCCTAGTAATCCTCCATGTTCGGTATGGGGGGTAGGAGGTGCATAAAGCCGCCGGGGTGTACGGGCTCCTCCCATTGCTTCGATAGCGGTCTCCCTGTTGTGTAGTTTAATCTCTGACGATCTAACCATAAGATGGTATAGATATAGCTAGCCTAGCATAGTTGACTCAAGCTCTAACTTCTGCTTTGCTCCCGGCCTAGAGTATCTTTTCTTTTGTTTTATTTATTTATTTATCCAGAGGGTAGTTTGTACATGAGAATATCCTGCTTATACATGAAAATATCCAATCTACATAAAGTTCATCAACTAGTCTATATCTCTTCATTCTCCGCCTTCCCTGCAGAAATATAAATGACACTCCGATATACTCCCGGGTAAAATGCTATAGCGGTATCCGTGCGCTTGCGGATTTTATTCGTGATGTTACAAAGTACCAACAACCATACAGTGATACAACTACAGTTCAGAAACCAGAAACCCCAGCTCTTTCTAATGTCCAACCCATGGACAACACCACTTATTCAAATCATGGTGTGTATAGCCTCAAATATTTAAGGTACTCTTGAGTTTTATAATAATGTGCCAATGTAATGATGATTATTATTCATTTCTGCAGATGATACACATGATGCTGAGAATCAATTAGATGGAGGCAATGATGACATACAGGAAGCAGATTTCATCAGTAGGGTTGCTGAGGCAACTCAACAACGTATATATGTTACACTAAGGGAGTGGTGTGCATTCAAACTACAAATTCGAAGAGGGATTTTTAACGTCTTACTATTCGGAGGGCACCTTTTCCAACAATGGAAAGTGGACATGTATATTAAAATGGAGTCCATGAGGCTTGATAGGTATTCTAATCCCAAACACCAAAAACTAATTAGGGCTGAACTATACCAGGTGAGGCACCAAAATTGGCATACAGGATTTGATGAAATCATATGTCATGTCATCGATCGAAAAGTCCAAGTATTTTTCATAGATGGTTCAGGAGGCACAGGTAAGACATTCCTTTACAAGGCACTTCTTGCAAAAGTCAGATCAGAAGGTATGATAGCCATTGCAACTGCCACTTCAGGTATAGCAGCATCTTTATTGCCCGGTGGACGCACTGCACACTCAAGGTTTAAAATCCCAATTAAAGTTGGAGACAATTCCATGTGCAACTTCACAAAGCAAAGTGGCACCGCAGAGTTGCTTCGCCAAGTATCCTTGACTATATGGGACGAAGTTGCAATGAAAAAATGTCAAGCGGTCGAGATATTTGATGGGTCCCTTCAAGATATTATGGAATCTCCATTGCCATTTGGAGGAAAGGTTATGGTATTTGGTGGAGATTTTAGACAGGTCCTTCCTGTCGTGACACGTGGGACAAGAGCACAGATAACTGAGGCTATATTGCAAAGATCTTATTTGTGGGAAAATATAAGGAAGATTAGATTGTCACGTAACATACAGTCCGGCCGTGGTTTTTGGAATACCTGCTTCAAATTGGAAATGGAACTGAGGAAACCATTTGAGATGATTATGTTCGCTTCCCTAATGACATTATCATCGGTTATACAGACACGGAGGTTGCAGTTCAAACACTCATTGAACACATATTCCCATCACTCAAAGAAAATGCAACATCAGCATCTTATATGAGCACCTGTGCAATTCTGTCAACAAAAAATGAGCATGTTGACAAGCTGAACGCAATGATGATTGATAATTTTCTAGGGGAGGCAACTGTTTTCTACAGCTTCGACTCCATAGATGATGATTCACATAATCACTACCCAATTGAATTTTTGAACTCAATCACTCCAAATGGCCTCCCCCCACACGAATTGAAGCTCAAAATCAACTGTCCTGTGATCCTTCTTCGCAATCTTGATCCAAACAACGGGTTGTGCAATGGAACGAGACTTATCGTGAGAGCATTGCAAGCTAATGCAATTGATGCCCATATTGTTGGTGGACAGCATGTAGGGAAAAGGGTGTTCATACCAAGGATCCCTATGGCTCCCTCCGATGATATGTCACTACCTTTCAAGTTAAAGAGAAAACAATTCCCAGTACGCCTCAGTTTTGCCATGACTATCAATAAATCTCATGGACAAACCATCCCTAATGTTGGGATTTACCTTCCTAAGCCTGTGTTCTCACATGGACAGCTTTATGTTGCATTGTCAAGGGGTGTATCAAGAGCTACTATAAGGATTTTGGCTAAACCAAAAAAAGAATTAGACCCCACTGGGAAGAGCACCAAGAATATAGTCTACAAGGATGTCCTGAACTGGTGATCATGGGTGAGTATCATCTAAGTTTACCTGTTGTTCGTATTTTGTGTTGGACAATATTTTTTCAAGATTTCTATTGGACTACAGTACAGCTCGAAGTTGATAATTTGTTTTGTTCTCTTGTATTCTTTTGTAGGACAAGAATAGCTGATCCTGCTAACTTAACATTTCATAGTGGAAGGAACACCAGCATGGAAGGAACCATGGATCTATATTCTGCCACAGCCTTTTGTATTTACATAACCTTGTTTTTTTTTGTTTTTTTCATACATGGACCCTGGTCTTCTATGCTGTTATAAATATTCACGGTGGTTTGTGAAATTCAGAGTACACTACTACTGTACTCTTGATGATTTAGTTATTTGTTGCAAGTATATATAACTATCATGACAACCTCTCGGGACAAGTCCCATCCACTGGTCCTTTTCACTCCAGTCATATAAGGTCTTGTACCTGGGCAACTAAATGATGCTTAGCCTAACTGTATCTTCAGTGTGGATGATGAATGTTACCTGCTTGTTACAGTTTTGCCAACAATCCTTCAGAAAAGGAAGTTATATATTTATTTTTCTCAAACTTATTAATATAACATCAGTCATATATATAATGCTCAAAGACTACAAAATAGTTCATGAGTTGTCACACCCAGTTTTGAAGGAATAAAACTGAGCAAATAATCATATGTGCGCCAGGATCAAATTACACACATATGACGATAATAGTGAATAACAGTAGCAATGTCATAAATACCGAAGTTAAATTTATTACAAACCAAGCAGAAAGTCATTAATATAAATAAATAAGCGTTTCAGTTCGCATTTATTCTAGTCGCGGATACTCCAAACTCCACAGGTAGTTGACTGGGGGGAACGTGTGACACCTCAAGTGTCTAGCTATTAGAACATAAGGTGATATGAGCAATTGTGTGTTTAGCTTGTTTGATAGTCAAAAATTTTCAATACAAATTAAGGGCATATTTGTAATTATACAAAATTACTAGCCCCTTTTTGCAAAAAAAGTTTTAACTTAGGGAGTAATTTCAAAATGTTGAAAGGTTTTCTTGAAAAATGCAAGTAATCATGATTTTGGCAGCTTTATTGCATTTAAGTTCAAAACTGTGATGAATTTGCAATCAAAAAGTATTTTTCCTTCTTTAAATAGAGTTCTTTCAAACTTTTCAAAATATTTCAAAATCCTTTGACCTAGTGAAAATTAGCACAACATGAAAGTTGTAGGTCTTGGAAAACTGAACAATTTTCATTAGGTCCCCTGCCCTCCCTAGCATCCCCCTGGCCCCACCCTCCCCTCTGCTGGCCTCGCGCGAGCTCGCCACGCCGCGCCGCCGAGTCGCCGCCCCTAGCTTCCCTTTCCGGCGAGCCCAACCGCCGCTGGAACTCCTCCCCGAGTCGCCTCGCCACTCCACGTGCCGCGCGCAAGAACCCCGCCGCCCTAGAACCGCCTCTGCCTGGCACATTAGGCTCGTGCCATGCCGCCCCGAAGGCCCCTCTGCACGCCACCTCGCCGGCGCCCATGGAGAAGCCTGCGCCGCCACCAAGTTCACCTTTTCCTCATCAATTTCGCCCCCCTGGAGCTTCCTCTCTCGCTTATCTCCCCACCTGTGGCCTATATAAAGCCCGACTGAGCCTCGTCACCGGCGTATACCGTCACGCCCCCTTTTCCCAATTCCGGCGACCTTGGTCCACTGCCGATCTGCCGCCACAGCTCCTCCCCGGCACCCTGACCCCCTTGAAAGATTCACCGTGACCCTGTGAAGCTCACCCGCCGTTTGATTCTGCCCATCCCTTGCCAGAGCACCACCATCGTCGATCCCTTCCGCCGCCGTGCCCTGTCCACCGGCGACGAGCACCCTCCGGCCTTCAATCCTCCCTCTAGAACCCTCCAACAGGTGCGCCACATCCTCCTCTTGCTCTCTGGCCACTCGACCCTCGCCGTCGGCGATCGCCATCGCCGGAATCCGGCCGGTCAACTCCCTCCTCACCTCTGACTCGACCCAGGGACCCAATTGCTTTGATTCAAAAACCTTCAGGGTCCTTTCTGCAAAAAGACATTTATCCTTTTATTCTTTTTGCAGTGAACTTCAAAAATTCCTAGAAAAATGTAGAAAATTAAAAAATGCCAAAGCAATTTTGTTGTTCTCCTTGTAATTAGCTTTACAAGTTTGATGTTATGAAGTTTTGCTAAATCTTTGTGTATTTAATTCTAAAAATAGGATTAGAATATGGCTCTTTTTGTTTATAACTTTTATTTTAGAGCCATGTTTCAAATGAGCTTTGAACTATGTGTCCTTTGACACATGTCAAGTTTTACAAAAAATTTCAAAACTCATCAATGGACTTTAATACTTGCTTTTAAAATTTTCTTCTCTATATATTTTTTATATCTTAAAAGATTTATTTAAAAACCTTTATGTGGTTTATTTTGTCAAAATAAAAACCCCTTTTTCATGGAATTCTTTATATTCCTTTTTACTCTATAAACCTTTACCCAATAAAGTAGTACTTTTAAGTGATTTTTAACTCTTTAGTGAAGGAAAGCTATACTCAATCACTTCACTAATTTTCAAATATTGCATTGCATATAGAAACGAACTCACTAGCAGACGGAACATACGAGATCATTCAGAAACCAGACGAGGATTTCTCCAAAGCTCCGGCCGAAGTTGTTGAATTAACTGAAACCCCGAAATCTGATTCGGAAGAACCCAAGTCCACTGACTTTATAAACAATACTCCAGGCAAGCCCCGGTGCATAATCATATTATTTTAAATTATACAACTTATAGTTACTTTTACTTGTGCATTTAAGTTATTGGAGTTGATTGAAAACCTTAGATGCATAATCCTAGGTACCTATTGTTTGAATACTAGAAACAGAGTTCGAATAGATGCTATGCTAATAGGACCGATAAAAGTCGAGTGATTGCCTGTCACTCGCGAGCTTATAGGAGTTGATTGTTTACTTTCTACAATCACTATAAGGACCATGGACAGATTTGGTTACAAGCTTCATATTGAAATCCGTCTGTGTTGATAAACTTGATAAGGCCGCAGTGTGTGGTAGTGTTGATTAAGCGTTTGAAAGTACTAGCCACATGCCGTAAATATGGTACGCGGCAAGCCTAGTAACTGATCAGCCCGGCAAGTGGACATACCTTCCACTCTCTCTTAGGCATAGGAATGTTAATTTATGTTGAAAGTTATGTTAAGTAGCGCTACGATTACGACTATGAGGGACGAGGTGTAGTGCCCTATAGTCAGGGAGAGTGGCGCTGATCCACGACCCGGAATGAAAGGCCAACGGTTGCTTTGGAGTGACTCAACGGTGCTCCAAGCGTGTGTGTTAGGTTTACCTTGCAAGGATTGAAATTCGGTTCGAACTGTTCCACCTCTCACGGATATTGAGACTACTTAATCTCTTTGCCACATAGAGTAAGAAGTGGAACAAAGATGATATTCAATCTTGTTGAATGCAAATAATTTCTTTACCATACTTGTATAGATAGGTGCAAACCTAGAATGGTTAATCCACTAGAATCTGAAAGCTAAAACTTGAAAATAAGGACCCACTCTTTATTGATTTTCAGCAAATAAACTCCAGAACCTTCACAAGCCTTGCATGTATGGTTAAAGGGCTATGTTATACCCTTAGATGGGTCAGTCTTGCTGAGTATTAGTATACTCAGTCTTACTTGTGACAATGTTTTCAGGTATGACTTCTGATGAGCCAAACATTAGTTCGACTTGGCCTAGTGCTTTACCTGTTGGCTGGTCTATGGAATGGGAACCATCTACCAACTATGGTTCAGATGAATGATGTCATGCTCAGGCTTACCATGGCATCAACCCTATGACGTATGTGTATAGTCGTGTTTTAACTTTCCACTGCAGAACTTCTCTGTTACACTTAATTTCTGTAAAACCTCTTTAAAATTCTTCAACTCTCTAGCTTCAAACTCTGATGTAACATATTTCGTTATCAATATAATGTGAAATATTATGGAATTGTTGTATCTCTGACTCACCTTCGTGCGGGATGTATACTTGTGTTACGATCCGATATTCAGTGGCATGGCTATATCGGGATGTTACCCAAGGACCAGTGATTATACCGGTTAAGGTGCTTTTAGATGTTTAGTGCACTCAAACTGGTTCTGCCACAAAAGGTACGCCTAGAAGTCCTGAATATCCTCTGGGTACTCCTCAAACTGATCTTGCTCTGGATGATGTGGTAATAGCAAGGGTGAGCACATGTCGTACTTAGCAAGTATATTGGAAAAGTAAATGACATGCAAGGCTTATAACAAGGAATAAAGGCTGGCTGAGCAAAGCATTAAGCATTTTAATTGAGTCATTAGCAACTATTTACTAAGCATGTATGAACCAAACCCACATTTATAAAAGAAGTAGTAAAACTAAAGTAAACAAGTAACTTGGAACAATTAAACAACTGAGTTAACCATAGTGATTTCCATTCAGTTGAACATGTGAGGGTCCGAGCCGCTCTTGACTGTGAGCACGGCTGATATATCAGTTTTCACTCTACATAGGTTGCACACTTTACCCACAAGTCGCGTAAAAGTTCCAAAGAACTTTAAACCCAACCACGCATGTGCTGATCAGGCATAGGTGTGATTGCATAGGGACGCTACGAGGCCTTTACAAAGACTTCTCTAACCAGTAGTAGCCCACTAAGATTTCAGCAGCTGCGTGGATGACCCTCCCCCAAGGCATGACCAAATCCCAAAACATAGAACGCACCCTTGGCAGGCAGCGATCACCCCATCACAGCCCCCTCCCCCCATGCGCCTTTCGGTCAACTACTAACAAGCTAGAGTGATCTAATTAATCAGCCAAGACCAGAGCCATGTACTCCTTGTGGTTGCGCTGTTTTCTCGGGTGGTCGCTCCATGGTTGATTTTAATCAAGTGATGAAAACAAGATATTGTTCCAAAGAATATGTATATAGAAATCTCATGTCTCAAAAGGTATTGTAGAAACCACCCATAACCATTATTCAGCGGCTAAGCATACTACCCAAAAGACTTTTATAACAAAAACCCAACTAATCAAGGACAAGGATTATCAATAAGGATATATAGGTAGTCCCCCCACAATATTAATACATGCAAGCTTAATTAAGTATTATTGGAATAAAATATGATCAAGGAATATACTTGCCTTGCTCAGTTACTTGCTGCTAATCGAACTCCTCGAAGTCTTGCTCTTTGAAGTTCTCGAACGGCTCCTCGTCTACACGTTGCGAACACACCAAGCAATACAAATACATACAAGCAAACGATAGACACAAATTAAAACAGTACACCAAACATAGTAAAACAGAGACAAAACCCTTGAAAACTAATTGTACACATTGCAACGATTGCCTTGCCTGGTTGGTTGCTAAAACATCAGCGCGCGCCGGGGATTTCATCTGGGGGTTTATGGGCTCCAAGCACACACCAGTGGAGGCTGGCAGCGAGAGATGGCGGCGACGGACCTCCGGTGAGGTCGTGCGGGAGCCGGGGCGCGCAGAAGAACACCGTGGGGGAGTGGAAACGAAAGAGGGGCGCTCCGCGAACCTTTCTAGCTACCTGGGCTGAGCGAACGATGGCGAGGGCGAGAGATCGACGGCGGCGCAGTGCCGAGCTCCGGCGGCGGCGGCGGCACGTGCGTGTAGAGCTAGGGCGCCGAAAAGGCGAAAGGCGGCGGCGGGGTGAGAGAGCCCGTGTCGTGCGGAGGTTAAAGGGCGCGGCGCAGGGGACCGAGTCGGCCTAGACGTCCGCGCCGTGGGCCCACACGAGAGCGGCTCGGGCTCGAGTCCGAGCGAGACTCAGTGTCCCGGCTGGAGGAGGGAGATGACGGGCGGGGCCCGCCCGTCAGTGAGAGAGCGAAGGGGAAAGGGGAAAAGAAAAAGGAAAGGCCAGACGGGCCGGACTGGGCCGGAAAGGAAGGAAGGGAAGGAGAAAGAAGCGGCCGCGCGGGAGAAAACGGGCTGACGGCCCGGTTTGCAAAGGAAAAGGAAAAGAAAAGAGTAAAAGAGATATTTTCTTTGCACAAAAAAAAAGTAAAGCTGTAGAAAATAGAAGAAAGGTTCAGAAAATTCTAGAAAAATTCTGGGAGCTTTAGAAACTCACACACAATCAAACAAAAATAAAATATGCACCATCATGAATGCAACAAATCGTATTAGAGCCTAGAGTGTGCTTCCCAAAGTGCTAAAATAATTCTTTTGAAGCTAGAAAAATTGTGAAACTATGCTAGACTCTTCTAATGCAAAATTTAGGGTGTTGCATGAGTCAGATTGCAAAATGCTAATAGATTGTGAATTTGTTTTGGTAATATTCAAAGGTCTGAAAGATTAAAAAAATATGTTTCAAAGACCTTAGATCTCATTTCGAGGTTTGGGTTGTGCGAGAGCCACGCCTGGCCTGCTCGCACCAGGCTGTCTGTCCACAGGCCGCGGCGATTGGCCTGCTGGGCTCACCGAAATGGACCGTTACCACCCCGTGGGACGCAGGAGTCGCCCGTCGCCCCCGGGAATCCTATCTATCTTCTGGAAGAAAATTTTCAATCTATCTTCCGATGTATAAGATTCGTGCGACGTTTACGGGTCGTCCGATTCAAACTAGGTTCCACAGCGAATAAGTAACCACAAGTAAAAGACAGACACGTGGGTGCGTTGCCAATTCTCTCCCGGCGCATGCAGACATACAGCGCAGAGTATCCAGCGCTCACGTGGCACAAGGTGAGTGGTGGGAGGTGAATACGAATCTAGACACATTCCAAACTTCAATTGATCTTTTCTCTTAAACTATGCAGTCAATTTAAGATTTGATTGAAACATAGTATTCGTTAGAATTAATGTTACAAAATGAGGTCCAATATGTTATTTGTATTTTCTTATATTAGTATTCCAACATTTGAATATAATAGTTCAACATTTTCAATATACCACTCCAACATATATATTATGCAATTTCAACATTTGTTTAAAAAATGTTGAATTAGTTTTCCAAAGTGCTGAATTAGTTTTTTTCGGTGTTGAATGAGTTTGGTAAAAATGTTGAATCTAGCACTGCAGGTCTGCAGACTGCAGCAACGGAAGTAGAAAAACACATGGAAATATGATAAAGAAAATCAAGCTACTGTCCGCTACGCGCTAGTGTGCTCTGTGCTCGTCTGCCACGTGTTACTGGAGTCTGCTACTGCTATCCAGTTGGGCCGTGCTGGGCTTCCATCCATGGGCTGGGCTGTAATTCATAAACTTTCTATCACACGGAAGATAGATAGGAGCGCCCCCCCCCCCTGTGCCTCCTGACCCTTCATCTTCCTCGCAAAAAAATTAGGTGCCTCCCGAGTCTAAAAATCAGGCACGACTTCTTCCTCTCGCGCGCCTCCCGCCAAACCCGCCCTGCGACTCCGGCCGCTTCCTCTCCTCCTCACTCCGCCAGCACGACACCCTCCTCCTCCCCTTGCATAACGGGTCCCAACCACGCGCGCAGGGGGCTGCGGGCTCCGGCCACCGCCGCCGGGATGCGCGCGGGCTTGGCCTCCGCTGCCGTCACGCGCGCCAGGGGGCTGCGGGCTCGGGCGCCGCCGCCAGGACGCGCGCCGGCTGCGGGCTCCGGCCGCCGCCGTGCCCCGCGTTGTGACCCTGTGAAGAGACGACGCCAGGACCCGCCTCCACGCGCAGCGAAGCGATTGAAACCGCCTCTCACTGTCCCACATCGCCGCGAACATCCCCGGCGGAGATGGCGGGCTGGGATCGGCGACCAAATCCATGGAGGACACCGGCGGCCCCAACCGTGAGAAACACTAGCATATATAACATTATGATAATAGAGAATTGCATCTACATTGTTTCCTGAGATTTTTAGCAATCGGTCCTAGCAAATGCTTTTCATTTGACAAAGCATGTACAACCACGAATGGGATGCTGATTAGTAATAGTCATTATGTTGATTTTGGTATTTGTTTTGGCATTAGGGTTTTCTGCTAGACAATTAGTATGGGAAACTATTATTGATTTACTGCACTTTCTCACAAAAGAATCATTTTACTCACATTCTTTTCTTTAATAGAGGGGAAACTAGGAATGTCCAATGTTGGGGACACCTTTCTCGATGTTGCTACAGCTGCTGACCAATATTTCAAACCTATTGATATGTTGGGTGCAACCAGGCAAGAACCACATAATTTGGTTCAAGTCTCAACAGAAATTGATGTGCAACAAGAAGCAGGTACATTTCCTTATTCTAAATATTGTTTTCATTACAGCTTTTAATCTCAATAAACTAAAAAAATCCTTTTGTCACAGAGGGAGATGAAGGAAATAACAATGGTGTCGCTGTCACAGAGGTGGACCACAATTTAAAATCAGTTCAAATGTTGCTTGCAACTGAGGACGGGCAACATGCACGTAAGCACTCTAACTTCTCCCATTTGAATTAAAAAAAAGTACTTCTTCTGCTTATTAATAGAGGCTCATATTGGAGAGACCTTGCTTGATGATGTCACAGGTGCTGACCATCTCAATATGGACAATCAAATAGAGGAAGGACATTGCCATCATGGCCATGTTCATGACCCTTTGGAAGATGCTGTCAAATGTCCTGAACATGATGAACAGATGTTAGAGCAGATCAGCATTGGAGAGACCTTGCTTGATGATGTCAAGGTGCTGACCATCTCAATATGGACAATCAAATAGAGGAAGGACATTGCCATCGTGGCCATGTTCAAGACCCTTTGGAAGATGCTGTCAAATGCCCTGACCATGATGAACAGATGCTAGAGCAGATCAGCAAGTCATCAAGCTCTAACCAAGAAAATGAGCTGCAGACAATGATTAAGATATCACAACATAACAAACCAAATAAGTCGAACATAGCTCAAGTTCTGCCCCAAGGTAATTATTAGGATACCACAACATATAACAAACCAAAGAAGTCGAACATAGCTCAAGTTGTGCACCAATGTAGTTCCATTTCTTAATGCATTGCCTCCTTTTGTTTTTCTCATATCTGATTCATTTATGAAATAAATGATCATTCACTGTAGATTATATGCGCACCAAAGAAGATCTTGAGATTATTGAATACATTAAATCATTACCGGCGAAAACAGTTTTGGTGAACATTGACAGCGCATGGTTAAATAGAAATGATATGGAATGTCTTTTCAATGGTAATATGCAATTGGATGGCAAAGTAAGTACATCTGTATAGACTAAAGTATACAAATTTTAACCTGTACTATATGATATAATATACTAATTGCATTCTTTTCTGCACAGGCCCTAAGTGCATATATTCATTGTATCAGGGGTGAAAAGCATCTACTTTGTAGAGAGGGTGGAATGGTCTTCTTGGAGAATATGTTCATTTCAAGCCTACTTAAGCGTGATGGTGATCGTGATGTGGTCTTAAATTATAAGGAAGACACTATTGATAAAAGAATGGAGAGCTATTTACAAGCTGACATGGTAAACTTAAATCTCTGTTCATGTATGATAATGTAGACCATATTGGAGGAGATTAACTATAAAAATATTTAGTGTACGATGCAGGTTTTCATTCCAATCAACATGGCAA
Source organism: Panicum virgatum (assembly GCF_016808335.1). Classification (NCBI taxonomy): domain Eukaryota; kingdom Viridiplantae; phylum Streptophyta; class Magnoliopsida; order Poales; family Poaceae; genus Panicum; species Panicum virgatum. The sequence continues at coordinate 29,900,383 of NC_053137.1, forward strand.
AGTTTTACTGGTATCTGGCAGTTGTCAATGCAAAAAAAATGTGAGATACATGTACTTGATTCTATGGGACTACAAATCAAGGATTGCTAAGATCTCAATACTACAGTGAGTAATTATTCCTTTTGTTTGGTTGTTTATTATCACATTATTATTAATAATAATTAATAGTAATCCTTATGCTGCATATTTATCACAACAGTTAAAAAGACTAGAAAGACATTTTAAATATGTACTAGAACATAATAAAGAGCTTAACAGAGACAAGTGGCAGCACCTGGATGTTGCATCAAGGCCATGGCCAAGTTATAGAGAAGATCACAGAGCAAATGCAAACTGATGGGTACACTTCTTGTGGCTAAACAATAGTTAGAATTTGATTGTGTTTGTCTGAACAAACTTAGAAACTCACTTTATTTTTCTAAATTAATGTTTTGGGTATCCTATTGTCTATGGATGATAACCTATATGGAATATTGGACTGGATCGTCTCTGTCTGATAATGTAACTCAGGTAATTCATAGATGATTTTGCATTGACAAGTGCAAGGTAGCAGTTAAACAATTATATAAACTTACACTACTTTGCAGGATGATATCACAAATTTCAGGTTTAAGCTAGCTGCAATCTTGTGGGACTCAACATTAAACACGAGAAGAGGATATCAACAACCTGAACAAACATATGAAGTCTTAGAGAGTCCAAGTGATGTTGAAATTATCGATGCTCCGAATGCGTTATCTAAACTGCCAAATCCATCACATCTAATGGAATCAGATGCATTTCCAAATGTTCTTTCCAGTAGAGTAAGATGGACAAACACACAAGAACTATTGTATGTGTTAAGCAACTATATCATGTCGGTGGACAGTAATGCTGAATATTTGCAGTAAGTCATTTTCCACTTATTATATTCTATATGCATAGTAAATATTGGCAGCCTATCTATTTGCTTTAAAATGGAATATTAATCATTTATTAATAAAAAAGAGTGGATTAGGAGCACCAAGCCTTATCCAATTTCTTTAACTTTGCAAAAACTAAAAGACATATTACACGTAAATAAGCCAATGGATCCTGATTGCTTCAACATGGCTGTTCGGATGCTCGCATGCAACGTGACCTTATTGTGGTCAGAAGAGAAATACCACTACATGGACTTACAATTCTGTGTAAGTTCATGTAATTATTATAGATAGCCATGTAATATTGTTATGATAACACTTTTTATTAGTAAAAAACAGTCCATATCTGATTTTGCTTGAGACCCGCGCCATCATGCAAAGCTCGATATCAACCGGTTGGCAAAATTATTTGAATGTTGGCCTAACATGGAGTATAAAATTTCACACTGCAGCAATGTAAGCTATGTTCCTTTGTCCTTTATAATCTTGTGTTTTCTTACAGTCACATGAAAACTGTTTTTGTTTGCAGATTTTATCGCCCTACAATTTCTTGGGTCATTTCACATTATTCATACTTAACATGGGTGCTAGAAGTGTCTGTATAATGCACCCAATGCCTTTACCAGCATGGTTTAAAGGTCATCATCCTAGCATTCATTATGTTCACAAACTCCATAATATTGCCAATAATATGAAACTTGTCATGGAATTAGCTTATCCTGCATGGAATGACCATATTTATGTATGGAATCGTGTATTAGCACCATGGGTGCCAAAAACATTGGACTGGCAATAGCTTGTAACTTGCGCACAACTAATTAATTATTGTCCACATATATGTAACATGTTCTTTTGTAGGAACCTAACAGGCTTTCTTGTTATTAACTTTATGCAGTCATGGGATGGTATAAGATTACCATTGATTAGCACCGTGAGTGCCCTTTTTGTTATACTTGGTCAATAACATACTATAATTAGTAGTTAATATGTTCAATGATGAGTAATACTGCATGTGCAGGCAAGAAATGTATTGAGGACCAAATTCTTGGTGGAGTGCGAGGAAAATGAAGCTAAAGACAACATTCCTGGAGAAATACGAGAAATCCTTAAGCATCTCAGAATTTAGGCAATATATGTGATCTATTAGCTATATGTTGCTCTTTTAGCATATGGTGCATATTTGCTATGTATTCAACTACACATAACTTGTGATCGGTCCCTTTTGGTGTGACTTGTGATCGGTCCCTTTTGGTGTGACTTATGATCGGTCCCTTTTGGTGTGATGACTTGTGATCGGTCCCTTTTGGTGTGATCTTAATCTATGTGATCTATCTATTTGATCATCCACTATACGATTAATAAAAATGTTGTGGTTTAGATTTTTTTACTGTGGCGTTAGCACGGGCATTTTACTAGCCTCCTAAAAGGTAGAATGCACATTCCCTAGAGATGATGTTGGCTCCGATAGTGGGACTATAGAGGGTGTTTACAGGGGTTCCTCTTATGGTGCAAGGAATAGTTGGAGGAGAGATGATCCGAAGAATTTCTGGGGATACCTCAAGCTCTCTTGACTACTCACTGCTCATCAGCTTCTTAACATTTTCTCTATAGAGGGCGGCTTCCATAGGATCTGTGGAAGCAACGGGAACTAGTGGTTTCCTCTTGCAGAAATAATTCGAGGTGTTTCCAAAGTCTTCAAAAAGATCATCCTCGAATTTGAAAGGGGGTTTCAGAGGTTGAATTTCTTCATTCTCCGAAACTCCTGATTCGGGAAAGGATTCTAGAGATGAATATGAGGTTGTGGGAAGTGGAAGATCGGATTCGGCTACTAGAATATCCTTATGGCTTGATGTATCCTCTTCTCGGGAGGGTCTAGACTTCGATACGAAGGAATTATTTTCGGTGATATGATCTAGGATTTTCATGCCTTCGATCGGAGTCTTATGGGAAAAAGACCCTCCAGTGCTTGCATCAAGATGATGGGCAGATTCCGTATCGAGTCCCGAGAAAAAGTGTTGAAGCAACACATGATTGGGTATCGACAGGACAGGGCCGGATTTTACTAAGAGTGAAAATCTAGCCCAAGCCGCACCTATGGTTTCCTCCTCATTCTGCTGAATGCAGAGGATATCCTTTCATAGAGCGACGATACGGGACTCAGGAAAAAATCTAAGATAGAACTTGTCTCTGAGTTTACTCCAGCTTCCATTCACAGTCTCTACGTCTTTTGTGTACCATTGTCTAGCCTCCTTTATGAGAGAAAAGGGGAACAACTTCCACCAAAAGGTATCATGTGTCATGCCCGCGAAGGCGTAGCATGAACACATCTACTCAAACTCTCGTAGATGATTGTGTGGATTCTCGCCATCTAACCCAGAGAAGGAAAACTCCCGAAACATAGCAAATAAGATCGGGACGGAGTTCATAGCCTGATGAAAGAATTGGATGCTCAGATGGTGGTGGCTCGAGGAACTCGCCGAAGGAGCAGAAAGGTCTTGAATAGAAGGTTGCTCCATGATAGCGGGGGTAAAGATAGCAGAACGAAAATCGAAGATGATATGAGAAGCTTTGAAGGATAACTTCACTATGGATAGCGGGGTTGATGATGACATGACACCTTCGGATACGACCATTGATTATATGGTGAGCTCGTTTCGAAATTTGCATAGTAACTTTTGGTACAACTCACTTGGTTCCACATGTACATGTCTTTATTTGATTGAAAGTCCAATTGTGTTCCAAAGTGCAAGCTCATCAAAGTCCAATATTCGTTTCGTCGGCAGCCCAACAATGCTTCATTGGGAAGGCCATAACTCATCCATCCAGAATGTGATTGAGGTCGATAAGGACTTGAAAGAAAGCTTGTTTGAAAATCTTTCAAATAGATCTGGTCACACTTCAATATCACATTGGCAAGACCTTCGAATCATCAAAACAATATGTCGCTGTTTCTGCCAGAAGCGTTGTCGTCGTCATGGGTCTGATATTTGTGACAATCCAGGTTTTAGGGGTTAAAAATAAAATTTTTTGTGTTGTTTTAAAAATTTAAACCATGATTTCCAGAGCAATGGTATTTTTGTTATTTTAGAAAAATGCAAAATCCTTTTTACAAAATAGTTTTGCAAAAGGAAAAATTTCAAAATTTATGAGGGATTAAAATGCATATTTTGTTTTTCACTTTTACCGTCATAAAAAGATGTATTTATACTTAGGGCTACCCTTGCAATTTTAAAAATAAAGTTATGTTTATTTGCAAATGAAAGTTTTGACAGATTTTAAAATATTCCAAAATCCTTTGATCTAGTGAAAATTTGCCCAACAGGAAAGTTGTAGATCTTGAAAAGTTACACAACTTTCATGTTGTACACTTTTTCATTTGAGCCCTAGATCAATGGGAAATTTTGTTTTACAGTTAGACCCTTGCATTTCTAGAAAATTTCAAAACCACCCACAGCTTCTTCTTCCTCGGATAAAAACAGGGGCGCCACCAGGTCGCCGTTGTTTTGGGCTACCGCCGCCATTCTCACCCCAGGCCGACTGCGCCACCTTGGAGCACCGCCTCCACGCGTCAAGCATTCCTCCCCGCCGCCATTCGAATCGACTTCGCCGGTCCTTGCACGTGCGCCACGCCACCCCGAGCTCCCTGCTTCAAGCCTCGCCGCCGGCCCGCCCCAGGAGAACCCGCCCTCGCCGCCAGATTTGCCCTTCGGTGAGCTCAATCCCCTGCGCCCTTTCCAGTACCTATCCTCCCCTTCCTCGGCTTATAAATAGCCCGACTGGCCTTAACCTCAGCATCCACCACCGCCCTGTCCACCATGACCGCCGAGCTCTGCACTCGCCATGGAAGACACCCCTCCACCCCAGCCCTGCCCAAATTGAGTACTCCACCACCTTCACTACCTTCCCTGGAAGCTTCCTAGCTCGGCCTTTCCCTCCCTGCCTCGCCGGAGCACCCTCGTCGACGAGCTCCCCCTCCGCTGGCCGCCTGCTCTCGCCGCGCCGCCACCTCAGGCCCTCCCAGCCCCAACCCAGCCCCTCTATAGGTTCGCGCTAGCCCCCTCTCCATTTCCCCCAACCCTCCCCTCGCCGCCATGGCCTTCCCTTGCTAGAATTTGGCCGGAACCGAGCTTCTCTGCCGCCGGCCATGGCCTGGACCTGATTGCTTTGTTTATTTTCTTTCTAGGAGCCTTTCTGCAAATAGTCAGTTCCTTTTTTTCTTTTAAAACTTTGTGAACTTTGAAACATCATAGAAAAATGTAGAAAAATCAGAAAAATGCCAAATACATTTTGTTGTGTTCCTCTTGACTAGCTTTATAACTTTGGCTACTAAAGTTTATATGAAACTTCATATTGTATGCTCTAGTTTAATTATTAGCAAATGAGTAATTTATTTATATTTTTTTACCATAGCTTTGTTATACTTGATTTTTGGAACCTAGCATCCTCTTGCTATGTATAGTCTTGTGTGAAATTTGTGGCACAAATGCTTGACTTTTGCTTGTTATTTCATGTGTTTTGTTTATTTCTAGCATATCCACTTGTTTATTTTATTAAAGCATGTTTTTGTTAATTTCATAGAGTCATCTTTTTATCATGAGATCTACTGATCATAAATAGTTTATGGTAATTTTGGGGATAATTTTTGCATTGTTTGGCTTGAGTTTTGGATTTATGTTTGAATTTTAAGGTTAATTCATACATGCTACTTTTGTTTTTGCTAGAATAAGTTCCATGTTTAGACTTGATTTATATACATGATCTTTTCTTTTGGACTTTGAATTGATGTTTGATGTTTGAACCCTAGTTGTTGAATTTTCTTTTGAATTCAAATTCTAAATTTGAATTCAACCCATCCCATGTTCTTAAATGAAATTACCCTTCCTTTCTTTTGATCTCAAACCATGCTACTTAGTGTAACTAGTTTTGTTATTTTATGGAATTCCTTGTGTTTACTTTTACTCTATAAATGATTGCCCAGTAAAGTAACACTTTTAAGCTTTGTCTTAAATGTTTACTTTATTGGATAACAAATTTTTAGTGAAGGAAAGCTATACTTAAGCACTTCACTAATTTCGAGTACTACATTGCATATAGAAACATTATCGCTAGTCGACGAAACGTACGAACACATCCAGGAACCAGACGAGGATACTTTTAAAGTCCAAGTCAACATTACGGAAGATAACGAAGACCTGAACATGAACTCGAAGTTCGAGAGTGAACTACATGAAGTCCAATCAACATCGCGGAATTAACTGAAGTCCCGAACTTCAATTCGGAAGAGCTAATGCTTACTGACTCTATAAACATCACTAAAGGCAAGCCCCGGTGCATAATCCTATTATTTTAAATTATACAACTTTTACTTATGCATTTAGGTTATTGGAGTTGAATGAAAACCTTACATGCATAATTCTAGGTTCCTATTGATTGAGCACTAGAAACAGAGTTCGATTAGATGCTATGCTAATAGGACCGGTAAAAGTCGAGTGATTGTCTGTCACTCGCGAGCTTATAGGAGTTGGTTGTTTATTTTCTGCAATCACTATAAGGATCATGGACGGATTTGGTTACAAGCTTCATATTGAAATCCATCTGTGTTGATAAACATGTTAAGGCCGCAGTGTGCGGTAGTGTTGATTAAGCATTTGGAAGTACTAGCCACATGCCGTGAATTATGGGTAGGCGGCAAGCCTAGTAACTCCTCGGCCCGGTAAGTGGACATACCCCCCATTCTCTCCTAGAGATAGGAAATTAAATTATATTGAAAGTTTATTTTATGTTGCACAACAAACTACGGGTGCAGAGAAGAGCAGTTCTTTGTAGTCGGGGAGAGTGACCCTGATCCATGAACCGGAATAAGAAGCAAACGGTTGCTTGGAGTGAATCAATAGTGCTCCAAGCGTGTGTGTTAGGTTTACCTTGCAAGGATTGAAATTCGATTCGAACTGTTCCGCCTCTCACGGATATTGAGACTGCTTAATCTCTTTACCACATAGAGTAAGAAGTGAAATAAAGGTGATATTCAATCTTGTTGGATGCAAATAATTTCTATACCATGTTTGTATAGATAGGTGCAAACCTAGAATGGTTAATGAAACTAGAACCTGAAAGCTAAAATATAAAATTAAGGACCTACTCTTTGTTGCTTTTCAGCAAAAGAACCCCAGAACCTTCACAAGCTTTGCATGTCTAGTTAAAGGGATATTATATACCCTTAGTCGGGTCAGCCTTGCTGAGTATTAGTATACTCAGTCTTGCTTTTACTTTGTTTTCAGGTAACTTTTGGAATACTTGGTGAGATTGACGTCATGTACGGGCTTCATCATGATGTCATATATCATCGCTAGATATCATTTTCTTTTCTGCTGTTTATAAACTCTGAAGAACTTATCTACTTTCAAATCTTTGAGGTATCATGTTCAAATTCTCAAACTCAGTTTAACATTTACTATCGAAGTTTTTATTGTAATCTCTGGGCTCACCTTCGAGTGGGGTATGTTGTTTCGATCTGAAATACAGTGATTTTATTAGGATTTTACCCGACAGACTGTCATATTACTCCGTTTGAAGTGTGTATTAGTTGTTTCTTCTATAATAATTAGGTTTAACGCACTTTAGCCGGATTAATTTTGGTGGTTCTGCCACAATATTCACCCTTGGGACCCCCCGCCCAAGTAGGAGCATTCCTTAAGGACGTGGAGAACACAATAGGGATGGTACAGGACGTCCTCCACCCTAGACACCACCTTAGGAGGTCAGCAAGGGGGTCCAAGCCAATTGGAGGCCCAAACAATGTCGACTTCAAGTTCGTTTCGGAGTCCACAAGCAGTCAGCACTAAAATGGACACCCAGGTCGCATACGGGGTCAGATTTGGATGTTCTTTATATGGCTGGAAAGATAATTTCAAGACGCTTCCAATGAATCCAGTTTCAGGCCAAAAATTCATCCATAGTCGACAGGAATCATTTGAGGAATTTGACATCTAGTTTCTGACCCGACGCTGCGACGCTGTCTTTCGGTCTTTGGGCCTTGTATCGTGTTGGAGCCCATTAGGGGCATGTCCAAGGGGTCTTGCATGACCCTAGGGAGTTTATTAGCAGCCACCACACCCTTGTTAGGGTTTGGGTTTTGCTTAGATTATTCTGTTAAGAACAGTGTGGCGGAACCACCCAAAACTATTGGGCCCGGGTGCACTGATCTTTGTTGCTAACCAACTCTGACCCAAATTGGCACTCACCGGTAGTTCCTCGAGTGAAGCCTCGATTTAAGCCACGCTATTCCAGGATCAGCAAACAACACTCACACGAAGGTGAGCCCAGAGATTACAACACAGAACACTTCATACATCTCAGAGTGATTGCAGCGGAAAGGACATTTATTACAACCAGGTTCAGAATAGTAAAGTACTACAGAGTTCCATCTACTCAAATTATTCAAGTCCCATTGTTCAGCGGAAGCATTAAAAGATAACTAGCGAAATACGTGACGCATCGATAAAGCCCATACGAAAGCGTCACTCAGCAGGAGGGCGATCAGCACCCGCTGAAGGACCATCCCACTCCACAGACCAACCCGGAGGCAAGGTACACGGCCAAGTAAGACTCGCGAACAGATCTTCAAAGTTAGTACCTGAAAAACAGTGCCACAAGCAAGGCTGAGTATACTAATACTCAGCAAGACTGACCCGTCTCCGGATATAACATAGTCCGATAACTAGACATGCAAGGCTTTTTGGTTGGTGGGGTTTGTTTTGCCAAAATGCCGCTAAATGTTGATCCTTACTTTCAGGTTTTACTTAGCCATATTCTAGTTGGATTAACCATTCTAAATTTGCAACTAACTCTACACAAACATGGTAGAGCAACCATTTAATCAACCAGCAGTATTATCATCATCATGTTCCACTTGTTACTCCGTGTGACCGAAAACATTAAGCAATCTCATGCCGTGAGAGGCGGACGATTCTGAATCGAATTTCAACCTGGCCAGGGGAACCTAGACCACACGCATGGGGATCGACTTCGCTTCCGCCCACGCTACAGTTCCCCTTTCTTTCCAGTCCGTGGATCCGGGTCACCCTCCCCGACTACAGAGCCCGACGTCTCTGTACCCGTACATCGCGACAAAAATAAGACCTACTCTACTAGGAGGGTGAAGGGTCGTTCCACTCGCCGGTCCAATCAGGTACTTAAGCTTACCGATTACCATATTTCTCGGCATGTGGCTAGTACTTTCAAACGCTTAACGAAATGAGCCACACACCGCGGCCTTAACCATTTTTTACTACACCAGCGGGGTATCACAACTACACAACCCCGCCTGTTGTCCTTATATTTCAGCAGGAATTAAAGTCAGTACAATTCCTATTTGCTCGCGAGAGGCAGGAAACCCCTCGACTTTTACCGTACCTAATTAGCATGGCAACTAGTCGACAAAAAGATCCGGGATCAAACATAGGTACCTATGGATCATGCATCTAGGGTTTTCGATCAACGCCTATGAAACTTAATGCAGAAAGAAACTATTACAACACATCATAAATAGGTAAATGAATAATAACTCGGAAAATAAGGCATAATGCACCGGGGCTTGCCTTCTTGGGCACTGTCAGGCAGAAAAGCCTCTGGGGCTTGGCCCAGGTCTTGAGACAAGTTAGCACAGTTCAAATTGACCTCTGGATCCCCAAGAGAGTCCGCGGGCACCAATTCGTAGTCCCCGTCCGCGAGATTAACCGCTTCTATATGCAATGCGAGATTATGAGTTACTCATGGATAAAAAGTTTTCTTTCCTTCACGATAAAGTTGTAGTTCAACAACAGTTAATTTAGTGATGATTTCAACATTTCATTTCATGGGCAGTCATTTATAGAGTAGTTTCTAATTTCACTTTACTTCATAAAAGAGCTGTGTGGTTTGGTTTTTTTTATTTTTTTTATTTTTATCATTATAACACATAGCATGCTTTCATTATTTCATAACAACAAATTTACTCATGAGCTAGTGATGAAAAACTAAAGCAACACAGATTCAACTTAAGTATTTATGGTATAATTTCCAGCCTCTAACCATAAAGCAATTACCACTATTATCCATGTAAGTAGATTACTCTAGTTACTTCACCTTTTTGCACAGAACGTTTTGTATGGGTTCTGGTGCTACAACTTTTACGAGAGCAACTTTATAGCATACACTCAGCACTGTAATTTTTCCATATTTTATACACTTATACAGAAGAGGTGACAAAAAGAACAAATTTAGCAAGCTTTTAACTAAGATTAATTCTACAGAGAGTTATACTAGGGATATGGTTCTAAAATTTTTACCAGAACCTAGTCATGAGATATACAAACTCCAGAAAAATTATCAAGCTTTATATCATTATGATAAATTAGTTATACAGCTAACTTAACATGAGTTAGCATAAATTTCTCAACATTCATTTGACCAGTACTGCATGTGAACTTTTTATTATAGGCAGAATATACTCTAAACAAGAACATGTCAAAACATCATGATCATTTATGGTGTGGTTTACTCAGAACAAAAATAGTAAATCTAGCCATAAGATGCTAAGCATGATTATTCACCAGAGCAAAACTCAGTAACTGCAGCTCAAAATTTTTAGGAAGGATCACAGAGCCAAAAAGAGACTTTAGAAATAAATTTAGATTTTTCTGAGCGTACAAACTATATATGATGAATTAAGTTGATTAAACAAGCATAAAACATGGTATATAGAAAATGAACTCTAATAAATCTGATTTTTTTTTATTAACAAGGTTTCCGTCACACATGTATGTAGTAAAAATTTCAGAGCAAGTTCATGTATATGTTTTCCAGTATTAAATCGAGTAAGCCAACAACAGATTAGAGAATCTTGATTGTTCCAACAAGATAAATATTTGGGTTGGGTGCCATCTTTTTACTGTGAGCTTAGAATTCCAGTAGTGATAACATATTCAAAAATCAAGGTCAGTTGTTGAGTAGAACTTCCTGAACATGCATAGGGTGATTTTCTTATTCTTTTTCCCAGATTAAATTTGGTTGAGTTTCTGTAGATGTGACTGTTACAAAATTTGTAGATCTTGTTACAAGGATTCTAGATCCGTTGAGTTTACATTTTCACGATTTTTCTGTGATTTGTTCTGCATTTTAGAATTTCACTGGTATACACTGGAATTATTGCAAACACACCCTTGAACGAAAAAAAAATTACAACCGGGCCCTTCGCCGGCCTTCTCCGCCGTGGCATCTTGACGATGGTGTTCTGCTAGGCGGGGCTTACTGGGGCTGCCACGGGGAGGCGCGTGGGAGAGTAGAGATCGAGAAACACCTACCCTGGTCGGCGTTCGAGGGTTCGGTGCACGGAATCGAGCTCGTCGGCGTCAATGGCGGAGCGGATGTTCGGGTCGCCGGCATTGTAGGTGAAGGAGGGCTCGGGGTAGTGGAACGGGGCGCGCACGAGCACCGCGAGAGCTTGAGGATGCGCCTGGGGTAGCTGTCGTGCTCGGTCTCCCTCTGGGCTGGCCGGTCCGCGGTGAGCCCGAGCTCGCCGGTGGCGGCGCAGAAGGGGAACAGCGTCGGGAAAGGGAGTGGTTTCGATTCTGCGCGCGTGGAGCTCAACTAGAGGGTAGAGAAGCTTGTGGGGTGGTCGGATGGGACAATGCAGGGCGGTGGCGGCAGGTCCGCGCGAGCTAGATCTCGCCGGCCATGGCGGAGCGGCGGGAGGAGGAAGAAGGAAGGGAAGCCGTGCAACGGCGGGGCACTGGGGGTCTTTATAGGCCAGAGAGCACCTGGGCGAGTGGAGTGGCGTCTGGGGAAGGCGGGTTTGGGTCCAGGGCGCACGACGGCGAGTGGCGGAGTGGCCAGCGGCGCTGCGCGTGGGGGGTGGGGTGTCGTGGCGGCTCGGGGGCGCGTCTGGGACACGTGTGCGCGTGGGGAGGTGCCAAGGGGCGGCCAGGTGGCGCTAGAGGGGTTCCCCGGGTCCATTTGGCCACGGGCGCGCGGTGGACGAAGTCCACCGGCGGCGTACGGCGGGCGGCGGGCGAAATAGAGCACCGGGAGGAGAGAGATGGAGGTGAGGGTGTTTTTGTGATTTCTGAAAATCCAGGGACCTGCCGGTAAACTAAAAATATCTCCTACTTAGAGGGCTCAAATGAAAAAGTGTTGAACACCAATTTTGCATAACTTTTCAAGATCTACAACTTTCGTGTGATGTAAATTTTTATTTGAAACTCATATTTTGAACTATTTGTAAGTTTGCAAACTTGCACAAAAGGGCTTTGATTTTACTTAGTTTTTGATTTGTTTTTGGCTGAAGTTCAATTGAGCACATGTCAATTGAAGTACCTCTCATGAGCCAATTAAAATTTTGTGCACATTTTTGAATTGAAATTTGAGTAGCTTTTCACTCTTTTTCCTTTCTCCTTTAATTTCTTTTGTTTACTTTGACTTTTATTTGACCCCTTCTTTTTGAATTAATTTCCCCCATTTTTCTTTTAAGTTTAAGTAAGGTACACTGATTGTGTTTAAGTGTACTGATACCAGAGGTGTCACAGCCTACCCCCCTTAAAAAGAATCTCACCCCGAGATTGGATGATTGAATTGAGGTAGGGAAAATGATATACCTGAGGTGGAGCTAAGAAAACCCAGATAATGTCGATTAAGATAACCTTCCGTCTTCCAGGTGGCTTCTTCTTCAGTGTGATGAGACTACTGAATTTTATACATTTTTACCACCTTTCGGCGAGTACCTCTCCCTTTTTGGTCCAAAATTCTGGGTGGATATTCGGTATATGAGAGATCGGGCTCCAATAAAATTTCTTGTTGATCAATGATTTCAGTAGGAACTCGAACACATTTCTTGAGTTGGGAAATGTGGAAAACATTATGGATGGCTGCGAGTCGCGAAGGAAGTCGCAAACGATAAGCCACGGGTCCACATTCTTCAATGATTTCATATGGCCCGACATAGCAAGGTGCTAGCTTACCCTTGACTCCGAAACATTGAACGCCTCGAGTTGGTGATACTCGTAAATAAACGTGGTCACCAACCATGAACTTCAAGGGATCCCTTCTTTTATCAAAATAACTCTTTTACCGAGACTGGGCTGCTCGGAGATTTGTTTGTACTATTTTTACTTTTTCCTCAGCCTCGACCACCAATTCAGGTCCAAATATTTGACGCTCTCCAGTCTGGGACCAACTCAAAGGAGTTTGACACCGTCGACCATACAAGGCCTCGAATGGTGCCATCTTAAGACTGGCCTGATAGCTGTTGTTATAAGAAAACTCAGCCAATGATAAACATTTGTCCCAGTTCTTGTCATAATGGATAACACATGCTCGAAGCATATCCTCGAGGATTTGATTTACCATTTCGGTCTGTCCGACAGTCTGTGGATGGTAAGCCGAGCTTCGAATTAATTTGGTTCCGAGAGCTTCTTGGAGCTGCTCCCAAAACCTTGCCACAAACTGAGGGCCACGATCCGAGATAATCGTCTTGGGTATACCGTGTAGACAGATAATCCGATCGATATAGATTTCAGCATATTTCTTGGCTCGATATTCAGTATGCACGAGAATAAAATGAGCGGTCTTTGTGAGCCTATCGACAATGACCCAAATGGAATCATGATGTTGAGAGGTATTTGGTAAGCCCACGATGAAATCCATGCTGATATCTTCCCATTTACAAGATGGAATTGGCAGAGGTTGGAGAGTTCTAGCAACTTTCAAGTGACTAGCTTTTACTCTCTGACATGTGTCACACTCTGCAACATATTTGGCAATCTCTCTCTTCATGCGAGTCCACCAGAAATTTTGTTTGAGATCCTGATACATCTTGGTGCTACCCGGATGAATGGAAAATTTAGAGAGATGTGCTTCGTCCAGGATTTGTTTCCGCAGCTCATGATTTTTGGGAACGACTAAGCGATCTTCGAACCACAAAATTCCTTTATGGTCCACTCGGAAACACTTGTATTTATTTTCACCTTCTACTACTTTCTGCTTGATGATACCCACACTTTTGTCATGTAATTGTGCCATGATGACCTTGTCATAAATTGTCGGTTCCACCGAAATATGATTCAAAGAGCCCTGAGGAATGATTTCCAATTTCAGCTTTTGCATTTCAGCACACAATGTGTCATTATATGACTCCACTGAAAGGCAATTGCAGTGAACCTTGTGACTGCGCGCATCAGCTACGACATTAGCTTTGCCCGAATGATAGTGAACTTCCAGGTCATAATCTTTGATTAATTCCAGCCATCTTTGTTGCCTCATATTCAGTTCACTTTGGGTGAAAATATATTTGAGACTCTTATGGTCGGTATAGATATTGCAATGAGTGCCCATAAGATAATGTCTCCAAATCTTGAGAGCATGAATAACGGCGGCTAGTTCAAGATCATGAGTGGGATAATTTAGCTCGTGTGGCCGAAGAGCTCGGGAAGCATATGCTATAACCCGATTGTCTTGCATTAGAACACAACCAAGACCAGTACCTGAAGCGTCACAATAAACATCGTAGGGTTTATTGTTGTCAGGTTGAGCCAAGACTGGTGCTGTGGTAAGATGTGCTCTCAAAGTATGGAATGCTTCATCGCACTTCGCATCCCATTTAAACTTGACATCCTTCCTTAGTAGTTCTGTCATGGGTTTAGCAATTCTGGAGAAGTCCGGAATAAATCTGCGGTAATACCCCGCCAAGCCAAGAAAACTGCGAATCTGATGAACTGAAGTAGGAGGTTTCCAGTCCATCACTTCTTGTATTTTGCTGGGATCAACTGAGATGCCTTCACTGGATATAGTGTGACCCAGAAATTTGACTGTGTCCAGCCAAAATTCACAGCTTATGATCTCTGAGACGTTGAAGAACAATGCGCAGATGTTGTTCATGTTCTGCCTCATTCTTGGAATAAATCAGAATGTCATTGATGAAAACCACGACAAACTTGTCAAGTTCTGGCATGAATACCGAGTTCATGAGATACATGAAATAAGCTGGCGCATTGGTGAGACCGAAAGACATAACCAAATATTCATAAAGACCATATCTGGTTGAGAAGGCGGTCTTGGGAATATCACAAGGCCGGATTTTAATTTGATGATACCCCGAACAAAGATCAATCTTGGAGAAGATCTTTGCTCCAGCCAACTGATCAAACAGTACATCAATGCGGGGAAGTGGATATTTATTTTTGATGGTCACCGCATTGAGAGGCCGGTAGTCAACACACAACCTCAGACTATCATCCTTCTTCTTTACGAACAATGCTGGACAACCCCAAGGTGATGCACTTGGGCGAATAAAACCCTTGTCCAGAAGTTCTTGCAGCTGGATTTTTAGTTTAGCTAATTCTTTAGGCGGCATTCGGTACGGCCTTTTTGAAATAGGTGCCGTACCAGGCTGAAGTTCAATGACAAATTCGATATCCCGGTCTGGCGGCATACCAGGTAAATCGTCCGGGAACACATCTGCATACTCACGGACTACTGGAATATCTTCGAGACGAATATCTTTCATGGCATAGGCACAAGAGTTGTTGCATTGGTGGTGAGGTAAATATAGAACCGAATGACCATGAGTTGGAGAATTTATTTCAATGGCTCGGGAAGAGATATCTAACAATACCCCATGCCTTTTCATCCAATCCATTCCCAGAATAATATCCATACCTTCTAGTGGCAACAAGATTAAAGTGGTAGGAACGGTTTTACTACCCAAACTATGTGGTGCTGTCCTAACCACTTGATTGGATGCTACTTTACCACCAGGAGTAGATATCATGTAAGAGCCTTTGGTGTGACAAAAATCTAACCCAACTTTTGCTCCAAATTTAGAACTAATGAAGCTATGAGATGCACCAGAATCGAATAAGATAACTGCGGGGTGATGGTTCATAGAAAATGTACCCGACATAATTGGTGCTCCCTCAGGAAGGTCAGCAAGTCTGGTGAAGTTAAGTCGGCCCTGCCTGACTTGAATGGTTTGCCTCTTGCCCTTGTTCTGATCATTTCTGCGAGAAGCCTGCCCTTGAGCTTGTCCCGCATGGGGCACATCTTGGCAAAGTGATCCGGACTCCCGCATCTGAAACAGCGGTTATTGTGGTCAGGGCGAGCGGCTGGCTGAGTATTCGGCCTAGGGCCGGTTTGCTGCTGTTGAGGTGCAAATCGAGCTTGCTGAGGTAGCCCGAATCGAGTCTGCTACTGCTGTTGAGGAGGCCGAATAATCCAACGCCCTGGCTGAGGGGCCTTCTGAGAGGGTGCGGGTGGGTTATTCTGCACAAGGCGATACCTCGGTGCAGAGGCACTCGAGGGTCCAGCAGGTGCCTTGCGCTTCTTTTCAGCGCGGTGTGCAGAAATAAGGTCCTCCTGAGAGATAGCCATATTCACCAATCCATTGAAAGAATCCGCACGGACAAGATTTAGCCTTTCTTGTAACTTGGTGCTAAGGCCTTGATGGAAGCGTTCACGCTTCTTAGCGTCGGTATTCGCGTGATGTCCAGCATATTGACACAATTGATTGAATACTTGGGCATGCTACACCACAGTACGAGTGCCCTGAGTTAAAGCCAAGAACTCGTTGAGCTTACGATCAAGAAGTCCAGCTGGAATATGATGATCCCGAAAAGCCATTTTGAACTCATTCCAATTCACCACATGATTAGCCGGTAGCATCCTGTGGTAATGATCCCACCACATATGAGCTGATCCGCGAAGCTGCTGCGCGGCGTAGCGAGTTTTGTTCGCTTCGGAACAAGGAGTAGTCAATAGAGAAAACTTGGACTCGATTGTGCGGATCCAAGCGTCTGCGTCTAGAGGCTCATCTGCTTTATTGAACAGCAGAGGCTGAGTACTGAGGAAATCTTGGTAGCTCGCTTCTTGTGCTTGGTGAGCATGATGCCCACCCCGTGGTTGTTGTTGAGCTTGTACCAACTGCCGCAAAATTTCCGTCTGGGCGGCAAGAACCTCAGCGATACCCACTGGTGGAGGTGGAGGTGGATCGCCATTCCCCCTGGCTCCAAAACCACTAGGGGTGCCTCGAGCTGATCCAACCATCTGAAATGTGAGTACTTTTGCATTAGGCTCAACATTATCATCATTTCAAATGGAACATATGTGGCAGAACCACCTGAATTATCCCGGCTCAAGTGCGCAGGCCATCGCCATAAAGGCAACACCAGCTCAAACGCACTTCAAACGGAACAATCCTTGGTCTGTCGGGTAACGTCCCGATACAACCACCGGTTTTTGGATCGAACAAGCATACCCCGCACGAAGGCGAGTCCAGAGATATTACAACCACAATTTTTACATCACAGGCATAAAAGTTATTACATACTAGTTCTAAAGCATTATTACAAGACCAACCTTAGTAAAGCAGTTATACAAGCCATAACATAAGTTCAGAGTTTAAAACAGCGAAAGATAAAACACGACGGCTACAACACGTCGCAAAAGGACACCAGGCTAGCCTAAGCATGGTATCACTCGTCATAGTCATTGCCGGTCGAAGACGTGTCCCACTTTACGGACCAGCCAGGAGGCAACGAGCAAGGATAGGTCAAGCTAGCGATTTGCTCCTCAAAACTCATACCTGAAAAGGTTTTCAATAGCAAGGCTGAGTATTCTAATACTCAGCAAGACTTAACCGTCAACGGGTCTAAGTAGCCCACTATAGCTAGACTATGCAAGGTTTGTGAGGCTCTGGTTTTCCTTTTTGCTGAAAAGCAATAAAGAGTAGGTCCTTACTTTCAAGTTTTAGCTTTCAAGATTCTAGTTGATTAACCATTCTATGTAAGCAACTACTATCCAAACATGGTAGAAAACTAAGCAAACAACAAGATTGATAAATAATAATGTTGCTCTTATTACTCTGTGTGGCAAAGGGATCAAGCAGTCTCATATCATCGTGAGAGGCGGACGATTCTGAATCGAAATTCAACCTGGCCAGGCAAACCTAACACACACGTCTGGAACACCGTCGGGTCGTTCCCAAACAACCGTTGACCTTTCTTTCCGGCTTGTGGATAGTGCCACTATCCCCGACTGCAGGGCTCCAAGGTCCACCCTTCTACGAGGTCCACCCTTGTCCCTTGAAGTCGCAGTGTTGCGCAACATAAACATAAAACCTATCCCTAAGAGAGAGTGGGAGGTATATCCACTCCCCGGTCCAATCGGCTACTAGGCTTGCCGCGTACCATATTTACGGCATGTGGCTAGTACTTTCAAAAACTTAACCACCGCTACCACACACCGCGACCTTAGCAAGTTCATCAACACAGACGGGGTCTCACATAAGGTCATGATATCGAACACAACCCCGTCCGTCGTCCTTATATTGATAACAGAAAGTAAACAAGCAGTTCCTATAAAGCTCGTGAGTGACAGGCAATCACTCGACTTTTACCGGTCCTATAAGCTTAGCAAGTAGTCGAACTCAAGTCTAGTTTTCAGTACATAGGTTCCTAGGATCATGCATCTAGGGTTTCAATTCAAATCCTAAGAACTGTAAATGCACAAGTAAGTAACAACAGTAAATGATCATAATTTGAAATATGGGTTATGTCCGGGGCTTGCCTTCTCGGTAGTCGCTAACTATTTCAGCCCTAGGCTCTTCCGAACTTTGGTTCGGGGCTTCAGTTAGTTCAGCGGCGTTCACCTGGACTTCTAGATCACCTCCGTCAGACTCCGGGATCAGCTCGTACGTCCCGTCCGACAAAGTAGTCGTATCTATATGTAATGCAAGAACAATATTATAAACACACATAGGCAATCGTTTATAGAGTAGTTAAATAACAAATCTAACTACACAAGGCATCATGATCAACAGCACAAATGAAGTTGACTAACTGCATAAACAAGTGGGAGGTTATTTCTTATACAATTAAGTCATGGTTTGCAAATAAATAAACAACTCAGAGCACATTCAGCAACAAAATCAGAAAATATTATCCAAAACAGAACATAAACAGAGTAGGCTACCCTGTAAAAATCATGCCAAGACATGTAACCATTTAATCACAAAAATTTCATTCATTCAGACAACACCTAGAAAAAGTTTGAATTATACAGGTCAAACTAGAGCAAAGCAGAAGCTCAACATTTAACAGGAGGTTTACACAGAAAAGGACTAGCTACTGTGAATTTTTCATGATTTTATCTACAAAGAAATAATTATGAGAAAATAAACAAAAAAGAACAACAGATTAGGAAGATTCAATTTTAGCTCCTGTTCTAGTGATGAACTGATGCTCAAACTTCCTGTACAAGCTAAGATACTCAATAAGAACATGCAGAAAAATTTTCATGATTTATTATGAATAGAAACTATTTACCATAATTAAAGTCTATTAAACAATGATTAAATCAAATAAATAGCTACACAAGAGAACTGAGCACGACATTTTTATAGAAACACTATATACATATGAGTAAATCACCATAAAAATTTCATTGCAAGATCAGGCTTCAAACAGTAGATAAGAAAAAGATAAGAACAACCAATATTTATGCACTAGTAACACAAATCAAATTCTACAGCAAAAACTTTCAACTAAAGCCTAACATATTATGATTCTACTGCATAGATATCTTCAAGAGGATTCTAAAACATCCAGATTTTCTATTTTACGAATTTTCCACGAATTGATATTGAATTTCAAAGATCACAGCAAACTATTACAAACAAGCCCCTATAGCACTATTCATCTGAGTCTAGGTCTATTCAAATAACACCCTAGAGTTTTGTTTCTTCCACCCCGAGGTCCCTGGGCCAGGTCAGAGAGGGGAGGCGAGGGTTGACCGGCCGTTTCCCGGCAAGGGGCTCACCGGCGGCGAGGGGAACAAGGCGTGGGAGCTTCACGGGTTCACGGCGCACCACAGGGGGGTCTTGGGGTGCGGGGAGAGGCTCGGAGGCGGCGGCTCGACGGAGCAGGGCGGGTCTGCGGCGGAGGCAAACGACGGCGGGGTAGCTCCGATGAGGGTTGGGCGAGGGGAAGTGGCCTGGGAGCTGCGCGGGGTCGAGGCGGATCTAATGGCAGGGTCAATTGAGGGCGGGGGAGTGCGGAGGAGGGGGTTCGACGGCGAGCAGCGGCGGCGGAGCTCGGCTACGGTGGCGGAGCTCGAGGGCGAGGGGGTTCCGGTGGAAATTAGTCGACAGGAAGCAGCCAGCAAGGTGTGCGAGGGTGAGGCGGAGCTGTTGGAGTGCTCAGCGTGAGCGGAGCGGCTCTGGGGAGGTGGGTCAACAGCGAGATGAGTACGCCGGCGTGCTGCGGAGCGGCGGCGTTCTGCGGTGTGGAAGTGAGGAGAGAGCAAAAGGGTGCGAGGATTCGATTTTTGGGGGTTTTGTAAGGTCCGTGCGCATGCTAGGAGAAGGCGGTGGCCTCTGCCTTGGCCAGGCCACGGCGACGGCGAGGTGGCGACCATGCGGCGGCACTGGGCGGCGTGGCACTGCAGGGGAGGCTCCAGCGCGCAGCCAAGGGCGGTGGAGGAGGGGCAGCGCAACGCGTGGGCGCCAGCACGACGCAGAACGTGGCCGGGCAGACTCTCCACTGCGCCGGCGACCTGAACAGCGGCGGCGGGGAGAAACAGAGCAAGCAGGCAGGCTGGAGGTGGAAGAAAGGACCTAAGCGCTATTTCCAAAAATTCCAGGGACCCCACTGTAAAACAGCGATAACTTTTAAAATAAGGCTCAAATGAAAAAGTGTCCAACATGAAAGTTGTTCAACTTTTCAAGATCTACAACTTTGATGTTGTGCAAAAATTTATTTGATCAAAGGATAGAGAGCTAAATTTGAAAACATAGAAGGGAATTTGAATTTCAAGGAAACTTGTCTTTTTCAATGAAATTTCATTTCAAACTTGGGCTGATTTGAAAAGTTCCCTGCCATGTTATGATTACACCAAATTTTGCAAAAAACACCCTCCACAAAAGCTATAATTGCACACCCAATTCAAATATATCTACAGAAAGGACCTTGCATAAAATCATAATTACACATATAACCTTTTATAAATACAAAAAGATCCTTATTCAAACAATTAAGCACATGATGCATACAATCAATACACAATTACTGTGCAGACACCTAGGGTGTCACAGCCTTCCCCCCTAAAAGGAATCTCGTCCCGAGATTACAAGAAGACTAAGAATGGAAAGGTTTGTTACCTGGATTTGTTCTAAGAAAGTCGGGAAAGTTTCTTTGGAGGAAATTTTTAGTCTCCCAAGTAGCTTCTTCCTTGGTATGGTGATTCCACTGAATCTTGTACATTTTAACCTTCTCCCTTCTAGTACTTCTTTCTTTGGTGTCAAGAATCTTGATTGGATACTCCGCATAGGATAGATCGGATTCAATCTCGATATCTTGTGGTTCAAGGACCTCAGTAGGTACCCTAGTGCACTTCCGGAGTTGTGATACATGGAAAACATCATGAATGGCAGCCAACTGAGAAGGAAGACGAAGTCGGTAGGCAACGGGTCCACAAGTTTCAATAATTTCAAATGGTCCGATGTATCGGGGTGCTAATTTCCCTTTGATACCGAAGCGTTGAACACCTCTAGTAGGAGATACTCGCAAATATACGAAATACCCTACCTCGAATTGTAAAGGATCTCTTCTTTTGTCTGCATAACTTTTCTGTCTTGATTGGGCTGCTTTAAGATTAGTCTGGATAACTTTGACTTTCTCCTCTGCCTCAGAGACTAAATCTGGCCCAAAGATTTTGCGTTCTCCAGCTTGTGACCAACTCAAAGGAGTTCGACACCTTCGACCGTACAATGCTTCAAATGGTGTCATTTGCAAGCTGGATTGATAACTGTTATTGTAAGAGAATTCAGCTAGTGCTAGGCATTTGTCCCAATTCTTGCCATATTGAATAGTACATGCTCTCAACATGTCTTCAAGGATTTGATTGATTCGTTCAGTTTGCCCATCTGTTTGTGGATGATAAGCTGAGCTACAAATCAATTTTGTTCCAAGGGATTCTTGCAATTGCTCCCAGAAACGTGAAATAAACTGAGCCCCACGATCAGAAATGATCGTCTTTGGAACTCCATGCAAACGAACAATTTGATCGAGATAAATCTCTGCATACCTTTTGGCAGAATAAGTTGTATGCACTGTAATAAAATGAGCGGTCTTTGTGAGTCTATCAACGATTACCCAAATAGAATCATGCTTCTGTGAAGTGTTGGGTAAACCGACAATAAAATCCATACTGATGTCCTCCCATTTCCAGGATGGAATGGGTAAAGGTTGGAGAGTACCAGCTACTTTCAAGTGACTAGCTTTAACTCTTTGATAGACATCACACTCAGAAACATATCTGGCGATCTCTCTTTTCATTCGAGTCCACCAAAAATTTTGTTTAAGATCTTGGTACATCTTTGTACTACCCGGATGAATCAAAAACTTCGATAGATGGGCTTCGTCAAGAATTTGCTTTCTAAGCTGATGATTCTTGGGTACAACAAGTCGAGATTCAAACCATAAAACTCCTCTATGATCCACTCGGAAACATTTGTACTTTGCTTCACCTTGGGATAACTTTTCCTTGATAACCTTGATACCCTCATCATGTAATTGTGCCATGATGATGCTATCATGAAGTGTAGGCTCAACAAATATATGGTTCAAACTTCCTTGAGGTACCATTTCTTGGTTTAACTTCATCATTTCCTGGCATAGAGTTTCATTGAATGGCTCTACAGATAGACAATGGCATTGTGACTTGCGGCTGAGTGCATCCGCAACCACATTAGCCTTTCTTGGAAGATAGTGCACTTCTAGATCATAGTCCTTTATCAACTCTAGCCAGCGTCTCTGCCTCATGTTGAGATCAGCTTGAGTGAAGATATATTTGAGGCTCTTATGGTCAGTGTAAATATTACAATGAGTTCCCATAAGATGATGTCTCCAAAGCTTGAGAGCGTGTATAACAGCTGCTAACTCCAGATCATGTGTTGGATAATTCTTCTCATGATTCCGGAGAGCTCTTGATGCATAAGCAATAACTCGGTTTTCTTGCATAAGCACACAACCAAGTCCCGTACCAGAAGCATCACAATAGACATCAAAAGGTTTATTACTATCCGGTGTAGCCAACACTGGAGCGGTAGTGAGCCGAGCTTTGAGAGTTTGAAAGGCTTCTTCACATTTGTCATTCCAAACAAACTTCACTCCCTTCTTCAATAACTCCGTCATAGGCTTGGCTATTCTAGAGAAATCAGGGATGAATCGACGATAGTATCCAGCTAAACCAAGAAAACTGCGAATTTGATGAACTGAAGTAGGAGATTCCCAATCCATCACTTCTTGTACTTTAGTTGGATCTACTGATATGCCATTACTAGAGATAGTATGGCCTAAGAATTTCACACTATCCAGCCAAAATTCACACTTGGAGAATTTGGCATAAAGATGATGATCTCGTAATCGTTGAAGAACGATACGCAAATGCTCAGCATGATCTTCTTCATTCTTGGAGTAAATCAAAATATCGTCAATGAATACCATGACGAATTTATCCAGCTCCGGCATGAAGACTGAATTCATCAAGTACATAAAATATGCTGGAGCGTTGGTAAGACCAAAAGACATAACCAGATATTCATAAAGTCCATATCTGGTCGAGAAAGCAGTCTTTGGAATATCACAAGGCCTGATCTTTATTTGGTGGTAGCCAGAACGAAGATCGATCTTAGAGAAAACCTTGGCTCCAGCTAACTGATCAAACAGTATATCAATGCGGGGAAGAGGATACTTATTTTTAATAGTGACCGCATTGAGTGGTCGATAATCAACACATAGCCTCAAGCTGTTGTCTTTCTTCTTCACAAACAGGGCTGGACATCCCCAGGGTGAAGAACTTGGACGTATAAAACCCTTGTCAAGAAGGTCTTGGAGTTGGCTTTCAATTCTGCTAACTCATTTGGAGGCATTCAATACGACCTCTTAGAAATAGGGGCGGTACCGGGTTGAAGTTCAATAAAAAAACTCGATATCTCTATCAGGGGGCATTCCAGGCAAATCATCTGGAAATACATCCGCATACTCCCACACAACAGGGATATCTTCAAGTTTAATTTCTTTTGTGGCATAGGCACAAGAGTTGAAGCACTCTCGTTGTGGTAGATAGAGTATGGTGGCTCCTTGATGTGGTGAATCTATCTCGACAGCTCGGGAAAAGATATCTAACAGTACTTTATGTGTAGTCATCTAATTCATGCCCAAAATAACATCCATGCCTTCTAAGTTCAACAGGATCAAATCTGTCTTTATCAATTTGCTACCCAGCTTAATTGGCACATATCTAGTGATTTGATTGGAAGCTATCTTCCCACCAGGGGTTGTTATTATAAAAGATCCCTTAGTATGACAAAAATCCAATCCTAATCTTGCCCCAAATTTGGCACTTATAAAACTATGCGTTGCACCAGAATCAAATAATATGACTGCGGGTTTATTGTGGATAGAGAAAGTACCCGTCATAACTGGTGCTCCTTCTGGAAGGTCTGCGAGAGTAGTGAAGTTAACTCGCCCTTGCCGGACTTGCACCATTTGCCTCTTGCCCTTGCCCTTGTTGTTGTTGTTCTGGTTGGAGTTTTGCCCTGGATTATTCTTTCTGGGCTGCAGGACAATTCTTGGCAAAGTGATCAGTACTGCCACAGTTATAGCACCGATTGTTGCCATTCCCACGATTGAACTGTGGGGCATTCGGCCTTGGGCCAAACTGCTGCTGTTGTTGCTGTTGCTGCTGCTGCTGAGGCACTGGAGGTCTGAATCCTCCCTGCTGCTGAGGTGGTCTAAACACAAGTCTGCCCACTGGGGCATTTCCCTGTGGAGGTCTGGGTGGAGTATTTTGCACCAAACGATACCTCAGTGGCTGGGCACTCGAGGGTCCTGTGGGTGCCTTCCGCTTCTTCTCAGCACGATGGGCAGTGATGCAGTCCTCTTGAGTAATTGCTAGGTTGACCAACTCATTGTAGGTGTTGGGCTGAACAAGGTTCAGGCGTTCCTTGAGCTTGGTAGTGAGGCCACGAAGAAAACGGTCATGTTTCTTGGCATCCGTATCAGCATGATGGCCCGCATATTGGCACAGGTGATTGAAAGTCTGTGCATATTGTAGAATAGTGCGGGTTCCTTGATTTAGAGCCAAGAACTCATTCAACTTTCTCTCTATCAGCCCCTCAGGAATATGATGTGATCTGAAGGCAGTTCGGAATTCCTCCCAAGAGATGACATGCTCAGCAGGCTGCATCTCACAATAATGATCCCACCATATACGTGCAGGACCACGAAGTTGTTGGGCGGCAAAGTGGGCCTTGTTTGCATCAGCACACGGTACCGCTAACAGAGCAAACTTGGAATTGATTGTACGGAGCCAAGCATCAGCATCCAGTGGGTCATCAGCTCGGCTGAAGAGTGGAGGTTGGGTACCAAAGAACTCTTGGTAACCCGCGGGTTGAGCATCCCGTCCTCCATGATGTTGGCGTGGCTGATTCTGTTGCCCTTGGACCAACTGGCGAAGCAGCTCAGTCTGCATGGCCATTAAGTCGGCCAAATTCGACGGTGGTGGCGGTGGCTGCTGAGATCCACTGCCAGTCTCACGGCCGAAGCCTTCAGGCGTTCCACGAGTTTGACCAACCATCTGTAATAATGGAAGACATCCATTAGATACATTTCTCTTGCTCCCAAAATCAATGGTAAATGCAATGATCAAACACTGGATATCAAAATTAAATCAGCAGAATTTTAACTAAATGCGGTGTAGCACAATATGCACAACACATATTTGTGCAACCCATAAAACTCAGAACTAATCAGCTGTTAGATAGCCTCATGCTCCATCGTATTGATACTCAACGCTTAGAGCAAAAAGGGTAAAGAAGATAATCTAGCAATTCACTCCTCACCGTTCTGTGCTATGCTGCTAATCAACAGGGATCACAGAAGTGATTGAACTAAAAAAAATATAGTCTCTCAAATTTAATAGGATAAATTTGATGAGCACACATGCCACAAAGTTTGCAACATCTTTTGTATTCAACAAACATCGTGGAAATGCACAAACGAAGAGATTTGGCAAGCAGGAAGATCATAATTTCCAAACTAGTAGTCGCTACTTATATTACATCCAAAGTAGCATTCTTCATACAACCTACATCACACATCCTTACCACATATAATACAACAAGTGGTACTCCTCCCTAGGGCTATTTTACAACATCTCTTACCTATGTACATATACTACAACAAGAGAAAACACCAACTATCTAGGACAAGTCTAAGGTGCCTAGAAGTCGTTGAGGTTGCCCACAGAAGAGGCACTGCCGGAAGAAGAGTCATCCGGCTGAGGGTTAGGCTCAGCAAGCGCATGCTCCGAATCTAAATCAGAAACTTCCTCAATCTCCTCTGGGTCCTCTTCTGCTGCTGCAGGCTCGGCTGGAACATCTAGTTGCTCCTGGAGCGCACCAATATGGGCTAAAGCGTCAGCCCAATCTGCTTGAAGCTCATTCACCTGCCCCTGAAGAAAACCAATAACTGTGTTGCGCTGCTCTATCTCAGCACCATGCTCCAAAGCCTGATGCTCAAACTGTGCAATGGCCTGATCCCTACCAGCAACGGCATCCTGAAGTCCCTGAATCTGAGTATCCCTCAAACGAAGACCTCGCTGGAAGGACTGAGCTAAGTCTATCACCTGCTCCATGTGTCGCTGCTGAAGTATCTGGTAGTGAGACTGCGCATTCATATATCTGACTACTGCCTGAATAGTCTCCACAGCTACATCTCCAATTAAGTGCCCAAAGTGTGTGGTCCTGAAGAGCCACTCTGCCTTACCAGCATTGACTGCTGGAAACAACCCAATAGGATACGCAGCTACCTCCTCAGGATGGTGCTCACAAAAAGTAGTAATAGCTCTGAGAGCTGCCGTCTCAAAAGCATCCACCAAACGATATCCCACCACCTCAATATCAATAGGTGGCCAATCCAAGGTGGGGTGCTGAGGAATGGTCATGGTAACTCTGTTCTTCTGAATTCCATCCTCAGAAAACTGGCGTCCCGTGTATTGGGGTGGATCTGGGTAGTGGAAGATACGGAGTGAATCCCAAAGAATCCTCGGAAAACCCTCCCAGTACAGACAGTCGGTATGAGCATTTCCCTCCTCATCCCAACACATCTGGGGACAAACCGCCATCTGAATCAAAAAGGATTCAAATGTGAGTAATGTGAGTATCTCAAGACTTCTCAAATAATGCTTTAAGAAGACTGCGGTAAAGCAAATGTGATCCTAATTCAAAAGATGACATGGTTCCAAACTCAGAAAATAACAAACCACAATCGGTACTGGTTCATCATTTGAGATTCTAAGGAATGAAAAGATCCTTAAAACAACATGATGGGGCTTAGGATGAAAACAAGACTCAAAACCATCTTTTTCATCCAAGAAAATCTAAGCATTTTAACAAGCATGCTCCTAAAATCAAAATTTCACTTACTCATGATTTAAGCACACTAACACTTATCTATGAGGATTCATACTAGAAATTCCTTTAAAAGCTCATGTAACAACTTCAAAGACTAGGAACCAAAGTAAACATCAACCAATTATG
This sequence comes from Panicum virgatum, assembly GCF_016808335.1. Taxonomy (NCBI): domain Eukaryota; kingdom Viridiplantae; phylum Streptophyta; class Magnoliopsida; order Poales; family Poaceae; genus Panicum; species Panicum virgatum. The sequence goes on from NC_053137.1 coordinate 29,927,911, forward strand.
CATGCACGTCCTGAACGTCCTCACAAGATAAACAATTGCCAACTATCGTTGGGCTTACGTGGTTAGTACGGTGGCATACATAAATACGGCTCTCCCTATATAGCTAGTCGATACATTCTAACCGTTCTTAACTTATCGAATCGCGGTTAGTGTACCTGCAGAAGATTGACAGAACATATATATATATCCAATGAACCTTTCATGCCAGCACTCATGAAAGCGTTCCCAAACATTACCGCTCACTATAGAAGCGGCAGCCATACAATTCCCGCCGTATGGCCAACGTTAACATACGCTACTCGGAGGCGTATTCACAAATTCCTTTACTCCCAATATAGTCGACCGAGATCGATATATTGGTAGCAGCTCAAGTAGGCCACTGCTTGAGCACAGCGTTCGGTTCGCATCGCCGACGGGAAGGTCAGACTCACTCAGCTGACTGAGCACACTTTACTTCCAATATAGTCAACTAATAGTCGGTATATTGGAAGCACCTCAAGTAAGCCACTGCTTGAGGGCAGCGTTCGGCTCGCATCACCGACAGGAAGGTCAGACTCCCTCAGCTGACTGAGGATCCTTACCTTCTTACCTCAACGTAGGTGCGTCGTTACAGGAATTAAAAGTTGCTTGTGAGTATGGTTTAACAAAATGTAAAGTGCTGGAAGTCAGATAACATAAACCATACATAAATAGCCACCTAGTAATTCCCATAAATTCCCTAGGACTTTACGTTCTATGCACAACCCTTAACGAATCCAACGTAGTTTTCCGAAATACCTTGTTGTTTCAATTTTATACTGAAAACAAATTTTAAGGTTCAAACACCTCTGGTGTATGCTTGTAGCTCGGATACCAGCTGTGGCAGAACCACCTGAATTATCCCGGCTCAAGTGCGCAGGCCATCGCCATAAAGGCAACACCAGTTCAAACGCACTTCAAACAGAACAATCCTTGGTCTGTCGGGTAACGTCCCGATACAACCACCGGTTTTTGGATCGAACAAGCATACCCCGCACGAAGGCGAGTCCAGAGATATTACAACCACAATTTTTACATCACAGGCATAAAAGTTATTACATACCAGTTCTAAGCATTATTACAAGACCAACCTTAGTAAAGTAGTTATACAAGCCATAACATAAGTTCAGAGTTTAAAACAGTGGAAGATAAAACACGACGGCTACAACACATCGCAAAAGGACACCAGGCTAGCCTAAGCATGGTATCACTCGTCATAGTCATTGCCGGTTGAAGACGTGTCCCACTCTACGGACCAGCCAGGAGGCAACGAGCAAGGATAGGTCAAGCTAGCGATTTGCTCCTCAAAACTCATACCTGAAAAGGTTTTCAATAGCAAGGCTGAGTATTCTAATACTCAGCAAGACTTAACCGTCAACGGGTCTAAGTAGCCCACTATAGCTAGACTATGCAAGGTTTGTGAGGCTCTGGTTTTCCTTTTTGCTGAAAAGCAATAAAGAGTAGGTCCTTACTTTCAAGTTTTAGCTTTCAAGATTCTAGTTGATTAACCATTCTATGTAAGCAACTACTATCCAAACATGGTAGAAAACTAAGCAAACAACAAGATTGATAAATAATAATGTTGCTCTTATTACTCTGTGTGGCAAAGGGATCAAGCAGTCTCATATCATCGTGAGAGGCGGACGATTCTGAATCGAAATTCAACCTGGCCAGGCAAACCTAACACACACGTCTGGAACACCGTCGGGTCGTTCCCAAACAACCGTTGACCTTTCTTTCCGGCTTGTGGATAGTGCCACTATCCCCGACTACAGGGCTCCAAGGTCCACCCTTCTACGAGGTCCACCCTTGTCCCTTGAAGTCGTAGTGTTGCGCAACATAAACATAAAACCTATCCCTAAGAGAGAGTGGGAGGTATATCCACTCCCCGGTCCAATCGGCTACTAGGCTTGCCGCGTACCATATTTACGGCATGTGGCTAGTACTTTCAAAAACTTAACCACCGCTACCACACACCGCGACCTTAGCAAGTTCATCAACACAGACGGGGTCTCACATAAGGTCATGATATCGAACACAACCCCGTCCGTCGTCCTTATATTGATAACAGAAAGTAAACAAGCAGTTCCTATAAAGGTCGCAAGTGACAGGCAATCACTCGACTTTTACCGGTCCTATAAGCTTAGCAAGTAGTCGAACTCAAGTCTAGTTTTCAGTACATAGGTTCCTAGGATCATGCATCTAGGGTTTCAATTCAAATCCTAAGAACTGTAAATGCACAAGTAAGTAACAACAGTAAATGATCATAATTTGAAATATGGGTTATGTCCGGGGCTTGCCTTCTCGGTAGTCGCTAATTATTTCAGCCCTAGGCTCTTCCGAACTTTGGTTCGGGGCTTCAGTTAGTTTAGCGGCGTTCACCTGGACTTCTGGATCACCTCCGTCAGACTCCGGGATCAGCTCGTACGTCCCGTCCGACAAAGTAGTCGTATCTATATGTAATGCAAGAACAATATTATAAACACACATAGGGCAATCATTTATAGAGTAGTTAAATAACAAATCTAACTACACAAGGCATCATGATCAATAGCACAAATGAAGTTGACTAACTGCATAAACAAGTGGGAGGTGATTTCTTATACAATTAAGTCATGGTTTGCAAATAAATAAACAACTCAGAGCACATTCAGCAAAAAAAATCAGAAAATATTATCCAAAATAGAACATAAACAGAGTAGGCTACCCTGTAAAAATCATGACAAGACATGTAACCATTTAATCACAAACATTTCATTCATTCAGACAACACCTAGAAAAAGTTTGAATTATACAGGGCAAACTAGAGCAAATCAGAAGCTCAACATTTAACAGGAGGTTTACACAGAAAAGGACTAGCTACTGTGAATTTTTCATGATTTTATCTACAAAGAAATAATTATGAGAAAATAAACAAAAAAGAACAACAGATTAGGAAGATTCAATTTTAGCTCCTGTTCTGTTGACGAACTGATGCTCAAAATTCCTGGACAAGCTAAGATACTCAATAAGAACATGTAACAAAATTTTAATGATTTATTATAAACAGAAACTATTTACCATAATTAAAGTCTATTAAACAATGATTAAATCAAATAAATAGCTACACAAGAGAACTGAGCACGAAAGTTTTATAGAAACACTATATACATATGAGTAAATCACCATAAAAATTTCATTGCAAGATCAGGCTTCAAACAGTAGATAAGAAAAAGATAAGAACAACCAATATTTATGCACTAGTAACACAAATCAAATTCTACAGCAAAAACTTTCAACTAAAGCCTAACATATTATGATTCTACTGCATAGATATCTTCAAGAGGATTCCAAAATATCCTGATTTTCTATTTTATGAATTTTCCACGAATTGATATTGAATTTCAAAGATCACAGCAAACTATTACAAACAAGCCCCTATAGCACTATTCATCTGAGTCTAGGTCTATTCAAATAACACCCTAGAGTTTTGTTTCTTCCACCCCGAGGTCCCTGGGCCAGGTCAGAGAGGGGAGGCGAGGGTTGACCGGCCGTTTCCCGGCGAGGGGCTCACCGGCGGCGAGGGGAACAAGGCGTGGGAGCTTCACGGGTTCACGGCGCACCACAGGGGGGTCTTGGGGTGCGGGGAGAGGCTCGGAGGCGGCGGCTCGACGGAGCAGGGCGGGTCTGCGGCGGAGGCAAACGACGGCGGGGTAGCTCCGATGAGGGTTGGGCGAGGGGAAGTGGCCTGGGAGCTGTGCGGGGTCGAGGCGGATCTAATGGCGGGGTCAATTGAGGGCGGGGGAGTTCGGAGGAGGGGGTTCGACGGCGAGCAGCGGCGGCGGAGCTCGGCTACGGTGGCGGAGCTCGAGGGCGAGGGGGTTCCGGTGGAAATTAGTCGACGGGAAGCAGCCAGGAAGGTGTACGAGGGTGAGGCGGAGCTGTTGGAGTGCTCAGCGTGAGCGGAGCGGCTCTGGGGAGGCAGGTCGACAGCGAGATGAGTTCGCCGGCGTTCTTCGGAGCGGCGGCGTTCTACGGCGTGGAAGTGAGGAGAGAGCAAAAGGGTGCGAGGATTCGATTTCTGGGGGTTTTGTAAGGTCCGTGCGCGTGCTAGGAGAAGGTGGTGGCCTCTGCCTTGGCCGGGCCACGGCGACGGCGAGGTGGCGACCATGCGGCGGCACTGGGCGGCGTGGCACTGCAGGGGAGGCTCCAGCGCGCAGCCAAGGGCGGTGGAGGAGGGGCAGCGCAACGCGTGGGCGCCATCACGACGCAGAACGTGGCCGGGCAGACTCTCCACTGCGCTGGCGACCTGCACAGCGGCGGCGGGGAGAAACAGAGCAAGCAGGCAGGCTGGAGGTGGAAGAAAGGACCTAAGCGCTATTTCCAAAAATTCCAGGGACCCCACTGTAAAACAGCGATAACTTTTAAAATAAGGCTCAAATGAAAAAGTGTCCAACATGAAAGTTGTTCAACTTTTCAAGATCTACAACTTTGATGTTGTGCAAAAATTTATTTGATCAAAGGATAGAGAGCTAAATTTGAAAACATAGAAGGGAATTTGAATTTCAAGGAAACTTGTCTTTTTCAATGAAATTTCATTTCAAACTTGGGCTGATTTGAAAAGTTCCCTGCCATGTAATGATTGCACCAAATTTTGCAAAAACACCCTCCACAAAAGCTATAATTGCACACCCAATTCAAATATATCTACAGAAAGGACCTTGCATAAAATCATAATTACACATATAACCTTTTATAAATACAAAAAGATCCTTATTCAAACAATTAAGAACATGATGCATACAATCAATACACAATTACTGTGCAGACACCTAGGGTGTCACAACATACAACTCAAAATGATATGGAAGTAATAGGAATCGCTTAAATCATGTTGTGCAGAGAAACCAGTGATACGAAAGCTCTCATAACTGGAGTTCTGTACATGATAAATTTCATGTGCTACAACTTTGGTAGTCATCACAAAGTCAGATTCCAAGAGTAGTTTAGACGAAAAATTCCTTTACTCCTCCTCTGGTTTTTCTGTTTTACAGAAAACAGAGCTTCTGTAATTTGCGATTATCTCCTGCTATACTAATCCGTTTGAGCTGAATTTTTGTGAGCATTTCCTCGATGAAATTTTGAACAACTTTGGTATTCAACTCAGGAGCTAAATAAGAAAGGAAGAGAGGATAAAAATTCGAACTATCTGCTGCATTCAGCTTTTCACAGACCGCTAATAATTCACATTAGTAGCATTAGGGATTCATTACATCCATCATCCTCTCATTTCTACTTGGTTACTTCTAACATCAGTACTAAGGGGGTTACTCAACTCTAAGTTAGCCTAGTAGCCATGATCCAAAAGTAGGCTACACTAAGAGGAGTCTACAAAAGCTAAGAAAACAGCGCCTCGGTCTACATGTTGACCGATGCCTCACTCGCCGCGGGAGTGTGAACCTCAACCGGTGCGGGCTGCGGCGCCTGGTCCTCGGAGTCCATCTCTGAAACGCCCTCGATCTCCTGGGGCTCATCCTCACCGTCCACCTGCATCTCATCGGGTGGTGCGTGAAGGGCATCCTGCGCGTGCTGTATTCCGTGGAGCTGTCCCTGGGCCTCGTCCAACTCAAGATGCAAGTCGTGAAACTGGTCCTCCAGGAAGTTGATCGTAGCGTCACGATCCATCACCGTGTCCTGAAGCTCGTGAACCTGGCTGTGGAGCTGGGCGATAAGAGTAGCCCTGCTCTCGAGCTCGGTACTAGCCTCCTGAAGCTGCCCATCTCTCAACTGGACCGCCAGGTGCAAGGCCTGAGCATGGTCCACCAACTGAGCGACGGCGTAACTCTGGTAAGTGTGGAGTCTGTAGAGGCCGTCCAAGCACATCGCTGTCGTCCGAAGTGCCCCGACCGGGTCAAGGGTAGCGACCACATCCACGTGTGCCATCCGGTCGAGCCAAAGCGGGTCTGTCGGGTCAGGTGCAGGGAACAACCCGAACGCGGTCAGAACCACCTCCAGAGGGTGCGAGGAGCAAAAAGTGGTCATCGCCCTCATGGTGGTAAGCTCCCAAGTGTCCAGCAGGTAGTGACCAACCATCTGAGTCACGATCGGCTCCCACCCGTTGAGTGGGTGCTGCGGGATCACCATCGTCACACTGCAGCGACGAACTCCGTCCTCCACAAACTCGTGGCCATCGTAAATCGGTGGCTAGAGGTAACCGGCTGCACTCAAAAGCTCCCAAAGACGGCGAGGAAAACCATCCCAGTGCAAGCAAGCGGAGTGCACGTGCCCCTGTGCATCAACAACCAGCAGCTCCTCCATCTGTCCCAACAAAAGACGGATGGATAAGACGATGGTAACAAGGAATAGCTAACTCTGGACAGTGAAAGAATTTGCCAAAATGATAGATAATTTCCTCCGAAAATTCTCAAAAATTTACACAAGATCCCTATGATATTAAGGAACGATTCATCTAGTCATCACTAAGATCAATTCGGACTCCATGGGGGTGATATGCTCAGGTTTTCAGAGTGACTTCAACCAGGAAAACTGGGTGTCCAGAGAGGGTGTATTTTGACCATAACTCTCAAACACATTGTCAAAAATTATTCAATTTTTATGGTAAGTTCATCATTTAGTTTTATACAACTTTCATGTTTAACTATTTTTCATTTGAACAACTTATGAAGGTCGAAAAATTTCAGTTGCACAGACTGTTCAGAGTTAACAGTTTTACACAGGGTTGATCTAAAATCACAAATACCAAGTTAGGAGGCTTCAAAAATTCTCAAAATTTTACAAGAGTTTGGTAACTTAGGGAACATCATTTAGTCTTACTACCCCAAGTCGATTTGAATAATTTAACAGAGGATAAAATTCGTGGAAACCAATTTCCCTGATTTTTGCAGACTATCTAGATGCTCCTTAAGATAGGTTTTTAGCCGATTTGATTGGGATTTCTTCCAACGATTTCTTTGTTAACCATTTTGAGGATGAATGCAGAACCTATCCGTCCTCACAAAGGAAAAGAATTTGCCAAGTACCCTTGGTCTTACGCAAATGACTTTGGTGGCATACATATTACGTCTCTCACTATATAGCTACTCGATATAGCTAGATAGCCTATGATTCGATTTCGAGTTAGCGTACCTGCAGAAAATTGACAATATATAGATTGAACCTTCCGTGCCAGCACTCACGAAAGCGTTCCCATACATTACCGATCACTATAGAACCGGCATCCATACAATTACCGTCGTATGGACAACGTTAAGCATACGTCATCGAAACAACGTATTAAATGAATACTGTCTTTGACGGGGAATTGAATTCCAATTTCGAACCATTACTCCCCATATAATCAACCGAAGTTGGTATATGGGCAGCAGCTCAAGTAGGCCACTGCTTGAGCTCCAGCGTTCGGCTCGCATCACCGACGGGAAGGTCAGACTCCCTCAGCTGACTGAGTAAGCATACCTCCGTGGCGACGATGTAGTTGCAGAATTTAAATTACAGAATTTAAATAATGGAAAGTAAAGTGCTGGAAGTTAGCCATACAATATAAGCCACCTGATTATACCCATAATATTCCCTAGGGCTTTACGTCCTAGACTTGTCCTTGGAGATCCTAAGCTCCTTCAAAACTTTAGTAGTTTTGAAGTCGAGTTTTAATTTGTTATTTTGAAAACCGAGGCTGTCATCTCTGGTAGGCTGTCTGCGAGCTCTGATACCAGCTGTGGCGGAACCACCCAAAACTACTGGGCCCGGGTGCACTGATCTTTGTTGCTAAGCAACTCTGACCCAAATTGGTACTCACCGGTAGTTCCTCGAGTGAAGCCTCGATTTAAGCCACGCTATTCCAGGATCAGCAGACAACACTCACTACGAAGGTGATCCCAGAGATTACAACACAGAATACTTCATACATCTCAGAGTGATTGCAGCGGAAAGGACATTTATTACAACCAGGTTCAGAATAGTAAAGTACTACAGAGTTCCATCTAGTCAAATTATTCAAGTCCCATTGTTCAGCGGAAGCATTAAAACATAACTAGCGAAATACGTGACGCATCGATAAAGCCCGTACGAAAGCGTCACTCAGCAGGAGGGCGATCAGCACCCGCTGAAGGACCATCCCACTCCACAGACCAACCCGGAGGCAAGGTACACGGCCAAGTAAGACTCGCGAACAGATCTTCAAAGTTAGTACATGAAAAACAGTGCCACAAGCAAGGCTGAGTATACTAATACTCAGCAAGACTGACCCGTCTCCGGATATAACATAGTCCGATAACTAGACATGCAAGGCTTTTTGGTTGGTGGGGTTTGTTTTGCCAAAATGCCGCTAAATGTTGATCCTTACTTTCAGGTTTTACTTAGCCATATTCTAGTTGGATTAACCATTCTAAATTTGCAACTAACTCTACACAAACATGGTAGAGCAACCATTTAATCAACCAGCAGTATTATCATCATCATGTTCCACTTGTTACTCTGTGTGACCGAAAACATTAAGCAATCTCATGCCGTGAGAAGGCGGACGATTCTGAATCGAATTTCAACCTGGCCAGGGGAACCTAGACCACACGCATGGGGATCGACTTCGCTTCCGCCCACGCTACAGTTCCCCTTTCTTTCCAGTCCGTGGATCCGGGTCACCCTCCCCGACTACAGAGCCCGACGTCTCTGTACCCGTACATCGCGACAAAAATAAGACCTACTCTACCAGGAGGGTGAAGGGTCGTTCCACTCGCCGGTCCAATCAGATACTTAAGCTTACCGATTACCATATTTCTCTGCATGTGGCTAGTACTTTCAAATGCTTAACGAAATGAGCCACACACCGCGGCCTTAACCATTTTTTACTACACCAGCGGGGTATCACAACTACACAACCCCGCCTGTTGTCCTTATATTTCAGCAGGAATTAAAGTCAGTACAATTCCTATTTGCTCGTGAGAGGCAGGAAACCCCTCGACTTTTACCGTACCTAATTAGCATGGCAACTAGTCGACAAAAAGATCCGGGATCAAACATAGGTACCTTAGGGATCATGCATCTAGGGTTTTCGATCAACGCCTATGAAACTTAATGCAGAAAGAAACTATTACAACACATCATAAATAGGTAAATGAATAATAACTCGGAAAATAAGGCATAATGCACCGGGGCTTGCCTTCTTGGGCACTGTCAGGCAGAAAAGCCTCTGGGGCTTGGCCCAGGTCTTGAGACAAGTTAGCACAGTTCAAATTGACCTCTGGATCCCCAAGAGAGTTCGCGGGCACCAATTCGTAGTCCCCGTCCGCGAGATTAACCGCTTCTATATGCAATGCGAGATTATGAGTTACTCATGGATAAAAAGTTTTCTTTCCTTCATGATAAAGTTGTAGTTCAACAACAGTTAATTTAGTGATGATTTCAACATTTCATTTCATGGGCAGTCATTTATAGAGTAGTTTCTAATTTCACTTTACTTCATAAAAGAGCTGTGTGGTTTGGTTTTTTTTTTTTTTATCATTATAACACATAGCATGCTTTCATTATTTCATAACAACAAATCTACTCATGAGCTAGTGATGAAAAACTAAAGCAACACAGATTCAACTTAAGTATTTATGGTATAATTTCCAGCCTCTAACCATAAAGCAATTACCACTATTATCCATGTAAGTAGATTACTCTAGTTACTTCACCTTTTTGCACAGAACATTTTGTATGGGTTATGGTGCTACAACTTACGAGAGCAACTTTATAGCATACATTCAGCACTGTAATTTTTCCATATTTTATACACTTATACAAAAGAGGTGACAAAAAGAACAAATTTAGCAAGCTTTTAACTAAGATTAATTCTACAGAGAGTTATACTAGGGATATGGTTCTAAATTTTTTACCAGAGCCTATTCATGAGATATAAAAACTCCAGAAAAATTATCAAGCTTTATATCATTATGATAAATTAGTTATACAGCTAACTTAACATGAGTTAGCATAAATTTCTCAACATTCATTTGACCAGTACTACATGTGAACTTTTTATTATAGGCAGAAAATACTCTAAACAAGAACATGTCAAAAAATCATGATCATTTATGGTGTGGTTTACTCAGAACAAAAATAGTAAATCTAGCCATAAGATGCTAAGCATGATTATTCACCAAAGCAAAACTCAGTAAATGCAGCTCAAAAGTTTTAGGAAGGATCACAGAGCTAAAAAGAGACTTCAGAAATAAATTTAGATTTTTCTGAGCATTCAAACTATATATGATGAATTAAGTTTATTAAACAAGCATAAAACATGGTATATAGAAAATGAACTCTAATAAATCTGAATTTTTTGTATTAACAAGGTTTCAGTTACTCATGTATGCAGTAAAAATTCCAGAGCAAGTTCATGTATATGTTTTCCAGTATTAAATTGAGTAAGCCAACAATAGATTAGAGAATCTTGATTGTTCCAACAAGATAAATATTTGGGTTGGGTGCCATCCTTTTACTGTGAGCTTAAAATTCCAGTAGTGATAACATATTCAAAAATCAAGGTCAGTTGTTGAGTAGAACTTCCTGAACATGCATAGGGTGATTTTCTTATTCTTTTTCCCAGATTAAATTTGGTTGAGTTTCTGCAGATGTGACTGTTACAAAATTTGTAGATCTTGTTACAAGGATTCTAGATCCGTTGAGTTTACATTTTTACGATTTTTCTGCGATTTGTTCTGCATTTTAGAAGTTCAATGGTATACACTGGAATTCTTGCAAACACACCCTTGAACGAAAAAAATACAACCGGGCCCTTCGCCGGCCTTCTCCGCCGTGGCATCTTGACGATGGTGTTCTGCTAGGCAGGGCTTACCGGGGCTACCACAGGGAGGCGCGTGGGAGAGTAGAGATCGAGAAACACCTACCCTGGTCGGCGTTCGAGGGTTCGATGCACGGAATCGAGCTCGTCGGCGTCAATGGCGGAGCGGATGTTCGGGTCGCCGGCGTTGTAGGTGAAGGAGGGCTCAGGGTAGTGGAACGGGGCGCGCACGAGCACCGCGAGAGCTTGAGGATGCGCCTGGGGTAGCTGTCGTGCTCGGTCGCCCTCTGGGCTGGCCGGTCTGCGGTGAGCCCGAGCTCGCCGGCGGCGGTGCAGAAGGGGAACGGCGTCGGGAAAGGGAGTGGTTTCGATTCTGCGCGCGTGGAGCTCAACTGGAGGGTGGAGAAGCTTGTGGGGTGGTCGGATGGGACAATGCAGGGCGGTGGCGGCCGGTCCGCGCGAGCTAGATCTCGCGGGCCATGGCGGAGCGGCGGGAGGAGGAAGAAGGAAGGGAAGCCGCGCAACGGCGGGGCGCTGGGGGTCTTTATAGGCCAGAGAGCACCTGGGCGAGTGGAGTGGCGTCTGGGGAAGGCGGGTTTGGGTCCAGGGCGCACGACGGCGAGCGGGCGGAGCGGCCAGCGGCGCTGTGCGTGGGGGGTGGGGTGTCGTGGCGGCTCGGGGGCACGTCTGGGACACGTGTGCGCGTGGAGAGGTGCCAAGGGGCGGCCAGGTGGTGCTAGAGGGGTTCCCCAGGTCCATTTGGCCGCGGGCGCGCGGTGGACGAAGTCCACCGGCGGCATACGGCGGGCGGCGGGAGAAACAGAGCACCGGGAGGAGAGAGATGGAGGTGAGGGTGTTTTTGTGATTTCTGAAAATCCAGGGACCTGCCGGTAAACTAAAAATATCTCCTACTTAGAGGGCTCAAATGTAAAAGTGTTGAACACTAATTTTGCATAACTTTTCAAGATCTACAACTTTCGTGTTCTGCAAATTTTCATTTGAAACTCACATTTTTAACTATTTGTAAGTTTGCAAACTTGCACAAAAGGATTTTACTTAGTTTTTGATTTGTTTTTGGCTGAAGTTCAATTGAGCACATGTCAATTGAAGTACCTCTCATGAGACAATTAAAATTTTGTGCACATTTTTGAATTGAAATTTGAGTAGCATTTCACTCTTTTTCCTTTCTCCTTTAATTTCTTTTGTTTACTTTGACTTTTATTTGACCCCTTCTTTTTGAATTAATTTCCCCCATTTTTCTTTTAAGTTTAAGTATGGTACACTGATTGTGTTTAAGTGTACTGACACCAGAGGTGTCACAAATAGTTTCACCACCATGTAGGTTTGTGAGACCCCAACTCGTGAGATTAATCATTCATCTGCAGAGTCACTTCAATTGAGCTGCATTCGTTCGAGTTCTTGCTTGTGTTCTTCGTTGCACTTGCAGGGATTAGCCTTAGTGGCGAGGTCAACCGGGTTGTGACACGGTTAATAACCAGAGTAGTTGTGGTGCTAAGATTGCTGGGTTTGGGTCTTAGGATCTGTAGCCGGATCAGTGTGTCGCGCTCCGCCTACAACGAGAGTTATCCAGAACCTGATGGAAGATCGGGAACCCACGTCCCCACCAGGGGTCAAGGTAGAAGGAAAGAAAGCAAAAGATATGAGGGTGACTAGGTGCGAAGGAAGATACAACAACCGTTCCCCGGCAACGGCGCCAGAAAGCTTGTTGGGTATATATTTTAGCGTCACGAATAAATCCGCAAACACACGGATACCGTTGTAGCTTTCATCTCAGAGTATTCCAAGGGTTATCGAATCCACAGGGAATGTGTGTGCACTATCTTCTATTCTAGTCGGTCCAAGGACACACCAAGATAGGTTGAAGGGAAGAGAGGATTCCTAAGATAGCGCTATAGGTGAGTTAAAGGTCGATCTCTCGGGCACAATACTCGCTTCGGGCACCGGCTTACAACTGGTCTGCCAGTCGACTCCGTCCAACAGCTCTACACTATATCCGAACGTGGAGGATTACGATGGACTAATAGGGCTGTCACCACCTATGGCCTACCTCTAACAAACCGTGGGATATAAGGCAAAAAAAGGATAACCCTTAGTCTAGACACCACGCCTACGCTATTGATTGCTACTGTAGTCTCACTACATATGGATCCTTGTTGACGCTCACTAACAACTTATTTCAAGCATCATCTTGAGCATGAAATCATAAGAATAAAGTCTCATACCTGCCTATGTTATCCAGAAAGAGTCAATTCCTCATTTCCACTTAGAAATATTGCTATATTGGAATTCGAGCAGAAATGCAGGTAAAACAGGCTTCAAGCGTCAAGATACAAACCCGACCATCAGAGCAAGCTATCAGCTCCTGCATGAGCGTATAAAAGACGAGCGTCAACACTAGTGGTAGGAGTTATTGCTAACAAATTCCACAAAGTGTTGGTGTACATTTATGTGTAGGATGCTTATACTTGGAAATGAGAGGAGAATGTAGCACAAAAGCAAGGTGACACATTGTTGATCCGAGGCAACAACTCCTCGATGAATCAGATGTGTTCACAAGGATCTATGGGCCCACCAGAGCACCCAAACCTACTCAAGACAAGCCCATACCCATATATGAGAAAATTCCTTGGAAGGCCCTAGACAAAATAGCTGTTCCTCCTAAGGCCCTGGAAAAATAAAAGTTCCTTATATGACCCCATTCTATTTTCTATACCTTGTATGACCCTACCGTTAATTCCGTTAGCAACTTCCGTTGGCACTAGACGTTCACCGTTGCTTACGATATGGCTCCTAGCTCATCCCGGAGCTCGGGCAGAAGGTGACCTAGTAGTCCACGCCGTGTGAAGGTGCTGCTCCGTCGTTGGCGTAGGCGAGCACTGCGCCCTGAACAGCCCCCAGTATCCGCTCGGCCTGCATGTCACCGACGACGCGAACCGCCCACGGCAGTAGTACTTGTCCGTGCCAAACACCAGGCACGCGCTCTTGCAGCCAACCACCGCGCCGCCGCCGTTCCTCACCGCCATCTCGCTGGAGCACACCCAGTTGATGTCCGCTGGGCACGATGTCCGCTTGACCGCCCGCCGGCGCCGACCGCGGGCTCGTTGTCCACGGGCAGGTTGAAGCCATCGATGTTGCACACATCGGAGAAGTCGTTGGCGCCGCCGCCAAGTGTGAACTCGGCCAGCATCCATGGCAACTCTCCCAAAAGACATGCTCGCTGCCGTCCTGGGCTTTCTCCCGGCGCGCAGCCTTGTGGTGTCGCGCTGCGTGCGCCAGGCACGGCACGGCCTTGTGGCACGGCCTTGTTGATGAGCAATAGCTGCTCCTCCCGCACCTCCTGCCACACGTGATGCGCGCCATCTTCATCAACTACGCCGGCTGGCCGCCCGCACTTCTTCGCCAGCCCGAAACTGGCCGGCCGTCGGATTGACGGGGAGCGAGTCGAGCGAGAAGAAGAGCTGCGGCTGGGAGAGGGAGCGCACGTGATGCAGCAACCTCAGCGCGGGGATCTGGGCACCGTAGGTCGACGGGAGGCGCGCTGCCTTCGGGTGCGCCGGCGGGCGGAGTGAGGGTGAGAGGCCACGGCGGAGGCTTGGTCGAGCGGGTCCGGGGAGCGCGCGCGGCACCGGCGACTATGGTCGTGTGACCGGCTGCGGTGAGAGGTGGTGGCGCGCAGCGGGGTCGGCGGCTCCTGGGTCATCCATGGGGGCCGCGAGCTCCTAGAAGGCCCAACCCGTTGAGAGCAGGAGCAGCCGGTGCGGCGAGCGGCGCGGCTGGCAGGGGCGCCGGGGCGGTAGAGGGCGTGCATGTGGAAGCTGACCGGAGGAGTTTTTTTTGATGAATTCTGCTGATCGGAGGAGTTGGTGGGTGATACGGGGATGAATCTGTGAGGCAGAGCGGAGCGAGCGCGGAAGGCATGGAGCAACGGTGGACTTCTGGTGATAACGGAAGTTGCTAACAGAATTAAAGGTAGGGTCATACAAGGTATAGAAAATAGAATGGAGGTCGTATAAGGAACTTTTATTTTTCCAGGGTCATAGAAGGAACATCTATTTTGTCTATGGCCTTCCAAGGAATTTTCTCCCCATATATATGACATGGGGGCCTACCTAGCTGCTTTCTGACCAAAGACCGGGCCAAACGGGGCTAGCCCATGGTCGGCCGACCTCATGTGGTGGCGGCCCATGAGACCCACCGACTCTCAGTGACACATGGCAAGGTGTGGTTGGCCCCCCATGGTGGTTTGGGACGATTCTCGGGCAATTGGCTAGTGGTTCCCCCTATATATATGGGGGGAGGGGGCTCCAATGAGGACATCACTCACCATCAAGTGAAGAGCTTCTCTAGCTTGTGTTAGTGTAGGAGAGAGGAGTAGAGGTACTCAGAAGGGGCACCGGTAACGGTGCTCTTCTCC
This sequence comes from Panicum virgatum, assembly GCF_016808335.1. Classification (NCBI taxonomy): domain Eukaryota; kingdom Viridiplantae; phylum Streptophyta; class Magnoliopsida; order Poales; family Poaceae; genus Panicum; species Panicum virgatum. The sequence continues at coordinate 29,943,138 of NC_053137.1, forward strand.
AATTTATACCTCTACAAGAGAGTCGGGGGAAGTGCCGGGCTTGTCGGCACTCTTCTCTGCTTGTACCTCGATGGATGCTTATTCGGTTGTAAGTGTTCAAGACTTTCTTATTTAGACTTAGGGTTTAGTTGCAAGTTATTTCTTCTGCCTTATATTACTTGAGTGTATGCTTCGATTAGCATTTGACTCTAGAGTTGGGCTCCGGATAGAGAAGGATAACCCTAATCGTCTCTAGAGTTAGTAGGGAATAGCGTAGACGTGTCTAGGCTAGACTATACCACTCAGTTGTCTGATAGTCCCACAGTTTGTAGAGGAAGCCTGCAGGTGGTGACAACCCTGTTCGAGCCCTAGTAATCCTCCATGTTCAGATATTGGATAGAGCATTATTATTGGAGCTATCAGCTTGTTTAAGCCGGTCGATACCAGTAGCTCGAAGTATAACGGCGAAGTATCTCTTCCTCTAAACATCGATTCTAAATCTTAGGAAGTCTTCTCTGTCCTATCCTTCCCACACTAGTGTGTGTGTCCTTGGATGAGCTTGAACCCTTAAATAGTGTACTCACGTTGCCCAGTGGATACGATACCCTACAATACTCCTGGGTGAAAGCTACAGTGGTATCCGTGCGCTTGCGGATTTTATTCGTGATGTTACAAAATACCAACAAGCTTTCTGGAGCTGTTGCCGGGGAATGACAGCTACATTATCTACGGACTCAGTCGTCCTTGTATCCTTTTTCATTTCCTTTAATTCTACCTTTACCCCTGCTACCCATGGAGCAGTGTTGGTACTTTGTAACGTCAGGAATAAAATCCGCAAGCGTATGGATACCGCTAAAGCTTTCACCCAAGAGTATTTCAGGGTATCGTATCCACTGGGGAACGTGAGTACACTCTCTACGGGTTCAGGCTCATCCAAGGACATACACTAGTGTAGGAGGATAGCACAAAGAGGACTTTCTAAGATCTAGAATCTATGTTTAGAAGAAGAGATCAAGTCGCCGTTATACTTCGAGCTACTGGTTTCGACCGGCTTATACAAGCTGATAGCTCCAATAATACGTGCTCTATCCGATATTCGAACGAGGAGGATTACTAGGGCTCTAACAGGGCTGTCACCACCTGCTGGCTACCTCTACAAACCGTGGGACTATCAGACAACTGAGTGGTATAGTCCAGCCTAGACACCACGTCTACGCTATTCCCTACTAACTCTAGAGGCGATCAGGGTTATCCTTTTCTATCCAGAGCCCTACTCTAGAGTCAAGTGCTACTCTCTAAGCATACACATCAACTTATATAAGGCAAAGATGATAACTTGTAATCTAAACTCTAATTCTAAATAAGAAGGTCTCGAACACTTACGACCGAATAAGCATCTGTCGAGGTACAAGCAGAGAAGAGTGCCGACAAGCCTGGCATATCCCCTGACTCTCCCTCACTCTCTTATAGAGGTACAAATTGGAGAAGAGCACTGTAACTGGCGCCACTCCTGAGTACCTCTACCCTCTCTCCTACACTAAACACAAGCTAGAGGAGCTCTTCACTTGGAGGTGAGTGATGTGTGTAGTGTGTGAGTCTGTTCTCATTTGCACCCCCTCCCCTTGTATTTATAGGAGGGAACCACCCTCATCTTGCCCGGGAATGAAGCCAAAACGCCATAAGTAGCCAACCCCATGACGTCACGTGTCATACAGAGTTGGTGGGGCCCGTGGGCCGCCACCACATGGTCGGCCGACCATGGTGGTCGGCCGACCGTGGGCTGGGCCCGTTTGACCTGGTCTTTGGTCAGAAGGCTGCTAGGTGGGCCCCCATGTCATATATATGGGTAAGGGCCTGTCTTAAGTTGGTTTGGTAGCTCTGGTGGGCCCGTAGATCCTCGTGAACGCGTCTGATTCGTCGAGAAGTTGTTGCCTCAGATCAATGACGTGTCACCTTGCTTTTGGGGTGCATTCTCTCATTTCCAAGCATAAGCAACCTGCACATAAATATACACCAACACTTTATGGAATTTGTTAGCAATAACTCCTACCACCAGTGTTGACGCTCGTCTTTCATATGCTCATGCAGGGGTTGATAGCTTGCTCTGATGGTCGGGTTTGTATCTTGATGCTTGAAGCCTGTTTTACCTGCATTTCTGCCCAAATTCCAATATAACAATATTTCTAAGAGAAAACATGGAATTGGCTCTTTCTGGATAACATCAGCTAGTATGAGACATTATTCTCAAGATTTTAGGCTCAAGATGACGCTTGAAATGAGTCGTTAGCGAGCGTTAACAAGATCCCCCACACTTAGTTCTTTGCTCATCCTCGAGTAAAGGCAAGAACTAAGGCGGACCTGACTTCATAAGATATGACACCTGCATACAGATTACTCTAAGCTTCACCCTTATTGGTGAATTTTGATGTGTCTACCATAAAGGTTTGGGAAGTTGAAGAGCGGAACGGTGCTGACTTCAGTCTCCTCCACTTTCTTGCCATATGACTGGGGTCTTGGAAATATTTTTGCAAAGACCAACCATAGCTTTACTTCTCCATAGGATCTCTCATTTCACTCACTGTGTATATATCCTCACCAAGGCGTTGCTTCTTTTCACCCTACTAAAGATGGCTTATGTGGAGCTCAAGGTAAGGAAATGGAAGCATGCACTTGTGTCACATATATTGCAAAATCAAACAATGGATGCATGGAGATGACAAATCACACAAGTTGATCAAGATTGTGCACATATGTGGAAGGTGGATGATGGAATGAAGTACTCCTTTTATGAATCTCTCTCTCCTTTATTTGTATAACATGAGGACATGGCTAAATCTTTTTTTTCTTCTTCTCTTTTCTTCTTCCCTCTTTTTTTCATGGACATTGATGTGCCCATTTTTTGGGTCATGCTTCTTGGGCATGCCATCTTTCTCTCTCTTTTTTTTTGAATAGCCCATGACTCATTTGAAGGATACTAGAGAGAGAGAGATCATTAAACATGGGGTTTATTTTGTGGATGGATGGAATGGCATAGCTAACTTCTAGTATAGAAGTTTAGCTGGTGGAATGCACGTGATCTTGATCAAGCAAGTATGAAGGACATCTCACTAGGATCACAAAGTTTGATGAAACTCAATGCAACAACAAGGCACATATGTGTAAAGATTTGTATCAAGAAGATCAACATATGGCTTTGGTAGGACAAACACGTGGAGTTGTAAAGCTATGGGGGTTTTTTTTTGATAAAAATTTCCTAGACATATACACAGAGAAAGAAAGGATTCTTCCATCAAATCATATATCACTAGTCAACAACTTAACAATTATGGGTCCTAAGATATGACTCACAAGCTCAGGCTTAGCAAAGAATAAAAGGTATGCAAGCCAATCATAGAGAAGCACAAGACCAGAGGATACCTTTTGAGTTTAATTTTATTGATTGATCAAAAATTTCATTTAAACTCATAGGTTGGGGAGAGTGAGGGTTAGAGTGCATAAACTGTCGCGATGAAGAACGAACGGTGGTAGTATAGGTTGGCCAAACTTTGTTAGCACAAGTTCATCTTGGCCTTTTGCGTGTTGGTTCGTTCGTTGTTGTGCACGTGTTGCGGGAGATCTCGAGTGTATATGCATGAAAGTTTCAAGAGATCTCCCCCACACTTGTTCTTGTACCTGGTGCTTATTCAAAAATAAAAATATGGAAACAAACTAATAGATCTACCGGTTTTAAGAATCAGGGAGCTCCTAAAATTGATTGAAACTAAAATTTAATCTCACCATGATACTTACTCAAGCAAGGCTGAATCAAGATTTCATCAACAAGCATATGTTATGCAACATCAATCCAAAACCTTGGCTTACCTTTTCATTTGAATTCAGCTCAATGACTCACCCAATTGGATTTAGAGATCTCTACAAGGGTTAGTCCACATATGCAACCAATATCTATACAAGTATTAACTCCAGAACATCAATCAAACTTAACACAAGGTCTAGCTTGACTGAAGAGGACATTTCAACCCAAGCACCATGCTTGATTTAAAATGCCTATGAATGCGTTGTGCACCACACACATTCAAACCAAAGCATACAAGGACAGATAAAGGGAGCACGAAGCATGATTGAGCCTTATTTGAAGAGAGATAGATATGAGTAAGTACCTGGTGATCCTCGGGCGACCTCCCGGCAGGGCTTTGTTTAGTGTCAAAAGCAGGACATTAAAAGTACTTACCACAACATTTTTGTTGATGGAGACGATAATGTCGCCATGGCAACTCCTCTCATTTTTTTTGTAGAACAAGATGCAAGGACATGCACCAATTCCAAGGCAAGATATGAATTGAGAAAGGAACTTACTTCAAGGTACTCACATACCTCCCCCACACTTGGAGTTTGCAAGATTTCAAGTGTATGGAGTTCAAGTCTCATTCTGTAGTTGTTCCTTCATCAAGGCATATCGAGATGTTGTAGTTGGTGTAGCTCTCATATTCGTAGGCATCGCCTGTCCGACATTCTCTTTGATCCCCACATGAAATGGTTAGCGACCAAAAATACCCGAAGGACAAATACATCCTAGAACATGCTCTTGCTTTTATTGAAAGGGAAATAAATAAATAGAGAAATAAATGATAATCCGGGCTATCTTCCGGCAGTGCTTTGTTTCGGGTCATAAGCTCGACCATGATAACTCTTGTAGCCTTCATTGCTGATGGGTCATTGTTTCACCACCAATTGTTGCAGCTAGCTACAAGGTTAGTGCCACGGTGCACCCACGAAATTTGCAATGTTTATGATAAACATATACATCTACAGCAAACCTTCTGAAGATTTTGCCGAAGAGGACTATAAGGTGGTTGTAGTCCTTGTGTGTGCACAGTGCACTAAGCATGCCTGACTCTAGAGTTGTAATGAATGAGCATGGTTTCTATGGCATCTCAAGAGTGAAATTCCCGTGCTCATTTGAGGAATCCTTTTCATTGGACTCTAGAGTCGGCGCCTCACAAAATTCCATGGCCTATTTGTTCTCCATCTCAAGAGATTCATCGTGAAAGATCATAGTTGTATCACGATCAAGGTCGAAAACAACAGATTCTGGGCCATCGGGAAGAGGCTCAAACTCGGTCAAGGATGATGATGATCGTTCATCTTCACAAGAGTGAAGGCTACCCTCCGAGTCGTATTCTTCCAAGGATTCTAGAACTCCCAAGAGAACGGGCTTGGATGATATGAACGGAGATGTATGCATGATCTCCTCGAGCGGGTTTTGCTCGGGAAGAGGCTTCGCTAGAAGATTTTCTAAACGAGTAGCAGTGGCAGAGCCAGTTTCCATAAGCTTTTCATCTAGGCTCCCATGAGATTCCAGAAGTTATTCTAGCGGGAGGCCTAGGAGAAGATAAAAATCGAGGATATCGTAGATGTAAAAATCTAAATGCATCTCGATTTTGTCTATGGTGATAGGATCCCCCGACTTTCAAAGTACAGTCCGGATGGACTTTTAATGTATTTGTTGCTCGGAATCAAAGGCTTGTTACCCACAAGAGTATACAAGAGGTACTCGGGTATGATCCAAACCACAGCAGCAGGGTCATGAAGAGCTTCTACGATTTTTCCCTTCATAGAACAAAGAGATGGTTGCAGAGGTTGGGCTAATCCGAATCCCTTCGGAAGCACGTTTTACCTCCTTTGACCAATCCATTGCGGCTGTATGGCGAGAAATTATATCGAGGGTCTCATAAAGACACATTAATTTCATAGGCTCCTCGTGCCTAAGATGATTCGAGGTATTTCGGATGTTTCGTAAAGGTGCATCCTCGAATCAAAAACAGAACTTCAATGGTTGAATTTCTTCTTCCCCCGATGTTCCTGGGTCGGGCGTGAGTGATATGGCTGAATCTAAGGATGTAGAAGTTGAAGGACTAGATTCAGCTGCTGGAAGATCCTCTTGGCGCGACTCGCACTCTTGTTGGATGGGTTCGTTGTGGTTGGTAGGGAATGAAGATTTTTCTAAGAGAAAATATAAGATCTCTCTTCCTTCTGTTGGAGTTATCTGAGCAAACGAACCTCCGGCGGCGATGTCAAGGTTCAGGGCAGATTCCATGCCTACGCCCGAGCAGAAGATGTTCAATGATACATCCTCGGGTGCAAGGATCGATGGACCAAGAGGGGGGGGGTGAATTGGGCCTTTTTCAAATTCTAAAGCAAGGTAAAGCAACCTTAACCTATGCAATACTAGTAGGGCACCAATTCACCAACCGGATAACTAAGCTACCTACACAAGCTAAAAGAGATAAAAACAAAGTAAAGCCTAGCAAGGTAGAGCTAAGTTATGATCTCTAAGTCAAGCTCATAAGTAAATTGCATGAAAGAAAATGCTTGAATAAAGAGAGTGGACAAGAGACGACCGGATTTTTCCCGTGGTGTCGATGTGTTGGCACACACCCCTAGTCCACGTTGTGACACTCACTAAGAGTCTTGTCACCTCCCATGTCACCGAGACTTGGGCGCTCACTAAGAGTCTCCGTTCACCATCCCGGCGTGGTGGAGCTCAAGCCACGTACAATCTTCTTCTCCGGGCTCCCACAATCCTTGGCAAGCTCCGCGAGAAACACCCCGATCACCAAGATCGCCTAGGTGATGCCAATCACCAAGAGTAACAAGCTAAGGCCTTCACTTGAGCAAGAACCGATCACCAAGAACGGATGCACACTAGCTTTTCTCTACTCAAGTCCTTAATCTTGCTTCTTGATTGATTGAAAGCACAAGTATGTGAATGATGAAGCTCAAGGTGGCTCTTGACTATGGTATGAGTGTTTGGATGTTGCCTGGTGTCAAGAGTATGCGAAATGACCCATTGGAGGGGTATATATAGGCAGCTCACACAAATAGAGCCGTTGGAGAAAAGCTGCCAGAAAACTGCGTAGCGCCGGTTAATCCGACGTACCCCCCATTGTCATCGTCGGTTTAACCGGTGAATGTAAACTGCCTCTTCTGAAAACTAGCCGTTACAACTGGGGCAGATTAACCGACATAGCATCGGTTTAACCGGTGAGTGTAGTTGTCCACTGAACCACTGAAAAATCAAGTCTCTGGACAACTGCACCGACGTTAACTCAAACCTATCGTCGGTTTAACCGGTGAGTACAACTTTTGAATTCCTCTGAAAAAACCATCTCACTGGTCAATTGCACCGACGTCTTGATTCAAACAGCGTCGGTTAATCCGGTGAATAGAACTTGAATTTCCCTGGAAAAACCAACTCTGGACCAATGCACCGACGTTAAATTCAAACACGTCGGTTTAACCGGTGTATTGAATTTGTCCAGACTCTGCTGACTTCGTTTAACCGACGTATGGAAAATTGAGAGCGTCGGTTAAACCGGTGTATAGACTTTTTCTGATTTTGTCTTTTCTGATTTGAGTCTTGAATGAAATCCAAATATTCTTGAGATATAGTTTGAGAACCACTTATTTGAACTTCTAGAAACCTGAGTGACCATAGTGTGCATCCATTTTCAAATGACCATGTCCATGCTCAAGTTACTAAGCTTTAACCCCTCTTAATAGTGCGATCACTACAAAACTATAAAACCTATACTAACCTAAGTGTCCTTCTCAACCTTGTGACACTTAGGACTAGAAAGATCCTTAGCCTTGACATAAAATTGAGTTGAATACCGAGATCGCCTTTTTGAATAATGAAATTTGAGGGGCCTCTTTTGACATATGACCAAATGAGCGATAATGATCTTTTAAGCTGCACAAACTCATTAGTCACAATAATGGTTGTCATTAATCACCGAAACATACCTTGAGGGCCTAGATGCTTACAATCTCCCCCTTTTTGGTGATTGATGACAACACAAACATAAATAACGAGAGAGCGAGAAAGATAAAACAGGATAAACACAAGCAAACTCGAAAGCAGGACCAAAGAGCTCAAAGGCTCAAACGAAATCCATAGATATGTCTCAAAGAACGGCATACTCAAGCGACAAATGTACATATCCATGAATTAACACCAAATGTGATACAAAGAAACAAAGTCCTGATAACTACGAGCTCTCTCTAGCTCTACCCTCCCCCTAACTCTGGTGCTCCCCCTAACACCTCTCCCCCTTTGGCATCAAAGCACCAAAAGGCGAGCTACGGGTCGTGCTGTCGTGGTACGGCGACGAAGCGGTCCGGGTCGTCGTCGTCGGACGGAGAACTCTCACCCTCGGTGACAGACGGAAGCTGCTGGTCTGGGTCTGAGCTCACTGGGGGAGTAACTGTCGTGGAGGCTCTCGTGCTGGCACTGCCTGGTAGAGGATCCGTAGAAGTCGTAACCGGGTCAGCAGAAGAAGTATCAATATCTGAAGAGGTGACTGCTGAGGCTGCCGGCTGCGTCGACTGTGGAAGCAGGGACTCCTCTACTGCTCCTCCCCCTGAAGGTGCTGCCTGAAGTGAGGAGGGGAGGGCGACCGACTGAACCGCTGGCGGTGAGTCCTGAAAGAGTGTGGTCGCCGGCAGTGGTGAAAAGAGCGGACGACCGGCAGACCCAAAGAGTGCTGACATCGAGAACGTGGTCTCCGGTGTCGCTGAGGTAGCTGGAGCTGCAGTAGGAGCTGGAGGAGGAGGAGCTGGTGTGACGGCAAGCTGAGGTGCTCCAACACCCTGAAGGCCTGACTGTCCTGGCTGCTGCGGGGCGAGTCCGGTGTGAGAGTAAAGCTGTGAGATCATCCCGAACATCGCCATCATCCCCTGCTGCATCTGCTGAAACTGAGCGTCTGTCCTCTGTGAAACTCTGTCGATAAGCCCGACAAAACGCTCCTCGGTCGCAGCCCGCTCTCGGGCGGCCTCTCTCTGTATAGCAGCAATCTGGGCCTCATGGGCTCTCCTGGCCTCCTCCTGAGCAAGCCTGTCCTCTCTCTGCTGGGTCACGAGCTGCTGTAGTAGTGAAGTGAGCTCGGACGGCTGAGTCACCTGAGACTCAGAGACTGTAGCAGCTGCTGAAGTCGGAGGTGCTGGCTGTCCTGAACCTCCTGCCTCGTGATCGTGACTGGCTGGGGCAGCTGAAGGAAAGTACTCAACGTCGTCGGAGGAGTCTGACTCAAGCTCAGACCAGTGAATCTCATCATCTCCCCCGGGAAGCTGTGCCTCTGCTGCTAGGAGTGCCTCATCCTCCTCTGCCACTCGTGCCTGAACCTCCGGTGACAGTCGAGCCATCGCTGCTCTATCTGCGTGTCTGCCCCTCCTCCTGTCCTGTGGAGCTGTGGGTCGGTAGACAGGGAACCTGGGAGCCTCGTCGTGACGGTAAGGAGCACTGATGGGTGACTCTGCTGGCACTATCATAGAGCATATGTAACTGATCCAGTGCGCATAGGGAAACTGTCGCACCACACCCATCCCGTCTGTGATCACATCCTCTATCTCAGCCAGAATAAAGTCAACTATGTCAAACGGCTCGTGAGTGAGGATGTGTAGAAGCAGGAGCTGCTGCAGTCCCGTAAACCCCTCTGGGTAGCCACTCCTCGGTAACAGAGTCCTCCGAAGTGCCATGTGAACAGCGTAAGCCTCTGGGGTCAGCAAGCTCGGCACTCTGGCGTAAGAGGCTGGGAACGGCTGGCGGAAACACTGAGTGATCGCCTCGTGAGAAGGAGCAATCCCGCCAACCATCGCCCTGCGGGGTGGATCTGAGTCCCCGTAAACCCTCTCGTGCAGCGAGACGTCGACCAGGTCAACTCCAAGAATACCAGCAATGGTCGCCCTCGACAAACCAAAGTCCTGCCCTCCAAACATGAAGTGTACAGCTCTGCGCTCGGGGGCTATCCAAGCTGTAGCGTAGAACACTCTGACCCAGTCCTCGATATAACGGTTCTGCTCCATCTCTAGCAGTCTAGGCAGACCTCTGAAGTGAGCAAAGTGTGCTCTCACATCTGCTCCCCCTGCGGCTGTCCTCAGTGAGACCCAGTCAAGAACCCTGTGTTGAAAGATCCGGTGGCCCCGCCTCTGGTAGGTCTCGTAGAAACTGGCCTGTAGCAAAGTCCAGAACCTCCTGTCGACTCTGCTGTCTCGGGTCACCGGGAACCAGACCTCCTCGTCAACACTCCACCTGAGTCTCTTGACCTTGGCCGCATTGGCTCGGGTCAAGTTCTGGAGCAGCACACCTGGCTCCAGACGCACAACAGTGTCCATACGGAACACTGCGCGCTCGGCCTCTAGGGCCTCGGCTCTACGAGCTGCTGCTGCTGCAGCTGTGGACCTGCGAGGCTCCTGTGGCTGGTGACCTCCTCGCGTCCTCGGTCCAGTGCGACGCTCGGTCGCTGGTGAAGTCTCTGCTGCTGGGGATGTCTGCCGAGTGCGGCCAGACCGTCGTAGAGTCGGTGACTCCTGTGTGCTCTGCCCCTGAGACTGCTCGGACTGCTCTGCCTCTGAATCTGAATCTGCAGCTGTATCTGACTGATCTGACTCTGCTGCTGCTGCTGTCGCGGCTCTGGTGGCCCTGGCACCTCTTACTCTGCCCATGCCCCTGCCTCTGCCTCTGCCTCTGCCTCTGGGGTCCTCCCTGATCTGGAACGGACGAGCGCGGCCTGATGCCTGCTCCTCGGCGGCCTTGGCCACCATCTCGGCCTTCTCGGCCTCCTTCTCTGCACGAGTCCGCTTGCGAGCGGGCTTCTCGACCACGACCTCCTTTCCCTTTCTCTTCTCGCGACCCATCTCGAACAAGCAAATTGTCGAGCACCTGGTGAGCGCTGATCGGGTGCTGCTGCGGCGTGGAACTGCGGCTGCGGCGTGGGGCTGCGGCTGCGGCGTGGTGCTGCGGCTGCGGCGTGGAGCACGGCGGCGCTTGGAGCACGGAGGCGCGCGCGGCTGGCGTGATGGCGGCGGCGGCGGCTACACGCGCAGGCGGCGGCGCAGAGCGTTTGCGCGGGCGGCGCCGGTGCGCACGGGCGGCGCTGGGCGAGCGCGAGGGCGCGGCGGCGGCGACTCGACGTGCAGGCGAGCGGCGGCGAGTGGTGGCGGCGCGGAGGGAAGGCGGCGGCGCGAGAGGAGCGAGTCGAGCGGCGGCGGCATGAAGGAGTCGTTCGAAACAGAGGCCGGCAGCGCGGGCAAGAGACATATATGACAGGCGGGCCCACGATTTTTCTTAACGCCGGTCGATCCGACGCCTAGGTTTTGATCACCGGTTGATTGCGTCGGTGTAGTTCACCCGAGGCTTCTGCAGATCTGAAACTGAACGCCGGTTGAACCGATGATGTCAAGAGTATACTCGTCGGTTGATAAATCAAAACACCGGTTGATTGCTAGGTCTGATTTGCATTTACTATCACCGGTTGATCCGATGGTCTGACTTTTGTATACGCCGGTTGAACGCCTGAAACTTGACTGAGCTGAGACAAAACTTAGTAACGCTGGTTAAACCGATGATGATGCTCCATTGAACGTCGGTTTAACCGGTGAAGCCAAAAACCCCACACTCAGCTCACTCTTCTATGCTAAGTCCAATAAACTTATAAAATTCAAATAAACTCAAGTCAATGGACTTGCATAGGCGACTTTACCCCTCAAAATAAATAGGATAGCACACTTGCTTAAATAAATTTCTTTTCAAACACAAGGAAAAGCCGCAAGAGAGACAAAACGCCAAATAAAATGTATGAGCCATGTCATAGGAATATTGAAGATAGAAAGCTTCAAACTCATCATGACATTGCTCATTAGGCAATAACGCACCTAACACTTTGCTCTTTTCACTTTTCATGAATTAAGATCTTGTATATGAAAACAAGTCTCATTTTCATCAAGTGATCTCCTTTGTGACCCTTACGCATGCAATGATGATGCAAACTACAACCACATGCGAAAGTATAGTAAACATGAAGTGCACATCTAGATGACAAGAAATGCATAACAATAAATTAAGATCTACTTGTCAAGTTTGAACCCACGGGAAGCTTCTTCATGATGAGCCTTTCTACAAGCCTAGAGGAAAAACAAGTGGACCACCACCTCTAGCTAAACCCTTGCTCATCACTATCTTACCATGGTTAGACAAGTGTCCTATATGTATGCATTTTTCTATATGACATGGCAACTTACATGACGTTTGCCGCATCTAACACATTGAGCTCATTTCTTAGCCTAACAAAGGTACTCTCGTCTAAAGGTTTTGTGAATATATCCGCCAATTGCTCCTCGGATCTCACACCTTGAAGGGAAATGTCCCCCTTGGCTTCGTGATCACGCAAGAAGTGATGGCGAATATCAATGTGCTTTGTGCGAGAGTGTTGAACTGGATTCTTGGCAATTTTTACGGCACTTTCATTGTTACAAAGGAGTGGGATCCTATCTAGTTTCACACCAAAGTCCAAAAGGGTTTGCTTCATATATAGGATTTGGGCACAACATGCACCGGCCGCTATATATTCCGCTTCCGCAGTGGACAAAGCCACGGAATTTTGCTTCTTACTCGACCAAGAAACTAGAGAACGCCCAAGCAAGTGGCAACCCCCGGAGGTACTCTTGCGATCCACACGGCTTCCGGCAAAATCCGAATCCGAGTATCCCAAGAGATCTAAACTAGCGCCTTTGGGGTACCACAAGCCTATGCTAGGAGTGTGCTTGAGATACCGAAGGATCCTATTCACAGCCGAAAGGTGTGACTCCTTTGGGTTAGCTTGAAAGCGGGCACACAAGCACACACTAAACATTATATCGGGCCTAGATGCGGTAAGGTAAAGCAAAGACCCTATCATAGAACGATAGAGGGATTGATCAATCGGTTTACCGTCCACATCCAAGTCGAGATGCCCATTTGTTGCCATGGGTGTCTTGATTGGCTTGCACTCATCCATCTTGAACTTCTTCAAGATATCTTTGGTATACTTTTCTTGATGGATGAATGTCCCTTCCTTCATTTGTTTGACTTGAAAACCAAGGAAGAAGGTCAATTCGCCAATCATGGACATCTCGAATTCCCTAGACATCATGGTAGCAAACTCATGGCTTAGCAAATCATTAGTTGAGCCAAAGATAATATCGTCAACATAAATTTGACAAATAAAAAGATCCCCGTTGACGTCTTTTGTGAACAACGTGGTGTCCACCCTCCCGATCTTGAAGCCTTGCATGATTAGGAAGTCACGAAGCCTCTCATACCAAGCCCTTGGAGCTTGTTTGAGCCCATAGAGTGCCTTGTGCAACCTATAAACATGGTTAGGATTCCTCGGATCTTCAAACCCGGGAGGTTGCTCAACATAAACAAGTTCGTTAATAACACCATTTAAGAATGCACTTTTCACATCCATTTGATACAACTTAATGTTATGATGTGAAGAGTAAGCAAGAAGGATGCGGATAGCTTCAAGTCTTGCAACCGGAGCAAAAGTTTCACCAAAATCCAAACCTTCGACTTGAGAAAACCCTTTTGCCACAAGTCTTGCTTTGTTGCGTACCACCACCCCATGTTCATCTTGCTTGTTCCGAAAGACCCACTTGGTGCCGATGATGTTCTTGTCTTTTGGAGGAGCTTCGAGAACCCAAACTTCATTGCGGGTGAAGTTGTTCAATTCTTCTTGCATGGCCATCACCCAATCCGAGTCCTCAAGCGCTTCCTCTATGCTAGTGGGTTCAATACAAGAAACAAACGAGTGATATTCGCAAAATGAAGCATGTTTAGAGCGAGTTCTTACTCCCTTTGATGGACTACCAATGATTTGACCAATTGGATGATCCTTGGAGATGCGACCATGCTTCACTAGCGGTACTTGCGTGGATGCTTGTTGGGGTGGATCATGGGTGACTTGTGCTTGTGGTGGAACGTTTTGCTCTTCTTGTTCTTGGACTTGGGGTGTTGGCGTTGGCACATCTTCTTGAGGTTGTGTATCATCTTTTTCTTGATCTTCATCCATTTGGGGCGCCGTGGAGGTGCTTGGTGTAGATGAGGAAGATCCTCCCCCTTGATCATTGTCTTCATGCACCTCTTCCGGCTTGATATCCCCAATGGACATCTTCTTCAAAGCTTCATCAATCTCCTCATCACCTACATTTTCATAGCCAACAACCTCCTCTTGGGAGCCATTAGATTCATCAAACTCCACATCACATGTTTCTTCAACTAACCCGGAGGTTTGATTGAATACTCTATATGCTTTGGAGTTTGATGCATAACCAAGAAAGAAACCTTCATCACATCTACTTTCAAACTTACCGAGCCTTTTCTTCTTATAGATGAAGCATTTGCAACCAAAGACTCGAAAGTATGATATATTTGGTTTCTTCCCGGTGATGAGCTCATATGGAGTTTTCTTGAGGAGTCGGTGAGGATATACTCGGTTGGATGCATGACACGCCGTGTTGATTGCTTCCGCCCAAAACTTCTCGGACGTGCCATAATCATCCAACATTGCTCTAGCTAGGGTGATGAGAGTCTTGTTCTTTCTTTCCACCACTCCATTTTGTTGAGGCGTGTAGGTGGCGGAAAACTCATGCTTGATGCCCTCTTCATCGCACCATTCTTCAATCTTCATGTTCTTGAACTCGGTGCCGTTGTCACTCCGGATCTTCACAATTGGGGAGTTGTACTCCCTTTGAGCTCTTCTTGCAAATGTCTTGAAGAGTTCCGGAGTTTCACCCTTATCACCTAGAAACATAACCCAAGTGTAACGTGAAAAATCATCAACAATTACTAGGCAATAGAGGTTACCACCAATGCTCTTGTATGTAGTTGGACCAAAGAGATCCATGTGAAGTAGCTCGAGCGGCTTGGAGGTAGACAACATCGTCTTGATGGGATGATGTGTTGCAACTTGCTTCCCGGCTTGACATGCTTTACATAGCTTGTTCTTGTCAAAGGTGACGTCCTTCAAGCCGGTGATCATCCCTCTCTTGTGGGCTTTCTTGAGGTTGCTCATGCCAATATGAGCAATTCTTCTATGCCAAAGCCACCCAAGAGAAGACTTGGTGAAGAGGCATGTCATGGTGCTTGTTTGCTTTGAAGAGAAATCCACCAAGTAAATGTTGCCATGCCTAAACCCCGTGAATACCAATGACTTGTCTTTTTCATGAGTTACTACAACACCATTCTTGTCAAAGGCACACGTTAGTCCAAGATCACACAATTGAGCAATTGAAATAAGATTAAAACTAAGTGCTTCTACAAACAAAACATTAGAAATAGATAAATCTTTAGAAATTGCTATTCTACCCAAACCTAAAACTTTTCCCCTTGAGTTATCACCATAGGTGACGTGTTCATGATCGCCGGGGTCTTCAAGGGAGGTGAACATGCTATCATTGCCGGTCATGTGTTGAGAGCAACCGCTATCAAGTACCCAATGTTTTCCACCGGCTTTGTAGTTCACCTACACACAT
Organism: Panicum virgatum; assembly: GCF_016808335.1. Classification (NCBI taxonomy): domain Eukaryota; kingdom Viridiplantae; phylum Streptophyta; class Magnoliopsida; order Poales; family Poaceae; genus Panicum; species Panicum virgatum. The sequence continues at coordinate 29,958,468 of NC_053137.1, forward strand.
GAGAATTCACTTTTGAGTTTTAGGAACCCAAACAAGCTTTGGGCCTTGCACATGTGTGACAAGAGCTTTTGGGACCCAAAGTTGCTTGGGGAGCTTCTTCTTTGACTCCTTAGTGAGTTTGCCAATGAATTTGGCCTTCACCTTGCCCTTCACTTTACTCAAGAGAAAATGGTTATTTTCAAACATTGAAGAGTAATTCTTGGGTAATTTAGGAAGAGGACGTGATGGTAAAGTGCACTCCCTAGTGTGGTGCCCGGTGACTTGGCAATGTTGGCAATATGATCCAACTTCCTTGATGAAGCTAATCTTGATCTCCGGAGAAGGAGTAGTGCCTTGATTTGGCTCCGGAAATGAACCAAGACCTCTCTTGCCATAGTCACGTGCATTGTTGAAGAGAATTTCCTTGTGGATGTATTCTCCTCTTGAGAGCTTCTCCACACTACTCTTGAGGCTTGCCACTTGATCCATCAATTCCTTTTCCCTAGAAGGTGTAAGCTCGGGCAAAGCATTAGTAGCATTTGCATTAATGAGTAGGTCATCACATGAAGTAGAAGCATTGACCTTCTCAATAGTTTCATGAGCAAAGTTCTCAAGACTTGGGTCAATTGCTTCATAGGCAAATTCAAGTTCTTGATACTTGTGAGCCAACTCCCTATGCTCTTGTTTAAGCTTTTTGTGGCTCTCTTCAACTTGCTTAGCAAGTACAAGTGACTCATTGTGCTTTTTGAGCAAGTCATTGTACTTGCCAAGCAAATCGGAGTGGGCAAGCTCTAACTTGGCACGAGTGCTCTCAAGAACATTGACTTTGCCCTTTTCCCTCTTGATGACGGATGTATACTCATTAATGAGATTAGCAAACTCATTAGGGTCAAGCTCATCATCACTATCATTTTCACTCTCACATACCTTAGAGTTACCTTTGGCCATGAGGCACATTGGAGGTGGAGGTAGTGATGGTTCTTCATTTGTGAGAGCGATAGTGACTATGTCTTCTTCATCACTTGATTCTTCGCTTGATGAGACATCGGTCACCCACTCTTGCTTTTCCACCAAGAAGCTTCTCTTGGTGTTGCCCCTTTTCTTTGGGAAGAGCTTGGTCTTTTTGTCATGGCTCTTCTTCTTCTCAAGCTTCTTGTTCTTGTTTTTCTTCTCATCTTCTTCATCATCGCTTGAATCATGGCGATGTTAGCCTTTGTTATCCTTCTTTCTCTTGTCCGGCTTGGGGCAATCGGGAGAGATGTGTCCTTTTTCCCCACAATTGTAGTATGTTTTGTACTTGACATCTTCCCTATACCGGAACATCCTTCTTTTGGGGTCAAAGTTGTAACCCTTCTTTTTTATCTTGTCGCTCAAGCGTGTGAACTTTCTCATCATGAGAGCAAGTTCCCCATCTTCTTCATTATCGGATGAGCTTTCATGATGATCTTCTTCTTCATTGCTTGAGCTAGATTCTTGCTTGATCATCTTGAGCTTGCGGTGCTTGTTGACCTTGGTTTTGAGAGCAATTGATTTGCTTGTTGTTGGCTCTTCTGTCATACCAAGGATACTCATTTCATGAGCGCGAATTTCGCCCACAAGCTCTCCCACTTCCATTGTATCAAGATTCTCCTTTTGAAGCATAGCATTGATAATGTTGTACTTGGGCTTCGGAAGGAGCATGAGAATCTTGCGGTTGATGGAGCCACTGTCAATTTTGGAAACTTCAAGAGCATTAATGTCCTTGACAATGACATTCAAGCGGGAATACATATCATTGCAATTTTCATGAGCAAGCATTTTAAAAGAATCATATTTAGCTCTAAACAAGTGATATTTTTGTTCACGGACTTTTGTGGAGCCTTCATGAATTTCAATTAGCTCTTTCCATATATCACTTGCTAAGTCCATGCCATTTACTCTAGCAAAGACTTCCTCACTAATGGCTTCGAAAATTGCATTTCTAGCCTTTGCATTCCATTTTAATTGCTCGGCGGTGGGAGTTCCGGTGAATCCGGTCTTAGTGGCCAACCACACTTCGGGGGCAATCGCATCAAGGTATGCGGCCATGCGAACTTTCCAATAGGCAAAGTTCTTGCCCTCGAAGTGAGGCGGCGAACCACCCATCTTGGCCATAGCTCTAGGCGGTGAAGCCTAATGATCCAAATGAGCAACGAGGCTCTGATACCAATTGTAAGGATCGATGGACCAAGAGGGGGGGGGGGTGAATTGGGCCTTTTTCAAATTCTAAAGCAAGGTAAAGCAACCTTAACCTATGCAATACTAGTAGGGCACCAATTCACCAACCGGATAACTAAGCTACCTACACAAGCTAAAAGAGATAAAAACAAAGTAAAGCCTAGCAAGGTAGAGCTAAGTTATGATCTCTAAGTCAAGCTCATAAGTAAATTGCATGAAAGAAAATGCTTGAATAAAGAGAGTGGACAAGAGACGACCGGATTTTTCCCGTGGTGTCGATGTGTTGGCACACACCCCTAGTCCACGTTGTGACACTCACTAAGAGTCTTGTCACCTCCCATGTCACCGAGACTTGGGCGCTCACTAAGAGTCTCCGTTCACCATCCCGGCGTGGTGGAGCTCAAGCCACGTACAATCTTCTTCTCCGGGCTCCCACAATCCTTGGCAAGCTCCGCGAGAAACACCCCGATCACCAAGATCGCCTAGGTGATGCCAATCACCAAGAGTAACAAGCTAAGGCCTTCACTTGAGCAAGAACCGATCACCAAGAACGGATGCACACTAGCTTTTCTCTACTCAAGTCCTTAATCTTGCTTCTTGATTGATTGAAAGCACAAGTATGTGAATGATGAAGCTCAAGGTGGCTCTTGACTATGGTATGAGTGTTTGGATGTTGCCTGGTGTCAAGAGTATGCGAAATGACCCATTGGAGGGGTATATATAGGCAGCTCACACAAATAGAGCCGTTGGAGAAAAGCTGCCAGAAAACTGCGTAGCGCCGGTTAATCCGACGTACCCGCCATTGTCATCGTCGGTTTAACCGGTGAATGTAAACTGCCTCTTCTGAAAACTAGCCGTTACAACTGGGGCAGATTAACCGACGTAGCATCGGTTTAACCGGTGAGTGTAGTTGTCCACTGAACCACTGAAAAATCAAGTCTCTGGACAACTGCACCGACGTTAACTCAAACCTATCGTCGGTTTAACCGGTGAGTACAACTTTTGAATTCCTCTGAAAAAACCATCTCACTGGTCAATTGCACCGACGTCTTGATTCAAACAGCGTCGGTTAATCCGGTGAATAGAACTTGAATTTCCCTGGAAAAACCAACTCTGGACCAATGCACCGACGTTCAATTCAAACACGTCGGTTTAACCGGTGTATTGAATTTGTCCAGACTCTGCTGACTTCGTTTAACCGACGTATGGAAAATTGAGAGCGTCGGTTAAACCGGTGTATAGATTTTTTCTGATTTTGTCTTTTCTGATTTGAGTCTTGAATGAAATCCAAATATTCTTGAGATATAGTTTGAGAACCACTTATTTGAACTTCTAGAAACCTGAGTGACCATAGTGTGCATCCATTTTCAAATGACCATGTCCATGCTCAAGTTACTAAGCTTTAACCCCTCTTAATAGTGCGATCACTACAAAACTATAAAACCTATACTAACCTAAGTGTCCTTCTCAACCTTGTGACACTTAGGACTAGAAAGATCCTTAGCCTTGACATAAAATTGAGTTGAATACCGAGATCGCCTTTTTGAATAATGAAATTTGAGGGGCCTCTTTTGACATATGACCAAATGAGCGATAATGATCTTTTAAGCTGCACAAACTCATTAGTCACAATAATGGTTGTCATTAATCACCGAAACATACCTTGAGGGCCTAGATGCTTACATCGGGTAAAGACAAGTCTGGGCTAGACACCAAAAGGCGTAAGAATCTAGATCAAGCTACACCTTTGGACTCCTCTAATTGTTTGAAGTCAAGGATATCTGTCGGTAGGGAGTTTATGCGTTTAACGCGAGAGAACGAGTGACAGAAGTCAACTCGAAGCTCTTTCCAACTACCGCACATACTTCCTACCGTGCGGGTGTACCATTGCTCCGCCCTCTCTGTGAGAGAGAAAGAAAACAACTTCCACCACAAGGCCTCCTGTGTCATGCCTGGGATTACCAAGCTCGAACACAGTTTCTCAAACACTTTCAAATGATCGCAAGGATCTTCACTAATCGCTCCAGAGAAGGGTCGATTTCGAACCATGGCTTTCAAGGCAGGGCGGGGTTCACTGCTTGCCGAAATAAATGGATTCGATGAGGATGGTGGCTTCTAGAACTTGCCCTTGGGATTAGAGAGCCGTGAAAAGGATGGCTGCTCCATGGGTAGCAGGGGTAAAGGTAGAATTGAAGAAAAAGAAAAAGATACGAGAACGACTGAGTCAGAAGATAATGTAGCTGTCGTTCCCCGACAACGGTGCCAAAAAGCTTGTTGGCACTTTGTAACGTCATGTATAAAATCCACAAGTGCATGGATACCGCTGTAGCTTTCATCCAAGAGTATTCCAGGGTATCGTATCCACTGAGAAACGTGAGTACACTATCTACGGGTTCAGGCTCGTCGAAGGACACACACTGGTGTAGGAGGATAGGACAGAGAGGACTTTCTAAGACCTAGAATCTATGGTTAGAAGAAGAGATCACGTCGTTGTTATACTTCGAGCAACTGGTTTCGATCGGCTTATACAAGCCGATAGCTCCAATAGTATGTGCTCTGTCTGATATACGAACATGGAGGATTACTAGGGCTCGAACAGGGCTGTCACCACCTGCCAGCTATCTGTACAAACCGTGGGACTATCAGACAACTGAGTGGTATAGTCCAGCCTAGACATACGTCTACGCTATTCTCTACTAACTCTAGAGGCGATCAGGGTTATCCTTTTCTATCCGGAGCCCAACTCTAGAGTCAAATGCTACTCTCTAAGCATACACATAAACTTATATAAGGCAGAGATGATAACTTGCAATCACTAATTCTAAATAAGAAAGTCTCGAACACTTACAACCGAATAAGCATCCGTCGAGGTACAAGCGGAGAAGAGTGCCGACAAGCCCGGCACATCCCCCGACTCTCCCTCACTCTCTTGTAGAGGTACAAATTAGAGAAGAGCGTCGTCACCGGCGCCCCTCCTAAGTACCTCTACCCTCTCTCCTACACTAAACGCAAGCTAGAGGAGCTCTTTACTTGGAGGTGAGTGATGTGTGTAGTGTGTGAGTGTGTTCTCGTTTGCACCCCCTCCCCTTGTATTTATAGGAGGGAACCACCCTCATCTCGCTCGGGAATGAAGCCAAACCACCATAGGTAGCCAACCATGCGACGCCACATGTCATAGAGAGTCGGTGGGGCCCGTGGACCGCCACCACATGGTCGGCCGACCGTGGGCTAGGCTTGTTTGGCCCGGTCTTTGGTCAGAAGGCTGCTAGGTGGGCCCCCATGTCATATATATATGGGTAAGGGCCTGTCTTAAGTTGGTTTGATAGCTTGTTCTGATGGTCGGGCTTGTATCTTGATGCTTGAAGCCTGTTTTACCTGCATTTCTGCCCGAATTCCAATATAGTAATATTTCTAAGAGGAAACATGGAATTGGCTCTTTCTGGATAACATCAGCAGGTATGAGACTTCATTCTCATGATTTTAGGCTCAAGATGATGCTTGAAATGAGTCGTTAGCGAGCATCAACAAGCAGCCATCCTTTTCACGGCTCTCTAACCCCCAAGGGCAAGTTCTGGAAGCCATCATCCTCATTGAATCCATTTCTTTCGGCAAGCAGTGAACCCCACCCTGCCTTCAAAGCCATGGTTCAAAATCGACCCTTCTCTGGAACAATTAGTGAAGATCCCTGCGATCATTTGAAAGTGTTAGAAGAACTGTGTTCGAGCTTGGTAATCCCAGGCATGACACAGGATTCCGTGCGGTGGAAGTTGTTTCCTTTTTCTATCACAGAGAGGGCAGAGCAATGGTACACCTGCATGATAGGAAGTTTGTGCGGTAATTGGAAAGAGCTTCGAGCTGACTTTTTTCACTCATTCTCTCGCGATAAACGCATAAACTCCCTACCGATAGATATCCTCGGCTTCAAGCAATTAAAGAAGGAGTCCATATGTGTAGCTTGGGCTAGATTCTTACGCCTTTTGGCGTCTAGCCCAGACTTGTCTCTACCCGAGGATGTATCATTGAATATCTTCTGCTCCGGTTTAGGCATGAAATCTACCCTGAACCTCGACATCGCCGCTAGAGGTTCGTTTGCTCAGATTTCTCCAACGGAAGGAAGAGAGATCTTAGAAAACTCTTCATTCCCTACCAACCACAACGAACCCATCCAACAAGAGTGCGAGTCGCGCCAAGAGGATCTTCCAGCAGTTGAATCCAGTCCTTCAACTTCTACATCCTTATATTCGGCCATAGAACTCACACCCGACCCAGGAACATCGGGGGAAGAAGAAATTCAACCTCTAAAGTCCTGTTTTCGATTCGAGGATGAACCTTTAAGAAACATCTGAAACATCTCGAATCATCTTAGGCACGAGGAGCTTATGAAATCGATGTGTCTTTATGAGACCCTCGATGAAATTTCCTGCCATACACCCGCAATGGATTGGTCAAAGGAGGCAAAGCGTGCTTCTGAAGCAATTCAGATCAGCCATACCTCTGCAACCATCACTTGTTCTATGAAGGGAAATATCGTAGAAGCTCTTCATGACCCTACTGCTGAGGTTTGCATCATGCCCGAGTGCCTATTGGATACTCTTGTGGGTAACAAGCCTTTAGCCCCGACCGATAAATATTTTAAAAGTCCATTCGGACTGTACTTTGAATGTCGGGGGATTGCAAGGGACGTGCCTATTATCATAGACAAAATCGAGGTGCGTTTAGATTTTCACATCTATGACATCGTTGATTTTGATCTTCTCATAGGCCTCCCGTTAGAAAAACTTCTGGCATCTCATGGATCATACTTGATAGTTTCGTGCATTTTTTGCCCAAATTCACATGCACAAATTCTCAGACCAGCATCTATGGAATTTGTCAATAAATAACCCTATGTTAACATTTATTCATTTCGATGCTCAACTTTTGCACGATAGTTGATGCTTGAAATGAGTCGTTAGCAAGCATCAACAAACCTATATAAATCTTTGTGCTCCTTGCACCATCGCATTCCTGATCTCGGCGAGTCCCTGCCTACAATCAACTACTCCGGAGATACCAGTAGTAGGCTTGGCGATTAAACACCGACAGATGGCATGCCCGTTGAGGGAGTGTTTTGCTACGGCCAGACGGCCTCGCCCCATCTCAATCCCGAGCGTAATGGAGTTATGGTAGGATGGTCATGATGACGGCGTGCGGGATGGCACCAAATGATGCCCTCTCTTGTCTCCCATCCGGGAGGACGATAGGTGGCACAGTTTGTACTGTGACTCTGTCAGCGGGTCATGTTACGCATGCGAATGGGGCATGCGGCGGGAGTGGGCAAGGCGTACGGCGGGAGTGTGCTGGCTTTGACTAATGCGCCCGCTCTGCCGAGCGGGGCTCCACATGCACCTGAGTTAGGCCGCATGGTACGGATCGAGCCTGCCTGATCCCCGGTCCGGAGGCTGCCACGTGGCCCTCTGTGCAGGGTCGGGGACCTCGCGGGCCGGCTCTCGATCGGCGACTTCGCTGGTGTTTCGTGGGTTTGTTTGGGAAAGCTCAACAAAGTTCTAGGTTAACACTATTGTTGTGGTTCCATTGGGGACCCCCGGTCCCTGACCCCATCACGCGTGACAAAACAACATCTCATATCATCACAAAAATGGTGCACCACAAATAACTTGCTTACTTTAGAAAAATAATATATTACCTCTTTTTTTCTTAAAATAATATGTGTGCAATCCTAGGCAGGGAAAAAGGGGATATATTTTTTCTTAAAAAACCTTGATGGAGTGTTGGCAAGGGAAGAAAAAAAAGAGAACATCATTCTAGAAAAGGGCCAAAAGAAAAAAAATGTGGCAAGAATGATTCAAACCCGTGAACTCGTAGGTGGGATGAGTGTGCTTTACCACTGCGGTAGTAGTGCGCATGTGTTGTGTTTTGGCATAATTTCATCTTTATCATATACTAGGAAAAAGAAAAAATAGATTGCAAAGGGGCATGTATGGAGTTTTGGCATAATTTCATTTTGTCATATTCTAGGAAAAATAAAACATAAAAAAAGATTGCAAAGGAGCTAAAAGAAAGTTAAAAAACCAAACTAAAAGGTTTGGCCCAAGGATCAAACCTGCAATCTCAAGTTGAAAAGTGCTACACTTACCATTGAGATACTTGGTCTTTTGTTCTTCATCCTTATTTTATTCAACCAACATGGCCAGGCCACCATCCGGGGGTTTTTCTTGACCATTGCAACTTTGGTTTGCTCTCTACTCATTTCAGTTGAAATCTTTTCTACTGCATTTCCTAGCATCATTCCTAGCACAAGCTAATTGTTGGTATTTTGTGACGTCACGAATAAAGCCGCATGCGCATGGACTGTCGGTGTTTAACTGCCAAGCCAACTGAGCTATATCCCTCAGGTGATTGATTGTAGGCAATACACGCCGAGATTAGAACGCGATGGTGCAAGAAACACAAAGCTTTAGACAGGTTCGGGCCGCCGAGAGTGTAATACCCTACATCATGTGTGGTAGCTTGTATTGCCTTAGATGTAAATGATTGTATGGGTTGTATTTTGGAGGGGTCCCTGTCGACCCTTATATAGTTTGGGGACATGGTTATATGGAAATTCTAGCCGAATACTAGCAGAAAGTCCTACTCGCACATACAAGAGGACAAGGTATATGCCATGCACTATCCCTAATTCTAGAATATTCTGCGTCTATGAGCACACTACTACAAAATTCTTAACGGAGGAGGGCGAAAAGGCATAACTGAGGCAGTTTTTGCAACTGCCTTGGTCGCAAGGCCTCGGTTAATCCATGCATTAACCGAGGCGGTTTCCATGCCCACCTTGGTTAATGGATTAATCGAGGCGGTTTTTTATAATGTAACCGCCTCGGTTAATCAAAAAAAATTAAAAAAACAAAATCCCAGCTGAGCCCATCGAGGGCCTGTCGTGCCCATTCGCCGCCGCTGTGTCCAGGCACTGCACCACCGCATCCCGGCACCGCCGGATCTGGCACTGCCGCAGCCGGATCCGGCTCCGCCAAGCCGCTGCATTCGCAGAGGACCGCCACGCCTGTGCCATGGGGGAGGAGGGCGAGGATGGGCCCTCCCCGCCGCTAGTCCGCTGCGACGAGGCCGTGAGAGAGGGAGGCAAGGCCGGGTCCTCCCTGTCGCTGGTACGCCGCGCCGAGGCCGTGGGGGAGAAGGGTGAGCCGAGCCCTCCGCGTCGCGCGATCCTCGATCCGCCCCGCCCGCACCTTGCTCCGCCTTGATCTGCATCTGCTTGGAGGAAGAGGAGTGGAAGGAGAGCGGCACAGGGATGGGAGGGAGAGGGTGAGGGGGAGAAGTGACATAGCTGAAACACTATGTCATCATATATATATTCAGTGGGGAATATCGGGCCGAGATGGGTTGTCCGGGCTCCGAGATGGGCCAGCATTATCTGAGGCGGGCCTTATAGCGTCCCCGCCTTGGTTAATGTATTAACCAAGGCATTTGATTTAAAACAACCGCCTTGGTTACTGTCTATTAACTGAGGTGGACATTTTAAGGCGTCCGCCTCGGTTAATTGATTTTGCGAGACGGTTTTTTTTTAACCTCCTCAGTTAATAAAAGATGACCGTCTCAGTCAATCACAAGCATTAACTGAGGCAGTTCGAAATCATGCCCGCTTCCGAGGCCTTTATTAAAGGTCGCGGTGAATGAGATTTTGTTGTAGTGGCATCCTGCCATCTCGGGTCTAACAAGCCCCCGAGCTCTTCACAGTAGAGTACTGCAGGTGTCGAGTACTTCTGAAGGCATCTTTGAGTGATTGTAGAATCCGTCGAGTGCTTCGAGTAGTCTTTCGAGTACTTCCTGGCTTCATCGAGGCTATGAGGTGCTCAAGCCCCGAATCATTATCTTTTATATAGTGCGCGATAAACTCGCGGTCCATATGGAGTAGCCCCCGAGCCTTAGGTTGAATCAAAGAATCATATTGAGAGTCAAATCAGTCCTCAAAAATCTTCCATATATTGTCTTTTAAATGTCTTTGAAAAATAAACCATTTATGCCACATATCCCGCAGCCCCGAGCCTTGAATCCAAATTTTGGAATGAAGGATCCATTGTCGTGGCATGCAATGTACAAATTTATTTTTATGGTAGAAACAGAAAAAAATGATTTTGAACTCCGAATCCCTCTTTTTTGCAATATGATCCGAATCCCTCAAAAATAAATCATAACAGGTGCATAACTCTTCAACTTCCATGTATTTACGAAAATGCCATCCGCCGGTTTATTTAACCCCTTGGTAAAAGTTAGGGTTTTCACTCTTGCCCATTCTTAGTCGCATCCACCATTTCGAGATCTGCTCATTCAAGAAACTTTTGTGCTCAGGCTACTTCGTTCCTCAGCACAAATCCATGAACCCCTAGGTGTATGCGCGAGAAGCGATTGGCAACCATCCGAATGGCACCCAAGAAAGCAGCGAGTAAGGGAAAGGGCAGAGCGGGCAGAACCAGCGAGGCAACGATTGATGACGGATGGAGTGCAAGTAAGTGTCCCAAATCCCATATCCCATCCCTTGTCGACGAGTGCATCCTACAGTCGCAGGAAGTATCCCAATAGCGATTTGCTCTAGGACAGATCCGCCCATATGAAGAAACCAAAGGAACCATCATTTTTACCGCTTTTATTGAGCTTGGTTTTGCAATTCCCACGAGCGACTTCTTTCATGGTCTTCATTTCCACTAGGGGATCCAAGCACATCACTTAACCTAAAACTCAATTCTCCATATTTTGATCTTTTCGCATTTGTGTGAGGCCTTTTTGGGGATCAAACCCCATTTCGACCTTTTCCAGCATCTCACCTGAAACCCCAACCTAGTGCCAATAACATAGCCAAAGTTGGAGGAGCAGGCTTGCAGTTGCGTCAAGGGATGGATAAGAAATATATTTCATATGATCTGTCCAAGAAGGTGATTGATTGGAAAACTGGCTGGTTCTATCTCGAAAATCATACTCCAAAATTACCAAGGAGAACCCCAGGAACCCCAAGAATCCGTCTAGAGTGAAACTCTTCTGGTCGGAATTTGAGTCAAATACACAAACTCCTAGAGGCTATAAACCATTTGAAGAAGGAACTTTCGACTAGAGCGTCTGTTGTTGATGGGTCCACGGACCCGGGGCCCCAACGGGACCACAATAATAACAAAATTAGGCATTACCACAAGCCGCATTGCTGGACTGCCATGTATAGCCTTGCCCCGGGCAAATGCGCCTTGCAGATGGCCACACCTGCTAGTCTCCCGACCTCGCTAATAGGTCCACGTGGTAGCCTCCCGACCATAGCCCCGGCAGGCTTGGTCTGCACACCAAGTCCAATCACGGGTACATACGGAGCGCTGCACCGATGGGAGTGGACGCCTGGGTCAAATGGGGCAGTATCCATTGTGCGCATTGCCCACGCGTACAGCAGGGTACCCTAACGCAGGCACAATGGTAGTTGTACTGCCTACTCGTCCTCTAGAATGGGAGACGGGAGAGGCTGTCAACTCATGCCACTCCGCACGCTGTCATCATGGCAACTCTGCCACCACTCCATTACGCTAGCAGTGTGACAGGGCAAGGATCTCCATAGGCCAAAGGACATCCCCTCAACGGGAATACCACGTCCAACGAAAAAGGCAATGCCGAGCAGGACACCAGGCATCATTAGGGAAATTCGGAGGAACCGATGACTGTACCTCCAACTGAAAATGAAGACTCCCTCGACTGACCGATAAATGACAACAGAGCGATGACCCGTCATCCAGAAGCCTAGTCGGCAACCACCTCCACGCCCCTGACTGGTTGCGTGGACCGTGCCGACTGACCAAGCCAGAAGACTTCCTCCTCAATGTTTACAGTCCTTAAATGCTAAAATTGGCCGTCAACTCTTGCAAAGATCAGTGCCAAAACAAACGCCAAACTAGAATTAGGACATCGATACTAATCATTTCAACAAGTTTTGGTGAATCACTGTTTACAGGAAGCCATGTCTACATACGGGGTAAAACCGTGCTAAAACAAAGGGAAAAGTACACATTAGAGCATACACGCGAGCACGAGAATTAGAGGGCCCACATCCTGAAGCAAATCAGCCCAAGCCCGGAAGAAAAGACACTTCCGACAAACACAGCGGCACACACATGGATCCTAGGACCCAAATGACATGCTATCCCAACATATCTTCTGGCGAGCACCCAGAAATCTACATGAGGACCCCCACAAGGAGTGTGTCCACTGAAGATGGGCCCAAATGGCCTCTGTAAGGGTGTGGTCGACCCCTAGGGCCGGTTGATCCCCCACTGGGCCCGATCAGGCCCAACTTTTACTGGGACACTCCCACTGCTTCCCTATGCCTATCCCGGATGGAGATAGTACCACCTCGCGAGTCTAACCATGGACCTACCCTTGGAGAGCCTCCATTCTTGTGACGGATGCTCTAGTAGAGGGCCCCTAATGAAGACGGGTAAAGCATGATCGGCGCTAGAGCAGTAGTTGAAGGATTAGATGTGGTGTCTAGGCCCTAGACTACCTTTGTTTACTCCAAGCCCACGGTGTTACTAGAGTAGACGGTAGATGGTGACAGCCCTGTCCATTCGCTATGGAGATAATCTGTGTGGTTAGTGCACTCCCCGATGTTCGGACATGGTAGTTGTTGACGCTCGCTAACGACTCATTTCAAGTGTCACTTGGAGCCTAAAATCATGAGAATAAAGTCTCATACCTGCCTTTGTTATCCAGAAAGGGCCAATTCCATATTTCCTCTTAGAAATATTACTATATTGGAATTCAGGCAGAAATGCAGGTAAAACAGGCTTCAAGCATCAAGATACAAACCCAACCATCAGAACAAGCCATCAGCTCCTGCATGAGCGTATGAAAAATGAGTGTCAACACTAGTGGTTGTTGACGGTCACTAATGACCCATTTTGACTGTCAACTATTGTGCAAAAGTCGAGCATCAGAAGAAATAAATGTTAGCATAGGATGATTATTTGATGAATTCCACCGATGCTGGTCTGAGAATGTGTGCAGATGAATTTGGGCCAAAACTGCATGTAACGAGCATATTATCCAAGGCCTAAATTCCTAGGCCAAGCACAAGCAAGCCCAGGGGCCAAAATGGGCCTGTTTGGTAGCTCACACAAGAAGGAGACTCATCCCACACGCGTGACACGTCATCGATCCGAAGCAATTCCACCTCGATCAATCAGACGCAAGCACGAGGATCAAAGGGTCCACATGGTAGCCATGCATAAGGAGGAAACTTGGCACCCACTCTTCCTTGCATGAGGGGTCCACATGTCAATCACCTAGCCAAAGGAGAGGCTGGTGGGCCACTGGGCCTGGTCGGCCAACCACCGTGGTCGGCCAATGGCCCAATGGGCCCCACCGCCTCAAGCTTCCACGTGTCACTTCCCTATTGACTCTAGAAGGCAGTTTGAGGAGGATTGGCTGCATTCCCTGGGTGGCTCCCTCCTATAAATACAAGGGGAGGGGGTGAGAATAGGAACACACTCTACACAACACATTTCACTCTCATATTGAGTTCCTACTTGAGTTGAGGATTGTCTTAGGGAGTATAGGTACTCAGGAGGGGAGCCAGTAACGGCGCTCTTCTCTAATTTGTACCTCTACAAGAGAGTGAAGGTGAGTCGGGGTATGTGCCGGGCTTGTCGGCGCTCTTCTCCGCTTGTACCACGACGGATGCTTATTCGGCTGTAAGTGTTTTAGACTTCCTTATTTAGAATTAGAGTTTAGATTGCAAGTTATCATCTCTGCCTTATATTACATGAGTGTATGCTTAGAGAGTAGCATTTGGCTGTAGAGTTGGGCTTCGGATAGAAAAAGATAACCTTGTACGCCTCTATAGTTGGTAGGGAATAGCGTAGATGTGGTGTCTATGCTGGACTATACTACTCTGTTGTCCGATAGCCCCACGGTTTGTAGAGGTAGCCGGCATGTGGTGACAGCCCTATTCGAGCCCTAGTAATCCTCCATGTTCGGATATTGGACAGAGCACGTATTATTGGAACTATCGGCTTCTATAAGCCGGTCGAAACCAGTAACTCGAAGTATAACGGCGACATGATCTCTTCTTCTAAACATAGATTCTAAAGGAAGTCCTCTCTATCCTATCCTCCTACAACAGTGTGTGTGTCCTTGGACTGTCTGAACCCGTAGATAGTGTACTCACGTTCCTAGTGGAAACGATACCCTGGAATACTCTTGGGTGAAAACTACAACGGTATCCGTGCGCTTACGGATTTTATTCGTGACGTTACAATACCAACAAGCTTTCTGGTGCCGTTGCCGGGGAATGGTAGCTACATTATTTGCGGACTCAGTCATCCTCGTATCTTTTCCTTTTCTTTCCTTCTACCTCAACCCTCGCTACCCATGGAGCAGCTATCCTTTCCACAGCTCTCTATCCCAACGGGCGAGTTCTGGAAGCCATCATCCTCTTCGAACCCATTTCTTTCGGCAAATGGTGAACCCCGTACTGCCTTCAAAGCCATGGTTCGAACTCGACTCTTTTCAGGAATGATTAGTGAAGATCCTTGTGATCATTTGAGGGTGTTCGAGGGACTGTGCTCAGGCTTGGTAATCCAAGGGATGACACAGGAGACCGTGCGGTAGAAGTTGTTTCCTTTCTCTCTGACAGAGAGGGCGGAACAATGGTACACCTGCACAGTAGGAAGTATGTGTGGTAATTGGAAAGAGCTTCGGGCTGACTTTTGTCACTCGTTCTCTTGCAATAAACGCATAAACTCCCTACCAATAGATACCCTCGACTTCAAGCAATTAGAGGAGGACTCCATAGGTGCAGCTTGGGCTAGATTCTTACGCCTTTTTGCGTCTAGCCCAGACTTGTCTCTACCTGAGGATGTATCATTGAACATCTTCTGCTCGAGTTTAGGCATGGAATCTGCCCTCAAACTCGACATTGCCGCCAGAGGTTCGTTTGATCAAAAAACTCCAATTGAAGGAAGAGAGATCTTAGATTTTCTCTTAGAAAACCCTTCATTCCCCACCAACCACAATGAACCCATCCAACAAGACTACGAGTCGCGCCAAGAGGAGCTTCCAACAGCTGAATCCAGTCCTTCAACTTCTACATCCTTAGATTCAGCCATAGAACTCACACCCGACCCAGGAACAACGGAGGAAGAAGAAATTCAACCTTCGAAGTCCTGTTTTTGATTCGAGGATGAACCTTTAGGAAACATTTGAAACACCTCAAATCATCTTAAACACGAGAAGCCTATGACATCGATGTGTCTTTATGAGACCCTCGATATAATTTTCCGCCATACACCAGCAATTGATTGGTCAAAGGAGGCAAAGCGTGCTTTCGAAGCGATTCGGATTAGCTCAACCTCTGCAACCATCACTTGTTCTATAAAGGGAAAAATCGTAGAAGCTCTTCATGACCCTGCTGTTGAGGTTTGCATCTTACCCGAGTGCCTTTTGGATACTCTTGTGGGTATCGCCTACTCTTCATGACAAGCCTTTAACCCCGACCGACAAATACTTTAAAAGTCCATCCGGACTGTACTTTGAATGTCGGGGGATTGCAAGGGACATGCCTATCACCATAGACAAAATTGAGGTGCATTTAAATTTTACATCTATGATATCCTCGATTTTGATCTTCTCCTAGGCCTCCTGCTAGAAAAACTTCTGGCGTCTCATGGGAGCCTAGATGAAAAGCTTAGGGAAACCGGCTCGGCCACTGCTACTCCTCATCTAGAAAATCTTCTAGCCAAGCCTCTTCTCGAGCAAAACGCGCTCGAGGAGATGATGCATACATCTCCGTTCATACCATCCGAGCCTGTTCTCTTGGGAGTTCTAGAATCCTCTGAAGAATACGACTTAGAAGGTAGCCTTCACTTTTGTGAAGATGAACGATCATCACCATCCTTGACCTAGTTTGAGCCTGTTCCCGATGGCCTAGAATATGTTGTTCTCGACCTTGATCGAGATACAACTATGATCTTTCACGATGAACCTCTTGAGATGGAGAATCAATGGGCCAAGGAATCTTGTGAGGCGCCGATTCTGGAGTCCAATGAAAAGGATTCCACAATTGAGCATAGGAGTTTTACTCTTGACATACCACAAAAACCATGCTCATTCAATGCAACTCTTGAGTCAGCCACGCTTAGTGCAACGTGCACACACAAGGACTACAGCCATCCGATAGTCCTCTTCTGCAAAATCTTCAGGTGGTTGGTTGTAGATGTATATGTTTATCGTAAACATTGCATATTTCGTGGGTGCACCGTGGCACTAACCTTATAGCTAGCTTCAACAATTGGTGGTGAAACAATGACCCATCACCAATGATGGCTGCAAGAGTTATCATGGTTGAGCTTATGACCAGAAACAAAGCATTGCCGGGAGATAGCCCGGACTATCATTTATTTACTTATTTATTTCCCTTTCACTAAAAAGCAAGAGCATGTTTTACGATATAGTTTTCCTTCAGGTATTTTTGGTCACTAACCATTTCAGGTGGAGATCAAAGAGAACAACGGACAAACAATGCCTATGAACATGAGAGCTACACCGACCACAACACCTCGGTATGCCTTGATGAAGGAACAACTACAAAAGGAGACTTGAACTCCATACACTTGAAGTTTTGCAAACTCACAAGTGTGGGGGAGGTATGTGAGTACCCCGAAGTAGGTTTCTTTCTTAATCCATATCTTGTCTTGGAATTGGTGTATGTCCTCGCATCTTGCTCTATAAAAAAAGAGAGAGGAGTTGCCATGGTGACAACATTAAGTCTTCATCAACAAACCACCATGGTAAGTACTCTCAATGTCCTGCTTTTGACACTAAACAAAGCCTTGCCGGGAGGTCGCCAGAGGATCACCAGGTTCGTGCTCATGCCTATCTCTCTTTGAGTAAAGCTCAGTCATGCTTCCTTGCTCCCTTTATCTATTCTCGCATGCTCTAGTTTGAATGTGTTTGATGCATCGCACATTCATAGGCATTTTAAATCAAGCATGGTGTTTGTGATAAAATGTCCTCTTCAGTCAAACTAGACCTTGGTCAAGTTTGATTGATGTTCTAGAGTTAATACTTGTATAGATTTTGGTTGCATATATGGACTAACCCCTGTAGAAAAATCAAATCCAATTGGGTGAGTCATTGAGCTGAGTTCAAATGGAAAGGTAAGACATGGTTTTGGATGAATGTTGCACAACCAACTCATGTTGATGCAATCTTAGTTCAGCCTTGCTTGAGTAAGTATCTTGGTGAGATTCAATTTTTGTTCAAATAAATTTTAGGAGCTTCCTGGTTCTTAAAACTGGTAGAGCTATTAGTTTGTTTCCACCTTTTTGTTTTTGAATAAACACCAGGTACAAGAACAAGTGTAGGGGAGATCTCTCGGAACTTTCATGCATATACACTCGAGATCTCCCACAACACATGCACAACACCGAATGAACTAGCACATAAAAGGCCAAGACAACTAGTGCTAGCAAGTACTACTACCGTTCGTTCTTCATCGCGACAGTTTGTGCACTCTAACCCTCACTCTCCCCAACCTATGAGTTTAAATGGAAGCCATTGCTTAATCATTAAAATTAAACTCAAGGTATTCTCTGGTTCTTTGCTAAACCTGAGCTTGTGAATCATATCTTAGAGAACCCATAATTGTTAAGTTGTTGACCAGTGAGATATGGTTTGATGGAAGAATTCTTGCTTTATCTGCTTATGTATCTGGGAAATTTTTCTCAAAAGGAAAACCTCCATAGCTTTACAACTCCACGTGTTTGTCCTACCAAGGCCATATGTTGACCTTCGTGATACAAATCTTTACACATATGCGCCTTGTTGTTGCATTGAGCTTCTTCAAACTTTGTGACCCTAGTGAGATGTCTTTTCATACTTGCTTGATCAAGATCACGTGCACTCCACCAGCTGAACTTCTACACTGGAAGTCAGCTGTGCCATTCCATCCATCCACAAAATAAAACTCCATGTTTAATGATCTCTCTCTTTAGTATCTTTCAAATGAGGCATGGTCTATAAGAAAAAAAGAGATGACATGCCCAAGAAGCATGACCCAAAAAAAAATTGGACACATCAATGTCGACGAAAAAAAGAGAGAGAAGAAAAAGATATTTATATAGCCATGTCCTCATGATATCCAAATAAAGGAGAGAGAGATTCATAAAAGGAGTATTTCATTCCATTTCCACCATCTACCATCCACCTTCCACATATGTGCACGATCTTGATCAGCTTGTGTGATTTGTCATCTCCATGGATCCGTTGTTTGATTTTGCAATAAATGTGACACAAGTGCATGCTTCCATTTCCCTACCTTGAGCTCCACATAAGCTATCTTTAGAAGTAGGGTGAAAAGAGGCAATGCCTTGGTGAGGATATATATACACACTGAGCGACATGAGAGATCCTATGGAGAAGTAAAGCTATGGTTGGTCTCTGCAAAAATATTTTCCAAACCCCAGTCATATAGCAGGAAAGTGGAGGAGACTGAAGGCAACATCGTTCCGCTCTTCAACTTCCCAAACATTTATGGTAGACACATCAAAAATCATGGGCAAAGGTAAGGCTTAGAATAATTTGTATGCAGGTGTCATATCATATGAAGTCAGGTCCGCCTTAGTTCTTGCCATTACTTGAGGACGAGCAAAGAACTAAGTGTGGGGGATCTTGTTGATGGTCACTAATGACCCATTTTGACCGTCAACTATCGTGCAAAAGTCGAGCATCAGAAGGAATAAATGTTAGAATAGGATGATTATTTGACGAATACCATAGATGCTGGTCTGAGAATGTGTGCAGGTGAATTTGGGCCAAAACTGCATGTAACGAGCATATTATCCAAGGCCTAAATTCCTAGGCCAAGCACAAGCAAGCCTAGGGGCCAAAATGGGCCTGTTTGGCAGCTCACACAAGGAGACTCAGCACACACGCATGATACATCATCGATCCGAAGCAATTCCACCTCGACCAATCAGACGCAAGCACGGGGATCAAAGGGCCCACATGGCAACCATGCATAAGGAGGAAACTTGGCACCCACTCTTCCTTGCATGAGGGGTCCACATGTCAATCACCCAGTCAAAGGAGAGGCCGGTGGGCCATTGGGCCTGGTCGGCCGACGGCCCAGTGGGCCCAACTGCCTCAAGCTTCCATGTGTCTCTTCCCTATTGGCTCTAGAAGGCAGTTTGAGGAGGATTGGCTGCATTCCCTAGGTGGCTCCCTCCTATAAATACAAGGGGAGGGGTTGAGAATTGGAACACACACACACCAAACTATCAACAATTCACTCTTCTCTTGAGTTCACTTGAGTGAGAGTTGTCTTAGGGAGTTTAGGAGTAGAGATACTCAGGAGGTGTGTTGGCAACGGCGCTCTTCTCCAATTTGTACCACCGTTCATTCTTCATCGCGATGGTTTGTGCACTTTACCCTTCATACTCTCCCTAACCCATGAGGTTAAATGAAATCTTGCTTCATCATTAAAGTTAAACTCAATGTATCCTCTGGTTCTGTGCTTCTCAATGATTGTCTTGCATGCTTTTTATTCTTTACTAAGCCTGAGCTTGTGAATCATATCTTAGGGAACCCATAATTGTTAAGTTGTTGACTAGTGAGATATTGTTTGACGGAAGAATCCTTGCTTAATCTGCTTATGTGTCTGGGAAATTTTTATCAAAAAGAAAACCTCCATAGCTTTACAACTCCACGTATTTGTCCTACCAAAGCCATATGTTGACCTTCACGACACAAATCTTTACACATATGTGCCTTGTTGTTGCATTGAGCTTCATCAAACTTTGTGACCCTAGTGAAATGTCTTTCATACTTGCTTGATCAAGATCACGTGCACTCCACCAGCTAAACTTCCATATTGGAAGTTAGCTATCCTATTCCATCCATTCACAAAATAAAACTCCATGTTTAATGGTCTCTCTCTAGTATCCTTTAAATGAGGCATGGGCTATCAAAAAAAAAAGATAGAATGCCCAAGAAGCATGACCCAAAAAAAGAGAAAAAAAGAGAGAAAAATTGGACACATGAAGGTCCAAGAAAAAAAAGAAGAGAGATATACAATAATATAGCCATGTCCTCATGTTATCCAAATAAAGGAGAGAGAGATTCATAAGAGGAGTATCCCATTTCTACCATCCACCTTCCACACATGTGCACAATCTTGATCAACTTGTTTGATTTGTCATCTCCATGGATCCATTGTTTGATTTTGCAATATATGTGACACAAGTGCATGCTTCCTTTCCCTACCATGAGCTCCACATAAGCTATCTTTAGAAGTAGGATGAAAAGAAGCAATGCCTTGGTGAGGATATATACACAATGAGCGACATGAGAGATCCTATGGAGAAGTATAGCTATGGCTAGTCTTTGCAAAAATATTTTCGAAACCCCAGTCATATGGCAGGAAAGTGGAGCAGTCACTACCATTCCACTCTTCAACATCCCAAACCTTCATGGTAGACACATCAAAATTCACAGGTAAGGGTGAAGTTTAGAATAATCTGTATGCAGGTATCATATCTTGTGAAGTCAGTTCCGCCTTAGTTTTTGCCTTTACTCGAGGACAAGCAAAGAACTAAGTGTGGGGATCTTTTTGATGCTCGCTAACGACTCATTTCAAGTGTCACATGGAGCCTAAAATCATGAGAATAAAGTCTCATACCTGCCTTTGTTATCCAGAAAGAGCCAATTCCACATTTTCTCTTAGAAATATTACTACATTGGAATTCAGGCAGAAATGCAGGTAAAACAAGCTTCAAGCATCAAGATACAAACCCGACCATCAGAGCAAGCCATCAGCTCATGCATGAGCGTATGAAAGACGAGCGTCAACACTAGTGGTAGGAGTTATTGCTAAAAAATTCACAAAGTGTTGGTGTACATTTATGTGCAGGTGGCCTTTGCTTGGAAATGAGAGGAGAATGCACCCCAAAAGCAAGGTGACACGTCGTTGATCCGAGGCAACAACTTATTGACGAATCAGACGCATTCACGAGGATCTACGGGCGCACTAGAGCACCCAAACCGACTCAAGACATGCCCATACCCATACATATGACATGAGGGCCCACCTAGCAGCCTTCAGACCAAGATTTGGGATGAACGGACATGTTGTTTGGCCGGCCGACCATCATGGTCGCCCGACCATGTGGTGGCGGCCTAGGGGCCCCACCGACTCTCAGTGACATGTGGCATCTCGTGGTTTGTGCTCCATGGCGGTTTGGCTTCATCCTCGAGGTGGCTCCCTCCTATAAATACAAGTGGAGGGGGTGAGAATTAGAACACACACCACACCATCAACAATTCACTCTTCTCTTGAGTTCTCACTTGAGTGAGAGTTGTCTTAGGGAGTTTAGGAGTAGAGGTATTCAGGAGGGGCACCGGAAATGGCGCTCTTCTCTAATTTGTACCTCTACAAGAGAGTGAGGAGGACTCA
Source organism: Panicum virgatum (assembly GCF_016808335.1). Taxonomy (NCBI): domain Eukaryota; kingdom Viridiplantae; phylum Streptophyta; class Magnoliopsida; order Poales; family Poaceae; genus Panicum; species Panicum virgatum. The sequence continues at coordinate 29,980,135 of NC_053137.1, forward strand.
GGGGATGTGCCGGGGTTGTTGGCGATCTTCGCTTGTACCTCGACGGATGCTTATTCGGTTGTAAGTGTTCGAGGCTTTCTTATTTAGAATTAGAGTTTAGAATGCAAGTTATCATCTTTGCCGTATATTACATGAGTGTATGCTTAGAGAGTAGCATTTGACTCTAGAGTTGGGCTCCGGATAGAGAAGGATAACCCTGATCGCCTCTAGAGTTAGTAGGGAATAATGTAGACATGGTGTCTAGGATGGACTGTACCACTCAGTTGTCTGATAGTCCCACGGTTTGTAGAGGTAGCCGGCAGGTGGTGACAGCCCTGTTCGAGCCCTAGTAATCCTCCACATTTGGATATTGGATAGAACATGTATTATTGGAGCTATCGACTTGTAGAAGCCGGTCGAAACTAGTAGCTCGAATTATAACAGTGATGTGATCTCTTCTTCTAAACATATATTCTAGATCCTAGTCCTCTCTTTCCTATCCTCCTACACTAGTGTGTGTGTCCTTGGATGAGCCTGAACCCGTAGATAGTGTACTCATGTTCCCTAGTGGATACGATACCCTGGAATACTCTTGGGTGAAAGCTACAGCCGTATCTGTGCGCTTGCAGATTTTATTCGTGGCGTTACAAAGTACCAACAGTAGTAGAGCTAGTAGCCGGAGGGCCTTGGCAGACCATGGTCAGACTGGTGCCCGAAGCAAATGAGTAGCAGCAGAGTAGCCTACCTTGATCCTTTTCCTTAGATAAACCATGCTACCTAGGCTATCCTATCTCTTGTTCTTTTGGGTGAACTAGCTAGAAGACCGTTACACCTCCATTCCCTGAGAATAATACGATACCCTGAATACTCACGGGTGAAATGCTACAACAGTATATCCGTACGCTTGTGGATCCTTTTGCAATCATTCAGATTTACCACCGGCATTTCCTAGCGGCGTTGCTATGGACTAACAATCCTAATGACGATGTTAAGAAACGTCAACAAGCATTTCTGGCACCGTTGTCGGGGAACAGTTGTTGTAGTTGTCTTCGAACCTAGTTCGCCCTTGTATCTTTTAAAAAAATCTTTTCTATCTCTTTCTTCTACCTTCACCCCCGCTACCAAATTTACCCTCGTATCCTTTTTCTTTTCTTGTCTCTTCCTCTACCCCTGCTACCCCAAAAAGGTTATCCTTGTACAAACCTTTCAACCCTTCGGGGTGAGTCTTTAGAACCATCCTGTGGCAGAACCGCCAAAATTAATCCGGCTAAAGTGCGTTAATCCTAACTATTATAGAATAAACAACTACTACGCACTTCAAATGGAATAATCTGACAGTCTGTCGGGTAAAATCCCGATGACACCACTATATTTCGGATCGAAACAACATACCTCACTCGAAGGTGAGCCCAGAGATTACAATAACCATAAATTTTATACTAACTTTAATAGTAAATATTATTATAAACTGAGTTTGAGAATTTAGATATAGTACCTCAGCAGTTGAAAGTAGATAAGTTCTTCAGAGTTTATAAATAGCGGAAAGAAAACGATAAATAGCGTCGATATATGACATCATGATGAAGCCCGTACATGACCTCAAGCTCACTAAGTATTCACCTGAAAACAAGGTTAAAAGCAAGACTGAGTATACTAATACTCAGCAAGACTGACCCGATTAAGGGTATAACATAGCCCTTTAACTAGACATGCAAGGCTTGTGAAGGCTCTGGGGTTTCTTTTGCTGAAAAGCAACAAAGAGTAGATCCTTAATTCCAAGTTTTAGCTTTCAGATTCTAGTTGGATTAACCATTCTAGATTTGCACCTATCTATACAAGCATGTAGAGAAATTATTTGCATCCAATAAGATTAAGCATCATCTTTGTTCCACTTCTTACTCTATGTGGCAAAGATATTAAGCAGGCTCAATATCCGTGAGTGGCAGATCAGTTCGAACTGAATTTCAATCCTTCCAAGGTAAACCTAACACACACACTTGGAGCACTGTTGAGTCACTCCCAAACAACTATTTGCCTTTCACTTCGGTTCGTGGATCAGGGCAACTCTCCCCGACTATAGGGCACCACACCTCGTCCCTCATAGTAGTAGTTGTAGCGCTACAGATTTCATATCATCCATTCTATCCATTTTATTCATCCTATCCCTAAGAGAGAGTGGGGTAAAGTCCACTTGCTGGGCCGATTGGTTACTAGGTTTGCCACGTACCATATTTACGTCATGTGGCTAGTACTTTCAAACGCTTAATCAACACTACCACACACTGCGGCCTTATCAAATTTTATCAACACAGACGTATTTCCACCATGAAACTTGTATCCCAATCCGTCCATGGTCCTTATAGTGATTGCAGAAAAGTAAACAATCAACTCCTATAAGCTCGCGAGTGACAGGCAATCACTCGACTTTTACCGGTTCTATTAGCATAGCATCTAGTCGAACTCTGTTTCTCGTGTTCAAACAATAGGTACCTAAGATTATGCATCTAAGGTTTTCATTCAACTCCAATAACTTAAATGCACAAGTAATAAATGGCATAATTTAAAATAATAGGATTATGCACCGGGGCTTACCTTTAAAAGAGTCTAAAAAGTTAGTAGACTTCAGCTCTTCCGAATCGAAGTTCGGAACTTCAGTTAATTCCATAATGTTGGTTGGACTTCATGCAGTTCACTCTCGGACTTCGGGTTTAGGTCTTCGTTGTCTTCTGTAATGTTGACTTGGACTTCAGAAGTATTCTCGTCTGATTCCTGGATGATTTCGTACGTTCCGTCGACTAGCGATATTGTTTCTATATGCAATATAGTATTTGGAATTTTGTGAAGTGCTTGAGTATAGCTTTCCTTCACTAAGAAGTTGAAAACCAATAAAGTAAACATTTAAGACTAGTTTAAAAGTGTTACTTTACTGAGCAATTGTTTATAGAGTAAAAGTAAACAAAAAATATTTCATAAAATAACAAAACTAGTTACATAAAGAGATCATGGTTTAAAATCAAAAGAAAGGAAGGTTAATCCTATCAGGAACATGGGATGGTTGAATTTGAATTCAAAAGAAAATTCAACAACTAGGGTTTCAAATCAAACATAAAATCAAAATTGAAAAGGAAAGATCATGTATTTGAATCAAGTCTAAACATGGAGCTTATTCTAGTAAAAATAATACTAGCATGTATGAATTAACCTTAAAACTCAAACATAAATCTAAAACTCAAGCTAAACAATGCAAAAATTATCCCAAAAATTACCACAAACTATTTATGATCAGTAGATCTCATGATAAAAAGATGGCCCTAGGAAATTAACAAAAGCATGCTTTAAATAAATAAAAGGGTGCATAAGCTAGAAATAAACAAAGCACATGAAATAACAAGCAAAAATCAAGTATTTGGGCCGCAAAATTTATACAAGAACACACATAGCACATAGATTACATGGTTCAAAAATCAAGCATAACAAGGCTAGGGTTAAAAAGATACAAATAAATTACTCATTTGCTAACAATTAAACTAAAGCACAAAATACGATGTTTCATACAAACTTTAGTTGCCAAAGTTATATATCTAGTTGAGAGGAACACGACAACATTAATTTGACATTTTTTGATTTTTCTACATTTTTCTAGGATTTTTCAAAGATCACAAGATTTAAAAGAAAAAGGGGCTAACTATTTGCAGAAAGGACCTTAGAAAGAGTTGTACTTCAAGCAATCAGGTCCTTGGCATGGCCGGCGACAGGGGAGCTCTGTCCGGCCATGTTCTAGTGAGGGAGGGCCATGGAGGTGAGGGGAAAGTGGTGGATAAGCAAGAGGGGGTTGAGGGCAACCTGTAGGTGGTCGGGGATTGAAGAATGACAATCCGTGGCGGCTTCTCCACGGAGGAGCAGAAGCAACGGCGGAGGAACTCGTCGGCGGTGAGATTCCAGTAGGGGATTGGCTGGGAATAGGGGTCGATAATCTTCACGGGCGCTCCGTGAAGCTAAGAGCGGGGTTGGTTTGGGGCAATAGAGGCCCGGGGTAGTGGTTCCACGGCGGGGTGAGATCGTCGGAGGAGGAGGAGGAGTGGCGATGGTGATGTGGTACAAAGAGAAGGGCACTACCCTTTAAATAGGTACCAAGGAAGGGGATAAACAAAGAGGAAGCATACAGGATCAGTTTCACCGAACTACGGGCAAGGGACGACGGCGGAGCAGCTTCCCTAGGGGCGGCTGGCGGTCATGGTACGAGCGGCCGGCGTGGCGTGACCAGGAAAGGGCAGCAGGGGTGGCGAAGTGGCGGCGGGGAGGAGTGCTTGACGCATGGAGGCGTGCTGGGCAGCTGGCGTCCTGCTGGTCGGTGGCGAAAACTTGGCGGCGGGGAAAATCAACGGCGAGGAACAGAGAATGAAGGAAGAAGAAGGTGGGCGGGGTAATTTTGTAATTTTCCAAAAGTTCAGGTGTGAAACTGGAAAGTAAAATTTCTCGTTGTTCTAGGGCTCAAATGAAAAAGTGTTCAACATGAAAGTTGTGTAACTTTTTAAGATCTACAACTTTCCTGTTGTGCAAATTTTCACTAGATCAAAGGATTTTGAAATATTTTCAAATCCGTCAAATCTTTTAAAATGCAAAAGAACACAACTTATTTTTAAAAATTGCAAGGGTAGCCTGAGGCATAAATACATCTTTTTATGATGGTAAAAAGTGAAAAACAAAACATGCATTTTAACCCCTCATAAATTTTGAAATTTTACCTTTTGCAAAACTATTTTGTAAAAAGGACTTTGCATTTTTCCAAAATAACAAAAATACCCTTGCTCTGGAAATCATGGTTTAAATTTTTAAATCAACGCAAAAATTTTATGTTTAACCCCTAAAACCTGAATTGTCACAGGCTTCTCCCCTAAAAAGAATCTCATCCCGAGATTCGAGAGTAGAAAAGAGCCAGAAGATAGGGTGTCAATGTCAGACTTGCTTGATGCTTGTGGTCTATCAAGGGTAATGCATCAGGTAGTAAGATAGATATGTGGATGGCATGAATGTTGTAACAAGGATTATCTTGAAGGAGTAGAAATTTTGACAAGGTTTTGCCATCTACATCAAAGGATCAAGTGGCAAGATGAGAATAAAAGATTTTGAAACATGGGGTTTTCATAAGAATCCAGAAATGAGCAAACTACAAACAAGGCTTAGTTGATCATTTGAAACTCCTTGAATAAAAGATCAAGGATATAAAGGTTCTACCTAAAGAAGCTAAACACGACTAGTTTACCTTTTCCTAAGATCAGCAAACTCAAGGTTTTGAAACAAGGTACACACCAAATTACCACTAATCAATCAAACAAGATAAAGCACTCCAAAGATCCTTAGAAAGATGCTCAAAACATAACCAATCAAACAAGGATTAAAGCATTTCAAATTGTAACAATGCATGCACGTTCTATCGTCCTCACAACCAAAAATAACTGCCAAATATCTTTTGGCCTTACGTGGTTAGTTTCAGTGGCAACATATATACGTCTCTCCCTATAGTATCTAGTCGATAATTCCTGATCGTTCTTAACCTATCGATTCATGGTTAGTGTACTTGCAGAAAACACATAGCATATATATATAACTAATAGTCACCTTATAACTTCCATAAGATCACTCTAGGGCTTTACGATCTAAGCACAATCCTTAACGAGTCCAACATAGTTTTATAAACACTTGTTGAGCACATCTTTTATTCCAAAAGGAGTTTTAAGATTCATCATAACCTCTGGTATGTATGTTTCGGCTCTGAAACCAGCTATGGCAGAACCGCCAAAATTAATCGGGATAAATTGCGTTAAACCTAACTATTATAGAAGAAACAACTACTACGCACTTCAAACGGAATAATCTGACAGTCTGTCGGGTAAAATCCCGATGACACCACTGTATTTCGGATCGAAACAACATACCTCACTCGAAGGTGAGCCCAGAGATTACAATAACCATAAATTTTATACTAACTTTAATAGTAAATGTTATTATAAACTGAGTTTGAGAATTTAGATAGAGTACCTCAGCAGTTTGAAAGTAGATAAGTTCTTCAGAGTTTATAAAAGCGGAAAGAAAATGATAAATAGCGTCGATATATGACATCATGATGAAGCATGTACATGACGTCAAGCTCACCAAGTATTCACCTGAAAACAAGGTTAAAAGCAAGACTGAGTATACTAATACTCAGCAAGACTGACTCGACTAAGGGTATAACATAGCCCTTTAACTAGACATGCAAGGCTTATGAAGGCTCTGGGGTTTCTTTTGCTGAAAAGCAACAAAGAGTAGATCCTTAATTCCAAGTTTTAGCTTTCAGATTCTAGTTGGATTAACCATTCTAGATTTGCACCTGTCTATACAAGCATGTATAGAAATTATTTGCATCCAATAAGATTAAGCATCATCTTTGTTCTACTTCTTACTCTATGTGGCAAAGAGATTAAGCAGGCTCAATATCCGTGAGCGGCGGAACAGTTCGAACTGAATTTCAATCCTTGCAAGATAAACGTAACACATACGCTTGGAGCACTGTTGAGTCACTCCCAAGCAACCGTTTGCCTTTCATTCCAGTTCGTGGATCAGGGCCACTCTCCCCGACTATAGGGCACCACACCTCGTCCCTCATAGTCGTAGTTGTAGTGCTACAGATTTCATATCATCCATTCTATCCATTTTATTCATCCTATCCCTAAGAGAGGGTGGGGTAAAGTCCACTTGCCGGGCTTATTGGTTACTATGCTTGCCGCGTAACATATTTACGGCATGTGGCTAGTACTTTCAAATGCTTAATCAACACTACCACACACTACGGCCTTATCAAATTTTATCAACACAGACGTATTTCCACCATGAAACTTGTATCCCAATCCGTCCATGGTCCTTATGGTGATTGCAGAAAAGTAAACAATCAACTCCTATAAGCTCGCGAGTGACATGCAATCACTCGACTTTTACCGGTCCTATTAGCATAGCATCTAGTTGAACTTTGTTTCTAATGTTCAAACAATAGGTACCTAAGATTATGCATCTAAGGTTTTCATCCAACTCCAATAACTTAAATTCACAAGTAATATGTGGCATAATTTAAAATAATAGGATTATGCACCGGGGCTTGCCTTTAGAAGGGTCTAAAAAGTTAGTAGACTTCAGCTCTTCCGAATCGAAGTTCAGAACTTCAGTTAATTCCATGATGTTGGTTGGACTTCATGCAGTTCACTCTCGGACTTCAGGTTCACGTTCAGGTCTTCGTTATCTTCCATAATGTTGACTTGGACTTCAGAAGTATTCTCGTCTGGTTCCTGGATGATTTCGTACGTTCCATCGACAAGCGATATTGTTTCTATATGCAATGCAATATTTGGAATTTAGTGAAGTGCTTGAGTATAGCTTTCCTTCACTAAGAAGTTGAAAACCAATAAAGTAAAAATTTAAGACTAGCTTAAAAGTGTTACTTTACTGAGAAATTGTTTATAGAGTAAAAGTATACATAAAAGATTTCGTAAAATAACAAAACTAGTTACACAAAGAGAGCATGGTTTAAAATCAAAAGGAAGGAAGGTTAATCCTATTCAGGAACATGGGATGGTTGAATTCAAATTTAGAATTTGAATTCAACAGAAAATTCAACAACTAGGGTTTCAAATCAAACATAAACTCAAAATTGAAAAGGAAAGATCATGTATATGAATCAAGTCTAAACATGGAGCTTATTCTAGTAAAAACAATACTAGCATGTATGAATTAACCTTAAACTCAAACATAAATCCAAAACTCAAGCTAAAAAATGCAAAAATTATCCCAAAAATTACCACAAACTATTTATGATTAGTACATCTCATGATAAAAAGATGACCCTAAGAAATTAATAAAAGCTTGCTTTAAATAAATAAAAGGGTGCATAAACTAGAAATAAACAAAGTGCATGAAATAACAAGCAAACATCAAGAATTTGGGCCACAAATTTTATACAAGAACACACATAGCACATAGATTACATGGTTCAAAAATTTAGCATAACAAGGTTAGGGTTAAAAAGATACAAATAAATTACTCATTTGCTAACAATTAAACTAGTGTACAAAATACAATGTTTCATACAAACATTAGTTGCCAAAGTTATAGATCTAGTTGAGAGGAACACAACAAAATTAATTTGACATTTTTTTTTATTTTTCTACATTTTTCTAGGATTTTTCAAAGTTCACAAGATTTAAAAGAAAAAGGGGCTAACTATTTGTAGAAAGGACCTTAGAAAGAGTTGTACTTCAAGCAATCTGGTCCTTGGCATGGCCGGCGACAGAGGCGCTCTGTCCGGCCATGTTCCGGTGAGGGAGGGCCATGGAGGTGAGGGGAAAGTGGTGGATAAGCAAGAGGGGGTTGAGGGCAACCTATAGGTGGTCGGGGATTGAAGAATGATAATCCGTGGCGGCTTCTCCACGGAGGAGCAGAAGCAGCGGCAGAGGAACTCATCAGCGGTGAGGTTCCAGTAGGGGATTGGCGGGGAATAGGGTTCGATGATCTTCACGGGTGCTCCGCGAAACTAAGTGCGGGGTTGGTCTAGGGCAATAGAGGCCCGGGGTAGTGGTTCCATGGCGGGGTGAGCTCGCCGGAGGAGGAGGAGGAGTGGCAATGGCGATGTGGTACAAAGAGAAGGGCACTGCCCTTTAAATAGGTACTATTGGAGGGGATAAACGAAGAGGAAGCATACAGGACCAGTTTCGCCGAACTATGGGCAAGGGGTGACGGCGGAACAGCTTCCCTAGGGACGGCTGGCAGTCATGGTACGAGCGGCCGGCATGGCATGACCAGGAAAGGGCAGCAGGGGTGGCGAAGTGGCGGCGGGGAGGGGTGCTCGATGCGTGGAGGCGTGCTGGCAGCTGGCATCCTACTGGTAGGAGGCGAAAACTCGGCGGCAGGGGAAATCAACGGCGAGGAGGCAGCGCCACTATTTCACAGAGAAGGAAGGAAGAAGAAGGTGGGCGGGGTAATTTTGTAATCTTCCAAAAGTTCAGGGGTGAAACTAAAAAGTAAAATTTCCTGTTGATCTAGGGCTCAAATGAAAAAGTATTCAACACGAAAGTTGTGTAACTTTTTAAGATCTACAACTTTTCTATTGTGCAAATTTTCACAAGATCAAAGTATTTTGAAATATTTTCAAATCCGTCAAATCATTTAAAATGCAAAAGAACACAACTTATTTTTAAAAATTGGAACGGTAGCCTTAGGCATAAATACATCTTTTTATGAGGGTAAAAAGTGAAAAACAAAACATACATTTTAACCCCTCATAAATTTTGAAATTTTTCCTTTTGTAAAACTATTTTGTAAAAAGGACTTTGCATTTTTCCAAAATAACAAAAATACCCTTGCTCTGGAAATCATGGTTTAATTTTTTAAATTAACACAAAAATTTATTTTTAACCCCTAAAACCTGGATTGTCACACATCCTTTCTGGAACCCAATTCCTTATCTGGCTACAAGACTCATCCCTCTCTCATAGCACTAGCTCTGGAAAATTCCTTCTCAGGGTTAAGCTATGAGAACCCTCACAAAGAGGAATCGTTGGACATAGCATGAGTTTGGTCATGCTTGTCTACAGCTTGATGCTCTCTCCCAATGCTCATTTTGTTTCTTTAGATCCGACTTGAGCGAAGGAAACCTAAGATCTTATCCAAGAAACTACTCCCTCGTCGATCTGCATAACGATGCTCCGTCAGGACGAGAATGCGTTGAGCAACCGAGGACTATTGTTAGCAGAATTCAAGCTTTTATCTCGAATGTATCTAAAATTTTGCTGATAGTACCACTCCTGAACTACCAAAAAAACATTCTCTTATGGTTGATGAAGGAGTGGCTGGAATAAGAGGATCGTTCTTTATGATTTCCTCGAAGAGGCACTGTGAGAAAAGTCCATCATGTTCCCGTGTCTAGGTAACATCCGAGGTGCTTTTACCAAGGAATTTGCCTCAACATTGACCTCCGTGTCATAGTATGTAGAACTCATCTTTTAGTCAAGGAATCATAGGGGCTACGCCAATCCAATTGAGTGAAACCAAACTCACATTCTTATCCTCGAATACAAATCGATGCCAAACAAATCAAGTGATTCAAAATTCACATCTAACTCCTTGATTTTGATTGTTGCCCAATAGAAGTTCGGATTAGTGAGCTAACCATCGTTGCAAAGGCAACTCTAATACAACTCGCATGTACTTCGGCAGTTCCTCGAGTAAAATCTCAATTAAAGCCACGAAAAACTGAGATCGAATAAGCAAACCTCACATGAAGGCGAGTCTTGAGAGTACAACAATACGCATTTCATAAATCACAGAGTTTTGCAGTAGAATTTAAAATTATTACAAACCAGTTCTGAAAGTATAGCAGGACTACAGAAGTTCAATTACTATAGTTTATTAGAGTTCAATTATTCAGCGCAAGGTAAAAACACGATAACTAACAATAACTTGACATCTCTATAAAGCCCATACAAGACATCACTCGGGAGAAGAAGCATCAGCGCCAGCTGAGGATCCAACCCACACCACAGATCAACTCGGAGGTAAAGCAGTTAAAACAGCAAACATGTCTTCAAAAGTAATACCTGAAAACAAAGCCACATGCTAGGCTGAGTATACTAATAATCAGCAAGGCTTACCCGTCAATAGATATAACTTAGTCCACTTAACTAGACATGCAAGGCTTTTGGCTAGAGGGGTTTGTTTTGCCGAAAAGCAACCAGGAGTAAGTCCTTTTTTGCAGGTTTTAGCCTTTCAAGTTCTAGTTCAATTAACCATTCTAAATGAGCATCTATCTCTAATCAATCATGTTGGAAATAATTAATCAACCATCCATCTTGTCATCATCATCATATTCCACTTGTTACACTATGTGGCAAAAGTGTTAAGCAGTGTCATTTTTTGTGAGCGGCGGAACGATTCGAATCGAGTTTATTAACCTTGCAAGGCAAACCTAACACACACGCATGGGGAGCGAAGTCACCCACGCAACATTTCCCCATTCTTCTCGTGTCATGGGATAGGCCCACCGCCCTCGACTACCGAGTACGCATACTCTGTAGCTGCGCATTAGCTAGATAGAACTGAAGTAATGACGGTGGGGAGGTATGTCCCACGCCACAGTCCAATCTGGTACTTTAGCTTATCGATTACCATATTTCTCGGCATATGGTTAGTACGTTCAAACGGTTAACAAAGCTACCACACACTGCACCTTAGTAACTTTTTACTAAACCGACGGGGTCCCATGATCCCGCCGTGAGCCTTATGATTTCAGTATCTGATAAAACAGTCATAACCTATCATCTCGCGAGTAGCAGCAAAACTACTCGACTTGTACCAGTCCTAGTTAGCAGAGCATCTAGTCGAGCTTATCTAAAGGTAAACATCACATAGGTACCTAGGATCATGCATCTAAGGTTACAACCAACGCCTGAAACTTAAATGCACAAATAAATAAATTACAACATAGATTGCTTATATTTGAAAATAATAGGCATTAAAATGCAACGGGGCTTGCTTTCTTGGGCAAAGTTAGCCTTGAGCTCTTCCGAACATTGGTCCGAGCCTTGATTCACCTCAATTAGATTCACTTGGGCATCCACGGGCTTGTTCACGTGTGTTGGAACCAACTCATGCGTACCGTCAGCAAGATTGACAGTTTCTATATGAATGCAAGAATGAAATTTATTACAACATGATACATGTCACATTCCTTTCCTTCACTATAGAGTTGTAATCCAACATTCTTGTTTTCTTAGGGATGAAATTCTTTATTTCAGATTACAAGGCAATCGCTTATAGAGTATTCTTAACTTTACTTTACTTCTTAAAATGAACTGGGTAGTGGTTTTTATTTAAGTTAATATACATGAGGTTATTTGACTATTTAACTTCATAATCTAGGAACAGTTTCTGCAGCTAAAAAATTTACACAAGGTAGTACATCTAATCAGCAACTCACAGTAAAAATTTCAGGCAATAATCAGCAACTTACAGTAAAAATTTCAGGAAAAAAAAGTAAAGCATCTTGCCATGAAAAATTACACAAACTGAGCATGCACAAATGAAGATGGAATTATCTAGACTAAACTACACCAGTTCTAGAGCTCAAACATATTGCAGAGGTATCTAGACCTGATCATTAATCTACTGTAATTTTATCATAATTTTTCTAGACATAAGATAGGAGTACTAAAATACACAAACTTAACTCCTCTTTATCAAGAAAAAAATGTACAAAAAGGTCTATATTGATTCTAGGACTCAAATTTTTACTAGAGCCTAAACTAAGCCTTAGTTTGCTACTGTAAAATTTTCAGCATTTATCTCCAGATAAAACTCCAGTATGGTTTTTAATCCTTTAATCACATGCATAATTATTCCAGCTAGAATATTTTAAGTAAACACCCACCAAATTTTTTCCAGCCACTACAACTATTTATCACAATATAGTACCATTATTCAAGATTAAACTAAAAGATATAGCTACACAGTTCTAAAACTGGCCACAATTTGGCAGTGATGTTCCTCTAGTATCCTAAGCTCATAGAAAAAGTTTTACACATAGATTGTTAGCCTAACTTCCAGAAATAAAAAGCAAAGTATTTTACTAGATCTAGCCAAGACTAGAACATAGTAAATTTAATCTAATCTTTTTTCTAATTAAAATGTAGATAGAATCTAAAAATGTGCATGTGAAGAAAGTTGTAGAGTTTAGTTCAAGGATTCCAGAACATTTGAGTTTGCATTTTTATGATGTTTCTACGAATTATTATGGATTTTACAAGTTCACAGCTTAATGTTCATGTACATTTTGCCATTTACCCCCTGGAATCAAGTTTTTAAATTATGAAGGGATCCTTTGCCAGAGTTTCAAAGCAGGGGAGGCGATTCCCCTGGCTCGCAGGAAGCTCGCTGGCGGCGAGGGGCAAGTGGGGGAAACAAATAGTGGGTCTAGCCGCACCTTTTGGTGTACGGGATTGGAGTCGGGGTGGTCCGAGGCGGCGGCTCCACGGGCACCGACGGCCGGCGGTGGCTCTGGTCACCAGTGGCAGTGTTACGGCGAGGTAGGGAGGGGCCTGGTTGGCTGGAGAGCACCAGTGGGATGTGGGGAAGGTGATGGAAGGTTCGATTTGTACAGTGGGAGGCCGGAGAGCGGAGCTCCGCGCGGCGGGGGGGGGAGGTGTGCTCGGCGGCAGCAATGGCGAGTAGGCGCGTTCATGCACGCGCGATAGAGGCCGGCATTGCCTTTGCCTTTTATAGGCCAAAGGTGAGGTGGAGGGCCAGCTTAGCATGCCCGAGCTTTGGAGGGTGCGGCGTTCACGACGTGTCAAGCAGAGGCGTCTGCGGGGCGCGTCGCGTGCTCGGAGGGCGCCAGGAGGGACTGGTTTGGCCGAAACCGTGGACGAGCGGGCGGTTTGGTCTGGGGCGCGGCCACGCGTCCAGCCAGGTGTCGCCGGCGCCGGCGTACAGCCCTGCCGTAGGCCGGGCGCAGGGAGGAGGGGGAGGCAAGATGCAGGGGATGGCAAACTCGTAAATAAACCAAAGTTCAAAACCCAGTTATGCAAACTCCATTTTTCTCCTTCATCTTGGCCTCAAATGAAAAACTTTTTAATACCATTTTTGTTAAGTTTTTTGAGATATACAACTTTTGTTTCAAGCACTTTTACATTTGAGCAACGGTTTAAAAGTTATTTAATTACATCAAAAACTGCTAATTAAAAGACATGTCATTTCATGTGACTGTTGTCACTTTTACTCCTAGTGTTCAATTAGACATTTGTTAGTCTTTTTATGGTGAATATGACTATAAAATTTCATGTACAGGTTCAACTTAATTTGAAAGTTATAAGGGTTTATACTTGCATATGTATACACACACACACACACACACACACATATATATATATATATATATATATTGAGTAAATTGCATTCGGAATACAACAACTAAGCACGTGGGCGCAAATTGGTCCCTGAACTTGTAATCTGCTTAATCTGATACAAGAACTTGACACTTTCGTGCGTCTATGGTCCAAATCCCATAACACTGCGTATTTGTTTACGGTGGGCCGTGAGGTGGCTCGGTCGATACGTTGCAAGCTGGCTCAACAAAAGCATTTGGCTCGGCTCGTCTCAGCTTGAGATAGCAAGGGGAATGGCTCAACTCGCCATGCTACGGTTGCCTCACCTCATCGCAGATGTTATGCCTGGCTCACAGATGAGTCCACATCAATCTAAAAATTAAAATTCACACACGCTCAGCTCGCACCTTGAACTACGAAGGATATGTATGGTCTGTTGGCTATTTGTAAATCAGGAATGATATGAATGTGCTTCTAATAAATGATTTTTGTGTTAAGGTAGGAGTGGAGATAGAGGAGGACTGCTTATGCAGCAGCACACGCTGCAGATGGAGGCCCGCACAGCGCTGCTCGCCGCCGACACCTGCACCGCATAGAGTACAGGCTAACTAGGCAAAGTTTTTCTACAAGCATACACGATAACACGGACAATGCTTTGCTTCCGCCATTGAGCAAATTAAGCACAAAATCAGAGTATTAGGGCCAACATTAATAACTAACTGTATTCAGGAGGATTAGCGTGGGCTAGCCGATGTTGAGGCTCCATTACCACTGCTGAATTCCCGATGTCGAGCGGCCGCACCTAGTTTTATTGCCCTAGATGGCTAGATCATGCGTTCCGCAAACCTTCATGTCATCTGATTTGGTTATTTTATTAGCACATCGTCATCAAGACAAGCCGAGCCAAGTGCTTCTGTTGAGCCAGCTTGAAGCGTATCAACGAGCCACTTTACAGCCCACCGTAGACAAATACGCGACATGATGGGATTTGGACCGTAGATGCACCAACATGTCAAGTTTGCGTATCCAATTAAGCAAATTACAAGTTAATGGACTAATTTGCATGCATGTGCTTAGTTGTTGTATCCCGGATGCAATTTACTCATATATATTCTTGCAATAATGAAGTGTGTTGCTTTTATTTAAATTTTTCTTGATCTTTTGTGCGTAACATTGGTTTCTAATCTTTGTTTCGTGTTTTAAGGTTGCTAACCTTAATTTAAACACCTAGGGTGCCACAAGTCACAATTGCCCTTCTTTTGAATTGAACTTCTATTGGAAGCTTAGGATGGATTGTTTTTGCCATCACAAATGCGAAGCTTTCCACCTAAGGAAGGGATGAGTTGAAATAAACTTATTCCCCTTGGGACCCGAACTCAGAATCATTCCTATGGCCCATAGAGTTACACATCCTCTTTCTTTATGGGGCCATGAACATTCTTGTTGTTCTATTTGGAGTCCCCTTGTGAATTCGAGGAAAGACTTTTCGAAAATAAAGAAAACCTCGAACTATCTTTGCCAAAAGAATACACTAGTTCCTGAAAACCCCTCTTGATTGTTTAAAAGAGCGCTTCCTGGAGAAAACCTTGAGGGGTTTAACAACTATTTTGTGCAACAAATGGTAAAAAGATGTGGAGTCTTTCTTGTGAAGTAATTCAGATTCGCACCCACTCTAAAACCACTCGATGCCGCATGCAAGGAACTGAAGTGGATGCTTTGCGTGATCTCGTTGTTGGTGCTAGTTCCTCTCCCAAACCTTTTGCTTTCACCTCCTTAGGTGAGGAGCCTTTAGCACCATCTAAACCTTCATGGGCAATCCCAGAATCGAGATCTTGTAAAAGGGTGTCACCCAATCCCAAACAGAATTGCCAATGGTGACACCTCGAGGACGTGATGTCCTTGCACCCACCTTTGTGTCCTTTCTCCTTGAAAATAACTATCAACTCCCTCGTCAAAGACTTGTTCCTCTGGCCCTCAAACTCCTTTCTTGATGTTCTCATGGGCCATGAACATCTTGAGTGATTGAATCTGGAGTCTCATTAACACGTGACCCTTTTTCATGAGCATGAGAGTTCCTCTATTAAAAAATCCCAAGGTCACTCTCATGAATCTCCGATTCATCACCCCCTTGTGCTAAGGAAGTGCAACAATTTTTACATACTTTTTAGATATTTGTGTTCTTACGGTTGGATGTAAATGCTTATGGTTATCAAAAGTTTTGCACATCTTGTTGCACTTTGGCACTAACCTTACAGCTAGAATCGTTGGAACGACAATCGGTGGTGTAGCTGGGGTTTACATCACCTGTCGCGGCTGCAACAGGAAAATACCCATGGTCGAGCTTGTGACCATAAACAAGCAATGTCGGGAGATAGCCCGAACTCTTATAGAAAAATACTTTCGCTAAACAATAAAAAGCAAGAACATGTTCTTTGGATAGTATGCACCTCCGGGTATTTTTGTCACTAACCATTTTCAGGTTGGGATTGGAAGAACAAGGGACATACAGTGCCCGAGAATATGTGTACTGCACCAACTGCACACTTGGTACTCCCAGTTGACGGGACATAGTTGGAGATAATGACACCACAAACTTGGATTTTGGTGTCATGAGACAAAAAAGTGTGGGGGTAGTTCGGTGAGCACCCCGTAATAGGTTCATTCCGTACCAAGGATGGTACTGGTTCTGCCTTGCTGAAAAGAAAAGAAAAAAAGGGGAGAAGAAAAAAATCTAAAAAAAAGTGAGTGAAAAAGAAGAAAAAAAGAGAGAAAATATATGAGTGAAAATAAAAAAGAAAAATAATAAGAGAAGAGAGAGAGAGAGGGAGAGAGAGAGAGGGAGTGAGAGTGAGCTAGCAGACTCCACATGAGAGAGTGAGAGACGCATTATATGCGTGCCTCCAAGCCATTGCATTGCACGCTAATAGACATCATCCCACGCCTAGCTCTAGCTCATGCTTGCAGAGACTTCCCATAATCATCATCACTCCCAGCTTTGCATAGTTTTGTTCTAGCAGCTTCTGTGCATACAAGTAAGAGGAAGGCTCCTCTCCCTTTGCTGTTCCATTCTGATTGTGTGGCAGAACCACCCAACAAAACTGGCTTAAGTGCACTAACCATCATCGCAAAGGCAATTAGGTTCAATTCGCACCTCAGATGGATCATATCGGCAGTCCCTCGGGTAAACTCCTGATAAAAACTACTTAAAATCCAGGATCAACAAAGCAACATAACTCACACAAAGGTGAGCCTAGAGATTACAACAATTCAACATTTCTTACATCACAGAGTTGTATACTAAAAAAATATATTATAGACCGAGTTTAAAGTGCATGAAAGGTAGTTCAACAAGTTATGAAAATAAGCAAGTACATCAAAGTTTGATTTTTCCATGGAAGATAATTTGTAAATGAAATATTACTACTGTTGGGCTGGGTTTAACCCCAACCAACAACAGTGAGCCTGAAGCTAGCTTGGGGGAGGACCCCCGCGAGAGATAACTTGTATCAAACTCTATCTTTACCGCTTTCAAAACCTTGCATGAAACCAAACAAAAATTTGCAAAATTCTAAAAATCCATAAAAATTTGATAACTAAAATCAAATAAAAATTGGCAAAACTTAGAAAAACCCAAAATATTTACTTGCTTTCCAGTATGTGTAGTAAGCATGTGTAGTTTTTCCTTGTTGAGATGATGAATAGTTGCTCTGTTAGTTTCTTTCATATACCTAGTTACAACCTTGTGCTCTACTGTTGGCATTTCTTAAGTCGATTACCGGGTTTGCGAAGACCTCGGCAACAACCTCAGAATTGCCTATTGGCGATCCTTAGTGCAATCACTAGAAATAAGGGCGCCGAACCCATCCTAGGAACTGCACCCAAGGGGTGCCACTCTCGTGGTATAATCTATACGATTACAAATGGTTCCGCAAGCACACGGATATACTGTTGTAGCATTTCACCCGGAGAGTAAGGGTATCGTCATTTATTTTGTCCCGAAGGATGGCAGTGGCAAAGGTATTGTACTTAACATTAACCATGACATTGTGCCTCAAGCAATATGCAAAACTCTAACAGGAGTAAGTCCAAGTAAAGAATAAGCAAGGGTAATGCCACACCGCACACAACCACACTCCAAGAGGGAAGGAATAAAAGAGAGAAACGATAAAACAAAGGACTATTCTATCCTACGTTAAGTCATCTGGAGCTTAGGCTAGGTTAGGTGTCCTAGTGCTTCTATCCAAAGCTTGGGTCATGTTAGAACATGGTTAGGACTACAGGTGCCAGGAAAATGGGATAGCGGGGAGAAGGTCCTGCACTGGAGAACGTCCAGTTCTGTTACTTCTTTGCATAAACTCCTACACCGAACCCAAATATCGGGGAATACGCTGAGCGCAACACAGCTGTTACACCGGACGGATAGGGCTGTCACCACCTGCCGTCTACCCCAGTCACACCGTGGAGCACAGTCATATCCAATGGATCCCGCATACCCAAGCACCACGCTCGTGCATGAAGTCACTACTCTAGTGTCTCTGGGTCTCCCACCCTTTGGATGGACAAGTAAAACACTAAAGCAAGCCCGAAAGCACAACGAAACCCTATCCGTACCCGGATCATCTGGCCTAACCAAGACCTTAGCATATCTCATGAACAAACTAAGCATGGATTGATAAACTATCAAGATAGTAAAGCAACCATGGCACAACTGTATATTATGAATAGAAGTCTGACAAGTCGGATACAAAGCCATACCAGGAGCCGAGGATTGCTCAATGACCCCGAGAACGACTTGCTCGCTAAAGAAGAACTAGCCTAGCTCCACTACCTAGCTAAGAGAGCAAGATAGAGGCGAGCCTTCTTGGAATGGTGGAATAAAGTGTGTGTGTGTGAGAGAGAGAGGGGTGGAGAGGGGGCCCTATTTATACTAGTGGAGGTCGGTTTCCCGCCAATGCACATATGGAAGGTGATTAGGAGACTTGGAAGTTACTCTTCCTCGAGATGCATCTGGACGGGAGGCAGGGCAGGTTCGGCCGAACCTGGGGTTCGGCCGACCCCCTGTTGACGTTCTTTAGAGCGCCAATTTACGTACCGCAAGCGCACGAATCGTGTAGCTTTTCCCTTAGAGTATTCCCCCAAGGTTTATCAATCCATGGAACAAGTCTATTACTATGCTTAACTAAGAACTAATGATGTTGGTAAAAGATCTATATTGAGTGTTTGAGTGTGAAATAGATCTAATCTAATCAATCTAATCTAATCTAGACTAGTGAGCAATGATAGGTGTGTGCACAAGATATGAAGAGCATTTGTCCATGGGGTCTAGGATCACTAGAGATGTAATCGCCAAGCAACAAAGAACGGATCTAATCTACCAAAGGTGTGTTTCAAGATCAAAACCTTTCCCTCCCGCATACTGTCACTACATGAGGATAATCGGTAACGAATCAACAAGAACACGATAGTTGATGTAATCTAAGTAAACCATGCAAGAGCAAAGCAAACCCAAAGCCAAGTCATGATCTATTAAGCATCAAAGCATCATCAACAAGAATCGTGATAGATCAATCTCATAAAGGATTCGTCAATTACAACTCAAGATCTCCTTACAACCCCATGAACAAACGAGGACTTTACCCCATGAAGCTAAGCGAAGCGTAGTCGATCATAGTGACAAATTCTCTGGCAAGGGATGGATCCCTTGCTGTCCTCCAACTTGCAGCAGCGCCGAGGGACGATGAGGCCTCCGGTGTCGCCTTTCTCTTGTGTCTAACTCGAATGGATCTCTGAAACTCGTCTCTGGATGCTTCCTCTCTGACCTCTCTGCGATCCCCCCTCTTTGACGGCAGCTTCGGGGTATATGTAGGCGGTTCTGGTCGGTGGTTTTGGTAAAACACAGGCTAGGGTTGACGAATACTTCGCGCTGAAGAAAACTGAGGCCGATTAGGCCTGGAAATGGGCTAGGCCGGCCGGCTCAGAGGTCCCCAGGCCGGCCGGCCTGGGCCCTTTCTGGCCCCTTTCGGTTCCATCTTTCGTGTGCGGCCTCTTCTCCTTATTCCTCATCTTAGCCTAGTTGTGACCTTGCGTCAAAACATCTCCGAAAATGTCCAATTTCCTGCCAAAATACAACATGCTCCAAAATCCAGGACAAAATCGAAAACGGTCAAGTTCGGGTGCCAAGTGGCGGGTTAGTACATGAATCATTCCGAAGAATTTACCAAAACCACTCCTAATCATATAATAAAATGGGTACTTAAGGAGCGCCAACATTCCCCCATGCTTAGCTTTTGCTCGTCCTCGAGCAAATCAAATCATCAAGTCCTTCCATGGGTTGCTCGAGAGTTCTCAAACTGCAAAATTTACTTATGCAAACAAGTCTAACAATATTTCTTCAAACAAAGGTCAGAGGAGCAGCGAGGATAATCATATCATGGGCGTTTAAAAACTCATCCAATATTACTCCACGACTCTTACCTTTAACCGGCAACTCGAATATCGACAACACTTGCTTTTCTTGCCATCCTTGGAGGTTTTTCTTTTTTTTTTAGTTTTTAGAAGCAAAATACCCTGCAACAAAGGTTAGACCAAAAATTCTTGCACAAGTCCTTTCATGTCTCTCGATATAAGTGGCTATCCTATTATTATTTGCAAACTCTCATCTCCCAAAAGTCTCTAAAGTATAAAGTGGGGCTATAGGTGAGGCTAGCAAAGTATATACATATATTGTCAAGTTAAGAAAACCTTCTAATGATTGCTTACCTTCCGAGCCAATGATCATGAGAGTTTCTCCATAATGTAAGGGGTTCAAGGGTAAGAAGATTTAGAATGGTGGACATGTGCAAAAGCATACAAAAAGATTGACTTCAAGGCACAAGCGTCGTCCTCATTGTCGGATTGCACATGGTTGGAATTGAGGATATTGTTCAAACAACAAGGTGATATCTCTTTGCACTTCTCTAACCATAGAATCCCTTCATTTATTCTTTTCTTCTCTTCTTATTATTTTTTTTCTTTTCCTTCTTTCTCCCGAATTTTCCTTCTCTTTTCCGAACCTTTTCATAGGACACTTTCTATAAAACATAGATACGCAATTCTCCAAAGTGGCTCCCTGAATTTTTGGAGCCCGAGCCGAGGCCAGAGGGGCCTAGGCCGGCCGGCCCAAGGGGTGTAGGCCAGCCGGCCTGGGGCTTTCTCAGGTCGGCTTCGGTCCGTCTTTCCAGTACTCCTTCCTTTCTTCGTCCCAAAATTATGTTTTATACAACTCATGCGCAAGAACAGAACATATCCTCATAATTGGGTCGTGGTCAAGGAAGAGGATAATAAACAAGATAATCTCAGGTTCGGGTTTTGGAATCCGGTAGATTTCATGAGTTGTTCCAATGAGGAATTCTCATTACCGAATATTGACGTTGCTAGCAATTCAAAGATGAAAAATACGGACATGATCATTGCTCGAAATTAAAACTCCCAAGAGAAAGAAATCCTGACTCAACTCAATGTACATCCAATACTTATGGTGGAACGAATATAGCTTGTGGATGATAGGATTTTTACTCTCAACTTGCCAAGAACTTGATCAACCTTATGTTTGTAGGGGTTTTATTATTTTTATGAAATTAAAGTCCTCCAAATCATGCCTTACTCGCAAGCGTAATCAAAACCAAGCGCTAGATCAAAGCTCAAGTGTGGGTATTAACATGGACGAATAATTTACTAAGCTCCACAAATAAGAATTAATTTTCATGACAACGCTCGTGAACAATTGCTTTAAAGAAAATAAAGTAAAACTGAATGCATAAATAAAATTGCACAATCCAACAAAAACAAAGACTCTTTTTATTTTGTTTTCATGACTCAACACTAATTTAAGACTCACTCTCACACATGCGAAAAATAAAGCTCTCACACATGCGGAATTAAAGACACGCACACGACGAACTTTCGACTAAACAAAGACTAACAAAATTCAATCTACGAGCCGTCACACCTTTCCCCCCATGCTTAGATTATGCGGCGTCCTCGTCGCAATGATATAAAAGACGGGTGTGATGCTCGTCGGTGTTCTCAACGGCACCTAGGGCAATTGCATCTAGCGCGCCCTCCTCCTCCTTGCTTTTGTAGATTTCCAACCATCCCGAATAACTTCCTTATGTTGCGGAGAAGGAAGTTGTAATCTCCTTTGACCAAGCGCTCGATGTCGTCCATCCTTCGATCCATTGCCACGATTCGATCGTGACACCTATTGATGGTGGCGTGGAGATCCGCGATTTCATTGCGGCACTTGAAACAGCACCCGAAGTGATGGCCGCCGTGGTTGGGGTCGTCGTCCTCGGGCTCATCGTCATCCTTCTTCTTCTCTTTGCCGCTATCACCTCCGGAGGGGTCGTCTTCCTCCCTTCTCTCCTCTTCAGCCCACACCGGCCAATCATCATCGTAGTCACGACCGGTGGCGCCCCATGAACCGGGGCTCATGTAGCTCTCCCAATTGCTATCCCCCGCATCCTTCAGCTCCGGGGTGTGCTCGATGTAATTTTTCCTTTTAACTCCGAGAAGGCGCAAGGAACACCTAGGTGCAGGTGGCTCTTTGTCTTGTCGCTTCTCACCCTCGTCTTCATCACTGATGACGATAACCTCCCTTTGGGCATGAGCTAGCTTCTTCTTGCACCACAGAAGGCCCTTCCCTCTGACGCTCATCCGTGCTTGGGTGTTAAATTTCTTCGGAGGGGCGGCGCATCGGTCGCCGAGATGGGGCTAGGCGTCTGCTAGTTTGGCGTGGGGGTGTCGGGTGCCATGCCCCTCTCCTTGATCTCCATTGCTGCAATCATGGCTCTTGCGCTCGCTGGAACGGCCATTGTTGATGTCTCTCACGAGGTGGTGGTGTAGATTGAAAAGTATGAGAGAATAGATCTAACCCGCGCCTCTATTTAAGTCCTGAAAAGACTTGGACGAGAAGTCCAATATCTCTGCGTATTTGGCATGCGAAATCTATAAGACACGGGTTCAAAATTTCCTTATCCCGTACCTACCAAAAACCGAGACCGATTCGCACACGAGGAGGCTCAGGCCGGCCTAGGGGTATTGGGCCGGCCGGCCCAGGGGATTTTTCGCCCCCCTGGGCTCCAAATTTTTCCGAGGTGCCCACCAACAAATTATGAGCCTATGTTTTACTCGAAGTTCGTCCAAAATAAAAATAAAACTACAAAAATAAAATCTAAAAGAGAATATTTACAAACTTACCTTGCGTAACATCGTTAGGCTTGACGTTCTGGTTCATCCTTGATAGGTGGTCGGCCACAACGTTCTCGGCCTCTTTATGGTCCCTTATCTCCACATCGAATTCTTGTAGCAATAGGATCCATCGAATCAAGCATGGCTTAGCATCTTTCTTGGACAAGAGATACTTGATTGCCGCATGGTCGGTATAAACTATCACCTTAGAGCTTACTATGTATGATCTGAATTTTTCGAAGGCGAATACCACGGCAAGCAATTCTTTCTCCGTTGTTGCATAATTAACTTGGGCTTCATTGAGAGTCTTGCTTGCGTAGTAGATAGCATTTACCTTCCCCTCTTTCCTTTGTCCAAGAACGGCTCCTACGGCGTAGTCGCTTGCATCACACATGATTTCAAAAGGTAGATTCTAATCCAGAACTTTCATGATAGGAGCACTTATGAGGGATTGCTTGAGTGTTCGAAATACGTGAAGACAATCACTATCGAAGATGTATTCCACATCTTTTTGGAGAAGTTGTGTCAATGGCTTGGTGATTTTTGAAAAATCCTTTATGAACCTCCTATAGAATCCAGCATGACCGAGGAAGCTCCTCAAAGATTTGATGTCCGTAGGTGGTGGCAATTTCTCCACGGTTTCTATCTTTGCTTTGTCCACCTCTATCCCTCTCTCGGAGATAACATGACCAAGGACAATTCCTTCTTTCACCATGAAATGACACTTCTCCCAATTGAGCACAAGATCAACCTCTCCACATCATTTAAGAACTTTTTCCAAATTTGCCAAGCAATTATCAAAGCTAGTACCATGCACCGAGAAATCATCCATGAATACCTCCAAAATCTATTCTATGAAATCTGAAAATATAGCCATCATGCACCTTTGAAAAGAAGCGGGTGCATTGCACAATCCAAAAGGCATCCTACGATATGCAAAAATTCCATACGGGCAAGTAAATGTGGTTTTATGTTGATCATCCGGATGAATAGGTATTTGGAAGAATCCCGAGTATCCATCAAGGTAACAAAAGTGTGAATGCTTTGCCAACCTTTCTAGCATCTCATCAATAAATGGTAGTTGAAAATGATCCTTCCTCGTTGCCTTATTCAATTTTCTATAATCGATGCACATCCTCCATCCCGTGATGGTTCTTTGTGGTATCAATTGCTCCTTCTCATTTTTCACAACCGTGAGTCCTCCTTTCTTCGGAACGCAATGCACGGGGCTTGCCCATTCACTATGTGGCACAGGGTATATTATTCCGACATTCAAAAATGTGATAACCTCCTTCTTCACCACATCACGCATAGCATGGCTCAACCTTCTTTGATGCTCTATGATCGGCTTGTATTGCTCCTCGAGTTGTATACGATGTGTGCAAAAAGCGGGGCTAATACCTTTCAAGTCATTAATCGAGTAGCCAATCACCTTTTTGTGCTTCTTTAATAAATTCAGCAACTTCTCCGTCTCTTCCGGGCTCAATTCGTTACTAAAAATCACCGGAAAAGTCTTGCAATCTCCCAAAAATTCATATTTCAATCCCTTGGGGAGCGGCTTCATCTCAACATCGGGTGCACCATCCTCTTCTTGATCTAATTCTCCAATGTCTTCAAATTTTTCTTCCTCCAAATTCCCGTGTTGATGCTTCAACTCTTCCATTGTTTCCACTAGTTCTCCATCTTGATCGTCTTGAGCGTCCCCATTCTCCAAAGCGCGTTGGAGAGGATCCCTGAAAGAATCAATGGAACGAATGCTCTCTACCTCTTCGTTATCAAGAGGTAGAGGTGAAGCAAAAGACGGTTTCGAATGAAATTCGAATGTGCGCTTCTCTCCATCTAGATCAAAAGTGACAATCCCTTTTCCAACATCTAGAACAACATTTACTAATTTGAGAAAGGGTTTTCCAAGGATTATGCCTTCATGCTCATCATCACTAGCATTAATCACAAAAAGTCGGTATGAATTTTTTTACCCGCTATAGCAACATTTAGATTTCTAAGCATTCCTAGCGGTTTGATTAATCTACCATCTCCCATGATCAATTTAATGATTGTATCATCTAGGTTTTTGTGTTTCGTTAAAAAGCCCAACATAAACCTTAGAACTCATCACACTAACATGGGCGCCAACGTCACATAGAACATTGCAACATTTTGTTCCGTCTATCATGCATTCAACACGAGGTGTGGGTGATGGATTACCTTTGCCTTGATCGCTTCCAATCGCATATACTTGGGCTATGTGCATGTAGGGTGATGATTCCGATTTCACTCCCATGATCTTTTTGACCTCTATCACTTCGCCCAAGTCAATCTCTTCCTCTTTTTCTTCAAAAAGTTTCCGAATAATATCACCGGCCGATTCATTGCCAAATGTATATCCCGTGTGATTATCCGGCGGAAAATCTTCCGCTATCACCTTCGCCATTCCTCGTTGATTTTGATGCGGTATTGCTTTGTTGAACAATCTTCCAAAGTCAATTGGTATCCAATCCATTTGCTCGAATTCCCTTAGCGATTTGGCGGTGCCCATGGTTCTTCCTTTCTTTTCCGGGTCGTCTTTTGTTGCAATCCGGATCGATGCTTCTTCATCGTGGTTTGTCTCTACGACTTTCCCATGCTTCGGTTGTTCTTCCCTCACTTCCGATGCCTCTTTTCTGAAAATTCCAGCAAGCACCCGCACTTGAGATTCTTCCTCGGAGCTTGCCGAACATCGTTTTTCCCAATCTCTTCGCATGGCCGCACCCTTGCTTATTTTTTGTAGGAGTTGGGCGGCTTCCGTGAGTGTTTTCTCCATGAGATCTCCTCCTGCACACATTTGAACAAATTGCATGCACTCGGGGGGTAGGGAAAAATAAAATGTATGCAAGAGTACTTCACCGGAAAATCTGAGCTTCGGTCCTTGTTCAATCAATCCATTGAATCTATCCCTTGCTTGATCTATCCCTTCTTTTTCTCCTTGCGCGAAGTTGATCACTTGCTTCCGAATATATTGAACCTTGCTTAACGGAAAGAACCGCTCGCAAAATTTCTTCATCAAGTCATCCCAATTTCCTTTTACCTCGAAGGATGCAAGTGCAAACCATCTTCTCGCTTCTTCCGCAAGTGAGTCTGGGAAAAGATTCCATCTAAACCAAGCTAGCGGAACTCCGTCTTGTTGTACCGTGTTGCATAGCAGTGTGAACCACTTGATATGTCTATATGGGTTGTCCATCTCATCTCCTCTAAAGGGGTTTGCCGCCGCCATCTTGATGATTTGAGGCTTGATCTCGTACTCGGTGGCTCGCAACAACGAATCTGATTTTTGCATGTCGAAGTCCTCCGATCGCGGGCTTGCATAATCCCTTAGTGATTTTTCTCCTTCCTCCACGTGTTGAATGAGATGGGCCATCTAGACAATCAAAACAAAAAAAAGAAAACAAAAATTTTCTAGAGAAAAAGGTTAGGTGTTAGTAACCAACAAAATTAATACAAAGTTAAACGTAGCAAAATCGCTTGTTCCCCGGCAACGGCGCCAGAAAAGCTTGATGACGCTCCTTAGAGCGCCAATTTACGTACCGCAAGCGCACGGATCGTGTAGCTTTTCCCTTAGAGTATTCCCCCAAGGTTCATCAATCCGCGGAACAAGTGTATTACTATGCTTAGCTAAGCACTAATGATGTTGGTAAAAGATCTATATTGAGTGTTTGAGTGTGAAATAGATCTAATCTAACCAATCTAATCTAATCTAGACTAGTGAGCAATGATAGGTGTGTGTACAAGATATGAAGAGCAATGAAGAACGGATCTAATCTACCAAAGGTGTGTTCCAAGATCAAAACCTTTCCCTCCCGCATACTGTCACTACACGAGGATAATCTGTAACGAATCAGCAAGAACACGATAGTTGATGTAATCTAAGTAAACCATGCAAGAGCAAAGCAAACTCAAAGCCAAGTCGCGAACTATTAAGCATCATCAACAAGAATCGTGATAGATCAATCTCATAAAGGATTCGGCAATTACAACTCAAGATCTCCTTACAACCCCATGAACAAACGAGGACTTTACCCCATGAAGCTAAGCTAAGCGTAGTCAATCATGGTGACGAAATCTCCGGCAAGGGATGGATCCCTTGCTGTCCTCCAACTTGCAGCGGTGCCGAGGGACGATGAGGCCTCCGGTGTCGCCTTTCTCTTGTGTCTAACTCGAATGGATCTCTGAAACTCGTCTCTGGATGCTTCCTCTCTGACTTCTCTGCGATCCCCCATCTTTGATGGCGGCTTCGGGGTATATATAGGCAGTTCTGGTCGGTGGTTTTGGTAAAACACAGGCTAGTGTTGACGAATACTTCGCACTGAAGAAAACTGAGGCCGATTGGGCCTGGAAATGGGCTAGGCCGGCCGGCTTAGAGGGCCCCAGGCCGGCCGGCTCAGAGGGCCCCAGGCCGGCCGGCCTGGGCCCTTTTTGGCCCCTTTCGGTTCCATATTTCGCGTGCGGCCTCTTCTCTTTATTCCTCATCTTAGCCCAGTTGTGACCATGCGTCAAAACATCTCCGAAAATGTCCAATTTCCTACCAAAATACAACATGCTCCAAAATCCAGGACAAAATCAAAAACGGTCAAGTTCGGGTGCCAAGTGGCGGGTTAGTACATGAATCATTCCGAAGAATTTACCAAAACCACTCCTAATCATATAATAAAATGGGTACTTAAGGAGCGTCAACACCCCCCTGGCGCCCCTCATCCTCATCCTCTTCTGGCAGGCTGACAGGTGGGCCCTTGTGTCTTTCCTTATGTGCATTATGCGTGGCGCGCCTGTTTGCTCTGCCAGGTGGGTCCTCTTTGTAAGTGGGTGATGCCGGATACGGTCTTCTATGTAGTTGTGTGCGTCTGCTGCGTGTTTTCGACTTATTCCGCTCTTGCTCATCTGAAATATACAAAACTCAAAAACAACTGTGGAGCCAGGTTAGTGATACAAATATGCTAGTAAGGTATGTAGTTTTCCTTTATTATTGAGTCTAGTTGACTGTCAGAATTGGCACTTAAGCACCGTCAACATCTGCCTAAGTTTTGAGTTTGGTGGCTAGTTGTTCAATCCTTAAGCTTGAAACTTGTGGGTAGCGAAAAGCAGAATTCGAATCTAGGTTGTTGTGGGTTATGATATGGTAGAAAAGAGTTGCTATGATCTTCACCTACATGATGCCTGATATCCGGAGTATTTCTTTTCAAAAATACAAAAATAAAATAAAGTTTCTCGGTGATATGCAATTCCCATCCAGAGCCATATGAGTTACAAGTTTGAGAAGCCTTTCCACATATGCAACTTGTTTTCTCATTGAGCTTTGTCAAATTGTTGTGACCCTTTGAGAGAATCACTTCATACGCCCATGATTAAGATTACGTATACATCCACTCACATGCTATACTTCTACACTTGGAAGATAGCAAGTACATCCATCCATCCATCCACAAATAAAACTCCATGTTGTACCATGACTATCTCCCTCCAAAGTTATCATAAAAAAGTATGGGCTATACAAAAAGAAAAAAAAAGATGCATACCCAAAGAAGGTATGCCACACGCCCACAAGGCGTGTCAAAAAAAATAAGGGAGAGGAAAAGATGCATACCCAAAGAAGGTATGCCACATGCCTCCAAGGCATGTCAAAAAAAATAGAGAAAAAGAAAATATAGCCCATACCAAAAAATATTACATGAGAGAAATCATATAAAGGAGTTTCATCCACCATCCACCAAAAATATCCACACACTTGCACATCTTGATCAAGGTTTATGACTTATTTCTCCTTTGGATCCGGTCTTTGACTTAGCAAAAAAATGAGAAGCAGGTTCGCCATCATATCCTCCATACCTACAGATCCACCAAAAGGAAACCATTAGAAGTAGGATGAGAAAGGCGCATAAAAAGGCCTTGGCGACGAATGAAACACGTTTGAGTGATCCGAGACATCACCCAAGGAACTTACAAAATTTCTTTTCAAAAACTTTATAAAACCTCCGGATTGATGGTTGAACCAAGGAGAGGTAAATTGTACTCTACAAGCTGTTCTGACTCTCAACCGCCAAAGATGACGATGATGCTATAAGCCCCACAGGAGTAAGGTAAAAAGGTGCGAACAAGGCCAACTTATTCAGAATAAAGGTGAGAACACTCGGTTGGGCCTTGAGCATAAGTCAGGAATGCGACATTGTAGCAACTCCTGATCAACAACCTAAGTCTAAAACTTTGCACGGGACGAGCAAAGGGCTAGCTTGGGGGACTTGTTGACGGTGCTTAAGTGCCAAATCCGACCGTCAACTAGACTCAATAACGAAGGAAAACTATACACCTTACTCACATATTTATATCACTAACCTTACTCACTAACTATACGTAGAAGATCGGATCCGGCGTCACCCACTTACAAAGAGGGCCCACCTGGCAGAGCAAACAGGCGCGCCACACATAACGCACACAAGAAAAGATACGAGGGCCCACCTGTCAGCCTGCCAGAAGAGGGTGAGGTCGATGGGCACCAGGGGGGTCGGCCGAACCCCAGGTTTGGCCGAACCTGCCCTGCCTCCCGTCCTGGTGCACTTTGAGGAGGAGTAGCTGCCAAGTCTCCTGATCACCTTCCATATGTGCGTTGGCGGGAAACCGACCTCCACTAGTATAAATAGGGCTCCCTCTCACCCCTCTCAACACACACACTTCATTCCACCATTCCAAGAAGGCTCTCCTCTCTCTTGCTCTCTTAGCTAGGTAGTGGAGCTAGGCTAATTCTTCTTTAGCGAGCAAGTCATCCTCGGGGTCATTGAACAATCCTTGGCTCCTGGTATGGCTTTGTATCCGACTTGTCAGACTTCTATTCATAATATAGAGTTGTGCCATGGTTACTTTACTATCTTGGTAATTTATCAATCCATGCTTAATTCGTTCATAAGTTATGCTAAGCTCTTGGTTAGGCCACATGATCCGGGTACAGATAGAGGTTCGTTGTGCTTTCGGGCTTGCTCTAGTGTTTTACTTGTCCATCCGAAGGGTGGGAGACCCGGGGATGCTAAAGTAGTGACTTCATGCACGAGCGTGGTGCTCGGGTATGCGGGATGCATCGGATATGACCGTGCTCCACGGTGTGACTGGGGTAGATGGCAGGTGGTGACAGCCTTGTCCGTCCGGTGTAACAGCTGTGTTGCGCTTAGCGAATTCCCCGACGTTCGGGTTCGGTGTAGGAGTTCATGCAAAGAGGTAACGGGACTGGACGTTCTCTAGTGCGGGACCATCTCCCCGCTATCCCATTTTCCTAGCACTTTTAGTCCTAACCATGTCCTAACATGACCCCAGCTTTGGATAGAAGCACTAGGATACCTAACCTAGCCTAAGCTCCAGCTGACTTAACGTAGGATAGTATAGTCCTTTGTTTTATCGTTTCTCTCTTTTATTCCTTCCCTCTTGGTGTGTGGTTGTGTGCGGTGTCGCATTACCCTTGCTTATTCTTTACCTGGACTTACCCCTATTAGAGTTTTGCCTATTGCTTGAGGCACAATGTCATGGTTAATATTAAGTACAATACCTTTTCACTGCCGTCCTTTGGGACAAAATAAATGACGATATCCTTACTCTCCGAGTGAAATTCTACAACGGTATATCCGTGCGCCTGCGGATCCATCTGTAATCGTATAGATTATACCACGAGAGTGGCACCCCTTAGGTGCAGTTGCTAGGATGGGTTCGGTGCCCTCATTTCTAGTGATTGCACTAAGGACTGCCAACAGGCAATTCTGAGGTTGTTGCCGAAGTCTTCGCAAACCCGGTATAGACTTAAGAAATGCCAACAAGCATTTCTGGCGCCATTGCCGGGGACGGCATGTGAAAAAAGTTATTGTGCTGATATTAATCTAGGTTTTGTACTCAGGATATAGTCTTTACTCTTTCAGGCTAATGTCACTTTATGTCTTCTTTTATTTTTGATTTGAAAGAAGATAGGGGTAGTGTATGACTGGTTTCTCCCTGCCAAAAAATTACACAGACAATCCAGAGAGGCTCGTGAGAAGGGAACGACCTCGCGTCATTCCTCCTCTCGCCATCCTCCCGGCACAAGAACCCATCTCAGAAGCACCACTTGCTATTGAGGCTATTGCTGAAAAGACTCACCGTGAGTTCTCCGTCCCCTCCACCGACAATGTGGCCACTGTGCCCAACATCAATGTTGGGGACATGAACTTCGAGCTCAAATCCAGCCTCATCAACATGGCGCAGGCTAGCCTATTCTGTGGCAAGCTGAATGAGGACACTAATGCACATTTGCAGAATTTTCTGGAGCTCTGCGACACTGCAGTCATATGGGGTATCGCCGCCGATGCAATCAAGCTTCATCTGTTTCCCTTCTCCTTGCTGGGGAAGGTGAAACACTGGTTTTATAAGGAAAAAGACATCGACACCTGGGCCAAATGCTCCAAGGCGTTCCTCGCAAAGTTCTTCCCGCTGGGCAAAACAAATGCCCTGCGCGGGAAGATTTCAAGTTTCTAGCAGACGGGGATGGAATCCATCCCAGAAGCTTGGGAAAGGCTACAGGAATACATCCTGGCCTGTCCCCACCATGGCATGGATGAGTGGCTCATCCTACAATGCTTCTACAACGGGCTCACAACGACATCTAGAGCCTACATCGATGCTGCTGCTGGAGGAGCCTTCCTCGACCTAACCATCGTCAAAGCCAAAGAGTTGGTCGAGAAGATGGTCTCCAACCAGGGGTGGAGTGATGAATGACTCCAACCCCATACGAAGGGCATGCATACCGTCAAGGAGACGGATATGATTGCCGCTAAGCTAGACCTCCTCATCAAGAAAATGGAGGAAGGGAGCAAACAACCGATCCACGCTCCTATCTACACCATGGGTTCACACTTCACGTGCGAAGTCGGTGGTAATGAAGGACATTCGGGGAATGACTGCCCCGAAACCTGTGAAGTGCCTACCTCAACAACAACAACAACAATGGGTACCGTCCACCACAAGGAGGCCAGGGGAGGAACCAGCCACGTCCACCATTCCAAGGAGGTAACAATTACAATCCTTCTTACAATTCAAATTTCAATTCAAACCAACCTCCCTTAAGAGATCTTGTTCTTGGCCAAGTTAAAATCAATGAAAATATAAATAAAAAGCTTTTGGCCAATGATAAAACCCTGGAAAGTTTAAATGTGAAGCTTGAAACTTTGTCTTCTATGCTTAAAAATGAATTAAGTTTCAATAAAATGATCGAAACATAACTTGCGCAAATTGCTGCCGCTTTACCTGCTGTTGAAAGCGGGAAGATCCCGGGGCAACCCGAGTCTCCCGTTGAAAATGTTAGCATGGTGTCCACCGGATAGGGTAACTCGTCCCGGAGGCCACCACGCACTAATCATGCAGGTAGGTACAATCCCCCAAGGAACTATGTTTGGGATGGCATGGTGGCAGCAGTGCAAAAGGATCCAGGGGTCCCCATGATCAGCTGCTCGATCTACGTCAAACACTTCGAGCAATGTCTATGCGATTTGGGGGCAAGCGTGAACATAATGACCAAGGTAATGTACGAAGAACTTCAATATCTTGCTCTTTCCCCAACAACGATGCTCGTGCAGCTTGCAGATTCGACCGTTCGATATCCCGAAGGGATAGCCGAACACATCTTCGTACGAGTACGAGATTCCTTCATCCTTGCCGATTTTGTGGTAATGGATATGGAGGGCGACCTCGGAGTCGACCTCGTTCTTGGGCATCCTTTCTTAACATCCGCTAAGGCAAGGATCGATGTCAGAAAGGGAGAAATCCACTTCCGTGTCGGAAAGGAGGACATGTTTTTTAGGTTTAAGCGCAGGGAAGAGCAACGCTTCATGATTCAACAAGACAGTGAAGGGCAAGCACTCTGGGGTGCACCAGAACCCCAGCCAGAACCCCGACCCTCCGCACCTAAAAGAAAGAAGAAGGCAAAGACGGTGTGGTGGAAGGTCGACAGTTCGGCTTTGTCCAGTTCTCCAGGACAAGCCGACCAATGGTAAGTACGACGGAGAAAAGTCATGCATGTCAGACTATAAACGACGTGCCCTTGCCAAAGGTAAATTGGTATTTATCTCAAATTTGCTTTCTATGCCTTTTCAAATTTTCTTTGCATCTCATTTGATTTCCCCACTGCACGTTTGAAATTTTCAAAGTTATTTTTTGCATGTTGGAATTTTTCTAGCACTTTTTTTCCTTTTTTACAAAAAATACCAAAAATATTTTATGAGTTTCAAAATCTGTTGGAAATTAATTTGAAAAACTTTTTGAGCAAACTTCTGGCCGTGCACCACATTTTTAAAGTTTATAACCATTGAGAAAGCAAATGGCCAAAGGGGGGCACCACGGGGCCCACCCTAGGGCCGGCCGACCCCACAGGTCGGCCGACCCAGGGCCAATGGCTCTTGGGCCCCACCTTCTCCAATGGCTCTATGACCGTTGTGCCAGGCTTCTCCTCGGGTGCACTCGCCAGGTTCTCTTTAAATAGAGGCCGAGAGAGGGGTGTTGAGCTCTCTTATGCTCACACACTGTAACACCCTAATTTAAATTCCAACATTTATTAATAAATTTAATTGGTTTATTTAATTTTCTAAGGATTTAATTTGCTTATCTTGCATTTAATCTAATCTTTGTTCCATAAGTAATTAAAATTTTGTCTAAGGTTAAAACTTTGTTGTTGCATTCATGCTGGAGCATCTCTCTTATTTGTTTGAGTGCATAGGTTTGAATTCAAATTGTTTTTGAATTCAAATAGTTGTTGGTTTGAGCTAGTTTGGAAAAGAAAAATAGAATTAGAAAAGGAGAAATGGAAAGAAAACCCAAAACCCAGCCAAACCCAGCCCGGCCTGCCCTTTACCCCCGCACGGCCCACACTCTCACGCCAGCTCTTTTCCCGCTCCGGCCCAGCTCAGCCGCCAGCGCGGCCCAGCGCACGCCCACCTCCCCTTTCGGCTCGCGACTGCACTCTCCCACATGCCCGGCCCACCTGCCAGCTTGCGTCGCCCGCGCGCCACTGACACCGTGGCCCCGCTGGTCAGCTCTATCTTCCCCTCTCCTCCGCACGTTCCTCTGCTCCGCATAACAGCCATGCCCGACATTTCCGGCACAGCGGTCGGGGATTCCTTCCTTATCCGCGCACCACAATCTCCGGTGCCGCCTTTAATTGCTCCCCCCCCCCCGCGGAACGCTGCATCCTATCTCGTCCACCAGCGCGCCGCCCAACCCTAGCCGCCGCACGGAGTCGCCCCGCCGTGCCGCCGCTCCTCAGCGCCACCGTAGAACCGCCGCTCCTCCACCACCACAAACCGCCGTAGAAGCTTCGCCGTGGGACCAATAACCTCGCCAGACCCTTCTTCCCCTACCCCGGCTCGAGGGTGCACTGAATTGTGCCGGAACCACTGCCGCAGGTGAGCTCTGTCCTCGCCGATTTGCTCGCCGCCGGTTACGCTTTGGCCCCCCCCCCCTTGACCCCCTGTTCGCCTCCGCAGGCCGACCACGCACCTGTACGCGGGATCAGGATGCCGGGATCCACACCCCCACGGCCGCTCCACGGGATCCGGCACACCCTCCGCCGCTCGAGCTCGCCGCCGACCTCGCTGTGCCGCGCCGCCGGCCATTCCAAACCTCTGGTGAGCTCCGCCCTGTTCCCCTCTCCCTTTTGCACTAGCGCTAGGCAAGCCTAGGCTGTAGTTCCCCTTTGTCCCTCGCGAACGCTCTCGCCGGGGCGCCGCCGAGCCGCCATGCCGTGGCGCGCCCTGTTCTGCTGCACCGTAGCCCCGTGCAGGGACCCCGGTGGCCTTGCCTTGTCTCACGCGTACGCCCTGACCCAGTAGCGCCCAAAACCCAACTCGGAAGTGCACGAACACGCGACGCCGGTGAACCTCCGGCCGCCAGAGCGGCCCTGTGCCGCCGCAGGCCTCGCCCAAGCCCTGACCCACCTTCCCGAGCACCCAGGTGAAATCGCCATGCCGTGCTGGTACTCCCAGTGCAGGTCTAATCCTAAACCTAACCTCGAGGACCGAGATCAGACATCTCCGGTGAAGTGCCGCCGCGGAAGCCCCTGTTCCGGCAAGCCGCGCCGCCACCCGCACGCCCCTTCGCCCGTGGCCGCCCGATCCTGAAACAACGGCCCCGATTAGAACGTGGGCCGATCCGATCTGATCCGCCAGATCGCGATCCGACGGCCCAGCATTGAAGATACCGGTTCGGCCCGCTCTTTTTGCATAAGAGTCCCCCACCTTCCTTGATATCAACCCGCAGTCCAGGACTGGGTAAAACTATTTCTAGTTTGGTCCAGATTTTTACGTGGACCCCCCTAAACTTTCCCAGAATAGAACCCGCCGTCCTGACTTGATGTTTTTGCGAGTTAGACCCCAGAGTTTTAGTTTAATTACATTTTAGTCCTCGTTTTTGCTCAGAAACTCCCTGGAACTTAGTTTTTCTCGCAGATAAGCCCCTAGATCTTGTTTTAGCTCTAGTTTTTGCGTTTAAGCTCCGTTTTAGGCGTTCTTTATGTCCACGCGATCATTGTAACGCGTAGAATAGCTTTAGACTAGTTTAGTGTGCTGTTTTTATGTATTGATGTACTGTTTCTTAGCTTTTGTTAGTGTTTGCTTGTATGCTTATTGTTGTGCCTTGTTTTGGCCATGTGTTCGTGAGTAGACGTTGAGCTACCGGAGGAGCCCCAGTACCAGTACCCGGAGCAGCCGTCTTCTGACCAGTTTGAGCAGCAACAGGAGCAGTACGAGGAAGGCAAGTATAACATGAACACCACCTATCACTTTAAATACAATTTCATACTGCATTTTAATATTGTATGCCTATAAGGACTTTCCTAGCCACTTTATATCCTTTATATATATCCTTTGGGTTGCATTTTGGTTAGTTGTGCTAGGTGCCGTGCTATAACGCACTTGGTCCTTTTTAATTAATTTGATTAATGGTATATGCAACTTAATCCTGAGAGTGGCCCTCTGTGTGGCTTGAGTGGCTCACTTCTCGTTAAAATTGGTTTTGTTAGAAACATGGTTTAGGGGGCCAGCACGGTGCTTACTGCTGGGTTGGCCACTCTCCATAAGGACCAGTTCATAGAGCGACAACCTGGGACAACAGCACTACCACAAGACTGGAATGGGACAGTCTTGGCATAATAATTAGGTCTTTTTGGTTTGGAGTAACTTACTTGCGGGGCAAGGGTGGTAAGCTTCTATGTCCCTCGTACTGAGTGGCCTCGTCTGTGGTATTCTTGACGCCCACTAGACATGCTCCATAGTCGCCGATCCAACCCTCGCGGTTATTCCTTACCAACGAGATTCTTTGTAAAGGCCTCGTAGTGAGTCGCTAGTCATCTCACCTAAGGAAGTGTGATGAACAACTAGCATAGCTCACGACTTGTGGGTAAAGATGTGCAACCTCTGCAGAGTGTAAAACTGGTATACTAGCCGTGCTCATGGTCATGAGTGGCCCAGATCCTCCTTTTGATTAGTGGGGTTATCTCCTTCCGACGAGGGGGGTGCCTCGCGGGGTTACCTTGGTGGTTTCGGTTTGGTTCTCAGTAGTAACATGATTAATTTTGATTAATTACTATGTAACCGGGTTTATGGTAATTCATCAACTTGTAGTAAATAGCTTTAATAAAATTTTGCCAATACTTAAAAGCTAATGCAGTTGAGTCAGCCAACCTTAGAGCCTCATAGTTTGTGTTATACTTGTTGAGTACAAGTTGTGTACTCACTCTTGCCTCTTCTCTACTTTTTCCTCTTGGATACTCTACTGCTGCTCAGTTCCTGCCGACACGAGGGAGTTCGCTCAGCGCTACCAGGACTACGAGGACTTCTAGGCGTTCATCTCCCAGTCGACGTCCCTGTGGAACCCTGCTCAGCTTCGGAGAGTTTTTATCGTATTTGTACTTCGCTTCCGCTGTATCAGACATTTTTGTCATTAATGTAAAAAATAACATTCATATTCGCTTTATTATGTCTTTTTACGTGATATGTGTTGTGATATACTGTTCATTCTGTTGTATATACGTGTGACTTGATCCTGGCACGTATATGATTGCTCGGTTTATGTCCTTTTATAAACCGGGTGTTACACACACTCACTCACACTCCCTCTCACATTCTTGCTCGGGTTTCCATTGGATTTTGACAAGTTTGATTACAAGAAAACTCTCTCTCTCTTATTTCTTTGCTGTAAGATTGTCTACACACTTGGAGGAACAACATTCAGGTAAAAGTTTCATATTCATTTCACTAACGTAACCCGAATCGAGTTGTTCTCGTTCGTTCTTGTTCGTTCTTGTTGCAAGCATGAAGGGTGCAGGTCGGAAAATATCCGAAGCTCTCAAGAGGATGACGAGGTTAGGCTCGTCCCATTCACGAGGTGAGTCAAGCTCTTGTCATTCCCCCAAACCTACACCAACACCAACCATGATGGACTATGAGCAAGCCGAACAAGAAGAACAATTTGAGGAGCAAGCTGCAAAAACGCAAGCCGAGGACATGGAAATAGATGAAGATGATGCACCGTACCTCGACTTGCGAGATGACCACGAGAGCCAAGCCTACGCATGATCAAGAATCGAAGCTTTGGTCATACCAGAGCCTTCGATCCGGACCTTCTCGAGAAAACAGGTATGGACGTTGACTTCGCTCGTGTTTGGCATGTGGTTGGATGGGATGACTTTGTGCCTGTTGAGGAGAATGGTTCTCGTCTCCTCACCATCCAATTTCTTTGCACTCTTCGGGAGGTGGACGATGGTGTTTCTTTCCGATTTTTTTGAGTTGAACGCTATTTTAATTGGAGAAATTTCAGCCACCTCCTTGGTTTTAGCGCGCACTTGCCAGTTTTCCTCGCAAAAGCTTGCCGTGGTTTTGATCGACATGAGTTTTGGGGCTTGATTTTGGGTCAAGTCGTCCATGGCAAATTTGCACCTCGGTGCAATGACATTCAAAATCCGACTCTTCGTTTGATGCACAAATGGGTGGCTATCACTCTCTTCCCAAGAGATGATCCACGACCAGTGTAGAACAATGAGTTGATAATATTATACGCCATGGTCAACAAGATCCGAATCTCCCCTGCAAGAGAAATGGTTAAGCAATGGCTCACAAATTTTAGGATGACGGGTCCTATTGAATGCACTTCTTTGGTTACCCGCATCGCATCAAACATGGAAATCTTAGACGGGAACCCCGTTCCTTTCATTGAGGAGCCCCGTGTTATGATCGATGAGGCGTACTTAGTTCAAGGTCACACACTCAAGAAAGGCCCGGATGACTCCTTGATTTTCTTTTCTCTCGGTTATGCAAATGAAATCCCGTTGCCAAATGCGGGTTATCACTTGTATAACTGCTGTTCGCTAACCATCCCTCTTGTTCCACAAGAGGAGAGCCGTAGGCATAGTGTTTCTGGTCTTCCTGGCAGGGTTACAAGAAGCAGGGCTAGAAGCAAAGAATTTATGCAGCAGCAACCTCAGCCTCAACCACAATAACATGAGGCTGGAGGTTCGTCATGGCAGAGTGCCAGCTCCACCGAGTGGGCACGGCAGGCCTCAGGGCACCGGTCCACCAGCTCCAGCTCCAGTGGACCCCCACGACATACTGCTTCGTCTAGAGGTTTCGCTACTCTGACTCAGCAGATGGGCGAGCTGAACGTGCACACCACCAACATCGACGAGTCACTGGGCCAGCGATACACAAGCGAGAGGATCCACAACTTGGAGCGACAATAGCAGCAGACCCAGGAGGAGTGGAGGGCTTACTACCATTGGGCTGGGTCTAACCCCAACCAACAGCAGTGAGCCTGAAGCTGGCTTGGGGGAGGACACCGCAAGAGGTAACTTGTATCAAACTCTATCTTTACCGCTTTCAAAACCTTGCATGAAACCAAACAAAAATTTGCAAAATTCTAAAAATCCATAAAAATTTGCATAACTAAAATCAAATAAAAATTGGCAAACCTTAGAAAAACCCAAAAATATTTACTTGTTTTCCAGTATGTGTAGTTTTTCATTGTTGAGATGATGAATAGTTGCTCTATTAGTTCCTTTCATATGCCTAGTTACAACATTGTGCTCTGCCTAAGTTTTGAGTTTGGTGGCTAGTTGTTCAAACCTTAAGCTTGAAACTTGTGGGTTTTGAAAAGCAGAATTCGAATCTAGATTGTTGTGGGTTATGATATGGCGGAAAAGAGTTGCTATGATCTTCTCCTACGTGATCCTTGATATCCGGAGTATTTCTTTTGAAAAATACAAAAATAAAATAAAGTTCCCCGATGATATGCAATTCCCATCCAGATCCATATGAGTTATGAGTTTGAGAAGACTTTCCACATATGCAACTTGTTTTCTCATTGAGCTTTGTCAAACTATTGTGACCCTTTGAGAAAATCACTTCATACGCCCATGATCAAGATCACGTACACGTCCACCCACATGCTATACTTCTACACTTGGAAAATAGCAAGTACATCCATCCATCCATCCACAAATAAAATTCCATGTTGTACCATGACTATCTCTCTCCAAAGTTATCATAAAAATGTATGGGCTATACAAAAAGAAATAAAAGATGCATACCCAAAGAAGGTATGCCACATGCCCACAAGACGTGTCAAAAAAAAGAAGGGAGAGGAAAACATGCATATCCAAAGAAGGTATGCCACATGCCTCCAAGGCATGTCAAAAAAATAGAGAAAAAGAAAATATAGCCCATACCAAAAAAATATTACATGAGAGAAATCATATAAAGGAGTTTCATCCACCATCCACCAAAAATATCCACACACTTGCACATCTTGATCAAGGTTTATGACTTATTTCTCCTTTGGATCCGGTCTTTGACTTAGCAAAAACATGGGAAGCAGGTTCGCCATCATATCCTCCATACCTACAGATCCACCAAAAAGAAATCATTAGAAGTAGGATGAGAAAGGCGCATAAAAGGGCCTTGGTGAGGAATGAAACACATTTGAGCGATCCAAGAGATCACCCGAGGAACTTACAAAATTTCTTTTCAAAAATTTTATAAAACCTCCGGATTGACGGTTGAACAAAGGAGTGGTAAGTGGTACTTTACAAGCTGTTCTGACTCTCAACCGCCAAAGATGAGGATGATGCTATAAGACTCACAGGAGTAAGGTAAAAAGGTGCGAACAAGGCCAACTTATTCAGAATAAAGGTGAGAACACTCGGTTGTGCCTTGAGCATAAGTCAGGAATGCGACATTGTACCAACTCCTGATCAACAACCTAAGTCTAAAACTTTGCTCGGGACAAGCAAAGGGCTAGCTTGGGGGAGTTGTTGACGGTGCTTAAGTGCCAAATCCGACCGTCAACTAGACTCAATAACAAAGGAAAACTATACAACTTACTCACATATTTGTATCACTAACCTTACTCACTAAATATACGCAGAAGATCAGATCCGGCATCACCCACATAGAAAGAGAGCCCACCTGGCAGAGCAAACGGGCGCGCCACTCATAACGCACACAAGGAAAGATACGAGGGCCCACCTGTCAGCCTGCCAGAAGAGGGTGAGGATGAGGGGCACCAGGGGGGTCGGCCGAACCCCAGGTTCGGCCGAACCTGCCCTGCCTCCCGTCCAGGTGCACTTCGAGGAGGAGTAGCTGCCAAGTCTCCTGATCACCTTACATATGTGCGTTGGCGGGAAACAGACCTCCACTAGTATAAATAGGGCTCCCTCTCACCCCTGTCAACACACACACTTCATTCCACCATTCCAATAAGGCTCTCTTCTCTCTGGCTCTCTTAGCTAGGTAGTGGAGCTAGGCTAGTTCTTCTTTAGCGAGCAAGTCATCCTCGGGGTCGTTGAGCTATCCTCGACTCCTGGTATGGCTTTGTATCTGACTTGTCAGACTTCTATTCATAATATAGAGTTGTGACATGGTTGCTTTACTATCTTGATGGTTTATCAATCCATTCTTAGTTTGTTCATAAGTTATGCTACGGTCTTGGTTAGGCCAGATGATCCGGGTATGGATAGAGGTTCGTTGTGCTTTCGGGCTTGCTCTAGTGTTTTACTTGTCTATCCAAAGGGTTGGAGACCCGGGGACACTAGAGTAGTGACTTCATGCACGAGCGTGGTGCTCAGGTTTGTGGGATCCTTCGGATATGACCGTGAGCCATGGTGTGACTGGGGTAGACGGCAGGTGGTGATAGCCCTATCCGTCTGGTGTAATAGCAGTGTTGCACTTAGCAAATTCCCCGACGTTCGGGTTCGGTGTAGGAGTTCATGCAAAGAGGTAACGGGACTGGACGTTCTCCAGTACGTGACCTTCTCCCCGCTATCCCATTTTCCTGGCACTTGTAGTCCTAACCATGGCCTAACATGACCCCAGCTTTGGATAGAAGCACTAAGACATCTAACCGAGCCTAAGCTCCAGCTGATTTAACATAGGATAGATTAGTCCTTTCTTTTGTTGTTTCTCTCTTTTATTCCTTCCCTCTTGGAGTGTGGTTGTGTGCTGTGTCGCATTACCCTTACTTATATCTTTATCTGGCATTACAATTATCTTTCATTATCCAATAATTTTGATTGGAACAGGGGGTTCCTGATCTTCTGTCAGGTTCTGGATAATTATCGTTGTGTTCGGAGAGCGACTCACCGATCCGGCTTCAGATCAACAAGATCTGACCCTGCAATCTTAGCACCACAACTCCTCTAGTTATCAACCGTGTCACAACCCAGTTGACCTCGCCACGAAAGCTAATCCCTATAAGCGCAACAAAGAACACAAGCAAGAACTCGAGAGAATGCAGCTCAATTGAAGTGACTCTACAGATGAATGATTAATCTCACAAGTTGGGGTCTCACAAACTGATCTAGCGGTGAACTGTTCTTGACAGAATAACTTAAGCAAAACCCAAACCCTAATGGTGTAGTGGCTGCTGTTTATGAAGACTCTAGGGTCATGCAAGACCCTCTGGATGCACCCCTAATGGGCTCCAACACGATACAAAGCCCAAAGATCGAAAGACAGCGTCATAGCGCTGGGACAGAAACTTGACATCAATTTCCTCGGACGATTTCCGTCAACT
This sequence comes from Panicum virgatum, assembly GCF_016808335.1. Lineage (NCBI taxonomy): Eukaryota > Viridiplantae > Streptophyta > Magnoliopsida > Poales > Poaceae > Panicum > Panicum virgatum. The sequence continues at coordinate 30,022,335 of NC_053137.1, forward strand.
CCGGATGAATTTGGCCCTAAAACTAGTTCCATTAGAATCATATTAAAATTATCTTTCCAATCATATAAAGAGTGTCCAAATCCGAGCCCGTATGCGACCTAGGCGTCCGTTTTAGTACTGACTGCTCTTGGACTCCGAATCAGACTCGAAGTTGAATCGTTTTGGGCCTCCACCTTGGCTGGGGCGCCCTTGCTGGTCTCCTTAGGTGGTGGCCAAGGGGGAGGACGTTAAAGAGATTCTTTTGGATGTTCTCCACCTCCCTAGATCGTGCTCAAACTTGGGCCAGAATCCCAAGGGTGAATATTAGGCCCATGACAACGACGTAGATCCCGGCAGAAACAATGGTGGAATGTCTTGATGATTTGAAGACCTTGCCGACAAGATATTGAGGTAGGAACAGATTTATTTGAAAGCTTATCAGATAAGCTTTCCATCAAGAGCTCATGGACCTCAATCGCACTCCGTATAACTGAGTTATGATGTTCGCAATGATTCACTATCAGTCTGCCGACGAACCGAAAGTTCAACTTTACAGTTGTGCCTACAATCAAAGATTGACATCTACAAGTGTAACCAAGGCAATTGTACCAAAAATCATTATGCAAATATAGAAAGGAGCTCACCTTGTATTTAACTATCATGGTCATATCCATAGGTGTCATGTCCTCATTAAATTTTGATCATCATCATGTTCCACTTCTTACTCTATGTGGCAGGAGTATTATGCAGTCTCATTAGCCGCAAGAAGCGGACGATTCAAATTGAGTTTCTTAACCTTGCAAGGCAAACCTAACGCACACGTCACGTGGTCACTTCCAGACTCACACGTGAAACATTTCACCTTTCTTTCCAGCTCATGGATCAGGGTCACCCACAAGAGTCCCACGCCATGACACGGCGCCGAGTGTGCGCGCATTTGAACAAGTTGAAAGAGGGTGAGGGAAAAAGTCCACTCCCTGGTCCGATCAGGTACTTAAGTTTGCCGATTACCATATTTCTCGGCATGTGGTTATTACATTCAAACACTTAATCACCACTACCACACACTGCGGCCTTAACATTTTTCACTAAATAGATGGGGCGTCAACAAGCACCATAGCCCCGTCTGTGGACCTTATGGTTGCAGCATGTAGTAGACATTCAACTCCTATAAGCTCGCGAGTGACAGGAAATCACTCGACTTATATCGAATCATTAGCATAGCTATCTAGCAACCTACACATACTAGTGTTCAAACATAGGAACCTAGGATCATGCAACTAAGTTTCAATCAACTTCTTTAAACTTAAATGCACAAGTATATAGAACAATAAGTTGCATAAGATTGAAATTAAATAGGTTATGCTCCGGGGCTTGCCTTCCTGGGCGTAGCTAGCCTTGGGCTCTTCTGAACTTTGGTTCGGGTCTTCAACAATTTCAGTTAGATTAGCTTGGGGTTCACGCTGCTCACTCTCGGACTCCAGCATTAGCTCGTACGTACCGTCGGCGAGAGTAGTCAAATCTACATGAATGCACATGCATGAGTTGATGTGATGGTAGCAATTCAGGATTAAAAACACTATAAAGTTGTAGTCCAACAAAACTCAAGTTAAGTTGGAGATCAATTTCTTGGGCAATCATTTATACAGTAGTAACCAACAATTATTAGTTCATGAAGTCACTATGGGGTTTTCATCATTTACCAAAACATACCAAAAGTCATTTTCTTTAACAAACACTAGAGATACAAGTTCTATCAATAACTATAGTTACATAATGCTTCTGGGATTGAATTTTTAAGCAGTGTGCTTGATCAAGTGTAGATCTTACTATAAAAATTTCAAAAAATTTCATGCAGTAGAAAAATTATGAAAAAACATATACACAGCCACTTCAAGGATATGAATCTATTTATACAGAACAAATCATGCAAGTAAAGGTGTCAAAAATTTTACTGAGTCTTGCCACACTTAGAAAGATTATACTGTTAATTTTTCAGATTTTATTGATCAATACATAGAGCATGAAAAATAAAGCAAACTATTGTGGCATGGATCAAGATCAATTTGCACAGACAAGTATACTAAACCTCAAATATTTACAGAGTGATTAGGTGAACATAATAGAACTATGGTAAAAATATCAGGTTTTTCTAGGATAGAAATTATTTTCCTTGATTTAATGTAGGAGGCTTGCATCCATACCCTGGAGCTAATTGGGGGCTTGCATCCATGCCCCTGGCTGGAGGAAGAAGAAGAGGGCGGACGGTCCGGGCCAAAATCCGGTGGCAAGGGAGAAGGGGTGGTGAGGCACCAGGAGCTCACCTCGACTCGATTTGGTGGCGGCGGCAAAGCCGGAGGGAGTCGGGAGGGGGCGGCCGGTGGAGCAGACCCTGGGCGGTGGCGGCGGCTCCAATTCTGGTGGCCCTAGTGGCCGGGGCTGTCGGGGAAGGGGCCTTCGAGCTTCTAGGCGGCACAAGGAACTGATTTCAGGTGGTCTATTTGGGCAGAGGGATGGCGGAAGTGGGGGTTCACTGAGGAGTGGCGGCGGCCATGGCGATGCTGGAGGCGGCAGCGGTCTAGGTGTGGGGGCTTCTCCACTCGGCTCTGGGAGGGAATGAGAGTGGAGAGGGGTGGCGAGGAACTTGCTGGGAAGCAAATGAGGGAGGGGGAAGCTCAAGCAATGTGGCCAGGAAAAGCGGAGGATGCAGCGCCGGCCTCGGTGGCCGACCGAGCTGCATCACTGTGGAGATCTGTGCGCATGGCCTCCACGCGGCGCACGCGAAGGGACGGGGCAAAGGCATGGTCAGCGAGGCCATTGGGACAGGCTTGGCGCGGCTTGCCGGCAGGAATCGCCATCCAGGTGGCAGTGGGGGACCTATGATTGAAATTTAGGGTAAGCCATGTCAAATTTTCCATATACAATTCGGTATTTGATACAATTTAAAAAATCAGTACACAACAAAAAAAAATTCCACAAGCAATTGAGTTCAATACTTGCATAGATTACAACATAGATATTATAAGTGCATTAAGTCTTAGAAATGCATAAAATAAACTTAGTTTTCACAAAAGTCAATGCAGAGAAGACACTTTCAGCACTTGCCATTTCCATTGCTGCGGCACAGAACAGGGGAGGGGAAGAGAGAGTGCAGAGAGAGATGATCAATTTTTCTCAAGATTTTCAATTGAAACTCGAAAAAGTTTGAATATGAAAGTTGTTCACAATTAAAAATTCTAAAACTTTTGTTTCAGGCACTTTCTCGTTTGAAGCTTCATTTGAAAGTTAAAATTTGAAACTCGCATGTATTTGAAATTGTCCTATACGCTAGGGATTTCAAATTTTTCTTCTATTTTTGCGTGGCGACATAAAAAATGTTGAACCCGAAAGTTGATTGTGACACTTCAGGTGTCTAGCTATTACAGCATAAGGTTATGTGTGCATTTTGTGTGTTTAACTTTATTTGGTAGTTAAAAACTTTCAGTGCAAAGTTAGGGGTATATTTGTAATTATGAGAAATTACTAGCCCCTTTTTGCAAAAAGCTTTAACTTAGGAAGTATTTTCAACTTTGTAAAGAGCCTTTTTGCAAATATGCTAGAAATCATTACTTGACAGCTTTATTGCAAATAAGTCCCAAATTTTGTTGCATTTTGCTACCAAAAAGTGTTTTTCCTTTATTAATTCATGTTCTTTCAAACTTTTCAAAATATTTCAAAATCCTTTGATCTAATGAAACTTTGCACAACATGAAAGTTGTAGGTCTTGAAAAATTGAACAACTTTCATTTTGGACACTTTTTCATTTGAGCCCTAGATCAGTGGGAAACTTTAGTTTATAGACAGCCCCCTACACTTTTCTGTATTTGCAAAACAATCCACCCAATCATCTCCTACCTCTAGCTTCACCAGACCTGCATAGCGCCGCCGCCGCCGCTGGATCCCTTGCCCACCAGCCTCCCGCGCTGCTGTTTAGCATACCGCCGAGCTACCCCAGCCCTCCCTGGACCCACTCCACGCCCGCTGGCTCTCCTCTCCCTGCCATCCGCCCAGAGCCCCGCCGACCTCGCCGCCGCGGCATTTTCAATTCCGGCGAGCGGACCGCGGCTGGAACAATTTCCCGGGCCACCTAAACGACCACGCGTAGCACCTGGAGCATTGCCGTGACCTGTACCATCTCTGCTGGCGCCCTTGCCTTGCGCCACGCCATCCCGACGCCGCCTCTGCTCGCCACCTCGCCGGTGCTCGTGGAGAGGCCACTGCCGTTGCCAATTCGCCTTTCTTTTCTGTCCAACTTGATCCCAAGGCCATCTTGGTACTCATCCTCTCCACATTTGGCCTATAAAAAGGCAGACCAAGCCCCATCACTAGCGTACACCTCTGCCACCCACTTCTTCTTCCCCGACGACCTCAATCCACCGCCGATCCGCCGCCACAGCTCCTCCCCAGCCACCCTGACCCCCTTGAAAGTTTCACCATGACTCTATGAAGCTCATCAGCCACTCCTCGCCACCAATCCCGCTCCAGAAACCCCTCGTCGCCGTTCATTCCCGCCGCCGTGTTCTGCGCCTACGCCGACGAGCTCCCTCCAGTCATCCTCTCTGGCCCCCAAGCACACCAACAGGTACGCCTCGACCTGCAGATCCTTCCTGGCCCCTTGAGCCTCACCGCCGGCGACCCCCCTCGCCAGAATCGGCAGTCAAACCCCCTCTCTCACCTCTGACCCAACCAAGGGCTTAATTGCTTTGATTCAAATAATCCCAGGGTTCTTTCGGCAAAAAGTTCTTTTCCTCTTTATTCTTTTTCTAGTGAACTTTGATAAATCCTAGAAAAATGTGAAATTAATTTTGTTATGTTTCTTTTATTTAGCTCTATAATCTGGTGTGAAGAGTTTGAAATTTTCCCCTATGTAACAAATTCCAAAAATAAAACTTAGTAATAGCTCTTTTTAATTGCATCTTTTGTTTTAAAGCTCTACTTTAAGTGAGTTTTAAACCATGTGTTCTATAGAGCACATCTAGCTATTTAAAAAAATTATAAATCTTTTACTATAATTTAGCTCGGGCTTTTAAAAATTCTCTTTGTATATTGTATATGTCTTTACAAATTTAATTCAAAACCTTTTTGTGGATTGTTTAATTAGTCAATTTCCAACTTTTAGTGAAGGAAAGCTATACTCAAGCACTTCACTAAATTTCCAATCATTGCATTGCATATAGAAGTCACCCCATTAGTAGACGGAACGTACGAGCTCATCCAGGAGCCAGACGGGGATTTTTCTGAAGCTCAGGCCAACTATATTAAACTAACTGAAGCCCCGAACTCTGATTCGGAAGAGCCCCAGTTTACTGATTCTATAGACACCTCTATAGGCAAGCCCCGGTGCATAATCCTATTATTTTAAATTATACAACTTATGGTTACTATTTATTTGTGCATTTAAGTTATTGGAGTTGAATGAAAGCCTTAGATGCATAATTCTAGGTTCCTATTGATTGAACACTAGATCTGAGTCCCAAAAAGATGCTATGCTAATAGGATCGGTAAAAGTCGAGTGATTTCCTATCACTCGCGAGCTTTATAGGACTTGATTGTTTATCTTCTGCAATCACTATAAGGATCATAGACGGATTTATTTGTTGAAGTCCGACTGTGTTGATGAACTTGATAAGGCCGCAGTGTGTGCTAGTGGTGGTTAAGCATTTGAAAGTACTAGCCACATGCCGTGAGTTATGGGTAAGCGGCAAGCCTAGTAACTGATCGACCCGGCAAATGGACATACACCCCCACTCTCTTGTAGAGATATGAAATTATATATTATATGTTGCAACAACCACGGCTGCAGAGAGGGTCGGGCTCGCTGTAGTCGGAGAGAGTGGCCCTGTCCATGAACCGGAATGAGAAGCAAATGGTTGCTTGGGAGTGACTCAACAGTGCTCCAAGCGTGTGTGTTAGGTTTACCCTTGCAAGGTTGGAAATTCGATTCAGAATCGTCCGTTTCTCGCGGATATTGAGACTGCTTGATCCCTTTGCCACATAGAGAAAGAAGTGGAACAATTATGATACTTAATCTTATTGGATGCAATTAAATCCTCTACCATGTTTGTATAGATAGGTGCTTACCTAAATTGGTTAATCCAACTAGAATCTGAAAGCTAAAATTTGAAACTAAGGATCTACTCTTTGTTGCTTTTCAGCAAAAGAAACCCCAGAGCCTTCACAAGCTTTGCATGTCTAGTTAAAGGGCTGTTATAAACCCTTAGACGGGTTAGTCTTGCTGAGTATTAGTATACTCAGACTTGCTTTTGACAATGTTTTCAGGAATGCCTTCTGATGATCACAATAATAGTATGAATTGGCCTAGTGGTTTACCTATTGGCTGGTCTATGGAATGGGAACCATCTACCAGCTATGGTTCGGATGAATGATGTCATGTTCGGGCTTATCATGACATCACCCCTACGACATTGTGTACATTCGTGTTTTACTTTCTGCTGCAGAACTTCTTTCTTATACTGTGTTTCTATAAGACTTCTCTAGTTTCCTTTGGAATAAAACTTGTAAAAGCTAGAGCTTTGGCTTGCTAACTTCAAAACTCTGATGTAATTTATACTCCTTATCTATGTGATGTAAAATATTGTGGAATTGTTGTATCTCTGACTCGCCTTCGTGCGGGATGTATACTTGTGTTACGATCCGATATCAAGTGGTTTCATCGGGATATTACCCGACAGACCAATGATTATACCGGTTAAGGTGCGTTTAGGTGTTTAGTGCACTCAAACTGGTATAATTCAAAATGGTTCTGCGACAGCTGGTATCAGAGCAGGCAAGTATACTCTGGATGGTACAACAAATCTTAGAAAGATTTCGAATAAAAGATGTGCTCAACAAAGTGTTTACAAAATTATGTTGGACTCGTTAAGGATTGTGCTTAGATCGTAAAGCCCTAGGGTGATATTTATATGGGTATTATAAGGTGGCTACTAGATGTATATGCTATGTGTTTTCTGCAGGTACACTAACCATGTTCGATAGGTTAAGAACGGTTAGGATCTGTCGGCTAGATAATATAGGGAGAGACGTATTTATGCCACCGAAATTAACCACATAAGACCAAAGGTACTTGGCAGTTATTTTTGGTTGTGAGGACGATAGAATGTGCATGCATGGTTTAAAAACTTAAACAATGTGCTTTGTTGATTGATTGATAGTAAAATGGTGAGTGCCTTGTTCTAAAACCTAGATTTAGTGACCATAAGATAGGTAAACTACTTGAGATTAGATCAAGTTTTGCACCCTTGATCTTTTGTTCAAGGAAGTTTCAAAGTGATCAACTAGCCTTGTCATAGTTGGATCATTTTTTATTCTTTTGAGACTTTACATTTCAATGAATCATATCCTACAACTTTTGTGTCCCTTTTTGGTGACATCTTACCATTTGAATTCTTGTTTTAGATGGTGGGCTCTACACGTTGTACCCTGAAGGGTTTAGCCATGGCCAGGCTAGTGGATCTCAGCAACCGCCACCACCACCTCCTAGTTTGGCGGAAGTCATGGTTGTGCAAACTGAGCTGATATGACAACTAGTGCAGGGGCAGCAAAACCAACCACACTCTCCGTAGCAAGGACGTGAAGATCATATTCCCCAAGCAGCTGGATACCAGGAATTCTTTGGTACTCAGCTCTCACTGTTCCACCAGACGGATGAGCCCCTAGATGCAGATGCATGGCTTCGGACCATAGAATCGAAGTTCGCCTTATTACCAGTACCATGCTCCGAAGCAAACAAGACCCTCTTCGCCGCCCAGCAGTTACGTGGCACCGCCCGTATCTGGTGGGACAATTATCGCACCACGCTACCTGCTGACCATGTAGTCCACTGGGACAAATTCAGGACCGCCTTCAGGGCGCATCATATTCCCGAAGGACTCATGGACCGGAATATGAATGAGTTCTTGGCACTAACACAAGGAACCTGCATGGTGCTGCAATATGCACAGGTCTTTAATCACCTGTGCCAATACGCGGGCTATCATGCTGATAGTGATGCCAAGAAGCGGGATCGTTTCCGCTGCGGTCTCAACACCAAGCTCAGGGAGCGCCTCAATCTTGTCCGCCCCGACAGCTTCAATGAGCTGGTGAACCTCGCCATACTCAGGATGATTGCATAGGAGCTCATCGTGCTGAGAAGAAGCGGAAGGCACCAACTGGACCCTCTGGTGCGCTGCCACCGAGGTATCATTTGGTGCAGAATACAGTTCCCAGGGCCCCACAGAAAAATCCTCCATCAAGCAGATGGGTTTTCAGGCCACCCCAACAGCAAGGAGCAGTCAGACCTCCTGCACCAAAACAGCAACAGTCTGGGCAAAGGCCAAATGTTCAACAGCCCAATCGTCCAGATGATAACAACTGTTGCTATACCTGCGGAAGTCCTGCGCACTTTGCCAGGAATTGTCCCCGAAATCAGAAACCTGCCCAAGGTCAAAATACTAATCAGAACAACCAGGGCAAGGGTAAAAAGCAAGTCATGAAAGTCAGGCAAGGAAAGATCAACTTTACTACTCTTGCTGAACTTCCGGAGGGCGCACCAATCATGACGGGTACATTCTCTATCAATCATAAGCCTACAGTTATACTATTTGATTCTGGTGCAACCCATAGTTTTATTAGTGATAAATGTGGGGCAAGAGTAGGATTGGAATCTAGTCAAGCTATGGCACAATACATGATTACCACGCCTTGTGGTAACATAGCTTCCAATCAAATCCTTAGACATGTGCCAATCCAAATGGGTAGTAAGCTGATGAAAACCAACTTGATTTCTTTAAGTCTAGAAGGAATGGATGTTATCCTGGGAATGGACTGGATGACCCAACATAAGGTACTGTTAGATATCTCTTCCCGAACAGTTGAGATTGATTCCCCATCTCAAGGAGCTACTACTCTTTATCTTCCACCACAAAAGTACATTACTCGTACTTTTGCAATGGAAGGTGTTAAACTAGAAGACATTCTGGTAGTGTGCGAGTATGCGGACGTCTTTCTGGATAACTTGCCCGGACTACCTCCTGATAGAGATATTGAGTTTGTGATTGAGCTACAACCAGGCATAGCTCCTATCTCTAAGCGACCCTACCGAATGCCACCCAAGGAGCTAGTAGAATTGAAAATTCAACTTCAAGACCTTCTGGACAAGGGTTACATTCGACCAAGTGCTTCACCATGGGGTTGCCCAGCCCTATTCGTGAAGAAAAAGGATAACAGTTTAAGGCTATGTGTGGATTACAGACCTCTCAATGCGGTGACAATCAAGAACAAGTATCCCCTTCCACGCATTGATATCCTATTTGATAAGTTAGCCTAAGCCAAAGTCTTCTCCAAGATTGATCTCCGTTCCGATTACCATCAAATCAAAATCCGGCCATGTGATATACCGAATACGGCCTTCTCTACCAGATATGGACTATATGAGTATCTGGTGATGTCTTTCGGTCTTACCAATGCACCGGCTTACTTTATGTACTTGATGAATTCGGTGTTTATGCCAGAACAAGATAAGTTTGTAGTTGTTTTCATTGACGACATCCTAATTTACTCCAAGACTAAAGAGGATCATACTGATCACTTACGAATTGTTCTTCAAAGGTTACAGGATCATTGCCTGTATGCTAAATTCTTCAAGTGTGAATTCTGGCTGGATAGTGTGAAATTTTTGGGTCATACTATCTCCAGTGAAGGCATATCCGTTGATCCGAGCAAAGTTCAGGAAGTAATGGATTGGAAGCCACCTAATTCTGTCCATCAAATCAGAAGTTTCCTTGGTCTAGCCGGATACTATCGCCGCTTCATCCCGGACTTCTCTATAATAGCTAAACCTATGACGAAGTTATTAAAGAAAGGAGTTAAGTTTGTTTGGGATGACAAATGTGAAGAAGCATTCCACACTCTTCGAGTGCAACTGACCACTGCCCTAGTGCTGGCTCAACCAGATAATACCAAGCCATTTGATGTTTATTGTGATGCTTCTGGCACTGGACTCGGATGTGTACTTATGCAAGACAACTGGGTAATTGCTTATGCATCACGAGCACTTCGGACTCATGAGAAGAACTATCCTACCCATGATCTTGAGTTAGCAGCAGTTATCCATGCTCTCAAGATATGGAGGCATCATCTTATGGGAGCTCATTGCAATATCTATACAGACCACAAGAGTCTCAAGTACATCTTTACCCAAGCTGATTTTAATATGTGGCAAAGACGATGGCTAGAGCTCATCAAGGACTATGATATTGAAGTACATTATCATCCTGGCAAAGCAAATGTGGTTGCGGATGCACTTAGCCGTAAGTCATACTGCCATTGCTTAGAGGCGGAATCATTCAACGAGACCCTATGCAATGAAATGAGGAAGTTGAACGTAGAAATGGATCCACAAGGAAGCTTGAATCACCTAGCTATTGAGCCTACGATTCAAGAAAGTGTTATCTCGGCGCAACTACATGATAAAGGTGTCAAGAACATTAAACAAGAATTAGCCCAGGGCGAAGAAAAGTACAAGTGCTTTCATCTGGATCATAAGGGAGTTCTATGGTTCGACAATCACATTGTTGTTCCTAAGGACCATCAACTCCGAAGGCAAATTCTTGATGAAGCACACCTCTCAAAGTTCTTTATTCATCCCGGTAGCACAAAGATGTACTAGGATCTCAGACAACATTACTGGTGGACCAGAATGAAGAGGGAGATAGCTAAGTATGTTTCTAAGTGAGATGTTTGCCAGAGAATTAAAGCCAGCCATCTCAAGGTAGCAGGCACACTTCAACCCCTACCAATTCCATCCTGGAAATGGGAGGACATTAGTATGGACTTCATCATTGGCTTACCTAACACCCCTCAGAAGCATGATTCAATATGAGTGATCGTTGATAGATTGACCAAGACTGCTCATTTTCTCCTAGTGCATACTACATATTCTGCTAAAAAGTATGCAGAAATCTATCTTGATCAAATAGTTCGTCTCCATGGTGTACCCAAAATGATCATATCTGATCGGGGAGCACAATTTGTTGCACGTTTCTGGGAACAACTACAGGCATCTCTTGGAACTAAGTTGATTCGTAGCTCTGCCTATCATCCCCAAACTGATGAACAGACCGAAAGGGTAAACCAAATACTTGAGGATATGTTCAGAGCATGTGTCATCCAATATGACAAGAATTGGGATAAATGTCTAGCTCTAGCAGAATTCTCATACAACAACAGCTACCAATCCAGTCTAAAGATGGCACCATTTGAAGCATTGTTCGGCCGAAGATGCCGAACTCCATTGAGTTGGTCACCGATCGGAGAACGCAAAATCTTTGGACCCGGCTTAGTAACTGAGGTGGAGAACAAGGTGAAGGTTATCCAAGCAAATCTTAAGGCAGCCCAATCTCGACAGAAAATTTATGCAGACAAGAGAAGAAAGCCGTTACAATTCGAAGTTAGGGATCATGTATATTTGCGAGTATCTCCAACAAAAGGTGTTCAACGATTCGGCTTAAAGGGAAAGTTAGCACCTCGTTACATTGGACCCTTCGAGATCCTTGAAATTTGTGGACTAGTGGCTTACCGAATTCGACTTCCTTCTAGGTTAGCAGTGGTCCATGATGTCTTCCACATACCTCAGCTTAAGAAATGTGTTAGAGTTCCGGAGGAAATTGTTGAACAACAAGACTTGGAAATAGAGTCAGATTTATCATATGTCGAGCATCCAATGAAAATCCTCGACACTAAGGAAAGAAGTACCAGAAGAGCCAAGGTTAAAATGTACAAGATCCAATGGAATAATCATACTGAGGAAGGAGCTACCTGGGAAACAGAGCACTATCTTCAACTAAACTTTCCCGACTTCCTTAGAACGAATTCAGGTACCTAACATCCCAGTCCTTTTCTAATCTGGAATCTTGAGACGAGATTCTTTTTAGGGGGGAAGGCTGTGACACTTCAGGTGTCTAGCTATTACAACAAAAGGTTATGTGTGCATTTTGTGTGTTTAACTTTATTTGGTAGTTAAAAATTTTCAGTGCAAAGTCAGGGGTATATTTGTAATTATGAGAAATTACTAGCCCCTTTTTGCAAAAATCTTTAACTTAGGAAGTATTTTCAACTTTGTAAAGGGCCTTTTTGCAAATATGCTAGTAATAATTACTTGACAGCTTTATTGCAAATAAGTCCCAAATTTTGTTGCATTTTTGCTACAAAAAAGTGTTTTTCCTTTATTAATTCATGTTCTTTCAAACTTTTCAAAATATTTCAAAATACTTTGATCGAATGAAAATTTGCACAACATGAAAGTTGTTGGTCTTGAAAAACTGAACAACTTTCATTTAGGACACTTTTTCATTTGAGCCCTAGATCAGTGGGAAACTTTAGTTTACAGACAGTCCCCTACACTTTTATGTATTTGCAAAACAGTCCACCCAGTCATCTCCTACCTCCAGCTTCACCGGACCTGCACAGGGACGCCGCCGCCGCTGGATCCCTCGCACACCGATCGCTCGTGCCGCTGTTTAGCGTACCATCGAGCTACCCCAGCCCTCCCTGGACCCACTCCACCCCCGCTGGCTCTCCTCTCCCCTGCCACGCCGCCCAGAGCCCCCGCCGACCTCGCTGCCGCGGCATTTTCAATTCCGGCGAGCGGCCCGCCGCTGGAACAACTTCCCCAGCCCACGCGTCGCACCTGGAGCACCGCCGTGCCCTGCACCATCTCTGCTGGCGCCCTTGCCTTGCGCCACGCCATCCCGACGCCGCCTCTGCTCGCCACCTTGCCGGCGCTCGTGGAGAGGCCGCTGCCATTGCCAATTCGCCTTTCTTTTCTGTCCAACTTGATCCCAAGGCCTTCCTGGTGCTCATCCTCTCCACATTTGGCCTATAAAAAGGCTGACCAAGCCCCATCGCCGGCGTACACCTCCGCGGTCCCCTTCTTCTTCCCCGGCGACCTTGGTCCACCGCCGAACCGCCGCCACAACTCCTCCCCAGCCACCCTGACCCCCTTGAAAGCTTCATCATGACTCTATGAAGCTCATCAACCACTCCTCGCCACCAATCCCACACCGGAAAACCCTCGTCGCCATTCATCCCCGCCGCCGTGTTCTGCGCCTACGCCGACGAGCTCCCTCCAGTCATCCTCTTAGGCCCCCAAGCACACCAATAGGTGCGCCTCGACCTGCTAATCCTTCCTGGCCCCTTGAACCTTGCCACTAGCAACCCCCTCGCCGGAATCGGCGGTCAAACCCCCTCTCTCACCTCTAACCCGACCAAGGGATTAATTGCTTTGATTCAAATAATCCCAGGATTCTTTCTGCAAAAAGTTCTTTTCCTTTTTATTCTTTTTCTAGTGAACTTTGATAAATCCTAGAAAAAACAGAAAAATGTGAAATTAATTTTGTTGTGTTCCTTTTATTTATCTCTATCATCTAGTGTGAAGAGTTTGAAATTTTTCCCCTATGTAATAAATTCCAAAAATAAAACTTAGTAATAGCTCTTTTTAATTGCATCTTTTGTTCTAAAGCTCTACTTTAAGTGAGTTTTAAACCATGTGTTCTATAGAGAACATCTAGCTCTTTAAAAAAAATTGTAAATCTTTTACTAAACTTTAGCTCAGGCTTTTAAAAATTCTCTTTGTATATTGTGTATGTCTTTACAAATTTAATTCAAAACCTTTTTGTGGATTGTTTAATTAGTCAATTTCCAACTTTTAGTGAAGGAAAACTATACTCAAGCACTTCACTAAATTTCCAATCATTGCATTGCATATAGAAGTCACCCCGTTAGCAGACGGAACGTACGAGCTTATCCAGGAGCCAGACGGGGATTTTTCTGAAGCTCAGGCCAACTATATTAAACTAACTGAAGCCCCGAACACTGATTCGGAAGAGCCCCAGTCTACTGATTCTATAGACACCTCTACAGGCAAGCCCCGGTGCATAATCCTATTATTTTAAATTATACAATTTATGGTTACTATTTATTTGTGCATTTAAGTTATTGGAGTTGAATGAAAACCTTAAATGCATAATTCTAGGTTCCTATTGATTGAACACTAGATCAGAGTCCGAAATAGATGCTATGCTAATAGGACCGGTAAAAGTCGAGTGATTTCTTGTCACTCGCGAGCTTTATAGGAGTTGATTGTTTACCTTCTGCAATCACTATAAGGATCATGGATGGATTTATTTGTTGAAGTCCGTCTGTGTTGCTGAACTTGATAAGGCCGCAGTGTGTGGTAGCGGTGGTTAAGCGTTGGAAAGTACTAGCCACATGTCGTGAGTTATGGGTAAGCGGCAAGCCTAGTAACTGATCGACCCGGCAAATGGACATACACCCCCACTCTCTTGTAGAGATAGGAAATTATATATTATATGTTGCAACAACCACGGCTGCAGAGAGGGTCGGGCTCGCTGTAGTCGGGGAGAGTGGCCCTGTCCATGAACCGGAATGAGAAGCAAACGGTTGCTTGGGAGTGACTCAACAGTGCTCCAAGTGTGTGTCTAGTTAAAGGGCTGTTATAAACCCTTAGACGGGTTAGTCTTGCTGAGTATTAGTATACTCAGACTTGCTTTTGACAATGTTTTCAGGAATGCCTTCTGATGATCACAACAATAGTATGAATTGGCCTAGTGGTTTACCTATTGGCTGGTCTATGGAATGGGAACCATCTACCAGCTATGGTTCGGATGAATGATGTCATGTTCGGTCTTATCATGACATCACCCCTACGACATTGTGTACATTCGTGTTTTACTTTCTGCTACAGAACTTCTTTCTTATATTGTGTTTCTATAAGACTTCTCTAGTTTCCTTTGGAATAAAACTTGTAAAAGCTAGAGCTTCGGCTTGCTAACTTCAAAACTCTGATATAATTTATACTCCTTATCTATGTGATTTAAAATATTGTGGAATTTTTGTATCTCTGACTCGCCTTCGTGCGGGACTTGTGTTATGATCCGATATCAAGTGGTTTCATCGGGATATTACCCGACAGACCAATGATTATACTGGTTAAGGTGCGTTTAGGTGTTTAGTGCACTCAAACTGGTATAATTCAAAATAGTTCTGCCACATTGTTCGTTATTAAAAACATATAACTTTGGTTTTGGGAAAAATTCCATTTGAGCAATAGTTTGAAATTTATTTATAAAGCCTGTTTGTCACAATTTGAACTAAATCGTCATTTCATGTGAATATTGCTAATTTAAAAATCAACTCTTGTAGAAAAATTTACAACATCACCCAGTGTGCATATGGATGGATTTTAATTGTCATTTCATGGTGAGTGTGAAAAATTACAATAGTATCCTAATCAGATGCATTTTACCTAAGTACTACATGCACATAGCCACATACACACAGACGTTCATGCATACACATGCCTTTATTTCAATGTTTATTGGTTAATGATGTATGATGACATGTTTAACTCTTGCTTAGCATTTTAATTACCTGGGTTGTCACAGCCTACCCTGTCCCGAGATTCGAAAAAAGGATTAAGTGCGGAGAGTGCGGTACCTTTGGTAGAATCGAGAAAACCAGGGAAGTTTTGATTGAGGTAGCTTTCAGTTTCCCATGTGGCTTCTTCTTCCCTGTGATGGCTCCACTAAACTTTATACATTTTAACTGCTTTCTGTCGAGTACTTCTTTCTTTCTAATCAAGGACTTTGTGGGGATATTCAACATAAGAGAGATCTGATTCCACCAAGATTTCTTGTGGATCAATAATTTCGGTAGAAACTCTAACACACTTCTTAAGTTGAGAAACATGAAAGATGTCATGTATGGCCGATAGTTGCAAAGGGAGTCGCACTCTATAAGCCACGGGTCCACATACTTCAATGATCTCATAAGGGCCAACATCACGAGAAGCTAGTTTTCCTTTTACTCCAAATCGTTGTACACCCTTAGTTGGTGAAACCCGAAGGTAGACGTAATCGCCAATTTTGAATTGTAATGGCTTTATTCTTTTGCCAAAGTAGCTCTTTTGTCTCGACTGTGAGGCCTCAAGGTTTTCTTGAATTACTCTCACTTTTTCTTCTGCTTCAGTTACTAGATCGGGTCCGAATATCACTCGTTCTCCAACTTGCCACCAGCTCAAAGGAGTACGACACCTGCGACCATACAAGGCCTCAAATGGTCACTACCTACAATGCCAAGAGATATGCCGAGATCTATCTTCACCGCATTGTGTGCTTACATGGAGTACCCAAGACCATTATTTCTGATCGTGGTGCACAGTTCATTGCACACTTTTGGGAACAATTGCAAGAATCTCTTGGTACTAAACTAGTTCGAAGCTTAGCGTACCATCCTCAGACTAATGGACAAACCAAGAGGGTAAACCAAAAATCTAGAAGACATGTTGAGAGCTTGTGTCATTCATTATGACAAGAGTTGGGACACATTTCTAGCTCTAGCAGAGTTCTCATACAACAATAGCTATCAAGCGAGTTTGAAAATGGCACCATTTGAGGCCTTATATGGTTGCATGTGTCAATTTCTCTTTTCATCCTAGTCCACTAGAAGTTTTGTTTCAGATCCTAATACATCTTGCTACTATCCGGGTGAATCGAGAATTTAGAAAGATGTGCCTCATCGAGAATTTGCTTTTGGAGCTCATGATTTTTTGGGACGACTCTGCGACTTTCAAACCATAGAACTCCCTTGTGATCTTGGAGGAAGCATATATATTTTTTTGTCCCCTTGAGAGAGTTTTCGTTGATGATCCCAACACCTTTATCTTGTAATTGTGCCATGATGATTTGATCATGAAGAGTTGGTTCAAACGAGATGTGATTCAAAGTGCCTTGAGGAATCATTTCTAGATTGAGCTTCCTCATCTCATGGCATAGTGTTTCCCTATAGGATTCCACGGATAGGCAATGGCAATGAGCTTTGCAGCTCAGTGCATTTGCGACTACATTAGCCTTGCCTGGGTGATAGTGCACCTCAAGATCATAATTTTTGATTAATTCTAGCCATCTTCTTTGTCTCATATTTAGGTCAGCTTGAGTGAAGATATATTTGAGACTCTTGTGATCGGTGTAAATATTGCAATGAGTACCCATAAGATAATGCCTCCATATCTTTAAAGCGTGCATGACGACTGCTAACTCGAGGTCATGAGTAGGGTAATTCTGCTCATGGGGCCGAAGAGCTCGTGAAGCATAAGTAATGAATCGGTTGTCTTGCATAAGCACACATCCAAGACCAGTACCTGACGTGTCACAATACACATCAAAGACTTGGTGTTATCAAGTTGAGCTAGGACAGGTGTTGTAGTCAACTGCCCCCTTAGAGTGTGGAAAGTCTTTTCACATTTTTCATCCCACACAAACTTCACTCCTTTCTTCAACAGTTCAGTCATAGGATTAGCAATTCTGGAGAAGCCCGGAATGAATCGGCGATAATATTCGGCTAAACGAAGAAAATTGCGAATTTGATGGACGGAAGTAGGAGGTTTCCAGTCCATCACCTCTTGCACTTTGCCTTCGCTGGAAATAGTGTGGCCCAAGAATTTTACACTATCCAGCCGGAATTCACATTTGGAAAACTTCGCATACAACTGATGATCTCTAAGGCGTTGAAGAACAATGCGTAAGTGATTAGTATGGTCCTCCTCATTCTTGGAATAAACAAGGGTGTCGTCAATGAAAACCATGACAAACTTGTCCAGTTCGGGCATGAACACCGAATTCATGAGATACATGAAGTAGGCAGGTGCATTTGTGAGGCCAAAAGACATGACTAAGTATTCATAGAGTCCATATCATGTGGCGAAGGAAGTCTTAGGAATATCACATGTGCGAATCTTGACCTGATGATAGCCAGAGCGGAGATCAATTTTTGAGAACACCCTAGCTTCAGCTAATTGATCAAAGAGAACATCAATGCAAGGAAGTGGATATTTGTTTTTGATTGTCACCGCATTGAGAGGTCGGTAGTCCACACACAACCTCAAACTATCATCCTTTTTCTTCACAAAGAGGGCTGGACAACCCCACAGTGATGCACTGGGGTGAATGAAACCTTTATTATCTAGAAGTTCTTGAAGTTGAATTTTCAATTCGGCCAACTCCTTAGGTGGCATTCTATAGGGTCTCTTTGAGATAGGGGCAGTGCCTGGATGTAGTTCAATAACGAATTCAATTTCTCTATCTGGTCGCATTCCAGGCAAGTCATCTGGAAAAACATCGACATACTCGCATACAACTGGGATTTCTTCTAGTTTGGATTCACTCATGGCAAATGCTCAAGAATTTATGCACTCTTGAAATGGCAAATAGAGAGAAGTGGCTCCATGGGTTGGGGAATTGATTTCAACAGCTCGGGAAGGAATGTCTAAGGCCACTCCATGTCAAGTCATCAAATACATTCCCAAAATAACATCTATGCCTCCAAGTGCCAAAAGGATTAGTTCAGTTTTGATGATTTTGCTACCCAGTTTATTCGGAACGTTTCTTATGATATGATTTGAAGCAACTTTCCCACCTGGTGTTGATATCATCTTAGACCCTTTTGTGTGACAGAAATCCAAACCCACTTTTGTACCAAATTTTGCACTAATGAAAATATGTGATGCACCCGAATCAAATAATATAACTGCAGGCTTGTTGTGAATAGAAAATGTACCCGACATCACTGGTGCTCCTTCAGGAAGTTCTGCAAGTGTGGTGAAATTAATCCGTCCTTGCCTAACCTAGATAGTCTGCTTCCTATTCTTGTTTTGATTAGAGCCTTGCCTGGCTGTCTTGCTTGAGGACACCCTGAGCAAAGTGAGTGGAACTTCCACAGTTGAAGCAACGATTTGCATTGCCTGGACAAAGTGGCTATTGAGTATTCAGCCTTGGGCCATTTTGCTATGGAATAGGGGGTCTTGCATTACTCTGTTGCTAGGGGGCTTTCTGAGAAGCTTGGGGTGTAGCAGTTTGTACTATGTGATACCTCTGTGGCGGAGCACTAGAGGGTCCGGCTGGTGCTTTCCTCTTTTTCTCAGCACAATGAGCCATGATACAATCTTCCTGAGTGATTACCAGATTGACTAGCTCGTTATATGAATCAACTTTGATGGGATTCAGATGATCCTTGAGCTTTGTGGACAAGCCTCTGCAAAAGCGATCACTCTTCTTAGCATCTGTGTCAGCAAGATAGCCCGCATACTGATAGAGGTAGTTGAAAGCTTGGGCATATTGGAGAACTGTGCGAGTCCCCTGAGTGAGAGCTAGAAATTCATTCAATTTCCTATCCATGAGGCCTTCTGGAATATGGTGAGCTCGGAATGCATTCCTGAATTCTTCCCAAGTAACAACGTGATCAGCCGGCAACATAGCATTGTAGTGGTCCCACCAAAGACGAGCAGAACAGTGAAGCTGTTGCGCGGCAAAGCGGGCCTTGTTTGCATTAGAACACTACACCACAAGTAGAGTAAACTTGGACTCGTTTGTGCGAATCCATACATCTGCATCAAGGGGTTCTTCTGTTTTGTGGAACAGCGGAGGCTGAGTACCCAAGAAGTCTAGGTAGCCAGCAGCCTGAGCTTGGTGGACATTGTGCCCACCTTGCTGCTGCTGTTGTTGCTGCCCTTGGACGAGTTGGCACAATAAATCAGTTTGGGCGGCCAGATATTCCACGAAGTTGGGTGGTGGTGGTGGCGACTACTGCAATCCGCTGCCACTTGCATTCCCAAAACCACCAGGAGTACTACGTGTCGGCCCGACCATCTGGAATGTGCAATTCCCATCATTAGCAAAGTGGTATACAATGCCCGAGTGCATAAGACTAAGTGCGAAAAAGTAGAATTGGAATGAGCATAAGAAAACAAGTTGTACAGAAATATTGTTCATTACAAGAAAATTCATAACTTCATGTACAATACTCAGAATTCTCTCAAATTTTACCAGAACATTCCTAAGGTGTTTGTGCACAACTTTACTAATCAACACTTTGGCTACATCAGGCTCCAAGATAGTCATATCCTTAAGTTTCCAGTGACTGTCCACACAGAAATTTCCAGCAGACAGGGAGCTAATAGAAAGAGTACTGAGCCAAGACTACTAAGCCAAAAATTACCAAATTTTAATAGTAGTTGAATGAGTCAATATCAATATTCTACAAGTTTTGTCTTGATCATTTTTGCAGAAAACTTCTCTAGGATGGCCTAAAAATTGGTGCAGCAGAAGTGCTCAAAACTGCTAGAAAACAGAGGTGTGAAAGTTTCTTCCGTAACTCACTGCATACTAGTCTAAAAATTCTCAAATTTAAACAGAAGCTAGTAGACAAGTTATGGAGCAAAATTCTCCACTGGCAATTCTATAGATAAGGTCATCTCCTATGTCAAATAAATTCATCTATCAGGATATAGCAGAAAGTGACAGATTTCTAGAAACACCTTAAGTGATCGATAACCATACGCAAAATGAATTTATCGCTCCCACCTATACATAAGAGATTTTTATTTAGTTTCAAGTGACATGATGCATGCACGACCTATTCGCCCTCACTGTTAGAGTGCGCAGTGGAAACCGGCCCAGCTCGCTATACCCATGAGCCGGCACCCTACCAGGCCTAGGTCCACCAGAGCCCAACCAATCAAGGCCTCAGGCCTAACTCAATCCAAAAGACTAGTCTGTTAGGTGAGAACTACCCCGCCTTATATGCTGTGCTCCCCCACTATCAATTTCCGATGTGGGACTAAATTTGCACAGACAAGTATACTGAGATACTGAGCCTCAAATTCTTACAGAGTGATTAGGTGAACATAATAGACCGATGGTAAAAATATCAGGTTTGTTTGTAGGAACTATTTTCCTTGATTTAATGTAGCTCTTCTTACCAAAAATCATTTGGCCTACGCCTCATTTAGTTGCGGGGTGTAAAGTTTTTGAAATAGAATCTTTTCACATTTGAAGTACTAAATATAGACTAATCATAAAATTAATTACAGAACTCGTCTATAAACTACGAGATGAATTTAATGAGCCTAATTAATCTGTTATCAGCGCATGATTACTGTAGCAATTACTGTATCAATTTATTATCTAATCATGCCTAATTAGGCTCATTAGATTCGCCTCATAATTTACAAGCAAACTATGCAATTAGTTTTTTATTTCATCTAGATTTAGTACAGCATGCATGTAAGATTCCCGTTTGATGTGATAGATTTACAATTTTGAATTTTGCAACTAAACAAGGCCCTAGTTATGCATGACTAAAAATTCTCAAACTTTTTTTTGTAGAACTTAGGAACCAAAGTAAAGGAATTGTAAAATTTTCAACTCATGAAACACAGTCGAGCAACTTGAAGAAATAAAATCATTTAACCTAGGAATAAATCAAGATCTATTTTAAACCCAAGCTAGGAGTGTGCAATGGCCATGAAAATTTGATACAAGACTAAACTTCTAGCATACAATACACTAACCAAAAATTGTAGACATGCAGTGCATAGAACATGAGATCTAATTTAAGTGTCAAATAAATTGGTATTCAAAATAGAGCAAAAACTAGTGAACAAAATAAAAAGTGCATATAACAAAAGTTGTAGATCTATTCACAAGAACTCATAACAGTTGGATTTTCATTTTTCTGATTTTTCTATGAATTTCATTCAATTTTACAAGTTCACTATTTTTGAAAACAAAAAGGAAATGAAAACTTGCAGCTAGACCCCTGGAACTAATTGGGGGCTTGCATCCATGCCCCTGACCAGAGGAAGAAGAAGGGGGTGGACGGTCCGGGCCAAAATCCGGCGTGCCCTCTCATCGGCGGCGAGGGAGAAGGGGTGGGGAGGCACCAGGAGCTCACTGCAGCTCGATTTGGTGGCGGCGGCGAAATCGGAGGGGTTCGGGAGGGGGGCAGGCGGCGGAGCAGACCCTGGGCTGCGGCGGCGGCTCCAATTCCGGCGGACCTAGTGGCCGAGGCTATCGGGGAAGGGGCTGCGAGCTTCTCAGAGGCACAAGGAACCGATTCCGGGGGTTGATTTGGGCGGAGGGATGGCGGAAGTGGGGCTTCACCGAGAAGGGCGGCGACCATGGCGATGGTGGAAGCAGCAGCGGTCTAGGTGCGGGGGCTTCTCAACTCGGCTCTGGGAGGGAAGGAGATTGGAGAGGGGTGGCGAGGAACTCGTCTAGGAAGCAAATGAGGGAGGGGGAAGCTCGAGCAGCGCGGCCAAGCAAAGTGGAGGACGCGGCACCGGCCCCGGTGGCGGACCGAGCTACGCGCGGCGCGCTGGAGATGTGTGGTCATGGCCTCCACGCGGCGCACGCGAAGGGATGGGGGTAAAGGCGTGGTCAGGGAGGCCATCGGGATGGGCTTGGTGCGGCTTGCCGGCAGGAATCGCCAGCCAGGTGGAGTGGAGAGAGGGTAGAGAGAGATGTCAGCGAGGTTTGACTGACTTTTTCTCAAGATTTTCAATTGAAACTCAAAAAAGTTTGAATACGAAAGTTGTTCACAATTCAAAATTCTACAACTTTCATTTCAGTCATTTTCTCGTTTGAAAGTTAAAATTTGAAACTCGCGTGTGTTTGAAATTATCCTATACGCTTCGGATTTCAAATTTTTCTTCTATTTTCGTGTGGCAACTCGAAAAACGTTGAACACGAAAGTTGTTCATTATTTAAAAACCTATAACTTTTGTTTTGGTCAAAACTCCATTTGAGCAATGGTTTGAAATTAATTTTTATAGCATGTTCGTCACAATTTAAATTAAATCGTCATTTCATGTGAATATTGACAATTTGAAAATCAACTCTTGCAAAATTTACAACATCACCCAGTGTGCATATGGATGCATTTTATTTGTCACTTCATGGTGAGTGTGAAAAATTACACTAGTATCCTAATCAGATGCATTTTAATTACCTAAGTACATGCACATATCCACATACACACAGACATTCATGCATAGACATGCCTTTATTTCAATGTTTCTTGATTAATGATGCATGATGACATGTTTATTTCCTCTTGTGTAGCATTTTAATTACTAGCACTTGGTTGCATACACAAAAGGAAAGACACTTCGAGTCTCCAATCCCAAAGCATTGTGCCAACAAATCATGGCACCAAGGCCCATGGTCTCTACACACTAGAGTGTGTATGACCTAGCCTTGTTGTTCACCTGAGTCGGCATGGTCCAAGTGCATTCCTTCACTTCAGCCTGCATCAACATGGAGGAATCTTCGACGACCAGATATGACCATACCACAGCAATACCAACTTCAAAAGTTCCATCAAATATACTACTGGTAAGAACACTCAGATACGTGCAAAGGTAAGATAATGTTCACCCACAATTTACTCATTTTCATCTCTTTATGAGCTTAGCTTGATCATAAAATGGCATGCTTCCTTTGTTTATTTTTTTTTTCTAATGCTCTGGTTTGGAAATCTTTTCTAGAGGCACATCCATAGGCTTTTTAAATTAAGCATGGTGCTTAGGTTAAAATAGTCTTCTTTGATCAAATAAGACATGGTGTCGAGTTTAATTAATGAACCATTAGAGTTAATATGATCATAGACATTGGATGTATATCTTTTGCGGACTAACCCAAAGATTTCAAATCAAATGGGTAAGTCCTCAAGTTAAATTCATATTAGAGATAAAACAAGACCCGGGATGGACTTTAACACAAAAAAATTGCACGACATGCGAATGAGGTACCGATCACCTTTTCAAGGATCACAGTGAGTATGGTATCAAAATACCCATTTGTTATGTTTATGCAGTTTTATCTCAGCCTTGCTCTAGGTCATTAAAAAAATGGTGAACGGTAAAAAAACTTTTCAAAAATCTCTCTCTATGAAAAAATAAATAATTATGAAAGAACTTGATGGAAAGCATTTTGGGATCCATGCCAAATAAATCCTTTAAATTTGAATTTTCATTAAAGCATGGATGTGAACAACAAATCCAAAAACAAAGTCCTTTATGCATCTCTCGAGTATTTGTTGTCCACTAACCTTTTGCAGGAACGAAATAAACACTAGGAGCGGCGTACACAACTCCAACTTCAACATAATACTTCTTGGTCCAATGGGAAGACAAATGCTCAAGGAACCAAGATGAACAAATGCAAAGCTTTTCTTCATGTATATGAAGCTTAACTTTTGCATCTTTGTTCATTGCTTTAGTTCTTCTAGGTAAGTATCCCACACACCTCGTGCATCATTGCCTCATGTATCCACCCTGCTAAGTTACTCATCATGTTTAGTTTGCCATAAAAAATATATACATATTTATATAAAAAATATAATAAAAAGGATACAAAATAAATAAAATTTGCACCAAATAAAACAAATTATTCAGGTATTCAAACCCGGCAGAATCCCTTCTTATTTCCACTTTTTTTCTTTTGAATAAAGGCAGGTACAAGAATAAGTGTGGAGGGGATCTCTAAAAACTCATCACCAATTGCAAACTCATTCGAGATCTCTCCCCAAACATGGTGCACAACATCGACGGTCCAACACGCTGAAGAACACGATAGAAGGAATCCAGGGAGGGATGGCCGAACTCTTGGTTCAACTAAGCCACCTCTGACTCTCTTCATTTCGCTCTTCTTCCACTTCAAACAATGTTATGTGCAATGCATGCCCCACAAACTCTCTCAATCTCCCTATATTCTTGAGTTTAATAAATTCTATGTTGATCACTAAAATTAAACTCAATGAACCTTCTCAATCCACTTTTGCACTCTGTTGACACTGTTTTTTGACATGTGTCAAGGAAGGTGATTTAATGAAGGAAAGGTTGCCGAATTGAAAGAAACCAAAGATGTACAGGATTGGAATCGGCCGATGGAGTGCATCCGATGGACCAGAGGAATATTCCATATAGATGCTGATCCGCTCATTCTGGTGATCAGCCGATAAAGAGTTGTTGATGAAGTCAGGAAGAAAGAATGAAGCCCGAACTCTACAAGGATTCTGACGATTCGGTTGTAATATTTTAGTATAGTTTAAATTAGAAAGTCTTTTCTTTATAGTCAAGTAATGTTTGCCGTAATCGGTTAGGACTCGGTAGCGCTAGGCTATATATATCAGTTATACGGGACCGGAAAAATTTGATACACATCCAATACAACAAACACTTTACAATTCCTTGCACTTTTCCGGCGACTTCGCCTTTCTTCTTTTCTTTTCGACGAGTTATTTCAAGTTGATCAAGGATGCCTCACATTCGAGAGACTTGGTTTGCTGGTGAGTTTTCGTTTTATCGAGTATATTTGAGCTTTAGCTACCGGGCGTATCGCTGTGGTTTCGTTCAAATCTATTCAAAAGTTATCGAGTTTATGTAGGCTTTGATCTCGGGCGCATCGTTGCTTTCTCATCTAGATTTATTCACAATTTATCGATATCGGCTAGATTTGTAGGTTTTTCCTATATTTTTGGACATTATCACAATTATCCGCTTAGAAGCATATTAGATCGGCTTTAGGGTTTATAATAACACTCTGTTATCTTAAAACCCGGTTTAGATTTGTTTCGAGATTGCATCATCTGAGTTACACATTCGTAGCTTAGATCTTGTTACACACATGCAATCCGCTACTCTAAGCTGATCTTGTCGTTTTCCGCATCGGCTGATCCTGCGGACGCACTCGTTTTTACTATGCATCCGCATTTAATATTCTTTTGTCGTCTTCTATATCGGCAGAAACTGCCGATACGCTTGTGTGAGAGATATTCGGAATCCCA
Source organism: Panicum virgatum (assembly GCF_016808335.1). Taxonomy (NCBI): domain Eukaryota; kingdom Viridiplantae; phylum Streptophyta; class Magnoliopsida; order Poales; family Poaceae; genus Panicum; species Panicum virgatum. Next base: position 30,048,051 of record NC_053137.1, read on the forward strand.
GCCGATACGCTCTCGAATTTGACTTTGTTTTATCCCTTATCAATTACAGGTCAAATTGACTGGCACACTTGGTTGATTTTCCGGAGCTTGGCGAACACTTGCCCTCAGATTCCAGTGTGTTGATTTTCGCATCAACACACTCCATGCGCTTCCATGAATAATCTTGCATACTCTTTATTCCTTACTTTCTTTCTAGTTTCTGTGAACGTATATCTTTGTAGGGAACCCATACTATCTAAGTAATTGACTAATGTCATATCATTGGATGAAAGGACTTGGGATTTCTTTTTAAAAAAAATCAATAGCTTGTCTCCTCAAATTAATATAAATTCCTACCGGAGCCAAAGTTTGAGCTTCGTGCAAAACCTTATACTTATGCAGCTTGTCTATTGCTTTGAGCTTTGTCAAATTCTATGACCCAATGTTAGAAACTTTTCATACTCCAATAATCAAGATCTCGTACACATCCACTCATATGCTATACTTCTACACTGGAAGATAGCAAGAATTTCCATCCACCCACAAAATAAAACTCCATGACATACCATGATTCTCTCTCTCTAAAAGTGACCATCAAGGATGTGGGCTATGCAAAAAGAAATAAAATATGCATACCAAAGAAGGTATGCCACATACCCACAAGGTATGTCGAAAAAAAGAAGAGAAAAGATAGCCCACATCTAAGAAAAATAAAGGAGAGAGATGGTTCATGAAAAAGAGTACACACACCATCTACCCAAAAAGAAAAAAATAATATATATCACCACACACTTGCACATCTTGATCAAGGTTTATGACGTGTTTCTTTTTTGATCTAGTCTTTGAGTTAGCAACATAAGCAAAGCAAGAATGCCTCTTTACTCCTACCCTGAGCTCCCAATAAGCCTGATTAAATGATAGGAGAAAAGAAGAAAACAACATTGTCTTGGTGATGATCTGAAATAAAAAAAAGTGCATTGAGAGAATAATGTGAGGAGCAAGACTATTTTTCTTTTTAAAAATAAAAACCCAAATTTCTAAGGAGGAAGACCTAGGAACCTGAATTCTATATTTTTCCATTCTTCAATTACCCAAGATAGCATGGTAGTCACTCAAAATGTCTCACAAGGATTGGAAGAAATTTGGAATAACTTATATGCAGGTTATATTCAAAGGAGTTGCATCCACCTTAGTCCTTCAACCTTTACTCGAGGACGAGCAAAGGGCTAAGTATGGGGGTCTTATTGACTGTCCTTAAGTACTAAATTTACTGTAAACTCTTGCAAATATCAGTGCCAAAACAAACACCAAACTAGAATTAGGACTTTGATACTAATCATTTCCACAAGTTTTTGTGAATCACTGTTTACAGGAAGCATACGGGATAAAATCATGCTGAAACAAAAGGAAAAAGTACACATTAGAGCATACGCGAGCATAAGAATTAGAGGGCCCACATCCTGAAGCAAATCAGCCCAAGCCCAGAAGAAAAGACACTTTTGACAAACACAGCGGCACACACATGGATTATAGGGCCCAAATGACATGCTAACCCAACGTATCTTCAAGCAAGCATCCAAAAACCTACACAAGTAGCCCACAAGGAGTGTGTCCACTAAAGATGGACCCAAATGGCCTCAGCAAGGGTGTGGCCAACCACTTGGGCCGGCTGACCCCCCCTACTAGGCCCGATCAGGCCCAACTTTTGTCAGGACACTCCCACTGCTTTCCTACGCCTATTACGTGCAGCTGGTTGACCACTAAGGTCAGTCATAATGCAGAGGTTCATTCACATTAAATAATATGCCCATGGTTTTAGGGCGTGTTTGGCAGCACTCCAACTCCAGAAAAATAGCTCCGAAGTAGCAACTCTATGTTTTTGCAGCTCCACTCTACAAACTCTAGGAAAATATAGATTTGATGAACATATTTGGGTAATAGCATAACTCCAGCTCTAGGAAATTAGTTGTTTTATTGTGAATAGTCCATTGTGCCCTTGTGAGTGGGGCCTTGTGAGTGGGGCCCATGTCAGTCTTTTCTATTCTTCCACTCATCTTCCTCAGCTCGTGAGCCCAAGAAAACATCCGCGCGAATAGCAGCTGCAGGGTGGTCGGCGGGGAGGAAGCAAGCCAACGATTGAAATAAGCAAAAGCACACTAGAGCAGGAAGCGGGAGCACTTCTCCCCGCAATTGTTTGAGGCTCTCAGCTCCCTCCCCCGGCCGCACGCGCCCGCGAGAAGGAAGTGACGAGAAGGAGGGGGGAAAGGGAGGAGGAGCGGCGCGGCGAGCGAGCTGCTCCCCGGCGGCGGCTGCGTGCGGATCTGGCGGAGAGCAGTGACAGGAGCATGGCGCTAACCATCTCCACCTCACGGCCGCGGGATCTGACGCCGCAGCGACTGCTCGGATCAAGCCAGCGGCGCCGGCGGAGGGCGGAGGGACGCTGCTCTGGCGCTCGGCTCCAGGGACGGCGGCGCGGGGGCTGGCTGCGGGGTCGGCGTAGAGTGCTGTTGCCGGAGCGGCGCGCCGAGAGACTCCATGAGAGAGCAGAACAGGAAGAAGGGGATGGGACGCAAGGATTTTTCTTTCTTTTCCCTCTGTCGCGAACCGGTACGGGGATGTGTACGCTGTGGCATGGTGGGTAAATACTCGGCAACTTCATATACCAGTTATTTTGGGAGCATCTCTTGAGATAAAGAAAATATGGAGTTGGTCTCCAACTCAAGTTTTTTTCGGAATTAGAGTTGCTAGAGCTGGATGCGTTTGGCATGATATGGAGTTTTTTTGGGTGAAACTCTGATATATTGGTGGAGTTTTTTGATGTGAAACTCTCCCAAACACGCCCTTAAATAGCAGGCTATAGCTTGGCTGTAGCCTTTTCAGAGGGTTGTTGCTATACTATTTGTATTTGTACTGCTATGATAATTATGGACGATAAATTGAGCTATAGCTGTACTAATTGTCGTAGCTTCAGCACCGTTATAGTCTTATCCTTAGTTCAATGGTACTATTTGATCTTTTGAACAACTAAATATTTGATTGTAAAAATTGTATTGTATTGCCAACTTAAGTAATATTCTCGTAGCCCTAGAAATATATTTAAGTTTATAAAAATCGCTAATTATTTTATTTTTATTCTTCCATTACTTGTATTTTTTTAATAATTTAGTAATAAACCGCTATTTGCGGTAGCCGCTATTTAAAACCATGAATATGCCACAAAAGCAAATTTGATGATATGATATTAGAGTTTTAAAGCAAGAGAAGAGGGGTTTCATCTATGTATGAAACTTGGTGCAGAATATTTTTTTGAACTTAATGACTGCTCCACAGTATTATAGGCATAAATTGCATTTCAGCTCATCTTGAGATCCTACCAATTTAATCTGGAAAGCAATAACCACAGTTCAGGTGCTCGTTCTCGAAAATGACACATTGACAAAGATCAATAGAAACCATTTAAGATACAGTCTCAAACCACAATTTATGCAATCCTGAGGGTGGGTCCATACAGTTCAGGGAATTGTAGGTCACACAATACCATGACAAACTGCTCCAAACATTTAATTGTGACTTGCATCAACTAGCGAATCGCCGACCGATTGTTTCCAAACGGAACGGGAGCATAACAAGAAACAGTAGTCATACTTGATAAGCAACTAGGCCACATGCTAGTTATTCCTCGAAACTTTTATTCATAGATAGAGCACATAGCTGCACCAGCAACTGACATCCACACTTGATGGACTTTTTTTCAGTCACTGCATCAACCATCCACTCGTGCCATTCTTGTGGTAGCTAACTTGTCCAATGAGAAATGAAGCATATGGTCCGCACAGAGTGCCTATAATCACTGGATTCGAGTTTGTTTCAACAAACCTTTGTGTCTGAGCATTTAAGACCTCATACAACTCATCCCCATCTGATTGATCAATCATCCTCCACTCCCTCTTGGGCCCAGAAGAGGGTGGCACTCCCTGTAATTTGCAAACCAACCAAACAATGTATAAGCACAACATGCAAACATCCCAACTTCCCAACAGACCTTATTTGGAGTAGCTCTTGACAAATGGTGATCTGGTGATCTATAAAAGAGATTCGCAAAACAATAATTATCCGAGAGACAGAACAATAAAAACACAATGATCGAATTTGCATGTTACAATATTGAATGCAGAAGGCGTAGGTAAGCCTTGTACTCAGAAAGATTACTGTTTCAGAAAAAAATATCAGCATTAAAACTCCAGTCTGTACAGTATTCCATCCAATTGCAGGAAGTCCTTTAGCCCTACAGTCTATTGCTAAATAGATACAAGACGTTTTAGAATCACTATCATCTTATTTCCTCCTGGTATACCTTATCAAATGATGTTCTAATCTCATAAGTAAATGCAGTCGCTTTTCTTAACCCTTCTCCTCATACCACACACTTAGATAAACTATTGGAAGATTAAATAATATAATTTATAAATAATTACCAAGCTCCTGAACAAACCCCTATAATGGCATTAAACTAATACAATTTCAGGCATAAGATGCCACAACTGTTGATAATAGCAATGTAATGATTACTCCTTTTGGCACTAAAATAAATTGACTGAAAAATCCTAGCGCATATTACAGTTGAATCTAATAGCGATCAACCCCAAAAAAAACAACTGAGAAAGTATACTTGAAATTTCAAGAATTTTATGATATAAGCCACCTCAAGAACAAACAGAAGGGAAGACAAATTGAAAGCATGAGCATCCAAATAATCTGCATAGAACTGAGGCATCAAACTTACCAAACCTAACAGCAGCCATTGCCATGCTTCAAAGAATACCATTCTCAAAAGAAATTTAACACTATGAGAGGGCTGCAGGTATGGACCGAACTCAATAGGGGTCAAGCTGTGCCACTTAATCCAAAAATCCCAAGCATCTCCTACATAAAAGATGAAACAAAAACAAATATTAATAAGAACTGCAACATCCTCATAGGTGCGAACCAAAATATGCTCCACAAAAATAGAATGCACAAAGTGAAATGATAAAGACCACATGCCATAACAAATACTGAGATAATAAAGACTCGTGTAATGCCTAATTGACACTGAAAGGAAGGATCTTTACCAGCAATCACTCTGGTACAAGTACTGAGTCACACATGGTAACTGTTGGACCAGATAGAATTTGTTGGCTCTTGTTCAGCCATTTGACCACTTTGCTGATTCTTTTGCTGGCAATTTTGGAACATAGTCTGTTTTGCAGGCTCAAAAAGGTGGAAATCTTGCCATGTCCTCTCAATCGGCTCTTGTAGGTGTACTCCGGAGATCTGCTGTTTCCCAGGAAAAGGGAATAGAGTGGTGAATGTGCTACTAGCACTCACACCAGGATAAACAGCTCTTAAATTGTGGACATGATCCACTGATGGCTGATAGCCATCCAACCAGCTGTAATCATCAACCTGTGGGCTCTGCAAGTTTTCAACTGAAATAGAATCATCTTGACGCTTAGGGGTAACATGATTAAATCCTGGAGGTGGTCCAACAGGCTTTGATGGACGACTAACAGGGTTCTTCTTTGAAGCAGCTAGTGGTGCTTCAGTGAATTTCAGTGGTGCACCACCTGATGGTGCCATTGAAGGTACAACTGAATCAAGTGTAGAGGGGATAGTCTCTCCAGTAATTTTTACCTGATTATGTATCAAATTTGCAACGTTACCACCAGATTCAATAGGAATCTGAGGCGAATACCCCATAGACTGTAAACCACTCAATCCAGCCTGCAATCTCTGCTCCAGATAACCATTTGCAGTTATGTTTACATTCTTCAATCCATTCATTAAGAACATTTCTTTTTCACTGAGCAACTTCAAATAATCAGGGCTACTGAAACGTGGAATCATTGATGCAGATACCTTTGGGTCAGAGACAACATCTGGAAAAGTTGAAATTGTGTTCTGAGGACCTACATGCTGTGCACCATTGCTTATCCAGCTGGAAGCAGACACCTCAACAGGCTGCAGGAGTTCAAATCTTGGATCAATGCTAGGAATCACCTGTTGCTCACCATTGACAGACCAGCTGATCGAAGACATGGGAAGCGACTGGTTAATGTTATAATTACTAGCAGCTGACACAGATGAAGTGCTGTTATAATTAACAGCCGCAGGCACTGATGCAGTGCTCTGAACAGACACTAAACTAGCATTGGCCGGCCAACCAGCAGCAGACATTGGTACAGGATGGGTGTATCCATTAACTGGCAGGTCAGATGAAGCTTTTGGAAACTTTTCGGAAGCTGTAGGCTTGAAAACAATTTCTTCATCATCATCTCCTTCAGGACATAACTGTACTTTCGACTGAAGTGCACCCATATTACCAGAAACTGAATCAATTCTTCTAGCCACTTCATGCTCCATTTCAATGGCATTTGTTTTGAGCGCATCAGCAGACTCATGTAGAGGGGCACTAACTTTGGGAACAGGAGGTTTCTTGGCCATGACAAACTTCTTCGAAGATGGATCAAAATATATCCTCAACTGATCAACCTGAACAAAGTTTAGCAGTGACTTCCCTGCGGCAAAAATCCGTTGAACCCGTACTTTCTTCTCCTTGGTGCTTCCAATATTTCCAAATGTGTGTTTGCTTGAGAAATCCAAAATGACATGTGCAGGAACTAATGGCAGAAAACCTCTTAATTCAAGATCTTCCCAAAGGGCAAGCCTGTTGCCAGTTTCACCCTCCTCATAAATGCTCATATTAGAAAAGCAAGCCTCGTCGTCATCACCATCAATGGCTGCAAGGTTTGTGAGGACCAGCTTATTCATAAATGTGATGCACTGGTTCCAGAAGAAAGATCTAGCATTTGCATGTTTTTCCTCCATCTCTGAATCAACAGCCAACTCTTGATGGGATGCCAGCCATTCGATGTAGACCAGAATGGCTGGCAGATAGAAACTTGATGCAACATCACGAAGCTCTGAACACCTTCTGAGAATTCGTCCAACAAACTCAAAAGCTGCTGTAAACGCACTTTGAAGCAGTACTCTGCGTTGCACAATTTCAGCATATGACTGGCTATCGGGTTCTTTCTTTACATTATGCACTGTGAATATAAGGATGGCAGTGAGTCTAACAACAGCTAATGCATTTTCTGCAGCATCAGAACCGAAATTAAGCTCCTCCTCAAGACCAGATGAAAGAAGAATCTGCAAATCATTGCTAACTGAAGAAAACAGCTCCCCAAATGTTTCCAAACTGTGAAAAGGGAAAAAAGAAAGAAGAATTATTAATTAAGCAGATGGACACCAAGGGCCAGAGGGTTGAAAATAACAAGTTTAATCATGTAGCGACTAGAATATACCTGGTCCTCGTGAAAAGAATCCCATTGAGCCTAACAAATCGTATATAGAAGGTCTTCAATGTATCCTGAATATTGCACTCCCGCTCTTTTGCAGCTGTTTCTGCATTAACATCTTTTGGTTGAAACCTTACTTCTCCCCGTCCTCGGCCCCTCCCAGATGACCGTGGGGGCAATGTCTTAGCAATGGGAACTTTATTGTTATCTGACAGCTGTCCATAGCTTTGACGATTCTGCATAGGAAGTTGTACCATCATGAATTTCTATTTTGTAATGCAAATCTGGAAATATATGTCGACTTCCCGATGAAAACATTTTCTGTTCTTTTAATAAAGGGAAACCTTAACACACTAACCATTCCATGTTCTGTTGCTATACATTCAATAAATTTAGACCCATTATGTCCGGTCCAAAAGTATGCTGTTTGCTTGTATGGCTTATTACTCAAGAGAACGATGTTAATAGGATAGGAGAATCTAGGAAATAGCAAGAACAATATGAACAAATAATGATAAACTGCAATCAAGGTTAACAATTAACTTGATCTGAAGAACATGAACAGATGTTATGAACCAGCAAAACGCTAACATTCTTTACGACAACATATTAGGAGGCTGAAATGCAGGTAGTGTGCAAGACTATGGAATACATGCAATCGGAAAATATATCCTACCATTATCTATTGACTACATATGTTCATCTAGTAGAGAAAATGCATAAAATTCATAAAATTCTCCACTTAACTTGATACACAATAGTTATGCATCTACCTTGAGCCACAAAGGAGTGATACCTTGGGTTATCGACATCAACCAAAATGCTAAGACTTACATACGAGAAACCATAAATATAGACGCCTCAAAAGCTAATTGCACTTAATTCTTTTAGCATATATACAATGCGAATTGCTCAGTTTCAGCCATTGGAGACCATATAAAAATGGCAATCTTGTATGGCTGGAGTTACTAAGCAAAAAAAAAAACATCTCAAGATGAATTGTAACATTCTAAACACGACAGCTTTACATAATAAAACATTCTGAGCTCGACAGCTGTACATGGTTTCACAGGGACAGAGGAGAAAAATAAATCACTTGCCGTGTCTGAACGTGCAAAACAAGTTATATTACATGATATATGTATTATATATAAGTGCATATGGTCATATTGCATATTAAATCCACAGCAATAATTAAAAATAATGCTAAACAGAAATCCAACAATGGTTTTTAATCATCGGATATTCAGATATCATCAGGCAAAGAATACAGAGATTGGCACAAGTCAGGAAACCCATGATAATTCTGACATATTGTAGCAAACAAAAGTTTTACTAGAGATATCAAACCAAATGAGAAAGCATGATAAGAACTAACTACAGATCTGAGTTAACAAAGAGATAGCACCAATACCTTCTCGAAGAGAATAATCAAGTTGTCCCGTGCTGTGGTAAAAGGAGTATCTGCAGCTAAGCTTCGGAAGTACCTATAAACAGCTACCACCTCATTGCCCGAGTAAGAAGCTAGTATAGCAAGCTGGAAAAAAAAAGGACAGTGGCCATCATTAAAAAACTGAGTAGCGACTAAAATAATCAATCGAGCAAATATAGCAATGTCATCAAACCTGATGATGAGGGTTTCCACTGGAAGGATAGATAGAAGCTGCCTCCATGTAGTAACTAGAAGCGGCAGCATATTCACGACTAGCAGAATCACCATCACCATGCAAGCTCTTGTAACGAGCAAGATCTCCCAAATATATTAGGCAGCGATGGCATGAAATCAAACCTTTCTTCAACACAGCTGTTTTCTTGTCATTTCTCACAGAGTTGCTAGCATTCTCAAAGCCCTCTGGAAAGTAACCAAGTGGAATGCCACAGTTGGATTTTATCTTTAACATCAAGTCATGATAGAAGCCAGTTGCTTCAGAAAGGAAGCTTTTGAAGGCTGATTTAATTCTCTTCACTCGATTTGGGTTGGCATTGCTCTTCCCACTCTGAGATGCAGCCAAGTTTGCAGCACTAATGCTCCTCCTGAAGTCCTCAATTCTTTTGTAGTGCAGCTGCCAGAGGAGATACTCTACCTCATTCTGTTCAGAGAAGTCATGATCTATAAGAACTATCTTCTCAAAATTGTCACGCATCTGAAGCCATATGTTGGGATCTGACGGGACTTTGGACTGCACGGACTTGCGGAGCTGATCTTCAAGTTCGTTATTCTGCACAATTAACATTGCAATGTCACCATTGTACTGCATGGACTGATATCAATTGGATCTCCTTGCAATGTTTGGAGAAACCAGAATACATGCAAAGCATTGACTTAAACACAATTACATTCTCTAAAGTCTAATAGAGCATCTACAGAACATGACAGATAAGCTAACAAGCAGCAAAAGCCATACGCAAATTACGGAAAAGGCCAGGACATAGAGGACGCTACTAGATCAAAAACCTGCCGCGGCGAGCAGCCGTATTGAAGGAAACAAAAGAAAACAACAGGCTCGAGACCTTGTTGAAGAGGCGCTCCGCAAGGTCCCAGGAGGACGTCAGGGCGGGGGTAGCACTATCCATCGGAACAGTCATCATCCATCAAACGTGCGCGAGTTTCAGCACCTGCAACAAAATCACGAGCACTCGAATCAGCAACGGAAAGCAATAAGATCACGTCGGAAAGTACCAATGCAACGAGTAGGTAGGTAACTAGAGTATCTGGGGCGCCGGTGCGGCCCGAGCAAAACAAACCCTAATCCCCCAGGCAGCAAAAGAGCAAGCGGTGGGGGGCGATGAATCTACGCGGCCGTCTAACCGCCGTCTCAACACCCCCCCCCCCCGGCGCGAATCCGTGGACTTCCCCAAACCCCGGCTCACCGGCGGCGCCGAGGGCCGCGAAATCTGGGGTCAAAATCTACGGCTCCGCGGCGGGGAGAGCTCGCGATCGGGGGAGCGGGGAGAATGAATCTGAGGAAATTGCTAGCGCGAGGGAGGAATTAGTACCTGGTCGATGCTTGCTCTCGCGACGGGAGGCCGGAAGCGAGAGGGGAGAGGGGAATTTGTGTGTGTGGGGTGGGGGATTGGAGAGCGCGAGACGAACAGGGAGGAGGCGATTTCCTCGTCTTTTTGTCGTCGCGTCGTAGCCGTGTAGGGGTTGGACTCCAATCCCTCCTCGGCGAGGCGAGGCGAGGCGGTTGGGGGGCTCTGACGTCTGGGACCCATACCCTCCTGGTTTTGTTTTCCTTCTGCAGCCCATGGGCCGTGTTTTTTTTTTTGGCCCTGTTTAGTTCTAAAAAAATTCTTACAGTGCTTGTCATATCAAATCGTTAGACATATATATAAAATATTAAATGTAGTTCAAAAAATAATTAATTATACAATCTAATTGATTAGCATGAGATGAATCTTTTAACCCTAATTAGTCTATGATTGTATATTGTTTGTCAAGTAACAACGAAATGTACTACACTACCAAAATCCAAACCTTTTCGCGAACTAAGCACAGCTTTTGATTGAAACAAGCTGTTGGAGGGTCAGCAAATGAATTATCTTTAGCAAAAGGGAGTGTCTACACATCATCCGGGTGATTTTGTTTATAGGCATCAATCACTTTTTCAACTAATGAGATAATGACACGCCAATTCCAAAAAGAGAAAAGGAAAAACTGGGTGATAGAGCCATTTTTTCCAACCAAATATGCAAAATACACTAATCAGATAAAAAGGAGAGAGAAATCACTCAGATTATATATCACTTATCAGCACTCAACACACACACCAAGAAATCAAGAATAGCAAGCACACTAAGATGGGTAAAGAATAAAACAACAATAAGAAAAGAACTTATCAGCACTCCACACTGACCAATGTAATTAGGGCACTGAATTAGCTACTGAAGGTATAACAAAGGATTAAAAACTAAAGAACTGAAGCTACATCACGACAAAAATACTGAATATCACTGAAATACTAAAATACAGAAGAAACTTTACCATGTGTAGGATAAACAGAATACAATGAAGCAAACCAAGATTCTGCTGCCTCTGCTGTTGGACCACGTGTAAGCGTGCAAGGCCGTGGCTAGGTGAAATCAAAGGCAGAAGTCTGCTATTGTTTTATTTTTTGAACGAACGGGCACAGATTGTGCGCATTTCTATTAATAGAGAAGGAGAAACAAGCGAGAGCCACGGAAAGACTCTCTAAAGCGACAAAAAAGGAAAAAAATGGCAGTAAAAAAACTATACAAGGTGTGGCCACCGGCCGACTACTAGACTCCGATGAGATCAGCCAGGTGCCGAGCTCCCGCAATTCCCCATGCTCGCGCCTCCTCCTTAATTTTGCTGAGGAGTAGTGTCGTCGAGCATTCTCGACGGTTGAAAATTCTTGCATTTCTCTCCTTCCAGATCTCCCAGTTGACCCGTAGGAGGGATTTGAGCGCCCTTGGTGGGACACCACGAAGACTCCCCATCATGTGCCACTAGTCCTTGACCGAGTCCGTGATGCCCCAATGACTTGGGAGGAGCTGATGGTAATAGACCCACTCCGCAATTAGGCTCCATACTCACCTAGTGAAACGACATGTAACTAGAAGGTGGTGCGCAGATTCTTGCTCGGCCCGACATAGGGGGCAAACATCATTCCTCGGCCAGCCCTGACCGCCAAGCGATTGGACGTCCAAACTCTATTCTTGATGATGAGCCAGGCGAAGAATTTGCATTTTTGTGGCGCCCATGGCTTCTAAATCAGTGGTTGCAGCTTTGTTTTGACGGAGCCAAAGAATTGTGCCCGATAAGCCGAAGCTGCACTGTATTCTTCGTTGGCCGTCCATTTCCACCTTATTGTGTCTGCAATCTCCGGATTGAGGATGACCTCCCGCGCAATGGCCCATAGGTCTATGAACTGCTCCAGGTGATGTATATTGAAATTTGGGCATAACATGATATCCCGAATCCACCGGTTGTCAGAAAGGGCATCATGTAAGCTCATGTTCTTCTTTCTTGACGTGGAGTAAATATCCGGTGCGATGTCCTTTGGGCAGCGGCCTGCCGTCGAGGCTGAGTGCCAGAAGGTGATTTTCCTGCCATCACCAATCTGAATTTCCGTGGATGCCACAAAAAGCAAATTATCCATTTCACTACAAGGTGTGGCCATGCCGACCCAAGGTTTGTCCGTCATTGTCCATTCTTGCCACAACCACCTTAAGCGTAAAGCTCTTGCAAATCACCCAAGGTCAAGGAGCCCAGCCCCCCTAAATCCGTTGGCCTAGCAACTGTTGGCCAGTAAATCTTGCACTCCCCCCCCCCCCCCGCCGGTGAGGTTTTCGTCGCCAGCCCAAAGGAACTTCTTTCTATAACTGTCGACGGCATCAAGTAGCTCGCTAGGAGTTCTTAAGGAAGAAATTAGGTAGACCAGTTGGGAGGAGAGGACTGATTTAGTGAGTGTTGCACGTCCAGCCTGTGTGATGTTGCGCCCCTGCCAGCCTGATAGCCTTGCCACCGCTTTGTCGACCAGGGGTTGGAAGTCAACCTTTCTCAAACGCCTGATGGAGAGTGGTAGGCCGAGGTACTTGATGGGAAAAGTCACCCGCATTATCGGGAGGTCAGCCAAAATATCATCAAGATCTAGTCCGCCGCAGCAAATCGGCGCAATTGATGCCTTCTGGACGTTTGTTTGTAACCCCATCACCTGCTCGAAGAGGTTCAAGAGGTAGCTCAAGGCCCGCACCTCACGCTTTTCTGGCCGCAGGAAAATTACTGCGTCATCCGCATACATGGAAACACGCAATTTGGCGCGATCCCTTGCAATTTTGGTGAGAATGCCAGCCTCCGTGGCTAAGCTAAGGAGGCGCTGCAAGGGGACGATTTGCGAGGATGAATTGTAGGGGGATCATGGGGTATCGACGGTCCCAGAATGCCATTAAGCAGGATTTGCGACGAGGTCGTTGAGAAGAGAGCGGCAAGCCAGTTTCTCCATCTTGTCAGGAAGCCCATGTGCTGCAGAAGAGAGAGGATGCAATGCCAGCGGACCGAATCGAAAGCCTTTGAGATGTCCAGCTTCACGAGCAACATTGGGGTTTTGTTTCTGTGGAAGCGCCTTGCCATATTGCGCACGTACAGGAAATTGTTGTGGATGCTACGACCCTGGATGAAAGCGCTTTGACTTTTGGAGATGATCTGCTGCATTGCCAGCGTCAGATGTAGCGCCAAGACTTTGGCTAGGAGTTTCGCAATGCTGTAGATGAGGCTAATTGGGCGGTAGTCCCCGATCTTTTCCGCCCCCCTCCTTTTTTGGTAGCAGGACGATATTTGTCGTGTTTAGGAGGTTGAAGTTCAAGCGGCGTAAGTCATGAAAGGTGTTCAGCGTAGTTTCTAGATCTCCCCTGATAATTTCCCAGCACGATTTGAAGAAGTTTGCGGTAAATCCGTCTGGGCCTGACGCTTTCTCGGAGGGTGTGAGTGAGATGGCCTTTAGAATCTCCTCGCCGGTGAATGGGGCCTCTAGGGCCGCAAGGTCGAACTGCTGCACATTTAGGGCCGCCCAGTTAAAATCTCTAGCTTGCGGTGGCGGTGCACCCATGACGGCCGTGAAGTAGTTTTGCAACAAATTAGCATTGTCCTCATGGTTTGGGGCCCAACCCCCCTGGTGTTGCAGGCACTGTATGTTGTTCTTTTTGTGGCGCGCATTCACCTTTCGGTCAAAGGTGAGCTTATGCTTTGCAACCTTTCCCCGTACCTTTGATTCATTAACCTTCCAAGTACCAACTTCCGGGCTCTTAAGCTTGAAAATCTTGGGTTGGCTTTTCGGCTGACCGGTAGAGGCGACCGGTCGTGCCTGGATAGCAAGCCGGCTCGAGTCTCGTGAGGAACTCTCTTGTCCCCTCGGTCTTGAAGCTTTGACAGTAATTTTTAATGACTCCTTACCATCAGGAGCCTTCTCAAATGTCACTTCCCTAGCTAGAATCTTGTCATTGACATTCTTCGGCCTTGGCTCACCAATGATAATATTTTTTCCCTTTAGCTCCTTCGAATTGTTCCAGCCGAATGAGCACCTTGGCGTTATCTAGATCAATGGTATGAACCGGAGATGACACCTTGTCAACTTGCATCTCATGCATTGCCAATCATCCTTCATTAACGGTCGATTGGACTTTTCGACGAAAGATGAAACAGACCAGGTTCCCAAGTGGGCAACCCGACTCTCTGTATCGTCGTGACAGTCCCTGGATCAGTAGCTATCACATACAGAACTCATTTCAATCGAATATTAGTTGACGACCATTATTTCCCATTTTGATCGTCAACTTCTCGGGAATAAATTGAGCCTTGCACTACGTTCCATACATATTTTACATAATCCTAACAAATTCCACAAGTTTTGGTGGCTTGAGATGTTTTGCAGGATTATGCTCAGAATATGCAAGAAACAACACTAAATGGAGCATCTACAAGGATGGTGAAATATGGATATAAGATGACACCATTATAAACATTATCAAATGCCAAATTTGATATTGCCATGTTGAAGAGCTCGTCGAGATGATCGAATTGGACACTTAGATCACCCAATTCGGTGTGGCAGAACCGCCTAAATTAATCCGGTTTAAGTATACTAACCATCACTATTACTACTAAAATGGTTAACACACACTTCAAACGGAGAAATTTGATTAGTATGTCGGGTAAAATCCCGATAACACCACTGTATTTCCGATCGAAACAACACCTCACTCGAAGGTGAGCCCAGAGATTATAATAAACATAAATTTTACAACACAAACTTCAAAAGTAAGTGTTATTATAAACTGAATTTGAGGATTCAAATATGGTACCTCAGAAATTTGAAAGAAGATAAGTCCTTCAGAGATTATAAACAGCAGAAAAGAAAACGATATCTAACGACGATATATGACATCATGATGAAGCCCGTATATGACGTCAATTTCACCAAGTATTCCAAAGATTACCTGAAAACAAGGTGACAAGCAAGACTGAATATACTAATTCTCAGCAAGGCTGACCCGACTAAGGGTATATAACATCCCTTTAACTAGACATGCAAGGCTTGTGAAGGCTCTAGGGTTTCTTTTGCTGAAAAGCAATAAAGAGTAGGTTCTTAATCTCAAGTTTTAGCTTTCAGATTCTAGTTTCATTAACCAGTCTAAGTTTGCACCTATCTATTCAAACATGGTAGAGAAATTAATTGCATCCAACAAGATTGAGCATCATTGTTCCACTTCTTACTCTATGTGGCAAAGAGATTAAGCAGTCTCATTATCCGTGAGAGACGGAACAGTTCGAACCGAATTTCAATCCTTGCAAGGTAAACCTAACACACACGCTTCGAGCACTGTTGAGTCACTCCCAAACAACCGATTGCTTCTCATTCCAGTTCATGGGCAGAGCCACTCTCCCCGACTATAGGGCTCCAGACCTCGTCCCTTCTAGTCATGGGCGATTGCGCAACCTATCATAACTTTCAACATAAATAACTTCCTATCTCTAAGAGAGAGTGGAAGGTATGTCCATTTGCCGGGTCAATCAGTTACTAGGCTTGCCGCGTACCATATTTACGGCATGTGGCTAGTACTTTCAAATGCTTAATCAACACTACCACACACTGCGGCCTTATCAAATTTTATCGACACAGACGGATTTCCACCATGAAGCTTGTAACCCAATCTGTCCATGGTCCTTATAGTGATTGCAAAAAGTAAACAATCAACTCCTATAGAGCTCGCGAGTGACAGGCAATCACAAGACTTTTACCAGTCCTATTAGCATAGCATCTATTCGAACTCAGATTCTAGTGTTCAATCAATAGGAACCTAGAATTATGCATCTAAGGTTTTCAATCAACTCCAATAACTTAAATGCACAAATAAATAAGTTGCATAATTTAAAATAATGGGATTATGCACCGGGGCTTGCCTTCAGTAATGTCTATAGAGTTAGTATTCTTTAGTTCTTCCGAATCGAAGTTCGGGACTTCAGTTAATTCCGTAACATTGGTTGGACTTCATGCAGTTCACTCTCGAACTCCGGGTTCACGTTCAGGTCTTTGTTATCTTCCAAAACGTTGACTTGGGCTTTGGAAATATCCTCGTCTGGTTCCTGGATGAGTTCGTATATTCCGTCGATTAGCGATATTCTTTCTATATGCAATGCAGTAGTTGGATTTAGTGAAGTGCAAGTATAGCTTTCCTTCACTAAAATGTTGTTATCCAATAAAGTAAACATTTAAGACCAAGCTTAAAAGTGTTACTTTACTGGACAATCGTTTATAGAGTAAAAGTAAACACAAAGAATTCCATAAAATAACAGGGCTGGCTACTCTAAGCAACATAGAGGGATTTCATTCAAATCTAGAGTTTGAATTTAAAAGAAGTCAAATAACTTAGATTTTAATGCAAACATGGTATGACCTTGCATACAATTACTTTAACCTAAACTTGGCAAACATTGGTGGAGTAGTACATAAATTACCCCACTAGAGCAACATGATTATATTAACATGGCAACCAGGATGGAATTTATGTTTATCTAAGTTATGGTTTAAGAACAATTATCAAACCTTAAACTAGGAATATATCCTGATCCTATAAATTAAAATTAGAACCCATGATTAAATTAAAACCCTAATTTAGACAATGCTAAAGTTCTCCTAAAAATTAACATAAGCTACTGGTGATTATTAGAGCTCATGATAAAAAGATGAGCTTAAGAAATTAACAAGAACATGCTTTAAATAAATAAAAAGGTGCATAAGCTAGAAATAAACAAAGCACATGAAATAACAAGAAAAAATCAAGTATTTAGGCCATAAATTTTTCACAAGACATGGCAAAAGGATGTTAGGTTCCAAAAATCAAGCATAACAAAGCTATGGTTAAAAAGATATAAATAAATTACTCATTTTCTAACAAATAAACTAGAGCACAAAATATAAAGTTTCATACAAACTTTAGTAGCCAAAATTATAGATCTAGTTAAGAGGAACACAACAAAATTAATTTGGCATTTTTCTGATTTTTCTACTAATTACTATGAATTTTGAAAGTTCACAAGATGGAATGAAAAGGGCTTTGTAACTTTTGCAGAAAGACCCTTAGAGCTTTTCAAATCAGAGAAATCAGGCCCTCAGGTCATGGCCGATGGTGGGGGCTCTGCTCCGGCCAAATTCCGGCGAGCTCCGACCTCGGCTGTGAGGGATTGGGTGGGGAAAACGATGAGGGGGCTAGGGCGCACCGATTGGTAGCTTGGGTGGGGCCTGGGATGGCCTGTAGCGGCGGCGCGACGGGAGCAGGCGAGCTGCGGCGATGCTTTGCCATGGCGGCGGCGTTCCGGCAAGGGGTGGAGGGGGTAGCTAGACTGGGAAGCTCTACTAGGGGATGGTGAAGCTAGTCGGGTACTTAATTTGGCCAACACAAGGGAGGAGGGCGGGTCCATGGCAAGCTCAGAGCTCGGGCAGCAATGGTGGTAGGGCGGCGGTGGATGTCGGCAAGGAGAGGGAGGGCTGGCTATTTATAGGCGCCAGAGGTGGAGGGGATGAGCATGAGAGGAAGGAAAGAGGTCCTTCAAGCTGTGAGCGGGCTCCTAGCGGCGGAGCGGTTCATCCAGGGGGGCGCTAGCTCGGCGGTGCTGGGTGGCGTGGCGCACGCGCAGGGGCCATTGAAGGCGGTTCGGGTGGCGGCGGGCCTCGGCCGCGGCACGTGGAGGCGGCGCGGGGCAGTTGGCGGGCCTGTTGGTCGGCAGCGAGAACTGGCGGCGGGGAAAAAACGACGGCACGGCGGCGCCCCTGTTTCAGTGAATCAAGGAAGAAGAAGACTGTGGGAGGGATCTGTTTACAAATATAGAAAACTTCAGGGGTTTATCTGAAAAGTAAAATTTCCTGATGATCTAGGGCTCAGATGGAAAAGTGCCCAAAATGAAAGTTGTGTAGTTTTTCAAGATCTACAACTTTCATGGTGTGCCAAAATTCACTAAATCAAAGGATTTGAAATTATTTTGAAATCCGCCAAATCTTTCATTTGCAAAAGAACACAACTAAGTTTTTAAAATTGCAAGGGTAGCCCTAAGCATAAATATATCTTTTTATGAGGGTAAAATTGAAAAATAAAATATGCATTTTAACCCCTCATAAAATTTAAAATTTTGCCTTTTGCAAAACTATTTTGTAAAAAGGACCCTTTATTTTTCCAAAATTATTAAAGTACCCTTGCTATAACAAACATGGTTTAGATTTTTAAATCAACACAAAAAGTATATTTTTAACCCCTAAAACCCGGATTGTCACATTCGGAGTCCGGACGCAAAAGTTATGCAAATTACTAGTTCCGGACTCGTGTTGTGCAGAGGCTGCAGGCCGGCCGGCCCGGCACCTTTGCAAAACACATCTTGCCTTGCCACAAGACCATTAGGGACCCTCCAATGGACCCCTACACACTGAATATACAAGCAAATACAAAAGTTATGACTGAAAGGCCAAGCACATGGAGTAAAAGATCCATTTGCAGCACTTACCGAGATCTCTTGGCCCGGAGCACCACTATGGACTTCATGCACCCTTTGATTAAGACGTCAGTGAAACGGAGGGCCGAGAAGTGCCAACTCCAGGCCGGCCGGCCTACAATTTTCAGCTTTGAACCAATGCAACCTCCACCGCCATCTAGACAAGATCAGGAGCATCCACGAGAAGGGCGGTTGCAAACAGAGGAAATCACAGGCTGGCCAGCCCCACTTTGCAGCGTCTCGAGCTCATCTTCGCGTGGAAGCTACGTCAACTGACACTCTTGCGTACAACCAACGCCTCGGCCAAATAGTGACCTCTAGCTAGTATAAATAGAGAGCAACACTCTCACTCTCAACACACACCAAGGAGGTCTCTCTTCTCTCATTCTTAGTTTCTAGAGTAGGTTAGGTAGTTGGGAGTTTGAGTTGAGTCGAGCTTGTCTCGGGATTCCGGAGTCGTCATCGGAAGTCGGGTATAAGCTTTTGTATCTTTTCCTTTGACATTTATCAATATAGTTATCTTCTTTATCTTTTCGAGTTAGCTTTACTTTCCGCATTTATTTATCTTCTCAAGTTATCTTACTTGTCTACGGAAGTAATTCCTCTAACTTAGGCTTTGTATCTTTCTTGTTTATCGGGATCTTATCTTACGGGTTTTCTCGCCCAGACTAGGGAACTCAAGTTAGGTCCCTAGGTTGAGGGGGATTTCTCTTGTATGCGACAAGAGAAATCCTAATATCGAGTATGGACTGGTGTCCGAGCTTAGTGTTAGCTAGAAAGTGTGTTCCACCCCCACGATACCATTGTGGTAGACGGCAGGTGGTGATAGCCCTGTCCGTCCCTTGTAGTCCACCTCGTTCAGGTGCTTTCATGGCAGTAGTGCCGACTGCCGTTGGACTCCCCTCTCACCATTTTTGTCTTCGTCTGTTCCCATTATCTTTGCTTGGGAAAGCAAAGATGTGGTTCTACACCTACAAGGAAGGATTCAACACTTGGGATGCGTGCTCCAATGCTTTTTTGGTTAAGTACTTTCCGGTGGGCAAAACCAACGCCCTTTGGAACAGGATTTCCAGTTTTCAACAACTCCAGGACGAAACAGTCCCGGAAGCCTGGGAGCGTTTTTAGGAGTACATTGCAGCATGCGCACACCACGGCATGGAAGAATGGCTTACAATTTCAGAACTTCTTCCATGGCCTAAATCAACGATCACAAGATCACATTGACGCAGCAGCGGGAGGAGCATTCTTCTCTCTCAATGTTGCAGGAGCTAAAGCTCATCAACAAGATTGCATCCAACCAGAGTTGGAAGGATGATAGTTAGCTGGCCCATGCACAAGGAATACATGAAATCGACAGTGTCGATAGGCTGGTAGCCAAGATGGATCTTCTCATGAAAAAGCTGGAATCTCCACACCAGGAGGTTAACCAGACTGAGTCTCGGATGACATGTGAGAAATGTGGCAATACTAGACACTAGGGAAATCCTGTCCGTTCACTCAAGAGGACGAGGACTCCATTGGGAATGACACTCCCAATGACACAGACTGCCGTCCTCAGCAAGGTTGGAATTCTAAGCCCGACCTCCCCTTCGGCTAACAGCAAGGTAACAATTTTAGTAACAATTTTCAGCCCTCGCTTAAAGACTTCATGTACGGCCAAAAACAAATGAATGACAACATTAGTAAGAAATTTCTCGCTAATAATAAAATTCTTGAGTCTATGGCTATGCAACTAGTTGTGTTTAACTATGTTATTAAAAATCAGTTGAGTTTCAATGAATTGATAAAAACTAAAGTAACTCAGCTGGTCTCATCCTGTCGTAACCATAACACGGGGGAGCATCCCGAGCAACCGGGAGTGAACCCGAAAGAAAATGGGAATGTGGTAACTGTGTGGGCAAGACAATCCGCACAGAAACTACCTCTTCTGCAGGATGTAGGTACACGGCGGGAGACCGTAACCATTAGGAATATCGATGCTGAAGACGGGGTGCTGGAGGAGGCCAAAGAATCCAACACCATTGCTACCCAGGAAGACCCCGTGAACCCCCTAGAACTTCACGGGACTGTCACGATACAACTGCCTTACCGCTTCTAGAGCGGAGAAGGAGGCCGGTGGCCGACGAGCAATTCGGCAAGTTCGTTGAGGTAATTAAGAAGCTTTATGGCAACATACCACTTCTTGATACTATGCAGGTTCCCATGTACGCCAAGTATCTCAAGGATATCCTTGGCAACAAGAGGGTCCTGCCGACCACCAAGGTCGTGCAGCTTACAGATGAGTGTAGCACAGCTATACTCAACCCTCTCCTGGAGAAGAAGAAGAAACCAGGATGCCCCACCATCACATGTTCCATCAGAGCTCAACACTTTAAGCACGCTCTTTGCGATATGCGAGCAAGCATAAGCGTCACGCCAAAGGTAATTTATGATAAACTTAACCATCATGCGCTTGCACCTACTACCATATGTTTGCAGCTAGAGGACCAATCAGTTCGTTATCTTGTGGGGGTTGCTGATAATATTCCGGTGAAAATACAGAATTTCTTTGTCCCCGTTGATTTTTTCATCCTCGATATGGAAGTCGACACCAAGATCCCTCTCATATTGGGGAGGCAATTCTTGAGTATGACAACCGCACACATTGGTGCGGGAGTTGGAGTAATCCAACTCAACATCAATGGGTAGAAGGAGAGATTCGGCTTCAAACTGAAGGATGAACAATGCTCACAAATCAAAAGTTTCAACCGGAAGAAATCCGTGAAAGAGCTGGAGAAGCCATATACCCCATCCAACTCTACCCTCATCGAATTCGTGGAGAATCTTCAAACTCGGGAGGAGATCAAGGTGTATAACCAACGGAATGCGAAGCAAAATATCCAACGTAAGAAATTTTTGGAATTTGGGAAGAAAGAGATCGAAATAACTCTGCCTATGGAGGAAGAAAGTGTCTCCGCCAACGTCTCCATCAGGTGACGACGACTGAACCCAAGGTATGGATAGTCTCACTCAGGACGAGAAACTCGAGTCCTTGCCACGAGGTACGTGGTAGTTATCCATTCCTGCATTTGCATATAGGATAGTTTATCTTCTTGCATAGCTTTCCCTTTCACATCATGACATGTTTAATTTTTGCAAATGCATTCTTTCAATTCTACATTGCATAAAAAAATCAGCTAAGATGACAGACCTACTGAGCTTCAATCAAGCTTGGGGGGGTGCCAATGTATCCAGGTAAGTCATCCAACCTGTCCTTTCATCTTATGTCCTTAAACAAATAGTTTGAGTCTTTCAAAAATTCAAAAAAAAAATAAAATAAAATAAAAACAAAAACAAAAACCAAATAAATTAAAAGCAAAAAAAACATGTTTCATGCTTTGAATAAAACTCTCAACTCATATGTATGAAAATCCGTGTAAGCTCTTATCATGGAGATGATGAATAGTTGCTCTGTCCATGCTTCGCAAGTACCTCATATACAACTTTTTACTCTCCTAGTACTTGAAATGTTGGCTCATGGAAATATCACTAGAATTCTGGTTTGAGTGGGAGCATGAGTTTGATTTCCAAGTCTAAGTTGTTATGAGATTTGAGATAGCCCAAATCGGGACAAAACTACTTTCTCTAGTAGGGAACCTCTCGGATTTTTTTAAATGAAACATGGTAAAGATTTTCCTTTGGTTTACATGTCCTACCCAGAGCCATAATGTTCTATAATATGAACTGATATAAGCTATCTTGAGTTATTTTGAGCTTTGCCGAGTGGTGAATCCGTTCGAGGAAGGTACTTTGTCATCTACTGATCTTTCTCCTTTACGTACCCATTGTTTGCTAGCCTCAAATGTCTGGCATGTCAATTACCTACTCCGGGTATTGATATCCACCTTCGCCAGACAATTCCCCTCACAACAAAACCAAAAATCTCCATAGTGAGCCTATCCATCTCAAATGGTCTATCCAAGAAATGCTACCTTCCAATAACTCTATCCTCATGGAGTATGGGTCATCTTCCTAAAAAAAATTGAAGCAAAAAAAAGAGACAAGACCCATACCTCCATTCAAAAGAGTTGAAATAAGGAGCTCAAACAAAAAGACCAAAAATTTTCTAAGTGTGAGTCCATTTTCTGCCTCTCCCCTGAACATTTTACCTTCCATAAGATCGGGATTTGATAGAGTACATACATATTGCGAACCACACTTCGGCTCGGCAACACAAGTAACCAAGGTACGCTGCACTCTTCCTACCTAAAACTCCACATATCAGCCTTAGAGTAGGAAGAAGTTGGTCAAAATTTCCGACCATGGTGAGGATCATACACCTTGAGCGACTTGAGAGTACCTTTGGGGAATCTTAAACCACTTTTTGAAAACTTGCAAAATATTCCAAGATAGGAACCTGAATAGGAAGCAGGAAATATTCCGGTAAATGTTGTTCAGTCTCTCAACCGCCCAAGAAGAGGGATGAAATGCGTATAAGCCCCATCTCCAGAAACCAAGGTATCAGCCAACTCATTCATAGTACATATGGGTTAGAGTAATATGTTGTGCACAAGGTATTTACGGGGTATGAGCATTGATGGAACTCTTGATCCACCGAGCCTCAGCCTTAGCTTTGCTCGAGGACGAGCAAAAGTTTAAGCTTGAGGGGGTGTTGATGGCCATTATTTCCCATTTTGACCGTCAACTTCTCGGGAATAAATTGAGCCTTGCACTATGTTCCATACATATTTTACCTAATCCTAACAAATTCCATAAGTTTTGGTGGCTTGAGATATTTTGCAGGATTATGCTCAGAATTTGCAAGAAACAACACTAAATGGAGCATCTACAAGGATGGTAAAACATGTATATAAGATCACACCATTATAAACATTGTCAAATGCCAAATTTGACATTGCCATATTGAAGAGCTTGTCAAGATGATTGAACTGGACACTTGGATCACCCTATTCGGAGTCCGGACACAAAAGTAATACAAATTACAAGTTCCGGACTCGTGTTGTGCAGAGGCTGCAGGCCGGCCGGTCCGGAACCTTTGCCAAACACATATTGCCTTGCCACAAGACCATTAGGGACCCTCCAATGGACCCTTATGTACTGGATATACAAGCAAATACAAAAGTTATGACCGAAAGGCCTAGCACATAGATTAAAAGACCCATTTGCAGCACTTACCGAGATCTTTTGGATTAGAGCACCACTATGGACTTCATGCATCCTTTGATCAAGACGTTTGTGAAACGGAGGGCCGAGAAGTGCCAAGTCCAGGCCAGCCAGTCAAGGGGAAGCCGGCCGGCCTACAATTTTCAGCTTTGAACCAACGCAACCTCCACCGCCATCTAGACAAGATCAGGAGCATCCACGGGAAGGGCGGTTGCAAACGGAGGAAATCACAGGCCGGCCGGCCTAAGGGAGGCTGGCCGGCCCCACTTTGCAGTGTCTCGAGCTCATCTTCGCGTGGAAGCTACGTCAACCGACACTCTTGCGTACAACCGACGCCTCGGCCAAATACCGACCTCTAGCTAGTATAAATAAAGAGCAACACCCTCACTCTCAACACACACCAAGGAGTTCTCTCTTCTCTCATTCCTAGTTTCTAGAGTAGGTTAGATAGTTGGGAGTTAGAGTCGAGTTGAGCTTGTCTCGGGATTCCGGAGTCGTCATCGGAAGTTGGGTATAAGCTCTTGTATCTTTTCCTTTGACATTTATCAATATAGTTATCTTCTTTATCTTTTCGAGTTAGCTTTAATTTCCGCATTTATTTATCTTCTCATGTTATTTTACTTGTCTGCGGAAGTAATTCCTCTAGCTTAGGCTTTGTATCTTTCTTGTTTATCGGGATCTTATCTTACGGGTTTTCTCGCCCGGACTAGGGAACTCAAGTTAGGTCCCTAGGTTGAGAGGGATTTCTCTTGTACGTGACAAGAGAAATCCTAACACCGAGCACGGACATGGTGTCCGAGCTTAGTGTTATCTAGAAAGTGTGTTCCACCGCACGGTACTGTTGTGTTAGGCGGCAGGTGGTGACAGCTATTGGCGCCTACCAACATCACCACTGGAGAAGCGGCGATGACGCCCGCAGATGCCAATTGGGGTGGCAGTATTTCATGAACCACGAATAAATCTGTAAGTGCACGGAATACCGCTGTAGCATTTTACCCGGGAGTATACCGGGGTGTTATTTATTTTTCCACAGGGAAGACGGTGAGTGAAGAGATATAGACTAGTTGATGAACTTTATCTAGATTGGATATTCTCATGCATAAACAGGGGTAAGATAATAACATGGTAGGAGGTAGTGTGACACGCACACAAACTACCCTCTTGGATAAATAAATAAAAGAAAGATAAAAGATACTCTAGGCCGAGAGCAAGGCAGAAGTTAGAGCTCTAGTCAACTGTGCTAGTCTAGCTATATCTACACTTTCTCATTGGCTAGCTCGTCAGAGATTAAACTACACAACAGTGAGATCGCTATCGAAGCAACGGGAGGAGCCCGTACACCCCGGTGACTTTATGTACCTCCTACCCCCATACCGAACGTGGAGAATTACTCGGGCTCGGACAGGGCTGTCACCACCTACCAGCTACCTCTTCAAACCATGGGTATAGTTGACATCCAGCAACTCTTAGCTAATCTAGATACCATGTCTACACTAGTAAAGGATACTCTAGCGTCCCGCACGGAGCCCCCACCCACCGGATGGATAGACATCACACTAGGGCAATCACACGAATACTGGAGCAGTTGATAGAGCTCTAAGAACAAAAGACTAATCATTTCCAGCACAGGGCGATCATGCAATGCAAGCATTGAATAATAACGCAAACATGACAAGAAGCATATACCCGATAACTCAGAACATACTTTAAGCAGATATCGGTAACCATAGTCTAATTCTATTACAAATGACTGAATATTACCAGAGAGAGCTAGAAATGAACCCATACCAGAACTCTCGAGCAACTCCGGTGACTCGATGACTCCTAGAATTCTCCTAAACTCCACTAAGCCTAAAGACTATGCAAGATGAGCAAGAGAGGAGAGGTGTGAGAGGTGTGTGTGTGTGTGTTCTAATCTCTACCCCCTTGTAATTATAGCAGGGAGCCACGGGGTGAGACTCTACAAACCGACCTAAGGGACCAACCAGGAGATGACACGTGGCTTGGCTAAGGCGGTGGGGCCCACGGGCCAGGTCGGCCGACCTGTAGGTCGGTCGGCCTGCCAGTGGCGCCAACCGTCCCCATCTTCTTTGTGCAGGCTGTCCTGGGCCTCCTTGTTTGGTCCATGTTGGTTTTGGCCTATCTTGGCTTGTCTGAATTGGGTTTTGCATCACTTTTGGTCCATCTGAGCTTGAATCGGTGCTCTGATAATTTTTGTGATTTTATGTCGGGCCAAAGTGTGCTTGTAACCTGCATATTAGCTCAAAAATACAACTTGCATTTTCTAGAAGGTAAAGTGTGGTTTAGGAACTTTATTGAAATAGGATGCATGTAAGAAATGCAAACTCTCATGATTTTCTGACCAGGTTGACGCCTGGAAATGATCGTTAGTGAGCATCAACAACTTGCATATAGAATCAGGTTGTTGATCAGAAAATCACTTTGACTCGTAGCTTACCTGTCATGTCATAGTCTGAAGCAAAGAGATTCATTCTATAAGTTTAAATAAGTTGGCTACCATACCTTTGCACAATTACCTTCTTCATGGGGCTTTTTAGCTGTCTCCTCGTCTTGGGCTGTTGAGAGTTAGAACGGTGCATAGAGTAGTACTTACTTGCTCATAGATCCGCAATCCATCTGGAGATACTTTTTGAAAGATTTTTTTTTGAAAATATGGCAGAGTTCCCAGGATAACTCTCTCGAGGCACTCATCTTGTATTTCCTTACCAAGGCAATATTTGCCTTCGATCTTTCCTACTACTACAAGCCTTTGTGGAGCTCAAGGTAGGATAAGAATGAGCACACTTGTATTCTATATGTTGTAAAGTCAAAGAGATGATCCATGAAGAAACAAGTCATGCAGTCTCGATCAAAAGGTGCAAGTGTATGAATGGATGGATGGATGGACGGATGTGGATTACTCCTTGAGGTAATGGCTCTTCTCTCTCGAATCATCCCTGTCTCTTTTTTTTGAGACATGGTTACCCCTTTTTCTTCTCTTTTTTTGGGGCCATGCTTCTTTGGCATGCCATCTTTTCTCTTTTTGGGGCAACCATAATCTGACTTTATTTTATTTTAGGGATATTCTACGAGAGAGATCACCAAGGCATGGAGCATTTATTAATGTGGAATGGATGGATGGTGGTGCTAATTCCCAGTGTAGGAATGTAGCAAATGGATGGGATGTGTATGTGCTTTTGATCGAGAAAGCATGAAAAGCATCTTACTAGGGTCACACAATTTGACAAGACTCAACAGAACATCAAGCAGCATATGTGTGAGGTTTTTCAAGGAATATGACATATGGCTCTGGTAGGACATTGCGTATCACTAGGGAACTTGCCTTTTTAAAATTTTTGAAAATAACTCCAGACTTCAAGCATCACTAGAACAAACTTGCACAACCTTATTTACCATATCTATACTCACAACAACATAGACTTGGATCAAACATATGCAACCCATAGAACTTTCAGGTTCATTGGCAAGGTATTTGTATAACCAATAGATTTAAACTCAAGAGAACTCTTATTTTCAAACTAGGAACAACAGACATGATAGAGCAAAGCAAAACTCATCCTTTCAACTTATCATAAGGAGTTAAAACATTCTTACCGCGCATGATGAAAAAAGGAAATAAAGCAGTAAATTTTTATTTTATTTTTGAAAGTTTTTATCAAATTTTATTGAAAGCAAGTAAAGGGATACAGTTGACTTAGGGGAGGGAACCTCCCCCAAGCTAGCTCTTGGTTTAGGGTCCGAAAAGCAGGACCTTTGTCCATACCTGATTAGGTTGAGGTCATTTCGTCCGTACCTGGAGAAGTAGTAGCGGTCGATGACGTCTTGTTCTTCTTGCGCCATACCTTCTTGGTTTTCTTTGATGGCGTAGTTGGCGCAGGAACAGGATCCTCGGATGTTGGATAGACGATTTCCAAATCTTCCCATACTGTATTGGTGATGAAGTCAGAGATCTTCTAGTCGCCTTCCACTAGCTCGGTTGGTGGAGTATGAATCTCCCAGTCCTCCCAAGCTGGCTTGGAAGGGGGAGATAGTCTTGACCATCCCAACCGGGCTCTGCCCATAGCCCTTGTTTCTCACTATCCTCATGAATCAGGAATACCTCCCTCTTATTTTGAAACTTAAATTTCATGGTCTTTCCCATAATACGGAGGCAGATTCTTCCTGACCCCACATCAGTTCTGGCGTTTGTATCCTTGAGGAATGGTCGCCCAAGTATGAGTGGGATCCCAAGATCTCCTTCCATATCAAGGACTACGAAGTCCACTAATATGTAGGTATTCTTGACTTTTACCATTAACCTTTCCACAACCCCTTCTGGATATCTTATCGTGGAGTCCAACAGCTGAACACACATAGTGGTGGGGGAAATTGATGGATAGCCTTGCTTTTCGAATGTTACCTTGGGCATGATGTTGACGCTAGCTCCAAGGTCACAAAGGGCATGATCAAATTCATAATCAAAGATTGAGCAGCTGATCTCTGGGGTTCTGGGATCTTCTCTTATTGTGGCTACTAACTCGCCCCATGCACCTCTTCTTGGGCGTGTGAGCTTCTCTGCATAGCTGAGGGGTGTCCTGCTAAGTGGCTCTTTCCACATAGCATTGATGACATTGAGGCTCTCTAGAGTTGATTCAGGTTGCCCCGGAATCTTCCCTAGTTCAGCAGTAGGTGTAGCAGTAGCTAGTTGAGCCAATTGAGTTTCTAGCGCCTTATTGAAATTCAGCTGGTTCTTCATAGCCATGGAGAATCCGTCCATCTTGGCATGGATGGTCTCCATAGATTTGTCTATAGCGGCCAACTTCTTCTGAAGGGACTCATTGATCTTCGCTTGGCCGTAGACAAGATCTCTCAAGGTAGGCTGGTTAGGATTGAAAGAATTTGAATTCCCATTACCTCCTTGGTAGTATGGGCATGGTTGATTCCACCCCTGACCTCCTTGTGGATGAAATCCATTGTTACCATTGAGGAATAGAGCTTCCTCTTGGTTTTTTGGGCAATTGTCGCCCAAATGTCCAATATTCCCGCAGACCTCGCACGTCATGCGAGTTTCCAAGGCTTGAAGTGTTTGTAATTGAGCCTTATCTTAGGAATAATCCTCAAATTTCTTGAGGAGGAGATCAATCTTCATAGCAAGCATGTCGGCCTCCTTGACGGAGTGCGCACCTCACTGGCGTGGTTGGAGCCTATCATCACTCAAACCTTGGTTGGAAACCATCTTCTCGATCAATGATGTAGCTCTTTCAATGGTCAGCGAGAAGAAAGCTCCACCCGCAGTGGCATCCACATGATCGCGGGATGACTGTGTCAACCCATTGTAGAAGTTCTGTAGAATGAGTCAATTATGCATTCCATGGTGCGGACACGCCAGAATATACTCCTGAAGTCTCTCCCAAGCCTCAGGAATTGACTCATTTGATGCCTGCTGGAAGTTCGAAATCCGACCACGAAGAGCATCGGTTTTGCCCGTCAGGAAGAACTTCGAGAGGAACACCTTGGCACATTTGTCCCAAGTATCCACAGCAGCTTTGTTAGCATAAAACTATTGCTTCGCTCTCCCCAAGAGAGAGAACGAAAACAGACAGAGCCGGATTGCATCTTGCGATACACCTTTGATAACAAAAGTACTGCAGAGCTCCAGAAACTGTTGGAGATGAGCGCTGGCATCCTCATTGGCCTTGCCACAGAAAGGTCTGGCCTGCACCATCATAATAAGACCCATCTTGATCTCAAAATTTTCCCCTCCGGTGTTAACCTCGGGCCCAGTAGGGACCTGGTTAGCAGATGGAGCAAAGTAATCACGGAGTGTCTTCTGGGCCATAGCTTGAGAAGCTGACGACGATGCAATGACTGGTTCGGCTGACGAGAGTGATATTTGAGGAGGTACAATACGAGGTCGAACTTTTCTCAAAAGTGACTCTGGATTGGAATGAAAGTTTTGCGGCAAGTCGAAACCGGTCATACACTACCCTATTTTCATATCAACAAAGACAAGAAAACAAAGCCAAGTTAGCCTGTTTATCAAGCGAATACCAATTTCGATTTTGTTCATAACTTTGTCTATATACTTCGATATGTGACTTTCCTGGCAACGGCGCCAAAAATGCTTGTTGGCGCCTACCAACGTCACCACCGGGGAAACAGCGATGACGCCCGCAGACGCCAATTGGGGTGGTAGTATTTCATGAACCATGAATAAATCCGCAAGCGCATGGAATATCGCTGTAGCATTTTACCCGGGAGTATACCGGGGTGTCATTTATATTTCCGTAGGGAAGGCGGTGAGTGAAGAGATATAGACTAGTTGATGAACTTTATCTAGATTGGATATTCTCATGCATATACAGGGGTAAGATAATAACATTGTAGGAGGTAGTGTGACACACACACAAACTACCCTCTTGAATAAATAAATTAAAGAAAGATAAAAGATGCTCTAGGCAGGGAGCAAGACAGAAGTTAGAGCCCGAGTCAACTATGCTAGGCAAGCTATATCTACACTTTCTCATTGGTTAGCTCATCAGAGATTAAACTACACAACAGTGAGATCGCTATCGAAGCAATGGGAGGAGCCCGTACACCCCGGCGACTTTATGTACCTCCTACCGCCTATACCAAATGTGGAGGATTACTCGGGCTCGGACAGGGCTGTCACCACCTGCCTGACTACCTCTATAAACCGTGGGTATAGTTGACATCCAGCAACTCTTAGCTAATCTAGACACCATGTCTACACTAGTAAGGGATACTCTAGCATCCCGCGCGGAGCCCCCACCCTCTGGATGGACAGACATCACACTAGAGCAATCATACGAATACTGGAGCAGTTGATAGAGTTCTAAGAACAAAAGACTAACCATCTCCAGCACAGGGCGATCATGCATTGCAAGCATTAAATAATAGCACAACCATGACAAGAAGCTTATACCCGATAACACAGAGCATACTTCAAGCAGATATCGGTAACCATAGTCTAATTCTATTACAAACGACCGAATATTACAAGAGAGAGCTAGAAATGAACCCATACCAGAACTCTCGAGCAACTCCGGCGACTCGATGACTCCTAGACTTCTCCTAAACTCCACTAAGCCTAAAGACTATACAAGATGAGCAAGAGAGGAGAGGTGTGAGAGGTGTGTGTGTGTGCGTTCTAATCTCTACCCCCCTTGTATTTATAGCAGGGAGCCATGGGGTGAGACTCTACAAACCGACATAAGGGACCAACCAGGAGACGACACATGGCTTGGCTACGGCAGTGGGGCCCACGGGCCAGGTCGGCTGACCTGAAGGTCGGTCGGCCTGCCAGTGGCCCCAACCGCCCCCATCTTCTTCGAGCAGGCTGTCCAGGGCCTCTTTGTCTGGTCCACGTTGGTTTTGGCCTATCTTGGCTTGTCTGAATTGGGTTCTTGCATCACTTTTGGTCCATCTGAGCCTGAATCGGTGCTCTGATAATTTCTGTGATTTTATGTCAGGCCAAAGTGTGCTTGTAACCTGCATATTAGCTCAAAAACACAACTTGCATTTTCGAGATGGTAAAGTGTGGTTTAGGGACTTTATTGAAATAGGATGCGTGTAAGAAATGCAAACTCTCATGATTTTCTGATCAAGTTGACGCCTGAAAATGATCGTTAGTGAGCGTCAACAACAGCCCTGTCCGTCCCATGTAGTCCACCACGTTCGGGTGCTTTCATAGCAGTAGTGCCGACTGCCGTTAGACTCCCTTCTCACCCCAGTCTGAGTCCTTCCTTGAGGCCGGCGAAGTAAGCACTAGGTTCCCGATAACTAGTTAGAAGCAAGGTTTAGTCTAGAGATGCTAGATCAATAGTTTAGAAGTAATTTAGGAGTCTTTCTCGCTCATTGTCCTCCCAACTGCTTACCTCTCTAAGGATTAGAGTCTCCTGTGTCAAACAGTCTTCGTTGGCCATTATCTTAGCTTATCTATCACGCTTACCCCCACTAAGTTAGTCGGTTGATATCTCTAGTAAAGTTTGTCATTCGATTCTTTGATACTCTTTATCATAGTGCTTCCCTAAGGAAAATTACGATACCCTGGAATACTCCAAGGTGAAGTGATACAATGGTGATTCGATTCTGTACGCTTGCGGAATCCATTTTCCATTGAGCATAAGAAACACCAACAATATCACAGACATAACTCACATTTACAACATCATATGGGTTTATTTATTACATAATCCAAAGGATTGTAATACAAATCTTAGAGTACAAGCCCCTTGGGCTAAAAGAAAACAAATAGAAAGCGGAAACGATATCTAGTCTTCTGGGCAAACTTCATCTTCACGAATCCTCTCCACAGGCAGCTCAGAATGTAGCTCGGGCCATCCTTCACATCATCTTCCTTTATCGTACTGTCGACTCCTTCACTCAGATCCTGCATCTATTAGGCTATCCCCAAGGACGGGATAGGTTCACGTCACCATCCATATGCAAGCTTTGTGTGAGAATAATGCCAAGGGTAGGCTATGTTTTCCTATGCAAGCAGCATATATATATATATACACACAAGTCATCCAAATCACCTTCTGACGAGGGCAGCTCCGGCATCCCAGACTCCCGGTCTCCTATCTTCTACTACACAATCTCAACCCTGTTTCAGTGCGGGAACTCCCTCTCCCCTTACCTCAGCTGCTATCCGAGCAGAAAAAGTGGACTAGAGGGAGGTAGAAAAGTATATATGTGGATCTAACTACAGTGTGGTGCCAGATCCAGAGTTGTACATGACCGAGTACACAGCTATACGTATAGTTTTCACCCTGTAGGGGTTGTACACTTGTACCCACTCGCCCCGATGCTAGCCGGGATCAGCCGACTAACCCCGAGGCACCAGTCAACGAAAGTAACGGCTACGGCACCATCCTGCTCCCGGTTTGGGGTGCGTCCTCCCGCGAGAGGTCACCCGGGGCTGTGAAGCAATCTAGAATGGAATCTCCATGGATCCTGCGATCGGGGGCGATAGGGTCTTGCCCTCTCCCTCTGACACTGATACACTATCCTCCTACAGTAATGATGCCCCGCATAACTAGCTCGGGCTGGGTCCACCCTTATAATGGATAAGTGGCATGCACGTTTGACATAGTTCCGTCACTAAGGCCACAAAGTCAAGTCCTTAATCCAGCCGAGGCGAGCGTCTTCATCCAAAGTAGCATTCCGTCAACACGGTTTGCAATATATACCCATCATAGGTATCGCCTCGTCTACTCCTCTACTAAAGTTCCCATCGGAACAGTTGTTGACGGTCACTAATGATCTATTTTGACCATCAACTCCTACACAAAAATGAACCATAATGTGGAATAAATGCTAGGATAGACTTATTTACTAACGAATTCCACAGATGATGTTCTAGAATGTGTGCAGGTGATTTTGAGCCAATTTTGCAGCGTAATGGTGAGGAATGATCCAAGACACAATGTTGCAGCGAATTAGGACGCGACACTTGTCAAAACATGGATTAGAGGGCCCACTAGAGCAAGAAACCAACACATCAGAAGTCAATCCCCATACCTATGGAGTTGGGGGAAGTGCCGGGCTTGTCGGCACTCTTCTCCGCTTGTACCTCGAGGGATGCTTATTCAGTTGTAAGTATTCGAGACTTAAGACTCCGGATAGAGAAGGGTAGTCTTGGCCAGGGCTAAGGTTAGTAGGGAAAGGCGTAGATATGGTGTCTAGGCTGGACTATACCACTCAATTGTCCAATAGTCCCACGATTTGTAGAGGTAGCTGGCATGTGGTGACAGCCCTATTTGAGCCCTAGTAATCCTCCACGTTCGGATATTGGATAGAGCACGTATTACTGGAGCTATCGGCTTGTATAAGCCGGTCGAAACCAGTAGCTCGAAGTATAACGGCGACGTGATCTCTTCTTCTAGACATAGATTCTGGATCTTAGGAAGGCTCTCTTTAAGGATGTTCCTAAAGACGGATGTTTAAACATCATGTTAGGGAAGGACACTCTCCACATTCCCGTGAATCGAGCATTGAAATGCTCAGTGGAAGATCTCCCTACTCCAAAGCCAATTGAGGAAATTATGGCCACTTCCACCTTCGAGTCTTTTGACTC
Organism: Panicum virgatum; assembly: GCF_016808335.1. NCBI lineage: Eukaryota > Viridiplantae > Streptophyta > Magnoliopsida > Poales > Poaceae > Panicum > Panicum virgatum. The sequence goes on from NC_053137.1 coordinate 30,082,135, forward strand.
AAACCTTGAGGAGGATATCGAGGAAATTCTGAAAGAAGTCAGCGAGGCAGAAGAAGACTCCGATGAGACCTTTGAACTGCCAGAGATCGAAAAGCCATCATGACCTCCGATTGAGCTGAAGCCTTTACCTTCCGGGCTTAGATATGCCTTCATAAATAGTGATGTAGAGTCTCCCATAATCATTAGCGAAAAACTCTCAGAAGAGGAGACACACAAGCTCATTGCCATTTTAGAGAAGCATCGATCAGTCCTAGGCTATACCCTACAAGACCTCAAGGGCATTAGTCCTGCCCTTTGTACTCACCGAATCCCTTTGGATCCCGAAATAGCACCTTCTAGGGAACCCCAAAGAAGGTTGAACAATGCTATGAGGGATGTGGTGAAGAAAAAGGTTCTCAAACTCCTAGATGCCGGAATTATCTATCCTGTTCTGCATAGTGAGTGGGTAAGCCCAGTTCAAGTCGTGCCCAAGAAAGGAGGCATGACGGTGGTGGAAAATAGCAAGAATGAGCTAATTCCACAACGATCCGTCACGGGATGGAGGATGTGCATAGACTACAGAAAACTCAACAAGGCCACAAAGAAGGATCACTTCCCACTACCCTTCTTCGATGAGATGCTAAAGCGGTTGGCAAAGTACTCCTACTTCTGTTTTCTTGATGGTTATTCTGGATACCATCAAATACCCATCCATCCCGATGATCAAAGCAAGACCACGTTCACGTGCCCCTATGGAACATATGCCTACCGACGAATGTCGTTCGGGCTATGCAACGCACCCGCGTCATTCCAAAGGTGCATGATGTCCATTTTCTCCGACATGATCGAAGAAATTATGGAAGTTTTCATGGACGACTTCTCGGTCTATGGAACGACCTTCGATCATTGTCTAGAAAACTTGGATAGAGTCTTGCAGAGGTGCCAAGAAAAGGACCTGATTCTCAACTAGGAGAAATGTCAGTTTATGGTTTGTGAAGGCATCATTCTAGGACACTTGGTGTTCGAGAAAGGGATAGAGGTGAACAAGGTGAAGATTGAAGTCATCGAGTGACTTCCATGTGGCAGAACCGCCAAAATTAATCCGGCTAAAGTGCACTAAACCTAACCATTATAGATAAAACAATTAATATGCACTTCAAACGGAGAAATCTGATAGTCTGTCAGGTAAAATCCCGATAACACCACTGTATTTCGGATCGAAACAACATACCTCACTCGAAGGTGAGCCTAGAGATTACAGTAACCATAATTTTTATAACACAAACTTCAATGGCAAATGTTAAACTGAGTTTGGGAATTTGAATAGGGTACCTCAGAAATTTGAAATTAGGTAAGTTCTTCAGATTTTATAAATAGCAGAAAAGAAAACGACACCTAACGACGGTATATGACATCATGATGTAGCCCGTACATGACGTCAATCTCACCAAGCATTCCAAGATTACCTGAAAACAAGGTTAAAAGCAAGACAGAGTATACTAATACTCAGCAAGGTTGACCCGGATAAGGGTATATAACATAGCCCTTTTACTAGACATGCAAGGCTTGTGAAGGCTCTGGAGTTTATTGTGCTGAAAAGGAATAGAGAGTAGATCCTTAATTTCAAGTTTTAGCTTTCAGGTTCTAGTTGAATTAACCAGTCTAGGTTTGCACCTATCTATACAAGCATGGTAGAGAAAATTATTTGCATCCAACAAGATTAAGCATCATCTTTGTTCCACTTCTTACTCTATGTGGCAAAGGAATTAAGCAGGCTCAATATCCGTGAGCGGCGGAACAGTTCAAACCGAATTTCAATCCTTGCAAGGTAACCTAACACACACGCTTGGAGCACTGTTGAGTCACTCCCAAGCAACCGTTTTCTTCTCATTCTAGTTCATGGATCAGTGCCACTCTCCCCGACTACAGCGAGCCCGATCCTCTCTGCAGCCGTAGTGTTGCGCAACATAATATAAACTTTCGAACATATAATAATTTCCTATCTCTAAGAGAGAGTGGGGGTATGTCCACTTGCCGGGCCGATCAGTTACTAGGCTTGCCGCGTACTATATTTACGGCATGTGGCTAGTACTTTCAATGCTTAACCACCGCTACCACACACTGCGTCCTTAGTAAATTTTATCAACATAGGCGGATTTCCACCATGAAACTTGTAACCCAATCCGTCCGTGGTCCTTATAGTGATTGCAAGAGAGTGAACAATCAACTCCTATAAAGCTCGCGAGTGACAGGCAATCACTCGACATTAACCGGTCCTATTAGCATAGCAGCTAGTCGAACTCTATTTCTAGTGTTCAAACAATAGGGATCTAGAATTATGCATCTAAGGTTTTCAACCAACTCCAATAACTTAAATGCACAAGTAAATAAATTGCATAATTTAAAATAATGGGTTTATGCACCGGGGTTTGCCTTTAATAGAGTCTATAAAGTTAGTAGACTTCAGCTCTTCCAAATCTGGCTTTGGGACTTCAGTTAGTTCTGTGATGTTGATTGGACTTCATGTAGTTCACTCTTGGACTTCGGGATTCACGTTCAAGTCTTCGTTATCTTCCGTAATGTTGACTTGGACTTCAGAAGTATCCTCGTCTAGTTCCTGAATGAGTTCCGTTGACTAGCGATATTGTTTCTATATGCAACACAGTAATTGGATTTAGTGAAGTGCTTAAGTATAGCTTTCCTTCACTAAAAAGTTGTTATCCAATAAAGTAAACATCTAAGACCAAACTTAAAATTATTACTTTACTGGGCAATTATTTATAGAATAAAGGGAATACAAAAAACACCATAAAATATCATGGAAAATACATTTTTATTTTTACACAACAAACAATAAAAAAATCTTAAAGAATATAAGCAAGAACTTGCCTGAATGAAATAATTATCAAACAAGTATAAATCTAAACCTAGTGTTAGACAGAGCTATTATTGCTGCAAAAATTACCGAAGCTTACACATGGCTAGTAGAGGCTAGCATAAAAAATTGCAGCTACAAAAACTAACAGGAACATGTCTCACAAAATAAACATGAATCAAGCATCATATATCAAAAATATTTAAGAACTCAAGCTAGTGGCTAGTATTGGGTCTACAAAATTTATATAGTCCTACTCATGGCATGGATAACATATGGTCCAAAGATCACAAACAACACAATATTGGAACATGAGATATAAAAAAGCATGAATTTCCAAGCATTTAAGATAAAACACATGAAATAACAAGCAAAAGTCAAGCATTAAAGCCTCAATTTTTACACAAGACTATACATGGTAAAAAGACACTAGGTTCCAAAAATCAAGCATAATAAGGCTATGGTTAAAAATATATAAATAAATTACTCATTTGCAAACAATTAAACTAGAGCACACAATATAAAGTTTCATACAAACTTTAGTAGCCAAAGTTATAGAGCTAGTTGAGAGGAGCACAACAAAGTTAATTTGACTTTTTTCTGATTTGTTACAATTTTCTAGAATTTTTCAAAGTTCACTGCACAAAAAGAAAAGGGGGGCTAGGCAGTTTTACAGAAGGGACCCTGGAAAGTTTTGGGCGATTGCAATCAGGTCCCTGGCGCCATTGACAGCCATGGGAAGCTCTGTTCCGGCCGAAATCCGGCGAGGATCGTCACCGGCAGCGAGGGCTAGGGTGGGGAAAAGGTAGACGAGGTCGAGGGCTACCTGTTTGTGCCCTTGGTTGGGGTCGGAGATGGCCGGACATGGGGGCGTGGCGGAGCAGTAACTCCGGCGGTGGAAGTGGTGGCGCGCCGGCCATGGTGGTGGTCGGAGTGATGGGGCTGCGGCTTGGGGAGGTCCAGAAGGACGAGGGGAACCCGTTCAGAGGTTCAATTGGAGCCGAGGGAAGGTGGATGGGGTTGCTCCACGGTGAGGCGCGGGGTTCGGTGGCCATGGAGGCCGTCGTGCTTGTCTCCCACGCAGGAAAGGCTTTGCCCAGCCTTTTATAGGCAAGGGAGGAGGGGATAGGCGAAGGGAAGCACGAGGGATGAGCTCTGCCGAGCTGTGGGCAAGAGGCGGCGGCGGAGCAGTGTTTCCAGGGGGCGGCCGGCGAGATGGCGCGAGGGGCGACATGGCGTGTGCGCGAAGGGCCAGTAGGGCGGCTTGGGTGGCGGCGGGGAGGGGCACTTCGACGCGTGGAGGTGGTACCCCGAGGCGGCGCGGCCAACCTGGGGGCACAACCAGCAACGGCGGCGAAACAACGGCGAGAGGAGCGGCGCCCCTATTTTGGGCAGAGGAGGAAGAAGATAGGGTGGTTTTGCAAAAAGGAAAAAGGCTAGGGGGTTTTCTGTAAAGTAAAATTTCTCGTTGATCTATGGCTCAGATGAAAAAGTGTTTAACATGAAAGTTGTGTAACTTTTCAAGATCTACAACTTTCCTGTTGGGCAAAAATTCACTAGATCAAAGGATTTGAAATTATTTTGAAATCCGCCAAATCTTTTAAAATACAAAAGAACACAACTTAAGTCTTTTCACGAGGGTAAAAGTGAAAAACAAAATATGCATTTTAATCCCTCATAAATTTTGAAATTTTGCCTTTTGCAAAACTATTTTGTAAAAAGGACTTTACATTTTTCTCCAAAATAACAAAAATACCATTGCTCTGAAAATCATGGTTTAAATTTTTAAATCAACAAAAAAAATTTATTTGGGACCCCTAAAACCTGGATTGTCACATTCCGCCTCCTATCAATGTGAAAGAAATCAGAAGCTTCCTTGGCCATGCCGGATTCTATCGAAGGTTCATCGCGAACTTCTCCCAGATTGCTAGACCCCTCACAAGTCTCCAAGCCAAGGTTGTTCATTTCCAATTCACAGATGAGTGCCATAAAGCCTTAGACACTCTTAAAAAGGCACTCATCTCAGCTCCAATCATTCAAGCCCCAGATTGGAAGCACCCGTTCGAGATCATGTGTGATGCTAGTGACTATGCGGTGGGGGCCGTACTTGGTCAAACCAAGGATAAGAAGCATCATGCGATCGCGTACGCAAGCAAGACACTTACTGGAGCTCAGCTCAACTATGCCACAACAGAAAAGAGCTCCTAGCAGTCGTCTTTGCTATCGATAAGTTTAGAGCCTATCTAGTGGGGACAAAGGTCATCGTCTACACCGACCATGCAGCACTCAAGTACCTCCTCACTAAGAAGGATGCTAAACCAAGGTTGATCAGATGGATTCTGCTACTCCAAGAGTTTGATCTAGAAATTAAAGACAAGAAAGGAGTAGAGAATTTAGTGGCGGATCATTTATCGCGCACGGTCAATACTAACACCCAAGACCCGCCGATAAATGACTTCCTACGGGATGATATGCTTCTCAAGGTAACAGCTTCGCACCCCTGGTATGCGAATATCGTGAACTTCATGGTTTCAGGGTATATACCCCCAGGGGAGAGCAGAAAGAAGCTAGTCTATGAAAGTAGACGCCACCTATGGGATGCACCATATCTGTACCGAGTTTGTGCAGATGGGTTACTCAGATATTGTGTACCTACGGCACGAGGACGCAAGATCATAGACAAATGCCATGCAGCACCATATGGAGGTCACTATGGTGTATTTCGCACTCAAGCAAAATGTGACACCCCGACCTACAGAATGTACGGGAAAATTTGAGGATTGCTCAGACGAGATAGAAGAGTTATGCAGATCTGAGTTGAAGAAGTGCTTGAGAGTGCCAGAACAACAAGCACCGTTGAAGAAGATTGGATGTGCAGAAGATCTGACCTACACCGAGCATCCGGTGAAGATTTTGGAGACGTCTGAGAGAGTTACTTAGGACAAGAAGATCAAGACGTGCAAAATGCAATGGAGTAACACCCCATTTTTAAATTCCAGACCTATCCTGATCTCTTTGCTAGCCAGCCCAGAATCTCGGGATGAGATTCCTGTAAGGGGGTAGGATTTGTAACACCCTAATTTAGATTTCAGCTTTAATAATAAATTTAATTGGCTTTATTTAATTTTCTAAGGTTTTATATGCTTAGACTTGCATTTAAATTAATTTTGTTTCACAAGTAATTTAAATTTTTCTAGGTTAAATATGTTTGTGCATTCATGCTGGTGCATGGTTTTACTTTGGTTGAGTGCATAGGATTTGAATTCAAACTTGTGTTTGAATTCAAATAGTTTGAGTGTGTTTGGAAAAGAAAAGAGGAGAGAAAACTAGAGAAATAGGAAAACCAAAACCCAGTCCAACCCATGAAACGGCTTGGCCCAACCCATTTCCCTTTTCTTCCCCGTGGCCCATCTCCTTCCCTTTCCCGGCGGCCCAGTCACCAAACGCGCGGCCCAGCCTTCCCCGCATTTTCCCAGCGTCCGGACCGCCCACGCCGCGGCCTACCCCCGCCCGCTCTCCACGCACCGCAAGGCCCGCTTACCAGCGTCTCTATCCACTCGCTCGCGCGTCACCCGCGCTCACTGACACACCGGCCCCACTTGTCATCCCCCACCTCCCGCTTCCCTGCGCTGCAACGGCCGCGCCGCGTCTCGCCGCGATCCCCGGCCGCGATCTCCGCAACCTTCCCTCCCTATCCCACATGCCGGGATCTTCGGTCCGGGCTCTTTAAGCCGCCCGTGATCCCCTGCTCCCTACCCCGCACAACTCCGCAGCCCGGAGACCGAGTTCCACCCCGCCTCTCTGCTCCGCCGCGCTGCGCCCCTGCGCCACCATAAATCCACCACACCGCAGCGCCCTAGTCCCTGCAAACCCTCATGTGAGCTCTGCCTTGGATCCAGGATCAACCCCGAGGCAGCCATCTTCGAGCTCCGCCGCTATCGCGCCGTGATTTCACCCAAAGCCGTCGTCGGTAAGTCACGCCGCCCGCCCAATTTCTCTCCGTCGCCAACTTTCGGGTCCCGCTGATCCCTAGTCCTTGCTCGCAGCTTGTTTGTGCACCTTCCCGACGGATCAGCAGGCTATGAGGGCCGCTGCAGCGACTTCTTCCCCGACTCCGACCGTGCGCCGCCGTCGAGCTTCGTCGCCGCGACTTCTGCACGATGCCTCTGCTTGATTTGAACCCCAGTGAGCACCTAGCCCGACCCCCCGTTCCTTTTGCACGTAGTCCCGTAGATCATAGCCAACTGTAGAGGCCGGAACGGCGCTCACCGCCACTCCGCCGCCGCCTGCGCTGCAGCCTCGCCGTGGCGAGCACGCTGCCGTGCCCCACAGCCCCGCACGAGCCTCCCTGTTGTGTTGCCCTTGCACTGAGCAGTTCCCACGGGCCTTTTGCGCCCTTCTGAACACCGGAGACCTCCGAACGGCCTGCGCCGGCAAGCCTCATCGAGCAGAGCCGCCGCCGGCACTGCTCGCGCCGCCACGGACTCGCTCGTGCCCAGCTTTTGGCCCAGTTGTATCACGCGTGCCGCTTAGATGCCTCCCAACCCAGATCTCAGCCCTTCTCGACCCCGGGAAGGCCGAGATTGGCCGTCGCCAGCGATCCTCCGCCACGGGAGCATGCCTCCGGCGAGTCCCGCCGCCGCTCCCGCGCGCAAGGCCTCCCAACCGTCCGATCCTAGACCTACGCTCCAGATTAGATCCAAAGGTCACCAAATCCAAACCCTCAGATCCGAATCCAACGGCCCAGAACCTTAGATACTGGTTCGGCCTGTCACATTTGTTAAAGAGACCCTGAGTTTTCTCAGATTCAACCCGCCGTCCTGGTTAGTTCAAAATTAATTACAGTTTGGCCCAGTTTTTAGCAGTTAACCCCTTAGCTTTTCTCAGAATATAACCCGCCGTCCAGGTCTGTTGTTTTTGTGAGTTAGACCCCAGAGTTTTAGTTTAATTACATTTTACTCCTCTGTTTTGCCCAGAAACCCCCTGGAACTCCAGTTTTCCTACAAATAGGTCCCTGGATCTTGTTTTTAGCCTAGATTTTGGGTTTTAGCTCCGTTTTAGGCGTTCTTTATGTCCACACGATCGTTGTAACGCGTAGAATAGTTTTAGACTAGTTTAGTGTGCTGTTTCTAGGTATTGATGTACTGTTTCTTAGCTTTCGGTTAGTGTTTGCTTGTATGCTTATTGTGTGTCTTGCTTTTGGCCATGTGTTCGTGAGTAGACGCTGACCCATCTGAGGAGCCCCAGTATCAGTACCTGGAGCAGCCGTCATCCGACCACTTTGAGCAGCAGCAGGAGCAGTACGAGGAAGGCAAGTATAACATGAACACCACCTATCACTTTAAATACAATTTCATACTGCATTTTAATATTGTATGCCTATAAGGATTTCCTAGCCACTTTATATCCTTTATATATATCCTTTGGGTTGCATTTTGGTTAGTTGTGCTAGGTGCCGCACTATAACACACTTGGTCCTTTTTAATTAATTTGATTAATGGTATATGCAACTTAATTTTGAGAGTGGCCCGTTTGAGGGGCTCACGTCTCGTTAAAAATTGGTTTTTGTTAGAAACATGGTTTAGGGGGCCAGCACGGTGCTTACTGCCTGGTTGGTCACTCTCCATAAGGACCGGTTCATAGAGCGACAACCTGGGACAACAGCGCTACCACAAGACTGGAATGGGACGGTCTTGGCTTACTAATTAGGTCATTTTGGTTCGGGAGTAACTTACCGACGGGGCACGAGGGGGGTCGAGCTTCAATGGTCCCCAGGCTACAAGGCTTGGTCTGTGTACCCCTCGAGGTGGGCACCATCATTGCATTGCCTGAATCCTTAGTGATTACACCTTACCAACGTGATTCTTTGTAACGGCCTCGTAGTGAGTTTGCTAGTCATCTCACCTAAGGAAGTGTGATAAACAACTAGTGTAGCTCACGACTTGTGGGTAAAGATGTGCAACCTCTGCAGAGTGTAAAACTGGTATGCTAGCCGTGCTCATGGTCATGAGCTGCCCAGATCCTCCTTTTGATTAGTGGGGTTATCTTCCTTTGACGAGGCAGGTTTCCCCGGGTGGCTTGGTTTGGTTTGGTTCTTAGTAGTTCTTAATTAATTTTGATTAATTATTATGTAACTGGGTTTATGGTAATTCACCAACTTGTAGTAAATAGCTTTAATAAATTTTTGCCAAGACTTAAAAGCTAATGCAGTTGAGTCAGCCAACCTTAGAGCCTCATAGTTTGTGTACTCACTCTTGCCTACTCTACTCTTTTTCCTCTTGGGGATACTCTACTGCTGCTCAATTCCTACGCGAGGGAGTTCACCCGGAGCTACCAGGAGTACGAGAACTTCTAGGCGTTCGTTTCCCAGTCGACGTCCCTGTGGCACCCAGCTTCCGAGAGACTTTGTATATGTATTCTACGCTTCCGCTGTATCAGACATTTTGTCATTAATATAATAAATAACTTTCGTACTCGCTTTATTATGTCTTTTTACGTGATATGTGCTGTGATATACTGTTCATTCTGTTGTATATATGTGTGACTTGATCCTGGCACGTATATGATTGCTCGGTTTATGTCCTTTTATAAACCGGGTGTTACACAAAAATCTGGCAGAGTGGATTCTATTGGCCATTTATGTATGAAGATGCTCAAACTGCCAGAAACATGGAGGGATCACAGCTCACAATGCAATGCCCCTAAACTATAATCTTCAAGTCGAACTTTTCAACGTGTGGGGTATTGACTACATGAGACCTTTTGTAAGATCCCAAGGATGCGAGTATATCTTGGTCACCGTAGATTACGTCTCCAAATGGGTCGAAGCCATGCCATGCAGAGCCGTGGATGCAAAGCATGCCTGTAAGATGTTGCGTGAGACTCCGTATCACCCTCAGACCAGTGGTCAAGTAGAAACATCCAACAAATAGATCAAGAATATTATGCAGAAGACCGTGAATGAGATGGGGAAGGGATGGAAGCTGAAATTACCGGATTCACTCTGGGCATGCCGTACAGCATACAAGACACCCATTGGAATGTCACCCTATCAGCTCGTCTATGGAAAAACTTGCCATTTACCCGTAGAGCTGGAGCACAGAGCGCACTGGGCTATCCGAAAATGGAACATGGATCTAAAACTAGGCAGAGAGTACTGGAGGCGTCAGATCTCGGAACTGGAGGAATGGAGAGACAGAGCTTATCATAGTGCCTCGATCTACAAAGAAAGAACCAAGAGATGACATGATAAGCGGTTGAAGCCCAAGAATTTCAACCCTGGAGATATGGTATTACTTTTCAATTCCAGAATCAAGTTGTTTGGTCACGGAAAGCTACGAAGCAAATGGCAGGGACCGTACCAAGTCATCGACACATTATCTCATGGAGCCATCACCATACAAGATGACGACGGTAACGCCTATAAGGTAAACGGTCAATGACTCAAGCTTTTCCTAGATCATAATAAAGCTCTTGGTGAAGAAATAGATGTGATTGATTTAGTCGATCACACGCTTATATCTAATTAAGAGCCATATAGGCCAAAAGGGCAGGTGGGCCCATTATACCTCTGATCTACTGTTGATGCTCACTAACGACCATTTCCAGGCATCAACTTGATCAGAAAATCATGAGAGTTTGCATTTCTTATAGCATCTTTATCCAATAAAGTCCCTAAACCACACTTTACCTTTTAGAAAATGCAAGTTGTGTTTTTGAGCTAATATGCAGTTTGCAAGCACACTTTAGCCCGACATAAAATCACAAAAATTATCATAGCACTGATTCAGGCTCAAATAGACTAAAAGTGGCTCAAGAACCCAGCTCAGACAAGCCAAGATAGACCAAGACCAACATGGACCAGACAAGGAGGCCCAGGACAGCCTACTGGACGAAGCTAGGGGTGGTTGGCGCCACTAGCAGGCCGGCCGACTAGCCTGATCGGCCGACCTGGCCCGTGGGCCCCACCGCCTTAGCCAAGCCACATGTCATCTCCTGGTTGGTCCTTTTGGTCGGTTTGGAGAGTTTCACCCCATGGATCCCTGCTATAAATACAAGGGGGGGGGGGTGGAGAATAGGACACACACACACACACACACACACACACCTCAGAACACTTACCTCTTGCATAATCTTTAGGCTTAGTGGAGTTTAGGAGAAGTTTAGAAGTCATCGAGTCGCCGAATTTGCTCGGGAGTTATGGTACGGGTTCATCTCTAGCTCTCTCTTGTAATATTCGGTTGTTTGTAATAGAATTAGACTATGATTACCGATATCTGCTCGAAGTATGTTCTGAGTTATCAGATATATGCTTCTTGATCTGGTTGCGTTATTGTTCAATGCTTGCATTGCATGATCGCCCTGTGCTTGCGATGGTTAACATATCGGCCTTAGAACTCTATCAACTGCTCCAGTATTCGTATGTTTGCTCTAATGTGATGTCTGTCTATCTAGAGGGTGGGGGATCTACGCAGGACACTAGAGTATCGCTTACTAGTGTAGACATGGTGTCTAGATTAGCTAAGAGTTGCCGGATGTTAACTATACCCACGGTTTGTAGAGGTAGCTGGCAGGTGGTGACAGCCCTATTCGAGCCCTAGTACGTAATCCTCCACGTTCGGTATGGGGGGCAGGAGGTGCATAAAGCCGCCAGGGTGTACAGGCTCCTCCTGTTGCTTCGATAGCAGTCTCCCTGTTGTGTAGTTTAATCTCTGACACTCTAACCATAAGATGGCATAGATATAGCTAGCCTAGCACCGTTGACTCGAGCTCTAACTTCTGCCTTGCTCCCGGCCTAAAGCATCTTTTCTTTTCTTTTATTTATTTATCTAGAGGGTAGTTTGTGTGTGTGTCACACTACCTCCTACCATGTTATATATCTTACCACTGTTTATGCGTGAAAGTATCCAATCTAGATAAAGTTCATCAACTAGTCTATATCTCTTCACTCACCGCCTTCCCTACGGAAATATAAATAACACCCCAGAATACTCCCGGGTAAAATGCTATTGCGGTATTCCGTGCGCTTGCGGATTTATTCGTGGTTCATGGAATACCTGCCACCCAAATTGGCGTCTGCGGGCGTCATCACTGCTTTCCCAGTGGTTACGTTGGTAGGCGCCAACAAGCATTTTTGACGCCGTTACGGGGGAAGGCACAGATTGAAGTATATAGACAAAGTTATGAACAAAATCAAAATTGGTATTCGCTTGCTAAACAGGCTAACTTGGCTTTGTTTTCTTGTCTTTGTTGATATGAAAACAGGGTAGTGTATGACCGGTTTTGACTTGCCGCAAAACTTTCATTCCAATCCAGAGTCACTTTTGAGAAGAGTTCATCCTCGTGTCGTACCTCCTCAAATCTCACTCTCGGCAGCCGAACCAGTCATCGCATCATCGTCAGCTTCTCAAGCTATGGCCCAGAAGACACTTTGTGATTACTCTGCTCCGTCTGCTAACCAGGTCCCCACCGGGCCCGAGGTTAACACTAGAGGGGAAAATTTCGAGATCAAGACGGGTCTCATTACGATGGTGCAGGCCAGCCCTTTCTGTGGCAAGGTCAATGAGGATGCCAACGCTCATCTCCAGCAGTTGCTGGAGTTTTGCAGTACTTTTGTTATCAAGGGTGTATCGCAAGATGCATTCCGACTCCGTCTGTTTCTGTTCTCTCTTTTGGGGAGAGAGAAGTAGTGGTTTTATGCTAACAAGGCTGCTATGGACACTTGGGACAAATGTGCCAAGGCATTCCTCGTGAAGTTCTTCCTAGGGATGGATCTAGACATCCGAATTCTTAGAACAAATTTGATATTTTAAAATAGGTATGCTTAAAATTTTATGCTAATCTTTTTTTATATTATCAAGCATATTATTACACATAAGAATAAAATTTTGTATAGATTTTTTATGTATTATTTGCTCCCTACAATTAAAAAGGTGAAAAAAGATTCGAAACCGTATCCGATCCGTATTCGAATTTTTATATCTATTATTTGAGAATATATATGATAAATTTGAGGTTTAGTTTTTATGAATCTTTACAAGATCAATGTTAAATACAAGGCTATGAATTTACATAGTAAATTCTATATCTTATTTGTCCATAATCGAAGAAAAATGACCAAAAATCTGACATTCGAATAAACATCCGAATCCATCCTTAGTTCTTCCTGACGGGCAAAACAAATGCTCTTCATGGAAGGATTTTGAACTTTCAGCAGGCATCAAATGAGTCAATTCCTGAAGCTTGGGAGAGACTTCAGGAGTACATTCTAGCTTGTCCGTACCATGGAATGGACAATTGGCTTATTCTTCAGAACTTCTACAACGGGTTGACTCAATCATCCCGTGATCATGTGGATGCTGCTGCGGGTGGAGCTTTCTTCTCACTGACCATTGAAAGAGCTACATCATTAACCGAGAGGATGGTGTCCAACCAAGGTTGGAGCGATGATCGCCTCCAACCATGCCTACGAGGCATGCACTCCGTCAAGGAGGCCGACATGCTCGCTATGAAGATTGATCTCCTCCTCAAGAAATTCGAGGATTATTCCCAAGATGCTGAGGAGTAGGCCTGATCTTTCGAGAGGTAAGGGTACGTTCGATTGGTGGAGATCTCGACGTTGAGGATCCGGCTTCAAATCAGCAAGATTCGAACCTAGCAACCGCTACACCACTGCTCCATTGGTTGTCAACCAGGCACAACTTGATTGACCTCGCCAAGAAGGCTTTTCCTGCAAGCGAATCGAAGAACACAAGCAAGAAAGGGTAAACGCGCAATCTGAAATTGCAGATGTGTATGAAGCGAGGATAAATATGGGGTTCAATAACTCAATTCTAAAGGACTAATCGATACAGTGGAGGAGACCAAGAACGGGGGCCTTGGATCACAGTAAAAGGACTTGTCGCCACAGTTACAATGAATCAATCAAAGTTTCGATGCCGAAAACTTGAACTAAACAAAACCCTAGCCTAAATGGCAGAGGCTACTGAGTTTAAGGGAGAACCAGGGGCATCCTAGGGTTGGGGGCGACCAGGGGGGCGCCCACAACATGGGCTTGAGGTCCGACACGATACAAAGCATGAAAAGGCCCAAAACAGGTGACACAGCACATTTTTGTGGTCACATAGAATGTTCCATGAGGCTTCTGGAGCTGGAACCAGAACCAAAAGAAGCGTCTCATCGTCACGATTCTAACGCATCCAAGATCACCTCATTTGGACGCCGTATGAGGGAGATATCACCGAAACCGTGTAGGGGTGTCGGCTGAATCCGAGACGAACGTGATGACCAAGATCACCTCATTTGGACGCCGTATGAGGGAGATATCACCGAAACCGTGTAGGGGTGTCGGCTGAATCCGAGACGAACGTGATGACCGAGTTGGAGACGACTTGTAACTTGGGGAAGGCCATGGAATGAATGTGTCCAGCATGTCGATGTCCTCATTATCCTCCCCTTCTTGGATTGGAGTCATTCTCGACTCTATCCCATCATCAAGCTCTTGCAAAAGGTTAGTGACAACAGGATGCAAGGTACAAGACATAGGATCATGTGTGGAAGATACATATCGACAAAGCATAGTATAGCAAGGTTCATCATGGTTATCACAAAGTTCAGCAGCAGCAGAATTGGTAGCAAGATAAACACCTTCTTTCAATTTAATTCCTTTCGGTTTAGCATCAGAAGACTCATTGCTAGTAGGTGTATTCTTTTCAATTACAGCAAGCACATGAAAATGTTTCCTAATATTAGTTGAAGATAAAGGAAGCAAAGTAATCTTTTTGTCCTTATGCATGAAAGCGTATGTATTAGTTCTACCATGGTGTGTAACATCATTATGAAATTCCCATGATCGTCCTAACAACAATGAAGATGATTGCATAGGTACGACATCAAAATCAGCATAGTCATGATAAGACCCAACAGAAAAGTGTATGTGTTGACGCTCGCTAAAGACTCATATCAGGCATCATCTTAAGCCTAAAATCATGAGAATAAAGTCTCATATCTGCATATGTTATCCAGAAAGAGCCAATTCCACGTTTTCTCTTAGAAATATTGCTATATTGGAATTCAGGAAAAAATGCAGGTAAAATAGGCTTCAAGCGTCAAGATACAAAGCCGACCATCAGAGCAAGCTATCAGCTCCTACATGAGCATATGGAAGACGAGCGTCAACACTAGTGGTAGGAGTTATTGCCAACAAATTCCACAAAATATTGGTGTACATTTATGTGCAGGTTGCTTATGCTTGAAAATGAGAGGAGAATGCACCCCGAAAGCAAGTGACACGTCGTTGATCCGAGGCAACGACTTCTCGACAAATCAGGCACGTTCTCATATACGGGCCCACCAGAGCACCCAAACCGACTTAAGACCGGCCCTTACCCATATATATGACGTGGGGCCCCACCTAGCAGCCATTTGACCAAAGACCGGGCCAAACGGGCCCCGCCCACGGTCGGCCGACCCCCAAGGTCGGCCGACCATGTGGTGATGGCCCACGGACCCACTGACTTGCAGATGACACGTGGCAAGGTGCTATTGGTCCTCTATGGCGGTTTGGATCGGTTCTCGGGCAAATGGCTTCTCTTGAGTTCTCACTTGAGTGAGAGTTGTCTTAGGGAATTTAGGAGTAGAGGTACTCAAGAGGGGTGCCGGTAATGGCACTCTTCTCCAAATTGTACCTCTACAAGAGAGTGTGGAGGAGTCGGGGGATGTGCCGGGCTTGTCGGCGCTCTTCTCCACTTGTACCTCGACAGATGTTTATTCTGTTGTAAGTGTTCGAGACTTTCTTATTTAGAATTAGAGTTTAGATTGCGAGTTATCATCTCTGCCTTATATTATATGAGTGTATGCTTAGAGAGTAGCATTTGACTCTAGAGTTGGGCTCCGGATAGAAAAGGACAACCCAGATCGCCTCTAGAGTTAGTAGGAAATAGCGTAGACGTGGTGTCTAGACTGGACTATACCACTCGGTTGTCGGATAGTCCCACGGTTTGTAGAGGTAGCCGGTAGGTGGTGACAGCCCTGTTCGAGCCCTAGTAATCCTCTACGTTTGGATATCAGATAGAGCACGTATTATTAGAACTATCGGCTTGTATACACCGGTCGAAACCAGTAGCTCGAAGTATAACGGCGATGTGATCTCTTCTTCCAAACATAGATTCTAAAGGAAGTCCTCTCTATCCTATCCTTCCCACACTAGTGTGTGTGTCCTTGGACAGCCTGAACCTGTAGATAGTGCACTCACATTCCCAAGTGGATACGATACCCTGGAATACTCTTGGGGTGAAAGCTACAACGGTATCCGTGCGCTTGCGAATTTTATTCGTGACATTACAAAGTACCAACAAGCTTTCTGGCGCCGTTGCCGGGGAACGACAGCTACATTATCTACGGATTCAGTCGTCCTCGTATCTTTTTCCTTTTCTTTCCTTCTATCTCAACCCCCGCTACCCATGGAGTAGCTATCCTTTCCACAGCTCTCTTACCCCCCGGGCGATTTCTGGAAGCCATCATCCTCATCGAACCCATTTCTTTCGGCAAACGGAGAACCCCGTCCTGCCTTCATAGCCATGGTTCGAACTCAACTCTTTTCTGGAACAATTAGTGAAGATCCCGGTGATCATTTGAGAGTGTTCGAGGGACTCTGTTCAATCTTGGAAATCCTAGGCATGACACAGGAGGGCGTGCGGTGGAAATTGTTTCCCTTCTCTCTCAAAGAGAGGGAGGAGCAATGGTACACCTGCATGATAGGAAGTATGTGCGGTGATTGGAAAGAGCTTCGAGCTGACTTTTGTCACTCGTTCTCTCGCGATAAACGCATAAACTCCCTACCGATAGATATGCTCGACTTCAAGCAATTAGAGGAGTCCATAGGTGCAGCTTGGGCTAGATTCTTACGCCTTTTGGCGTCTAGCCCAGACTTTTCTCGACCCGAGAATGTATCATTGAACATCTTCTGCTCGGGTTTAGGCATGGAATCTGCCCTCAAACTCGACATCGCCGCAGGAGGTTCATTTGCTCAGAAAACTCCAACGGAAGGAAGAGACATGTTAGATTTTCTCTTAGAAAACTCTTCATTCCCTACCAACCACAACGAACCCATCCAACAGGAGTACGAGTGGCTCCAAGAGGAGCTTCCAGCAGCTGAATCCAGTCCTTCAACTTCTACATCCTTAGATTCAGCCGTAGAACTCACGCCCGACCCAGGAACAATGGAGGAAAAAGGAATTCAACCTCCGAAGTCCTGCTTTCGATTCGAGGATAAACCTTTAGGAAACATCCTAAACACCTCGAATCATCTTAGGCACAAGGAGCATATGAAATCGATGTGCCTTTATGAGACCCTCGATATAATTTCCCACCATACACCCGCAATTGATTGGTCAAAGGAGGCAAAGCGTGCTTCCGAAGCGATTCGGATAAGCCCAACCTCTGCAACCATCACTTGTTCTATGAAGGGCAAAATCGTAGAAGCTCTTCATGACCCTGCTGCTGAGGTTTGGATCTTACCCGAGTGCCTTTTGGATACCCTTGTGGGTAACAAGCCTTTAACCCCGACCGACAAATACTTTAAAAGTCCATCCAGACTGTACTTTGAATGTCGGGGGATTGCAAGGGACGTGCTTATCACCATAGACAAAATCGAGGTGCATTTAGATTTTTAAATCTACGATATACTCGATTTTGATCTTCTCCTAGGCCTCCCGCTAGAAAAAGTTTCGGCATCTCATGGGAGCCTAGATGAAAAACTTAGGGAGACCGGATCTGTCACTGCTACTCCTTGTTTAGAAAATTTTCTGGCAAAGCCTCTTCCCGAGCAAAACCCGCTCGAGGAGATGGTGCACACATCTCCTTTCATATCATCCGAGCCCGTTCTCTTGGAAGTTCTAGAATCCTCGGAAGAATACAACTCGGAGGGTGGCCTTCACTCTTGTGAAGATGAACGATTATCACCATCCTTGACCGAGTTTGAGCCTCTTCCCGATGGCCTAGAAACTGTTGTTCTCGACCTTGATCGAGATACAACTATGATCTTTCACGATGAATCTCTTGAGATGGAGAAATCATGGGCCAAGGAATTTTGTGAGGCGCTAACTCTAGAGTTCGAAGGAAAGGATTCCACAAACGAGCATGGGAGTTGCACTTTTGACATACCATGTAAACCAAGCTCATTCAATGCAACTCCAAAGTTAGGCATGCTTAGTGCACCGGGCACACACGAGGACAACAACCACCTTATGGTCCTCTTCTGCAAAATCTTCAGAAGGCTGGTTGTAGATGTATATGTTTATCGTAAATATTACAGATTTCGTGGGTGCACCGTGGCACTAACCTTGTAGCTAGCTTCAACAATTGGTGGTGAAACAATGACCCATCACTAATGATGGCTACAAGAGTTATCTTGGTCGAGCTTATGACCAGAAACAAAGCACTGCCGGGAGATAGCCCAGACTACTATTATTTATTTACTTCTTTATTTTTCTTTCAATAAAAAGCAAGAGCATGTTCTAGGATATAGTTTTCCTTCGGATATTTTTGGTCGCTAACCTTTCTAGGGGAAGATCAAGAAGAATGATGGACAAGCAACACCTACGAATATGTGAGCTACACCGACTACAACACCTCGATATGTCCTGATGGAGGAACAATTGCTGAAGGAGACTTGAACTCCATACACGTGAAGTTTTGCAAACTCCAAGTGTGGGGGAGGTATGTGAGTACTCCAAGGTAAGTTCTTTTTCTTCAATTCATATCTTGTCTTGGAATTGGTGTATGTCCTTGGATCTTGCTCAAAAAAAACTGAGAGGAGTCCCCATGGTGACAATATTGTCTCCTTCAACAAAAAATGCGGTGGTAAGTACTCTCAATGTCCTGCTTTTGACATTAAACAAAGCCATGCCGGGAGGTCACCTGAGGATCACCAGGTTCGTACTCATGATTATCTCTCTTTGAATAAAGCTCAATCATGCTTCCTTGCTTCCTGTATCGATTCGTGTATGCTCTAGTTTGAATGTGTGTCTTGAAACACATTCATAGGCCTTTTAAATCAAGCATGGTGCTTGGGTTAAAATGCCCTCTTCAATCGAACCGGACCCTGTGTCAAGTTTGATTGATGTTCTAGAGTTAATACTTGTATAGATGTTGGCTACATGTATGGACTAACCCTTGCAAAAAAATCAAATCTGATTGGGTAAGTCTTTGAGCTGAATTCAAACGGGATGGTAAGTAGAGGTTTTGGATTAATATTGCATGGCATACTCATGCTGATGCAACCTTGATTCAGCCTTGCTTGAGTAAGTATCATGGTGAGATTAAATTTTAGTTTCAATAAATTTTAGGAGCTCCCTGGTTCTTAAAACCAGTAGAGCTATTAGTTTGTTTCCATCTTTTTTTTTGAATAAGCACCAGGTACAAGAACAAGTGTGGGGAAGATCTCTCGGAACTTTCAAGTATATACACTCGAGATCTCCCACAACACGTGCACAACACCGAACGAACCAGCACGCAAAAGGCCAAGACGAATTGGTGCTAGAAAGGTTTGGCCAACCGATACTAGCTCCGTTCATTCTTCATCGCGACGGTTTGCACACTCTAACCCTCACTCTCCCCAACCTATGAGTTTAAATAGAAGTCATTGCTTAATCATTAAGATTAAACTCAAGGTATTCTCTGGTTCTGTGCTTCTAAATGATCGGCTTGCATATTTTTTATTCTTTGCTAAGCCTGAGCTTGTGAATCATATCTTAAGGAACCCATGATTGTTAAGTTGTTGACTAGTGTGATATGGTTTGATGGAAGAATCCTTGCTTTATCTTCTTATGTGTCTGGGAAATTTTTATCAAAAAGAAAACCTCCATAGCTTTACAACTCCACGTGTTTGTCCTTCCAAAGCCATATGACGATCTTCATGACACAAACTTCTACACATATGTGCCTTGTTGTTGCATTGAGCTTCATCAAACTTTGTGACCCTAGTGAGATGCCTTTCATACACTTTTTGATCAAGATCATGTGCACTCCACTAGCTCAACTTCTACACTAGAAGTCAGCTATGCCATTCCATCCATCCACAAAATAAACTCCATGTTTAATGATCTCTCTCTCTAGTATCCTTCAAATGAGGCATGGGCTAAAAAAATGGCATGCCCAATGTAACATCCCGTAATTTTTACGGAATGTTAAATTCTCCAAAAATGCGAGTTTTCAAAAACTTTTTGTGTGCTTGTGTTAATAGCTAGAAAACTTAAGAATATCTCCTATCTCTCTCAACATTCCTAGAATTTAAAACCAAATAAATATAAGGATCATATTGGTAGAGTGATTTATTTAGATTTTATTTGGAGTTATCGAATCTACCATGTTTAAAATTGTTTGTTGGATCTTATCCAATTGTTTTGAGCTTGTTTGATTGAATTGAGTGGAGTTGAATTTGATTAAGCCAATCAAATTCAAACTCAAATACTAATATCTAACCCTCTAACTCTAACAGGCCCTAACCCAACTAACAAGCCCACCTAACCCAGCCACTAACAGGCCTGCTAACCCCGCCAGCCCAACATCGCCCTCGGCCCGTTTCTCCCTCGCTCGCACGGCCTGCCCCGCCGGCCCAGTCTAGCCCGATCCAGCGCATGCCACTGCTCCTTCACCACATCTCACCGCCAACCTGGGCCCGCTCGTCAGGCGCCCCCTCTGTTCCCCTTTCTCCTCCGTGCAGAAGCTGCTCGCCACCTGCTCTGCTTTTGCCTTTTCGCCGAGCCACGCGGACGATGTCCCCTCTTCGTGACAACGAAGCAAAACCGCCCACCGACAACACGTCCGTGCCCCGCGCTCCGTTTTCCCCTCGCCTTGACCACTAGCACTGCGCCCTTGCCTTGGTTGCCCAGCAAACCCCAACGCCGCGAGCCCCTAATCCTCGCCACGCGTCCGTGGCACGGATGCCGAAAATCCTCGCCGTTTCGGTGCCCGGCTCAGAGCCCCAGCCTTGGCGCACCTATAAAAAACCCCCAAATCATGCCTCCGCCTTAAACCCTAGCCGCTATCTACTTTTCCCCCTTCCACCGCCGCCAATCGAACCTAGAGCAGGGGAAAGGAGAAGAGAAAGGAAGCGAGGAAGAGGAGCTCCGCTAGGAGCTCGACGCCGCGAGGAGGGAAGGGCGCTGCTTCGACGAAGCTCATCACCAAGCCAGCGTCCCGTTCAGCTACAGCAGCATAGCAGTGCGTCCTGCATGCCTTCGCCCCGCCACGGCATCGACACCTCGCAGCTTCGCCCTTTCTTCTTGAACCCGCACGGTAGGCCGCCACCGCTCACCTTTGCCTCTCCTGCCGCCTGCCTGAGTGCCGATGAGCCGCCGTAGCTAGCCTAGAGCCTCGTCCCTTGTGCGTGTGCCTTGCTGCAGGGCCCCATCACCGCACCGCCATGATACCCGCAGCCGCCGACGCCTTTCGCCCATTGTGGGCCCGGAACGTCGGTGCCCCGTGCGCGTGCACCTAGACCCCACGGTGGCGCTGGGACTGCCCATACGCCGCGCGTGCTCAGGCCCTGAACCCGGCCGCCTTGCCCTTCCCTATCGCGACCACGTCGTTGCCATCGCGCCGCGACCTCGCCGTCGTTCCGCCATTCCTCGTTGCTTCGTGACCCTGCGCCGCCGCGACCCTGGTGAACTGGGTGCTCGCGTGCCTGCCTTGCCCCGCCTGACCGTCTGTGCGTTGTCGCCGCCGTCGGCCTAGCCATAGTGCAGCTACCGCGTGCGCCATGTGACATCATGGTGAGGCACACCGCACGCACACACACACACACACGCATGCACGTTACCCTGTTCCGCCACTCCATCGGCTGGGAACACACCCACGCCATGCCTCGCGGTGGCCGCGTCACGCTCGGCGCACACACGCACGCCACACACACCTTCGCCGCGACCACAACGGACACAGCCGCACCCTTGCCCGAGCTTCTGTCACGCCGTGCCATCGCCCCGGCGTGCGCACGCCCACACACATTGTACGGACACGCCCCTCCGCCAGGAGCCGAGCCCTTGGGCCGCTGCTTGAACCTCGCTGGCACTGCCCTGTTGCGGCCGCCGTGACCATCCGAGCCGCCATGGCCTTCGCCATGGCCACACCCCCGCGATGCACTAGCGCACACGGGCCCAAGACTAGGCTTTCGTCCCACTTTGGCGCCAACCTGAACCACTGCCACTAGACCTTGCCGTGCTCGTCGTTGCCACCTCGCCTAGCCAATGCTCCGCCTCCACCTCGCCGTCACCGCTTGGAGATCCCGCCGCCGTCGCCGCCTGGAGACTCCGCTATCGTTGCATGGAGGACACACCCGCTCCACCGCCGCCCTGACCCTGTCGCCGCCGCCGCGGACCCGGGATGCCGGATCTCCGCGCGCGTCGCGCCTTGCCTTGCCTTGATCCCACTGGACCACCCTCACCATAGCCTTGCTGGAGCTGGAACCCGCCGTCGCCCCGCCGACGTGCCACACCGCCTCACCATGGACCCGCTGGATGCAAACCCGGCCGCTTCCGTGCCACGCCGCCGCCACGACATCGCACGCGCGCGCGTCCAGTCGTAGGGGCTTTTCGTCGAACACCTGGGCTGCGCACTCCCGACAGCCCCACCGGATGCACACGCGCTACCACACCAGACCGAACCGCACGGGATCACCGCCTCACCACACCTTATCCCCATTCCACTGACCTATGGACCCCGCATGTCAGTGAACGGGAGATTGAAACCAGCCTGTGGGCCCACCCTGTCTGTGTGTGAGAGAGAAGAGAGCCGAGTTGGGCCTTCGGCCCGACAAGCCGAGCCGATCTGAGCCGGCCTGCAAGCCATACGCCGAGCCAGCCCAGTCACTCTGAGCCAACCATAGCCGGCTTGTGGAGCCAAGCCAAGCTACTTAGGCCAGGCCGAGCCGACCCGTCCACCTTTGAGCCCAGTGGCCTCTTTACCCTTTCTTCTTTTTCTTTTAACCCAGCTAACACGCAGGACCCACATGTCGGTCTCTCCTGTGAGACTGACTGTTGGGCCCCACTGACCGCTGACCTGGCCGTTGACCATTGACTTGGTCAATGTTGACCTAGTCAACACTGACATCATGATGACATCAGCATCTGCTGACCCGTGCTGGTGTCATGCTGACGTCAGCATGACATGTGGCACGCCCTGAGGCTGCCACATGGCTAACTATGTGTTTTTCTTTTTTCGAAAATCTTTAATTATCTAGAAATTGTTTTGAGCTTCAAAAATTCATAATAAATCAACCGGAGCTCCGAAAATTATGAAACCAGTTTCATAATTCTTCTAAAATCATGATCTATGTGTTAGAGTAGGTTTTGTTGTGATTTGGATCCTATTTGGGTAGTTTTGTGCATTCTTACACTTTGGACCCTATAGTAATTTGTAATTACGAATAGGTCCTGCTGCTGAAGAGAAGATTAATACCTCGGATGCCCAGCAGACCCAGGAGGTCGTCCCGAACTACGAGAAGCCCTCGAGGACTCTAGAAGACCACGAAGAGTCACCAGGTTCACGCCCATCTATGATTTGAATTCCTATTAGGCATTGCTTGCTAGAAATGCTATTGCTCTACTTGTGTGTGAGATAAGCCTGCATGGCCTATTGTTTACCGTACTCCTTGTATCCCTACGATACCTTGATTGATACTTGAATGCTTTGGCTACCATGAGATAGAATGGGTTTGGGAATTCCATGATATGATAGTCTTGGCATGCATGAGACCCACTTTGTGAGAAGCCAGAGATAGGGCTTTTAGCGAGGGCAAGCGACTGGCTGGGGATGTGTGGTGGGCACATCCTAAGGAGCACCTGTGGCGAGCGCGGGATGAGGAGGGGTGTACCTGTGTGGTTACCCAAGGAGAGGCGATACCTGTTATGGGTGCCTTTGGCAGACCACTGCGGAGAACTGTGCGAGAAGATGCTTGCTGTGACACCCTAGGTGTCTGCACAGTAGTTGTGTATCTATTGTATGCATCATGTGCTTGAATTGCTTGAAAAAGGATCTTTTTGTAAATATAAAGGTTATATGTGTAATTATGATTTTATGCAAGGTCCTTTTTATAGTTATATTTGAATAGGTTGTGAAATTATAGTTTTTGTGGAGGGTGTTTTTGCAAAATATAGTGTAATCATTGCTTGGTAGGAAATCTTTCATTTCAGCCTAAATTTAAAGTGAATTTGCTTTGAAAAAGACAAAAGTCCTTTGAATTCAAATTCTCCTTATGGTTTCAAAAATAGCTCTTAATCCTTTGGTCAAATAAATTTTTGCACAACATAAAAGTTGTAGATATTGAAAAGTTTAACAACTTTCATGTTGGGCACTTTTTCATTTGAGTTTTAGTTTAAAAGTTATTGCTGTTTTACATCCGGGTCCCTGAAAATTTCTGAATTTGTGTTTAAGTCCACTTCTCCTTCCTCCTGTCTGCCTCTCTGCTCTCTCTCACCGCCGGCAAAGTGGCGCTGCTGGCGCCGATCTGGGCCGCCCCCGAGCCACCTCCTGTTCGCGTTGGTTTCCACACGTCGAACTCCCCTCCCCACCGCCATTTTTCCACACTTGCTGGCTGCTTGCGCTCGCGACACGCTGCCCGCGCAGAGCCACCTCGCCGGACACCCACGGGAGCACACCGCCGTCCCCGATTTCGCCTTATCCCCGTCCGAGCTCATCCCCGAGCCCTGTTCCTTGCTTATCCTTCCACTCTCGGCCTACAAATAGCTCAACAGAGCCTTGCTTCGGCATCCCGCCGCCCCTTCCCTCCATTAGCGCCGCCGCTCGCCGGCCGCAGTGGAGCCACCACCTCGAACCTCCACTTCCCCAGTTAGACCCTTGAATCGAACCCCCTTGGTCCCCTGAGTCTCCTCGGCCCCACCCCTTCCACTCCCCCTCACCGGAGCACCACCAACGGCCACCACTCGCCGCCGGCGTGCTCTGGCCGCCGCGGACAGCCCGCTACGGGCTACCCCTACCCCGACTTCGGGCACCTACTGGTGCGCCATGAGCCACTCTACCTCCCTAGCCCCTCCACTCTCGCCGCCGACCACCCTAGACGCCGGACCATGGCCGGAGCAGAGCTCCCGAAGGTCAGCCATGGCTGAAGGACCCGATTGCTCTAAATCAAAACTTCCAAGGGCCTTTCTGTAATGATTCTAATTCTTTTTCTCGTGAATTTCAAAAATTCCTAAAAATGCCAAACTAGTTTTGTTGTGCTCCTCTTGGCTAGCTCTACAACTTTAGCTACTCAAGTTTGCATGAAACTTTATATTAAGTGCTCTAGTTTATTTGATAGCAAATGAGTAATTTAATTGTATCTTTTTATCCATATATTTGTTATGCTTAATTTTTAGAACCTAGCCTTCTTTTGCCATGAGTAGTCTTGTATAAAATTTGTGGATTAAATGCTTGACTTTTGCTTGTTATTTCATGTGTTTGTTTATTTCTAGCATATGCTCTTGTTTAATTTATTAAAGCATGCTTTTATTTATTTCTTTGGGTCATCTTTTTGCCATGAGCTATTTTAAACACAAGTAGCTTGTGATAATTTTTGGGAGAATTTTTGCTTTGTTTAGCTTGATTTTTTGATTTATTTCTGAGTTATAAGGATAATACATGTTAGTATTGTTTTTGCTAGAATAAGCTCCATGGTTAGACTTGATTCCTATTCATGATCTTTGCTTTTGAACCTTGAATTGATGTTTGATGTTTGAACCCTAGTTGTTGATTTCTTTTGAATTCAAATTATAGATTTGAATTCAACCTACCCCATATTTCTAGAACTACTTTTACTTTCTTAATGTGACTAGTTTTTGTTATCCTTTGGAGTTCCTTGTATTTCCTTTTACTCCATAAATGACTGCCCCGTAGAAAATAATGAATGGTTGCTTTCTTGGTTTAAGTGTTCAACTCTTTAGTGAAGGAAATCTATACTCAAGCACTTCACTAATTTCGGGTATTGCATTGCATATAGAAATAATATCGTTAGTCGACGGAACGTACAAATTCATCTAGAGACCAGACGGGGACATTTCTGAAGTACTTCAAGTCAACATCGGGATATTTCTGAAGCCCAAGTCAACATTACGGAAGATAACGAAGACCTAAACGTGAACTCGGAGTCCGAGAGTGAACTACATGAAGTCCAACCAACATCGTGGAATTAACTGAAGTTCCGAACTTCGATTCAGAAGAGTTGAAGTCTACTAATTTTTTAGACTCTGCTAAAGGCAAGCCCCCGGACATAACCTATATTTCAAATTATTACCATTTATTGTTATTACTTACTTGTGCATTTACAGTTCTTAGGATTTGAATTGAAACCCTAGATGCATGATCCTAGGAACCTATGTACTGAACACTAGACCTGAGTTCGAATAATTGCTAAGCTTATAGGACCGGTAAAAGTCGAGTGATTTCCTGTCACTCGCGAGCTCTATAGGAATTGCTTGTTTACTTTCTGTTATCAATATAAGGACGACGGACGGGGTTGTGTTCGATATCATGACCTTGTGTGAGACCCCGTCTGTGTTGATGAACTTGCTAAGGTCGCGGTGTGTGGTAGTGCTGGTAGTTAAGTACTAGCCACATGCTGTAAATATGGTACGGTAGCCTAACATGCTGTAAATATGTATGTATGATCAACAACCAGGGGGCCACTACTAGGAGGGACAATGTTGGACCTTGGAGCCCTGTAGTCGGGGAGAGTGGGTTCCTATCCACAAGCCGGAAATGAAAGGAAAACGGTGTTTGGGAACGACCCGACGGTGTTCCAAACGTGTGTGTTAGGTCTGCCTGGCCAGGTTAACAAATTCGATTTGAATCGTCTGCTTCCCACACGTTTGGGACTGCTTGATCTCTTTGCCACACAGAGTAATAAGAGCAACATTATTATGATCAATCTTGATGTTTGCTTAAAGTTCTACCATGATTGAATAGTAGATGCTACATAGAATGGTTAATCAACTAGAATCTTGGAAGCTAAATATGTAAAGTAAGGACCTACTCTTTATTGCTTTTCAGCAAAAGGAAACCAGAGCCTCACAAACCCTGCATAGTCTAGCTAAAGTGGGTTTAGTATACCCGTTGACGGTTAAGTCTTGCTGAGTATTAGAATACTCAGCCTTGCTGTTGAAACCCTTTTCAGGTATGAGTTTTGAGGACCAGGTCGCTAGTTTGTCTTGGCCCTGCTCTTTGCCTCCTGGCTGGTCCGTAGAGTGGGATACGTCTTCGGCCGGCAATGATCCCGACGAGTGATACCTTGCTTGGGCTAGCTTGGTATACTTCTGAGACGTGTTGTAGTCGTCATTTTCTCTTCCTATGTTTAAACTATGAAGCTTTACCCTTATGGTTTGTATAACTGTTTTACTAAATTTGGTTTTGTAATAATGGTTTGATCTAGTTTGTAATCACTACTTGCCTGTGTTGTAAAATTATGGTTGTAATATCTCTGGACTCGACTTCGTGCGGGGTATGCTTGTTCGATCCGAGAACCAGTGGTTGTATCGGGACGTTACCCGACAGACCAAGAATTGTTCCGTTTGAAGTGCGTTCGAGCTGGTGTTACCTTTATGGTGATGGCCTGCGCACTTGAGCCAGGATAATTCAGGTGGTTCTGCCACACTTGCCCTGGCAATATAGTTCAAGATAGTGCCTCTGGTGACGGAACTATGTCAAACGTGCACACCACTTACCCCCATATGGGCAGGGGTTCCAGCCATTCCAAGTTGTGCGGTACCAGGACTGTGACTATGTTTAAGGAGAGGGTAGGCCGAGCACGCCCATGGGAATTCGGGGTGCGTCGGGCCCGGTCGGGTTTTCCGACCCTAGTCTCCAGGAGAGGGTAGACCGCGCACGCACAATTCGGGGTAAGTGGGCCCGGTCCGGTTCTCCGACCCCAATCTCCGAGATTCTCGAAGCCAATGCCAGGCTAGAGATCCACAGCCACGGAACATTCGTTGCAGCGAATGTATCCCACCCCGGGAATGCAGGATGGTACCGTCATGGTTAGGGAGTCATGGTTGTGGGCTGTGTCTCAGTTAGTTAGCTCCCAGCTTGCAGCCCGAGTGGGTACAGGTGTACAACACCTGGCAGGGTGAAAACTATACGTATTGCCGCGTACTCGGTCATGTACAACTCTTGATCCGGCTGCACTTTCATAGAGTAGTGAACCCCAGTATTTTCTACCTCCCTCTAGTCCACTTCCCCCTGTGGAGTCAGATGAGGTGCAGGGAGAGGGAGTTTCTTGCACTGACCTGAGATGAGTGATATATATATATATACATATATATATATATAGTAGGTCTATTGAATACCTTGGGTATGAAATAAGCAATTCCACACCCGAGAGCCAGCCCGCACACCCGATCCGCCTCGTCTCCCGGTCGCCGCTTCCGGTTTTCTGCACCCGGTTCGCCGCGACGACATCCCCCACTACCTCCCCCACGTCCCCACGCCTAACCGCCCAGCTCCTGCGAAGCCCAATACCCACCCCTCCCGGCGCCCAACCCCTCCGCGCCGTCGCTCTCCCGGCGCCGCTCCCCTCCACCGCCCAGCTCCCGTCCTGGCGCCGGACCCTCCCCGCGCTGTTGCTCTCCTCCCGGCGGCGCTCGCCTCCTCCGACGGTGCTCCCCCCCACCACGGCCACATTTTTTTTGGCCAGCCCCCAGTCCCTCCCAGCGCCGCACCAACCTCCCGATCCGGCAGCGGCGGATGAGGGGGCGCACTGCGCCCAGCGACTGCGGCCCGCACGTCGCCCATCGTCTTCTCCACCGCCGCAGATTGATGCCGAAATCCACCCGCTGCAGATCCGGCCGGGGCCGCTGCCACCCACGCCGCGCCTCCTTCCGGCTGCCGGAGCTTCACGCGTCGCCGAGTCACGCAGCAGCAGGCCAGGGCGCGACCTTACTGGCGATAGGCAGCCCCACGAAAGCCGACGGCGGCCACACCCTCACGTCGAGACGGCGGCGCCATCGCGTCGAGACGGCCCGGCAACCTTCCACGACAGCAGACGGCGGCCGCGGCCTGCGCGCATCCCACGCCGCGCGACCTTCCTGGCGATAGCCGGCCCGAGACGGTGGCGCCAAGCCCACGATCCTGCGAAGCGAACCCCGGCCAGGCGCCCAGGCCAGGTCATGGACTCATGGCTCTCTCTCTCTCTCTCTCTCTCTCTCTCTCTCTGCGGAGCGGAGATCGGCTCAGCACGTTGGAGTGGAGAAACGCAGCAGCACCTCATCATCCTGCTCATCGTCGTCGAGCGTTGCTGCGTATTGATTACAAATAGCTTTTTTTAGTCATGTGGTGTGTTGCTTTGGGTGCCTACCTGCTGCTTGTTTGATGAAATGTCCAGGCAAGCTATGTTACGCCGAAATAGAAGTTGCTATTGCTTTTAATTGATGGACTTTGATTGTTCTTGTTCCACTGTTAGGGTTCTGCATAGGATGCAAAAATTGTGCCAATTGGTTTTAGTTCCTTTCGCATCGTTGACAGCTAGTATTGTTTCTCCTTCGAGCATAAAGCATGGATATTTTTGTGTAGGGAATATGAGGTGTAATCCCCTATTAGTTGTGTGGCATACATGAGATTTTCATTAAGGCTTAGACCAATTTTGACACATGGTGTCTGTGCATGGTGGCAGCGGCGTACAGCAGCGAGCGGCGGTGCCAAGGTGAGGTGGCCGCACTGAGGGGTTCTAATGGTACCCAGGTAGGGGCTTTTGCAATTTCCCCAAGACTGGCAGGATGGTTCTCATGTAAGTTAATTTACGTGATTTAGTTGTTATCTGTTGTTAATAGCTTTCCTGACTTAATCACTTTTACTTTTTATAATAGATAATAGATTATAGCACAACTGTAACTATGGTGATCTCAAGAATTTCTTTCCTTGGTTAACGGGACTGAACTGCGCCGTTTGAGCTAATTTGAACTAATTTGGAAAATTGATGCAGAAACTAATTTGAACCAGCCCACAAGTAGATTATCTGGCTGGATTTGGAGGCTGTGGCCCTTTCCGCGCCCCCGGCGACGCTTCTACCTGGCATCCCGTCACTACTTTTTTCTCTACTTTTTTTTTGGCAAGAAGTTGGATAGACTAAAAAACATTTACTCTACTTTTTTTCTTTGGCAAGAACATGAACTGAAATTTTGCTAGGATATGTGTGAATGGCTGAACGCTATCAGAATAAGGAATATTGAAGTACTCTTTCTGACATAGTATCAACTCTTGGATTAGTATGATGTTGGGCATTTATATGCACGCCAAGAACATCTGACATATCATCACACCCCACATGAACAATTTATGTTGCCACCAGATTCCTACGACCTGACGCTGGCCTCGAGGTCCTCCACCTGCAGGTTTCGGCAGCAGCTCATCCCTAAGTTTCCTCTGCTTATACTGAACTTCATGCTTTTTTCTTTTTGCAGACTTGTGCTTTTGATGTTAATGCTAGATTAGCCATATGTTTTTGATGGATTAATGTTCCAGTGCACAATTCATATAAAAGTTGTATGCATAGGAGCCGGATTGGATGATGGTGATAGATCACTGTAGATGTGTGGTGGATTAGGACTTTAGTGTTGCAGTGTTCAGTCTGTTCTCTTCGCATTTTGTTCTGCTGTCATGGAATTTAATTTCAAATGTGGCACAATGGCATCAAACATATACTATACTAGGGCCATGAATAGTTTAGCAAATAATGATTGTTCACCGCATAGGTAATTCAGTAGCTAATGCTAGAGTAAGGGCCATGAACAGTTTAGCAAATAAAAATTGTTCACCACATAGGTAATTCAGTACCTAATGCTAGAGTAGATATATTGTGCAGCAGGTCAGCTGGAATGATTGCTTGCTGGAGTTGCTTGATAGCAGGAGATCGCACGTTCTGGTGCCTGGAGGAGTTGATTTTTTGCTGTAATGTTTTTTTTAGTTTAATCTGCAGCTAGTACCATTGAATACTAGATCATATGGCTTATTTTGTACTTCTATTAAGGACACTACATTTTTTAACATTAGGTGGCTTATCACCCCACTCAATCTTTGCATACGAAGTATCTTTGAGCTGAACTCTAGTCATCTGCTCCATTACACATGGGAATATTTGCAACAGGTTTTTTATGATTCACTCAATATACAAGGTAGCTAGATTTTTGCATCTATGCATGTCATTACTTGTGAGGAAGTAACAAATTCCAAGAGTTCAGTTTTTTTTCACATGTGACATTATCTGCGAAAATGTTCTCTTGTTATATTGTTCCTATTGCAGGCGGCAATGACTAAGATGAGGTCGCAAGGAAACTGCAAGAGTGGATACACAAGCATAGATTGCAGAGCGAGCTCAGCATGATATGTCTCTGACAACGATGATACTGTATCATTTAGGTGGACACATTCAACATTTTGTTTTCCTGAAACTTCAGTCTGCAAATGGCAACGTGTACGGGTCAGAAGCTAGCTGAGTTGAAATGATTGAAGGTTGTTTTCCTGAAACTCAGCTAGGAGGCTGTTCGTAGACTGAAATTTCAGTCTACAAATGGCTACGTGTACGGCGAAAATAATTGTTTCCTGATTTATGATGAGGTCATACTTTTATTGTTTCTTGTTTCTATAACTGCCGTGGAAATGACTGAAGGTTAGCTTTTACACACTTGTGAGGCTGGCATGTATTAAACATAGATATATAATACGATCGCAGACTCCGGCGAGCAGCGTCAGGTCTCCAAGTCTCCGCCTCCGGCGAGTGACAGGAAGATGAACCTGTCTAGATGGTAGTCGACGGGGCTGGACGCATGATTGTCGATTCTTCTTTTTCTAGATTCGCCTGATTATTGAGTCTCCCACGCTGGCTTCTACCATTACCGGAAAGTTGAGTTTAGATCCTTGCGTCACCTAACAAGATATGAACCGAAAATAAAAACTACATGGTAAAGATAGCTCCTTGCGTCTCGTAACCAGATACGAGCAGAAAATTCTAGCTAGCTTCTTGAGAGGGACGGGAAGACCTTGATCGCAGATGGGAGCGAGATCGCAAAGGGGAGCGAGGAAAAAACAGGTCCGCGGATCGCCCGTGCACGCTGCAGAAGCGTCGCAGACTGCCACCGGCTTCGTTCACGGCGTGGCTTCTATAGCTCCGTGGAAGGGCGTCGCAGATGTTGACGCTCGAAGGAGAAAAGATGGGCCATCACCCAGGAATACGGACGATTTTACATATTGTAGTAAGACGGGAGAGGTTAGCGATAGTCTCGCTCCGCTCGAGGGAAGAAGAACGGGAAACGTCTTACGCGTCTATATGTACAACTGCTCGCCATTCATGAGTAGGAACCCCGAAATACCAGACTCGCGTGGGGATACAAAGATGGAGAGTGGTGACATATCTATAAACACTATATACCATAGATATACATATATATATACAGACAATATATAATACATATATATAACATATATATACATATATATCACACATATATATACACATATATATACACTAATATATACATATATATATGCTTGCATAGGAAACCTCAGCCTATCGTTTGGCCACTTTTAGACATTTGCATCCACTTAAAAGCTTGCATACGGATGGTGACGTGAACCTATCCTGTCCTTGGGGATAGCTTGGCAAGATGCAGGATCTGATCAGGAGTTCGACGCCAACAACGACGGATGGTACGACTGAAGCTTAGAAGCCTGTGCTACGCTCAAGTGCTGCTTGTGGAGATGAAGTTCGAGCTGAAGGATGGCTTGAAGACCAACTACTGCTACCGTTTTCTGTTTGTTCCAGTTTAGCCCAATGGGCTTGTAATAAAACATTCGTACTGCAAATCCTCTGAATTTTGTAATAACTAAATCCATGTTTGAACCTCTTTTTAAGTAAGTATGAACTGATTTACTGCCTGAAATGAGTTCTGTATGTGATAGCTACTGATTCAGGGACTATCATGACGATACAGGGATTCGGGTTCTCCGTCCGGAAACCCGGGTCATTTCACCCAAGAAGCATGACCAAAAAAAATGGACACATCAATGTCCATGAAAAAAGGAAAAGAAATAGAAGAAAAAGATATCTATATAGCCATGTCCTCATAATATCCAAATAAAGGAGAGAGGGATTCATAAAAGGAGTATTCCATTTCTACCATCCACCTTCCACATATGTGCATGATCTTGATCAACTTGTTTGATTTGTTATCTCCATGGATCCATTGTTTGATTTCGCAATATATGTGACACAAGTGCATGCTTCCTTTTCTCCTACCAGGAGCTCCACATAAGCCATCTTTAGAAGTAGGGTGAAAAGAGGCAATGCCTTGGTGAGGATATATAGACATAGTGAGCGACATGAGAGATCCTATGGAGAAGAAAAGCCATGGTTGGTATTTGCAAAAATATTTTCAAAACCCCTGTCATATAGCAGGAAAGTGGAGGAGACTGAAGTCAACACCATTCCGCTCTTCAACTTCCCAAATAATTTATGGTGGACACATCAAAATTCACAGGTAAGGGTGAAGTTTAGAATAATTTGTATGCAGGTACCATATCATATGAAGTCGGGTCCGCCTTAGTTCTTGCCTTTACTCGAGGATGAGCAAAGAACTAAGTGTGTGGGATCTTATTGACGCTCGTTAACGACTCATTTCAGACATCATCTTAAGCCTAAAATCATGATAATAAAGTCTCATATCTGCATATGTTATCCAGAAAGAGCCAATTTCACGTTTCCTCTAAGAAATATTGATATATTGGAATTCGGGCAGAAATGCAGGTAAAACAGGCTTCAAGCATCAAGATACAAACCGGCCATCAGAGCAAGCTATCAGCTCCTGCATGAGCGTATGGAAGACGAGCGTCAACACTAGTGGTAGGAGTTATTGCTAACAAATTCCACAAAGTATTGGTGTACATTTATGTGCAGGTTGCTTATGCTTGGAAATGGTAGGAGAATGCACCCCAAAAGCAAGGTGACACGTCGTTGATTCGAGGCAATGACTTCTCGACGAATCAGGCGCGTTCATGAGGATATACGGGCCCACCAGAGCACCCAAACCGACTTAAGACCGGCCCTTACCCATATATATGACATGGGGGCCCACCTAACAGCCATCTGACCGAAGACCGGGCCAAACGGGCCCAGCCCACGATCAGCCGACCCCCAAGGTCGGCCGACCATGTGGTGATGGCCCATGGGCCCCACCGACTTGCAGATGACACATGGCAAGGTGTTATTGGTCCTCCATGGCGGTTTGGGTCGGTTCTCGGGCAAATGGCTGGTGGTTCCCCCCTATATATGAGGGGAGGGGGGCTCAAATTAGAACACCACACACCACACCATTCACTCTTCTCTTGAGTTCTCACTTGAGTGAGAGTTGTCTTAGGGAGTTTAGGAGTAGAGGTACTCAGGAGGGGTGCCGGTAATGGCGCTCTTCTCCAAATTGTATCTCTACAAGAGAGTGAGGAGGAGTCGGGGGATGTGCCGGGCTTGTCGGCGCTCTTCTCCGCTTGTACCTCGACGGATGCTTATTCGGTTGTAAGTGTTCAAGACATTCTTATTTAGAATTAGAGTTTAGATTGCAAGTTATCATCTCTGCCTTATATTACATGAGTGTATACTTAGAGGGTAGCATTTGACTCTAGAGTTGGGCTCCGAATAGAAAAGAACAACCCTGATCGCCTCTAGAGTTAGTAGGGAATAGCGTAGACGTGGTGTCTAGGCTAGACTATACCACTCGGTTGTGATAGTCCCACAGTTTGTAGAGGTAGCCGGCAGGTGGTGACAGCCCTGTTCGAGCCCTAGTAATCCTCCACGTTCGCTATGGGGGGTAGGAGGTGCATAAAGCCGCCGGGGTGTACGGGTTCCTCCCGTTGCTTCGCTAGCGGTCTCCCTGTTGTGTAGTTTAATCTCTGACAATCTAACCATAAGATGGCATAGATATAGCTAGCCTAACACAGTTGACTCGAGCTCTAACTTTTGCCTTGCTCCCGGCCTAAAGCATCTTTTCTTTTCTTTTATTTATTTATCTAGAGGGTAGTTTGTGTGTGTGTCACACTACTTCCTACCATGTTATATATCATACCACTGTTTATGCATGAGAGTATCCAATCTAGATAAAGTCCATCAACTAGTGTATATCTCTTCACTCACCGCCTTTCCTGTGGAAATATAAATGACACCCCGGTATACTCCCGGGTAAAATGCTACAACGGTATTCCGTGCGCTTGCGGATTTATTCGTGGTTCATGAAATACCTGCCACCCAAATTGGCGTTTGTGGGCGTGATCGCTGCTTTCCCGGTGGTGACGTTGGTAGGCGCCAACATCTACTCGACCCCTGTAATGAACATGGCACCATTTATGCCATTTCGAGTGATTTTGGTGATTGTATGACAACGCAATCAATGGGACTAATAGTTTTGTTAAGTGAATATTTTTAGATTCCAAGGATGAAGTAAAAAGGTCATACAAAGCAAAACACAAAGAAAGAACTCAAAGAAACGCTGAATTGGACGAGTTCTACTGAAATCAGTAACACCGGAAGAACCGATGCCTATAGCATCGGTGCATCCGATGGTTGTCGGAAGATCCGACGCCCTGGCATTAGTGCAAGACTGAGCGCCTCTGGAGATCAAGTGAAGAAAGAAGTGAAGCACCGGTTGAACCAACGGTGTCGTGTCAAGCATCGGTGCGTTCAATGTACTATGTTCTAGAGACGATGTCAAGTGCCCAGGAGCCAAGTCTTTAGCACCGGTTTAACCGATGGTGCATCGGAGCATAGCATCGGTGAAATGACGTTAGCAGAAGTGGGAGGTCCAACGGTTAGTCCTGGCGCTGTGTGTGTGACCAGTTTAACCGATGCCCTATGCATCGGTTTAACCGATGCCCTATGCATCGGTTTAACCGATGGTCCCTGGTGTCGCTGTAGTTGTGTCAGGAAGCCAACGGCTGCTTCAGTTGCTGTGAGTGACCGGAAGAACCGATGCCCCTGCACCGGAAGTTCCGATGCCTACGCAGCAAAGCTGCTAACGGCTACAAATGGCTAGTTCGACTTGGAGGCCTATATATATGTGCTCCCCCAGTCATTTGAAGATTGCTGGAGTCCCAAGACATCACACTCACATCCAAGAACACCTCCAAGCCATCCAAGAGCATAGAGATCAAATCCATAGTCCTTAGCACAAGCTTTGTGAGTGTTAGTGCTAGGTTAGCTCTTGAGTGAGTAATCAAGCAAGGTTTAGATCCTTGTGCAGTGGTTCTAGAGTGAACCAAAATTGTATCTTGGTGCACCGGCCATCCTTGGAGCTTTGGTGGCTCGCCGGCAAGTCTACGACCCTCCGGCTTGGTGTGGAGCGGCATCGGCAACTTTGTGCGGGGGACAGAGACCCCTCCTTCATGGGCAATCTCCCTTAGTGAAGATCGGGATCAAGGTGACTGTGATTGTGTTCATGGAAGAGACTTGATTGCCAGGAAGCGATACTCTTCGTGAGTGCTTCAACAACGTGGACGTAGGGGCGCCTTTGTGGCAATCTGAACCATGGGATAAATTCTCGTGTCGAGAGTTCGCTTCCTCTCATCCCTCCTCTTTAAGCTTCCGCATTTCATATTGCAACTTGTGTGTCTTTGCTTTCTTAGTATAGTATCTTACTAGGATTGGCTATAGGCTGCAAAACTCTTTTTGGGATGAGGTTTTCACACTAGAAGAACCATAGTTGCACATCTAGATAGCTTGATTTAGTTTAAGTTTTGTGCAAACTAGTTGGAGCCATAGGTTAAGGTTTTAAGAGTGCCTAATTCACCCCCTCCCCCTCTTAGGCTAGAGCACCCGATCGCTTTCAACCCCACCCACCAACCAGCACAAGCTGGGGTCCACTGGGTCCCAGCTCTGGTCGGCTGATCAACATGGTCGGCCGAGCATGGGTTGGCCTCAATGCGGCCCAGCTTCGGTGCACAGCCTCCTTGACCCATCTAGTGCCCAAATTTGTGAGGACGACGGAGATCCCGAGGAGAAAAGAGGAGTTCTCATGCCTCTCTCCCAAAAAACCTAAAACCCTCTCTTCTCCACCTTGTTTCCATCTACTCCCCAGAATCTCCATTGATTTCCACCAGCATCCCATAAACCATCTGCCATGGCCAACAAGGAGATAGTCCCATTCGTCGTACCAGAATCCCGCCAAGACGATCCTCTCAGTCCCATGGAGCAATACTTCGCTGAAGCCCTTCAAGAAAAGGTCTTCTCTGTATCCACGGCCTCACCAGCAATGCCTTAAAGCACCCCCAAAATAGGGACCCGAGGGGCGCCAGGGGTAGGTCGGCCGACGGCCCCACGTGCCCGTTCGGCTCCAGGCTTCTCTAGTGGCTCTCCATCGCCTGGTGGAACACCTCCCGTGGAGGGACAGCATCGCAAACCGCGGAACAGACCCTAGAAGAAAAAGTTGGAAGTCTTCGCGGTCAAATTGTTTCAAGATGATAATGCACCCGGGCCAAGGCTTAAGCCCGATGAGGAGTACGTGCATTCTTGGGTGACCAAAGAGGGCCGGATAATCAGCCACGAATATCGGCTCAACAAGATATCTCTTGATGAGCCACCACTCCAGCCACGTCTCACGATCTTTGAAGTGAGACCACCGGCCAAGGCAGAAGATCATCAAGACAAAACTGTGATGGGGAAATTTTCCAGTGAGCTCACTAAAGCTCATATGGCTAATGTCATATTGGATACATCTCAGCAAAGGTTGAGGACGGAGATCAAGAAGATGCAAGAAGATCTCGACCTCTACTTCAGATTCCTTGATGATAAGATGGATCGCCTAGTAAAGGCACTAAGGATCCAAGACTTTGAGTAGGGATCTTAGATGAGACCCCTCGTTATCACTAGTTTAGTTCGGGCGCTAGTCTTAGTCGTTTTGTTTAGGTTTAGTTCAGTTTAGTCGCACCCCAAGTTTATTTGGTTTGATTTTAGTTGAGAACTTTGGCTCCCCGGTGTTAATGCCGGCAGAGCCCCTTTATCTTTTATGTTTTGTTTTGTCTATGATCGATGAGCAGGTCGAAAACAAGTGTGGGGGGGGGGGGAGATCCCATGATGCTACACATTCACGATCACATTCACACGTCACGTGCACCTGTCGCTCCGACTTCTGAGTTTGCACTACCTCACTTGTTTTCTCCCTTTAGCGTTTCTAAACATGAGCATAACGTTCCAAATTTCTGAAATTGTTTAAGAATATGCTAACAGGAGTTCTTGATAGATGCTTGCATAAATGTTTTTCATGCTGCACTTAAGTTTGTGAACCATATCTTATAGATCCCATGATGCTTAGTTGTTGACTAACGTGATATGTCTGGTTTAAAGTTGTTCATCTCTTTCGTGCTGACCAGTTTGGGAATTTTATTTTATAAAAAACAAAACTGAGTTCATGGTCTTTTCCTCTTTACATACTGTCCTACCAAAGCCATATGTTACCTTCCACTCGAAAAATCCTATGCATATATCTCTTGGCTACATGTTGAGTTTGATCAAATTTTGTGACCCATCATGGTTTACTTTGTTTACGCTCCTGATTAAAGGTTATATGTTCAGATAAAACCCATGCTCCTCAATTACTGTCTGCCAATAGTATTCAAAAAATGAGAGAGAGAGAGAGAGAAGAAAAGATGGCATGCCAAAGAAGCATGACCCAAAAAAAAAAGAGAGAAAAGATGGCATGCCAGAGAAGCATGACCCAACAAATAAAGTCATACATGAAAAGGAGCATGTAATTATATGTGCACTAGCCTAATTAGTTCGTGGATATAAGTATCAACCTATGGATCCAATCTTTGACCTTGCAACAGATTTGAGTCAAGCAGATGCCCTTCTACCCTAGCAGTCAAACTCCACATATACCATCAAAGCTGGTAAGGTAGAATAGGGGTAAGTTCTGGTGAGAAGTTATGAGATGATGTTCTAGAATGTGTGCATGTGATTTTGAGCTAATTTTGCAGCATAATGGTGAGGAATGATCCAAGACACGACATTC
This sequence comes from Panicum virgatum, assembly GCF_016808335.1. NCBI lineage: Eukaryota > Viridiplantae > Streptophyta > Magnoliopsida > Poales > Poaceae > Panicum > Panicum virgatum. The sequence goes on from NC_053137.1 coordinate 30,121,012, forward strand.
CAGCGAATCAGGATGCGACATGTGTCAAAACATGGATTTGAAGGCCCACCAGAGCAAGAAACCAACACACCAGAAGTCAATCCCCATACCTATGACAAGTGGGCCCAGGAAATAACCAACAGGCCAAAAGGGGAAGGTCGGTGGGCCCACCAGGTGGTCGGCCGACGGTCCAGTGGGCCCCACCGCCTTCAAGTTCCACATGGAGGTCTCCCATTGGTTGCTTATGTCGGTTTGATGAGGCTTGGCTGCAGCTCACCCCGTGGCTCCCTCCTATAAATACAAAGGGGGGTGGAGAAATGGAACACACACCACACCACTCAACTCAACTGACCTTTCTCCCTTAGAGTTTGAGGCCTTCATCCTAGATGCTTAGTTAGTCTAGGAGGTGTAGAAGAAGAGGAGGAGAGTGAAGAGGAGTCGGGGGAAGTGTCGGGCTTGTCGGCACTCTTCTCCACTTGTACCTCGACGGATGCTTATTCGGTTATAAGTATTCGAGACTTTCTTATTTAGAATTAGAGTTTAGATAGCAAGTTATCATCTCTGCCTTATATTAGTTGATGTGTATGCTTAGAGATTAGCATTTGATCTTAGCTTAAGACCCCGGATAGAGAAGGGTAGTCTTGGCCATGGCTAAGGTCAGTAGGGAAAGACGTAGACGTGGTGTCTAGGCTGGACTATACCACTCAGTTGTCCGATAGTCCCACGGTTTGTAGAGGGAGCCGGTAGGTGGTGACAGCCCTGTTCGAGCCCTAGTAATCCTCCACGTTCTGATATTGCATAGAGCACGTATTATTGGAGCTATCGGCTTGTATAAGCCGGTCGAAACCAGTAGCTCGAAGTATAACGGCGACATGATCTCTTCTTCTAGACATAGATTCTAGATCTTAGGAAGTCCTCTCTTCTGTCTTTCCTGCACTGGCGTGTGTGTCCTTGGATGAGCCTGAACCCGTAGATAGTGCACTAACGTTCCCCAGTGGATACGATACCCTGTAATACTCTTAGGTGAAAGCTACAGCGGTATCCGTGCGCTTGCGGATTTATTCGTGATGTTACAAAATACCAACAACAGTCTTGCACCAGCCACAGATGCTCGTCACCCATCACAGGTGCTCACAAGGTTGTGCCCAACACACATCCCTCGGCTCCCGATCTGAAGATCGGAGAAAGGGTCCGCTCGCCTCGCAATAACCCTGATCACCATCTCCTATATGTGGAGGCAACTTCCAGCAAGCAAGGACTATCATATCATATATTCACATACCCCAAATCTCACTCATAGTAGCCATAGAATCTAACAAATCAATGATAAGTATGGGAAACAAGGAATACGGTAAATAAATGGCCATGCGAGCTATTGAAGCAAAAATCAACACACTAGAATATGAAGGCACCGTTCGCCAAGTTTCAGAAAACAAACCAAGCGTGCCAGATAGTTTGACAATTTAACTGACAAGGTCAAAGGGGATCGGCCTATCGAGCCGATTTGATCTTGGCGCCAACAACAATAACAGCACGGCAAAATAAAGCATAATACATAAATAATTGGCCATGAGGCCAATTCCAGCATCCTAATGAGCATAAGCGGCTCATCAGCTATCCAAAGTAGATCTGTACAATTGATGGAAACATAACTTGAAAGCTATCGGCTAGAGAGCCAACAGGAAACAGGGCGCCGTTGACCTTTTGATACACTAAGAATAAAACCATAAGACAATGAAGCTTCAACTAATGTTACCACTAGTATTTCTAGATGAAACGATAGCGATGCGCCCGGAAGTTGCAATCTAGAAATACTACTAGCAAGAGATTAATCTAGACTTCACTAGCCAATAGATCTATTCACAGTAGAACTCGAGCCCAATGGCACATGACAGATAACCATGAATAAGATGCAACAGGCCATTAATTAATCTGTCGTCTATTTCAATAGGATAAAAGCTAATCAAAGCAGATCAGATAGCAAGACGATGGATTACAGAAATATTAGCCGATGCAAACATAATCAAGGCAGGATAAATGTGATTCTACCACATCTAGCTGATCAAACGATGCGGCTTTGCAAGATATGATAAAAATCGATAACTAGGTAATTAAAGCCTAGCAAACCTGATAAATTGTAGGCGAATCTAAACGAAACCACATCAATGCACATGTGGTTAAAGCCTAGAACTCCTGGTAGATGAAAACTGTGGCGAACTGGAGATCGAGGCGATGCAGCCCAGCTTGCTGAAGAACTCATCGAAATCTACATTACTCCTACTCCTAGGGCAGAAAGGTAGAGGAACTTGAGAAAGTAAATGTGTTTGTTTGATCGTGTGATGAACCTTTTACAAAGACTAAGGGGACATATTTATACCCTAGACTAACATGCCTGACAAGCAAAATCTAAACCAAAAAGAAATACTAAGATACATGGACTCTATCTTTCCTTTCTGTAGAATCCTTATCCATGAAGCTTCCTCTGTTCTATCCGGAAAAGGTCGATCTGCCTGGATGATTTACCGGACTCCTTCCTCGTGATGTACTCGTGACACACATAAGGTAAGGCAAGCTAACGCTCACAACCTTGCCTTCCATAATTTAATCATCTTGGCCTCCACGTGTGGTCTTCACCCTTAATGCCAATCTTGCCCTTTTTTTATTTACTTCGGCCACCTACGTACACATGCGCAGCTTCTTTATTCCACTGATCCATCAGCCTCTATACCTTCTATCAACAATTATAAAATAATCCGGCCACGATGCTAATCACATTGGATAAACGAGAGCTCCTCACGTGATGTGACCACATATGTGCATGCAACTCTTATTAACCTTCTACTCTTGCCTTCACATATGAACTCCATATACTTGCATGCTCCTGGCTCTGTCGGCAGCTGTCAATGCACATCGTCTTCCCCATTGACACTCTGTCCAAACACACCAACAGCCGATTGCTTCATGATTCAGATTATATCAGATTTACCAAAATTTGGTGTCAACACAAGCCCCTACAGTTTCGGAGTATGAAGGTCATGCTTCGAAACTCTGTAAATCCAATGCCTCAATCTACTCAATCACTTCATGGATTTGAGACCTCGGCTTTGCTGATGTTGCTCTTTCATAGCCGATGTCTTCAAGTTTCGTACCAGAATTGATAGACAGGCTGATGCTTCCAATATATCAACCATGAGACCTCAATAACTGATAGGTGAATCTACGACCACTGACAACGATGCGTCCAGAAGTCGGAATACGTAGATCGAGCACCTGGTGATTGAAACTCGTAACTCGCCAGAGATCCAGCCCAGCTTACTTGAAAGAAACGCCTGTCATATGAAGACCGTGATGAACTGGAGATCATGACAAAATTTTTGGTACAATCCTTTCGTAGTCGATGATCCTCTTCAAGTTGTGATCGTCAGTTCCTGCTGCTTAATAATAACCATCAGTTTTTTGTCTGTATCTACTATGCACATATTCTTCGAACAGTACGATAGTGGTCTGGTCAGGTGACGGGACGTTAATCCAATCAGGCGACCTTCTTGCGTCAGGAGTCTTGTCGCCGTCTTTATGATGTCACCTTAGAGACTGAACTCACCAGCCTACCTATCCCACCTCCCATTCTACCTCCTATTTCAAACTCCACACCGCAAACAGTATATGCTACAGTGCAGAACAGTGAAAAGAACATCCACGTCATCCTCCCACCTCCCTCCCACCGCCTGCTGGTGAGTTCAGTCTAACTCGTGGCGGCTTGCATCTTGGGAGTACTCCCTCCTTTGCCTTTCCTCCGTGACTACCAAGGTACCATTAGAGCCTTTCAACAATACATTGAAATCTTCCAGACTCCCTAGTATACGTTGCTTTGGCCCTTTCTCCTGGCCGATGGATTACCGCTGTGGCACGAGTCGAACTGTGCGTTGCCCATAGTCTGACTGCATCGGCCAATACTCCATTATTCCAATCGGACACTCAGATAATCGTGCTTTGAAGAGCACATAGCCGATGCTTGCCCCAGCCAAACAATATAGACTCCAGATGCAACATCAGCCTTTTTATGCTTGATGAAACAATTTCTCACGAGCAGAGTCGCTGTCTGAAACCTGGTTATCGGTTGCTTATTAAAATATCAATTAGTTCCATTGGCAGGTGTTGAGGACCAAAATTGGCACTGGTCGAACAGAACGGTCTAACCGGTGCTTTTGAGCGGTCTGACCGGTCTGGATCATATAGTCGGTCTGGCAACACCGACCGGTCTGACCGGTGGGTCTGACCGGTCAGACCGGTCTACCTGGAATCCGAGTACAACTAGAACTCTTTGTAGATTTAGATCTGTAATAGGATTTCTTGCGGGATAAGTCCACCCCACCCTATAAATATAAAGGATCACAGCCGATTAGGGCATCCAATCGATCAAATCAATACAACTTTTATCTTTTTATTTTTCTCTTGCCCTAACTTTTCCAATCTACTATTTGCTGTTCCTTCATCCGTCGTCTCTACGTCGATTGAGGGAGTTCTAGGTGGCCTGCCTACCCTAGAACAACCCTACGTGCGCCTGCCCCGACGGGTCTTCCCGGGCTAACGTTCGTACGCTTCGTCACCGATCTGCCGGCGATGACCAGTCTGGCCGCTCCAAGGGACCGGTCTGACCGGTCTACGCAGGAGGCGCTGCAGCGAGCTGCCTCTTCGCGCCGCACGTTCAAGTGCATTCATGTGTTGATCCTGAAAGGCGTCAACAAACTTTTTGGCGACTCCGCTGGGGAAAGAATCAACCGGTAAAATTCCTAAACCTAGCTATGTTGATGCCGCCAACATCCAAAGGCCGACTGTTCAGCAACTTTCGGCCGAACAACAGAAGGCTCTTGATGACATCCAGAAGAAGATCAGAGAGGAGAAGGAGAAGGAGATCCAGAAGCTGGAGGAAGAAGCCATGAAGCAGTACATCTCGCACTTCTCCATCGACCGACAAGGGAAGGTCACGACGGATGCCAGCTTCGATGCTTCACAGTTTGAGATAAATTTCGATGAGAACAAGCAGTCTATCCTTAATTCTGAAATAGCTATTGCTATAGATGATGCTGTTTCTTCTCATGTGAATAATAAGTTGGAATTTATTGGTCAAAATATGCATGATATGTTTGATGACCGTTTTAGCCAAATTGAAATACATCTTGGTATGAAGTCTGTCGGTAATAATGCGTCTACATCTAATACCGATAAGACAATTCGTGGTTCGGCAATTCCAACTAATAATGCTATTGTGACTAATTCGGCTAATTAGCAAAACCGAATTAATTATAATGCATCACCTCATGCCAATGTGCCATATGGGGCAGCAAGTTCGTTGCGACATTCCACACCGCCGAACTTTGCTCAACCTAGTAGTCCACCGATCACAAATCGGCTTAACGCCGATGATGTTGGATCAGGTAGTATCAAAGAGGAGGTGATTAAGATATTTCGGCAAACTTTTTGTATAGAGCCTAAAGCCAAATGTCGATCTGATCAAAGGCCATACCCTCAGAATTACGATTATGTTGCATATCCTCAAGAGTTTAAAATTCCTGAATTTGTTAAGTTCACTGGTGATGATAGTAGAACTACATTGGAGCATATAGGTCAATTTATTATACAATGTGGTGAAGCTAGCACTAATGATATTTACAAATTGAGGTTATTTCCTTTATCTCTATCGGGTGCTGCATTTACATGGTTTATTTCATTGCCACCCAATTCAGTTTTCACTTTTGCTGATTTAGAGCAAAAATTTCATGATTATTTCTTTAGTGGTGAAACTGAATTAAAATTGTCACATCTCACATCGGTTAAGCAAAAGATATATGAAGGTGTTTCTGAGTATATTAGAAGATTTAGAGATACTAGAAACCGATGTTATAGTTTGACAATTTCTGATAGAGATTTAGCTGATCTAGTTTTTGCTGGTTTACTTGATTTTCATAAAGCAAAGCTAGAGGGACAAGAATTTCTAGATGTTAGTCAAGTCTTACAAAAGGCTCTGGCTAATGAAAGCCGAGCTAAAGAAGCTAGAGATTCTCAAAAGTCCAATGAAAAACCTAATCGTCCTGTTTATGTGCTCGGGTGTGATTCCAATTGTTCGGACGATGAAGGTAAAGATGTTTATAACGCTGAATTTGTTTGGTCCTCTAATGATAAATCTTGCGTTTGCAGTTCTCTTAAGCCGATTCATAAAGATCGGCAAGAAAGATTTACTTTTGATGTATCCAAATGTGAGAGGATATTTGATGAATTATATAAGAATGGGTACATCAAGATGTCGCATGTCATTCCGCCTGCTTGAAGAATTAAAGCGGCGAGCTTATTGCAAATTTCATAATACTTTCTCTCATGCGACTAATGATTGCAATGTGCTTCAAAGGCAAATTCAATAGGCTGTTAACGAAGGCCGAATAATTGTTCCATAAATGCAGGTGGATCAGAATCCTTTCCCTGCACATACACATGTGCTTGAATTGAGTAATCCTAAAGTGTTAATTCGGCCAAATCAAGCCGAGTCAACAAAAGGAAAAAATATAATTATTGATGAAGAAAGGTCTGAGCCTTCGAAATCTCATCAGGAAGCTCCAGCAAAGAAGGTCCTTGAAGATTCATCGAAGAATTCAGCGCTCGGGGGGAAAGAACAGAAGAAGGACGCCAGATATGCTCAGACCGGTCTGACCGGTCCATCTGGGATTTCTAAAAAAAATCCAGAAACAACAAAAAGGAGAGGCCGAGTTTCAAGCAACTCTTGGCCAAGTATGAGGAGAAAGGAGCTACTCAGAAATAGAAGAAGCGACCAGATCAAGCTAAAGATACAAATCCATCATCGGAGCATCGTGAGCAATCGGCTTCTCATGTGCAGCAAGGTAATAATGTTTTTGCGCCATATTTATTTGGTGGGCCGATTGCTCCATGGTTCTGGTCGTATCCTTACTATTACACACCTATGAATTATAGTAGAATGTATATGCATCCATATTTTATTCAATATTCTTCTATATATCCAAGTTATGGTGCCTCTCAAAGACCTGATTGTTGCTAGCAATAATCTGGTCAAAAGCAAACCTGATTGCAGCAAGGAGGGTGAGAAAGACATAAAGCAAGACAACATGTATTTACAGCCGAGATGGTGCCCTTCAGGCTTGTCTCACACCCAAAAGAGAAGGCTGCAGCGGATGCGCAAGAAGGAGTCTATGGAACAGCAAGTAGAGGTTGTACCAGCAAGGTCGGCGACCATGAAGCAGGTATGGAGGCCTAAGCAAGTTGTTTCGTCATCAACTTGAAAAAGAAGCAAGATATGACCGATAGAATTTATCGCCCTTAGAACAAAATATGGCCGATGCATATTTATCATCGTCCTTAAACAATTTTGGTCCAGAGGCTTGTTTTTTGGCATGCTAGCATCACCAAAAAACAGGGGGGCATATGTTGACGACCAAAATTGGCACTGGTCGAACAGACCGGTCTGACCGGTGCTTTTGAGCGGTCTGACCGGTCTGGACCATGTAGCCGGTCTGGCAACACCGATCGGTCTGACCGGTTAGACCGGTCTACCTGGAATCCGAGTACAATTAGAACTCTTTGTAGATTTAGATCTGTAATAGAATTTCTTGCGGGATAAGTCCACCCCACCCTATAAATATAAAGGGTCACGACCGATTAGGGCATCCAATCGATCAAATCAATACAACTTTTATCTTTTTATTTTTCTCTTGCCCTAGCTTTTCCAATCTACTATTTGTTATTCCTCCGTCGTCTCTACTGTCGATTGAGGGCGTTCTAGGTGGCCTACCGACACTAGAACAACCCTACGTGCGGCCTGCCCCGACGGGTCTTCCCGGGCTAACGTTCGTAGGCTTCGTCACCGATCTGCCGGCGGCGACCGGTCTGACCGCTCCAAGGGACCGGTTTGACAGGTCTACGCAGGAGGCGTTGGAGCGAGCTGCCTCTTCGCGCCGCACGTTCGAGTGTATTCGTGTGTTGATCCTGAAAGGCGTCAGTAGCAGGATCTTCGAGGATGCTTGTCGTGGCCTTGAAACCAGACAAGTGTTCTACGGCCTCTTCTTGCATCTCGGCGATCGTAAGAGACGACGCAATTTCCGATGCCAAACATGACACGCCAGCCGAGATGAAGTGTACTGGGTCATCCCAATATTAAAAGCCGAAGACCATCAAACCAAGGAGACCAGGATCAGATAGCCGAAAAATATTCTCTCAATCGGCTAACTCCAACATACCTTCCATCGGCTAACTTCAATATACTTATTTGTCAATATAATATCGGCCAAATATTTCCTAAATCCATAGATGGCGATGTTCCCTTTCCTTTGACGAAATAATATGCTTTTAGCCGATCGGAGGTACTGATGTAAAAGTGATCTCTGTCAGACGCTTATCTGACAATAAAATAGCTTTGTTGACCAAAGACCCTTGCACTTGTTACTCTAAAAGTAAATCATAATGCTCTCGGAGTCTTCAATCAGAATTTAATATCTGAAAGAAGCAACGAGCATGAATATTAGCTTCTTTCTCCCCTGTCGGCTATTAGCTATCTCCATGTAACTAGCCGATAATAGGGTGACAGCTTCATATCCTGAGCTATCAAGTCAACGAGACTCAGGCCATATATTATCTGGTGGATTGAATTTGATCGAGACAGCATCAACACATAGAGCGATGATTCAGAACTCGTGTGCTGACAAATCAAAACATAAAGGAACATTTTGAGTCCTCGAGAAACATCTATCAGCAATTGTCAGCTTATTCATTGGAGCTCACAGCATCATTAAACTTGACTCAGCTTTACCCAATAGCCGATTAAATCACATCACCGGCTTTCTTGTCTGAACTCCATGAATACTTTCTTTAAGCCAACATATTAAACAATATTTTCCTCAGCCAATACATTCTCGAGCCAATATATTCTCACAAATAAACTAGTAGCAAAACGAGCACCAATGGCAATTGCTTAAAACCTGCCATCAACATAGGTGCTTCCTCTTTGCCGATCATCAGACCTTTTAATGGCCTCGGCAAGATTCTTCAGTGAAGATGCATCAAAACACTGATTGCGCCGATCGTCAGGGAGTCAATGAAATCCCATGGAAAAGCAAAGCTGTCAACAGACTGATATGCTTTACTAACAACTTTTCATTGACTGTTCCATCACCACAGTATATTCACATACATTGGCTTTTAATGATACTTGAAAAGGACTAGCACCCGCAGCCAATATACCAAGATAAATATCCGCGCCCAGGTTGATCTTCAAAAACCAGTCAGCCCCCCTGGCCTGACGCTGAATACTGGGACTATGGCAATTTTCTCTCAAGACTAATCGGCAGATGTGGAGCGAATAAAAATCTTCAGTCTATCAACTATCCATCGTAGCAAGGCCCGAAGGGCAGCCCCTACGGGGGTTCCGCTACCCGGTTAGCGGACGGGGGTCGAGGGGGAGCCGCCCCTCGCGGGTCTCAGGGCAGCGCCCTGAAAGCTCTTCGGTCAGTAGCACCGGAAGAACCGACGCCATGGGCATCGGAGCATCCGATGGTAGTCGGAAGAACCGACGCCATGGTACTTTGGTGCAGAAGGGAGTCGAAGCCAAGTCAGCCTACAGGCACCGGTTGAACCGACGGGTCAAAATGGGGCATCGGTGCATTGGCCGTCCTTTGTACCAGAGGCGATGTCAGTGCCCAGGAGAAGTGTCTTCAGCACCGGTTCAACCGATGGGGCATCGGTGCATACCACCGGTGTAATGACGTCAGCGTCCAGGAGAAGATTCCTTCAGCACCGGTTGAACCGGTGAGGCATCGGTGCAAAGCATCGGTTCAACCGGTGGTCTATGCGTCAGTCGTCAGGAGTCCAACGGCTACTTCGTGTTATGAGTGACCGGATGAACCGACGCTACCCTGCCAAGAGGCATCGGTTCTTCCGGTGGTACACAGATTTTCAGCTAACCGTTGGAGCAACGGCTACAAGACTTGGTGGCCTATATATACGCCTCACCCCGGCCATTTGAAGATTGCTGGAGTTGCTGGACATCCCACACACACCCAAGAACATCTCCAAGCCATACAAAAGCATCAAGATCATATCCTTAGCCCTTAGCACACTTTGAGAGTGTTGTGTAAAGGATTAGCTCTTAGTGAGTGAGTTTGCAAGGCTTAGAGCCTTTGTGCTGTGGTTCATTAGTGAACCAAAACAAGAGCTTGGTGCGCCGGCACCTTGGAGCGTGGAGCTCGCCGGCAACGTCATCGACCCTCCGACTTGGTGTGGAGCGGCGACGACACCTTTGTGCGGGGGACGTGGAGACCCCCATCCTTTGTGGAGAAGCTCCTTAGTGGAACCCGGGGCCAAGGTGACCGTGATTGTGTTCACGGAAGAGACTTGACAACCTATCATCATCAGTTGTGTTGGATTATAAGAACTCCTCACTGTCTGATTTTTGCAGATGATTATTCTTTTGATACTTGCTCAAAGCACCACCTTCAATGTTTCCATCGGCTACCCCATATATCATTGAAGAAGAAACAGCCGATAGAGAGTTCTGAAGAATCATTATTTAAGCTGTTGTGCCAAAACCAGCATGATCAACTTTCTTACTCATCGGCATATTTTACAATGAAACCACATATTGTGATCGTGTTGCCGATGAATAAAAAAATGGAACATCGCCTTAAATTTGTGATTAGATGCTCCATAAAAATTAGCCGAACTCCTTATGCTAGTTTGCCTTTGATGAATATTCATCGGTATGTCAGCTTGCTCGATTACCGATGTCCATTTATCGTGTGTTTCGGCGGGCTGGCTCTTCAATCCTTAGAGCATCTCCAAGGGTTTCCCATCTCTCTTCTCCATCCTTATTTTTTGGGAGAAAAGAAAAGAAAACACTCTCCAATAGTTCCCCATCCTAATTTCTCATCTACTAACAATTGGCAAATTGACCTCTCTTGTGCGTAAATATGCGCACCCCTCTGTCACTCCCGATCAGACTCCCCGCGACTTTCGTCGCGCCTCTTCTCGTCGCTACCGGAACGCTGCGGCGACGACCTTCGCGATCCGTATGAACGGGCGAGCTTGAGCAGCATGTAGATCGGGTACCCAACCAGGAACAACACGATGGAGATGAGCATGCCGATGGCCGGGATCCCAAAACCCCACCTCCATCCCACGTTCTCCTGGATGTACAGCACCACCGTGAAGTCTAGCAGCATGGCGAGACCCATGGTGAAGAAGTAGATGTTAGATTTATGGGCTTGGCCCATATAAATAATCCTAATAAATCTCAAAGGCCCATTAGCGCTAAGAGGAGGTACACCATCTATTAGTCCCGTATTGCTAATGGACGAGGGTGTAGGGGGTTTTTCTTCCTTTAAATACTGGACCACCTCCCTCATGGAAAAAGTGCACCATAGATCGCTATACGTGGAGTCCCCAATGTTTGGGAATTCATAAGAAGATCTAATCTGAGTTAGTGTTTTGCCTCCTCTCGTTGCTGCGCCACCACCGTAGTCTTCTCCATCCCGAGCGCCGGCGTGCACCGGCGAACGGGAGAGCAGGTCTCCGAAACCGTTCGCTCTTGTGATCCTGCACCGGGAGAGGGAGAATAAGGTTTTTGGGAAGCGCTAAGCGCGACTGCTCATCTTCTTCGCCACGGCTCGTCCTCCGTCCAAGTCAGGAGCTATGGCGTACCGTCGTCTGCAATGCCAGTTGATGCGCTCCGTTCGAAGGACCGTCTTCGTCTCGTCTGCGCCTTTCGTCTTCCCGGCGGCTCCCGCACAGTACGTATTTTGTGATCAGATCTGTTTCATAATCATGTTTTCTGAGATCATGTTTATGATATACGCACTGTCTAGTATGTTAGAGTCATGCATGCTAGGTTTAATTCTCGTCATGATAAATCTAGTTCGGAATTTAAACTTACAGTTGTCTATTTCTCCAACAATCCAAAAACCTTATTATAGTCAATCTGTTGATTTAACAATGGCTGGTTTCGCTGAGTCACTGAGGCTAGAAAAGTTTACTGGCGTGAACTTTAAGATCTGGAAGTCCAAGGTTCGCCTCTGGTTTACTGCTATGCACATTTTGGGACATGAGACTTGGCAAGCCTGAGGGCGTACTTACTGCTGAAGAGCAGAAGAAGTACGATGAGGCCAATAATCTCTTTGTCGGATGTATCATTAGCAATCTGTCAGACGGATTAGTCCGTGTGTACATTGATGAGACAGAGGCGAAGACGCTGTGGGATGCTCTGGTTGTAAAGTATGATGCAACAGATGCGGGCAATGAACTGTACCTCATGGAGAGTTTCCATGACTATAGGATGGTGAATAACCGTTCTGTGGTGGAACAGGCGTATGAGTTGCAGTGCATTGTCAAGGATCTTGATCTTCCTTAAGTGTCCTATTCCCTGACAAGTTTGTGGCTGGATGCATTATTGCAAAGTTGCCTTCCCTAGTGGAGGAACTTCGCCACAACTCTGAAACACAAGAGACAGGAGATATCAGTTGAAAATCTAATAGCGACTCTTGATGTTGAGGAGAAGGCTCGGAAGAAGGACGTGCCTGAGAAAGGAGATCAAGGCCAGTCCAGTGCCAACCTAGTCCAAAAGTTCCCACATGGCAAGAACAAAGGGAACAACAAGCCTAACAAGACCACTACCTTCAAGAAGAAGAAGAACAAGGCTTTGGAAAAGTGCTATGCATGTGGTAAGCTTGGACACTTCTCCATGGAGTGCCCAGATCGGGCAGACCGTAGGGCCAAGAAAGCAAATGAGTCCAAGGATATCAACATGGTGACCATAAGCAACACTGGAGATGGGTACGGTAATTTACCTACAGTTCTTTCAGTTTTTCAATCCACAAGTTGGTGGCTTGATACGGGTGCTAATATTCATGTGTGTGCTGACATCTCTATGTTTTCTTCTTACCAGACAGTCCAGGACTTCTCCGTGCTGATGGGGGAATGGTTCACATGCTTCTGTTCGTGGTGTTGGCATGGTAGATCTGAAGTTTACTTCGGGGAAGATCGTGCAGCTGAGGAATGTGCTGCATGTGCCCACTATCAACAAGAATCTGGTCAGCGGGTCAGTCCTATGCAAGGACGGGTTTAAGGTAGTGTTAGAGTCCAATAAATTTGTCGTGTCGAAACATGGACAATTCGTTGGTAAAGGCTATGATTGCGGAGGCTTGTTCCGCTTTTCTCTTGCTGAATTTTGTAATAAGTCGGTGAACCATATTTGTGGCAACGTTAGCGATGATGCGAGTGTTTGGCATTCATGTTTGTGTCATGTTAATTTTGGTTTGATGTCTCGGCTTTCCAGCATGTGTTTAATTCCAAAATTCACCATTGCCAAAGGTTCTAAGTGCCATAGTTGTGTGCAATCAAAGCAACCTCGGAAGCCTCACAAGGTTGCTGAGGAGAGAAACTTGGCACCTCTAGAACTCATACATTCTGATCTATGTGAGATGAATGATGTGTTGACAAAAAGTGGGAAAAGATACTTCATCATGTTAATTGACGATGCGACTAGATTTTGCTATATTTATTTGTTGCGAACTAAGGACGAAGCAGTTAGACTACTTTAAAATCTATAAAGCTGAAGTTGAGAATCAACTAGAGAGAAAGATCAAGCGTCTAAGGTCAGATCGTGGTGGCGAGTATTTTCCCAAAATATTTGATGAATTCTGTGAGGAGCATGGAATTATTCATGAGAGGATGCCTCCCTATTCTCCCGAATCAAACGGGATTGCCGAGAGGATAAACCGCACTGGTGACTGACTTGGTTAACTCCATGTTAGACACAGCTGGTCTTTCTAAGGCATGGTAGGGGGAGGCTATACTGACTTCGTGTCATGTCTTGAATAAAAGTTCCAAACCAGAATCAAGATCAAACTCCATATTAGATGTGAAATGGGAGAAAACCATCACTTTCTTATCTGCGCACGTGGGGGTGCTTAGCGAAAGTTAATGTGCCTATTCCAAAGAAGTGCAAGTTGGGATCTAAGACAGTGGATTGTGTCTTTCTAGGATATGCTCAGAGGAGCATTGCTTATAGATTCTTAGTGGTTAAATCTGAGATACCAGATGTGCATGCTGATACTATTATAGAATCTCGTGATGCAACATTTTTTGAGAATATTTTTCCTATGAAAGATATGCATAGCAATTCTAGATTTTCGATAGAGATAACTCCTCAACTTGTAGTACCTATCGAGTCTTCTGAACAATCCGATGAACATGAGCATGTCCTAGAGAAGGATGACAGTGAAGCTCCTAGAAGGAGCAAGAGACAAAGGATTGTAAAATCCTTTGGTGACGATTTCACTGTGTACCTTGTGGACAATACTCCCACATCCATTGCAGAGGCATATGCATCTTCAGATGCAGATGATTGGAAAGAAGCAGTCCAAAGTGAGATGGACTCAATTCTTTCTAATGGGACATGGGACCTCACTTGAACGACCCTATGGTTGCAAGCCAGTAGGATGTAAGTGGATATTCAAGAAGAAGCTTAAGCCTGACGGTACTATTGACAAGTACAAGGCTCGGCTTGTTGCTAAAGGGTGCACACAAAAGGAAGGCGAAGACTTCTTTGATACTTATTCACCTGTCGCTAGATTGACCACTATTCGAGCATTAATTTCCTTGGCTGCCTCATATGGTCTTATCATTCATCAGATGGATGTTAAGACAACTTTCCTAAATGGATAGTTGGATGAGGAGATCTACATGGATCAGCCTGATGGATTTGTAATGAAAGGTCAAGAAAACAAGGTGTGTAAGCTTTTGAAGTCATTATATGGGTTGAAACAAGCACCTAAGCAATGGCATGAGAAGTTCGACAGAACTTTAACTTCTGCGGGCTTTGTCATTAATGAGGCTAATAGATGTGTGTACTATCGCTATGGTGGGGGTGGAGGAGTGATATTATGCTTGTATGTGGATGACATACTGATCTTTGGCACAAACATTGATGTGATCAATGAGGTCAGGTCCTTTCTTTCAAAGAGCTTTGATATGAAGGATCTAGGAGAAGCTGATGTTATCCTTAACATCAAGCTTATTAAGGTTGAGAATGGGATTACTCTTTCACAATCCCATTATGTGGAAAAGGTCTTGAGCCGTTTTGACTATATCGACAGCAAGACTTCTTCAACACCTTATGACCCTAGTGTGATGTTGAGAAAGAGCAGGAAAATTGCCAAAGATCAACTGAGATATTCGCAGATTATTGGTTCACTCATGTACTTAGCTAGCGCAACGAGACTCGACATATCTTTTGCTGTGAGCAAATTGAGCAGGTTCATGTCAAACCCGGGTACTGATCATTGGCATGCACTTGAAAGGGTTATGCGCTATCTAGCAGGTACTATGGGTTATGGGATTCACTATTCTGGGCACCCTGCTATGCTTGAGGGATATAGTGATTCAAACTGGATATCTGACGCTGATGAGCTATATGCCATGAGTGGGTATGTGTTTACCCTTGGAGGTGGTGCGATATCATGGAGGTCTTGCAAATAGACCATTTTGACGCGATCAACCATGGAAGCAGAACTTACTGCTTTGGACACAGCCACTATTGAGGCAGAGTGGCTACGTGAGCTCTTGATGGACTTGCATGTGGTTGAGAAACCAGTGCCAGGCCATCCTTATGAACTGTGACAATAAAACGGTGATAGTCAAAGTGAACAGTGCTAAGGATAATGCAAAGTCATCAAGACATGTTAAAAGACGACTGAAGTCTGTCAGGAAGTTGAGAAACTCCTGGAGTGATAAGTGTGACTTATATTCAAATAGACAAAAACCTGGCAGATCCCTTTACAAAAAGATTATCACGGAATGTGATAGATAGTGCATCAAGGGAGATGGGTATGATACCCGTATAAGTTTCCACAGTGGTAACCCAACCTATGTGATCGGAGATCCCGTGAATTAGGACTTGGGGAGAACAAGCTGATGGTGAACTGAGGAGAGTAATGGTTAAACCCTCTCTAAGAAAAGATGCAATACTCTCAGTTGCTGTAAGACAGGTTGGCTATTTGCCTTAATGTATTTCTGTTGGCTCTAATGAGCAAAGGTGCTGCCCTACAGAGCATTCTTGAAAGAACACACCTATATGAGTCTGACTGTTTAACATCGCAGTCTGTGAGATTTGGGTGATCTCTACTAAACTCATGAAGAGGCCAGGGAGTACGACGTATATGCTCCACCCGCGGAGAAGGCTACTGACAGCCATGTACTGGTTATGACTTTGAGTGAAACTTGTTCGCACCAAACTTGCAATTCAAGCCGTAGTCTATTATTCAAGTTGTGGATAAGTGTAGCTTGGAGCTCTAGGTGAGAGTTCAACTTAACAGTCCTCACTAAAACACTGGTATATCAAACAGTAGTGAGAAATAGGCAAAATCTATAAATGGGTATTTGAGATCTGGTGGGGGATTGTTAGATTTATGGGCTTCGCCCATATAAATAATCCTAATAAATCTCAAAGGCCCATTAGCGCTAAGAGGAGGTACACTATCTATTAGTCCCATATTGCTAATGAACGAGGGTGTAGGGGTTTTTCTCCCTTTAAATACGGACCACCTCCCTCATGGAAAAAGTACAACATAGATTGCTATACGTGGAGTCCCCAAGGTTTGGGAATTCATAAGAAGATCTAATCTGAGTTAGGGTTTTGCCATCCTCTCGTTGCTGCGCCGCCACCGTAGTCTTCTCCATCCCGAGTGCCGGCGTGCACCGGCGAACAGGAGAGCAGGTCTCCGGAACCGCTCGCTCTTGTGATCCTGCACCGGGAGAGGGAGAATAAGGTTTTTGGGAAGCGCTAAGCGCGACTGCTCATCTTCTTTGCCACGGCTCGTCCTCCGTCCAAGTCAGGAGCTGCGGCGTACCGTCGTCTGCAACGCCGGTTGCTGCGCTCCATTCGAAGGACCGTCTTTGTCTCGTCTGCGCCTTTCGTCTTCCCGGTGGCTTCCGCACAGTATGTATTTTGTGATCAGATCTGTTTCATAATCATGTTTTCTGAGATCATGTTTATGATATACGTACTGTCTAGTATGTTAGAGTCATGCATGCTAAGTTTAATTCTCAGTCATGATAAATCTAGTTCGGAATTTAAACTTACAGTTGTCTATTTCTTCAACAGTAGAGGTCCTCCGCCGTAGGAGAATCTCCTTGGCCCGGTGACGCCCGGTGCCTTGCTCGAGCTCAGCGACTTCCACGGCATCACCATGGAACCAGACCGCTTCGACACAAACCACATTGCCGTCACTTCTTCCTGCACCGATTCCAGTCACTACGGTGCATCACTGGCGCAATTAAAAGATAAAACAGAACCCCCTCGTTGTCATCTTTGTTTTTCCCCAAATTTCAAGCTCTCTCATGCCCTAAATCACCGGCAATCTGACTTGCAAGAAACTCTTGTCCGCCATCTATGGAAGTTTGCAGGAATTAACCTTGTGGGGCCACAACTTTTTATTTTTATTAATAAAAGTGGAGAACTCTTGGAGATGGACTCTTTTTTGTCTTCCTATAAATATTTGGGGAGTTGAGAAACAATAATATTTAGGGGAGAAAAATTTAAAAACTGTTGGAGATGCTCTTACTGGTAGCCTTCCTTGTGTGTGAAAGTCAACCCACCAGTTGACCGCACGATTCTATTCTACAACGTGGTCGTCTTCTTCGCCTAATGCTTCACCGTTCGGCAAGGATTGATAAATATGTGGCAACAAAATCACGCGAGGCCGTACAAGGGTCCACGCAGACGAACGACATCAGGACAGTAACATCAACATCGCCATCAGCCTCAAGGCCGATGTTCAAACTCTGAAATTCTCTTCTATCTTGAAATCGGCTATAGGTCACAAAGTCCCAGAGTAATGTGTACTATACCTCTTGACTTCTCCATGTAGCAGATAAAGTTGCATGCAATATTAAATTAATTGATTCTTCCTGCACTTGCCTTGCGCCTTGCATTTCCTGTACATTCCTTTAATATCCGATCCCGCATGTGTGATTTATTTCGCCAAACAAAGGAACCATCCATCTATTTTCCTTTTGAATTCCTCCTGCATATTTTCCATCGGCTGGTGCAGTGTATTGGAGCCGCTGGTGCAGTGTATGAGGAGACAGCCAACGGAGGTGAGGGAGCACTAATCCCAGCTGCTTCCCGGTTTGTCGGCATCACATACGCATGGTTGCTAATTTTCACCCAATTGACTGGTTCTTAGTGTTATATTCATCGGCTTTGTGTTGTACTCAGATTATGTATACCGAGATCCCTTAAATACATGCTGAGCTGCTTGATACATTAATCTGCAGATAGCCAAATTCTTTATTGGCTTTGTAATGCTCTGATCAGTTCATTACTTCTAAATTGATCGCCAATGCCCCCGGGATACACATTCAGAATTGGCTACCCGACTAGCATGGACATCGGCTCCTCTCTGGCCATCAGTTAACTGCATGGGACTTCCTTTTCACAATCAACACACGAGCTTAAGGGAGTAGCTGCATTGATCTATAAGCCTTTAGCATCAGCTAGTATGTGGAAGGAAAAGCCGCCACAAATACATTAATGATTCTCCCAGCCGATGTACACAGCGAACTCTCAGCTTAAGCCATCGGCTCCATTAATATCTTCATTAGCCATTCTGGTTGTATAGGTTTCCAATTATTGACTGGTCTTCCACTCTTCACACTGATCTGAATATTAACCATTATTTTGGAATGCATCGGCCAACACCCCTGCACATATGGCCACATCGGCAGTTCTTGAGGGTTCATTATATTCGAACCTAGAGGCAATAACCTTTGGACCAGAGGCAGCCGATGCGTCAATTTGGATTGACACTCCATCACCAGATCATCTCAAATAAATCCCACCATTATCCATCGTACCATAGGTCATATCCCAATAAATGCATGCACGTGTCATGGCAAACATTGATTCTAGTGATCTGATTAACCAAATAAGTCTGCATGTAATTCATCATGGCGTGTCGACCTCTTCCATGATTAATCTGGCATCAAATTGATCTGAACATGTAGCCGATAGAAATATCTTCATCAGCTTTCGTTGCCAATATTATAATATCATCTATTGAGATAAATTTGACAATCACTACTTTTGTGTCCTACCGGGCGTGCCAAAAGATGTGTTGACGTAAAAATCAACACAATGGAATCTGAAGGCACCGTTCGCCAAGTTTCAGAAAGTAGACCAAGCGTGCCAGTCAGTTTGACCATTCAACTGACAGGGTCAAAGGGGATCGGCCTATCGGGCCGATTTGATCTTGGCGCAAGCAACGATAACAACATGGCAGAATAAAGCATAATACATAAATAATCGGCCATGAGGCCGATTCCAGCATCCTAATGAGCATAAGCGGCTCATCAGCTATCCAAAGTAGATCTGTACAATTGATGGAAACATAACTTCGGAAGCTATCGACTAGAGAGCCGATAGGAAACAAGGGCGCCGTTGACCTTTTGATACACTATGAATAAAACCATAAGCCAATGAAGCTTCAACTAATGTTACCACTAGTATTTCTAGATGAAACGACAGCGATACGGCCGGAAGTTGCAATCTAGAAATACTACTAGCAAGAGATTAATCTAGACTTCACCAGCCAATAGATCTATTCACAGTAGAACTCGATCCCAACGGCACATGACAGATAACCATGAATAAGATGCAACAGGCCATTAATTAATTTGTCGTCTATTTCAATAGGATAAAAGCTAATCAAAACAGATCAGATAGCAAGACGATGGATTACAGAAATATCAGCCGATGCAAACTTAATCATGTCAGGATAAATATGATTCTACCACATTTAGCCGATCAGACGATGCGGCTTTGCAAGATATGATAAAAATCGATAACTGGGAAGGTAAATTAGATGAAATTACAGTGATGCGCCGGTAATTAAAGCCTAGCAAACCTGATAACTTGTAGGCAAATCTAGACAAAACCACAACGATGCGCCTGGTGGTTAAAGCCTAGAAATCCTGGTAGAAGAAAACTACGGCGAACTGGAGATCGAGGCGATGCAGCCCAGCTTGTTGAAGAACTCATCGAAATCTACATTACTCCTACTCCTCGGGCAGGAAAGGTAGAGGTACTTGAGAAAGTAAATGTGTTTGTTTGATCATGTGATGAAACCTTTTACAGAGACTAAGGGTACATATTTATTGTTAGAAATCTAGGCAATTTCATGTTTAATTTATTCCATAAATATGACCCAAACAAGAAATGCATGATCATGATATCATATATGTGCTTAACAAAGGAATTCATCATCAAAGTCATCATGAATATGAACCTAGTGCCAACCAGCAAAGCATGACATGTGAAAACTCTCAAATAAAGCATGTCGATCACAGTGTTTACGCTAATCACAAAGATTACAACTTTGAGAATAAGATTAGCATACCTAGCGGCAGAGCCGGAAGCACCCGAAAGCGACATGGTGCTTTGTTGTTGTAGTCATCCCGCTCGATGCAGTGCAGAGATATTGCAGTGACGATCACGCTCGTTCGCCTAGCGCCGGGAAGAAGTCGTGCCGTGCTGTCGCCCGAACAGGAAGGAGATGACGTCGCCGCCGGGAACAAAAGCGAGTAGTCGTGCCGCTGCCGACACTCCCCAAAAATGTGATTGCCGTCCTCACCCGAGCAGGCGAACTCACGGACAGCAGTGTTTCGGAGGCCTACTCTTCCGGTGCTCGTGCGCGCAAGAACCGGAATGGGGCAGCAGGAACGCAGCACAACGGTGAAGCTTTGTGTCGTGTATGTGTGGAAGACAGAGAAAGGATGCCTCTTTATAGGCCCCAGGCGTGACCTTTGGCTGCCCGAGTTAATGCCATCAAAAGGCACCATGAAAGGCCTTTGGCTGCCTAGCTTAATGCCATGAAAGGCACCGTGAAGGACCTTTAGCTGCCTAGCTTAATGCCATGAAAACTAGTAACTCCGTGCCATTGAAATGTCCGTTGCTAGTCACTAACCACGGGTCAGTTAATAGTCATCAAATGGTGATCTAAAATGACAACACCCTTCTCAACTTCCAATGCGGTGCCGTTACAATTGTAACTACCCCAAAATCATGTGCCTTGGGATTTATTGATCATTTTTAATAGGCTTTTGGCCCATTTATTGCTAACGATCCCCACCAAATTCCAAGGCACATGTTCAGTTTCATCGTTGTTTTGATATACCGGTGTTTCGATGGAGACCCAGCGGGGTTGAACATCCACCTAGAGCATAAGCTATACTTGATCACAACTGAACAATGGACTATTCCTTGAATTGACAGTTTTGTGCGAACAAGTTTCACTCGAGCCCTTAACCGATACTAGGCTCCAAACTACAAACTGCATCCCCTCTGTTTGGAGCATATAAGTCGTACTCCCGTGCCTTTCATGAGTCTCTAGAGATTACCTGATCTCATAGACTGTGACTAGCAGTCGAACTCATATAGGTGTGTTCCTTTTAGGATGTCCTGTAGGACAACATCCTTGCTTTACCAAGCCACTCGGATCACATTAAGAGTTTAATCAACCTCCCTAACAATATTGGAGAGACGGTGCATCTCAAATGAGCTAGACTTTATTCTAAGGAGTCTCTCCCTCAGCCATCCACTAGCTTGTTTCACCATCCTAATTCACGGGATCTCCGATCACAAAGGACAGGTTACCTCTATGAAATGACTTCAAGTGGGTCTCAAGCCCAACTCCCTCGATGCACCTTCTATCACATTGCGTGATAGACCCTTAGTAAACTGATCTGCCAGATTATTAGATGTATGGACATAGTCCAATGATATTACTCCGAAGTTTCTCAATTTTCTAACAGTCTTCACACGCCTTTTCACAGGCCTTGTAGATTTCATATTATTCTTAGAACTGTTCACCTTTGTTATCACAGTTTGGTTGTCATAGTTCATGGATATAGCCGGTATAGGTTTCTCAACAATCGGCAAATCCATAAGGAGCTCACGTAGCCACTCGGCTTCAGCGCCAGCAGTATCCAATGCTGTCAGTTCTGCTTCCATTGTAGACTTCGTTAAGATAGTCTGCTTGCAAGACTTCCAGGAAACAGTGCCACCTCCAAGCAGGAAACGCATATCCGCTTGTGGCATACAGCTCATCAGCATCAGAAATCCAATTAGCATCACAATAACATTCCAGTACCCTTGGATACCTGGTAAAGTGAATGACATAACTCATTGTGCCTTTTAGATAGCAGTAGTAATCTCTCAAGAGCACCCCAGTGAATATCTCCCGGATTTGACACAAACCGGCTTAGCTTGCTCACAGCAAACAAGATATCAGGCCTGGTCGCACTAGCCAAATACATGAGAGAACCAATTATCTGTGAATATCTCAATTGGTCTCTTGCAATTTTCTAATTTTTTCTCAAAATCACGCTTGGGTCATAAGGAGTTGGAGCTAGGTACACAGTCATCGTACCCAAAATGATTTAGTACCTTTTCCACATAGTGGGACTGCACAAGAGTAACCCCACCATTTCCTTCTTCTCTCAAAAGCTTAATGTTATGAATAATATCAGCCTCACCCAAGTCTTTCATCTCAAAATTGTTAGACAGAAAATTCTTCACTTCTTTGATCACTTCAACATTATTCCCGAATATTAAAATATCATCCATATATAAGCACAAAATGACACCATTGCCTCCACTGAACCGATAATATACACATTTATCAGCTTCATTCACCACAAAGCCGGCTGATGTTAAAGTTTTATCAAACTTCTCATGCCACTGCTTTGGTGCTTGCTTTAGGCCGTACAAGGATTTTAGCAGCTTACACACCTTACCCTACTTGACCTTTTGCCACAAATCCATCAGGCTGATCCATATAGATCTCTTCCTCAAGCTCTCCATTCAAGAAAGCTATCTTAACATCCATCTGATGAATGAGAAGACCGTGTGAGGCAGCCAAGGATATTAGCACACGTATGGTGGTCAGTCGAGCAACTGGTGAATAAGTGTCAAAATAGTCCTCTCCTTCCTTTTGTGCATAGCCTTTAGCAACTAGCCTTGCCTTGTACTTCTCAACAGTACCATCAGGCCTCATTTTCTTTTTGAACACCCATTTACACCCCACAGGTTTACATCCATAAGGACGATCAACCACTTCCCAAGTCCCATTAGACATAATAGAATCCATCTCACTTTGCACTGCTTTCTTCCATAAGTCAGCATCAATGGATGAATATGCCTCAGCAATTGTTGTGGGAGTGTCTTCCGTGAAGTATATAATAAAGTCCTCACCAAAGGATTTTGCAACCATTTGTCTCTTGCTCTTTTGAGTGACTGTATTATTATCCTCCTCAGGAGTTTCCACATGAGTTTCAAAAACATCATTATTTATCAGGTTCATGGACATCCTCAGAAGAAATAGAATCATGACTAGAAATGCTAGGTGTATTTTTCATGGGAAATTCATCTTCAAAAAATGTTGCGTCTCTCGATTCCATGATAGTACCCTCATACATATCCATTACTTTAGAATTTATTATCAAAAATCCATAACCCACGCTGTGTATAGCATAATCAAGAAAGACACAGTCAACGGTTTTGGGTCCAAGCTTTTGCTTCTTGTTAATTGGCACATGCACCTTTGCCAAACAACCCCATGTTCGCAGATAGGAGAGATTTAATCTCTTTTTTCTCCCATTCCTCGAATGGTGTAATTTCTTTGTTCTTTGTGGGCACCCTATTCAGGACATGACACGCTTGTCAAAATCGCCTCACCCCACCATACCTTAGGTAGTTCCGCAGTTTCTAACATGGCGTTAACCAAATCAGTTAGAGTACGGTTCTTCCTCTCAGCAATCCCATTGGATTGTGGTGAGTATGGCGGTGTCCTCTCATGAATAATTCCATGCTCTGCGCAAAACTCAGAAAACTCATTTGAGAAATATTCTCCACTGCGATCAGAACGCACCCGTTTAATTTTCTTTTCAAGTTGGTTTTCCACCTCAGCCTTATAGATTTTAAAATAATGCAACGCTTCATCCTTTGTTTTTAACAGATACACGTAGCAAAATCTAGTGCAATCATCTATAAGTGTCATGAAATATTTCTTGCCACCTTTGGTCAATATTCCATTCATCTCACAAATATCTGAATGAATTAATTCAAGTGGTGCAAACTCTCTCGTCGCAGTAGCCTTGTGAGGCTTGCGAGGTTGTTTTGCTTCAACACACACATGGCACTTTGAATTTTTGACCACATCAAATTTAGGAATTAAATTCAAACTAGCTAAGCGAGACAAGCAACCAACATTGACATGACATAATCTCGAATGCCAAATATTAGTCTCAACATTATTAACCACATTGTTCACAGATTTAAAGCAAGTATCAACCAAAGACAAGAGGAACAAGCCTCCGCTCTCATAGCCTTTTCCAACAAAAGTTCAATACTTAGAAACAACACATTCCTTTGATTCAAATACTAGCTTATAACCATCATGATAGAGTAAGGAGCCACTAATCAAGTTCTTCTTTATTGAGGGGACATGATGCACGTTATTGAGCTGTATAGTCTTTCCCGAAGTAAGCTTCAGATCGACCGTACCAACACCATGAACAGCTGCACGCGCTCCATTTCCCATCAGCAAGGAGGCAGCCCACCCGGCCTGGTAAAAAGAAAACAAGGAAAAATCAGCACACACATGAATATTTGCACCGGTATCAACCCACCAATCAGGTGAATAAAAAACTGAAAATGCAAAAGGTAAAAATTTACCATACCCAGAAGTTGCAGCTTCAGTCTCAATGGTGTTGACTGATTTCTGTGCAGGGGGCTTCCACTTAGCCTCAGGACACTCTCTCGCAAAGTACCCAGTCTTGCCACAGGTGAAACAATTCATCTTTTCCTTGGTCATCTTTTTTCCCTTCTTGAAAGAAGTGGAGGGCTTTTGCTTAAGCTCTTGCTGAAATTTCTTTTTATGTGGTTTGG
Organism: Panicum virgatum; assembly: GCF_016808335.1. NCBI lineage: Eukaryota > Viridiplantae > Streptophyta > Magnoliopsida > Poales > Poaceae > Panicum > Panicum virgatum. The sequence continues at coordinate 30,146,009 of NC_053137.1, forward strand.
GATGACTCTTTTGCACCACATGTGCGCTGGAAGTCCCCTCAATGACTTTCTTGCCTTTAACATCTTTTGCTCTAGCCTTGTCCTCAACATCAAGAGTTCCAACAAGCTCAGCAGTGCTAAACTCTTGCCTCTTATGTTTGAGTAAAGTTGCAAAGTCAGTCCAAGATTGTGGCAGCTTTGCAATCATGCAACCCGCCACAAACTTATCAGGAAGCACAGACCCAAACAGCTCATGTTCCTTCACCAGTGCATGTATCTCATGAGCCTGTTCGACCACCGAATGGTTCTCAACCATCTGATAGTCATGAAACTGCTCCATGACGTATAGCTTAGAACCGGCATCAGAAACACCATAACGGGCCTCAAGAGCATCCCAAATAGCCTTACCAGTTGGAAGCTGAATGTATACATCAATGAGAGAGTCTCCAATGATGCTCAGCAAGCCACCCCTACAATTGGTGTCATCATGATAGAACTGACGTTGCTCATCAACGGTTTGAACAGTGGCAGGCAACTCAGTCACCACATAAAAACAATGCATAGAGGTCAACCACAGAATAGTTTTCTGGCGCCATCTCTTGTAGTGAGTGCCCTCAAACGGCGGTGGTTTCAACATACTCGCAAAGCCAATAGATGAAAATTGTCCTACAATCATGTTTTTGGATTGTTAGAAATCTAGGCAATTTCATGTTTAATTTATTCCATAAATATGAAGCAAACAAGAAATGCATGATCATGATATCATATATGTGCTTAACAAAGGAATTCATCGTCAAAGTCATCATGAATATGAAACTAGTGCCAACCAGCAAAGCATGACATGTGAAAACTCTCAAATAAAGCATGTCGATCATAGTGTTTATGCTAATCACAAAGATTGCAACTTTGAGAATAAGATTAACATACCCAGCGGCAGAGCCGGAAGCACCCGAAAGCGACATAGTGCTTTGTTGTTGTAGTCATCCCGCTCGATGCAGTGCAGAGATGTTGCAGTGACGATCACGCTCGTTCGCCTAGCACCGGGAAGAAGTCGTGCCGCGCCGTCGCCCGAACAGGAAGGAGATGACGTCGCTGCCGGGAACAAAAGCGAGTAGTCATGCCACCGCCGACACTCCCCAAAAAACGTGATTGCCTGTCCTCAGCCGAGCAGGCTGAACTCACGGACAACAGCATTTCGGAGGCCTACTCTTCCGGTGCTCGTGCGCACAAGAACCGGAATGGGGCAGTAGGAACGCAGCACAATGGTGAAGCTTTGTGTCATGTATGTGTGTAAGACAGAGAAAGGATGCCTCTTTATAGGCCCCAGGCGTGACCTTTGGCTGCCCGAGTTAATGCCATCAAAAGGCACCATGAAAGGCCTTTGGCTGCCTAGCTTAATGCCATGAAAACTAGTAACTCCCTGCCATTGAAATGTCCGTTACTAGTCACTAACCACAGGTCAGTTAATAGTCATCAAATGGTGATCGAAAATGACAACACCCTTCTCAACTTCCAATGCGGTGCCGTTACAATTGTAACTACCCCAAAATCATGTGCCTTGGGATTTATTGATCATTTTTAATAGGCTTTTGGCCCATTTATTCTAACATTTATATCCTGGACTAACTTGCCTGACAAACAAAATCTAAACAAAAAAAATACTAAGATACATGGACTCTATCTTCCCTTTCTGTAGAATCCTTATCCATGAAGCTTCCTCTGTTCCTTTCGGAAAAGATCAATGATTTACCGGACTCCTTCCTCGTGATGTACTCGTGACACACATAAGGTAAGGCAAGCCAACGCTCACAACCTTGCCTTCCTTAATTTAATCATCTTGGCCTCCACGTGTGGTCTTCACCCTTAATGCCAATCTTGCCCCTTTTTTTATTTACTTCGGCCACCTACGTACGCATGCGCAGCTTCTTTATTCCACGAATCCATCAGTCTCCATACCTTCTATCAACAATTATAAAATAATCCGGCCACGATGCTAATCACATTGGATAAACGAGAGCTCCTCACGTGATGTGACCACATATGTGCATGCAACTCTTATTAACCTTCTACTCTTGCCTTCACGTATGAACTCTATATACTTGCATGCTCCTTGGCTCTGTCAGCAGCTGTCAATGCACATCGTCTTCCCCATTGACACTCTGTCCAAACACACCAATAGTCGATTGCTCCATGATTCAAATTACATCAGATTTACCAAAATTTGGTGTCAACACAAGCTCATCTCATCACACTCAATTTGGGAGCGTAGCGTATCTAGCAAACAATGCCTAATAGGTATTCAATCGCGAAAGGGTGTGAACTTGATAGGTCTTCGTATTCTTCCTGGTCCTCCAGGGGCTTCTGGTCTCCGGGTACATCCTTCTGGATCTTCTGGTCGTCCGGGACATCGATCAACTCCTCTTGTCAGGACCTAGTCGTAATTACATATAAATATAGGGGCCAAAGTGCAAGAATGCATAAAATGGCTCAAAAGAGATCCAACTCACAACAAATCCTATTCTAACACATAGATCATGATTTTAGAAGAATTATGAAACTGGTTTCATATTTTTCTGAGGTCCGGTTAATTTATTATGATTTTCCTAAGGTTAAAACATTTTCTGGAATTAATAAATGATTATCGAAAAAGGAAAAACAAGGTGGTGACACGTGGCAGCACCGGAGCGTGCATGTCAGCATGATGACGTCATCGGAGCCCACTGCTAACATCAGCATTGACCAAGTCAATGTTGACTGTTGACTAGTCAACCGGGTCATTAGAGTCCGCAAAGTCAGCGGGTCCCATCGGTCAGCCTCATACCAGAGACTTAAAGATGGGGCCCGCGGGTCGGCAGCGGCTCCGCCTGCTGACGCGCGGGGCCTAGGTGGCGGCAAATGTGGCGGAACCACCCAAAATAAATTGGATTAGTGCGCTAACCATCGTTGCAAAGGCAACTCTGATCCAACTTGCACGTACCTCGGCGGTTCCTCGAGTAAAATCTCGATTAAAGCCACGAAAACCGGGATCGAATAAGCAAATCTTACATGAAGGCGAGTCCAGAGAGTACAACCACACGCATTTCATACATCACAGAGTCTTGTAGTGGAATTTAAAATTATTACAGACCCGTTCTGAAAGTAAAGACAGTAGTACTACAGAAGTCTTATCTACAACAGTCCATCAGAGTTCATTTATTCAGCGGAAGGTAAAAGCGCGGTAGCTAATGATAACATGACATCTCGATAAAGCCCATACGAGACATCACTCGGAAGGAGAAGCGTCAGCACTAGCTGAGGATCCCTCCCACTCCACAGACCAACCCGGAGGTAGAGTATAAGGGTAAGTCAAACTAGCAATCATATCCTCAAAGTTCTCACCTGAAAACATAGCCACAAGCAAAGGCTGAGTATACTAATACTCAGCAAGACTTACCCGTCAACGGATATAACTTAGTCCACTTAACTAGACATGCATGGCTTTTTGGCTGGAGGGGTTTGTTTTGCCCAAAAAGCGACTAAGAGTAGGTCCTTAATTTCAGATTTTAACTTTTCCATATTCTAGGTCAATTAACCATTCTAGATAAGCATATATTTCTAAACAAGCATGGTAGTGAAAAACATTAATCATACAACAGTATTATCATCATCAACATATTCCACTTGTTACTCTATGTGGCAAAAGTGTTAAGCAATCTCATTATTCGTGAGCGGCGGAACAATTTGAATCGAGTTTAATAACCTTGCAAGGCAAACCTAACACACAGGAAGTCTTGCGGTGGAAATTGTTTCCTTTCTCTCTCATTAGGAGGGCAGAACAATGGTACACCCTCACGATATGAAGTATGAACGGTGATTGGGAAGAGCTTCGAGCTGACTTTTGTCACTCGTTCTCTCTCATTAAACACATAAACTCCCTACCGATTGACATCCTCGACTTCGAGCAATTAAAGAAGGAGTCTATAGGTGCAGCTTGGGCCAGATTTTTAAGCCTTTTGGCATCTAGCCCAGACTTATCTATACCTGATGATGTATCATTGAACATCTTTTGCTCGGGTTTAGACATGGAGTCTGCTCTAAAACTCAACTTCACCGCCGGAGGTTCGTTTGCACAAACAACTCCTACGGAAGGAAGAGGAAGAGGAATCTTGGATAGTTTCTTAGAAAACTCTTCCTTTCCCACCAACCAAGGAGAACCCCGCCAGAAGGAATCCGCGTCGAGCCATGAAAGTCTCTCAACAATCGAATCTGAGCTTTCATCTTTCACATCCCAATATTCGTCTGTTGAGCCCTCTCCCGAACCACGAACACTGAAGGAAGAAGAAATTCAACCTTCGGAGTTCTCTTTCCGATTCGAGGATGATCCTTTAGGAAACATCCAGAACACCTCGAATCTCCATGACGCCCAATTAAGGGAGGAACTTTCTTCTATCAGTATCGATCCATTACACAATCTCCTGACAGAACCTTCCCTTAGTCCTATGGTCCCTCCTTCTTCTCCCGATCCTCTTCATGAACAATTTTTCGAGGAGGTCATAGAGGTGGAACAGTCAGATGGAGCGAGATGCTTTTCCGAAGACGTTTGGACGAGTATATCCTCTACGATCCTTCCATGCTCTATAGGAGGAATTACCATAGAAGCCCATGTTAACCCCATTATGGAGGTTAACATCATGCCATGGCACTTAGCGTATACTTTGTTGGGCGATGTTACGCTAAGACCATCCGACAAGCTACTCAAATGTTGTCCCTTTAGACACATTATTGAATGTCGGGGGGTCGCAAGTGTTGTGCTGCTAACCTTAGACAAAATCGAGGTGCACTTAGACTTTCATATCTTCGATGTCCTCGATTTTGATCTTCTCATTGGCTACCCTCTTGAAATTTCACTCACATCTCATCAAGGGAGCCTAACTAGACTGCTTAGGGAAACTGCTTTTGCCACTGCTACTCCTTGTTTAGAAAATTCTTTGGCAAAGCCTTTTCCCGTGCAAAACCCGCTCAAGGAGATGATGCATACATCTCCATTCATATCATCTGAGCCTGTTCTCTTGGGAGTTCTAGAATCCTCTGAAAAATACAACTCGGAAGATAGCCTTCACTTTTGTGAAGAAGAACGTCCATCATCACCCTTGATCGAGTTTGAGCCTCTTCCCGATGGCCTAGAATCTGTTGTTCTCGACCTTGATCGGGGTACAATTATGATCTTTCACGATGAATCTCTTGAGATGGAGAAATCATGGGCCAAGAAATTTTGTGAGGCACCGACTCTGGAGTCCAATGAAAAGGATTCCTCAAATGAGTATGAGAATTTCACTTTTGACATACCATGTAGACCATGCTCATTCAATGCAACTCCAGAGCCAGGCATGCTTAGTGCACTGTGCACACACGAGAACTACAACCAACTCAAGGTCCTCCTCTACAAAATCTTCAGAAGGTTAGTTGTAGATGTATATGTTTATCGTAAACATTGCAGATTTCGTGGGTGCACCGTGGCACTAACCTTGTAGCTAGTTTCAACAATTGGTGGTGAAACAATGACCCATCACCAATGATGGCTACAAGAGTTATCATGGTCGAGCTTATGACCAGAAACGAAGCACTGCCGGGAGATAGCCCGGACTACTATCTTTTATTTACTTCTGTATTTCCCTTTCAATAAAAAGCAAGAGCATGTTCTAGGATATAGTTTTCCTTCGGGTATTTTTGGTCACTAACCATTCCAGGGGAAGATCAAAGAGAACGATGGATAGACAATGCCTATAAACATGTGAGCTACACCGACTACAACACCTCGATATGCCTTAATGAAGGAACAACTACAGAAGGAGACTTGAACTCCATACACTTGAAGTTTTGCAAACTCCAAGTGTGGGGGAGGTATGTGAGTACCCCAAAGTAAGCTCTTTTCTCAATTCATATCTTGTTTTGGAATTGGTGTACGTCGTCGCTCCTTGCTCCATAAAAGAAAAAAAATGAAAAAACAAAAGAGAGGAGTTGCCATAGTGACAATATTATCTCCATCAACAAGATGTCATGGTAAGTACTCTCAATGTCCTGCTTTTGACATTAAACAAAGCCCTACTGGGAGGTCGCCCGAGGATCACCAGGTACAAACTCATGCCTATCTCTCTTCGAATAATGCTCTTTATCTGTTCTCGTATGCTCTAGTTTGAATGTATGATTGCAACATACATTCATAGGCTTTTTAAATCAAGCATGGTGTTTGGGTTAAAATGTCCTCTTCAGTCAACTAGACCTCGTGTCTAGATTGATTGACATTCTTGGAGTTAATACTTGTATAGATGTTGGTTGCATATATGGACTAACCCCCGCAGAAAAATCAAATCCAATTGGGTGAGTCAGCGAGCTGAATTCAAATGGAAAGGTAAGCCAAGGTTTTGGATTAATGTTGCACAACATACTCATGCTGATGCAACCTTGATCCAGCCTTGCTTGAGTAAGTATCTTGGTGAGATTAAAATTTAGTTTCAAATAAATTTTAGGAGCTCCCTGGTTCTTAAAACCGGTAGAGCTATTAGTTTGTTTCCACATTTTTGTTTTTGAATAAGCACCAGGTACAAGGACAAGTGTGGGGGAGATCTCTCGGAACTTTCATGCATATACACTCGAGATCTCACACAACACGTGCACAACACCGAATGAACCAGCATGCTAAAGGCCAAGATGAATCGGTGCTAGCAAGGTTTGGCCAACCAGAACTACCACCATCCGTTCTTCATCGCGATGGTTTGCGCACTCTAACCCTCGCTCTCCTCAACCTATGAGTTTAAATGGAAGTCATTGCTTAATCATTAAAATTAAACTCAAAAGGTATCCGCTGGTTCTGTGCTTCTCTATGATTTGCTTGCATACTTTTTATTATTTGCTAAACCTGAGCTTGTGAGTCATATTATTAGGGAACCCATAATTGTTAAGTTATTGACTAGTGAGATATGGTTTGATGGAAGGATATTTGCTTCCTCTGCTTATGTGTCTGGGAAATTTTTATTAAAAAAAACCTCCATAGCTTTAAAACTCCATGTGTTCGTCCTACCAAAGCCATATGTTGACCTTCATGAAACAAACCTTACACATATGTGCCTTGTTGTTGCTTTGAGCTTCTTCAAACTTTGTGACCCTAGTGAGATGTCTTTCATACTTGTTTGATCAAGATCATGTGCACTCCACTAGCTGAACTTCTACACTGGAAGTCAGCTATGCCATTCCATCCATCCACAAAATAAAACTCCATGTTTAATGATCTCTCTCTCTAGTATCTTTCAAATGAGGCATGAGCTATCAAAAAAAAGAGAGAAAGAGAGAAAAGATGGCATGCCCAAGAAGCATGACCCCAAAAAAAAAGGAAAAAATGGATACATCAATGTCCATGAAGAAAGAAAGAGAAGAAAAAAAAGATATATATATATAGCCATGTCCTCATGTTATCCAAATAAAGGAGAGAGAAATTCAAAAAATGAGTATTTCATTTCATCATCCACCTTCCACATATGTGCACGATCTTGATCAGCTTGTGTGATTTGTCATCTTCAAGGATCCGTTGTTTGATTTTGCAATAAATGTGACACAAGTGCATGCTTCCATTTCCCTACCTTGAGCTCCACATAATCTATCTTTAGAAGTAGGGTGAAAAGAGGCAATGCCTTGGTGAGGATATATACACAATGAGCGACATGAGAGATCCTATGGAGAAATAAAGCTACGGTTGGTCTTTGCAAAAATATTTCCAAAACCCCAGTCGTATAGCAGGGAAGTGGAGGAGACTGAAGTCAATACCGTTCCACTCTTCAACTTCCCAAGCAATTCATGGTAGACACATCAAAATTCACAGGCAAAGGTAAGGCCTAGAATAATTTGCATGCAGATGTCATATCTTATGAAGTCGGGTCCGCCTTAGTTCTAGCCTTTACTCAAGGATGAGCAAAGAACTAAGTGTGGGGGATCTTGTTGATGGTCACTAACGACCTATTTTGACCGTCAACTATCATGCAAATGTCGAGCAGTAGAAGGAATAAATGTTAGCATAGGATGATTATATGACGAATTCCACAGATGCTGGTCTGAGAATGTGTGCAGGTGAATTTGGGCCAAAACTGTGTAACAAGCATATTATCCAAGGCATAAAATTCTGGGCCAAGCACAAGCAAGCCCAAAGGCCAAAAGGGGCCAACTTGGTAGCTGCACATGAGAGAGAGACGCAGCCCTTAAGCAAGGCGACACGTCATCAATCCGAGGCAACAGCTTCTCGATGAATCAGATGCGTTCACGAGGATCCACGGGCCCACCAGAGCTACCAAACCGACTCAAGACAGGCCCTTACCCATATAAATGATATGGGGGCCCACCTAATAGTCTTCTGACCAAAGACCGGGGCGAACAGAGCCAGCCCACGGTCGGCCAACCAACCAAGTCGGCCGGCCCAGTGGCGACGGTCCACGGGCCCCACCGCCTCTCAGATGACACGTGGCGAGGTGTGGTTGATCCCCAATGGCGGTTTGGCTCATTTCTCGGGTGAATGGCTGGTGGTTCCCTCCTATAAATACAAGGGGAGGGGGTCCAAATGAGGACACTCACACACACAACACCACACACCACACCATCTCTTCTCTTGAGTTCTCACTTGAGTAAGAGTTGTCTTAAGGAGTTTCGGAGTAGAGGTACTCAGGAGGGGCACCGGCAATGGCGCTCTTCTACAAATTGTACCTCTACGAGAGTGAGGGAGATAGTCGGGGGATGTGCCGGGTTTGTCGGCGCTCTTCTCCGCTTGTACCTCGACGGATGCTTATTCGGTTGTAAGTGTTCGAGACTTTCTTTGCTTATTTAGAACTAGAGTTTAGATCGCAAGTTATTATCTCTGCCTTATATTAGTTGATGTGTATGCCAGCGAGTAATATTTGACTCTAGAGTTGGGTTCCGAATAGAAAAGGATAACCCTGTACGCCTCTAGAGTTAGTAGGGAAAGGCGTAGACATGGTGTCTAGGCTGGACTATACCACTCAGTTGTTTGATAGTCTCATGGTTTGTAGAGGTAGCCGGCAGGTGGTGACAGCCCTGTTCGAGCCTTTTAGTAATCCTCCACGTTCGGATATTGGATAGAGCACATATTGGAACTATCGGCTTGTATAAGCCGATCGATACCTTTAGCTCGAAGTATAACGGCGACGTGATCTCTTCTTCTAAACATAGATTCTAGATCTTAGAAAGTCCTCTCTTTCCTATCCTCCTACACCAGTGTGTGTCCTTGGACAGTCTGAACCCGTAGGTAGTGTACTCACGTTCCCTAGTGGATACGATACCCTGGAATCCTCTTGGGTGAAAGCTACAGCGGTATCCGTGCGCTAGCGGATTTTATTCGTGATGTTACAAAATACCAACAGCGCAGAAGGCGAGGCAGGTCGAGGTCCGGCAGTGGCGGGGCACGCACCAAGGCCAAAGGCTTGGCCTTTGGCCCGGCGACGTGGTCCAGCACGCGCCTGGCATGGCCACGGCATGGTCACAATGGCAACTCGGCCGGCGGCGACGGGTTTCACGGCAAGAACACGTGGCGGCGATGCCGCAGCAGAATGCGAGAGGGTGTACCAGGTATTGTGAGGCCCAAAGGCACGACCTTTCGGCTGGTGCTCATGTGTGCACGGTCGTGTGTGCGCTAGGGTAGGGGCACGGGTGCGCGCGCGTGCGAGCTCTCGGTTCACCGAGTTTGCGACGCGGTCGTGGCATTCGCGGGGCTCCGGCGTGGCCGTTCCGCGGCGGTGCCAGACTGCAAGGGCAGCATGAGGGCGATGGCGAGGTCCCTGCAGAAGAATGGGTATAGGTTCCCTAGAGGTAGCTACGGGCCGGCTTCATCGGTGATGGCGTCGTTCACGTCGGCAGCACAAAGCTGGGTGCAGGGCGACGGGACGGAGGCCTACTGGCTCAGGTTGGGGGCGACAGGGGAGACGCAGTTGTTGACGCTCGCTAACGACTCATTTCAAGTGTCATCTTGAGCCTAAAATCACGAGAATAAAGTTTCATACCTGCTGATGTTATCCAGAAAGAGCCAATTCCACGTTTCCTCTTAGAAATATTACTATATTGGAATTCGGGCAGAAATGCAGGTAAAACAGGCTTCAAGCGTCAAGATACAAACCCGACCAGCAGAGCAAGCTATCAGCTCCTGCATGACCATATGAAAGACGAGCGTCAACACTAGTGGTAGGAGTTATTACTAACGAGTTTCACAAAGTGTTGGTGTACATTTATGTGCAAGTTGCTTATGCTTGGAAATGAGAGGAGAATGCACCCCAAAAGCAAGGTGACACGTCGTTGATCCGAGGCAACAACTTCTCGACGAATGAGATGGGTTCACGAGGATCTACGAGCCCACCAGAGCACCAAAACTGACTTAAGGCAAGCCCATACCCATATATATGACATGGGGGCCCACCAAGCAGACTTCTGACCAAAAACCGGGGCAAACAGGGCCAGCGGCCGACCACCATGGTCGGCCGACCACGTGGCGGCGGCCCATGGGCACCACCAACATACAGATGACACGTGGCGAGATATGGTTGGTGCTCCATGGCCGTTTGGGTCGATTCTCGGGCAAATGGCTGGTGGCTCCCTCCTATAAATATAAGGGGAGGGGCTCCAAATGAAGACACTCACTCACCACCAAGTGAAGAGCCTCTTAGCTTGTGTTTAGTGTAGGAAGAGAGGGTAGAGGTACTCAGGAGGGGCGCTGGTAACGGAACTCTTCTCTAATTTGTACCTCTAAAAGAGAGTGAGGAGTCGGGGGAAGTGCCGGGCTTGTCGGCGCTTTTCTCCGCTTGTACCTTGATGGATGCTTATTCGGTTGTAAGTGTTCGAGACTTTCTTATTTAGAATTAGAGTTTCAATTGCAAGTTATCATATCTGCCTTATATTACATTAGTGTATGCTTAGAGAGTAGCATTTGACTCTAGAGTTGGGCTCCGAATAGAAAAGGATAATCCTGTACACCTCTAGAGTTAATAGGGAAAAGTGTAGACGTGGTGTCCAGGCTGGATTATACCACTCTGTTGTCTGATAGTCCCATGATTTGTAGAGGTAGACGGCAGGTGGTGACAGCCCTATTTGAGCCCTAGTAACCCTCCATGTCTGGATATTGGATAGAGCACATATTACTGGAGCTATCGGCTTGTATAACCGGTTGAAACCAGTAGCTCGAAGTATAATGGCGACGTGATCTCTTCTTCGAAATATAGATTCTAGATCTTAGAAAGTCCTCTCTGTCCTATCCTCCTACACCAGTATGTGTGTGTCCTTGGACAGTCCGAACCCATAGATAGTGCACTCACATTCCCAGTGGATACGATACCCTGGAATACTCTTGGGTGAAAGCTACAACGGTATCCGTGCGCTTGCGGATTTTATTCGTGACATTACAAAGTACCAACAGCAGTGACGAGGCATAGCCGTGACGAGTCGAAGCCGTGCAGGTAGCGCTAGAACATCGACGTCAATGGACCTCCTCCTGGGCCTTCTTCATCTTCTTTTCCTTCCCCTAATGCTCGGCTCCTTCTCCTCCCTCCTTCTTCTTCTCCTCTCCCTCTCCTCTTCTTTCTCTGTTCTGGTGGCTTGCGGCGGATGAGGAAAAGAAGGGCTAGGGTTCCAAGGGTGGAGGTCGTGGGTTTTATAGGCGCCCACTAGGGTTTAGGGCTAGGCGCGGGGCACTCCAAGGCACGGACACCGAGGATTGCCGGCGGCAGGTTGGGACGCTCGTAGGGGCAAGTGGGGCTCATCGCGCGGTTTTCGACTTTTTGACTTTTAACATTCCGGGAAAAATCCGGGATGTTACAAAAGACATTGTAGTCATTAGTTGCATGAGAAAAAGAATTATTTCACTTGCAATATGCACACCGTTTCAACTCCTCAAGCGGCGGTATGGCATGAGAACACTTGATGTTTCCGCTTTTAAGTAATTCATCAAATATGTGATCACACTTAGAAATATCAAATGTAAAATGAACTTGTTCTTGCCGATTCCTTGGAATCGGCTTAAGTGATGAACAAGAGTATGGCTTAGCTCCTGATTGCCATATGAACTTAGCAACTTCCTTTTTCTCATCGTCCAAATCAGATTTACATTCAACATGTATGGACTGATGAGTCTCGAAAGTATCTTTCGCATTCTTAAATTTAAATTCTAAACCAATGGCTCTCATTTGTAAATGATTAACAGTAATAAAATCAAAGTCATCAAGTTTTTCTTTCAAGTAAGAACGCAAACCATTGTAAGCCAAGTTTGCTAAATCTTTCTCAAAAATTGTCAAATTAAAGCATCGGTTTTTTATAGCTTTGAATCTTTGGAAAAAATCCAAGACTGACTCATTTTGGCCTTGTCTAACCGATGAAAAATCTGACAATTTATCTTCATTATGCCCAGCCAGATCATCTTTTAACTTAGCAAGATCGGCTTCGCATCTACCACTCGTGGATGCTTGTGATGCGGAATTAGGACGATGTGCTATGGGATCATCTCGTTCCATCGTCTAAACCGAAATCACCGGTGCACGCCCCAAAGAATTTTCATATACATTATCAAAAATCGGTTCATATGGAGAACCAGACTCCTGTGAAAGCAAAGGCGGCACATTGTCAACTCATTTATTCGGCTAGGAGCTGCCGAATAAGGAGTTGATGCAATCGGCAGGCTAACCACCAAAGCATCGGTTGGATCGGTCAGCTGACCCATCTGACCGGTCTAACCGATCACATGGACTAGTTTGACCGGTCCTGCATGGACCGATGGAGGAGGTGGCGTTTGCCCTGCAAAATAGTCTATCGGCATGCCATATTGTGGTTGATGAGAATATGATGGCGTAGCCGATAAGCTAGGATTTTGGAAAGCATAATTATCATCTACAGATTTGCCTTTTTCATAATATCTACTTGACCCTTTAAATTACCAAGCAAATCATTTGTGGATTTATACATATCAGCAATTTTTTGATTCATAATATATGATAATTGGCTAAACAAGTCGGAAGATGAAATGCTTACATCGCTTATTCCCTTGACTTGCTTATTCTTAAGCGTGAAGGAGGGTATCATGAAGTCTTGAACCTTCGTGACTTGACCTTTTTCATCTTTCTTGAATCCCTTCAAGAATTGTGCCATGAGGTGCTCCCTGGCCACCAAGTAATCTTGACACTCCTCTTCGCTGAGTTCCTCGATAGATGCGGAGATGTTGCTTTCATCGAGGTCGGTGATGATGCCCATCTTTTTCTAGGGAGTAGATTAGATCGGTTTTGAATAACCAGATTAATTGTTCCCCAGCGGAGTCGCCAAAATGTGTGTTGATGCAAAATCTGGTCACACACTCGAACGCACTAGAAGGCGTAACAAGATTGTCAAAACGATAAACACCAGCAGCCTCTCTACGCAGACCGGTCAGACCGGTTATGCGGACCGGTCAGATCGATGCTCCAGGGAGACGGTGAAGACCTAGAACCAAGAGCTTAGGAGGGACCCTATCGGAGCTAATGGAGCTAGGGTTGCTCTGTGGTCGGCAGGCCACTCAGAACATCATCGAACACCGTAGAGACGAATGAAGAACAGAAGATGGGGTTGGAAAAGCTAGGGTTTGAAGGATAAAATTAAGGTATGATTTGTTGAATCGATTAGGATTACCCTCAATCGGCCGTGGCCCTTCATATATATAGGGTGGGTAGGTCTGTACCCATTAGGACTCGAAACCCTAACGAATCCCGTGTCAAAATATAACTCCTAACTCGGATTGTGTGTTTCGGACCGGTCTGACCGCCCCTAGACCGGTCTGGGGTGCATGTCTTCCAGGAGGCATAACTTCCTCATCCGGACTCCAAATTGGACATTCCATATATGCATTTCAATCACCTCGACGAGATTATGCAATGGTGAAGTCCAATTGACAATTTGAAAAACTTTTCCTGACAGGTCTAACCGGTTTATAAGAGAGGTCTGACCGGTCTACCCAGATTGTCCAGAAAACCTGAATCGTGCCAATTTTGGGTGTCAACAGTACACTCGTGTTCTTGGACTAGAAGGTCTCTTGTCGAGCACAAGGTTCAGTCGATCGCCGTCGGCCGACTGTAATCCACAATCTTGTCGTGGCCCTAGCCTAGGTCATCTCGATGCCATGTTAATGCAGGGCCTACGCGACAGCCGCCAGGCAAGCCATCACTGCAATTGGCAGCATAAACGGGCTTGTCTTCTCAGCTAATTCTGCTCATTTCCGGCTCTAGCAAGTGAGATTGTCCAGCATGGAGTTCGCTAAAAGATTGTCCAGCCTGGAGGAATGAGAAAATCTAGTATCCACATCATAGCTAGAATTAAAGGAATCAATGAGCATACAATATCTTCCCCCGCATCGCCCCCGCGTAGGGCGACTCGGGCGGACACACCGCCCCCTACCGTCACCGCCCCTTCACCTGGCGGGCGCGGCCGCTGCAGGTGCCGAGTGGGCTGCCGCCGGGCGGATGGTGTTGGCACTGGTGGCTCCGGTGAGGCCAGATCTAGGGCCTTCGTGGCCGGATCCGGTGCCAGCCGTGCTAGATTCGACTTGTGGGAGGCCGCCGGCGGAGGTGGCGCGGCGGAGCTGCAGGTACGGATGTGGAGCGGTCACGGGTCAGTGGAGCTGCAGTGGCGGCCGCGTGGAGGGCGTGGGTAGGTCGTGCGACGGTCTTGCATTGGCCACGCTGGTGCTGGCACGGGACGGTCGTGGGTCGGCCATCGGCGGCCGCATGCGAGCGCGGTGCTGGCCGGCAGGGGCCCTGCGCGGGAGCCGGGGCATGGAGGAGATTGTGAGGCGGCCGCGTGTAGGCGGAGTGTTGACGGTCACTAATGACCTATTTTGACCATCAACTTCTGCACAAAATTGAACCATAATGTGGGATAAATGCTAGGAAAGACTTATTTACTAACGAATTCCACAGATAATGTTCTAAAATGTGTGCAGGTGATTTTTAGATAATTTTGCAGCATAATGTTGTGGCATGATCCAAGACACGATGTTCCAGCGAATCAGAATGTGACACATGTCAAAACATGGATTAGAGAGCCCACCAAAGCAAGAAACTGACATACCAGGAGCCAAGACCAGTGCCAATGACAAGTGGTACCAAAGAGCAACCCACAGACCCAAAGAGAAGGTCGGTGGGCCCACCAGGTGGCCAGCCGACCACCCTGGTCGGCCGATGGCCCAGTGGGCCCCACCGACTCAAACCTTTGATGTGGCAGCTCCTGATTGGATGTATAGGTCGGTTTTGATAGGATCAGCTGTAGATGGAGCTTCCCTTGGTCGTGGATCCCTCCTATAAATACATGGGGGGTGAAGTAATGAGACATGCACAACACTAACACAACTCACCTCTCTTCTCTTTGGAGCTTGGAGGCCTTCATCCTAGAAGCTTTAGGCAGCCTAGGAGGTGTAGAAAGGTTAGAAGGAGAGTGAGGAGGAGTTGGGGGAAGTGCCGAGCTTGTCGGCACTCTTCTCCGCCTATACCTCGACAGATGCTTATTCGGTTGTAAGTGTTCGAGCCTTTCTTATTTAGAATTAGAGTTTCATTACAAGTTATTATTTCTTCCTTATATAAGTTGAGTGTATGCTTAAAGAGTAGCATTTGATCCTAGCTTAAGATCCTGGATAGAGAAGGGTTGTCTTGGCTAGGGCTAGGATTAGTAGGGAATAGTGTAGACATGGTGTCTAGGCTAGACTATACCACTCAGTTGTCTGATAGTCCCACGGTTTGTAGAGGTAGCCGGCAGGTGGTGACTGTTGGAAATATGGCCTAGAGGCAATCATATTCCCTTGTATTCATGGTTAATAAAGTGTACCTTGAACATTCGTGGATGACAACTTGTATTGATTAATGCTTATGTGAAGTATTTGTGAAACTCTATACTTGTATAAATATTTTAAAATGTTCCTAGTTGGAGTTCATGTGAGGACACACATGAATATTAGACTAGCACATGTATTAGTTGATTGACTACGTTTCACAAGTCATGGACATGGGGATGTCAAACTAATAATGTGGGCTCATGTGAGACATGAGACTGAACTGACCCAATACGAGATGATGACTTCTCATTACACAATATGTACTCTGTGTCCTAAGACCTGAGATCGTCATATGTACTCAAGATGTGAACCGACTTACTTAGGAGCCATCAAACGCTGCACTGTAACAGGGTAGTCATAAAGGTGGCTTTCGGGTCTGTCAAGAAGCATGCTATGAGACATAGTCGGTCAAGATGGGATTTGCCCCTCTCTACAAGAGAGAGATATCTCTGGGCCCCTCGAGTGATTCGGATCAGGAAATGCATGGCCATGCTAGGGTTAAGAGTTAACCAAGTATTCCGAATCATAGGATCGAGAAAGAGTGGTCGGCTTTAAACTAGACCAAATATCGTGAGGCAAAGGGAACAGCATGTATATGAAATTGTGGCGGCTCGTCTGATATGATCTTTGTGTGTGTATAGTAGTTGACATATCTTGCTAGAGGCCACTGTCTATTATTGGGCCGAGTAAGAGTACTCGGGCCATGTCTATTCGCATGTGAGCTCATAGGATCACACACTTAAGGGAAAGAAGCCTGATAAGGATGAGATCTGAATTAGACTGGGCTTAGGTGCACTAATGGGCCATTTAGGCCCAAAAGGTGGTACCCAAGGTGGGGCCCAAGACAGCCCACCTAAGGGGCTATATAAACTGAGGAGGGGGCGCCTAAAAACCCTAACCCTGGCTACTATTCACGCAGATGAACAGTACCATGAACCGTCTCAGGGCGTAAGGATTTGTATTGGAGCTTAGTAATTGTTATTTTGTTCCTAGTTTGAGTCGAAACATTCTGTCTCCTTCATGTTTGATGAAGGATGGTTATTCTTTTGCGAGTGAAAACAATGGTTCACGCAACTGCACTGCCGACTACCAAGACGCCATTCACAGTACCATGAACAGTAACGGTGCGCTACAGTAGCCCCCCTGTTCCTCTTCCTCGTGCATCTAGCCCTAGTTCATTCTCGTGGATCTAGCAATCCGGAGTGCGATGCTTCTTCCCGTACTTGTGGACTTCGTGGAGGTGCTGCACTTGTTGCACAAGGACGAGCCATTCGTGAGGTGGTTCACGCAACTGCACTGCCGGTTACCATCTGCACTACACCGACACACTATAGAAGTTCTGCAACCGTGCGTCTAGTGGTAATCCCGTGATCTATAACTGCAGTAATCCTGGTTTATGCGGTAGAAAATTTTTGTTTTTGCTACCGCATATTCCTACAGTGACAGCCCTGTTCGAGCCCTAGTAATCCTCCACATTCGGATATTGGATAGAGCATTATTATTGGAGCTATCGACTTGTTTAAGCCGGTCGATACTAATAGCTCAAAGTACAACGGCGAAGTATCTCTTTCTCTGAACATAGATTCTAAATCTTAGGAAGTCCTCTCTGTTCTACCCCTTGTGCACCAGTGTTTGTGCCCTTGGATGAGTCTGAACCCGTTGACGGAGGTACATCCGGGTACCTCCCAGCCGAGTAGTTATCTCCCGACTGGGTACCTACTCGGCCAGGACCACTCTGCACAACTACCCGACGGACAGGCACTCAGCTGGACGTCAGAAGGTTCCTCCGAGGATCATGATCAAGGCACGGATATGGATTCCGGATATCTAGGGATCTCAACCGACCTGATTCCATATAACAACCCGAGAAGATATCCTCCATTACTTGTAACCCATAGCACCTGGCCTATAAAGGCGCCGTGAGAAGACCCATAGAAAACATCATCTGATCATTCATCGTCGTCAAGCTCATACAATACACAAAACACAGGACGTAGGGTATTACGCTCCCGAGTGGCCCAAACATGTCTAAACCCTAGCTTCATCTCGCAACCATCTAGCTCTTGGCTCCGGAATCCCCCCTTCACCTATAAATCTACCGCCGAGTATACCCCTGGTGGACTTGCCGGATAAGCAATTCGACACCCACAGATAGTGTACTCACGATCCTCAGCGGATACAATACCCTGGAATACTCTTGGGTGAAAGCTACAGCAGTATCCGTGCGCTTACGGATTTTATTCGTGACGTTACAAAGTACCGACAAGCTCTCTGGCGCCGTTGCCGGGGAACGGAAGCAACATTATCTTCGGACTCAGTCATCCTCGTATCATTTTTTTCTTTGATTCTACCTCAACCCCCGTTATCCATGGAGCAGCTATCACTTCAACAGCTCTCTTCACCCAAGAGCGAGTTCTATGAGCCATCGTCTTCCACTGACCCAATTCTTTCCACCAGTTATGAACTCAGCTCAGGCTTTATAGCTTTAGTTCAGAAAAAATCCTTTTTAGGAAGGGATTGTGAAAATCCCTACCATCATCTGCGCGAATTTGAGCAAGTGTCTTCGTGCTTGGAAATTTCAGGAAAGATGCACGAAACTCTTAAATGGAAGTGGTTTCCTTTCTCCCTTTCGGAGGAGGCAAAGCAATGGTACATTCGTGTCGTAGGCTATGTGAACAGAAGTTGGATTGAACGGCCTCCACGCAACTCAACTTGGATCGTTAGTAACTAAAGAAAAGACTCCGTTTGGGAGAAAGACACAGTTAAACCAAAACGGATAAGTGTAATCAAGGAAAAGTTCCGATAAGACTGAGAAAGCAATTCTCCTTTATTGTGGTTATCGTGGTTTACATCAGAGGTCGGGATTACGAGGCCGGACCTCTACCGCTCTGGACCACTTGCTGGCGTTGCCTGTTTGTGTGATGAAGCCAGAGATCAGGTTTACAAGGACGGACCTTTACCATTCCAGACCACATGTAGGCGCCATGTTATTACAAGGATGTACTCTCTTAGTCTTATCTAGGGGTAACCTACGGCCGTTTTTCTGTAAGGCCTGCACATTCCTGGGCGGAGTGGAACTGCCACCTTTGAGCTCTCCACAGTCGTCAGAGGCGAAGGCATCCTGGACATGCCTGAACTGCATCATCCAGCATCACCTCGGGAGCTCGGGGGGGGGGGGCCTTCCCTGCCTAAGAACTGTCATATGCCTAGGTAGCATGGAGACGAATTCTTTGGCTTTGAATGGGAGTGGCACAGTCGCCGCCGTCTGCCGTCGGAAGCCAACCTGATGATCGCTCATCATGAGCTAGGTGCTCATTTGGATGAGCACGGAGCATGGAGAAGGGCGGTCGTTCGCCGGCACGACCTTGGTGCTGGCATTAGGCCCCCGCGTCTGGTGGCGGGATCCTGTCTGCAGCAGCACCGAGAGAGACTCGGTTCCGGCAAGGGAGGAGACGACGGTAGACTTCCCCCGGGCCACAGCGGTCGGCTCCAGGCTTCACATAGAGAGAAAGCCTCGAGCCGACACCATGCCGTCGCAGGGGAGTCCTGGTGGTTGCTTGAGAGAAAACCTTGAGCCAACGCAGAGGTGTTGTAGGGTGACGCACAGTAGGTGTCTCCGCTGCGCGCCACCGCGCCGGCTCTGAGGTGTCGCAGTGGCGACGCATAGCAGGCGCCGCTGCCGTGCGCCGCCACATCGAGGGCATCGTCATCTCAGCGCCGTGGCATGCGGCGTTGGTGACGCCATGCCCCTCTTCATCTTCTCGTCGAATATGTTGCAGAGGATGAGCTCAGCCTCAAAAGCCTGGAGATCTAGCCAACGCCTGCACAATCCCCACGGACGGCGCCAAATGTCGTGGTGTGGAAAACCACAGTCGGGTGGCGGAATGCACCCGCCTAAGCCCAGAGGGTGAGTACTCGGGGGTTAGATAGCGACTAGTTCGATCTCGCTCAAGAACACGATGAACACAGCAAGTTTAGAGTGGTTCGGGCTGCCGAAGCGTAATACCCTACGTCCACTGTGTGTTGTATTGCTTGAGTCTGGGTCAGCTTGGAGCTGAGTCCAGCGTGTGTCTGAGTGTGCTCTAGAGTGCTTGTCGTGTACAGCGAGCGCCTCCCTTTTATATCTCAAGGGAGGCGCATACATGGCCATTGGGTCCCCGACAGGTGGGCCCATTGATGTAGTACAAAATAACGTACTGCTCATACATTATGGCGTCGCGGGCGAAGGAGATCTCTCTCCTGGATTTCCTTGCCTGCTCCTGGAATCCCCTGTTCAGCGTGTCCAGGCGCTGTCTTGTCGAAACGGTGCCAGGCGTAGCAAGCGGCGTCGCCTGCCACGTAGCTAAATGGGCTGTGTAGCTTGTGGCATAGGAGGCATGATGGAAAAGTGCCGTGCCGTCGTATCCAATTAATGCGGCAGACGGGCTCTGCGCCGGTGCGGCGTAGGCGGCTGCACTGTGTACCTCGGTAATATGTGGTCTATAGTGAGGACTGACAAAGTCTGCCCCGCAAGCCGCGGCGGCAGAGCACGCCTCAACCTCCCGCATTGAATGCGGTGGGTGCGCGAGTCTTCCAGCGGAAGACTAGCGCCCGCGCCCGCGGAATACGTGGTGGCTCCGGACCCCCCCCCCGGTGTTATGTTAGCTCTACGCGCGTGGGAGGTCCGAGCGGGCGTGAGGAGGTCCTGGACCCCTATGGGAGGTACGGGATCTCGGTGGTTGGCTCGGAGCTTCCCTTCCTCGGGGACACATGGCGTCTCCGGACCCATCCCAGAGCGGGGAGCAGATCCGGGGCCGTTGGCCCGGTGAGGTAAGAGCCTGACCTGTGGCCCCCAGTTGCTCCGCCTTTTACCGCGTAGTTACGGATGACTACGCGGGTCCTGCCTTGCTGCAGTAGAAGTGGGTATCCCTGCTACAGGGTACCGATAATAATTAATTCTGATTAATTACTATGTAACTGGGGTATGGTAATTCATCAACTTGTAGTAAATAGCTTTGATAAAATTTTGCCAAGATTAAAAGCTAATGCAGTTAAGTCAGCCAACCTTAGAGCCTCATAGTTTGTGTTGTACTTGTTGAGTACAAGTTGTGTACTCACACTTGCCTCCTCTACTCTTTTCCTCTTGTTCTTTTTGGGATATTCTACTGCTGCTCAGTTCCCGCCGACGCGAGGGAGTTCACCCAGAGCTACCAGGAGTACGAGGACTTCTTGGCGGTCGTCTCCCAGTCGACGTCCCTGTGGCGCCCCGCTTCCGAGAGTTCCGTACTTGTTTTATGTAACACCCTAATTTAAATTTCAGCATTTATTAATAAATTAATTGGCTTTAGTTAAATTTTCTAAGGTTTATTGTGTTTAGTTGGCATTTAATCTAATTTTTGTTCCTTAATTAATTAAAATTTATCATAGGTTTAAATTTTTGTTGCATTCATGCTGGTGCATAATTTTATTTGAGTGTGGTTTGAATTCAAATTCAAATTTGAATTCAAACTTTGTTTGAATTAGAAATAGAAAAGGAGAAGAGTAGGAAAAAGAAAACCCAAAACCCAGCCCAAAACCCAGCTAGCAGCCCAACCCGCAACGGCCCGCTCCCGCCCCCGTTCAGCCCATGGCCAGCCCAGCTGATCCCCATGCGCCGAAGCCCAGCACTCGCTCCCGCGCGACCCGGAGCTCCCACGTCTGACCCAGCCCGGTGCACCGGCCTCCCGCAGACCCCGCACTGGCCGGCCCGCACGCGCTCCCCGCCATCCCCGCCGGTGAGTCCACTCCCGAGCAATTGCTCGCCGCCGTAGGATCTTGTCCCGCCCTGACCCACCTTCCAACCTCGCAGGTGCCCCACGAGCCGACCCGCGGAGTCCAGGCGCCCGGAGAAGCCCCGCCACGTCTTGGTCCCGTGCGCAGCGCCGTCCGCCGCCGCTCGCCATCGTCTCCGGCACTGCCACGCCTCGTCCCGCCGGTTTGAACCCTCGGTGAGGACCCCTGCATCTTCCCGATTGTTATGCGCTAGAAGTTAGAGGCCCGTGAACCCGTTCCGAGGCCAGAACGGGGCTCGCCGGCGGCATGCCGCCACGCCCAGAGCCGCCTCACCGTCGGTGGGCATGCCCCCAGCCTTGCAGCGCATCCCTAGGCACCCTAGTGCACTACCCATGCCGGAGCGGTGCTCCAGAGCCACACCGCGACCCGAATCGAGCCCGGGAACACCGGATTCGGTTTGCGCCGGCGACCATCCGCCGCGGAGCAGAGCTCCGGCGACAGCGCCGCCGCGCCCCGAACGCCCGAACCGCCCTGGCCGCCCGATCCGAAATAGATGGCCACGATTAGATCCCGCGCCGATCTGATCCAAGCCCTCAGATCTAGATCCAGCGGCCAGAAACCACGCATACCGCTTCGGGCTGTTAATTTTGCTAAAGAGCCCTCGCCTTTCTTTGAAATCAACCCGCAGTCCAGGCGCTTTCAAAAATAATTACAGTTGGGCCCAGTTTTTAGCAGATAACCCCCTGGCTTTTCTCAGAATAGAACCCGCCGTCCAGCCCCTGCCCTTTTGCGAGTTAGACCCCAGAATTAATGTTTATTTACATTTTAGTCCTCGGTTTTAGCAGAAAAGCCCCTGAAGCTTCAGTTTTCTTATAAATAAGCCCCTAGAACTTGTTTTAGGCCTAGTTTATGCGTTTTAGCTCCGTTTTTAGCGTTCTTTTTGTCCACGCGATCGTTGTAACGCGTAGAATAGTTCTAGAGTAGTTTTGTGCACTGTTTTTATGTATTGATGTATTGTTTCTTAGTTTTTGTTAGTGTTTGCTTGTATGCTTATTCCTGTGCATTGTTTTGGCCATGTGTTCGTGAGTAGACGCTGATCCAGTTGAGGAGCCCCAGTACCAGTACCAGGAGCAGCCTTCTTCCGAGCACTTTGAGCAGCAGCCAGAGCAATACGAGGAAGGCAAGTATAACATGAACAACCCATCACTTTTAAATACAATTTCATACTGCATTTTAATGTTGTATGCCTTTAAGGACATTCCTAGCCACTTCATATCCTTTATATATACCTTTGGGTTGCATTTTGGTTAGTTGTGCTAGGTTGCTGCGCTATAACATACTCTGGTCCTTTTTAATTAATTTGATTAATGGTTTACTTGAACTTAATTCTGAGAGTGGCCCTCTGTGCTTCGTGCTTGGGTGGCTCACGTCTCGTTAAAATATGGTTTTTGTAGAAACATGGTTTAGGGGGCCAGCACGGTGCTTAGTGCTTGGTTGGCCACTCTCCATAAGGACCGGTTCATAGAGCAACAACCTGGGACAACAGCGCTACCACAAGGCTAGAATGGGATAGACTTGGCGTAATAATTAGATCTTTTTGGTTCGGAGTAACTTACCTGCGGGGCAGGGGCGGTAAGCTTCTATGGACCTCGTGCTGAGTGGCCTCGTCTGTGCTTCGTGTCTTGACGCCCACTAGACCTGCTCCATAGTCGCCGATCCAACCTTGCGGTTACTCCCTACCAACGAGATTCTTTGTAAAGGCCTCGTAGTGAGTCGCTAGTCATCTCACCTAAGGAAGTGTGATGAACAACTGGCGTAGCTCACGACTTGTGGGTAAAGATGTGCAACCTCTGCAGAGTGTAAAACGAGTATACTAGCCGTGCTCACGGTTATGAGCGGCCCAGATCCTCCTTTTGATTAGTGAAGTTATCTCCTTCCGATGAGGGAGGTGCTTCTCGGGGTTACCTTGGTGGCTTGGTTTTGGTTTGGTTTCTCAGTAGTATCATAATTAAATCTGATTAATTACTATGTAACTGGGTTAATGGTAATTCATCAACTCGTAGTAAATAGCTTAAATAAATTTTTTTGCCAACACTTAAAAGCTAATGTAGTTGAGTCAGCCAGCCTAGAGCCTCAAAGTTTGTGTTATACTTGTTGAGTACAAGTTGTGTACTCACTCTTGCCTCTTCTCTACTTTTTCCTCTTGGCTACGCTACTGCTGCTCAGTTCCTGCCGACGCGAGGGAGTTCGTCCAGCGCTACCAGGACTACGAGGACTTCTAGGTGCTTCGTCTCCCAGTCGACGTCCCTGTGGCGCCCTGCTTCAGCTTCGGAGAGCTTTATCGTATTTTTGTACTTCGCTTCCGCTGTATCAGACATTTTGTCATTAATGTAATAAATAACATTCGTATTCACTTTATTATGTCTTTTTACGTGATATGTGCTATGATATACTGTTCATTCTGTTGTATATACGTGTGACTTGATCCTGGCACGTATATGATTGCTCGGTTTATGTTCTTTTATAAACCGGGTGTTACAGAGTGGTATCAGAGCCATATCGACTGTAGGACGAAGCCTAGATAGAACTGGTCTAGTTTTAGGACTTCTTCTCACCAATCCTTGCCTGCTGAAACTATTTTACTATTATACCCCTTGACTTCTATGACTTTTAATCTTCTTGCCTTGATTTCTCTCTCTGAAGAATAGTTTTCGTAGATTTTGGCCTGAATCAGTCATCTGACCACCATGAGTATAGCTAGGTGACCCTTTTATAATAATACGATAGCACGCTCTGCGACGCGTTGTGCTAGTCGAGTCGTGTGTTAAACTCGGCTAAGTCGTGAAAATTGTCTGCTTGTTATTATGCTACATGCTTGATTTGGATTTTTGACTGATTGCATAGCTTAGTAGTTTAAATTTGCTTAAAGAAAATCACTCAGATGTTAAAGTTAACTAATTAATAAAATGAGTTAGATCGTTGGGGGTAAAACAGTCAACTCTATCCTGTCTACTTTATCATGGCTGAGTCTTTTTCCGCAAAGAGTTATCATATCCATCTGAGTTTATTCTTGCAATATCCTTACTTGTGAAATCTTTTGTTCAAATCAGATGGTGAACACCAGGAGCACCGGTTCCGGTTCTGGCCAGCAGCAAGGTCAGAACAACCAGGGTACTGGGATCCCGATGCCTCCGCCCTTGACTCCGGAGCAGTACTTCCAGCTCCAGATGCAGATGATGGCTACCCTGAACAACACGGTTCAGGCTCTTCAGCACGCTCACACTCAGCCTCCGCCTCCTCCGCCGCCGCAGCCTCGCGACAGGCGTGCTGAGTTCCTGAGGGGTCACCCGCCGACGTTCTCTCACACGTCCGACCCTCTTCAGGCTGACGACTGGCTCCGTGCAGTGGAGCGTCAGCTGGACATCGCCCAGTGCGATGATCGTGAGCGCGTCTTGTACGCAGCAGGACAGCTGCGAGGGGCAGCTTTGGACTGGTGGGAGTCTCACCCGGTCCATGACCGCGAGTCTCTCACTTGGCTCCAGTTCAGGGAGCGCTTTCGCAGCCACCACGTCCCCGCGGGCGTTATGAAGATGAAACAGAAGGAGTTCCTTGCACTGAAGCAGGTAATCTTAAGTATAATCATTCAGCGTTTTCTTTTGAGCTAATACCCCTTATTCTATCCTTATGAATCTTGAGTTAATCTGCCGATATCTATCTGTCTTTGTGAATTCAGGGGACTATGTCGGTCACGGAGTATCGTGATCGCTTTCTTCAGCTGGCTCGCTACGCCCCTGCCGAGGTTGCGGATGACCGCAAGAAGCAGGAGCACTTCATGGAGGGTCTTGAGGACTACCTCCAGTACGCGCTGCTCAACCTCCGCTTCGACGACTTCAACCACCTGGTTGACAGCGCGCTCAACACTGAGCGTAAGCACCTGGAGATGGAGGACAAGAAGAGGAAGGTTGTCCCCGTTGCTTCCGACAGCAACACTCGTCCACGACTCCAGCAGCCTCAGCCGTACCAGCAGTAGTACCGGCCTCCTCAGCAGTACCAGCAGAGGCCACCGCAGCAGTACCCGCCTCGACAGCAGCAGGCAGGTCAGGGCCCGAGGTTACCGGCACCTCCGGCTCGTGCTGCTCCACCAGCTCCGCCAGCACCGCAGGCTCCACGTCCGGCAGCCCCTACCGGACAGCAGGCTTCGACACTTGCACGCGTCTGCTATCACTGCGGCCAGCCGGGGCACTACGCCAACGCTTGCCCCCGGAAGGCGCAGGCGGGACAGCAGGGACGCCCCGCTCAGCCCAGGGCGCCAGCACAGGCTCGAGTGAACCACGTGACGGCCGAGTCAGCGGCCGAGGCACCTAACGTGGTTATTGGTACGTTCATGGTCAACTCTCACCCCGCTACAGTGCTTTTCGATACCGGTGCCACCCATTCTTTCATTTCCAAGTCATTTGCCGAGCAGCATGGTATACCGGTTTCTTGTATGAGGACAGCTATGGTAGTTACCTCACCTGGGGGTCAGATTCGTACATGCTCTATATGCTCCAGAGTTAGTATTGTCATAAAGGGGGTAGAATTCCGCACTGGCTTGATAGTTATTGACTCCTCGGGGATAGATGTGATCTTGGGCATGGAGACACTTACCAGATGGGGAGTCCGTATTGATTGTGCTCAGCGGACAGTTCACTTATCGGCATCTGATGGCCAAGAGGTGACAGTCAGTGCAGTAGAGCCTTCTAGATTTCTTCATCAGATGGAGGCTAGACCCACGGACGGTATTCGCGTGGTGTTTGAATTCCCGGATGTCTTTCCGGATGATTTGCCAGGTATGCCACCTGAACGCGCCATTGAGTTTTGTATTGATCTCTTGCCTGGCACAGCTCCTATTGCAAAGCGGCCCTACCGTATGGCGCCTATAGAGCATGAAGAAGTAAAGAAGACTATTGATGAGTTGCTAGCCAAGGGTTATATCCGTCGCAGCTTCTCTCCTTGGGCTTTTCCATTGCTGCTAGTAGATAAGAAGGATGGCTCGAAGAGGATGTGTGTGGATTATCGTGAGCTGAATGCAGTCACTATCAAGAACAAGCATCCACTGCCCCGTATTGAGGATCTCTTCGATCTGCTTCGAGGTGCTCGTATATTCTCGAAGATTGATCTTCGTTCGGGTTATTTTCAGCTGAGGATCCGTCCTGGGGATATTCCGAAGACGGCATTCACCTGCAAGTACGGGCTATATGAGTATACAGTCATGTCCTTCGGCTTGACTAATGCCCCGGCTTACTTCATGCATCTGATGAACATGGTCTTCATGGATTATCTAGATGTTTTCGTGGTGATCTTTATTGATGATATTCTGATCTTCTCCAAGACAGAGGAAGAGCATGAAGAGCATCTGAGGCTCGTGTTGCAGAGATTGAGAGAGCATCAGTTGTATGCCAAGTTCAGCAAGTGTGAGTTCTGGATTGACGAGGTGCCATTCCTCGGTCATGTTATCTCTCAGGGAGGCATTGCTGTTGATCCGAGCAAGGTGAAGGATGTGCTCGAGTGGGAGACACCGCAGACAGTGAAGGAAGTCAGATCTTTCTTGGGCTTAGCAGGATATTATCGAAGGTTCATCGAGAATTTCTCCAAGATCGCGAAGCCTTTGACTTCTTTGCTAGAGAAGAATGTGGCTTTTGTATGGACTGATGAGCGTCAGATGGCCTTTGATGAGCTGAAGAAAAGGTTGACTACGGCGCCAGTCCTGACTCTGCCAGACCAGACGAAGAGGTTCACGGTATATTGTGATGCTTCGAAGGATGGTCTTGGGTGTGTTCTGATGCAGGAGGGCAGAGTGATTGCTTATGCTTCACGGCAGTTACGTCGGCATGAGCTGAATTATCCTACTCATGATCTCGAGTTAGCCGCAGTTGTGCATGCTCTGAAGATTTGGAGGCATTACTTGTATGGGCAGTGGTGTGATATCTACACTGATCACAAGAGCCTCAAGTATATTTTCACGCAGAATGAGCTGAACATGCGGCAGAGAAGATGGCTAGAGTTGGTCAAGGACTATGATCTGGAGATTCACTATCATCCGGGCAAGGCCAATGTTGTAGCAGATGCTCTGAGCAGAAGGAGTTATGTCAACATGGCCGTTGCTTTCCAGATGCCTCCAGAGTTATGCGAGGAGTTCGAGCAGTTGAGTCTGGGTTTCTTACATCATACCTCCAGTGCAGCATTTGAGGCAGTACCGACTCTAGAGTCAGAGATCAGGCAGCATCAGAAAGATGATGAGAAGCTGCAGGAGATCCGTGAGTTGCTCAAGAAGGGCAAGGCTCCTCATTTTAGAGAGGATGATCAGGGTACCTTGTGGTACAAGAACCGGATCTGTGTGCCAGATGTGAAGGATCTTCGGAAGTTGATTCTGAGTGAGGCCCATGATACAGCTTATTCTATTCATCCGGGCAGCACGAAGATGTATTATGATCTGAAGGAACATTTCTGGTGGTATGGGATGAAACGTTCAGTGGCAGAGTACGTGGCTATTTGTGACACCTGTCAGCGTGTCAAGGCTGAGCATCAGAGGCCAGCAGGTCTGTTACAGCCTTTGAAGATTCCAGAGTGGAAATGGGAGGAAATCACTATGGACTTCATTGTTGGATTGCCTCGTACTCAGAAAGGGTACAACTCCATTTGGGTAGTAGTGGATCGTCTGACGAAGGTTGCTCACTTCATTCCAGTGAACACTACTTACTCCGGTGCTAGACTTGTAGAGTTGTACATCTCTCGGATTGTCTGCTTGCATGGTGTGCCGAAGAAGATCATATCTGACAGAGGGTCTCAGTTCACTTCTCGATTCTGGGAGTAGCTCCATGATTCTCTGGATACGAAGCTGCATTTCAGTACGGCTTATCACCCTCAGACAGATGGGCAGACAGAGAGAACCAACCAAGTGTTGGAGGATATGCTGAGAGCGTGTGCTATTCAGTACGGTACTAGTTGGGATAAGTGCCTGTCTTATGCTGAGTTTTCATATAACAACAGCTATCAGGCCAGTCTGAAGAAGTCTCCCTTCGAGGCATTGTATGGCAGAAAGTGCAGGACTCCTCTCTATTGGGATCAGATCGGTGAGAAGCAGCTCTTTGGCCCTGAGATCATAGATGATGCAGAGCAGATGGTCCAGGCTGTGCGAGAAAATCTGAGGATTGCACAGAGCAGACAGAAGAGCTATGCTGATGGCAAACGGAGAGATCTGACTTTCAGTGTCGGTGATTATGTGTACCTGAAGGTGTCTCCGATGAGAGGAATCCGCAGATTTAATGTCAAAGGGAAGTTAGCACCTCGTTATGTGGGGCCATTCAAGGTGCTAGAGCGGAAAGGCGAAGTTGCTTATCGCCTGGAGTTACCTCTCAGCCTCTCAGGAGTTCATGATGTCTTCCATATATCTCAGCTGAAGAGGTGTTTGCGAGTACCCGAGGAGCAGGCACCACTGGATGGAGTAGATGTCCAGGAAGATCTGACTTATACTGAGCATCCGGTGAAGATTCTGGAGACGTCAGAGAGGGTTACTCGGAACAAGCGCATCAAGATGTGCAGAGTTCAGTGGAGTCATCACAGTGAAGCTGAGGCTACATGGGAGCGAGAAGATGAGTTGAAGAAGACCTATCCAGATCTCTTTGCTAGCCAGCCCAGCTAAATCTCGGGGACGAGATTTCTTTAAGGGGGTAGGGTATGTAACACCCTAATTTAAATTTCAGCATTTATTAATAAATTAATTGGCTTTAGTTAAATTTTCTAAGGTTTATTGTGTTTAGTTGGCATTTAATCTAATTTTTGTTCCTTAATTAATTAAAATTTATCATAGGTTTAAATTTTTGTTGCATTCATGCTGGTGCATAATTTTATTTGAGTGTGGTTTGAATTCAAATTCAAATTTGAATTCAAACTTTGTTTGAATTAGAAATAGAAAAGGAGAAGAGTAGGAAAAAGAAAACCCAAAACCCAGCCCAAAACCCAGCTAGCAGCCCAACCCGCAACGGCCCGCTCCCGCCCCCATTCAGCCCATGGCCAGCCCAGCTGATCCCCACGCGCCGAAGCCCAGCACTCGCTCCCGCGCGACCCGGAGCTCCCACGTCTGACCCAGCCCGGTGCACCGGCCTCCCGCAGACCCCGCACTGGCCGGCCCGCACGCGCTCCCCGCCTCACCCGCTGCCAGGCCGGCCCCACTGGCAGGTTCTTCTCCCCCGCACAGCGCTCGCCGCGCAACGGCCGCGCCCTTCGCCCGCAAATCTCGGCGGGGTTACCATCGAGCGCGACCCCCCAGGATCCCCGCCGGCCTCTATTTTAGCACCCCCCCCGGCCGCAGCTCTGCACCCCATCCACTCCCCTCGCCGCCCGCAAACCCTAGCCGCCTCTCCCCCCCGCTCCGTGAGAGCAGAGCACGGCGCCGCCGTGGCCACGCGCCGCCCCGCCGCACCCCAGACCGCCATTAGCCGCGCCGCAGCTTCGCCAAGGCCCCGCGACCCTCCTTGGGACCACAACTCCAAGGTTTTCTCCACGCCGCGCTGAGATTTTTCGATCCGACGCCATCCCCGCCGGTGAGTCCACTCCCGAGCAATTGCTCGCCGCCGTAGGATCTTGTCCCGCCCTGACCCACCTTCCAACCTCGCAGGTGCCCCACGAGCCGACCCGCGGAGTCCAGGCGCCCGGAGAAGCCCCGCCACGTCTTGGTCCCGTGCGCAGCGCCGTCCGCCGCCGCTCGCCATCGTCTCCGGCGCTGCCACGCCTCGTCCCGCCGGTTTGAACCCTCGGTGAGGACCCCTGCATCTTCCCGATTGTTATGCGCTAGAAGTTAGAGGCCCGTGAACCCGTTCCGAGGCTAGAACGGGGCTCGCCGGCGGCATGCCGCCACGCCCAGAGCCGCCTCACCGTCGGTGGGCATGCCCCCAGCCTTGCAGCGCATCCCTAGGCACCCTAGTGCACTACCCATGCCGGAGCGGTGCTCCAGAGCCACACCGCGACCCGAATCGAGCCCGGGAACACCGGATTCGGTTTGCGCCGGCGACCATCCGCCGCGGAGCAGAGCTCCGGCGACGGCGCCGCCGCGCCCCGAACGCCCGAACCGCCCTGGCCGCCCGATCCGAAATAGATGGCCACGATTAGATCCCGCGCCGATCTGATCCAAGCCCTCAGATCTAGATCCAGCGGCCAGAAACCACGCATACCGCTTCGGGCTGTTAATTTTGCTAAAGAGCCCTCGCCTTTCTTTGAAATCAACCCGCAGTCCAGGCGCTTTCAAAAATAATTACAGTTGGGCCCAGTTTTTAGCAGATAACCCCCTGGCTTTTCTCAGAATAGAACCCGCCGTCCAGCCCCTGCCCTTTTGCGAGTTAGACCCCAGAATTAATGTTTATTTACATTTTAGTCCTCGGTTTTAGCAGAAAAGCCCCTGAAGCTTCAGTTTTCTTATAAATAAGCCCCTAGAACTTGTTTTAGGCCTAGTTTATGCGTTTTAGCTCCGTTTTTAGCGTTCTTTTTGTCCACGCGATCGTTGTAACGCGTAGAATAGTTCTAGAGTAGTTTTGTGCGCTGTTTTTATGTATTGATGTATTGTTTCTTAGTTTTTGTTAGTGTTTGCTTGTATGCTTATTCCTGTGCATTGTTTTGGCCATGTGTTCGTGAGTAGACGCTGATCCAGTTGAGGAGCCCCAGTACCAGTACCAGGAGCAGCCTTCTTCCGAGCACTTTGAGCAGCAGCCAGAGCAGTACGAGGAAGGCAAGTATAACATGAACAACCCATCACTTTTAAATACAATTTCATACTGCATTTTAATGTTGTATGCCTTTAAGGACATTCCTAGCCACTTCATATCCTTTATATATACCTTTGGGTTGCATTTTGGTTAGTTGTGCTAGGTTGCTGCGCTATAACATACTCTGGTCCTTTTTAATTAATTTGATTAATGGTTTACTTGAACTTAATTCTGAGAGTGGCCCTCTGTGCTTCGTGCTTGGGTGGCTCACGTCTCGTTAAAATATGGTTTTTGTAGAAACATGGTTTAGGGGGCCAGCACGGTGCTTAGTGCTTGGTTGGCCACTCTCCATAAGGACCGGTTCATAGAGCGACAACCTGGGACAACAGCGCTACCACAAGGCTAGAATGGGATAGACTTGGCGTAATAATTAGATCTTTTTGGTTCGGAGTAACTTACCTGTGGGGCAGGGGCGGTAAGCTTCTATGGACCTCGTGCTGAGTGGCCTCGTCTGTGCTTCGTGTCTTGACGCCCACTAGACCTGCTCCATAGTCGCCGATCCAACCTTGCGGTTACTCCCTACCAACGAGATTCTTTGTAAAGGCCTCATAGTGAGTCGCTAGTCATCTCACCTAAGGAAGTGTGATGAACAACTGGCGTAGCTCACGACTTGTGGGTAAAGATGTGCAACCTCTGCAGAGTGTAAAACTGGTATACTAGCCGTGCTCACGGTTATGAGCGGCCCAGATCCTCCTTTTGATTAGTGAAGTTATCTCCTTCCGACGAGGGAGGTGCTTCTCGGGGTTACCTTGGTGGCTTGGTTTTGGTTTGGTTTCTCAGTAGTATCATAATTAAATCTGATTAATTACTATGTAACTGGGTTAATGGTAATTCATCAACTCGTAGTAAATAGCTTAAATAAATTTTTTTGCCAACACTTAAAAGCTAATGCAGTTGAGTCAGCCAGCCTAGAGCCTCAAAGTTTGTGTTATACTTGTTGAGTACAAGTTGTGTACTCACTCTTGCCTCTTCTCTACTTTTTCCTCTTGGCTACGCTACTGCTGCTCAGTTCCTGCCGACGCGAGGGAGTTCGTCCAGCGCTACCAGGACTACGAGGACTTCTAGGTGCTTCGTCTCCCAGTCGACGTCCCTGTGGCGCCCTGCTTCAGCTTCGGAGAGCTTTATCGTATTTTTGTACTTCGCTTCCGCTGTATCAGACATTTTGTCATTAATGTAATAAATAACATTCGTATTCGCTTTATTATGTCTTTTTACGTGATATGTGCTATGATATACTGTTCATTCTATTGTATATACGTGTGACTTGATCCTGGCACGTATATGATTGCTCGGTTTATGTTCTTTTATAAACCGGGTGTTACATTTTACGCTTCTGCATACTCTGTATCAGACATTTTGTCATTAATGTAATAAATAACATTCGTACTTGCTTTATTATATCTTTTTACGTGATATGTGCTGTGATATACTGTTCATTCTATTGTATATACGTGTGACTTGATCCTGGCACGTATATGATTGCTCGGTTTATGTCCTTTTGTAAACCGGGTGTTACAGAGTGGTATCAGAGCTATATCGACTGTAGGACGAAAGCCTAGATAGAACTGGTCGAGTTTTAGGTCTTCTTCTCTCTAGCCTTGGTTACTGAAAATATTTTGCTATTATATTCCTTGAATTCTGAGACTTTTACTCGTCTTTACCCTGATTTTTCTCTATAGAATTAGTTTCCGTAGATTTTAGCCAGAAGTAAGTCGACCGACCATCATAGGTGTAAGCTAAATGACCCCTTTATAAAAGCACGATAGAACGTTATGCGACACGTTGTGTTAGTCGAGTTGTGTGCTAAGCTCGACTAAAGTGTGAAATTTTGAATGCTTGTGCTTATGCTTAATGTTTGATTTGGATTTTGGTTGATTGCATAGTTTAGTAGTTAAATTTGTTTAATGAAAATTAGTCGTAAGTTAATTAATTAATAAAATGAGTTAAATCGTTTGGGGTAAAACCATCCACTCTATCCTCTCTACCTTATCATGCCTTAGGTTTCTCCTGTCTTGCTTGTTGAGAAGAAGGATAGTGCAAAGAGGATGTGATATCCAGGGATTCACCGACGAGGACATCGGTTTCATTAAGGGGGGAGGGATGTGACACCCCGGCCTATAGATAGTACAGGAGAATTTGAGAATCTCTCAGACGAGGCAGAAGAGTTATGCTATAGTTCCCTTTTTCGGATTTATGTAACACCTATCTGGAGTTAGCAGCAGTGATGCCTGGGCAGTGTTGTCTAAATAAGATATAACCTTAAATAGTGCGGCTTTTCTCTCTTCCTTGACCTTACCAATCTATGCTTCCTTTTATCCCAGCTCAGATGTCGGCAGAACAAAAAGGCCTTGGAGACAGTGCAATAGCTGATGGTGTTCATGCAACAGTTTCCGTGGAGCAGCCAATAACGGTACAAGATCAGTCTTCGCAAACAACATACCACCCGAAGAATGGTGAGAAAGCTTGCCCATGTTGCCAATTCTATGGCGTTTCTTGTCGTCAAGTTCGTGCGACTGAAGATGAAGCCACAACTAGGAGGAACTAGAGGTTGTTCTCCAGTACAAAGAGAAAGATGTCTCATCAAGAACAGCTAGTAGAGGATTTCCTTTTTCCTTGACTTTCCATCGGTCGATGAGCTACAGACCATCCAGAAGAGAAAGGATCCTGAGTGCTCTAGTGATACACAGGTCAAGAACCAAGTCCTCTATGATTATGTTGATGGGTTGACTATCACTATGAAGGTGATTCAGCCACGCGGTCGCAAGGAGTCCAAAAAGCAAGCAACAGAAATAATGCAAGATGGGATGTTAAGTTCACAGGGAGGTCAACCAAGTAGTGCCATTCACCACCGCCGCATGTGCTACCAATGCGGGCAAAAAGGTCATTATGCCAAAAGTTGTCCACAAGAGCTCCTGTCACCGGTAGCACCAGTGCCTAGCTCAGTCTCATCCAAAACGGGAGGGTGCAACCAAGTTCAACAATGCCAAAGGGTGTGCACTAGACAAACCATGAAGGCTCAGGATCCAGGACCTCCCACCAGTCCCGCACGTACCAGTGGTGACGAGACCCACCTTATTTCTGGGAACTGCTCCGAGCAGGGTGCCCAGAATGATCAGGATCAGCAGCAGGTGATACCAGTGTGCAGTGATCGTACAAAGCATGAGCGATCCAAGAAGGGACCAAAAGAGTACCTCCAGGGTAGAGTTCACCATGTGTCAGTAGAAACCATTCAGGATGATAGTCCAGTCGTTCTTGGTATGCTTCTAGCCAACTCATTTCCAGCTTCAGTGTTGATAGACCCTCGTGCTACAAATTCATTCATTAGCACGCAGTTTGTTGCTAAGCATGAGATATTGAAGCTTCCCCTGAGAAAGAAAATAGTCGTCAAATCATCAGGACAAGAATAGATCTCCAGTTACATATGTCCTCGAGTCAGCATGAGGGTAGGTGAGGCAACCTTCCCTGAGGACCTTATTGTAATGGAGTCAACAGGAATCGACTTCATTCTTGATCAAAATTGGTCAGTTCGAAACAAACTTGTGATGCGCCTACCAAAAGAGTGGTAAAGGTCCAGACCTTGTCAGGAGAGCAATTTGAGCATGAGATTCAACATACTGCCAACTCAAGACATGTGGGTATGAGATCCCGACTCAGGTGTGCGTAAAGCTTAATCCCATCCTTGTTTCTCTTTGCTAGCCAGCCCAGAATCTCGGGACGAGATTCCTGTAAGGGGTAGGATTTGTAACACTCTAATTTAAATTTCAGCTTTAATAATAAATTTAATTGGCTTTATTTAATTTTCTAAGGTTTATTATGCTTAGCCTTGCATTTAATTTAATTTTCTTTCGCGAGTAATTAAAATTTTCTAGGTTGAACCTGTTGTTGCATTCATGCTGGTGCATTGTTTTATTTGTTTGAGTGCTAGGGTTGAATTCAAATTCAAGTTTGAATTCAAATAGTTTGAGTTAGTTGAATAGGAAAAGAGAAAGGAAAGGAAACCAATGCAAACCAACCCAGCCGGCCCAAGAACCCGGCGGCCTAGGTCGCCCCAACCCGCATACCCCGTTCCCCACCTTGGCCCAACGTCTTCCCACTCCAACCCAGCTCACACGCACGGCCACTCCCGCTCCCTCCACTCACGCTCAGCCCAGCATCGCCGCGCACGGCGCCCGACTCCCACACCTCGGCCCACCTGCCAGCGCCCACGCCTTCACTGACAGGGATGGCCCACCGGTCAGCTCCGTATCCCCCGCTCCCACGCCACGCAACACCGGCCTCGCCGCGATCCCCGGCCGTGATCTCGCCGCGACCTTCCCTCAGGCCCGCACGCCGAGATCCCCGCCTCTCCCCTTAAATCGCCCCGCGCCCTACCCTGCGCCTTACCTCGCCTCCGCAGCCGCCACAAACCCTAGTGCCCACGCCCTACCTCGCTCCGCCATACTAGTGCCGCGCAGAGCACCTGCGCCGCCACGGCCACGCTGCTCCGCCACGCTACGGCTTCCCCAGAGCCGCGCGCTAGCTCTGCCGTAGGCCTAGGAAGCTCCTCGAGCTCTTTTGCCTCGAGCTCGGCCCGTGCCTCGCCGGATTTGTCTCCCGACATCGCCACCGCAGGTGAGCTCGATTCCAAGCGATTCCTCACCGCCGGTGGCTCTCTGGCCCCGCTGACCCCCTGGTTTGCTCCACAGCTTCGCCACAAGTGGAGCTGTGCCGCCCAGACGCCCGGAGGCTCCCTTCTTCGACCCCGGCCATGAGCTCCGTTCCTCGCCGCCGCCAGAGTTCGCCGCCGATGTCCCTCCGCTGCAACCCCGGCTAGCCCGAGCCCTTGGTAAGCATTGCTCCACCTCCCTATCACTTTTGCGCTAGATTGGATGGGCCGTAGCCCCCTAGAGCCCCTAGAACATCACACACCGACGGGCGCCGCTGCGCAGCCCCGCCCCCTTCGCCGCGCACGCCGTTCCGAGGCCCGAGCTACCCTTCTGAGCCCACGGATCACCCATGTTGTGCTCGAGCTCCTGGGCCAAATCCTAGGCTAAACCAAGCCCTGGAGCGCCGGATCGGCCAACTCCGGCGAGCCCAGTGCTGCGCCGCCGCGGGAAGTCATCTCCGGTGACCCAGCGCCGCCGCCGCACCCGCGAGCGAACTCCGACCGCCCGATCTTGAACCGACGCGCGGGATTAGATCCCGATCCAATCAAACTTGAGACCTCAGATCTCGATCCAACGGATCAGATCCAACGGATCAGATCCAACGGATCAGATCTGAAGATACCCCTTCGCCCTGGCCATTTTGCTAAAGAGCCCTCGGACTTTTGCAGAATCAACCTGCGGTCCTAGACAGTTCAGAAGTAATTACAGTTAGGCCCAGTTTTTAGCGTTTTAGCCCCTGAGCTTTCTGGAAATAGCGCACGCAGTACAGCCCGTGTGTTTTTATGCGCTAGCCCCTTGATCTAACTGTTAATTACATTTTAGTCCCTGGTTTTTGCGCAGAAACTCCTGGAAACTCTGTTTTTCTTGCAGTTTAGCCCCTAGATCTTGTTTTAAGCCTAGTTTTCGTGTTCTAGCTCCGTTTTAGGTGTTCTTTATGTCCACGCGATCGTTGTAACGCGTAGAATAGTCTTAGCTTAGTTTTTTTATTATTTGTATGTATTGTTGTACTGTTTCTTAGTGTTTGCCTTTGTTTGCATGTATGTGTATGTGCTGGACTTGTTTTGGCATTGCGATCATGAGTAGACGTTGATCCTTCGGAGGAGTACCAGTAATCGGAGCAGCTACCGTCTTCGTTGCAGTTTGAGCAGTAGGAGAACTTTGAGGAAGGAAAGTATAATATGAACACCACCTATCACTTTTAAATACAATTTCATACTGCATTTTAATATTGTATGCCTATAAGGACTTTCCTAGCCACTTTATATCCTTTATATATATCCCTTGGGTTGCATTTTGGTTAGTTGTGCTAGGTGCCGCGCTATAACACACTTGGTCCTTTTTAATTAATTTGATTAATGGTATATGCAACTTAATTCTGAGAGTGGCCCTCTGTGTTCTGTGCTTGAGTGGCTCACGTCTCGTTAAAATTGGTTTTTCTAGAAACATGGTTTAGGGGGCCAGCACGGTGCTTAGTGCTTGATTGGCCACTCTCCCTAAGGACCGGTTCATAGAGCGACAACCTGGGACAACAGCGCTACCACAAGACTGGAATGGGACGGTCTTGGCTTACTAATTAGGTCTTTTTGGTTTGGAGTAACTTACCTGTGGGGCAAGGGTGGTAAGCTTCTATGGCCCTCGTACTGAGTGGCCTCATCTGTGCTTTGTGTCTTGACGCCCACTAGACCTGCTCCATAGTCGCCAATCCAACCCTCGCGGTTACTCCTTACCAACGAGATTCTTTGTAACGGCCTCGTAGTGAGTTTTCTAGTCATCTCACCTTCGGAAGTGTGATGAACAACTAGCGTAGCTCACGACTTGTGGGTAAAGATGTGCAACCTCTGCAGAGTGTAAAACTGGTATACTAGCCGTGCTCACGGTTATGAGCAGCCCAGATCCTCCTTTTGATTAGTGGGGGTATCTTCCTTTGATTAGGGGGGTTCCCCGGGTGGTTTGGTTTGGTTCTCAGTAGTTCATAATTAATTCTGATTAATTACTATGTAACTAGGGTATGGTAATTCATGAACTTGTAGTAAATAGCTTTAATAAAATTTTGCCAAGATTAAAAGCTAATGCAGTTAAGTCAGCCAACCTTAGAGCCTCATAGTTTGTGTTATACTTATTGAGTACAAGTTGTGTACTCACACTTGCCTCCTCTACTCTTTTCCTCTTGTTCTTTTTGGGATATTCTACTGCTGCTATGTTCCTGCCGACGCGAGGGAGTTCACCCAGAGCTACCAGGAGTACGAGGACTTCCAGGCGGTCATCTCCCAGTCGACGTCCCTGTGGCGCCCAGCTTCCGAGAGTTTCGTACTTGTTTTACGCTTCCGCATACTCTGTATCAGACATTTTGTCATTAATGTAACAAATAACATTTGTACTCGCTTTATTATATCTTTTTACGTGATATGTGCTGTGATATACTATTCATTCTATTGTATATACGTGTGACTTGATCCTGGCACGTATATGATTGCTCGGTTTATGTCCTTTTGTAAACCGGGTGTTACATTAAACTCCTAAATGCCGGAATCATCTATCATGTTCCGCATAGTGAGTGGGTAAGCCCAGTTTAAGTCGTGCCCAATAAAGGAGGCATGACGGTGGTGGAAAATAGTAAGAACTAGCTAATTCCACAATGAACCGTCATGGGATGGAGGATGTGTATAGACTACAGAAAACTCAACAAGGCTACAAAGAAGGATCACTTCCCACTAACCTTCATCGACGAGATGCTAGAATAGTTGGCGAAGCTCTCCTACTTCTGTTTCCTTGATGGTTATTCTAGTTACCATCAAATACCCATCCATGCCGATGATCAGAGCAAGACCATGTTCACATGCCCCTATGGAATGTATGCCTATCGACGAATGTCATTCGGGCTATGCAACGCACCCGCATCATTCCAAAGGTGCATGATGTCCATTTCCTCCTACATGATTGAAGAAATTATGGAAGTTTTCATGGACGACTTCTCGGTCTATGGAACGACCTTTGATCATTGTTTAGAAAATTTGGATAAAGTCTTGTAGAGATGCCAAGAAAAGGACCTGATCCTCAACTAAGAGAAATGTTGTTTTATGGTCCGTGAAGGCATCGTCTTAGGACACTTGGTGGACAAGGAAAAAACTGAAGTCATTGAGCGACTTCCGCCTCCCACCAATGTGAAAGGAATCAGAAGCTTCCTTGGCCATGCGGGATTCTACCGACGGTTCATTGTGAATTTCACTCAGATCACTAGACCCCTCACGAGCCTTCTAGATAAGGATGTTCCTTTCCAATTCACCGATGAGTGCCATAAAGCCTTTGAAACTCTCAAGAAGGCACTCGTCTCAACTCCAATCATTGAACCCTCAGATTGGAAGCTCCCATTTGAGATCATGTGTGATTCTAGTGACTACGCGGTGGGGGTCATGCTTGGTCAAACCAAGGATAAGAAGCATCATGTGATCACGTACGCAAGCAAGACACTCACTGGAGCTCAACTCAACTATGCCACAACAGAAAAGGAGCTCCTAGTAGTTGTCTTTGCTATCGACAAGTTTAGATCCTATCTAGTGGGGACAAAGGTCGTCGTCTATACCGACCATGCAGCACTCAAGTACCACCTCACTAAGAAGGATGCTAAACCCAGGCTGATCAGATGGATTCTCCTACTCCAAGAATTTGATCTAGAAATTAAGGATAAGAAAGGAGTAGAGAATTTAGTGGAACATCATTTATCGCGCATGACCAATATCAACACTCAAGAACCGTCGATAAATGACTTCCTACGGGATGATATGCTTCTCAAGGTGACAGCTTTGCACCCCTGGTATGCGAATATTGTGAATTACATGGTTTCAGGGTATAAACCCCCGGGGGAAAGCAAAAAGACGCTTGCATATGAGAGTAGACGCCACCTATGGGATGCACCATATCTATACCAAGTCGTGTACCTACGACATTGTGTACCTACGGCAGAAGGGCGCAAAATCATAGAAAAATGCCATGCAGCACCATATGGAGGTCACTACGGTGTATTTCGCACTCAGGCGAAAATCTGGCAGAGTGGATTCTATTGGCCATTTATGTATGAAGATACAAGGAACTTCATCCGAAGATGCCCAAACTACCAGAGGCATGGAGGGATCACAGCTCGCAACACGATGCCCCTAACTTATAGCCTTCAAGTTGAAGTTTTCGACGTGTGGGGCATCGACTATATGGGACCTTTTGTAAAGTCCCAAGGTTGTGAGTATATCTTGGTCGCCATAGACTACGTCTCCAAATGGGTCAAAGTCATGCCATACAGAGCCGTAGATGCAAAGGATGCCCGTAAGATGTTCCACGAGATTATCTTTCCAAAGTTTGGCACCCCAAGGATGGTAATCAGTGATGGAGGGTCACACTTCATTGACACGGCCTTCCGGAACTTTCTCGAGGAAGTAGGGACAAGGCACAACATCACGACTCTGTATCACCCCCAGACAAGCGGTCAAGCAGAAACATCCAACAAACAAATCAAAAACATTCTGCAAAAGACCGTGAATGAAATGAGGAAGGGATGGAAGCTGAAGTTACCGGATGCTCTATGGGCATACCGCACAGCATACAAGACACCCATTGGAATGTCACCCTACCAACTCGTCTACGGGAAGACTTGCCACTTACCCGTCGAGCTAGAGCACAGAGCACACTAGGCTATCCGGAAATGAAACATGGATCTTAAACAAGCCGGAGGACATCAGAGGCGCCAGATCTCGGAACTGGAAGAATGGAGAGATAAAGCTTATCACAGTGCCTCGATCTACAAAGAAAGAACCAAGAGATGGCATCCTTCAAACTAGGAGACAAGGTATTACTTTTCAATTCCAGGGTCAAACTATTCGGTCATGGAAAGCTATGAAGTAAATGGCTAGGACCGTACCACGTCATTGACACATCATCTCATGGAGCCATCACGATACAAGATGATGATGGTAACGCCTATAAGGTAAACGGTCAACGACTCAAGCTTTTCTTATATCATGATAAAGCTCTTGATGAAGAAATAGATGTGATTGACTTAGTCGATCATGCATATATATCTAATTAAGAGCCATATAGGCCAAAAGGGTAGGTGGGCCCACTATAACTATAGAACACTTAGCCCCACCTATCGACCAGCAAAAGCTGGGGCCCACGGGGGCCCAGCCATGGTCGACTGACCACCACAGTCGACCGAGCATGGGCTGGCCCCAATGAGGCCCAGCTTCAGTGCACGGCCTCTTTGACCTCTCTTGAGCCCAAATCCGCCAGACACGTCGGCGTCCGCGAGGAGAAAAGGGGGGTTCTCGTGCCTCTCCTCCAGAAAACCTAAACCCTTTCTTCTCCACCTTGTTTCCATCTACTCCAAAACATCCATTGATTTCCACCAGCATCCTATAAACCACCTGCCATGGCCAGCAAGGAGATAGTGTCGTTTGTTGCTGCGAAATCCCACCAAGACGAACCTCTCAGCCCCATGGAGCAATACTTCGCGGAGGCCCTTGTTGTCGGCCAAAACCCACCGGCGAGTAGCGACAGGCAACACGAAGAGCCGGGAGGTCGCCGGGGCGCTGGCAAGCACTGCTTCCTCGGACAACGGCCCGCAATTCGGCACATGCCGAAGATTTCGGAGAATGTAAGGCGTGCCACCTGACCTATACCCGATCAGGAAGGTGCGAACGTGCTTGCAACGATTTGCCTGCATACACAAACATGTGGAAATGTAAGTCCGAGCCGTGGTCGGCTCCCCGGGACGACTCTTGCATCGGCTTTAAGGAACCGATCGAGTCCCGGTGTCAGATTGGATCTGCATCTATCCAGATTTTGATGAATAAAGTAAATAATTATGAGAAACTTGCTTCAATTAAATCTAGCTGATCTGATCCACAACAGTAAAAGCTTCACCACTAAATCGGAACATCCTACACGTAACTAGGCCTAGCGAACATAACAGATAACTAAACCACAACCAAAAACAGAGGCCTAAGAACTAGCAAGAGCCGATTCCCGGAACAATCCCTATTAAGGCTAAAATAAAGCATCTATTACATCACCGGAACATCCAATCCATTTGTAGGGCCTAACCTAGCAGATATTGAGCTAATCCTTATAGAAAAGAACAAACCGTAACAGATTGGATCTACTAGATGGAAAAGAAGCAAGGTGTTAACTCTACGCAACTAACCCTCTGCAACGAGAATTAGCTTAAGATCAAGCATGAATGCATAGAGAGAACATGATATTAATAGATGGTAAACAATAAGAACATGATAGATCTACTAAAAATCATGCTACGAACATCAAGATAACTAGCACTACTCGCCATCAAAAACATTTTAGTACGAGTAATACCAAGGTAAAGGCAAGAACAATGTTGCCCTGATTGCAAGAAGCGATCAGGGAAACATGGCGCTTACTTGGATGAAACCCTAGAATTAGGGGTGGCGATGCGCCGAGAGTTGTTGTTGCAAAACATGATGACGTTCTTTTTTACGAATATCATAGGGTACATATTTATAGTCCGAAGACTTGGGAAACAATCTAAACTAATGTGTCCATATCGGACTCTATCTCTAACTCAATCTGAACTAAATCTAATGATACACGGCCCATCAGGCCCAAATGCTCACGCAGGAGCCGATTCGTAAGCCTTCTTCAATAATTTATGGCGATAACACATGCCCCCTGGTTTTGGCAATGATAATTCCAAAACCACTCTGTTGCTTTATCTTCCCATTAATGCTCATTAAAACACACTGCAACCATCAAGGAAGATGCAACGTCTCTGCAACTGGCTCCTCGTAGAACATGAAACTGCCGATCCATCTCCCATTTTTTTACTATTTAAACTCATCCCGA
Source organism: Panicum virgatum (assembly GCF_016808335.1). Lineage (NCBI taxonomy): Eukaryota > Viridiplantae > Streptophyta > Magnoliopsida > Poales > Poaceae > Panicum > Panicum virgatum. Next base: position 30,188,908 of record NC_053137.1, read on the forward strand.
ATCGGCTCTCTTCACGGCAAACTCATCTTCCTCCCAAAACCAAGTAGCACAGAAAACCCCGCCTTCAGCAGCCATGGCGATTTCTTCCTCCGGCTCCAACTCCATCGGCCATTCTTCCTCCCTTCCTTCTTCTCCTTCCTCTTCAGACCTGTCTGCCTCCTCCTTCGACTCCATTCCAGAGAGTCGAGAACCGACGCCGGAATACGATCCGACGGCGGCACACGAGGCGCTCGCTCCTCTGCATTGGCATGCAGAGGAGTTCGATTTCGGGATCGTCTCTGAAGACGACGAGCCCGAGACCGAACGAGAAGACCTCCGGCTCCTGTTCCAGGAGGAGCCGGAGAGTACTAGCGACGACGGCTTCTCCTGGGATGGATCTGATTCCTCCTCGGAAGAGGAGATCGGCTCCCCCTCCAGCGACGAGTAGTAGGTGTAGGTAGTAGTATAGGAGTAGTACTGTAAAGCCGAAGGAATTATCCTTTGTCAAATCGGCTTCTCGCTTGTAAAAATACAATCTTTAATGAAGTCTTTTTCTTCGTCTTGTTTGTTCGAATCTCACCCAAAAAGCCAATGGCATCGCATCAGGCTTTACTAATGCCCAAAAGCCGACGAAATTCAAAATTGGAAGCAATCCGCATAAGAACAGAACACCACCTCCACTCTGAATCCGACTCGCAATAGACACTCCAAGTCCGAGCGTAATTCGAGAACCCCACTTCATAAATTCGAGCAAAACATGCAAAATCATCCAGAATTCGAATTAGAACCCGCAAAACAACCAAACCCTAAGTCAGCAGATCTGAACCATGGCGGATTCTGCAGCTCAGACAATGAATTCTGCAACCAACGATGCGGCAATCTACGGCCTGAAGGTAACATTCAGCCTACCCTTTTGACTTTTTTCAGCTTGTTGAGCTTCCAACAAATTAAACTCTGAAATATGACACCACAAGTAAATTTTTGAATCTCTGAACTTCAGGTGTCAGACATCCTTCTGCCGCATCCTTCCAATCCCAAATCCTTTTGTCTTGGCCCACGAACTTATGAAAATCCCACAGATTTAATCTCTTGTGAAGCAAATAGGATCCCTTTCGTAAATCAAAATATTGATTTGAACTTCTGGGCCGACTGCTTTAGAGCCTGGCCTAACCCTCTTGAAAGCTAGACTACATGGTATAGCAGAGTAGCAAAAACTTATATGCCCTTGTGGCAAGAATTGAACATAGCCGATGCACTTAGCTTATCATTATCACCCCTTGACAAAGATGAGAATCTTCTGAAAATCATCGGCTGTTTTTGGTCTGATGCCCTGAACTGTTTCCTCTTTGGCCACAGTCCCATGACCCCTACTCTGCTAGATGTCACCATGATCACTGGCCTAGACATTGGATCCCCTAATCCTGCTGCCCACAAAATGGCAGAAGTTCCCTTTAAACTTTCATCAAAGGCAAACAACACAAATTGAGGCACTTACATGAACCAGCACATGAAAACAAAAGGTCCAGTGACTGAAAAGGAACACACAGTCTTTTTAAATCTTTGGTTAGAACACTTCATCTTCTGTGGTCCTTCCTTAGCTCCAACTAAGAATTACCTTCCTTTGGCCTACCACCTGGCCCATGGCAACCGCACCGGCCTAGGCAAACTTTTCCTTGGAGAAACATACAGATGTCTCCACCTGATGACAATCAAGTTGCTTAATCAAAAGAAACTCAAAACTGGAGGCCCTTGGTGGTTTATTCAGTTATGGGCACAACTTTACTTTCAGCATCAGACCCCAAACTTTCAAAGCTTAACCAAGAACTCCTTTCCCGACGAAAACGGCACGTTAATTAGATGCACTAGCTATGGCCAAGCCTTATTCAGCCTCCCTGGCAGCAAACTGAATCCAACAGATGCAGCAAACTGGTTCAGAGTTTTCTACAAAGGATTAGACAATCCACACTATTTTCCATTCACTGAATCTGAATCTTTTGAGAACCCAACTGCCTTTAGACTGGATAGTTTTGCCGATGACGACAGCACTCGGCACCTATATTCCCTGATGATTCGACCTGGTTTCCTCCCTGTTGGCATGAGTACTTCCAATAGAATTATCAAACCAGGCTATGAAACCTATCAACCAGTCATAGCAGCTCGGCAATTTGGCTTAGGACAAGTCCCTACCCACTTCCATATTCACCACTTGGTGGAGAGTAGAGCCGATCTGCCAGATGGTCTCACCAGTTCAAGATGCTACAACATGTTTGACAACCTCCACATTCCAATACCAGCCGATCTGTCCTTCACTCCCTCATCAATCGACTTCTTCACATGGTGGGGAATGTGGAAAATTCATGTTTTTAGAAAAGCTCTAGATCCTCGACTGCAGCAAATTGATCTTGAATATGTAATCCCCGAGGAAGAGGTACTGAACCTGTGCACTTTATCCTTTCTGAATCCTCTATCCATTTACTTGACTAGTCCTGCTCACCCTGCTTACAGCAACAAGATGATCCAGAACCCGTGACTAGTAACGGGGAACCATTCCACTTTCTTCCAACTGCTCCTGATGTCCTCTTTTGCAAGGGATAACCATCAATGAAGAAAGTCATAATGGCTGCTCAGCCAGACTTACTCCAGTCGGCTTCTAAATGAAGACAAACATCTGCAAGTGTTGCCCCCCGAGTACCAACTAAGAAAAGGAAGATGATCATGAGGCGAGTCATCAAGAAGTCAACACAAGCTTCCCCGAGTCCATCAGAGTCTAACACCAACCAGGTAGCTCATCTTTCTAAAACCTCTTCTTTATTGCATATATATGTACCTTGGTTGACTGTAATTCTATTTCCAGGACGCAGCTGAAGACATCCCTAATACTAGCAGCTCAGTACAACACGAAGTCATTGTTCATGAAGCTGAAACTGGAGCAACTGAAACTTCCAATTCTCTGACGGATGTGCATGACAAACAAGCTGACATATTCGAAGCCCCTGTTGTCACCTCCAAACCAACTGGACCGGCCGCACTTAAACCGATCATCACTTCTCGTTCAGAACAGGTAACTTTATGAGCCGATCTAAATCAGCTGATCACTCCATTAATGCACTTCGCTCCAATTAATCTTCATCATGTCGGCAGGGCTTCAATATTTCAGACCTGCTCTCCTTTGACCTAGCATCAATGGGTCTGAATGCACCAGATGCAGAAATGCAATCACCACAGCAGCCGATTACAATTACAAATCAACTTCAGAATATCAAGCGTCTGCTCTCTACTCCAATCACTGCTCTAGTTGGTGATTCCAGCGAAATAAAGAACATCTTCGAGCAAATAGAATCCCAACTCCCAGAGCCGCTGCAAATCAAGCTTTGGCCAGCCAGCAATCTTCCATTCTTCCAGGTAGAAGTGAATAAAGCACAACAAAGAATAGAAGCACATCGTTCTCAAGTCTCGCTGAAAGCTGACATTGCTCAAAAGTGCAAGGCCCTCAACCAAAAGAAGGCAACTCTGGATATCAAAGCTGATGTATCTGCCAACATGAACCGACTCGACCTCCTGAAGAAAGAATTGGCAGAACTCGAAGAAAAAGTCCGCACAACCAAGAAACTCATCCAGGCCGAGGAAGATCTGAAGTTTACTTCGGGGAAGATCGTGCAGCTGAGGAACGTGCTGCATGTGCCCACTATCAACAAGAATCTGGTCAGCGGGTCAGTCCTATGCAAGGACGGGTTTAAGGTAGTGTTAGAGTCCAATAAATTTGTCGTGTCGAAACATGGACAATTCGTTGGTAAAGGCTATGATTGCGGAGGCTTGTTCCGCTTTTCTCTTGCTGAATTTTGTAATAAGTCGGTGAACCATATTTGTGGCAACGTTAGCGATGATGCGAGTGTTTGGCATTCATGTTTGTGTCATGTTAATTTTGGTTTGATGTCTCGGCTTTCCAGCATGTGTTTAATTCCAAAATTTACCATTGCCAAAGGTTCTAAGTGCCATAGTTGTGTGCAATCAAAGCAACCTCGGAAGCCTCACAAGGTTGCTGAGGAGAGACACTTGGCACCTCTAGAACTCATACATTCTGATCTATGTGAGATGAATGATGTGTTGACAAAAAGTGGGAAAAGATACTTCATGATGTTAATTGACGATGCGACTAGATTTTGCTATGTTTATTTGTTGCGAACTAAGGACGAAGCGTTAGACTACTTTAAAATCTATAAAGTTGAAGTTGAGAATCAACTAGAGAGAAAGATCAAGCGTCTAAGGTCAGATTGTGGTGGCGAGTATTTTCCCAAAATATTTGATGAATTCTGTGAGGAGCATGGAATTATTCATGAGAGGATGCCTCCCTATTCTCCCGAATCAAACGGGATTGCCGAGAGGATAAACCGCACGGTGACTGACTTGGTTAACTCCATGTTAGACACAGCTGGTCTTTCTAAGGCATGGTAGGGGGAGGCTATACTGACTTCGTGTCATGTCTTGAATAAAAGTTCCAAACCAGAATCAAGATCAAACTCCATATTAGATGTGAAATGGGAGAAAACCATCACTTTCTTATCTGCGCACGTGGGGGTGCTTAGCGAAAGTTAATGTGCCTATTCCAAAGAAGTGCAAGTTGGGATCTAAGACAGTGGATTGTGTCTTTCTAGGATATGCTCAGAGGAGCATTGCTTATAGATTCTTAGTGGTTAAATCTGAGATACCAGATGTGCATGCTGATACTATTATAGAATCTCGTGATGCAACATTTTTTGAGAATATTTTTCCTATGAAAGATATGCATAGCAATTCTAGATTTTCGATAGAGATAACTCCTCAACTTGTAGTACCTATCGAGTCTTCTGAACAATCCGATGAACATGAGCATGTCCTAGAGAAGGATGACAGTGAAGCTCCTAGAAGGAGCAAGAGACAAAGGATTGTAAAATCCTTTGGTGACGATTTCACTGTGTACCTTGTGGACAATACTCCCACATCCATTGCAGAGGCATATGCATCTTCAGATGCAGATGATTGGAAAGAAGCAGTCCAAAGTGAGATGGACTCAATTCTTTCTAATGGGACATGGGACCTCACTGAACGACCCTATGGTTGCAAGCCAGTAGGATGTAAGTGGATATTCAAGAAGAAGCTTAAGCCTGACGGTACTATTGACAAGTACAAGGCTCGGCTTATTGCTAAAGGGTGCACACAAAAGGAAGGCGAAGACTTCTTTGATACTTATTCACCTGTCGCTAGATTGACCACTATTCGAGCATTAATTTCCTTGGCTGCCTCATATGGTCTTATCATTCATCAGATGGATGTTAAGACAACTTTCCTAAATGGAGAGTTGGATGAGGAGATTTACATGGATCAGCCTGATGGATTTGTAATGAAAGGTCAAGAAAACAAGGTGTGTAAGCTTTTGAAGTCATTATATGGGTTGAAACAAGCACCTAAGCAATGGCATGAGAAGTTCGACAGAACTTTAACTTCTGCGGGCTTTGTCATTAATGAGGCTAATAGATGTGTGTACTATCGCTATGGTGGGGGTGGAGGAGTGATATTATGCTTGTATGTGGATGACATACTGATCTTTGGCACAAACATTGATGTGATCAATGAGGTCAGGTCCTTTCTTTCAAAGAGCTTTGATATGAAGGATCTAGGAGAAGCTGATGTTATCCTTAACATCAAGCTTATTAAGGTTGAGAATGGGATTACTCTTTCACAATCCCATTATGTGGAAAAGGTCTTGAACCGTTTTGACTATATCGACAGCAAGACTTCTTCAACACCTTATGACCCTAGTGTGATGTTGAGAAAGAGCAGGAAAATTGCCAAAGATCAACTGAGATATTCGCAGATTATTGGTTCACTCATGTACTTAGCTAGCGCAACGAGACTCGACATATCTTTTGCTGTGAGCAAATTGAGCAGGTTCATGTCAAACCCGGGTACTGATCATTGGCATGCACTTGAAAGGGTTATGCGCTATCTAGCAGGTACTATGGGTTATGGGATTCACTATTCTGGGCACCCTGCTATGCTTGAGGGATATAGTGATTCAAACTGGATATCTGACGCTGATGAGCTATATGCCACGAGTGGGTATGTGTTTACCCTTGGAGGTGGTGCGATATCATGGAGGTCTTGCAAATAGACCATTTTGACGCGATCAACCATGGAAGCAGAACTTACTGCTTTGGACACAGCCACTGTTGAGGCAGAGTGGCTACGTGAGCTCTTGATGGACTTGCATGTGGTTGAGAAACCAGTGCCGGCCATCCTTATGAACTGTGACAATAAAACGGTGATAGTCAAAGTGAACAGTGCTAAGGATAATGCAAAGTCATCAAGACATGTTAAAAGACGACTGAAGTCTGTCAGGAAGTTGAGAAACTCCGGAGTGATAAGTGTGACTTATATTCAAATAGACAAAAACCTGGCAGATCCCTTTACAAAAAGATTATCACGGAATGTGATAGATAGTGCATCAAGGGAGATGGGTATGATACCCGTATAAGTTTCCATAGTGGTAACCCAACCTATGTGATCGGAGATCCCGTGAATTAGGACTTGGGGAGAACAAGCTGATGGTGAACTGAGGAGAGTAATGGTTAAACCCTCTCTAAGAAAAGATGCAATACTCTCAGTTGCTGTAAGGCAGGTTGGCTATTTGCCTTAATGTATTTCTGTTGGCTCTAATGAGCAAAGGTGCTGCCCTACAGAGCATTCTTGAAAGAACACACCTATATGAGTCTGACTGTTTAACATCGCAGTCTGTGAGATTTAGGTGATCTCTACTAAACTCATGAAGAGACCAGGGAGTACGACGTATATGCTCCACCCGCGGAGAAGGCTACTGACAGCCATGTACTGGTTATGACTTTGAGTGAAACTTGTTCGCACCAAACTTGCAATTCAAGCCGTAGTCTATTATTCAAGTTGTGGATAAGTGTAGCTTGGAGCTCTAGGTGAGAGTTCAACTTAACAGTCCTCACTAAAACACTGGTATATCAAATAGTAGTGAGAAATAGGCAAAATCTATAAATGGGTATTTGAGATCTGGTGGGGGATTGTTAGATTTATGGGCTTGGCCCATATAAATAATCCTAATAAATCTCAAAGGCCCATTAGCGCTAAGAGGAGGTACACCATCTATTAGTCCCGTATTGCTAATGAACGAGGGTGTAGGGGTTTTTCTCCTTTTAAATACGGACCACCTCCCTCATGGAAAAAGTACACCATAGATTGCTATACGTGGAGTCCCCAAGGTTTGGGAATTCATAAGAAGATCTAATCTGAGTTAGGGTTTTGCCACCTCTCGTTGCTGCGCCGCCACCGTAGTCTTCTCCATCCCGAGTGCCGGCGTGCACCGGCGAACAGGAGAGCAGGTCTCCGGAACCGCTCGCTCTTGTGATCCTGCACCGGGAGAGGGAGAATAAGGTTTTTGGGAAGCGCTAAGCGCGACTGCTCATCTTCTTTGCCACGGCTCGTCCTCCGTCCAAGTCAGGAGCTACGGCGTACCGTCGTCTGCAACGCCGGTTGCTGCGCTCCATTCGAAGGACCGTCTTCGTCTCGTCTGCGCCTTTCGTCTTCCCGGTGGCTTCCGCACAGTATGTATTTTGTGATCAGATCTATTTCATTATCATGTTTTCTGAGATCATGTTTATGATATACGTACTGTCTAGTATGTTAGAGTCATGCATGCTAAGTTTAATTCTCGTCATGATAAATCTAGTTCGGAATTTAAACTTACAGTTGTCTATTTCTTCAACAGTAGAGGTCCTCCGCCGTAGGAGAATCTCCTTGGCCCGGTGACGCCCGGTGCCTTGCTCGAGCTCAGCGACTTCCACAGCATCACCATGGAACCAGACCGCTTCGACACAAACCACATTGCTGTCACTTCTTCCTGCACCGATTCCAGTCACTACGGTGCATCACTGGCGCAATTAAAAGATAAAACGGAACCCCCTCGTTGTCATCTTTGTTTTTCCCCAAATTTCAAGCTCTCTCATGCCCTAAATCACCGGCAATCTGACTTGCAAGAAGCTCTTGTCCGCCATCTATGGAAGTTTGCAGGAATTTGTTGGTGATATGCCCAAGAGCCCATCATCACAGTACGGTTTAAAGGCCCAAGTAGATATTGATCCAAGAGGGATTAGGGTTACTAATGGGCCTATGAGATAGAAGCCCATTAGTACGCCCTATATATATGAGGGAGGGGCTAGGGGGGCGATGACCTGAGCCGCGCCACCTCCCTAGCTGCCGCCCCTCCCTCTCTCTCGGCCGCCGCCCTTGCCGTGCGTGCGGTGCTAGCACACCGACGCCCGGCGTTTCATCCTCGTACGTGTGGACTCCGTGGAGGCGCTGCTGCGACTGCTGCGCTGATCGGCTGCTAGGATCAAGTACGAGGAGCTCGGTTCGTGGGACGTGATCGACTACTTCCTCTACATCGACGCGCGACTTCTTCCGCTGCGCTGCGTGTCTAGTGGTAACGATCTATGATCTTCTACTCGCAAGTATCTTGGGTTTATGCGGTAGTGATGCTAGCGTAGCCTACCCGTTTCCCTACAGTGGTACCAGAGCCATCTTGCGTAGTTTTTGGTCTGGATCTTTTGCATATAGGTGATATGTTGTTGTAGTAGATTGGATCTATTACTTTTGCACGGTTTGATTAGATCAATTGGTCATAAGGGGTTAAAACTGGAGCGAGTTGATTGCGCGGCATGTGACAAAAGATTAATTTGTGTTCTTTCTCTGTTATGCATACGATATGTCCCTACCGGCTGGAATCACCATCGGGACTAACTGTGTGCATAGTCAGCAGATTGAACCAACAGATCAAGGTCATGTGTAGATGCAGTCTTCTCAAGTGCAAAGTTTGCACGGTCAAGGTGATTGACCTAGTGAAAATTGAGGCATTATGAATGGCTCGGATTTGAGGTGATGCGATCACTCTGATGAGATTTTCATAGGGATTCCATAGATGTGATCTGTGTAATTCCATGAGGTTTTCAGGGCGCTGCCCTGAGACCCGCGGGGGGCGGCTCCCCCCTCGACCCCCCGCCGTTGCTTTCTCGCTGTAGCGGCTTCCCAAGCGCTACTTTGGTAGAACACGTCGTACGCCTAACTTGTTTTTGCAGGGTGTGATGTGAATGGTATGGCCTCAATGTCATGTGATGATGTATGTGATGATTTATGCGGCCTGCGTGTCGCAAGTTAACACAACCGGGTTGAGGTTGCACCATTATTGTATAACGACCTGCGTGTCGACTTGTGATGTTTGAATCCTCATGTAATTATTTCACTAGCTATTAGATGTAGTAGCTTAGTATCTTTTCATGGAGGATTCAATCATGATGGCGATGATGATCACCACAAGACAGGACGGATGGCAATGGAGGTCACCTTGGAGCCATGGCGATGGTGCCCATTGTGATGCAAGAGGCCATACTATTCACAATATAATATGATTATATGCTTGTGATGTTTATTTTCCTGTCATACTATTCTTTCATGCTTTTACATATGGTGGATGCTTTAATCATGATAGAATAGCTTCCCTCAGAAAAGGTTGAGTTTTTGATGCCTTCTACCAATAGCTGCACCTATAAATTTTGATCGTTGTGTGGTAGGTTTACCAAAGTAGAGTACCCTCAGCTATCACTTTTGTATAGGGTGGATGTCGGACATTCACAAGCATAGTATTGGTTTACTCAGCAAAGCTATCAAAACAGTTTTGGGCTTTAAGGCATAGGGTTGGGGCCGGGGCATTGGATGCCACCCAACAAACAAGAGTCGCATAGAGATGTGATTAGTAATTTGTTACTTACCTGTATCACTACTTTTCTAGCCGTGATGCTAAAGCTCACTAGAATTTTAGTGATTATGGATCTTGAACCACTATATGTCATTAGAGGGAAGATGACTTTGATATAGTAGGTTGTCTTTTGTTAAATCAGTTAATGAAAGTCTTTACATAAACTTAGTGCTGAAATCTTGCTTTACTTTAATGTTGTAGATCATGTCTGCCAGTAACAATTCCGCTTTCAATTTGCGTTCTGTTCTTGAGAAAGAAAAGTTGAATGGAACAAACTTTATTGATTGGTACCGCAACCTGAGAATTGTTCTCAGGCAAGAGAAAAAGGAGTATGTTCTTGAGCAGCCATATCCTAATGATCTCCCTGACAATGCAACTGCTGCTGATCGCAGAGCTTATGAGAAGCACTGCAATGACTCACTTGATGTCAGCTGTCTGATGCTCGCCACCATGTCCCCTGATCTGCAGAAGCAGTATGAGCATGCGGATGCTCATACCATGATCGAGGGGCTGCGTGGGATGTTTCAGAACCAAGCCAGGACTGAGAGGTTCAATATCTCAAAGTCCTTGTTTGCGTGCAAGCTGGCAGAAGGTAGCCCAGTCAGTCCTCATGTGATCAAAATGATTGGTTACATTGAGACTTTGGATAGACTTGGTTCTGAACTCCACCAAGACTTGGCTACTGATGTTATTCTCCAGTCGCTCCCGGCGAGCTATGAGCCTTTTATCATGAACTTTCAGATGAATGGCTTGGATAAAACATTGAGTGAGTTGCATGGGATGCTAAAAACAGCAGAGGAGAGCATTAAGAAGAATCCCAATCATGTGATGATGATTCAGAAGGGGAACAAAAAGAGGAAGCGTTGGACGCCTCCTAATCCCAAAGGTAAAGGCAAGGAAAAGAGTTCCGGTGGTGAGTCCTCGGGCTCTAAGCTAAAGCCAGCACCTAAGGCCAAATCTGGCTCTACTTCTGAAGATGAATGCTTCCACTGTCATGAAAAGGGACATTGGTCTAGGAACTGCAAGAAGTACTTGGAAGAAAAGAAGAAGAAGAAGGGAAGTGAGACTTCCACTTCAGGTATAAATGTTATAGAAATAAATATTGCATTATCTTCTAGTGAATCATGGGTATTTGATACTGGATCGATGATTCACACTTGCAAATCGTTGCAGGGTCTAAGTGAGACTAGAAGATTTGCAAGAGGCGAGTTGGACGTTCGGGTCGGCAATGGCGCAAAGGTTGCGGTGTTGGCGGTCGGCACCTACCACTTGTCTTTACCCTCCAGATTAGTTTTGGAATTAAATAATTGTTATTGCATTCCTGCTTTGAGCAAGAACATTATTTCTTCTTCATGTTTGGAAGAAGTTGGTGATTTTAAGATTGTAATTGAGAACAAATGTTGTTCTATCTTTTGCAATGGTATTTTTTATGCTCATTGTCCATTGGTGAATGGATTATATGTTCTTGATCTTGAGGATAAATCTGTCTGTAACATTAATACTAAGAGGCTTAGACCAAATGATTTGAATCCCACTTTTATTTGGCATTGTCGCTTAGGTCATATAAATGAGAAGCGCATTGAACAACTCCATAAAGATGGATTGTTAAGCTCATTTGATTTTGAATCATTTGACACATGTAAGTCTTGTTTGCTTGGAAAGATGACCAAAGCGCCTTTCACTGGTCAGAGTGAGAGGGCGAGTGACTTGTTGGGACTTGTACATACCGATGTATGTGGACCAATGAGCTCAATAGCCAGAGGTGGTTTTCAGTACTTCATTACTTTCACTAATGACTTTAGTAGATATGGCTATATCTACTTAATAAGGCACAAGTCTAAATCGTTCGAAAAGTTCAAAGAATTTCAGAATGAAGTACAAAATCAATTAGGCAAGACAATTAAATTTCTGCGATCTGATCGTGGAGGAGAATATTTGAGCCTTGAATTTGGTGATCATTTGAAGCAATGTGGAATTATTCCGCAGCTAACTCCGCCCGGAACGCCTCAATGGAATGGGGTATCCGAACGGAGGAACCGAACCTTGTTGGACATGGTTAGGTCCATGATGAGCCAAGCTGATCTTCCATTGTCATTTTGGGGTTATGCTCTTGAAACTGCTGCGTTCACACTGAATAGGGTTCCAAGTAAGTCTGTTGAGAAGACACCATATGAGATATGGACTGGGAAGCGTCCCGGATTATCTTTTCTCAAAGTTTGGGGATGTGAGGCTTATGTCAAACGTTTGATGTCAGATAAGCTCACTCCAAAGTCAGACAAATGTTTCTTTGTGGGGTATCCTAGGGAAATCAAAGGATATTATTTTTACAATAAGGCGGAAGGCAAAGTGTTTGTCGCTCGCAATGGTGTTTTCTTAGAAAAGGAGTTTCTCTCAAAAGGATTTAGTGGGAGCAAGGTGCAACTTGAAGAAATTCAGGAAACACCCGAAACTGTTTCAGCACCCACTGAAGATCCACGGGATGTGCAAGATGTTGCACAACCCGTAGTTGAGGCACCAGCCCCACGAAGGTCTATAAGGGCATGTCGCGCTACTGACAAGCTCAACCTCCTTATTACGGAGGAGCGCCATGTATTATTGATGGAAAATGATGAGCCCTTGACCTACAAAGAAGCAATGCTGGGACCCGACTCCGACAAATGGCTTGAAGTCATGGAATCCGAGTTAAAATCCATGCATGATAATCAAGTTTGGAACTTGGTCGATCAGATTGACAGTGTAAGACCTGTCGACTGTAAGTGGATTTTTAAGAAAAAATTAGACATGGATGGAAATGTTCACATCTATAAGGCACGATTGGTGGCGAAAGGTTTCCGACAAATTCAAGGTGTTGACTATGAGGAAACCTTTTCGCCCGTCGCAATGCTAAAGTCTGTTCGGATTCTCCTAGCAATTGCCGCATATTATGACTATGAGATATGGCAAATGGATGTCAAAACCGCTTTTCTTAATGGACATCTAAGTGAGGATGTGTATATGACACAGCCTGAAGGTTTTGTCGATCCTAAAAATGCTGGGAAAATATGTAAGCTTCAGAGGTCCATCTATGGATTGAAGCAAGCATCTCGGAGTTGGAATATTCGTTTTGATGAAGTAGTCAAAGGGTTTGGCTTCATCAAGAATGAAGATGAGCCTTGTGTTTACAAAAAGGCTAGTGGGAGCGCACTTGTGTTTCTGGTCCTATATGTGGATGACATATTACTGATCGGAAATGATATTCCAATGCTTGAAGCCATTAAAACCTCATTGAAAAAGAGTTTTTCGATGAAGGATTTAGGAGAGGCGGCTTATATTCTGGGTATTAGGATCTATAGAGATAGATCAAAAAGGCTAATTGGATTGAGCCAAGACACGTACATTGACAAGATATTGAATCGGTTCAATATGCAAGATTCCAAGAAAGGTTTCTTGCCAATGTCACATGGCATTACTCTAAGCAAGAGTCAGTGTGCTACGACACCTGATGAGCAAAAGAGGATGAGTACGATTCCTTATGCTTCAGCCATAGGGTCGATCATGTATGCTATGCTTTGCACGCGCCCAGATGTTTCCTTTGCTCTAAATGTTACGAGCAGGTATCAGTCAGATTTCGGTGAACCTCACTGGACAATTGTAAAGAGTATCCTTAAGTACTTGAGAAGAACTAAGGATATGTTCCTAATATTTGGAGGCGAAGATGAGCTCCTTGTAAAGGGTTACACCGATGCTAGTTTTCAAACAGACAAAGATGACTCCAAATCGCAATCCGGTTTTGTTTTCTGCCTCAATGGTGGGGCAGTGAGCTGGAAGAGTTCCAAGCAAGATACGGTGGCTGATTCGACGACAGAGGCCGAGTATATTGCAGCTTCCGAAGCTGCAAAAGAAGCTGTTTGGATCAGAAAGTTTGTTTCTGACTTGGGTGTTGTTCCTAGTGCGTCCAGTCCAGTGGACCTCTGTTGTGATAATAGTGGTGCCGTTGCACTAGCAAAGGAGCCTAGAACAACTAAGAAGTCCAGACATATACTGCAAAAGTATCACCTCATCCGTAACTTTGTTGAGAGAGGTGATGTGAAGGTTTGCAAGGTGCACACGGATTCAAACGTTGCTGATCCGTTGACGAAGCCTCTCCCACAACCAAAGCATGAGGCGCACATGAGATCTATGGGTATTAGATACTTACATTAGTGATTCTAGTGTGCGTGGGAGATTTTGTGTCATGAGTATGTTTATGTAATGATAAATAATTGTTATTTGTTCCATGGATGATTATTTTACATTGATTATCAAGTATGTGACTTGTTCGTGAAACTCTTTGTTGAAAATGATATGATTCTAAATTATCCCTAGTTTATGTCGTTGTGTGGGACAACAACGACGTTGAGACTAGCACATGCATTAATTGATGATCATGTTTCACGGATCATGGATATGGAGATATCGGATTAATGATGTGGACACATGTTGGTGAACATGGTGTTGGATTGACCCACGCCAAGACAATGTTGGGATTGTTATTTTGTATGTGCCATCAGTTGTTCTTGAGTGTTATACCTACTGAATCCTTAGACCTGAGATCGCCATTGTTTCTCACTGTGTGTAGTGGTGCATCTTGGGGCTGATAAACGCTACTCCGTGACTGGGTAGTTACAAAAGCAGCTTACAGGTATGTCATGAAACATGGAATGGGATGTGAGCGGATCAAGATGGAATTTGCCCCTCCTAGATAACGGGAGAGATATCTCTGGGCCCCTCGAGATAGTTGGATTTGAAAGTGCATGGCCATGCCAAAGTGATTAAAGAGTTAATCATGATGACTAAAGGTTAGTTATGAATAGAATCCACTATTAGATCGAGAGAATGGTCGAGCTATCACAAAGGTGGCACGCATCTCGCTTTGAGCTTGACTGGTATCGTGTGGCAAAGGGATCGGTGTATGAGTATATCTATGGTTCGGCCGATATGATCTTTATGTGTATTTGTGAGTCACTATGCCCTGCTAGGTGCCGCTATTGACTTGTGATTCGGAAATGATTTCCGATCACGACCACCTACACATGAACCTAACGGGTCACACACTTAAGGGGTTTGGAATGTTGGAAAGCTTGCATGTATGATTGTCTCTAGTGCAAGTGGGAGATTGTTGGTGATATGCCCAAGAGCCCATCATCACAATACGGTTTAAAGGCCCAAGTGGATATTGATCCAAGAGGGATTAGGGTTACTAATGGGCCTATGAGATAGAAGCCCATTAGTACGCCCTATATATATGAGGGAGGGGCTAGGGGGCGATGACCTGAGCCGCGCCACCTCCCTAGCCGCCGCCCCTCCCTCTCTCTCGGCCGCCGCCCTTGCCGTGCGTGCGGTGCTAGCACACCGACGCCCGGCGTTTCATCCCCGTACGTGTGGACTCCGTGGAGGCGCTGCTGCGACTGCTGCGCTGATCGGCTGCTGGGATCAAGTACGAGGAGCTCGGTTCGTGGGACGTGATCGACTACTTCCTCTACATCGACGCGCGACTTCTTCCGCTGCGCTGCGCGTCTAGTGGTAACGATCTATGATCTTCTACTCGCAAGTATCTTGGGTTTATGCGGTAGTGATGCTAGCGTAGCCTACCCGTTTCCCTACAGAATTAACCTTGTGGGGCCACAACTTTTTATTTTTAGAAATAAAAGTGGAGAACTCTTGGAGATGGACTCTTTTTTGTCTTCCTATAAATATTTGGGGAGTTGAGAAACAATAATATTTGGGGAGAAAAATTTAAAAACTGTTGGAGATGCTCTTACTGTTAGCCTTCCTTGTGTGTGAAAGTCAACCCACCAGTTGACCGCACGATTCTATTCTACAACGTGGTCGTCTTCTTCGCCTAATGCTTCACCGTTCGGCAAGGATTGATAAATATGTGGCAACAAAATCACGCGAGGCCGTACAAGGGTCCACGCAGACGAACGACATCAGGACAGTAACATCAACATCGCCATCAGCCTCAAGGCCGATGTTCAAACTCTGAAATTCTCTTCTATCTTGAAATCGGCTATAGGTCACAAAGTCCCAGAGTAATGTGTACTATACCTCTTGACTTCTCCATGTAGCAGATAAAGTTGCATGCAATATTAAATTAATTGATTCTTCCTGCACTTGCCTTGCGCCTTGCATTTCCTGTACATTCCTTTAATATCCGATCCCGCATGTGTGATTTATTTCGCCAAACAAAGGAACCATCCATCTATTTTCCTTTTGAATTCCTCCTGCATATTTTCCATCGGCTGGTGCAGTGTATTGGAGCCGCTGGTGCAGTGTATGAGGAGACAGCCAACGGAGGTGAGGGAGCACTAATCCCAGCTGCTTCCCGGTTTGTCGGCATCACATACGCATGGTTGCTAATTTTCACCCAATTGACTGGTTCTTAGTGTTATATTCATCGGCTTTGTGTTGTACTCAGATTATGTATACCGAGATCCCTTAAATACATGCTGAGCTGCTTGATACATTAATCTGCAGATAGCCAAATTCTTTATTGGCTTTGTAATGCTCTGATCAGTTCATTACTTGTAAATTGATCGCCAATGCCCCCGGGATACACATTCAGAATTGGCTACCCGGAGGTAACTAGCATGGACATCGGCTCCTCTCTGGCCATCAGTTAACTGCATGGGACTTCCTTTTCACAATCAACACACGAGCTTAAGGGAGTAGCTGCATTGATCTATAAGCCTTTAGCATCAGCTAGTATGTGGAAGGAAAAGCCGCCACAAATACATTAATGATTCTCCCAGCCGATGTACACAGCGAACTCTCAGCTTAAGCCATCGGCTCCATTAATATCTTCATTAGCCATTCTGGTTGTATGGTTTCCAATTATTGACTGGTCTTCCACTCTTCACACTGATCTGAATATTAACCATTATTTTGGAATGCATCGGCCAACACCCCTGCACATATGGCCACATCGGCAGTTCTTGAGGGTTCATTATATTCGAACCTAGAGGCAATAACCTTTGGACCAGAGGCAGCCGATGCGTCAATTTGGATTGACACTCCATCACCAGATCATCTCAAATAAATCCCACCATTATCCATCGTACCATAGGTCATATCCCAATAAATGCATGCACGTGTCATGGCAAACATTGATTCTAGTGATCTGATTAACCAAATAAGTCTGCATGTAATTCATCATGGCGTGTCGACCTCTTCCATGATTAATCTGGCATCAAATTGATCTGAACATGTAGCCGATAGAAATATCTTCATCAGCTTTCGTTGCCAATATTATAATATCATCTATTGAGATAAATTTGACAATCACTACTTTTGTGTCCTACCGGGCGTGCCAAAAGATGTGTTGACGTAAAAATCAACACAATGGAATCTGAAGGCACCGTTCGCCAAGTTTCAGAAAGCAGACCAAGCGTGCCAGTCAGTTTGACCATTCAACTGAGAGGGTCAAAGGGGATCGGCCTATCGGGCCGATTTGATCTTGGCGCAAGCAACGATAACAACATGGCAGAATAAAGCATAATACATAAATAATCGGCCATGAGGCCGATTCCAGCATCCTAATGAGCATAAGCGGCTCATCAGCTATCCAAAGTAGATCTGTACAATTGATGGAAACATAACTCGGAAGCTATCGACTAGAGAGCCGATAGGAAACAGGGCGCCGTTGACCTTTTGATACACTATGAATAAAACCATAAGCCAATGAAGCTTCAACTAATGTTACCACTAGTATTTCTAGATGAAACGACAGCGATACGGCCGGAAGTTGCAATCTAGAAATACTACTAGCAAGAGATTAATCTAGACTTCACCAGCCAATAGATCTATTCACAGTAGAACTCGATCCCAACGGCACATGACAGATAACCATGAATAAGATGCAACAGGCCATTAATTAATTTGTCGTCTATTTCAATAGGATAAAAGCTAATCAAAACAGATCAGATAGCAAGACGATGGATTACAGAAATATCAGCCGATGCAAACTTAATCATGGCAGGATAAATATGATTCTACCACATTTAGCCGATCAGACGATGCGGCTTTGCAAGATATGATAAAAATCGATAACGGGAAGGTAAATTAGATGAAATTACAGTGATGCGCCGGTAATTAAAGCCTAGCAAACCTGATAACTTGTAGGCAAATCTAGACAAAACCACAACGATGCGCCTGGTGGTTAAAGCCTAGAAATCCTGGTAGAAGAAAACTACGGCGAACTGGAGATCGAGGCGATGCAGCCCAGCTTGTTGAAGAACTCATCGAAATCTACATTACTCCTACTCCTCGGGCGGAAAGGTAGAGGTACTTGAGAAAGTAAATGTGTTTGTTTGATCATGTGATGAAACCTTTTACAGAGACTAAGGGTACATATTTATTGTTAGAAATCTAGGCAATTTCATGTTTAATTTATTCCATAAATATGACCCAAACAAGAAATGCATGATCATGATATCATATATGTGCTTAACAAAGGAATTCATCATCAAAGTCATCATGAATATGAACCTAGTGCCAACTAGCAAAGCATGACATGTGAAAACTCTCAAATAAAGCATGTCGATCACAGTGTTTACGCTAATCACAAAGATTACAACTTTGAGAATAAGATTAGCATACCTAGCGGCAGAGCCGGAAGCACCCGAAAGCGACATGGTGCTTTGTTGTTGTAGTCATCCCGCTCGATGCAGTGCAGAGATATTGCAGTGACGATCACGCTCGTTCGCCTAGCGCCGGGAAGAAGTCGTGCCGTGCTGTCGCCCGAACAGGAAGGAGATGACGTCGCCGCCGGGAACAAAAGCGAGTAGTCGTGCCGCCGCCGACACTCCCCAAAAATGTGATTGCCGTCCTCACTCGAGCAGGCGAACTCACGGACAGCAGCGTTTCGGAGGCCTACTCTTCCGGTGCTCGTGCGCGCAAGAACCGGAATGGGGCAGCAGGAACGCAGCACAACGGTGAAGCTTTGTGTCGTGTATGTGTGGAAGACAGAGAAAGGATGCCTCTTTATAGGCCCCAGGCGTGACCTTTGGCTGCCCGAGTTAATGCCATCAAAAGGCACCATGAAAGGCCTTTGGCTGCCTAGCTTAATGCCATGAAAGGCACCGTGAAGGACCTTTAGCTGCCTAGCTTAATGCCATGAAAACTAGTAACTCCGTGCCATTGAAATGTCCATTGCTAGTCACTAACCACGGGTCAGTTAATAGTCATCAAATGGTGATCTAAAATGACAACACCCTTCTCAACTTCCAATGCGGTGCCGTTACAATTGTAACTACCCCAAAATCATGTGCCTTGGGATTTATTGATCATTTTTAATAGGCTTTTGGCCCATTTATTCTAACGATCCCCACCAAATTCCAAGGCACATGTTCAGTTTCATCGTTGTTTTGATATACCGGTGTTTCGATGGAGACCCAGCGGGGTTGAACATCCACCTAGAGCATAAGCTATACTTGATCACAACTGAACAATGGACTATTCCTTGAATTAACAGTTTTGTGCGAACAAGTTTCACTCAAGCCCTTAACCGATACTAGGCTGCAAACTGCATCCCCTCTGTTTGGAGCATATAAGTCGTACTCCCGTGCCTTTCATGAGTCTCTAGAGATTACCTGATCTCATAGACTGTGACTAGCAGTCGAACTCATATAGGTGTGTTCCTTTTAGGATGTCCTGTAGGACAACATCCTTGCTTTACCAAGCCACTCGGATCACATTAAGAGTTTAATCAACCTCCCTAACAGTATTGGAGAGACGGTGCATCTCAAATGAGCTAGACTTTATTCTAAGGAGTCTCTCCCTCAGCCATCCACTAGCTTGTTTCACCATCCTAATTCACGGGATCTCCGATCACAAAGGACAGGTTACCACTATGAAATGACTTCAAGTGGGTCTCAAGCCCAACTCCCTCGATGCACCTTCTATCACATTGCGTGATAGACCCTTAGTAAACTGATCTGCCAGATTATTAGATGTATGGACATAGTCCAATGATATTACTCCGAAGTTTCTCAATTTTCTGACAGTCTTCACACGCCTTTTCACAGGCCTTGTAGATTTCATATTATCCTTAGAACTGTTCACCTTTGTTATCACAGTTTGGTTGTCATAGTTCATGGATATAGCCGGTATAGGTTTCTCAACAATCGGCAAATCCATAAGGAGCTCACGTAGCCACTCGGCATCAGCGCCAGCAGTATCCAATGCTGTCAGTTCTGCTTCCATTGTAGACTTCGTTAAGATAGTCTGCTTGCAAGACTTCCAGGAAACAGTGCCACCTCCAAGCAGGAACGCATATCCGCTTGTGGCATACAGCTCATCAGCATCAGAAATCCAATTAGCATCACAATAACCTTCCAGTACCCTTGGATACCTGGTAAAGTGAATGCCATAACTCATTGTGCCTTTTAGATAGCGTAGTAATCTCTCAAGAGCACCCCAGTGAATATCTCCCGGATTTGACACAAACCGGCTTAGCTTGCTCACAGCAAACAAGATATCAGGCCTGGTCGCACTAGCCAAATACATGAGAGAACCAATTATCTGTGAATATCTCAATTGGTCTCTTGCAATTTTCTAATTTTTTCTCAAAATCACGCTTGGGTCATAAGGAGTTGTAGCTGGTACACAGTCATCGTACCCAAAATGATTTAGTACCTTTTCCACATAGTGGGACTGCACAAGAGTAACCCCACCATTTCCTTCTTCTCTCAAAAGCTTAATGTTATGAATAATATCAGCCTCACCCAAGTCTTTCATCTCAAAATTGTTAGACAGAAAATTCTTCACTTCTTTGATCACTTCAACATTATTCCCGAATATTAAAATATCATCCATATATAAGCACAAAATGACACCATTGCCTCCACTGAACCGATAATATACACATTTATCAGCTTCATTCACCACAAAGCCGGCTGATGTTAAAGTTTATCAAACTTCTCATGCCACTGCTTTGGTGCTTGCTTTAGGCCGTACAAGGATTTTAGCAGCTTACACACCTTACCCACTTGACCTTTTGCCACAAATCCATCAGGCTGATCCATATAGATCTCTTCCTCAAGCTCTCCATTCAAGAAAGCTATCTTAACATCCATCTGATGAATGAGAAGACCGTTGTAGCGAAAATGGCCTCTCATGCCATATTTCAATATAATGTTTTGGCGATTGATGACACACGCAACACTTGAACTAATGTGTTTGCTTAGATGATATACTCAGGCTTTTAGGTTCAAGTGATGACAAAGAGAAGAGAGGCGAAGCTAGGCCCGAAGGGCCGCCCCTATGGGGGTTCCGCTACCCGGTTAGCGGACGGGGGTCGAGGGGGAGCCGCCCCTCGCGGGTCTCAGGGCAGCGCCCTGAAACCTAAAAGAAATCAAGTCACCGGTTGAACCGACGCCAAGCAAATTACACACGTCGGTGCATTGACTTGAGCACGTCTGGGAGTTTTTAGTATCACCGGATGAACCGACGTAAGGCAAAATGTACTCATCGGTGCAATGACAGAGATGGCCTGCGGGCTAGGGTTTGGCACCGGATGAACCGACGATAGGAAGTTTGAATACATCGGTGCAATGGCAGAAGCAGACCAAGGAAAATGCATACATCGGATGAACCGATGATGCACCGGTTAATAACGTCGGTGCAGTTGTCCAGAGAGTTTGTTTTTCAAGGATCAGAGGACAGTTGCACTCACCGGTTAAACCGACGCTAACATTACATACACCGGTCGATTGCGTCGGTTGATTGCCCGTACACGTAACGGCTAGTTTTCAGTGGGCAGTTTAGTATCACCGGTTAAACCGACGATGGCGATTTGGGGAGCATCGGATTAACCGGCGTTAAGCGTTTTTCTGGCAGCTTTTCTCCAACGGCTATATTTGCTTGTGCTGCCTATATATACCCCCAAGGCCGGGTCATTTAAAAGTGCTGGAGTTCAAAGAAGTATACTAGAGCTAAAGATCATCTCCAACCACCATAGAGCTTCATTGTACATCATATAGGCTTAAGCACACTTGTTAGAGTGCTTAGTGCTTGATTAGGGATTAGTTCTTGCGAGAGCTCCCTTGAGAGAAGTCTTGCTGCGGCAAGCAAACACTTGTACTCGTCGAGTGACCCTCCGACTTGGTGTGGAGTGGCAACGACACTTTGTGCGGGGAAGGAGGCCCCTACTTGGTGTTAAAGCTCCAAGATAGTGAAGACGGTGCCGTGGTGACGCTTCGAGATAGACGGTGGCGGTGACCTCGTCTTTGTGACTTGGTGTCACTTAGCCTTTGCTTGTCGGGAGCCTTGGAGGCGTGGCAAGACGGTGATCAAGCGAAGAGACTCGGTATCACACTTGTTCTTTGTGAGCAAGTGGCCGTGGACGTAGGGAGGGACTTTGGTGTCCTAACCGAACCACGTTAAATCGTGTGTCTTGGTGTCTTCACGGGAGTTTGCATATCCTCTCCCTTACCGCTTTACTTACCGCATTACGTTTCCGCATTTACTCTTTCTTGCTTACCTTTACTTTCCTAGTTAGTTTGATTAGGATTGACTATAGGTTGCAAGTCTTTTGGGGTAAGTAGAGGGTAGCATAGATAAACCTTAGTCATAACTAGCATGTGTAGGACGTGTTAGGTTTATCTTATGCAATTAGATTGAGCCCTAGGATAGAAAAGCGATTAGCGACCCTATTCACCCCCTCCCCCTCTAGGGTCGGACACCCCGGTGATCCTTACAACCGTGTGAGGCAGCCAAGGATATTAGCACACGTATGGTGGTCAGTCGAGCAACTGGTGAATAAGTGTCAAAATAGTCCTCTCCTTCCTTTTGTGCATAGCCTTTAGCAACTAGCCTTGCCTTGTACTTCTCAACAGTACCATCAGGCCTCATTTTCTTTTTGAACACCCATTTACACCCCACAGGTTTACATCCATAAGGACGATCAACCACTTCCCAAGTCCCATTAGACATAATAGAATCCATCTCACTTTGCACTGCTTTCTTCCA
The DNA here is from genome assembly GCF_016808335.1 of Panicum virgatum. Lineage (NCBI taxonomy): Eukaryota > Viridiplantae > Streptophyta > Magnoliopsida > Poales > Poaceae > Panicum > Panicum virgatum. The sequence continues at coordinate 30,211,685 of NC_053137.1, forward strand.
TAAGTCAGCATCAATGGATGAATATGCCTCAGCAATTGTTGTGGGAGTGTCTTCCGTGAAGTATATAATAAAGTCCTCACCAAAGGATTTTGCAACCATTTGTCTCTTGCTCTTTTGAGTGACTGTATTATTATCCTCCTCAGGAGTTTCCACATGAGTTTCAAAAACATCATTATTTATCGGTTCATGGACATCCTCAGAAGAAATAGAATCATGACTAGAAATGCTAGGTGTATTTTTCATGGGAAATTCATCTTCAAAAAATGTTGCGTCTCTCGATTCCATGATAGTACCCTCATACATATCCATTACTTTAGAATTTATTATCAAAAATCCATAACCCACGCTGTGTATAGCATAATCAAGAAAGACACAGTCAACGGTTTTGGGTCCAAGCTTTTGCTTCTTGTTAATTGGCACATGCACCTTTGCCAAACAACCCCATGTTCGCAGATAGGAGAGATTTAATCTCTTTTTTCTCCCATTCCTCGAATGGTGTAATTTCTTTGTTCTTTGTGGGCACCCTATTCTGGACATGACACGCTGTCAAAATCGCCTCACCCCACCATACCTTAGGTAGTTCCGCAGTTTCTAACATGGCGTTAACCAAATCAGTTAGAGTACGGTTCTTCCTCTCAGCAATCCCATTGGATTGTGGTGAGTATGGCGGTGTCCTCTCATGAATAATTCCATGCTAGAGTAAGGATTCAATACTTACTCATGATAGAGTAAGGATTCAATACTTACTCAATAACTCCGCTCTCATAGCCTTTTCCAACAAAAGTTCAATACTTAGAAACAACACATTCCTTTGATTCAAATACTAGCTTATAACCATCATGATAGAGTAAGGAGCCACTAATCAAGTTCTTCTTAATTGAGGGGACATGATGCACGTTATTGAGCTGTATAGTCTTTCCCGAAGTAAGCTTCAGATCGACCGTACCAACACCATGAACAGCTGCACGCGCTCCATTTCCCATCAGCAAGGAGGCAGCCCACCCGGCCTGGTAAAAAGAAAACAAGGAAAAATCAGCACACACATGAATATTTGCACCGGTATCAACCCACCAATCAGGTGAATAAAAAACTGAAAATGCAAAAGGTAAAAATTTACCATACCCAGAAGTTGCAGCTTCAGTCTCAACGGTGTTGACTGATTTCTGTGCAGGGGGCTTCCACTTAGCCTCAGGACACTCTCTCGCAAAGTACCCAGTCTTGCCACAGGTGAAACAATTCATCTTTTCCTTGGTCATCTTTTTTCCCTTCTTGAAAGAAGTGGAGGGCTTTTGCTTAAGCTCTTGCTGAAATTTCTTTTTATGTGGTTTGGGATGACTCTTTTGCACCACATGTGCGCTGGAAGTCCCCTCAATGACTTTCTTGCCTTTAACATCTTTTGCTCTAGCCTTGTCCTCAACATCAAGAGTTCCAACAAGCTCAGCAGTGCTAAACTCTTGCCTCTTATGTTTGAGTAAAGTTGCAAAGTCAGTCCAAGATTGTGGCAGCTTTGCAATCATGCAACCCGCCACAAACTTATCAGGAAGCACAGACCCAAACAGCTCATGTTCCTTCACCAGTGTATGTATCTCATGAGCCTGTTCGACCACCGAATGGTTCTCAACCATCTGATAGTCATGAAACTGCTCCATGACGTATAGCTTAGAACCGGCATTAGAAACACCATAACGGGCCTCAAGAGCATCCCAAATAGCCTTACCAGTTGGAAGCTGAATGTATACATCAATGAGAGAGTCTCCAATGATGCTCAGCAAGCCACCCCTACAATTGGTGTCATCATGATAGAACTGACGTTGCTCATCAACGGTTTGAACAGTGGCAGGCAACTCAGTCACCACATAAAAACAATGCATAGAGGTCAACCACAGAATAGTTTTCTGGCGCCATCTCTTGTAGTGAGTGCCCTCAAACGGCGGTGGTTTCAACATACTCGCAAAGCCAATAGATGAAAATTGCCTACAATCATGTTTTTGGATTGTTAGAAATCTAGGCAATTTCATGTTTAATTTATTCCATAAATATGAAGCAAACAAGAAATGCATGATCATGATATCATATATGTGCTTAACAAAGGAATTCATCGTCAAAGTCATCATGAATATGAAACTAGTGCCAACCAACAAAGCATGACATGTGAAAACTCTCAAATAAAGCATGTCGATCATAGTGTTTATGCTAATCACAAAGATTGCAACTTTGAGAATAAGATTAACATACCCAGCGGCAGAGCCGGAAGCACCCGAAAGCGACATAGTGCTTTGTTGTTGTAGTCATCCCGCTCGATGCAGTGCAGAGATGTTGCAGTGACGATCACGCTCGTTCGCCTAGCATCGGGAAGAAGTCGTGCCGCGCCGTCGCCCGAATAGGAAGGAGATGACGTCGCTGCCGGGAACAAAAGCGAGTAGTCATGCCACCGCCGACACTCCCCAAAAAACGTGATTGCCGTCCTCAGCCGAGCAGGCGAACTCACGGACAACAGCATTTCGGAGGCCTACTCTTCCGGTGCTCGTGCGCACAAGAACCGGAATGGGGCAGTAGGAACGCAGCACAATGGTGAAGCTTTGTGTCATGTATGTGTGGAAGACAGAGAAAGGATGCCTCTTTATAGGCCCCAGGCGTGACCTTTGGCTGCCCGAGTTAATGCCATCAAAAGGCACCATGAAAGGCCTTTGGCTGCCTAGCTTAATGCCATGAAAACTAGTAACTCCCTGCCATTGAAATGTCCGTTACTAGTCACTAACCACAGGTCAGTTAATAGTCATCAAATGGTGATCGAAAATGACAACACCCTTCTCAACTTCCAATGCGGTGCCGTTACAATTGTAACTACCCCAAAATCATGTGCCTTGGGATTTATTGATCATTTTTAATAGGCTTTTGGCCCATTTATTCTAACATTTATATCCTGGACTAACTTGCCTGACAAACAAAATCTAAACAAAAAAAATACTAAGATACATGGACTCTATCTTCCCTTTCTGTAGAATCCTTATCCATGAAGCTTCCTCTGTTCCTTTCGGAAAAGATCAATGATTTACCGGACTCCTTCCTCGTGATGTACTCGTGACACACATAAGGTAAGGCAAGCCAACGCTCACAACCTTGCCTTCCTTAATTTAATCATCTTGGCCTCCACGTGTGGTCTTCACCCTTAATGCCAATCTTGCCCCTTTTTTTATTTACTTCGGCCACCTACGTACGCATGCGCAGCTTCTTTATTCCACGAATCCATCAGTCTCCATACCTTCTATCAACAATTATAAAATAATCCGGCCACGATGCTAATCACATTGGATAAACGAGAGCTCCTCACGTGATGTGACCACATATGTGCATGCAACTCTTATTAACCTTCTACTCTTGCCTTCACGTATGAACTCTATATACTTGCATGCTCCTGGCTCTGTCAGCAGCTGTCAATGCACATCGTCTTCCCCATTGACACTCTGTCCAAACACACCAATAGTCGATTGCTTCATGATTCAAATTACGTCAGATTTACCAAAATTTGGTGTCAACACAAGCTCATCTCATCACACTCAATTTGGGAGCGTAGCGTATCTAGCAAACAATGCCTAATAGGTATTCAATCGCGAAAGGGTGTGAACTTGATAGGTCTTCGTATTCTTCCTGGTCCTCCAGGGGCTTCTGGTCTCCGGGTACATCCTTCTGGATCTTCTGGTCGTCCGGGACATCGATCAACTCCTTCTTGTCAGGACCTAGTCGTAATTACATATAAATATAGGGGCCAAAGTGCAAGAATGCATAAAATGGCTCAAAAGAGATCCAACTCACAACAAATCCTATTCTAACACATAGATCATGATTTTAGAAGAATTATGAAACTGGTTTCATATTTTTCTGAGGTCCGGTTAATTTATTATGATTTTCCTAAGGTTAAAACATTTTCTGGAATTAATAAATGATTATCGAAAAAGGAAAAACAAGGTGGTGACACGTGGCAGCACCGGAGCGTGCATGTCAGCATGATGACGTCATCGGAGCCCACTGCTGACATCAGCATTGACCAAGTCAATGTTGACTGTTGACTAGTCAACCGGGTCATTAGAGTCCGCAAAGTCAGCGGGTCCCATCGGTCAGCCTCATACCAGAGACTTAAAGATGGGGCCCGCGGGTCGGTAGCGGCTCCGCCCGCTGACGCGCGGGGCCTAGGTGGCGGCAAATGTGGCGGAACCACCCAAAATAAATTGGATTAGTGCGCTAACCATCGTTGCAAAGGCAACTCTGATCCAACTTGCACGTACCTCGGCGGTTCCTCGAGTAAAATCTCGATTAAAGCCACGAAAACCGAGATCGAATAAGCAAATCTTACATGAAGGCGAGTCCAGAGAGTACAACCACACGCATTTCATACATCACAGAGTCTTGTAGTGGAATTTAAAATTATTACAGACCCGTTCTGAAAGTAAAGACAGTAGTACTACAGAAGTCTTATCTACAACAGTCCATCAGAGTTCATTTATTCAGCGGAAGGTAAAAGCGCGGTAGCTAATGATAACATGACATCTCGATAAAGCCCATACGAGACATCACTCGGAAGGAGAAGCGTCAGCACTAGATGAGGATCCCTCCCACTCCACAGATCAACCCGGAGGTAGAGTATAAGGGTAAGTCAAACTAGCAATCATATCCTCAAAGTTCTCACCTGAAAACATAGCCACAAGCAAAGGCTGAGTATACTAATACTCAGCAAGACTTACCCGTCAACGGATATAACTTAGTCCACTTAACTAGACATGCATGGCTTTTTGGCTGGAGGGGTTTGTTTTGCCCAAAAAGCGACTAAGAGTAGGTCCTTAATTTCAGATTTTAACTTTTCCATATTCTAGTTCAATTAACCATTCTAGATAAGCATATATTTCTAAACAAGCATGGTAGTGAAAAACATTAATCATACAACAGTATTATCATCATCAACATATTCCACTTGTTACTCTATGTGGCAAAAGTGTTAAGCAATCTCATTATTCGTGAGCGGCGGAACAATTTGAATCGAGTTTAATAACCTTGCAAGGCAAACCTAACACACAGGAAGTCTTGCGGTGGAAATTGTTTCCTTTCTCTCTCATTAGGAGGGCAGAACAATGGTACACCCTCATGATATGAAGTATGAACGGTGATTGGGAAGAGCTTCGAGCTGACTTTTGTCACTCGTTCTCTCTCATTAAACACATAAACTCCCTACCGATTGACATCCTCGACTTCGAGCAATTAGAGAAGGAGTCTATAGGTGCAGCTTGGGCCAGATTTTTAAGCCTTTTGGCATCTAGCCCAGACTTATCTATACCTGATGATGTATCATTGAACATCTTTTGCTCGGGTTTAGACATGGAGTCTGCTCTAAAACTCAACTTCACCGCCGGAGGTTCGTTTGCACAAACAACTCCTACGGAAGGAAGAGGAATCTTGGATAGTTTCTTAGAAAACTCTTCCTTTCCCACCAACCAAGGAGAACCCCGCCAGAAGGAATCCGCGTCGAGCCATGAAAGTCTCTCAACAATCGAATCTGAGCTTTCATCTTTCACATCCCAATATTCGTCTGTTGAGCCCTCTCCCGAACCACGAACACTGAAGGAAGAAGAAATTCAACCTTCGGAGTTCTCTTTCCGATTCGAGGATGATCCTTTAGGAAACATCCAGAACACCTCGAATCTCCATGACGCCCAATTAAGGGAGGAACTTTCTTCTATCAGTATCGATCCATTACACAATCTCCTGACAGAACCTTCCCTTAGTCCTATGGTCCCTCCTTCTTCTCCCGATCCTCTTCATGAACAATTTTTCGAGGAGGTCATAGAGGTGGAACAGTCAGATGGAGCGAGATGCTTTTCCGAAGACGTTTGGACGAGTATATCCTCTACGATCCTTCCATGCTCTATAGGAGGAATTACCATAGAAGCCCATGTTAACCCCATTATGGAGGTTAACATCATGCCATGGCACTTAGCGTATACTTTGTTGGGCGATGTTACGCTAAGACCATCCGACAAGCTACTCAAATGTTGTCCCTTTAGACACATTATTGAATGTCGGGGGGTCGCAAGTGTTGTGCTGCTAACCTTAGACAAAATCGAGGTGCACTTAGACTTTCATATCTTCGATGTCCTCGATTTTGATCTTCTCATTGGCTACCCACTTGAAATTTCACTCACATCTCATCAAGGGAGCCTAACTAGACTGCTTAGGGAAACTGCTTTTGCCACTGCTACTCCTTGTTTAGAAAATTCTTTGGCAAAGCCTTTTCCCGTGCAAAACCCGCTCAAGGAGATGATGCATACATCTCCATTCATATCATCTGAGCCTGTTCTCTTGGGAGTTCTAGAATCCTCTGAAAAATACAACTCGGAAGATAGCCTTCACTTTTGTGAAGAAGAACGTCCATCATCACCCTTGATCGAGTTTGAGCCTCTTCCCGATGGCCTAGAATCTGTTGTTCTCGACCTTGATCGGGGTACAATTATGATCTTTCACGATGAATCTCTTGAGATGGAGAAATCATGGGCCAAGAAATTTTGTGAGGCACCGACTCTGGAGTCCAATGAAAAGGATTCCTCAAATGAGTATGAGAATTTCACTTTTGACATACCATGTAGACCATGCTCATTCAATGCAACTCCAGAGCCAGGCATGCTTAGTGCACTGTGCACACACGAGAACTACAAACAACTCAAGGTCCTCTACAAAATCTTCAGAAGGTTAGTTGTAGATGTATATGTTTATCGTAAACATTGCAGATTTCGTGGGTGCACCGTGGCACTAACCTTGTAGCTAGTTTCAACAATTGGTGGTGAAACAATGACCCATCACCAATGATGGCTACAAGAGTTATCATGGTCGAGCTTATGACCAGAAACAAAGCACTGCCGGGAGATAGCCCGGACTACTATCTTTTATTTACTTCTGTATTTCCCTTTCAATAAAAAGCAAGAGCATGTTCTAGGATATAGTTTTCCTTCGGGTATTTTTGGTCGCTAACCATTCCAGGGGAAGATCAAAGAGAACGATGGATAGACAATGCCTATAAACATGTGAGCTACACCGACTACAACACCTCGATATGCCTTAATGAAGGAACAACTACAGAAGGAGACTTGAACTCCATACACTTGAAGTTTTGCAAACTCCAAGTGTGGGGGAGGTATGTGAGTACCCCAAAGTAAGCTCTTTTCTCAATTCATATCTTGTTTTGGAATTGGTGTACGTCGTCGCTCCTTGCTCCATAAAAGAAAAAAAATGAAAAAACAAAAGAGAGGAGTTGCCATAGTGACAATATTATCTCCATCAACAAGATGTCGTGGTAAGTACTCTCAATGTCCTGCTTTTGACATTAAACAAAGCCCTACTGGGAGGTCGCCCGAGGATCACCAGTACAAACTCATGCCTATCTCTCTTCGAATAATGCTCAATCATGCTTCGTGCTCCCTTTATCTGTTCTCGTATGCTCTAGTTTGAATGTATGATTGCAACATACATTCATAGGCTTTCTAAATCAAGCATGGTGTTTGGGTTAAAATGTCCTCTTCAGTCAACTAGACCTCGTGTCTAGATTGATTGACATTCTTGGAGTTAATACTTGTATAGATGTTGGTTGCATATATGGACTAACCCCTGCAGAAAAATCAAATCCAATTGGGTGAGTCAGCGAGCTGAATTCAAATGGAAAGGTAAGCCAAGGTTTTGGATTAATGTTGCACAACATACTCATGCTGATGCAACCTTGATCCAGCCTTGCTTGAGTAAGTATCTTGGTGAGATTAAAATTTAGTTTCAAATAAATTTTAGGAGCTCCCTGGTTCTTAAAACCGGTAGAGCTATTAGTTTGTTTCCACATTTTTGTTTTTGAATAAGCACCAGGTACAAGGACAAGTGTGGGGGAGATCTCTCGGAACTTTCATGCATATACACTCGAGATCTCCCACAACACGTGCACAACACCGAATGAACCAGCATGCAAAAGGCCAAGATGAATCGGTGCTAGCAAGGTTTGGCCAACCAGAACTACCACCATCCGTTCTTCATCGCGACGGTTTGCGCACTCTAACCCTCGCTCTCCTCAACCTATGAGTTTAAATGGAAGTCATTGCTTAATCATTAAAATTAAACTCAAAAGGTATCCGCTGGTTCTGTGCTTCTCTATGATTTGCTTGCATACTTTTTATTATTTGCTAAACCTGAGCTTGTGAGTCATATTATTAGGGAACCCATAATTGTTAAGTTATTGACTAGTGAGATATGGTTTGATGGAAGGATATTTGCTTCCTCTGCTTATGTGTCTGGGAAATTTTTATTAAAAAAAACCTCCATAGCTTTAAAACTCCATGTGTTCGTCCTACCAAAGCCATATGTTGACCTTCATGAAACAAACCTTACACATATGTGCCTTGTTGTTGCTTTGAGCTTCTTCAAACTTTGTGACCCTAGTGAGATGTCTTTCATACTTGTTTGATCAAGATCATGTGCACTCCACTAGCTGAACTTCTACACTGGAAGTCAGCTATGCCATTCCATCCATCCACAAAATAAAACTCCATGTTTAATGATCTCTCTCTCTAGTATCTTTCAAATGAGGCATGAGCTATCAAAAAAAAGAGAGAAAGAGAGAAAAGATGGCATGCCCAAGAAGCATGACCCCAAAAAAAAGGAAAAAATGGATACATCAATGTCCATGAAGAAAGAAAGAGAAGAAAAAAAAGATATATATATAGCCATGTCCTCATGTTATCCAAATAAAGGAGAGAGAAATTCAAAAAATGAGTATTTCATTTCATCATCCACCTTCCACATATGTGCACGATCTTGATCAGCTTGTGTGATTTGTCATCTTCAAGGATCCGTTGTTTGATTTTGCAATAAATGTGACACAAGTGCATGCTTCCATTTCCCTACCTTGAGCTCCACATAATCTATCTTTAGAAGTAGGGTGAAAAGAGGCAATGCCTTGGTGAGGATATATACACAATGAGCGACATGAGAGATCCTATGGAGAAATAAAGCTACGGTTGGTCTTTGCAAAAATATTTCCAAAACCCCAGTCGTATAGCAGGGAAGTGGAGGAGACTGAAGTCAATACCGTTCCACTCTTCAACTTCCCAAGCAATTCATGGTAGACACATCAAAATTCACAGGCAAAGGTAAGGCCTAGAATAATTTGCATGCAGATGTCATATCTTATGAAGTCGGGTCCGCCTTAGTTCTAGCCTTTACTCAAGGATGAGCAAAGAACTAAGTGTGGGGGATCTTGTTGATGGTCACTAACGACCTATTTTGACCGTCAACTATCATGCAAAAGTCGAGCAGCAGAAGGAATAAATGTTAGCATAGGATGATTATATGACGAATTCCACAAATGCTGGTCTGAGAATGTGTGCAAGTGAATTTGGGCCAAAACTGTGTAACAAGCATATTATCCAAGGCATAAAATTCTGGGCCAAGCACAAGCAAGCCCAAAGGCCAAAAGGGGCCAACTTGGTAGCTGCACATGAGAGAGAGACGCAGCCCTTAAGCAAGGCGACACGTCATCAATCCGAGGCAACAGCTTCTCGATGAATCAGATGCGTTCACGAGGATCCACGGGCCCACCAGAGCTACCAAACCGACTCAAGACAGGCCCTTACCCATATAAATGATATGGGGGCCCACCTAACAGTCTTCTGACCAAATACCGGGGCGAACAGAGCCAGCCCACGGTCGGCCAACCAACCAAGTCGGCCGGCCCAGTGGCGACGGCCCACGGGCCCCACCGCCTCTCAGATGACACGTGGCGAGGTGTGGTTGATCCCCAATGGCGGTTTGGCTCATTTCTCAGGTGAATGGCTGTTGGTTCCCTCCTATAAATACAAGGGGAGGGGGTCCAAATGAGGACACTCACACACACAACACCACACACCACACCATCTCTTCTCTTGAGTTCTCACTTGAGTGAGAGTTGTCTTAAGGAGTTTCGGAGTAGAGGTACTCAGGAGGGGCACCGGCAATGGCGCTCTTCTACAAATTGTACCTCTACGAGAGTGAGGGAGATAGTCGGGGGATGTGCCGGGTTTGTCGGCGCTCTTCTCCGCTTGTACCTCGACGGATGCTTATTCGGTTGTAAGTGTTCGAGACTTTCTTTGCTTATTTAGAACTAGAGTTTAGATCGCAAGTTATTATCTCTGCCTTATATTAGTTGATGTGTATGCTAGCGAGTAATATTTGACTCTAGAGTTGGGCTCCGGATAGAAAAGGATAACCCTGTACGCCTCTAGAGTTAGTAGGGAAAGGCGTAGACATGGTGTCTAGGCTGGACTATACCACTCAGTTGTTTGATAGTCTCATGGTTTGTAGAGGTAGCCGGCAGGTGGTGACAGCCCTGTTCGAGCCTTTTAGTAATCCTCCACGTTCGGATATTGGATAGAGCACATATTGGAACTATCGGCTTGTATAAGCCGATCGATACCTTTAGCTCGAAGTATAACGGCGACGTGATCTCTTCTTCTAAACATAGATTATAGATCTTAGAAAGTCCTCTCTTTCCTATCCTCCTACACCAGTGTGTGTCCTTGGACAGTCTGAACCCGTAGGTAGTGTACTCACGTTCCCTAGTGGATACGATACCCTGGAATCCTCTTGGGTGAAAGCTACAGCGGTATCCGTGCGCTAGCGGATTTTATTCGTGATGTTACAAAATACCAACAGCGCAGAAGGCGAGGCAGGTCGAGGTCCGGCAGTGGCGGGGCATGCACCAAGGCCAAAGGCTTGGCCTTTGGCCCGGCGACGTGGTCCAGCACGCGCCTGGCATGGCCACGGCATGGTCACAATGGCAACTCGGCCGGCGGCGACGGGTTTCACGGCAAGAACACGTGGCGGCGATGCCGCAGCAGCATGCGAGAGGGTGTACCAGGTATTGTGAGGCCCAAAGGCACGACCTTTCGGCTGGTGCTCATGTGTGCACGGTCGTGTGTGCGCTAGGGTAGGGGCACGGGTGCGCGCGCGTGCGAGCTCTCGGTTCACCGAGTTTGCGACGCGGTCGTGGCATTCGCGGGGCTCCGGCGTGGCCGTTCCGCAGCGGTGCCAGACTGCAAGGGCAGCATGAGGGTGATGGCGAGGTCCCTGCAGAAGAATGGGTATAGGTTCCCTAGAGGTAGCTATGGGCCGGCTTCATCGGTGATGGCGTCGTTCACGTCGGCAGCACAACGCTGGGTGCAGGGCGACGGGACGGAGGCCTACCGGCTCAGGTTGGGGGCGACAGGGGAGACGCAGTTGTTGACGCTCGCTAACGACTCATTTCAAGTGTCATCTTGAGCCTAAAATCACGAGAATAAAGTTTCATACCTGCTGATGTTATCCAGAAAGAGCCAATTCCACGTTTCCTCTTAGAAATATTACTATATTGGAATTCGGGCAGAAATGCAGGTAAAACAGGCTTCAAGCATCAAGATACAAACCCGACCAGCAGAGCAAGCTATCAGCTCCTGCATGACCATATGAAAGACGAGCATCAACACTAGTGGTAGGAGTTATTACTAACGAGTTTCACAAAGTGTTGGTGTACATTTATGTGCAAGTTGCTTATGCTTGGAAATGAGAGGAGAATGCACCCCAAAAGCAAGGTGACACGTCGTTGATCCGAGGCAACAACTTCTCGACGAATGAGATGGGTTCACAAGGATCTACGAGCCCACCAGAGCACCAAAACTAACTTAAGGCAAGCCCATACCCATATATATGACATGGGGGCCCACCAAGCAGACTTCTGACCAAAAACCGGGGCAAACAGGGCCAGCGGCCGACCACCATGGTTGGCCGACCACGTGGCGGCGGCCCATGGGCACCACCAACATACAGATGACACGTGGCGAGATATGGTTGGTGCTCCATGGCTGTTTGGGTCGATTCTCGGGCAAATGGCTGGTGGCTCCCTCCTATAAATATAAGGGGAGGGGCTCCAAATGAAGACACTCACTCACCACCAAGTGAAGAGCCTCTTAGCTTGTGTTTAGTGTAGGAAGAGAGGGTAGAGGTACTCAGGAGGGGCGCTGGTAACGGAACTCTTCTCTAATTTGTACCTCTAAAAGAGAGTGAGGAGTCGGGGGAAGTGCCGGGCTTGTCGGCGCTCTTCTCCGCTTGTACCTTGATGGATGCTTATTCGGTTGTAAGTGTTCGAGACTTTCTTATTTAGAATTAGAGTTTCAATTGCAAGTTATCATATCTGCCTTATATTACATTAGTGTATGCTTAGAGAGTAGCATTTGACTCTAGAGTTGAGCTCCGAATAGAAAAGGATAACCCTGTACACCTCTAGAGTTAATAGGGAAAAGTGTAGACGTGGTGTCCAGGCTGGATTATACCACTCTGTTGTCTGATAGTCCCATGATTTGTAGAGGTAGACGGCAGGTGGTGACAGCCCTATTTGAGCCCTAGTAACCCTCCATGTCTGGATATTGGATAGAGCACATATTACTGGAGCTATCGGCTTGTATAACCGGTCGAAACCAGTAGCTCGAAGTATAATGGCGATGTGATCTCTTCTTCGAAATATAGATTCTAGATCTTAGAAAGTCCTCTCTGTCCTATCCTCCTACACCAGTATGTGTGTGTCCTTGGACAGTCCGAACCCATAGATAGTGCACTCACATTCCCAGTGGATACGATACCCTGGAATACTCTTGGGTGAAAGCTACAACGGTATCCGTGCGCTTGCGGATTTTATTCGTGACATTACAAAGTACCAACAGCAGTGACGAGGCATAGCCGTGACGAGTCGAAGCCGTGCAGGTAGCGCTAGAACATCGACGTCAATGGACCTCCTCCTGGGCCTTCTTCATCTTCTTTTCCTTCCCCTGATGCTCGGCTCCTTCTCCTCCCTCCTTCTTCTTCTCCTCTCCCTCTCCTCTTCTTTCTCTGTTCTGGTGGCTAGCGGCGGATGAGGAAAAGAAGGGCTAGGGTTCCAAGGGTGGTGGTCGTGGGTTTTATAGGCGCCCACTAGGGTTTAGGGCTAGGCGCGGGGCACTCCAAGGCACGGACACCAAGGATTGCCGGCGGCAGCTTGGGACGCTCGTAGGGGCAAGTGGGGCTCATCGCGCGGTTTTCGACTTTTTGACTTTTAACATTCCGGGAAAAATCTGGGATGTTACAAAAGACATTGTAGTCATTAGTTGCATGAGAAAAAGAATTATTCCACTTGCAATATGCACACCGTTTCAACTCCTCAAGCGGCGGTATGGCATGAGAACACTTGATGTTTCCGCTTTTAAGTAATTCATCAAATATGTGATCACACTTAGAAATATCAAATGTAAAATGAACTTGTTCTTGCCGATTCCTTGGAATCGGCTTAAGTGATGAACAAGAGTATGGCTTAGCTCCTGATTGCCATATGAACTTAGCAACTTCCTTTTTCTCATCGTCCAAATCAGATTTACATTCAACATGTATGGACTGATGAGTCTCGAAAGTATCTTTCGCATTCTTAAATTTAAATTCTAAACCAATGGCTCTCATTTGTAAATGATTAACAGTAATAAAATCAAAGTCATCAAGTTTTTCTTTCAAGTAAGAACGCAAACCATTGTAAGCCAAGTTTGCTAAATCTTTCTCAAAAATTGTCAAATTAAAGCATCGGTTTTTTATAGCTTTGAATCTTTGGAAAAAATCCAAGACTGACTCATTTTGGCCTTGTCTAACCGATGAAAAATCTGACAATTTATCTTCATTATGCCCAGCCAGATCATCTTTTAACATAGCAAGATCGGCTTCGCATCTACCACTCGTGGATGCTTGTGATGCGGAATTAGGACGATGTGCTATGGGATCATCTCGTTCCATCGTCTAAACCGAAATCACCGGTGCACGCCCCAAAGAATTTTCATATACAATATCAAAAATCGGTTCATATGGAGAACCAGACTCCTGTGAAAGCAAAGGCGGCACATTGTCAACTCATTTATTCGGCTAGGAGCTGCCGAATAAGGAGTTGATGCAATCGGCAGGCTAACCACCAAAGCATCGGTTGGATCGGTCAGCTGACCCATCTGACCGGTCTAACCGATCACATGGACCAGTTTGACCGGTCCTGCAAGGACCGATGGAGGAGGTGGCGTTTGCCCTGCAAAATAGTCTATCGGCATGCCATATTGTGGTTGATGAGAATATGATGGCGTAGCCGATAAGCTAGGATTTTGGAAAGCATAATTATCATCTACAGATTTGCCTTTTTCATAATATCTACTTGACCCTTTAAATTACCAAGCAAATCATTTGTGGATTTATACATATCAGCAATTTTTTGATTCATAATATATGATAATTGGCTAAACAAGTCGGAAGATGAAGTACTTACTCGAAACCCTAATGAATCCCGTGTCAAAATATAACTCCTAACTCGGATTGTGTGTTTCGGACCGGTCTGACCGCCCCTAGACCGGTCTGGGGTGCATGTCTTCCAGGAGGCATAACTTCCTCATCCGGACTCCAAATTGGACATTCCATATATGCATTTCAATCACCTCGACGAGATTATGCAATGGTGAAGTCCAATTGACAATTTGAAAAACTTTTCCTGACAGGTCTAACCGGTTTATAAGAGAGGTCTGACCGGTCTACCCAGATTGTCCAGAAAACCTGAATCGTGCCAATTTTGGGTGTCAACAGTACACTCGTGTTCTTGGACTAGAAGGTCTCTTGTCGAGCACAAGGTTCAGTCGATCGCCGTCGGCCGACTGTAATCCACAACCTTGTCGTGGCCCTAGCCTAGGTCATCTCGATGCCATGTTAATGCAGGGCCTACGCGACAGCCGCCAGGCAAGCCATCACTGCAATTGGCAGCATAAACGGGCTTGTCTTCTCAGCTAATTCTGCTCATTTTCGGCTCTAGCAAGTGAGATTGTCCAGCATGGAGTTCGCTAAAAGATTGTCCAGCCTGGAGGAATGAGAAAATCTAGTATCCACATCATAGCTAGAATTAAAGGAATCAATGAACATACAATATCTTCCCCCGCATCGCCCCCGCGTAGGGCGACTCGGGCGGACACACCGCCCCCTACCGTCGCCGCCCCTTCACCTGGCGGGTGCGGCCACTGCAGGTGCCGAGTGGGCTGCCGCCGGGCGGATGGTGTTGGCACTGGTGGCTCCGGTGAGGCCAGATCTAGGGCCTTCATGGCCGGATCCGGTGCCAGCCGTGCTAGATTCGACTTGTGGGAGGCCGCCGGCGGAGGTGGCGCGGCGGAGCTGCAGGTATGGATGTGGAGCGGTCACGGGTCAGTGGAGCTGCAGTGGCGGCCGCGTGGAGGGCGTGGGTAGGTCGTGCGACGGTCTTGCATTGGCCACGCTGGTGCTGGCACGGGACGGTCGTGGGTCGGCCATCAGCGGCCGCATGCGAGCGCGGTGCTGGCCGGCAGGGGCCCTGCGCGGGAGCCGGGGCATGGAGGAGATTGTGCGGCAGCCGCGTGTAGGCGGAGTGTTGACGGTCACTAATGACCTATTTTGACCATCAACTTCTGCACAAAATTGAACCATAATGTGGGATAAATGCTAGGAAAGACTTATTTACTAACGAATTCCACAGATAATGTTCTAAAATGTGTGCAGGTGATTTTTAGATAATTTTGCAGCATAATGTTGTGGCATGATCCAAGACACGATGTTCCAGCGAATCAGAATGTGACACATGTCAAAACATGGATTAGAGAGCCCACCAAAGCAAGAAACTGACATACCAGAAGCCAAGACCAGTGCCAATGACAAGTGGTACCAAAGAGCAACCCACAGACCCAAAGAGAAGGTCGGTGGGCCCACCAGGTGGCCAGCCGACCACCCTGGTCGGCCGATGGCCCAGTGGGCCCCACCGACTCAAGCCTTTGATGTGGCAGCTCCTGATTGGATGTATAGGTCGGTTTTGATAGGATCAGCTGTAGATGGAGCTTCCCTTGGTCGTGGATCCCTCCTATAAATACAAGGGGGGTGAAGTAATGAGACATGCACAACACTAACACAACTCACCTCTCTTCTCTTTGGAGCTTGGAGGCCTTCATCCTAGAAGCTTTAGGCAGCCTAGGAGGTGTAGAAAGGTTAGAAGGAGAGTGAGGAGGAGTTGGGGGAAGTGCCGAGCTTGTCGGCACTCTTCTCCGCCTATACCTCGACAGATGCTTATTCGGTTGTAAGTGTTCGAGCCTTTCTTATTTAGAATTAGAGTTTCGTTGCAAGTTATTATTTCTTCCTTATATAAGTTGAGTGTATGCTTAAAGAGTAGCATTTGATCCTAGCTTAAGACCCTGGATAGAGAAGGGTTGTCTTGGCTGGGGCTAGGATTAGTAGGGAATAGTGTAGACGTGGTGTCTAGGCTAGACTATACCACTCAGTTGTCTGATAGTCCCACGGTTTGTAGAGGTAGCCGGCAGGTGGTGACTGTTGGAAATATGGCCTAGAGGCAATCATATTCCCTTGTATTCATGGTTAATAAAGTGTACCTTGAACATTCATGGATGACAACTTGTATTGATTAATGCATATGTGAAGTATTTGTGAAACTCTATACTTGTATAAATATTTTAAAATGTTCCTAGTTGGAGTTCATGTGAGGACACACATGAATATTAGACTAGCACATGTATTAGTTGATTGACTATGTTTCACAAGTCATGGACATGGGGATGTCAAACTAATAATGTGGGCTCATGTGAGACATGAGACTGAACTGACCCAATACGAGATGATGACTTCTCATTACACAATATGTACTCTGTGTCATAAGACCTGAGATCGTCATATGTACTCAAGATGTGAACTGACTTACTTAGGAGCCATCAAACGCTGCACTGTAACAGGGTAGTCATAAAGGTGGCTTTCGGGTCTGTCAAGAAACATGCTATGAGACATAGTCGGTCAAGATGGGATTTGCCCCTCTCTACAAGAGAGAGATATCTCTGGGCCCCTCGAGTGATTCGGATCAGGAAATGCATGGCCATGCTAGGGTTAAGAGTTAACCAAGTATTCCGAATCATAGGATCGAGAAAGAGTGGTCGGCTTTAAACTAGACCAAATATCGTGAGGCAAAGGGAACAGCATGTATATGAAATTGTGGCGGCTTGTCTGATATGATCTTTGTGTGTGTATAGTAGTTGACATATCTTGCTAGAGGCCACTGTCTATTATTGGGCCGAGTAAGAGTACTCGGGCCATGTCTATTCGCATGTGAGCTCATAGGATCACACACTTAAGGGAAAGAAGCCTGATAAGGATGAGATCTGAATTAGACTGGGCTTAGGTGCACTAATGGGCCATTTAGGCCCAAAAGGGGGTACCCAAGGTGGGGCCCAAGATAGCCCACCTAAGGGGCTATATAAACTGAGGAGGGGCGCCTAAAAACCCTAACCCTGGCTACTATTCACGCGGATGAACAGTACCATGAACCGTCTCAGGGCGTAAGGATTTGTATTGGAGCTTAGTAATTGTTATTTTGTTCCTAGTTTGAGTCGAAACATTCTGTCTCCTTCATTTTTGATGAAGGATGGTTATTCTTTTGCGAGTGAAAACAATGGTTCACGCAACTGCACTGCCGACTACCAAGACGCCATTCACAGTACCATGAACAGTAACGGTGCGCTACAGTAGCCCCCCTGTTCCTCTTCCTCGTGAATCTAGCCCTAGTTCGTTCTCGTGGATCTAGCAATCCGGAGTGCGATGCTTCTTCCCGTACTTGTGGACTTCGTGGAGGTGCTGCACTTGTTGCACAAGGACGAGCCATTCGTGAGGTGGTTCACGCAACTGCACTGCCGGCTACCATCTGCACTACACCGACGCACTATAGAAGTTCTGCAACCGTGCGTCTAGTGGTAATCCCGTGATCTATAACTGCAGTAATCCTAGTTTATGCGGTAGAAAATTTTTGTTTTTGCTACCGCATATTCCTACAGTGACAGCCCTGTTCGAGCCCTAGTAATCCTCCACATTCGGATATTGGATAGAGCATTATTATTGGAGCTATCGACTTGTTTAAGCCGGTCGATACTAATAGCTCAAAGTACAACGGCGAAGTATCTCTTTCTCTGAACATAGATTCTAAATCTTAGGAAGTCCTCTCTGTTCTACCCCTTGTGCACCAGTGTTTGTGCCCTTGGATGAGTCTGAACCCGTTGACGGAGGTACATCCGGGTACCTCCCAGCCGAGTAGTTATCTCCCGACTGGGTACCTACTCGGCCAGGACCACTCTGCACAACTACCCAACGGACAGGCACTCAGCTGGACGTCAGAAGGTTCCTCCGAGGATCATGATCAAGGCACGGATATGGATTCCGGATATCTAGGGATCTCAACCGACCTGATTCCATATAACAACCCGAGAAGATATCCTCCATTACTTGTAACCCATAGCACCTGGCCTATAAAGGCGCCGTGAGAAGACCCATAGAAAACATCATCTGATCATTCATCGTCGTCAAGCTCATACAATACACAAAACACAGGACGTAGGGTATTACGCTCCCGAGTGGCCCAAACATGTCTAAACCCTAGCGTCATCTCGCAACCATCTAGCTCTTGGCTCCGGAATCCCCCCTTCACCTATAAATCTACCGCCGAGTATACCCCTGGTGGACTTGCCGGATAAGCAATTTGACACCCACAGATAGTGTACTCACGATCCTCAGCGGATACAATACCCTGGAATACTCTTGGGTGAAAGCTACAGCAGTATCCGTGCGCTTACGGAATTTATTCGTGACGTTACAAAGTACCGACAAGCTCTCTGGCGCCGTTGCCGGGGAACGGAAGCAACATTATCTTCGGACTCAGTCATCCCCGTATCATTTTTTTCTTTGATTCTACCTCAACCCCCGTTATCCATGGAGCAGCTATCACTTCAACAGCTCTCTTCACCCAAGAGCGAGTTCTATGAGCCATCGTCTTCCACTGACCCAATTCTTTCCACCAGTTATGAACTCAGCTCAGGCTTTATAGCTTTAGTTCAGAAAAAATCCTTTTTAGGAAGGGATTGTGAAAATCCCTACCATCATCTGCGCGAATTTGAGCAAGTGTCTTCGTGCTTGGAAATTTCAGGAAAGATGCACGAAACTCTTAAATGGAAGTGGTTTCCTTTCTCCCTTTCGGAGGAGGCAAAGCAATGGTACATTCGTGTCGTAGGCTGTGTGAACAGAAGTTGGATTGAACGGCCTCCACGCAACTCAACTTGGATCGTTAGTAACTAAAGAAAAGACTCCGTTTGGGAGAAAGACACAGTTAAACCAAAACGGATAAGTGTAATCAAGGAAAAGTTCCGATAAGACTGAGAAAGCAATTCTCCTTTATTGTGGTTATCGTGGTTTACATCAGAGGTCGGGATTACGAGACCGGACCTCTACCGCTCTAGACCACTTGCTGGCGTTGCCTGTTTGTGTGATGAAGCCAGAGATCGGGTTTACAAGGATGGACCTTTACCATTCCAGACCACATGTAGGTGCCATGTTATTACAAGGATGTACTCTCTTAGTCTTATCTAGGGGTAACCTACGGCCGTTTTTCTGTAAGGCCTGCACATTCCTGGGCGGAGTGGAACTGCCACCTTTGAGCTCTCCACAGTCGTCAGAGGCGAAGGCATCCTGGACATGCCTGAACTGCATCATCTAGCATCACCTCGGGAGCTCGGGGGGGCCTTCCCTGCCTAAGAACTGTCATATGCCTAGGTAGCATGGAGACGAATTCTTTGGCTTTGAATGGGAGTGGCACAGTCGCCGCCGTCTGCCGTCGGAAGCCAACCCGATGATCGCTCATCACGAGCTAGGTGCTCATTTGGATGAGCACGGAGCATGGAGAAGGGCGGTCGTTCGCCGGCACGACCTTGGTGCTGGCATTAGGCCCCCGCGCCTGGTGGCGGGATCCTGTCTGCAGCAGCACCGAGAGAGACTCGGTTCCGGCAAGGGAGGAGACGACGGTAGACTTCCCCCGGGCCACAGCGGTCGGCTCCAGGCTTCACATAGAGAGAAAGCCTTGAGCCGACACCATGCCGTCGCAGGGGAGTCCTAGTGGTTGCTTGAGAGAAAACCTTGAGCCAACGCAGAGGTGTTGTAGGGTGACGCACAGTAGGTGTCTCCGCTGCGCGCCACCGCGCCGGCTCTGAGGTGTCGCAGGGGCGACGCATAGCAGGCGCCGCTGCCGTGCGCCGCCACATTGAGGGCATCGTCATCTCGGCGCCGTGGCATGCGGCGTTGTTGACGCCATGCCCCTCTTCATCTTCTCGTCGAATATGTTGCAGAGGATGAGCTCAGCCTCAAAAGCCTGGAGATCTAGCCAATGCCTGCACAATCCCCACGGACGGCGCCAAATGTCGTGGTGTGGAAAACCACAGTCGGGTGGCGGAATGCACCCGCCTAAGCCCAGAGGGTGAGTACTCGGGGGTTAGATAGCGACTAGTTCGATCTCGCTCAAGAACACGATGAACACAGCAAGTTTAGAGTGGTTCGGGCTGCCGAAGCGTAATACCCTACGTCCACTGTGTGTTGTATTGCTTGAGTCTGGGTCAGCTTGGAGCTGAGTCCAGCGTGTGTCTGAGTGTGCTCTAGAGTGCTTGTCGTGTACAGCGAGCGCCTCCCTTTTATATCTCAAGGGAGGCGCATACATGGCCATTGGGTCCCCGACAGGTGGGCCCATTGATGTAGTACAAAATAACGTACTGCTCATACATTATGGCGTCGCGGGCGAAGGAGATCTCTCTCCTGGATTTCCTTGCCTGCTCCTGGAATCCCCTGTTCAGCGTGTCCAGGCGCTTGTCTTGTCGAAACGGTGCCAGGCGTAGCAAGCGGCGTCGCCTGCCACGTAGCTAAATGGGCTGTGTAGCTTGTGGCATAGGAGGCATGATGGAAAAGTGCCGTGCCGTCGTATCCAATTAATGCGGCAGACGGGCTCTGCGCCGGTGCGGCGTAGGCGGCTGCACTGTGTACCTCGGTAATATGTGGTCTATAGTGAGGACTGACAAAGTCTGCCCCGCGAGCCGCGGCGGCAGAGCACGCCTCAACCTCCCGCATTGAATGCGGTGGGTGGGCGAGTCTTCCAGCGGAAGACTAGCGCCTGCACCCGCGGAATACGTGGTGGCTCCGGACCCCCCCCCCCCCCCCCCCGGTGTTATGTTAGCTCTACGCGCGTGGGAGGTCCGAGCGGGCGTGAGGAGGTCCTGGACCCCTATGGGAGGTACGGGATCTCGGTGGTTGGCTCGGAGCTTCCCTTCCTCGGGGACACGTGGCGTCTCCGGACCCGTCCCAGAGCGGGGAGCGGATCCGGGGCCATTGGCCCGGTGAGGTAAGAGCCTGACCTGTGGCCCCCAGTTGCTCCGCCTTTTACCGCGTAATTACGGATGACTACGCGGGTCCTGCCTTGCTGCAGTAGAAGTGGGTATCCCTGCTACAGGGTACCGATAATAATTAATTCTGATTAATTACTATGTAACTGGGGTATGGTAATTCATCAACTTGTAGTAAATAGCTTTGATAAAATTTTGCCAAGATTAAAAGCTAATGCAGTTAAGTCAGCCAACCTTAGAGCCTCATAGTTTGTGTTGTACTTGTTGAGTACAAGCTGTGTACTCACACTTGCCTCCTCTACTCTTTTCCTCTTGTTCTTTTTGGGATATTCTACTGCTGCTCAGTTCCCGCCGACGCGAGGGAGTTCACCCAGAGCTACCAGGAGTACGAGGACTTCTTGGCGGTCGTCTCCCAGTCGACGTCCCTGTGGCGCCCCGCTTCCGAGAGTTCCGTACTTGTTTTACGCTTCTGCATACTCTGTATCAGACATTTTGTCATTAATGTAATAAATAACATTCGTACTCGCTTTATTATATCTTTTTACGTGATATGTGCTGTGATATACTGTTCATTCTATTGTATATACGTGTGACTTGATCCTGGCACGTATATGATTGCTCGGTTTATGTCCTTTTGTAAACCGGGTGTTACAGAGTGGTATCAGAGCTATATCGACTGTAGGACGAAAGTCTAGATAGAACTGGTCGAGTTTTAGGTCTTCTTCTCTCTAGCCTTGGTTACTGAAAATATTTTGCTATTATATTCCTTGAATTCTGAGACTTTTACTCGTCTTTACCCTGATTTTCTCTATAGAATTAGTTTCCGTAGATTTTAGCCAGAAGTAAGTCGACCGACCATCATAGGTGTAAGCTAAATGACCCCTTTATAAAAGCACGATAGAACGTTATGCGACACGTTGTGTTAGTCGAGTTGTCTGCTAAGCTCGACTAAAGTGTGAAATTTTGAATGCTTGTGCTTATGCTTAATGTTTGATTTGGATTTTGGTTGATTGCATAGTTTAGTAGTTAAATTTGTTTAATGAAAATTAGTCTTAAGTTAATTAATTAATAAAATGAGTTAAATCGTTTGGGGTAAAACCATCCACTCTATCCTTCTACCTTATCATGCCTTAGGTTTCTCCTGTCTTGCTTGTTGAGAAGAAGGATAGTGCAAAGAGGATGTGATATCCAGGGATTCACCGACGAGGACATCGGTTTCTTTAAGGGGGGAGGGATGTGACACCCCGGCCTATAGATAGTACAGGAGAATTTGAGAATCTCTCAGACGAGGCAGAAGAGTTATGCTATAGTTCCCTTTTTCGGATTTATGTAACACCTATCTGGAGTTAGCAGCAGTGATGCCTGGGCAGTGTTGTCTAAATAAGATATAACCTTAAATAGTGGGGCTTTTCTCTCTTCCTTGACCTTACCAATCTATGCTTCCTTTTATCCCAGCTCAGATGTCGGCAGAACAAAAAGGCCTTGGAGACAGTGCAATAGCTGATGGTGTTCATGCAACAGTTTCCGTGGAGCAGCCAATAACGGTACAAGATCAGTCTTCGCAAACAACATACCACCCGAAGAATGGTGGAGAAAGCTTGCCCATGTTGCCAATTCTATGGCGTTTCTTGTCGTCAAGTTCAGTGCGACTGAAGATGAAGCCACAACTAGGAGGAACTAGAGGTTGTTCTCCAGTACAAAGAGAAAGATGTCTCATCAAGAACAGCTAGTAGAGGATTTCCTTTTTCCTTGACTTTCCATCGGTCGATGAGCTACAGACCATCCAGAAGAGAAAGGATCCTGAGTGCTCTAGTGATACACAGGTCAAGAATCAAGTCCTCTATGATTATGTTGATGGGTTGACTATCACTATGAAGGTGATTCAGCCACGTGGTCGCAAGGAGTCCAAAAAGCAAGCAACAGAAATAATGCAAGATGGGATGTTAAGTTCACAGGGAGGTCAACCAAGTAGTGCCATTCACCACCGCCGCATGTGCTACCAATGCGGGCAAAAAGGTCATTATGCCAAAAGTTGTCCACAGGAGCTCCTGTCACCGGTAGCACCAGTGCCTAGCTCAGTCTCATCCAAAACGGGAGGGTGCAACCAAGTTCAACAATGCCAAAGGGTGTGCACTAGACAAACCATGAAGGCTCAGAATCCAGGACCTCCCACCAGTCCCGCACGTACCAGTGGTGACGAGACCCACCTTATTTCCGGGAACTGCTCCGAGCAGGGTGCCCAGAATGATCAGGATCAGCAGCAGGTGATACCAGTGTGCAGTGATCGTACAAAGCATGAGCGATCCAAGAAGGGACCAAAAGAGTACCTCCAGGGTAGAGTTCACCATGTGTCAGTAGAAACCATTCGGGATGATAGTCCAGTCGTTCTTGGTATGCTTCTAGCCAACTCATTTCCAGCTTCAGTGTTGATAGACCCTCGTGCTACAAATTCATTCATTAGCACGCAGTTTGTTGTTAAGCATGAGATATTGAAGCTTCCCCTGAGAAAGAAAATGGTCGTCAAATCAACAGGACAAGAATAGATCTCCAGTTACATATGTCCTCGAGTCAGCATGAGGGTAGGTGAGGCAACCTTCCCTGAGGACCTTATTGTAATGGAGTCAACAGGAATCGACTTCATTCTTGATCAAAATTGGTCAGTTCGAAACAAACTTGTGATGCAGCCTACCAAAAGAGTGGTAAAGGTCCAGACCTTGTCAGGAGAGCAATTTGAGCATGAGATTCAACATACTGCCAACTCAAGACATGTGGGTATGAGATCCCGACTCAGGTGTGCGTAAAGCTTAATCCCATCCTTGTTTCTCTTTGCTAGCCAGCCCAGAATCTCGGGACGAGATTCCTGTAAGGGGTAGGATTTGTAACACTCTAATTTAAATTTCAGCTTTAATAATAAATTTAATTGGCTTTATTTAATTTTCTAAGGTTTATTATGCTTAGCCTTGCATTTAATTTAATTTTCTTTCGCGAGTAATTAAAATTTTCTAGGTTGAACCTGTTGTTGCATTCATGCTGGTGCATTGTTTTATTTGTTTGAGTGCTAGGGTTGAATTCAAATTCAAGTTTGAATTCAAATAGTTTGAGTTAGTTGAATAGGAAAAGAGAAAGGAAAGGAAACCAATGCAAACCAACCCAGCCGGCCCAAGAACCCGGCGGCCCAGGTCGCCCCACCCCGCATACCCCGTTCCCCACCTTGGCCCAACGTCTTCCCACTCCAACCCAGCTCACACGCACGGCCGCTCCCGCTCCCTCCACTCACGCTCAGCCCAGCATCGCCGCGCACGGCGCCCCACTCCCACACCTCGGCCCACCTGCCAGCGCCCACGCCTTCGCTGACAGGGATGGCCCACCAGTCAGCTCCGTATCCCCCGCTCCCACGCCACACAACACCGGCCTCGCCGCGATCCCCGGCCGTGATCTCGCCGTGACCTTCCCTCAGGCCCGCACGCCGAGATCCCCTGCCTCTCCCCTTAAATCGCCCCGCGCCCTACCCTGCGCCTTACCTCGCCTCCGCAGCCGCCACAAACCCTAGTGCCCACGCCCTACCTCGCTCCGCCATACTAGTGCCGCGCAGAGCACCTGCGCCGCCACGGCCACGCTGCTCCGCCACGCTACAGCTTCCCCAGAGCTGCGCGCTAGCTCCGCCGTAGACCTAGGAAGCTCCTCGAGCTCTTTTGCCTCGAGCTCGGCCCGTGCCTCAGCCGGATTTGTCTCCCGACATCGCCGCCGCAGGTGAGCTCGATTCCAAGCGATTCCTCACCGCCGGTGGCTCTCTGGCCCCGCTGACCCCCTGGTTTGCTCCACAGCTTCGCCACAAGTGGAGCTGTGCCGCCCAGACGCCCAGAGGCTCCCTTCTTCGACCCCGGCCACGAGCTCCGTTCCTCGCCGCCGCCAGAGTTCGCCGCCGATGTCCCTCCGCTGCAACCCCGGCTAGCCCGAGCCCTTGGTAAGCATTGCTCCACCTCCCTATCACTTTTGCGCTAGATTGGATGGGCCGTAGCCCCCTAGAGCCCCTAGAACATCACACGCCGATGGGCGCCGCTGCGCAGCCCCGCCCCCTTCGCCGCGCACGCCGTTCCGAGGCCCGAGCTACCCTTCTGAGCCCACGGATCACCCATGCTGTGCTCGAGCTCCTGGGCCAAATCCTAGGCTAAACCAAGCCCTGGAGCGCCGGATCGGCCAACTCCGGCGAGCCCAGTGCTGCGCCGCCGCGGGAAGTCATCTCCGGTGACCCAGCGCCGCCGCCGCACCCGCGAGCGAACTCCGACCGCCCGATCTTGAACCGACGCGCGGGATTAGATCCCGATCCAATCAAACTTGAGCCCTCAGATCTCGATCCAACGGATCAGATCTGAAGATACCCCTTCGCCCTGGCCATTTTGCTAAAGAGCCCTCGGACTTTTGCAGAATCAACCCGCGGTCCTAGACAGTTCAGAAGTAATTACAGTTAGGCCCAGTTTTTAGTATTTTAGCCCCTGAGCTTTCTGGAAATAGCGCACGCAGTACAGCCCGTGTGTTTTTATGCGCTAGCCCCTTGATCTAACTGTTAATTACATTTTAGTCCCTGGTTTTTGCGCAGAAACTCCTGGAAACTCTGTTTTTCTTGCAGTTTAGCCCCTAGATCTTGTTTTAAGCCTAGTTTTCGTGTTCTAGCTCCGTTTAAGGTGTTCTTTATGTCCACGCGATCGTTGTAACGCGTAGAATAGTCTTAGCTTAGTTTTTTTATTATTTGTATGTATTGTTGTACTGTTTCTTAGTGTTTGCCTTTGTTTGCATGTATGTGTATGTGCTGGACTTGTTTTGGCGTTGCGATCATGAGTAGACGTTGATCCTTCGGAGGAGTACCAGTAATCGGAGCAGCTACCGTCTTCGTAGCAGTTTGAGCAGTAGGAGAACTTTGAGGAAGGCAAGTATAATATGAACACCACCTATCACTTTTAAATACAATTTCATACTGCATTTTAATATTGTATGCCTATAAGGACTTTCCTAGCCACTTTATATCCTTTATATATATCCCTTGGGTTGCATTTTGGTTAGTTGTGCTAGGTGCCGCGCTATAACACACTTGGTCCTTTTTAATTAATTTGATTAATGGTATATGCAACTTAATTCTGAGAGTGGCCCTCTGTGTTCTGTGCTTGAGTGGCTCACGTCTCGTTAAAATTGGTTTTTCTAGAAACATGGTTTAGGGGGCCAACACGGTGCTTAGTGCTTGATTGGCCACTCTCCCTAAGAACCGGTTCATAGAGCGACAACCTGGGACAACAGCGCTACCACAAGACTGGAATGGGACGGTCTTGGCTTACTAATTAGGTCTTTTTGGTTTGGAGTAACTTACCTGTGGGGCAAGGGTGGTAAGCTTCTATGGCCCTCGTACTGAGTGGCCTCGTCTGTGCTTTGTGTCTTGACGCCCACTAGACCTGCTCCATAGTCGCCAATCCAACCCTCGCAGTTACTCCTTACCAACGAGATTCTTTGTAACGGCCTCGTAGTGAGTTTTCTAGTCATCTCACCTTCGGAAGTGTGATGAACAACTAGCGTAGCTCACGACTTGTGGGTAAAGATGTGCAACCTCTGCAGAGTGTAAAACTGGTATAGTAGCCGTGCTCACGGTTATGAGCAGCCCAGATCCTCCTTTTGATTAGTGGGGGTATCTTCCTTTGATTAGGGGGGTTCCCCGGGTGGTTTGGTTTGGTTCTCAGTAGTTCATAATTAATTCTGATTAATTACTATGTAACTAGGGTATGGTAATTCATCAACTTGTAGTAAATAGCTTTAATAAAATTTTGCCAAGATTAAAAGCTAATGCAGTTAAGTCAGCCAACCTTAGAGCCTCATAGTTTGTGTTATACTTATTGAGTACAAGTTGTGTACTCACACTTGCCTCCTCTACTCTTTTCCTCTTGTTCTTTTTGGGATATTCTACTGCTGCTATGTTCCTGCCGACGCGAGGGAGTTCACCCAGAGCTACCAGGAGTACGAGGACTTCTAGGCGGTCATCTCCCAGTCGACGTCCCTGTGGCGCCCAGCTTCCGAGAGTTTCGTACTTGTTTTACGCTTCCGCATACTCTGTATCAGACATTTTGTCATTAATGTAACAAATAACATTCGTACTCGCTTTATTATATATTTTTACGTGATATGTGCTGTGATATACTATTCATTCTATTGTATATACGTGTGACTTGATCCTGGCACGTATATGATTGCTCGGTTTATGTCCTTTTGTAAACCGGGTGTTACATTAAACTCCTAAATGCCGGAATCATCTATCATGTTCTGCATAGTGAGTGGGTAAGCCCAGTTTAAGTCGTGCCCAATAAAGGAGGCATGACGGTGGTGGAAAATAGTAAGAACTATCTAATTCCACAATGAACCATCATGGGATGGAGGATGTGTATAGACTACAGAAAACTCAACAAGGCTACAAAGAAGGATCACTTCCCACTAACCTTCATCGACGAGATGCTAGAATAGTTGGCGAAGCTCTCTTACTTCTGTTTCCTTGATGGTTATTCTAGTTACCATCAAATACCCATCCATGCCGATGATCAGAGCAAGACCATGTTCACATGCCCCTATGGAATGTATGCCTATCGACGAATGTCGTTCGGGCTATGCAACGCACCCGCATCATTCCAAAGGTGCATGATGTCCATTTCCGCCTACATGATTGAAGAAATTATGGAAGTTTTCATGGACGACTTCTCGGTCTATGGAACGACCTTTGATCATTGTTTAGAAAATTTGGATAAAGTCTTGTAGAGATGCCAAGAAAAGGACCTGATCCTCAACTAAGAGAAATGTTGTTTTATGGTCCGTGAAGGCATCGTCTTAGGACACTTGGTGGACAAGGAAAAAACTGAAGTCATTGAGCGACTTCCGCCTCCCACCAATGTGAAAGGAATCAGAAGCTTCCTTGGCCATGCAGGATTCTACCAACGGTTCATTGTGAATTTCACTCAGATCGCTAGACCCCTCACGAGCCTTCTAGATAAGGATGTTCCTTCCAATTCACCGATGAGTGCCATAAAGCCTTTGAAACTCTCAAGAAGGCACTCGTCTCAACTCCAATCATTGAACCCTCAGATTGGAAGCTCCCATTTGAGATCATGTGTGATGCTAGTGACTACGCGGTGGGGGTCGTGCTTGGTCAAACCAAGGATAAGAAGCATCATGTGATCACGTACGCAAGCAAGACACTCACTGGAGCTCAACTCAACTATGCCACAACAGAAAAGGAGCTCCTAGTAGTTGTCTTTGCTATCGACAAGTTTAGATCCTATCTAGTGGGGACAAAGGTCGTCGTCTATACCGACCATGCAGCACTCAAGTACCACCTCACTAAGAAGGATGCTAAACCAAGGCTGATCAGATGGATTCTCCTACTCCAAGAATTTGATCTAGAAATTAAGGATAAGAAAGGAGTAGAGAATTTAGTGGAACATCATTTATCGCGCATGACCAATATCAACACTCAAGAACCGTCGATAAATGACTTCCTACGGGATGATATGCTTCTCAAGGTGACAGCTTTGCACCCCTGGTATGCGAATATTGTGAATTACATGGTTTCAGGGTATAAACCCCCGGGGGAAAGCAAAAAGACGCTTGCATATGAGAGTAGACGCCACCTATGGGATGCACCATATCTATACCAAGTCGTGTACCTACGACATTGTGTACCTATGGCAGAAGGGCGCAAAATCATAGAAAAATGCCATGCAGCACCATATGGAGGTCACTACGGTGTATTTCGCACTCAAGCGAAAATCTGGCAGAGTGGATTCTATTGGCCATTTATGTATGAAGATACAAGGAACTTCATCCGAAGATGCCCAAACTACCAGAGGCATGGAGGGATCACAGCTCGCAACACGATGCCCCTAACTTATAGCCTTCAAGTTGAAGTTTTCGACGTGTGGGGCATCAACTATATGGGACCTTTTGTAAAGTCCCAAGGTTGTGAGTATATCTTGGTCACCATAGACTACGTCTCCAGATGGGTCAAAGTCATGCCATGCAGAGCCGTAGATGCAAAGGATGCCCGTAAGATGTTCCACGAGATTATCTTTCCAAAGTTTGGCACCCCAAGGATGGTAATCAGTGATGGAGAGTCACACTTCATTGACACGGCCTTCCGGAACTTTCTCGAGGAAGTAGGGACAAGGCACAACATCACGACTCTGTATCACCCCCAGACAAGCGGTCAAGCAGAAACATCCAACAAACAAATCAAAAACATTCTGCAAAAGACCGTGAATGAAATGAGGAAGGGATGGAAGCTGAAGTTACCGGATGCTCTATGGGCATACCGCACAGCATACAAGACACCCATTGGAATGTCACCCTACCAACTCGTCTACGGGAAGACTTGCCACTTACCCGTCGAGCTAGAGCACAGAGCACACTAGGCTATCCGGAAATGAAACATGGATCTTAAACAAGCCGGAGGACATCAGAGGCGCCAGATCTCGGAACTGGAAGAATGGAGAGATAAAGCTTATCACAGTGCCTCGATCTACAAAGAAAGAACCAAGAGATGGCATCCTTCAAACTAGGAGACAAGGTATTACTTTTCAATTCCAGGGTCAAACTGTTCGGTCATGGAAAGCTATGAAGTAAATGGCTAGGACCGTACCACGTCATTGACACATCATCTCATGGAGCCATCACGATACAAGATGATGATGGTAACGCCTATAAGGTAAACGGTCAACGACTCAAGCTTTTCTTAGATCATGATAAAGCTCTTGATGAAGAAATAGATGTGATTGACTTAGTCGATCACGCATATATATCTAATTAAGAGCCATATAGGCCAAAAGGGTAGGTGGGCCCACTATAACTATAGAACACTTAGCCCCACCTATCGACCAGCAAAAGCTGGGGCCCACGGGGGCCCAGCCATGGTCGACTGACCACCACAGTCGACCGAGCATGGGCTGGCCCCAATGAGGCCCAGCTTCAGTGCACGGCCTCTTTGACCTCTCTTGAGCCCAAATCCGCCAGACACGTCGGTGTCCGCGAGGAGAAAAGGGGGGTTCTCGTGCCTCTCCTCCAGAAAACCTAAACCCTTTCTTCTCCACCTTGTTTCCATCTACTCCAAAACCTCCATTGATTTCCACCAGCATCCTATAAACCACCTGCCATGGCCAGCAAGGAGATAGTGTCGTTTGTTGCTGCGAAATCCCACCAAGACGAACCTCTCAGCCCCATGGAGCAATACTTCGTGGAGGCCCTTGTTGTCGGCCAAAACCCACCGGCGAGTAGCGACAGGCAACACGAAGAGCCGGGAGGTCGCCGGGGCGCTGGCAAGCACTGCTTCCTCGGACAACGGCCCGCAATCCGGCACATGCCGAAGATTCCGGAGAATGTAAGGCGTGCCACCTGACCTATACCCGATCAGGAAGGTGCGAACGTGCTTGCAACGATTTGCCTGCATACACAAACATGTGGAAATGTAAGTCCGAGCCGTGGTCGGCTCCCCGGGACGACTCTTGCATCGGCTTTAAGGAACCGATCGAGTCCCGGTGTCAGATTGGATCTGCATCTATCCAGATTTTGATGAATAAAGTAAATAATTATGAGAAACTTGCTTCAATTAAATCTAGCTGATCCGATCCACAACAGTAAAAGCTTCACCACTAAATCGGAACATCCTACACGTAACTAGGCCTAGCGAACATAACAGATAACTAAACCACAACCAAAAACAGAGGCCTAAGAACTAGCAAGAGCCGATTCCCGGAACAATCCCTATTAAGGCTAAAATAAAGCATCTATTACATCACCGGAACATCCAATCCGTTTGTAGGGCCTAACCTAGCAGATATTGAGCTAATCCTTATAGAAAAAGAACAAACCGTAACAGATTGGATCTACTAGATGGAAAAGAAGCAAGGTGTTAACTCTACGCAACTAACCCTCTGCAACGAGAATTAGCTTAAGATCAAGCATGAATGCATAGAGAGAACATGATATTCATAGATGGTAAACAATAAGAACATGATAGATCTACTAAAAATCATGCTACGAACATCAAGATAACTAGCACTACTCGCCATCAAAAATGTTTTAGTACGAGTAATACCAAGGTAAAGGCAAGAACAATGTTGCCCTGATTGCAAGAAGCGATCAGGGAAACATGGCGCTTACTTGGATGAAACCCTAGAATTAGGGGTGGCGATGCGCCAAGAGTTGTTGTTGCAAAACATGATGACGTTCTTTTTTACGAATATCATATGGTACATATTTATAGTCCGAAGACTTGGGAAACAATCTAAACTAATGTGTCCATATCGGACTCTATCTCTAAATCAATCTGAACTAAATCTAATGATACACGGCCCATCAGGCCCAAATGCTCACGCAGGAGCCGATTCGTAAGCCTTCTTCAATAATTTATGGCGATAACACATGCCCCCTGGTTTTGGCAATGATAATTCCAAAACCACTCTGTTGCTTTATCTTCCCATTAATGCTCATTAAAACACACTGCAACCATCAAGGAAGATGCAACGTCTCTGCAACTGGCTCCTCGTAGAACGTGAAACTGCCGATCCATCTCCCATTTTTTTACTATTTAAACTCATCCCGAATCGGCTCTCTTCACGGAAAACTCATCTTCCTCCCAAAACCAAGTAGCACAGAAAACCCCGCCTTCAGCAGCCATGGCGATTTCTTCCTCTGGCTCCAACTCCATCGGCCATTCTTCCTCCCTTCCTTCTTCTCCTTCCTCCTCAGACCTGTCTGCCTCCTCCTTCGACTCCATTCCAGAGAGTCGAGAACCGACGTCGGAATACGATCCGACGGCGGCACACGAGGCGCTCGCTCCTCTGCATTGGGATGCAGAGGACTTCGATTTCGGGATCGTCTCTGAAGACGACGAGCCCGAGACCGAACGAGAAGACCTCCGGCTCCTGTTCCAGGAGGAGCCGGAGAGTACCAGCGACGACGGCTTCTCCTGGGATGGATCTGATTCCTCCTCGGAAGAGGAGATCGGCTCCCCCTCCAGCGACGACGAGCCGATGGGCGGAAAGCCCTTCCGGTTCCTCGGGTCCTCCGAGGAGGACTGCGAGGAAGAGAGCGGCGGTGGCGGTGGCTGGAGCGATGACGCCGAGACCGATGGCGGCAGCAGCGCCTTCGACGGCGCCAGCGACGACGATGACGACAACGACGACAGCGACAGCGGAGATGCGCCGGCTCGAAGCCCCAAGCACCGTAGGTACTAGGTACCTACGAGTAGTAGGTGTAGGTAGTAGTATAGGAGTAGTACTGTAAAGCCGAAGGAATTATCCTTTGTCAAATCGGCTTCTCGCTTGTAAAAATACAATCTTTAATGAAGTCTTTTTCTTCGTCTTGTTTGTTCGAATCTCACCCAAAAAGCCGATGGCATCGCATCAGGCTTTACTAATGCCCAAAAGCCGACGAAATTCAAAATTGGAAGCAATCCGCATAAGAACAGAACACCACCTCCACTCTGAATCCGACTCGCAATAGACACTCCAAGTCCGAGCGTAATTCGAGAACCCCGCTTCATCGAGCAAAACATGCAAAATCATCCAGAATTCGAATTAGAACCCGCAAAACAACCAAACCCTAAGTCAGCAGATCTGAACCATGGCGGATTCTGCAGCTCAGACAATGAATTCTGCAACCAACGATGCGGCAATCTACGGCCTGAAGGTAACATTCAGCCTACCCTTTTGACTTTTTTCAGCTTGTTGAGCTTCCAACAAATTAAACTCTGAAATATGACACCACAAGTAAATTTTTGAATCTCTGAACTTCAGGTGTCAGACATCCTTCTGCCGCATCCTTCCAATCCCAAATCCTTTTGTCTTGGCCCACGAACTTATGAAAATCCCACAGATTTAATCTCTTGTGAAGCAAATAGGATCCCTTTCGTAAATCAAAATATTGATTTGAACTTCTGGGCCGACTGCTTAAGAGCCTGGCCTAACCCTCCTGAAAGCTGGACTACATGGTATAGCAGAGTAGCAAAAACTTATATGCCCTTGTGGCAAGAATTGAACATAGCCGATGCACTTAGCTTATCATTATCACCCCTTGACAAAGATGAGAATCTTCTGAAAATCATCGGCTATTTTTGGTCTGATGCCCTGAACTGTTTCCTCTTTGGCCACAGTCCCATGACCCCTACTCTGCTAGATGTCACCATGATCACTGGCCTAGACATTGGATCCCCTAATCCTGCTGCCCACAAAATGGCAGAAGTTCCCTTTAAACTTTCATCAAAGGCAAACAACACAAATTGAGGCACTTACATGAACCAGCACATGAAAACAAAAGGTCCAGTGACTGAAAAGGAACACACAGCCTTTTTAAATCTTTGGTTAGAACACTTCATCTTCTGTGGTCCTTCCTTAGCTCCAACTAAGAATTACCTTCCTTTGGCCTACCACCTGGCCCATGGCAACCGCACCGGCCTAGGCAAACTTTTCCTTGGAGAAACATACAGATGTCTCCACCTGATGACAATCAAGTTGCTTAATCAAAAGAAACTCAAAACTGGAGGCCCTTGGTGGTTTATTCAGTTATGGGCACAACTTTACTTTCAGCATCAGACCCCAAACTTTCAAAGCTTAACCAAGAACTCCTTTCCCGACGAAAATGGCAAGTTAATTAGATGCACTAGCTATGGCCAAGCCTTATTCAGCCTCCCTGGCAGCAAACTGAATCCAACAGATGCAGCAAACTGGTTCAGAGTTTTCTACAAAGGATTAGACAATCCACACTATTTTCCATTCACTGAATCTGAATCTTTTGAGAACCCAACAGCCTTTAGACTGGATAGTTTTGCCGATGACGACAGCACTCGGCACCTATATTCCCTGATGATTCGACCTGGTTTCCTCCCTGTTGGCATGAGTACTTCCAATAGAATTATCAAACCAGGCTATGAAACCTATCAACCAGTCATAGCAGCTCGGCAATTTGGCTTAGGACAAGTCCCTACCCACTTCCATATTCACCACTTGGTGGAGAGTAGAGCCGATCTGCCAGATGGTCTCACCAGTTCAAGATGCTACAACATGTTTGACAACCTCCACATTCCAATACCAGCCGATCTGTCCTTCACTCCCTCATCAATCGACTTCTGCACATGGTGGGGAATGTGGAAAATTCATGTTTTCAGAAAAGCTCTAGATCCTCGACTACAGCAAATTGATCTTGAATATGTAATCCCCGAGGAAGAGGTACTGAACCTGTGCACTTTATCCTTTCTGAATCCTCTATCCATTTACTTGACTAGTCCTGCTCACCCTGCTTACAGCAACAAGATGATCCAGAACCCGTGACTAGTAACGGGGAACCATTCCACTTTCTTCCAACTGCTCCTGATGTCCTCTTTTGCAAGGGATCACCATCAATGAAGAAAGTCATAATGGCTGCTCAGCCAGACTTACTCCAGTCGGCTTCTAAATGAAGACAAACATCTGCAAGTGTTGCCCCCCGAGTACCAACTAAGAAAAGGAAGATGATCATGAGGCGAGTCATCAAGAAGTCAACACAAGCTTCCCCGAGTCCATCAGAGTCTAACACCAACCAGGTAGCTCATCTTTCTAAAACCTCTTCTTTATTGCATATATATGTACCTTGGTTGACTGTAATTCTATTTCCAGGACGCAGCTGAAGACATCCCTAATACTAGCAGTTCAGTACAACACGAAGTCATTGTTCATGAAGCTGAAACTGGAGCAACTGAAACTTCCAATTCTCTGACGGATGTGCATGACGAACAAGCTGACATATTCGAAGCCCCTGTTGTCACCTCCAAACCAACTGGACCGGCCGCACTTAAACCGATCATCACTTCTCGTTCAGAACAGGTAACTTTATGAGCCGATCTAAATCAGATGATCACTCCATTAATGCACTTCGCTCCAATTAATCTTCATCATGTCGGCAGGGCTTCAATATTTCAGACCTGCTCTCCTTTGACCCAGCATCAATGGGTCTGAATGCACCAGATGCAGAAATGCAATCACCACAGCAGCCGATTACAATTACAAATCAACTTCAGAATATCAAGCGTCTGCTCTCTGCTCCAATCACTGCTCTAGTTGGTGATTCCAGCGAAATAAAGAACATCTTCGAGCAAATAGAATCCCAACTCCCAGAGCCGCTGCAAATCAAGCTTTGGCCAGCCAGCAATCTTCCATTCTTCCGGGTAGAAGTGAATAAAGCACAACAAAGAATAGAAGCACATCGTTCTCAAGTCTCGCTGAAAGCTGACATTGCTCAAAAGTGCAAGGCCCTCAACCAAAAGAAGGCAACTCTGGATATCAAAGCTGATGTATCTGCCAACATGAACCGACTCGACCTCCTGAAGAAAGAATTGGCAGAACTCGAAGAAAAAGTCCGCACAACCAAGAAACTCATCCAGGCCGAGGAAGCTTCTATTGCAAACTCCAAGCAAGAAACCCAAGAAATAGCCGAGCAGATACAAGCAGAGTTTGCAGAGATAAGCACCTTGAGTCGGCAAATAGTAACAAGCGACGACAAAGATGACGAAGCAATCATAGCACGAGCAGACGCCGTCCGCACAGAAGCCATCCATGCCATAGAAGAATTCCTGAACTAATAGATAGGCTCAAGAAACTTTTAGCATTGCCTATTAACCAGAAACTTGTAACTGTTTAAAACATCTTAAGTCGATGGTCACACATCGGCTGTCTCGCTTCTCATATATTATCTCCCTTTTTTTTACTGGCCAACTCAACGTGTTGGCCTCTCGTGATTTTTTTTTACTGGCCAACTCAACGTGTTGGCCTCTCATGATTTTTTTTAACTGGCCAACTCAACGTGTTGGCCTATTACAATATAGCTAGATGGATCTCATCGGCTCTTGTTAGTCGCCTTCCCACATGCTCGGAAAATATTTCTTGAGGTGTTGGCCATTAACCGCCACAGGAAACTTGACACCATCCAACTCTTCAAACATGTAGGCATTTCTAGGCAAAACCTGATCAACCTTGTACGGCCCGTGCCAAGTTGGAGACCACTTGCCATATTTTCTATCTTTGGTTCCCAATGGTAGCACTGCTTCCCAAACTAGGTCTCCAACCTGGAATTCTTTCGGCCTGACCTTTTTGTTGTATGCACGAGCAACTTTAGCCTTATTTTCCTTAATCTTCTCCAACGACCAAAGTCTTAGCTCTGTAAGATCCTCCACATTATCGCTCATCAGGGCTGCATACTCTACAGCCGATAAATCATTCTGAAACTCAACACGTCTCGATCCGGCCATGATCTCCCATGGTAACACAGCGTCTTGACTGTAGACCAGATGGTATGGTGACGTCTTGATAGATCCGTGACACGAAATATGATATGCCCACAAAGCCTCTGACAACACCTCATGCCAGCGCCTAGGATATTCATCAATCTTTCTTTTGATCAGCTTGATCAGGCTCTGGTTGGATGCTTCAGCTTGTCCATTAGCCTGGGCATAATACGGGGATGATCTGATCAGCTTGAACCCCGTGTCATCGGCAAACTTTCTAAATTCCTCCGATATAAAGACCGATCCTCCATCGGTCGTGATGGTCTGAGGGATCCCAAACCTATGAATGATGTGCTCTTTGACGAAATTGATCACATCTTTTGATGCCACCAACCTCATGGGCACCGCCTCCACCCATTTCGTGAAATAATACGTGACAGCTAACACCCATTGGTGACCCTTGCTAGACGGTGGGTTAATCTGGCCGATCATATCCATGGCCCAATCCCTGAACGGCCATAGCTTAATAATAGGATTCATTACCGATGCCGGTACCATCTGAATCTTGCCGAATCTCTGACATGTTTGACATCCCTTGTAATATTTGAAGCAATCTTCAAGCATGGTAGGCCAGTAATATCCCGATCGCCTAATCAGCCATTTCATCTTATGAGCCGATTGATGAGTGTCGCAGGCTCCTTCATGAATCTCATGCAAGAGCCGATTCGACTCTGCAGGTCCCAGACATTTAAGCAGCAGTCCTTCCAAAGTCCTGTAGAACATGTCGTCCCCAATCAGAACATACTTTATGGCTTTGAGTCTTATCCTTCTGGGTGCCCCCCGAGCCGAATCCTTCAAATAATTGAAGATATCGGCTCTCCAGTCTCCAGGTTCTAGAAACTGAACTTCCACATCGACCCCATCGGCTGTTTCCTTGTAACCGGAAGCCATCTGTGCCAAATCATTGGCTTCATTGTTCAGAGTTCTGCATATCCAGTGGAAATTAATGTACCTGAATTGTGACATCAACTCACGGCATTGCATCCATATTGGGAAAAGAGCCTCGCTCTCACATTTATATTCCTCCGTGAGCTGAGAAATCACCAATTTTGAATCCCCAAATATTTCCACTGCCTCTGCACCAGCTTCCAGGAGTAATTCCATCCCTCTGCGCACAGCTTCATATTCTACTAAATTATTGGTGCATGGAGCAGTCATCCTAATGGAAAAAGAATAAGTCACCCCTCGAGGTGACACCAACAGAATTCCCACGCCGCATCCATCATCGCATGCCGATCCGTCAAAAAACATGGCCCAAGCACGTATAAACAGTGCAGCTATATCGGTGCTGACCCTGTCTGCCATGAGATCCGCCAGTGCCTATCCTTTGACTGCCTTCGCGGGCTGATATCGGATATCTAACTCCGATAATGCAAACATCCACTTTCCAAGCCGGCCCTTCAGAACTGGAGCCGACAGCATATATTTTATGACATCCGATTTGCAGATGACAATCGTTTCCGCCGAGAGCAAAATATGACGAAGCTTTGTGCATGTAAAGAATAAACAGAGGCAAAGCTTCTCGATCTCAAGGTACCTGGTCTCGGCGTCTAACATGCGCCTGCTGAGGTAGAAAACCACCCTCTCTTGGGCGTCGTGCTTCTGAACCAATACTGAAGCAATGGAATTGTCACCCACGGACAGGTACACATAGAAAGGCCTATCTTGCTGGGGCGGAACCAACACTGGAGGCTTCGATAGATATTCCTTGATTTCATCAAAAGCCTTCTGTTGTTCTGCCTCCCAGCGAAACTCAGCATCAGACTTGATTTTTACCAAACCCATGAACGGCTCGATGCGCCCAGACAGATTGGAGATAAATCGTCTGACAAAGTTGATTTTGCCGATGAGCTTCTGCAACTCCTTCTTCGTAGTAGGCGGTCTCATTGTCCTTACAGCTTCCTGACTCTTCAAGCCAATCTCGATTCCCCGCTCGTGCACCAGGAATCCTAAGAACTGACCGGCTGAGACACCAAAGGCGCACTTCTTTGGGTTCATTCTAAGCCCAAATCTTCGAGTCCGTTCCAAGACCTGACGCAAATCTTCTAGATGTCCCCCAGCCGATGTGAACTTGACCACGACATCATCAATGTAGATCTCTACCAACTTGCCGATGAGATCATGAAAAATGTAATTCATGGCACGTTGATACGTTGCACCGGCATTTTTCAATCCAAAGGTCATGACCAAGTACTCGAACAACCTGACCGCACCTGGTACTCTGAATGCGGTCTTGTATACATCCTCTGGGGCCATAAAAATCTGGTTGTAGCCGGCATTACCATCCATAAAACTCATCATCTTATCACCAGCCGCTGCATTGATCAATGTTTCCACAACAGGCATCGGATACTCATCTTTTGGTGTTGCTCTGTTGAGGTCTCTGAAATCCACGCAAACTCGCCATCGGCCATCTTTCTTTTGGACAGGGACCACGCTAGAGATCCACTCAGCATACCGACATGGCCTGCTGAAGCCTGCATCCAGGATCTTTTGCACCTCTTTCTTAACCTCCTCTAGGACTTCGGCCTTCATCTGACGTGCTAGTTGCTGAAACGGCCGAAACCCCTTCTTAAGTGGGAGCCGATGCTCGACGATGTTTCTATCCAGGCCGGGCATCTCAGTATAATCCCATGCAAAACAATCAAGGTACTCCTTCAACAGTGCTATCATTTGCTCACGCCAGATCGGGTCTAACTTTTTGCTGATAAATGTCGGTCGCGGCTTATCCCCAGGACCGATATCGACTTCCTCCAAATCGTCAGCAGACGTAAACCCATACCCTAACTTGCCGCCGTCTGAAAGATCGACCTCGACAGCAAACACAGGGAGATAACAAGAAAAACTTTCCGGCCAATCGCACGGGCTGGCCATTCCCATATTTCCGTTATTATTCAAAACTAAATGCTCAGCAAAGGCCATTGTTTGTACATAATGTAACAATTGTAACCTCAAGTCTATATTACTCATTTTTTGGGGCCGGTCACTGGGACCGGCCTCTCTAACCTTGCTGGACTCCGTAGCTTGCCAGGATGTGTCTACTCTGTGAGGCCAGTGGATAAGACCAGCCTCAGCCCATTTTTTGTCGCTTCAATCCGATCACAGTCTTCCAGCGCGATCCCTGAGATCGGCTCTTACCCTTCCGCATCCCAGGCATTCATGTCTGCAAGTGAAACCTCGCTGGAATCATCTTCACGGACCACCTCCACTTCATCGCCATCCCACTGGACCAAGCACTGGTGCATCGTGGAAGGAACACAATAATTTGCGTGAATCCAATCCCTCCCAAGCAGCACTGTGTATGTACTCTTACTGTTGACGATGAAGAACGATGTTGGAATGGTCTTGCGGCCAAATATCAACTCCACATTGAGGACACCCTGTGCCTTTGACGGCTAACCGTTCAAATCATTGAGCATCACATTGGTCTTGATAAGATCAGCAGTGAAACGACCCAACCGGCGCAGCACTGAGTACGGCATCATGTTGACTGCGGCGCCAGTGTTGACCAACATCCTGTTCACAGGTTTGCCATCGATGAGGTGCTTGTAGCTTTTCTCCTTGGGCTTCTCGAAGATGATCGGCTGTGGGCCGAGATCCAGCTACGCGATGGCCAATTCCTCCGGTTGTGGCGCCCAAAACTCCGACGGGAGCACGAACACCATGTTCACATCAGCCGATGGCTTGTCATCGGCTCTTAGCTGCTTGGGGCGCCACTCCCTCCTTGGAGGGTGCTTTTCCACCCTTTGCGGGCGCCTGACTTGTTCTGCGAGATCTGGACGTGCTTTCCTCAGCACATCAAGGTACTTTGCTTCCGCCTCTTCGAGATTGCGTAGGCGCTGCACTCTGCGCTTCTGTGATCGGCTGAGCCCGTCAGGACACCATCATGGACGATGATACTTGTCTTCCTCTTCTGGTTCGAGATCATCCCTGGATAACCGCCTCACACGGTCATCGTGACGTGTTCTGGGCCCTAAGCGCTAGAACACCGATGTCT
The DNA here is from genome assembly GCF_016808335.1 of Panicum virgatum. Lineage (NCBI taxonomy): Eukaryota > Viridiplantae > Streptophyta > Magnoliopsida > Poales > Poaceae > Panicum > Panicum virgatum. Next base: position 30,252,315 of record NC_053137.1, read on the forward strand.
CACCTTGCTGGCATCCCCGAGGCCTGCACTCCAAGCAATCATCTATAGTAGGCAATCGGCTCTTGCCGGAGTTCCAACAGTACCTGAAGAACGGGCAATGCCAGTGGTCTCGTATAGCCTGGCGTCTCCCCAGCGTCCTCCCTGTGCGGTGCTCATACTCCTCCTCTTCGATTCGTATCGGCGGCGCAACTTGTACTGATACTGGTACTTCTCCAAAAGCCGATTGGAAGCTGGGAGCTAATTATGGATGTGACGCACTTGCTCTTCAGTCACATGTTGCTGCTCCAGCTCGTGTTCATCCTGGGGCCATTTGCTAGAAATGGCCTCTTTCCTCTGCTCGACACGACGGCGGATGGGTCCTGCCATGTTGATCTGAAATGCCAAATTCTGGCCCTTGGGTCCGAAATCTGACAGCTCCACCACGTTAGCTTGTGGGAACGGTTGACTGTCCACATTCATCGTGTGTTGGGCCAGAATTAATCGGCCCTACTCGATAGCCGATTGGATCTGCCGACGTAGCTCCTTGTAGTCATTTGTGGCATGGGTGAACGAGTGGTGCCACTTGCAGTACAGCCTCCCCTGCAGCTCTTGTGCCGTTGGTAGCTTGTGATTCTCTGGGAGCTTCAACTGCTTTTCCTTAAGCAGTAAGTCGAATATTTGCTCTGCCTTGGCTACGTCAAAGCCAAAGCCCTTCACAAGCCCCTTCTGTTTGATCCACTTGCATGGGACGGGGTTTGCCCCCCGAGTCCACTCCGCCACAGCCACCTCTTGTTCCTCGCCAGACTCATCGGAATAGCCAGCTTGGGCCATATTGACATGGCGCTTGAACTTTTCCTAGTATAGATCAAGGTGGTAGTATTCATACGCCGTAAGCTTCTGCACCATGTGTGCCAACGAGGAAAATTCCCACTGAAAAGCCAGATCCTTGATCGGCTGAGCGAGTCCCAGAACTGCCAGATCAACCACTTCCTTTTTTGTTATGCGTGACGTGTAGCATCAGTTCTTGACCTCTCGGAAGCGCTGCACGTACTCTGAGACGCTTTCACCTCGCTTCTGCCTGACTTGGGCGAGGTCGGCAATCCCGGCTTCAGCAGCCTCTAAATGATACTGGGTGTGAAACTGATCCTCCAGCTGCCTCCAAGTACGAATCGAATCTGGGGGCAGCGATGTATACCATCCAAAGGCTGAACCCGTGAGAGACTGGGAAAAGAAACGGACCCTCAGAGGATCCGATAATGAAATCATCCCAAGTTACGTCAGGTATCGGCTCACATGTTCAATGGAGCTGGCTCCTTCTGATCCGCTGAACTTGGTGAACTCAGGAAGCCGATACTTGGGCGGCAATGGGATCAAATCGTAGTCACTTGGATACGGCTTGGAATAGCCGATCGCCTTTCTCTTGGGCAGGATGCTAAACTGGTCCCTCAGTATTGCACTGACCTGCTCTACACTAAGAACTCCTGGGGCCGAGGGTTCAGCACTCGGCCTGGTAGCGTACTTTGCCAGCCATGCCTGTTTCTCTGCGTCTGCTCCTGAGGCTCCAGTACCCACCAGCTGTCCCGCGCGCGTTGCACTGATGTCGTTAGGTATGTACATGCACGTGTAGCCATGCGGGATCTCCTTAGGTGGCTCATTCAGGAACTGGCCTTCTCCAGGGTCACCGCCGATCTTGTATACGACGTAGATCGGCGAGCTCTGCTGTCCTGCTGCCGCGAGTGAGTACGATACTGGCGGCCTAGATTGCAATGCGGTCTCCCCCCTGTGACTCCCCAGGGCTGGTCCCGATGGGGAGTACTGGTTCTTGATCACCTCCTAGACAACGCGATGTGCCACGCGCTCAAGCTCGTTCTCCAGACTCTCTGAGTGCCGATGAAGCGTATGAGCCACCATGTAGTTCATCTCCTGGCGTAGGGTTCTGGTGCGCTCCTCTGATGGTACAGACAGGTCAACGTTGTCGAGAGCGCCCTCTGGTGAGAACCCCTTCCACCTGATGCCGTGGTTGCGGGTCCTCTCAAAAGAGCCGATGAGATCGGCTTCGAACTGAGCTTTGACCTCATCGTATTTTTGCTTGTGTTCCAGAGTCAGCTCTTCATACGTGACAGGTTTGGTGGCCGGCGGAATAGGAGCCTGGTCTTGAGGTCCAGCCATCTCTGCAGCGGGCGTTGTTGTTGACAAAGGTCCCACCAGGCCTGCCAGAATGTGTTGTCGGTCAAAACACACCGGCGAGTAGTGACAGGCAACACGAAGAGCCGGGAGGTCACCGAGGCGTTGGCAGGCACTGCTTCCTCAGACAACGGCCCGCAATCCGGCACACGCCGAAGATTCCGGAGAATGTAAGGCGTGCCACCTGACCTATACCCGATCAAGAAGGTGCGAACGTGCTTGCAATGATTTGCCTGCATACACAAACACGTGGAAACGTAAGTCCGAGCCGTGGTCGGCTCCCCGGGACGACTCTTGCATCGGCTTTAAGGAACCGATCGAGTCCCGGTGTCAGATTGGATCTGCATCTATCCAGATTTTGATGAATAAAGTAAATAATTATGAGAAACTTGCTTCAATTAAATCTAGCTGATCCGATCCACAACAGTAAAAGCTTCACCACTAGATCGGAACATCCTGCACGTAACTAGGCCTAGCGAACATAACAGATAACTAAACCATAACAAAAACAGAGGCCTAAGAACTAGCAAGAGCCGATTCCCGGAACAATCCCTATTAAGGCTAAAATAAAGCATCTATTACATCACCGAAACATCCAATCCGTTTGCAGGGCCTAACCTAGCAGATATTGAGCTAATCCTTATAGAAAAAGAACAAACCGTAATAGATTGGATCTACTAGATGGAAAAGAAGCAAGGTGTTAACTCTACGCAACTAACCCTCTGCAACGAGAATTAGCTTAAGATCAAGCATGAATGCATAGAGAGAACATGATATTCGTAGATGGTAAACAATAAGAACATGATAGATCTACTAAAAATCATGCTACGAACATCAAGATAACTAACACTACTCGCCATCAAAAACGCTTCAGTACGAGTAATACCAAGGTAAAGGCAAGAACAATGTTGCCCTGATCGCAAGAAGCGATCAGGGAAACATGGCGCTTACTTGGATGAAACCCTAGAATTAGGGGTGGCGATGCGCCGAGAGTTGTTGTTGCAAAACGTGATGACGTTCTTTTTTACGAATATCATAGGGTACATATTTATAGTCTGAAGACTTGGGAAACAATCTAAACTAATGTGTCCATATCGGACTCTATCTCTAACTCAATCTGAACTAAATCTAATGATACACGGCCCATAAGGCCCAAATGCTCACGCAGGAGCCGATTCGTAAGCCTTCTTCAATCTCTTCATTAAGCCCAACTCACTCGCGGCCTGTTAATTTATGGCGATAACAGCCCTACAAGAAGAAGTCTTCTCTGTGTCAACGACCTCACCAGTGACACCCCGAAGCACCCCCAGAAGGATGGACCCGAGGAGCACCAAGGAACGGTCGGCCGACCAGGGTGGTCGGCCGATGACCCCATGAGCCCGCTCGGCCCCGGCTTCTCTGGTGGCTCCCCCTTGCCTGGTGAAGCACCTCCCATGGAGGGTCGGCAACGTAAACCGCGGAACAGACCCTCGAAGAAGAAATTGGAAGTCTTTGCTGACAAGTTGTTCTAAGATGAGAATGCACCTGGGCCAAGGCTAAAGCCCGATGAAGAGTACGTGCATTCTTGGGTAACCAAGGAGGGCCGTGTAATCAGCCACGACTATCGGCGCAACAAAATATCTCCTGATGAGCCACCACTCCAGCCACGTCTTACAATCTTTGGAGTGCGGCCACCGGCCAAGGCAGAAGATTATCAAGGCAAGACTGAGATGGGAGAGTTTTCCAATGAGCTCAGAAAAGCTCACATGGCCAACGTCAGATTGAACACGTCTCAGCAAAGGTTGAGGTTAGAGATCAGGGAGATGCAAGAAGACCTCGACCTTTACATGGAGTACCTTGATGATAGGATGGATCACCTAGTGAGGGCACTAGGGATCCAGGACTTTGAGTAGGGATCTTAGATGAGATCCCTCGTTATCATTAGTTTAGTTCGGGCGCTAGTTTATTTCGTTTAGGTTTAGTTTAGTTTAGTTTAGTTGCGCCCCAAGTTTAGTTAATTTATTTGGATTGAGAACTTTGGCTCCCCGGTGCTAATGCCAGCAGAGCCCTTTTATCTTTCATATTTTGTTTTGTCTACGATCGATGAGCATGTCGAAAACAAGTGGGGGGGAGATCCCGTGATGTTGCGCACTCACACCACTATCATCTTCACACGTCAGGCAAGCTCAGACTCCTGAGCTTTCACTACCTCACTTGTTTCCTCCCTTTAGCGTTTCTAAACATGAGCACAATGTTTCAAATATCCAAAACTGTTTAAGAATATGCTAACAGGACTTCTTGATGAATGCTTGCATAAGTGTTTTTCATACTGCACTTGAGTTTGTGAACCATATCTTACATAACCCTATGATGCTTAGTTGTTGACTAACGTGATATGTCTGGTTTAAAGTTGCTCATCTCTTTCAAGTTGGCCAGTTTTGGGAGTTTTATTTATAAAAACAAAATTAAGTTCATGATCTTTTCCTCTATATACACCGTCCTACCAAAGCAATATGATATTCTCCACTCGAAAATTCTATGCATATGTCTCTTGATTACGTGTTGAGCTCGATCAAATTTTGTGACCCATCATAGTTTACTTTATTTACGCCCTTGATTAAAGGTTATATGCTCAGATAAGACCCATGCTCCTTAAATATTGTCTGACAATAGTATTCAAAATAAAGAGAGAAAAGATGGCAAGCCAAAGAAGCATGACCCAATAAATAAAGTCAGACATGAAAAGGAGCATGCAATTGTCTGTGCACTAACCTAATCGGTCTGTAAATATAAGTATCAACCTATGGATCCAATCTTTGACCTTGCAACAGATTTGAGTCAAGCAGATGCCTTTCCACTCTACCAACCAAACTCCACATATGACATCCAGGCCAGTGAGGTAAAGTAAAGGTAAGCTTTGGTAAGAAATTATAAGTGACATCGAGAGATCTATAGAAGAGAGTAAGACCATGAACACTTTTCTATGAAAATTCTTTCAAAAATCCCCAAGTCTGGCAACATGACAGGATGATACTTGAAGCCAAGATCATTCCGTTCTTCAACAACTCAAGACTTCATGGTAGACACATTCAAGTTCGCAAGCAAAAGCAAGGTATGGAATAACTTTTGTGCTTTACTCGGGACGAGCAAAGGGCCAAGTGTGGGGGATCTTGTTGACGGTCACTAACGACCTATTTTGACCATCAACTCCTGTACAAAATTGAACCATAATGTGGAATAAATGCTAGGATAGACCTATTTACTAATAAATTCCATAGATGATGTTCTAGAATGTGTGCAGGTGATTTTTTTACTAATTTTGCAGCATAATGATGCACTACAAGAAATCTGGGCTTCTGTGACGATTTCCAGATGACAGAGCACCTATCTGTCACAAATAGAGGCTGTTTATGACGACTGTTTACAGGATGACAACTGTTTATGACCATGCTGTATATTTGTCATAAACATCGTCATACAATCAGTCTGTATGGAATTTGTGACGATAAATAGTGACAATAGCCAATTGTCTTAAAATAAAAATATATTATAATTATCTTTAAAATGTCTTATTATTAGTTATTACCTACATGGCCGATGGTCCACACTATCATATATATGTCATAGGTGGAGCCTTCGTGTCCACGGTAGCTCCTCATCTCATGTAGGATCGAATGGACAAAAAAATAAATAAATAAACTACTAAAAACTCCACCACGTGGAGGAAAAAATTCAAAAAACTAGCAAAATATGGCCTACGCATAGTTCGAACCTCAGACATCCATCTCTTAAGCATGATGAACCTACCAGTTGACAAAAGCTTCACGTAGTGACTAGGAACTGTTCAAGATATCTTTCTTAAAAATAATTGAATTCAGGATTAATCAGCAAACCTCAAAAAAAATAAAATTGAATTCAGGATTAATGAGCAGACCTCAAAAAAAAAAGTGGCCCTTTCAATGTTCGAACTTGAGACCTCAAGTGTCTAAACAGACTGAGCTAACCAGAGAATACAAGTTGCTAAAGATTGTTCCCGGAGTGTTTGTTTTTTTTTTGTAATCTGAACATGTTGCTATTGATTGTTTCACTTCTTTTGTAATCTGGAGTTTGGACACAGGCAAAAAAAATACTAAATACGCCCAAACCTGTGTCAGCGTGCGGCCATGCTATGGGACTTCATGCATGCAGAAAAGTTTTATTTTCTGAGGTACTTTGCCATTGTTTTATTTTATCAAATTTATGTACGGCAAGACAGCATAATTGTAGGTTGAATTGAGGCTACACCATAAATGATCCAGAACGGTGCGTGCACGTTGGGGCACCACGTCATATGTTAAAATCAATTATTATTATGGTGTTTGTCTTGAGTCTGAAAATCAAAACCATGCTTTGATTTAAGTTGGCGTTGGCCTTGAAACAAAAATGAAAGACTATTTTTATTTCTCTCTCCCATCTTTTGCCTTTCCGGCCCAAAGATACCCTCCCTCTCATTCTTTAGGCCTGGCCGAGCCGGCCTTTTCCTCGCGCACCAGCAGCCTGCTCGTAGTGTCTCTGGCCCAGCCCAAACGCACACTACCTCAGTAGCCTCCATCCTTGCCCTCGTTGCAGGCCATTTTAGTGATAATTAAATTCAATAATTACATAATTTAATTTTTTTTTGAGGTTACACGGTACAACTCAGACACTCACAACACATGCACACCCACACCCCTATGAACACACGTACGCAAATCCTACCCCTATGAGCATCTTCGAAGACCGAGCTGGCAAATCCTCGAGATTGACGAAGTCACCACAGGCGCCTCGCTGTCGACGGAAACGTCGTCTACCACTTAATGCACAACGTCATTAAATCCCAGAAATTCGCTACAAAAAAGAGTCGAACCCAAGACCTCAGGTGCTACCGGAGCTCTTGTAACCACTAGGCTACAGTCCCTTTCGTACATAATTTAATCAGAAAAATCTAAAATTCACCGTGGGGCCATTCTATGGGCCTTCATGCATGAAGAAAAAAGTTTCAGGCCACTTTTGACACCGATGTATTGTACATGCTTCACAAAGTTCATGCGCCATTTCGAAGAACCTTGCTACAACTAATGAGTCTCCACATGACTCTTCTGTTTCAATGTTGCAAGGTGCTCAAACATTTTTCTCAAGCTTGTGCATGCCACGGGATGAGAAAATGCAAAGTTTTAGATTTTCTGGACGTACTTTGCTATTTTCTTTCATTTAATTGAATTTCTGCACGTATTATCTTTCATTTAATTGAATTTCTGCGCGGGGGACGCTGTAATTGTAGGTTGAACTAAGGCTACCCAAGAAATGATTCGGAACGGTGCCAAATTTCTACACTAGGTCTCACATGCCCTAGGGAACTAGTTTTGATAGAGGTGGATGGTAAAATATCTTGTTTTGAAGGCATAACTGACTCTCCTATCTCGATTTTAGTGATAAATAAATTCAGTAATTACCTAATTTGATCATAAAAATCTAAAATTCACCGTGGGGCCATTCTATGGGCCTTCATGCATAAATAAAAAGTTTCAAGCTATTTTGGCACCGATATATTGTACATATTTCACAAAGTCCATGTGCCATTTTGAAGAACCCGTACTACAACTAATGGGTCTCCACATAACTCATTTGTTTCGATGTCGCAAGGTGTTCAAACTTTTATCAAGCTTGTGCATGCCACGGTATGAGGAAACACTAAGTTTTAGATTTTTCAGAGATGCTTTGCTATTTTCTATCATTTAATTGAATTTATGGGCGACTAGACGCCGTAATTGTAGGTTGAACTAAGGCTACCCAAGAAATGATTCGGAACGGTGCCAAATTTCTACACTAAGTCTCACATGCCCTAGGGAACTAGTTTTGATAGAGGTGGATGGTAAAATATCTTATTTTGAAGGCGTAATTGACTCTCCTATCTCGATTTTAGTGATAAATAAATTCAATAATTACCTAATTTGATCATAAAAATCTAAAAGTCACCGTGGGGCCATTCTATGGGCCTTCATGCGTGAAGAAAAATTTTCAAGCCATTTTGGCACCGGTATATTGTACATGTTTCATAAAGTCCATGTGCCATATCGAAAAACCCGTACTACAACTAATGGGTCTCTACATAACTGATCTGTTTCGATGTCGCAAGGTGCTCGAACTTTTTTATTAAGCTTGTGCATGCCACGGTATGAGGAAACACTAAGTTTTAGATTTTCTGGAGATGCTTTGCTATTTTCTTTCATTTAATTGAATTTTTGGGCTACTAGATGCCGTGATTGTAGGTTGAACTGAGGCTACCTGAGAAATGATTGGAAACGTTGCCAAATTTCCACACTAGGTCTCACATGCCCTAGGGAACCAGTTTTGATAGAGGTGGATGGTAAACTATCTTATTTTGAGGGCGTAACTAACCCTCCTATCTTGATTTTAGCGATAAATAAATTCAGTAAATATCTATTTCGATCAAAAAAATATAAAATTCACTATGGGGCCATTCTATGGGCCTTCATGCATGAAGAAAAAGTTTCAAGCCATTTTGACACAAGTGTATTATACATGCTTCATGAAGTCCATGCGTCGTTTCGAAGAACCATTGCTACAATTGATGAGTCTCCATATGACTCGTCCATTCGATGTCGCAAGCTGTTCAAACTTTTTCTCTTGCATGACAACATGATTTGGTGTGTAATCATCCCATAAATATAGTTAAGTGTGCAATTTTGTTTTCTGTAGAACGTTTCTTCGTTTGGTTTGAAAATGAAAAAAGAAAAAAACATTATTTATAATAAATACTAAAAGGACTGAGATAACTACGCATTCGGCCCATCTCAAGATTTGAGCAGCTTCAGCCTGTAGCATCACGCCCATCCTCTGCCGTTGGATGAAATGGACGGTTTTGATGGACCTGGCATCTTATGAAACGTCGTCCCTGGCCTCCAGACCTCACCCGAACCCTAATCCCACCTCCCTGGCCGCCGTGCTAAAAATTTCAGCCTCCACCAAAAGCAGGTGTTCGTTGCCCTCGTCGAGTGGCTCCATTGCCGGTGCCCGCTGGCGTCGTGTGGCTTCATGTCTTCATTCCCTTGCTGGCGATGGCGACACGAGGGGCAAGGCGGCCGTAGGCGCATCGGCTCGTGCCGAGGGCGACGTGGATCTGGCCCCTGATGCGCGCGGCCCCATCCATGGTTCAGGTCACGATTCTGTCCCCCTCCCTCCCCTTGCTCCTGCCGCTAGCGACGGCGACGGCGACACGAGGAGCATGGCGGCCATCGGACAGAAGGTGGGGAGGCCACCCGGCCTCGATCCGGTCAAGGGTGGCAAGGAGGTCGGTTGCCCGGTCTCTATCCGGTGAATGGCGGCAAGGAGGGGGCCTCCCGGCTTGGATCCGGTCAGGGGTGGCACGGACAGGCGCTGACTGGCCTAGATAAGGTCGATGGCGGAGCGGAAGGGGCCTCCTAGCCTCGATCTGTCCAAGGGCGGCGTGCAGAAGGCGGCTCGGCCTCGATCTGGCGAATGGCGGTGTGGAGGATAGCTACCCGAGGTCCGCAGGCCAACAGTAGCCATTGACGCGAGGATAGCTGCCCGAGGTCCGCAACTTTAGCTTTAGATTCTTACAATGCTAGTCTATGGTGGTTGTTTTATGCAGACGATATCTTGCTGCTGCAGGACCCGGTTCTGTAGATGCTGGGGAATCCGAGAGAGGAGCACCCAGGGGCCTTGCCTAGGTAAATCCTGCCACCTCTATCTACATGGTTTTTTGTATGATGAAATTTCTGCGATGCTTTGGTGAAGATATTTGTACTGGTGCAGAACCGATAACAAAGTTTCATATATTCTATAGCTTAGGGCATGTTTGGTATGGCTCAGAGCTCAACTCCACCAACTCCAACCAATTTTGCAGCCAAACACCCCAACTCTAGAACTCCATGGAGCAGCCAAAACTCTGGAGCTGTAGTGCAAATGGGCCTAGAGTTTTGGAGCACCTCTTCCGCAGCTCCTGACCTTCTCGTTTTGAACCTAGACCACGTTGAAAGGTAATTACCCGCTTTTGCCACTCGTTACACAATACCGGTTCATTTTTTCTTTTCTCATCCCCCACCCGCCTCCACCCGAGCGCAGCCAGGAGCCTCCGCTCCTCCCGACCAGCAGCGGAGACAGGGGGCGCCGCCGCCGGTGGCCCTCCTCCTTGCCTTCGCCTCCGGCGCCTTCTCCAGGTAGCATTCCCCTTCTTCCAGAGGCGCGCCTCCCTCTGCTCGGGCCTCCCTCCGCTCCTCCACAGGCGAGGTCGCCCCGACGGCGTCGCTAGAGGAGACGGGCCGCGCTGCCGCCGGTAGGCCTCCTCCTCGCCTTCCCCTCCGGCGCCCTCTCCAGCCCTTGTTCCCCTTCTTCTCCACATCAATTTCCATGGCCCCCTAACCCTAGATCCGCCTGCAGTGGATTCAATCCGGGGAACGCTGCCACCCTCGCCGCCTCCTGTCGCTATGGAGCAGGACCCGCCCTCCACGACGCCGCCGGAGCTGCCTCCGACCTGCGTGGACCAGCGGCCACCCTCCAGGAAGTAGACAAGGTACGTTCTTTCCCTCTCTGCCTTTTTCTTATTCTGTGCATCAAAATAGCTTGTAGTAAAATTGTAGCAAATTGTATATGTTGGTATAGATGCCGGAAATTGATTGGAACAATGAGAACACCTGGATTGTGTGTAAATTGTTTGCCGAACAAGTTGAGAGAGGAAATCGACCAAGCACATACCTGAATGCACTTGGTTATGCTGAGGTTGAGAAAGGGTTCAATGATAGGACAGGTCTTGACATTAGCAAGAGTCAGCTGAAGAACAAGTGGGACAAGTTAAAAGAAGATTATAAGGCATGGAAAAAGCTTCTGATGAAGGAGACAGGAACAGGTTGGGACCCTGTAAAGAGGACGTTTGCTATGGATGATGAATGGTGGAAGAAAGCTAGAACTGTAAGTGTATCTTGGTACTAGTTTTACTTTTTTTTTGTTCTTCTTTGTTCTAATTTGTGCTTGTCTTTGCCAATTTTAGGATATACCTGGATGTGGAAAGTTCAGGAAGCAACCCCTTCAAAATGAAGATGAATTGGCAAGGTGTTTCGCAGGCATCACTAATATTGGTACCGACCATTGGTCACCTCTCTGTCCTAATGTTGCAGCACCTCCTGTTGATGGTGACCCACAAGAAGAGACATCCAACTTTGGGCCAACAGATAATGTGTTCAATGCATTCAGTGTTGATGGACAAGATGAAAAAATATTATTTCTCCTTCCCTTGCTAGTGGCAAGAGATTAGCAAAGCCTATGAAAGGAAAAGGCAAAGAAAAGAAATATAAGACAGGAAATGCAATCCTCATTCAAGAAGCAGTTACAAGTATGGCTAGCTCAGCTAATGAATATGTTTTAAAGAGGGAAAATTTTCGATTGACCAAGTGATGGAACTTGTGATTGCTTGTGGTGCCAACTTTGGGAGCAATGAACATTACATTGCATTTGAATTGTTTGTGAAGGAGCAACGAGAGATGTTTATGACCTTGCCTACTGATGAGATAAGGTTCAATTGGTTGAGGAAATACAATGACAAGTTTAAAAATTAGAATTGGCTAGCAATGAGCCGGGTGCTTTGCATGATACTGAGTGTCTTGTACCATGCATTGGAAGCTGATGCGGAAGTCTTCCCACATCCTCCTCAAGGTACAATTCTTTCTTAAATCAAATGGATGCTCGTAATCTTATATGAAATTCTTATGATGTTGTTACATGTAGGCAAGTATTATGTTGTTGATGCCGGCTATCCTAACCGTCCGGGTTACCTAGCTCTCTACAAGGGTGAGAGGTATCACTTACCTGAGTGGCATCGAGGTATGGAACCAAATACTCCAAAAGAGAAGTTCAACCGGATACATTCATTTGTTTGTAACGTTATTGAGCGCTCATTTGGAGTATTGAAGATGAAATGGCAAATCCTATATAAGATTCCTCGCTTTTCAATGCTAACACAAAAAAAGATCGTTGCTGCTACCATGGTTCTTGATAATTTCATACGTGAACATGCAAGTGATGATGACGATTTTGCTAATTTTGATCGAGATCCAAACTTTGTGCCTACTATCCCTGAAAGATATAACAAATGGGCTGTGTCTCAGCATGCCTCCGATGCAGATACTGATGAACCAAGCTTCGTGACTATGGACACATTCTGTGACAGTATGGCTACATCCGTTGCAATTGCATGGAATTAGTGTAATAAATTTTATTATTATTAACATGTTATTAGGAATATTTGTGTGCGGCATATTTGGTTGGAGACATTTTATTTTTGGATCTATTATATATTTGTATTCTATTTAATGGAATATTTGGTTGGAGATATTTTTTTATATGTACGGCAAAATTTGTTGTGGTCATTTCTTTCATTGTTGATACATTCAAACAAACAGAGGGCAAAAAAGACAATGCACCATCAGAACCCCTTTTTCTGGAGTTGAGGGCACCATCCATGCCAAACACACCTTTCAGCTAGCTCCAACTCCACCCAGAGCTAGCTCCAACTGGAGTTTTGGAGTAGAGCTGCTCCAGGCAGAGCTGGAGCCATGCCAAACAAGCCCTTAGTAATGTGGAACTAGCAAGCACATATATGCAATTGTACCGATTTTGAGTTCTATCCAGATCCACATGTCAATTGACTAGTACTCAAGTTATGATCTACTGTCTGTATGTAACAAAAGTAACTAGTATTTATAATTACAGTGATGCAACACAGGAATGCTCATCAGGCCTGTATATAGAATTACAGATCCCCAAATTAGTTCAGAGTGTTATTAGTATGCAGTTAAGTGCAGTTATTCATTAACAAAATTGGTGAAAAACTAGAAGCAGCACTGGTGCAGCCAACCAGCATTTAAAAGTTTATATAACCTGAAATTTCAAAATCTGAACCTTCGGACTCAATACTCTGTAGCTAATGAACTCGTGCATGTTGCTGTTCCATTATTATGAGAATAATCACTTGGTGCATGTTTTGCTGCATACAGATACATAGGCTTTTCTATTAGGGGTTTAATTTCAAGTTGAAATCTGAATTTTCTGCATGGCTTAGCTGCTGCTGCTATTAGTTACCTGTTGAACTAACTTGTTCCCTGATCCAGTTTATTTACCTGCTGATAAAAAAATGGCACTAGGTATATTAATTACATTTTGACACAATTATCCTCCTTTGCCTATAAGGTCTTCAGTTCTTTATTAATTGCATTGAAATTAAATGATAAAGCGGATCACTAAACCTTTTTTGCTTTATTTTTTTCAGGGATAAAGATCTGCATGTGCTTGGAGGCTTCAGTAACCATCCAATTTGCTGCTGTGTGTTGTTGAAGTTCAGATGCCTATCCCACACGGCCACACTAAACCTTTCTTGCAGCTAGTAATACTGTTGGAACTTGTTTAGTTGGATTCATAATATTTTTGTTGTGCTTTTGTATGGAAACATAGCCGAAACATGTATTCTGGGACGTGTTTTCAGTATGGGCTGGATTACCTTTTATGGTTAGAACATTATTTATATATTCTAATGTATGGGCTAGTCACTGTAATATAATTATGTAACTGATTATGTGGTTTATAATATATAATTATTTTATTAGGTCGGCTCATAATATGGGCTTGAATTGTAATGATGGGCTGTAAATGAAAGAAAACGTCAATTATTGTTGGGCCAAAATTTTTTTTGGCCAATCGGACTGATTGTAACTGAAAAAGAAAGAGCCCAAGCTATATGGACTGAATGCGAATTGCCATGTCAGCCACGTCACTCGCTTTGTGATTTGCACGTGGTGCTATTCTGTTCAATATGTTATGACAACTTTAGTCTCGTCATTGCATCAATGACGGGAGAATTATTGTCGCTCTATCAATGACGATGTCCTTCAGTGGTCACAGAAGGCAGGTAGTGACCCACCTATGACGCCAGCTATTTCATCATTGCTGGCAGGCAGTGACAGGAAACAGGCTGTTATTGTCATAATCTAATTGTCACAGAAGCTCAGAATTCCTGTAGTGGTGTGGCATGATTCAAGACACGATGTTCCAGTGAATCAGAACGCGACACATGTCAAAACATGGATTAGAAGGCCCACCAAAGCAAGAAACCGACATACCAGAAGCCAAGACCAGTGCCAATGTTTAGTGGGCCCAGAGAGCAACCCACAGACCAAAAAGGAAGGTCGGTGGGCCCACCAGGTCGCCGGCAGACCACCTTGGTCGGCCGACGGCCCAGTGGGCCCCACCGACTCAAACCTTTGATGTGGCAGCTCCTGATTGGATGTATAGGTTGGTTTCGAGAGGATCAGCTGTAGATGGAGCTTCCCTTTGGTCGTGGCTCCCTACTATAAATACAAAGGGGGGGGTGAAGGAATAAGACACACCAACACAACCCACCTCTCTTCTCTTTGGAGCTTGGAGTCCTTCATCCTAGATGCTTTAGGCAGCCTAGGAGGTGTAGAAAGGTTAGAAGGAGAGTGAGGAGGAGTCGGGGGAAGTGCCGGGCTTATCGGCACTCTTCTTCGCTTGTACCTGGATGGATGCTTATTCGGTTGTAAGTGTTCGAGTCTTTCTTATTTAGAATTAGAGTTTCGTTGCAAGTTATTATTTCTGCCTTATATAAGTTAAGTGTATGCTTAAAGAGTAGCATTTGATCCTAGCTTAAGACCCTGGATAGAGAAGGGTAGTCTTGGCCGGGGCTAGTATTACTAGGGAATAGCGTAGACGTGGTGTCTAGGCTAGACTATACCACTCAGTTGTCTGGTAGTCCCACGGTTTGTAGAGGTAGCCGACAGGTGGTGACAACCCTAGTAATCCTCCACGTTCGGCTATTGGATAGAGCATTATTATTGGAGCTATCGGCTTGTTTAAGTCGGTCGATACCAGTAGCTCGAAGTATAACGGCGAAGTATCTCTTCCTCTAAACATAGATTCTAAATCTTAGAAAGTCCTCTCTGTTCTACCCCTTCTGCACCAGTGAGTGTGCCCTTGGATGAGCCTGAACCTGTAGATAGTGTACTCACATTCCTCAGAGGATACGATACCCTAGAATACTCTTGGGTGAAAGCTACAGCGGTATCCGTGCGCTTGCAGATTTTATTCGTGACGTTACTGTCGGATTGCTTATCCGGCAAGTCCACCAGGGGTATGCCCGGCGGTAGATTTGTAGGTGAAGCGGGGGTTCCGGAGCCAAGAGCTAGATGGTCGCGAGATGACGCTAGGGTTTAGACAGGTTCAGGCCGCTCGGGAGCGTAATACCCTACGACATGTGTTTTGTGTATTGTATGAGCTTGATGATGATGAAGATGAATGCGTTCTATGGGTCTCCTCACAGTGCCTTTATAGGCCAGGTACTGTGGGTTACAAGTAAGGGAGGATATCTACTCGGATTGTTACATGAAATCAGGTCGGTGGAGATCCCTAGATATCCGGAATCCATATCCATGCCTTGATCCTGATCCTCAGAGGAACCTTCCGACGTCCAG
Source organism: Panicum virgatum (assembly GCF_016808335.1). NCBI lineage: Eukaryota > Viridiplantae > Streptophyta > Magnoliopsida > Poales > Poaceae > Panicum > Panicum virgatum. Next base: position 30,267,992 of record NC_053137.1, read on the forward strand.
CCGAGTGCCTGTCCGCCGGGTAGTCGTGTAGAGTGGTCCTAGGCGAGTAGGTACCCAGTCGGGCGATGATTACTCAGCTGGGAGGTACCCGGATGTACCTCCGTCAAGCCCCCGAGTGCTGAAGAGCTTGAGCCGAATCTTGATGGTTGACTTGTTGCGAAGTTCATCGGGACACAAATGATGATTCTTGTTTCCCTTTAGTCTTCAACGGGATGCGCCCCTGGGCGCACCTGTTGGTGCAGCCCCCGAGCCTCGAAAGGTTTTGAAGAAGCTTTTTGAGGGTCAACAAAGAAGTCTAGTCCGTTTGGATCCCCGAACTGCATGAGCACTCAGATCACCATGTTGTCTCATCGTTTTCCCAATCATTCGCCAAAGCGGGTTCATCTGACTCTGAAGTTATGGCGCCCAGCCGCCGAGCAGGGCGGCTAGCGGAGTCTTGGAGATACGCTGAGTAGTTGCGGCGCCCAGCCCCCGAGCAGGGCGGCTGGCGGAGTCGCGGAGACGTGCCGAGTGGTTGCGGCGCCCAGCCCCCGAGCAGTGTGGCTGGCGGAGTCGCTGAGACACGCCGAGTGGTTGCGGCGCCCAGCCCCCGAGCAGGGTGGCTGGCGGAGTCACGGAGACACACCGAGTGGTTGCGGCGCCCAGCCCCCTAACAGGGTGGCTGGCGGAGTCGTGGAGACGCGCCGAGTGGTTGCGGCGCCCAGCCCCCGAGCAGAGTGGCTGGCAGAGTCGCGAAGACACGCCGAGTAGTTGCGGAATCCGGATAATTAGTATTTTTACCGTTGGACTGGACCGCAATGGGCAAAAAATTACCGTTAGGGGCCCGCTCCTTGCCGAGTACGGCTCGGGCAGTTTCTGGAAAGTCGATTCGAATTCCGCGCGATCTTCGGGGTTGTCATTGCACACCCGTCCGATCCTCTTTAAAAGGGGAAGGGCCCGGTGTGCGGAGGGTTACCCGTTCCCTGGCCTTCCTGTTTTTGCCTTCTCACCTCCTTGCCATCAGTCGTCTTCTCTGCTCTTCTGTAGATCCAATCCTCTCGCCGCCACCCGAAATGCCTTGCGCTTCGCCGAAGTCTTCCTCCTTCGCATCGGGGAGCGCTGGCGACATGCCATCGCCTTCAGAGGCGTGGGCACCGAGCACCCTTCGGGAGGAGGACATCCAAGATCTGGTGGAGCGCGACCTCCTCCCCGAGAAGGAGATCTCGGGGTGGAAGTGCTGCTACGGGGAGGACTTCCCGACGGAGGACCGGACGGAGAAGGTGGTCTTTCGGTCCTTCTACGAGAAGGGTTTCGCCTTGCCCGCAGGGGCCTTCTTCCATGGGCTTCTTTTCTTCTACGGGATTGAGGTAACGCATCTCAAGATGAACTCCATCACGCAGATCACGATCTTCATACATCTCTATGAGGCATACCTGGGTATCGCCCCGCACTTCAATTTTGTGGCAGGCACTATACCATCTGAAGGGGTACCCAACCAACGCCTGCCGCAACATGGTGGGCGCCGCCGCCTTCTCCCTGAGCCAGGGCCAATCATCTCCGGCCCTGGAGCTCCACGACAGCAACAAGGGGTGGCACAACGAATGGTTCGTGGTGTCGAACCCGGCTCCCTATCTGCCCGCTCGCACCGGTCGCGCACTGGAGTATCGCGCGTGCTGGGAGGAGCTGCCGACCAAGGAGGAGATGGTCCAAGTAATGCTTCTCCTCGACGAGATCGCCGGCCTGTCGGCCCAGGGGCTAATAGGCGCCGTGGTGGGCCTGTCCTATAGCAAGCGGCTGGTGCAGCCGATTTAGGACAGGGGGCACCCCGGCTTCGAGTGCTGGGGTCGCCAGGACCCAACCCGGGGGCAGAACCAAAAGGTCCCCCGGGACAAAGCTTCGAACCGGGTCGCCCGCATGATGCAGGGGGTGATCCAGGATAAAGGGTGCTCGAAGGCACATTGCTTAAAGCGGCCGACCAGAGCCGTAAGCATTCTTCGCCTTTTTGTGTTGTTCTGCTTTAATTCCGAGTTGTTCTGTTTGGCTCTGGAGTTGTTTTCGCCATGATTTCCGTATGTGGCGCACCCGTTGGGTTGTAATTGACTCGAAATGTCTTCTTCTTTGCAGGCGAAAGTTCAGGAGTTCTGGTCTCCCGCTCCCCTGCTAGAGGGGGATGCTGGGAGGGACACCGCCGCCCCGGCCAATCTGAGGGAGCCGGAGGCAGCCTATCTGGAGGTGTCATCCGACTCATCCGTTGGGGGCGAGTCGGATGTTGAAGTCGTAGGGACTTCTGTCCCTCCCAACCCATCCGCACTGAGACGGTGGAGGAGGAGACAAGCCATTCACAAGGTCTCGGCCTCGAAGGCCGGCATGAGGGGAGCCTTGCCGAAGGTAGCCCTTGCCGCCGCCTCGAGGTCAGGTAGCGAGGAGCCGGGGGCGGAGGGCGCCCCCAAATTGTCTGGAGAAGGCGCCGGTGTCGGCGCCGGCCGCGCAGAGGGGGAGGCGGCACTAGGGCTGATGTGCAAGGGAGGCATCGGGTCTCCCCTGCTCGTGCCCCGGTCGCAGCTGCCTGCCGCGCCGTAGAAGCTGTCCTTTGTCGCGCGCCGCAGCGGAGGGTAAGCAAAGTTGGGCTGAGATCCTTTTGGTTTTGCTTTGAATCTTGAATTGCGTCTTGATGCTGCGGAAATTTTGACTTCGCAGGAAGAGGAATGTGGAGGAGTCTGCTGATGAGACTCGCCGGGTCGAGGCGGCTACGTCTCCTCCGTCGGTGGGGAGCCCACCGCGAACCCGCGTTCACCAGGAGGCAGCGCAGGGTGAGGAAGAGGAGGCCAAGGAGGCCGGGTGGTTCGCGGCTGAGAAGGCCACGCCGTTAGAGGGGATGCGGACGCCGCCCGCATCGCCGCCAAGTCCGCCACAGGAGAACCCCGGCCGGGAGCTGTTTCCAGTTGGCTGGGACCCCATCTTGCCCGGGGGTGGCCGTGAGGAGCAGCAGGAGGCCGAAGGGGATGAGTCGGTCAGGCTGGCGGAGGAACTCCGCGCCGCCGCACGCCGCACAACAGAGTGGGCCGAGGTAAGATGTCACCCTCTGACTGTGTAATTTTTCGAATGAACTTGGCTTCGTTGCTGATTGCAGTTTTCTTGCTAGTCCCGGGCCGGCCTGAGCCAAAGAGCCGCGGAGAGGCTGCGGGGCATGCCGGCCGCGGACAGCCGGATCGAGCAGCTCGAGTCCCGGGTGGCCGAACTAGAGGCACAGAACCGCCTGCTGGAGAGGCAGCGGGCGGAGACCGAGAAGGTGCTCGTGGAGGAGAAGCGGGGTAAGGAATGTGCCACGCTTTGTGTTCAAGGTAATTGGTACCCTCTCAGGGCTGGAGAAGGAGGTCTGTGCCATGAAGCGTGACCTGGCGGCTTGTGAGAAGGCCAATGCCGACCTGCAGAAAGGTCGGGATGCTGCAGAGGCGTGGGAAGATGCCACGGAGGGCAAACTTCGCTTGGAGCGCCAGGCACGCGAAGGTATGGTTCGGGAACCACCATGTTTTCCTTTTGAGTGAACTCGCATGGAGTTGAAGTTTGTTTTGTCTGACAGGGGCGGAGGCTCAGCTGGCCGAGGCACTCGTGGCCCTGGGAGGTTCACCGGCAAGGTAGACGCCATCCTCGCCGCCTTTGAGCCGGAGGGCGCAGCCGCGGCGGAGGACCTGGAGGCGTGGCTGGAGGCGCCACGTGGTCGGCTGGAACCAGGAAGGTCACCGAGGACGCAGCCCAGTACACCCTGGGACTCGTGAAGTCCCACTTCCCGGAGGCCGACTTGGAGCCGATGGGTGACGGGATGGCGCCGGACACCTCGGACCTTGCCTGGTCCGATTACCTCACCAACGCCCGGTCGATCGTGGAGCGCGTGGCGGCTGACCTCAACCTGTAACTGTAGAAGCTAGAAAAATGGTCAGCGGATGGCCAATGAACAATATTTATTTTGTATGTAAATAAATTTGCATGTGTCTCTGGTTAATTCCATAATCCGAGAGGTTGCCGAATTGGCCGAGTAGTTAGGAAAGACGACCCTGCGATGTGCCTTTACTTGTCAGGTTGAGAGCTGGTCATCAAGTGCGCGAATAGTAAGAGGTGACGTAGGGTGGTTCCACGACTAGCAGGGCTGTGCTCGCAACAGCTGGTTACGTTGGGGGTGCCTGCACTGAGTAGACTTGGGCGGATCGGTCTGGCCGAGCTCAGCCAATGAGTGTGAGAGGCGAGTCGGACTGGCCGACGCGTAGCCCCCGAGTGTGCTGAACAAGTCAGGGAGAAGAAGAAACGAGTAACTGAAAACTTTAAACTTTATTAATAATTAATGGGTCGAGTACATAGCTTTGTTTGTTATTCTTCTACGGATAGAAGTGACGAAGGTGCTCGTTGTTCCATGGGTTGCCCACGTCCGTTCCATCTTCGCGCCGGAGCCTGTAGGTTCCTGGGACGACTACACTGCTCACGATGAAGGGGGCTTCCCATGGGGAAGTTAGCTTGCCTCCGGGGGACTGGACCCATCGGAGTACAAGGTCGCCGACGTTGAAGTCGCGCTGTTGGATGTTTTTGTCGTGATAACGACGAAGCTGCTGCTCGTACTGGGCGTGCTGGAGGGCTGCCGTTAGGCGGTGCTCCTCGACCGAGTCGAGATCGGTTCGCCGAGTTGTTTCGGCCTCGCCTTGGTCGTAGTTCTGGGTGTGCGGGGCACCAAAGGCGATATCCGTCGGGAGGATAGCCTCAAAACCGTAGACCATGAAAAAGAAGGAGTAGCCAGTGGCCCGACTTCTCTGCGTGCGCAACCCCCATACTACTCTGGGTAGTTCCTGGATTCATTTGGAGCCATATTTTTCGATCGGATCGAATATTCTGGCTTGGAGCCCCTGGAGGATCAAGTCATTGGCGCGTTCCACCTGGGTGTTGCACCGTGGGTGAGCCACGGAGGCATAGTATATGTCGATGCAGCTCTCCTGGTAGAAGTCCCAGAATTCAGATCCGGTGAAGGAAGAGCCCAAGTCTGTAATGATCCGGTTGGGCACTCCAAACTTGTGTCTTATTTCTTCAATGAACTCGGCTGCCTTAGCTGCTGACCTAGATGAGGCCGGCTTCACCTTGATCCACTTGGTAAATTTGTCGATGGCGATGAATATATGAGTGTAGCCGCCTGTTGCCGCCTTGAGTGGTCCCACCGAGTCGAGTCCCCAGCAGTCGAATGGCCAGGATGGAGGGATAGTTCGCAGGGCCTGAGCCGAGACATGCTGCTGCTTTGAGAAAAAAACTGGCACCCTGGGCATCATCTGACGATAACCTGGGCATCGGCTTGGGCTGTAGGCCAGTAGAAGCCTGATCTAAAGGCTTTGCCAACTAGGGTTGACGCTCCTGTGTGGTTACCGCAGATTCCCGAGTGGATCTCGCCAAGGAGTCGAACTCCGTCTTGATGGGAGATGCACTTGGAGAGGGTTCATGAAGAGACTGAGTGCCTAAAAAACTCGATTTCGATGACGACGTAATTTGCGGCTCGGCGGGCGAATCGCTCATGCTCCTTGTCCTTTGGATAGGACTTGTTGTTGATGATGAAGTCAAGTATTGGAGCTCGCCAATCTGGATCGGCAACCGGTACTTCTTGGCCTAGGGCTGGCCTAAGTCAAGTAGGTGGTTCCTCCTCAATCTTAACTGTGGGGGAGTTGAGGGCCTGGACGAAGACTCTGGCTGGGACGAGCGCCCGCTTGGAGCCCAGCTTGGAGAGTACATCAGCTGCCACATTATAGTCCCGGAGGACATGGTGGAACTCCATACCGTAGAAGTGGGCGTCGAGCTTACGTATCTCCTTGCAGTAGACGTCCATCTTCTCCTGAGAGCACTCTCAATCCTTGTTGACTTGCTGGATGACAACTTTGGAGTCACCGTAGGCGAGGAGCCTCTTGATGCTGAGGGAGGCCGCGATCCTGAGACCATGGATGAGAGCCTCGTATTCGGCCGTGTTGTTGGTGGCCTTGAAGAGTAGCTGCAGGACATACTTTAGCTGCTCACCTCTCAGAGAGATGAAGAGGATGCCTGCACCAGCGTCATCGAGGTTGAGGGCGCCGTCAAAATACATGACCCAGTGTTCGGGTCGCTCGTTGGGTGGCGGGTCCTGAATCTCTGTCCACTCGGCAATGAAGTCGGCCATGGCATGTGACTTGTTGGTGGAGCGAGGAAGGAACTCGATGGATAAGGCCCCTAGTTCCACCGACCACTTGACGATCCGGCCATTGGCATCTCTGTTGTGAAGTATATCGCCGAGTGGGAAGGAGGAGACCACCTTGACGTTGTGCGCATGAAAGTAGTGGCGCAGCTTCCTTGATGTGATGAGTATCGCATAGAGGAGCTTTTGCACCTGGGGATAGCGCAGCTTGGACTCGTCGAGTACTTCACTGATGAAGTAGACGGGTCGTTGTACCTTGTAGACGTGGCCTGGTTTGTCTCGTTCGACGACCAGGGCGGTGCTGACCACGTGCGTGGTTGCCGCGATGTAGAAGTGTAGCGTCTCCCCGTCTTCTAGAGCTGTGAGGACGGGTGGAGTCGTGAGGAAGTCTTTAAGCTGCTGGAAGGCTACCGCAGCTTCCTCGTTCCACTCGAACTTATCTGACTTTCTGAGAAGTTTGAAGAAGGGCAGACCCTTGTCGCCGAGCCGGCTGATGAACTGGCTCAGGGCCGCCATGCACCCCGTAAGCTTCATCAGATCCTTCTTGCACCTGGGTGGCTTCATGAACCTGATAGCGTTGATCTTGGTTGAGTTGGCTTCGATGCCCCGGCTACTTACGATGAAGCCAAGTAGCTTTCCGGTCGGGATGCCAAACATGCACTTGGTGGGGTTTAGCTTCCATTTAAATCTCCTGAGATTTTCAAATGTTTCTTGGTGGTCGGCAATGAACTAATCATTGGACCTTGTTTTGATGACGATGTCATCTACGTAGGCCTCGGCGCTGCGCCCGATCTGCCCCTGGAGGCATTTTTGGATGGCCTTCTGGTAGGTAGCACCTGCATTCTTGAGGCCGAACGTCATGGTGTTGTAGCAGTACACCCCAAAGGGCGTGATGGAGGAGGTCTTCTCTTGATCCGACTTTTTCAGGGTGATCTGATGGTAGCCGGAGTAGCAGTCAACAACCTGGTCGATGCGCAGGAGAGAGAAGGGGTCTTTAGAGTAGTGTTTGTTGAGATCTGTATAGTCGACACACATTCTCCATTCACCATTTTTCTTTTTTACAAGGACTGGGTTTGCCAGCCATTCTGGATGTGTGACTTCTCGGATGAAACTAGCAGCTAGGAGCCGGGTTATCTCTGCCCTAATAGCCTCCTTTTGATCTTGAGCAAAGCGACGCAGCCGTTGCTTGACGGGCCGCGCCTTCTCGTTGAGATCCAAGGAGTGCTTAGCCTCCTCCCTCGGTACGCCTGGCATGTGTGACAGAACCACCTGAATTATCCCGGCTCAAGTGCGCAGTCCATCACCATAAAGACAACACCAGCTCAAACGCACTTCAAACGGAACAATTCTTGGTCTGTCGGGTAACGTCCCGATACAACCACCGGTGTTTTGGATCGAACAAGCATACCCCGCATGAAGGCGAGTCCAGAGATATTACAACCACAATTTTACAACACATGCATAATAATGTTTACAAACCAGTACGAACCATTATTACAAAACCAGACTTTAGTAAAACAGTTATACAAGCCATAACTATAAGTTCAGAGTTTAAACAGCGGAAGATAAAACACGACGGCTACACACGTCGCAAAGGAATACCAGGCTAGCCCAAGCATGGTATCACTCGTCATGGTCATTGCCGGCCGAAGACGTATCCCATTCTACGGACTAGCCAGGAGGCAAAGAGCACGGGTAGGTCAAGCTAGCGATCTGCTCTTCGAAACTCAAACCTGAAAAAGGGTTTCAACAGCAAGGCTGAGTATTCTAATACTCAGCAAGACTTAACCGCCAACGGGTATACTAAACCACTTTAGCTAGACTATGCAGGGTTTGTGAGGCTCTGGTTTCTTTTTGCTGAAAAGCAATAAAGAGTAGGTCCTTACTTTCAAATTTTAGCCTTCCAGATTCTAGTAGATTAACCATTCTATGTAAGCAACTACTAAACAACCATGGTAGAACTTTAAGCAAACAACAAAATTGAATATCATAATGTTGCTCTTATTACTGTGTGTGGCAAAGAGATCAAGCAGTCCCAAACTGTGGGAAGGAGACGATTCGAATCGAGTTTCTTAACCTGGCCAGGCAAACCTAACACACACGTCTGGAACACCGTCGGGTCGTTCCCAAACAACCGTTTGCCTTTCTTTCCGCCTTGTGGATAGGAACACTCTCCCCGACTACAGGGCTCCAAGGCCGAACCTTGTCCCTTGAAGTCGTAGTGTTGCGCAACATAAAATAAAACCTATCCCTAAGAGAGAGTGTCAGGTATATCCACTCCCCGGTCCAATCGGTTACTAGGCTTATCGCGTACCATATTTATGGCATGTGGCTAGTACGTTCAAAAACTTAACCAGCACTACCACACACCGCGACCTTAGCAAGTTCATCAACACATACGGGGTCTCACATAAGGTCATGATATCGAACATAACCCCGTCCGTCGTCCTTATATTGATAACAGAAAGGTAAACAAGCAATTCCTATATAACTCACGAGTGACAGGCAATCACTCGACTTTTACCAGTCCTATAAGCTTAGCAAGTAGTCGAACTCAAGTCTAGTGTTCAGTACATAGGTTCCTAGGATCATGCATCTAGGGTTTCAATTCAAATCCTAAGAACTGTAGATGCATACGCAAGTAATAACAGTAAATGATAATAATTTGAAATATAGGTTATGCACGGTACTTGCCTTCTCGGTAGTCGCTAACTATTTCAGCTCTAGGCTCTTCCGAACTTTGGTCCGGGGCTTCAGTTAGTACGGCAGTGTTCGCTTGAGCTTCGAGATCACCTCCGTCAGACTCCGGGATCAGCTCGTACGTCCCGTCCGACAAAGTAGTCGTATCTATATGTAATGCAAGAACAATATTATAAACACACATGGGCAATCGTTTATAGAGTAGTTAAATAACAATTCTAACTACACAAGGCATCATGATCAACAGCACAAGAAATCTATACTAACTTCATAAACAAGTGGGAGTTGTTTCCTAAAGCAAGTAAACTATGGTTTGCTAATAAATAAACAACTCAGAGCACAAACAGCAATAAATTTAGCAAAAATTACTTTGAACAGATGGTAAACAGAACAAGCTATCCTGCAAATTTCATGCTAAAACATATAGCCAATTACTCATAACAAATTAATCATTCAGATCACACCTAGAACAAGTTGAATTACAAAGATTAAACTAAAGCAAAACAGAAGCTCAAATTTAAAAGCAGACCTACACAGGGATGAATTAGCTACTGTGAATTTTCCATGATTTTATCTACACAGAATTAATTCTGAGAAAAATAAACAAAACAGACATTAGATTAGCAAGATTCATTTTTAGCTCCTGTTAGGGTCATGAACTGATGCTCAAACTTCATGTACAAGCTAAGATACTCCAGAAGAACACTCAAGAATATTTTCATGGTTTATCATCAGAATAAACTATTTATCATAATTAAAGTCTACTAAACAAGGATTAAATCAAATAAATAGCTACACAGGAGAACTGACCACGAAATTTTTATAGAAATACTAGTGTTACAAGAAAAAACTACCATAAAAGTTTCACAGCAAGAAATGACTTCAATCATCAGTTAAGAAAAAGATAAAACATCTAGTATTTATTTACCTAGTGACACAAAACCATTTATACAGCAAAAACTTGTAACAAACACCTACCATAATATGGTTCTACTGCAAAGAGCTTTACACAAGTATTCCAGAACATCAAGATTTGCTATTTTACGAATTTCGTACGAATTTATACTGAATTTCAAAGTTCTCAGCTAGAATTTACAAAGAAGTCCTTAGAGCACTATTCAACTGAGTCTCTGGGCCGGGTCAGAGGGGGAACGCGGGGTTTGACCGGCCGTTTCCCGGCGAGGGGCTCACCGGTGGCTAGGGTGGAGGGGTGTGGGAGGTTCACCGCACCCGAGCGCACCTCAGGGTGGTCTTGGGGCGTGGGGAGGGGCTCGGAGGCGGCGGCTCGACGGAGCAGGGCTGGTCGGCGGCGGAGGAGAACGGCGGAGGCGGCGCTCCGGTGAGGATTGGGCGAGGGGAAGTGGTTTGGGAGTTGCGCGAGGCCACTGCGGTGCTCGCTAGGGGGTCAGAGCGGGCGGAGGAGTGGCGGTGAGGTGGCTCTGCGGCGGCGTCAAGCTTGCCGGCGTACGGGGTGGAGCGGCGGCGGCGTTCTGCGGCGTTGGAGCGAGGAGAGAGCAAAAGAGCGAAGGGAATTGGTTTATGGGGTATTTGTAGTGCTCGGGCGCGCACGAGGAGAGGGCGGTGGCCTCTGCAGCGAGCTCGCCACCGCGGCGGCGAGGTGGCGGCGGCGCGGACGGTTCTGGGCTCAGCGTGGCGCGTGGCACGGCACGGGAGGCTCCAGCGCGAGGCAACGGGTGGTGGAGATGCTCCGGAGCGACGCGTGGGCGCCAGCGCGAAGCAAGAGGTGGCCGGGAAGGCTCTCCACGACGCCGGCGGTGGCGCTCTGCACAGCGGCGACGAGAACAGAGCAGAGGAGCTGGAGGAAAGGGGAAAAGGACTTATACGAAATTTCTGAAATTCCCAGGGACCCCACTGTAAAACAACGATAACTTTTAAAATAGGGCTCAAATGAAAAAGTGCCCAACATGAAAGTTGTTCAAGTTTTCAAGATCTACAACTTTGATGTTGTGCAAAAATTTATTTGACCAAAGATTCAAGAGCTATTTTTGGAAACATAGGAGGGATTTTGAATTCCAAAGAATTTTGTCTTTTTCAATGCAAAATCACATTAAACTTAAATGAAAAAGCAAAATTTGCTGCCATGTAATAAATGCACTGAATTTTGCAAAAACACCCTTCACAAAAGCTATAATTTCACAACCTATTCAAATATAACTATAGAAAGGACCTTGCATAAAATCATAATTGCACATATAACCTTTATATTTACAAAAAGGTCCTTTTTCAAGCAATTCACGCAAATGACGCATATAATATATACATAACTACTGTGCAGACACCTAGGGTGTTACAACCTTCCCCCCTAAAAGGAATCTCGCCCCAAGATTATAGGAAGAAAAGGATGCAAAGACTTGGTACCTGGATTTGTTCTAAGAAAGTCGGGAAAGTTTCTTTGGAGAAAATTTTCAGTCTCCCAAGTGGCTTCTTGTTCGGTATGATGCTTCCACTGGATCTTGTACATTTTAACTTTCTCCCTTCTCGTACTTCTTTCCTTGGTGTCAAGAACTTTGATTGGATACTCCGTATAGGATAGATCGGATTCAAACTCGATATCTTGTGGTTCAAGGATCTCAGTAGGTACCCTGGTGCACTTCCGGAGTTGTGATACATGGAAGACTTCATGAATGGCGGCCAACTGAGAAGGAAGACAAAGTCGGTAGGCAATGGGTCCACAAGTTTCGATGATTTCAAATGGTCCGATGTATCGGGGTGCTACTCGCAAATATACGAAATCCCCTGCCTTGAACTGTAAAGGATCTCTTCTTTTGTCTACATAACTTTTCTGTCTTGATTGAGTTGCTTTAAGATTAGTCTGGATAACTTTGACTTTCTCCTCTGCCTCAGAGACTAAATCTGGCCCAAAAATTTTGCGTTCTCCAGCTTGTGACCAACTCAAAGGAGTTTGACACCTTCGACCGTATAATGCTTCAAATGGTGCCATTTGCAAGCTGGATTGATAACTGTTATTATATGAAAACTCTGCCAGTGCTAGGCACTTACCCCAGTTCTTGCCATATTGAATAGTACATGCCCTCAACATGTCTTCAAGGATTTGATTGATTCGTTCAGTTTGCCCATCTGTTTGTGGATGATAAGCTGAACTACGAATCAATTTTGTTCCAAGGGATTCTTGCATTTGCTCCCAGAAACGTGCAATAAACTGAGCCCCACGATCAGAAATAATCATCTTTGGAACTCCATGCAAACGAACAACCTGATCGAGATAAATCTCTGCATACCTCTTGGCAGAATAAGTTGTGTGTACTGGAATAAAATGAGTGGTCTTGGTGAGTCTATCAACGATTACCCAAACAGAATCATGGTTATGAGAAGTAGTGGGTAGGCCAACGATAAAATCCATATTGATGTCCTCCCATTTCCAGGATGGAATGGGTAAAGGTTGGAGAGTACCAGCTACTTTCAAGTGACTAGCCTTAACTCTTTGACAAACATCACATTCAGAAACATATCTGGCGATCTCTCATTTCATTCGAGTCCACCATAAATTTTGTTTAAGATCTTGGTACATCTTGGTGCCACCGGGATGAATCGAAAACTTCGATAGATGTGCTTCATCAAGGATTTGCTTTCGAAGCTGATGATTCTTGGGTACAACCAGTCGAGATTTAAACCATAGAACTCCTCTATGATCCACTCGGAAACATTTGTACTTTGCTTCTCCTTGTGATAACTTTTCCTTGATGATTTTGATACCCTCATCATGTAATTGTCCCATGATGATGCTATCATGAAGTGTAGGCTCAATTGATATATGGTTCAAACTTCCTTGAGGTACCATTTCTAGGTTTAACTTCATCATTTCCTGGCATAGAGTTTCATTGAATGGTTCTACAGATAGACAATGGCATTGTGACTTGCGGCTGAGTGCATCCGCAACCACATTAGCCTTTCCTGGATGATAGTGCACTTCTAGATCATAATCCTTTATCAACTCTAGCCAGCGTCTCTGTCTCATGTTGAGATCAGCTTGAGTGAAGATATATTTGAGGCTCTTATGGTCAGTGTAAATATTACAGTGAGTTTCCATAAGATGATGTCTCCAAATCTTAAGAGCGTGAATGACAGCTGCTAACTCCAGATCATGTGTTGGATAATTCTTCTCATGATTCCGGAGAGCTCTTGATGCATAAGCAATAACCCGGTTGTCTTGCATAAGCACACAACCAAGTCCCGTACCAGAAGCATCACAATAGACATCAAAAGGTTTGGTACTGTCCGGTGTAGCCAATACTGGAGCAGTAGTTAATCGTGCTTTGAGAGTTTGGAAAGCTTCTTCACAATTATCATTCCAAACAAATTTCACTCCCTTCTTCAATAACTCCATCATAGGCTTGGCTATTCTGGAGAAATCAGTAATGAATCGATGATAATATCCAGCTAAACCAAGAAAACTGCGAATTTGATGAACTGAAATAGGAGATTCCCAATCCATCACTTCTTGTACTTTAGTTGGATCAACAGATATACCATCACTGGAGATAGTGTGGCCTAAGAATTTCACACTGTCCAACCAAAATTCACACTTGGAGAATTTGGCATAAAGATGATGATCTCGTAATCGTTGAAGAACGATACGCAAATGCTCAGCATGATCTTCTTCATTCTTGGAGTAGATCAAAATATCGTCAATGAATACCATGACGAATTTATCCAGCTCCGGCATGAAGACTGAATTCATCAAGTACATAAAATATGCTGGGGCATTGGTAAGACCAAAAGACATAACCAGATATTCATATAGTCCATATCTGGTAGAGAAAGCAGTCTTTGAAATATCACAAGGCTTGATCTTTATTTGATGATAGCCAGAGCGAAGATCAATCTTAGAGAAAACCTTAGCTCCAGCTAACTGATCAAACAGAATATCAATGCGGGGAAGAGGATACTTGTTTTTAATAGTGACCGCATTGAGTGGTCGATAATCAACACATAGCCTCATGCTGTTGTCCTTCTTCTTCACAAACAGGGCTGGACATCCCCAGGGTGAAGAACTTGGACGTATAAAGCCCTTGTCAAGAAGGTCTTGGAGTTGGACTTTCAATTCTGCTAACTCATTTGGAGGCATTCGATACGACCTCTTAGAAATAGGGCGGTACCGGGTTGAAGCTCAATAACAAACTCGATATCTCTATCAGGGGGGCATTCCAGGCAAATCATCTGGAAATACATCCACATACTCCCACACAACAGGGATATCTTCAAGTTTAATTTCTTTTGTGGCATAGGCACAATAGTTGAAGCACTCTCGTTGTGGCAGATAGAGTATGGTGGCTCCTTGATGTGGTGAATCTATCTCGATAGCTCGAGAAGAGATATCTAACAGTACTTTATGCTTAGTCATCCAATCCATGCCCAAAATAACATCCATGGCTTCTAAATTCAACAAGATCAAATCTGTCTTTATCACTTTACTACCCAACTTAAGGGGTACATGTGTAGTGATTTGATTGGAAGCTATCTTCCCACTAGGAGTTGTTATCATAAAAGATCCCTTAGTATGACAAAAGTCCAATCCTATTCTTGCTCCAAATTTGGCACTTTTAAAACTATGAGTTGCACTAGAATCAAATAATATGACTGCAGGTTTATTGTGGATAGAAAAAGTACCCGTCATGACTGGTGCTCCTTCTGGAAGGTCTGCAAGAGTAGTGAAGTTAACTCGCCCTTGCCGGACTTGCACCATTTGCCTCTTGCCCTTGCCCTTGTTGTTGTTCTGGTTGGAGTTTTGCCCTGGATAATTCTTTCTGGGCTGCGGACAATTCTTGGCAAAATGAGAAGTACTGCCGCAGTTGAAGCATCGATTATTACCATTCCCACTATTAAACTGTGGGGCATTCGGCCTTGGGCTAAACTGCTGCTGCTGAGGCACTGGAGGTCTGAATCCTCCTTGCTGCTGAGGTGGCCTAAAAACAAGCCTACCCATTGGAGCATTCCTTTGTGGAGGTCTTGGTGGAGTATTCTGCACCAGATGATATCTCGGTGGCTGAGCACTCGAGGGTCCCGTTGGTGCCTTTCGCTTCTTCTCGGCACGATGGGCAGCAATACAGTCTTCTTGAGTAATGGCCATATTAACCAGCTCATTATAAGTATTGGGCTGAACCAAGTTCAGACGTTCCTTGAGCTTGGTAGTGAGGCCACGACGGAAACGATCACGTTTCTTGGCATCAGTATCAGCATGATGGCCCGCATACTGGCACAGGTGATTGAAGGTCTGTGCATATTGTAGAACAGTGCGGGTTCCTTGATCTAGAACCAAGAACTCATTCAACTTTCTTTGAATTAGTCCCTCAGGAATATGATGTGATCTGAAGGCAGTTCTGAATTCCTCCCAAGATATGATATGTTCAGCAGGCTGCATTGCACAATAATGATCCCACCATATACGTGCAGGACCACGAAGATGTTGAGCGGCAAAGTGGGCCTTGTTTGCGTCAACACAAGGTACCGCTAACAAAGCAAACTTGGAATTGATTGTATGGAGCCAAGAATCGGCGTCCAGTGGGTCATCAGCTCGGTTGAAAAGTGGAGGTTGGGAACCAAAAAATTCTTGGTAACCTGCTGGTTGAGCATCCCGTCCTCCATGCTGTTGGCATGGCTGATTTTGTTGCCCTTGGACTAGCTGGCGAAGTAATTCAGTTTGCATGGCCATTAACTCGGCCAGATTCGACGGGGGTGGCGGTGGCTGCTGAGATCCACTGCCAGCTTCACAACCGAAGCCATCAGGCGTTCCACGAGTATGACCAACCATCTGTAATTATGGAAAACATCCATTAGATACTTATTTCTTGCTCCCAAAATCAATGGTACGTGCAACGATCATACATTGGATATCAAAATAAAATCAGCAGAATTTAGCTAGATACGATGTAGCACAATACGCATAACATATATTTGTTCAACCACATAATACAGAATTGGTCAACTGTTAGATAACTTCATGCTCCATCGTATTGATACTCAACGCTGAGAGCAAAAGGGTAAAGAAGATAATCTAGCAATTCACTCTTCATCGTTCTGTGCTACGCTGCTAATCAACAGAGATCATAGAAGTGATTGGACTAAAAATATAGTCTCACAGACTCAATAGGCTAAAATTTGAAGAGCACACATGCCACAAAACTTGCAACATCTTTAGTATTCATCAAACAGCCTAGAAATGCACAAATGAAGAGATTTGGTAAGTAGGAAGATCATGATTTCCAAACTGGTAGTCGCTACTTATATTACATCCAAAGTAGGATTTTTCTTACAACCTAGCATCACACACCCTTACCACATATAATACAACAAGTGGTACTCCTCCCTAGGGCTATTTTACAACATCTCTTCCCTATGTACATATGCTACAACAAGAGAAAACACAAACTATCTAGGACAAGTCTAAGGTGCCTAGAAGTCGTCAAGGTTGCCCACAGAAGAGGCACTGCCGGAAGAAGAGTCGTCCGGCTGTGGGTTGGGCTCAGCAAGCGCGTGCTCTGAAGCAATCTCTGAAACTCCCTCCATCTGCTCTGGATCCTCTTCTGCTGCTGCAGGCTCGACTGGAACATCTAGTTGCTCCTGGAGCATATCAATATGGGCCAAAGCATCAGCCCAATCTGCTTGAAGCTCATGCACCTGCCCCTGAAGAAAACCAATAACTGTGTTGCGCTGCTCTATCTCAGCACCATGCTCCATAGCCTGATGCTCAAACTGTGCAATGGCATGATCCCTCCCAGCAACTGCATCCTGAAGTCCCTGAATCTGGGTATCTCTCAAACTAAGACCTCGCTGAAAACTCTGGGCCAAGTCTATCACCTGGTCCATGTGTCGCTGCTGAAGTATCTGGTAGTGGGACTGAGCATTCATATATCTGGTCACAGCCTGAATAGTCTTATCCGCTAGATCTCCAACTAAGTGCCCGAAGTGTGTGATCCTGAAAAGCCACTCTGCATTGCCAGCATTGACTGCTGGAAACAAACCAATAGGATACGCAGCTACCTCCTTGGGATGGTGCTCACAAAAAGTGGTGATAGCGTTGAGAGCTGCTTTCTCAAAAGTATCCACAAGACGGTACCCAATCACCTCAATCTCAATAGGTGGCCATTCCAAGGTGGGGTGCTGAGGAATGGTCATTGTAACTCTGTTCTTCTTAATTCCATCCTCAGAAAACTGGCGTCCCGTGTACTGGGGTGGATCTGGGTAGTGGAAGATACGAAGTGAATCCCAAAGAATCCTTGGAAAACCCTCCCAGTACAGACAGTCAGTATGAGCATTTCCCTTCTCATCCCAAAAGATATGGGGACAAGCCGCCATCTGAATCAAAAAGGATTCAAATGTAAGTAATACGATTATCTCAAGACTTCTCAAATAAAGCTTTAAGAAGACTGCGGTAAAACAAATGTGATTCTAATTCAAAAGATGATATGGTTCCAAACTCAGAAAATAATAAACCACAATTGGTACTGGTTCATCATTTGAGATTCTAAGGAATGAAAAGACCGTTAATATAACAAGATGGGGCTTAGAATGAAGGCATGACTCAAAACCATCTTTTTCACCCAAGAAAGTCTAAGTATTTTAACAAGCATGCTCCTAAAATCAAAATTTAACTCACTTATGGTTTAAGCACACTAACACTTATCTATGAGGATTCATACTAGAAATTCCTTAAAAAGCTTATGTAACAACTTCAAATACTAGGAACCAAATCAACCATCAACTAGATATGCATGCACATCCTGACCGTCCTCACAAAATAAACAATTGACAACTATCGTTGGGCTTACGTGGTTAGCACGGTGGCATACATAAATACTGCTCTCCCTATATAGCTAGTCGGTATAATTCTAACCGTTCTTAACTTATCGAATCGCGGTTAGTATACCTGCAGAAGATTGACAGAACATATTTATATCCATTGAACCTTTCATGCCAGCACTCATGAAAGCGTCCCCAAACATTACCGCTCACTATAGAAGCGGCAGCCATACAATTCCCTCCGTATGGCCAACGTTAACATACGCTACTCAGTGGCGTATTCACGAGTTCCTTTAATCCCAATATAGCCGACCGCGGTCGGTATATTGGCAGCAGCTCAAGTAGGCCACTGCTTGAGCGCAGCGTTCGGTTCGCATCGCCGACGGGAAGGTCAGACTCCCTCAGCTGACCGAGTACACTTTACTTCCAATATAGTCAACTAATAGTTGGTATATTGGAAGCACCTCAAGTAAGCCACTGCTTGAGGGCAGCGTTCGGCTCGCATCACCGACGGGAAGGTCAGACTCTCTCAGCTGACTGAGGATCCTTACCTTCTTACCTTAACGTAGGTGCGTCGTTACAAAAATTAAGGGTTGCTTGTGAGTATGGTTTAACAAAATGTAAAGTGCTGGAAGTCAGATAACATAAACCATACATAGATAGCCACCTAGTAATTCCCGTAAATTCCCTAGGACTTTACATTCTATTCACAACCCTTAACGAATCCAACGTAGTTTTTTGAAATACCTTGTTGTTCCAATTTTATACGGAAATCGATTTTTAAGGTTCCAACACCTCTGGTGTACGCTTGCCGCTCTGATACCAGCTGTGGCAGAACCACCTGAATTATCCCGGCTCAAGTGCGCAGGCCATCACCATAAAGGCAACACCAGCTCAAACGCACTTCAAATGGAACAATTCTTGGTCTGTCAGGTAACGTCCCGATACAACCACCGGTGTTTTGGATCGAACAAGCATACCCCGCACGAAGGCGAGTCCAGAGATATTACAACCACAATTTTACAACACAGGCATAATAATGTTTACAAACCAGTACGAACCATTATTACAAAACCAGACTTTAGTAAAACAGTTATACAAGCCATAACTATAAGTTCAGAGTTTAAACAGCGGAAGATAAAACACGACGGCTACACACGTCGCAAAGGAATACCAGGCTAGCCCAAGCATGGTATCACTCGTCATGGTCATTGCCGGCCGAAGACGTATCCCATTCTACGGACCAGCCAGGAGGCAAAGAGCACGGGTAGGTCAAGCTAGCGATCTGCTCTTCGAAACTCAAACCTGAAAAAGGGTTTCAATAGCAAGGCTGAGTATTCTAATACTCAGCAAGACTTAACCGCCAACGGGTATACTAAACCACTTTAGATAGACTATGCAGGGTTTGTGAGGCTCTGGTTTCTTTTTGCTGAAAAGCAATAAAGAGTAGGTCCTTACTTTCAAATTTTAGCCTTCCAGATTCTAGTAGATTAACCATTCTATCTAAGCAACTACTAAACAACCATGGTAGAACTTTAAGCAAACAACAAAATTGAATATCATAATGTTGCTCTTATTACTCTGTGTGGCAAAGAGATCAAGCAGTCCCAAACTGTGGGAAGCAGACGATTCGAATCGAGTTTCTTAACCTGGCCAGGCAAACCTAACACACACGTCTGGAACACCGTCGGGTCGTTCCCAAACAACCGTTTGCCTTTCTTTCCGGCTTGTGGATAGGAACACTCTCCCCGACTACAAGGCTCCAAGGCCGAACCTTGTCCCTTGAAGTCGTAGTGTTGCGCAACATAAAATAAAACCTATCCCTAAGAGAGAGTGTCAGGTATATCCACTCCCCGGTCCAATCGGTTACTAGGCTTACCGCGTACCATATTTACGGCATGTGGCTAGTACGTTCAAAAACTTAACCAGCACTACCACACACCGCGACCTTAGCAAGTTCATCAACACAGACGGGGTCTCACATAAGGTCATGATATCGAACATAACCCCGTCCGTCGTCCTTATATTGATAACAGAAAGGTAAACAAGCAATTCCTACATAACTCGCGAGTGACAGGCAATCACTCGACTTTTACCGGTCCTATAAGCTTAGCAAGTAGTCGAACTCAAGTCTAGTGTTCAGTACATAGGTTCCTAGGATCATGCATCTAGGGTTTCAATTCAAATCCTAAGAACTGTAGATGCATACGCAAGTAATAACAGTAAATGATAATAATTTGAAATATAGGTTATGCCCGGGGCTTGCCTTCTCGGTAGTCGCTAACTATTTCAGCTCTAGGCTCTTCCGAACTTTGGTCCGGGGCTTTAGTTAGTACGGCGGTGTTCGCTTGAGCTTCGAGATCACCTCTGTCAGACTCCGGGATCAGCTCGTACGTCCCGTCCGACAAAGTAGTCGTATCTATATGTAATGCAAGAACAGTATTATAAACACACATGGGCAATCATTTATAGAGTAGTTAAATAACAATTTTAACTACATAAGGCATCATGATCAACAGCACAAGAAATCTATACTAACATCATAAACAAGTGGGAGTTGTTTCCTAAAGCAAGTAAACTATGGTTTGCTAATAAATAAACAACTCAGAGCACAAACAGCAATAAATTTAGCAAAAATTACTTTGAATAGAAGGTAAACAGAACAAGCTATCCTACAAATTTCATGCTAAAACATGTAGCCAATTACTCATAACAAATTAATCATTCAGATCACACCTAGAACAAGATTGAATTACAAAGATTAAACTAAAGCAAAACAGAAGCTCAAAATTTAACAGAAGATTGGGCGAGGGGAAGTGGTCTGGGAGTTGCGTGAGGCCACGGCGGTGCTCGCTAGGGGGTCAAAGTGGGCGGAGGAGCGGCGGTGAGGTGGCAACCATGAAAAATAAAACAAACAACTACTGCTAGAAACAAAAATGAATTTTACAGGTCCAACTATGCAAGTACTGGTAATGAAATTTCAACTGAGTGTTGTCTACCTAAAGATGAGCCTGCCATAAATTTTTGACAATTAAACAAGCATTGTACCGGGCATGAAAAAAATAGACCAAAGTATAACTGCCGTAAAGAAAATTAATTTCCACAGGTAGTTCTAATAAGTTTCAAAGGTCAAAATTTTTCCAGCAAGATACAGTACTAAAATAGCAGCTCTTCTAAAAGCATCAGATTTTTCTAGGCAGAGGAACTATTTTTCTTAGTTTAGCGCATTTATTCATTGCATAAAATACTTGAGCATGTTCTGCTTGGATAAAGAGTCCCTACATTGTTCTAGAGCATCCAGGTAACAACTCAGAGGCACTGAAAAAGTTTCAGCTTGTGGTTCAAGGTGGAACAACTTGGAAAAACAAAACTATTTATACTAGGCATGCATCAAGATTTAAATAAACTGATAGCTAGGCATGTAAACTGTCCACGAAACTTTTACACAAGTTTATACATCTAACATGTAACCCACTGACCAAAAATGGCTAACAGATCATGCTTGTAACTTGAGATCTAATAAAAGGTACTTTTTCTTTGTATTTTAAATGAAGTAAAAACTATTGAGCAAAAGAAAAAGTGCATGTAGCAAAAGTTGTAGATATCTTTGCCAAGATTCCAGAACAGTTGAGTTTGCATTTTTCTGATTTTTCTATGATTTTTAAATGAATTTACAAGTTTGCTGTTTTTCAAAACAAAAAGAAAAAGGAAATGTAAATTTGCATCTAGGCCCCTGGAACAAATTGGGGGCTCGCACATAACCCCTCGGCCGGAGTTGGGACAGAGGAGGCGGCGGCGGGGGTTTCCCGGCGAGGAGGAGGCTCGCCAGCGGTGGGGATGGCGTCCAGGGGTGAGAGCTCACTGAGCTCTACCTGTGGGTGGGTGTTGTGGTCGACGGGGATGGCCGGAGCAGGCGCGCCGGCGGCGCACAGGGAGCGGCGGCGGCGGCTGCAGTGGGCGGCGGCGCTCTGGTGCGGGAGAGAGGGTGAGGATCAGTCGGGGAGATGCACTGGACCACGAGTAAGCTATATTGGGGGTTGATTTGGGTCGGGGCGGGGCAGATCAGGGGGTTCCGCGGTGAGCGGGCGGCGGGCGGTGTTCACGACGGCGGCGGCGATGTTCCGCGGCACTGGGAGGCTTCAGGTGGAAATGGACGGGCCTGGGAGTTGCCTGGGGGTGAAATGAAGCTCGCTGGGTGCTCGGTGAGGGTGGAGGAGTGCTGAGCTGGGCCCTCCACAAGAGCCGTGGCTCGGTGGGCGGAAATGGGGGCGCGGCGGCGCTGGCCGTTCTGGGGGAAGGGGTGGGGCGCAGGCGTGAGGAATGGGGTGCGGGCGTGCATGCACAAGTGCGGCACGAGCTAAAGGGCGGAGCAAGGGCGTGAGGAGGGGACTGGGCGCCCGCGCGGGGGAAGTAGGGCGTCGGCGGCGAGGGTGGCCGTGGCGCTCTGCGCGCGCGTTTATGGCGCATTGGCGTGGCCGAGCGGCGAGGCGGCAGCGGGGCAGCGACACAGTGATGGCGAGGCGATGATGGCGGGGTGGCGTGCGGGCGGGCGGACGGCAGGTGCACGGCCGGCTCGTTTGGGCTCCACGGCGGCGTCGCGGCGCGTCGCCGAGCGTGTGTCGCGGCCTGCTCGTCGACGGCAGGCTTGACGGGATGGGGGAGGGGAAGGTCAGTGAGCGTGCGGGGCGTGCGCACTCGAGCGGGGAGGGAGTCAGCGGCGCGCGGCCAGGCAGCAGGCGCAACGAGCGGCAGCGGCGCGCTCGAGTGCCTGAGCGCTCAGGGCAGGGGAGGGTCAGCGAGGGAGAGAGAGAGGGGAGAGAGAAAGGGAGTGGAGAGAGAGAAAAGAAAAGTCCATCGAAATTTTCAATTAAAACTCGAAAAATTTTGAACACGAAAGTTGTTCAAAATTCCATTTCCTACAACTTTCCTTTCAGGCAAAACTTCATTTGAGCAACGATTTGAAAGTTAAAATTTGAATTCAAGTTTAATGAACCCACTTGTTTTTCGGGGCTAACTCCAAATTTCATGTTGTAACTTGAAAAACTTTGAACACGAAAGTTGTTTATCTTGTCAAACTCTACAACTTTCGTTTTGGGCAAAAGTTCATTTGAGCAAAGGTGTGAGAGTTGACTTTTTGGTGTATTTAAACGGAATTTCGGCTTTTAAGTAACCACCAAACTAGGGTTTACTTTGTCATTTGATGTTAATTGCATGTTTAAACAGTGCTAAACACCGGAGGTGTCACAGCCTACCCCCCTTAAAAGAATCTCGACCCGAGATTCAGATAAGCAAGCTAAGTGCAGGAAAGAGGTGTACCTCCAGTTGAATTCAGAAAACCGGGGAAATTTTGATTTAGGTAGCTCTCAGTTTCCCAGGTAGCTTCCTCTTCGGTATGGTGACTCCATTGAATCTTGTACATTTTAACTGCTTTTCTTCGAGTGACCCTTTCCTTTTGATCAAGAACCTTGATAGGGTATTCGACATAAGAGAGATCTGGTTCTACCAATATTTCTGTTTGTTTAATGATCTCGGTGGGAACTCGAACACATTTCTTGAGTTGAGAGACATGGAAGACATCATGTACCGCTGCAAGTCGAGGAGGAAGTCGCAGTATATAGGCTACGGGTCCACAAATCTTAGTGATTTCATAAGGGCCAACATATCGGGGAGCTAACTTGCCCTTTACTACGAATCTCTGTACACCCTTGGTTGGCGAGACTCGAAGATAGACATGATTACCCACTTCAAATTTCAAAGGGTCTCTCCTTTTATCGAAATAACTCTTTTGTCTAGATTGGGCGGCCTTTAGATTCTCTTGTATTACCCTTACTTTCTCTTCTGCCTCTGTTACAAGATCGGGTCTGAATACCACTCGTTCTCCGACTTGCGACCAGCTTAAAGGGGTACGACACCGTCGACCATATAAGGCCTCAAATGGTGCCATTTTTCAAACTCTCTTGGTAACTATTGTTGTATGAGAACTCCGCTAGAGCTAGACATTTGTCCCAACTCTTGTCATAATGAATGACACAAGCTCTCAACATGTCCTCCAGGATTTGGTTCACCCTCTCAGTGTGTCCATCAGTTTGTGGGTGATAAGCTGAGCTTCGAATCAATTTTGTCCCAAGAGATGATTACTACTGTTCCCAAAAGTGTGCAACGAACTGTGTTCCACGATCAGAGATGATTGTCTTGGGTACCCCATGCAAGCAAACAATGCGATCGAGATAGATCTCAGCATACTTCTTGGCAGTGTAAGTAGTATGTACCGGAATGAAATGTGCCGTCTTGGTGAGTCTATCCACGATAACCCAAATGGAATCGTGCTTCTGGGATGTATTGGGTAATCCAACAATGAAGTCCATACTTATGTCTTCCCATTTCCACGATGGGATAGGCAGAGGTTGAAGCAAACCGGCTACTCTCAAGTGGCTGGCTTTTACTCTCTGACAGGTGTCACATTCTGAGACATATTTAGCAATTTCCCTTTTCATCCTAGTCCACCAGAAATTTTGCCTAAGATCTTGGTACATCTTGGTACTGCCCGGGTGAATAGAGAATTTGGAAAGATGTGCCTCGTCGAGAATTTGCTTTCGAAGATCAAGTGGTAGGAGTATAAGATCGGTGTTGATGGTTAGGCTACCCAACTTGAGTGGCACAAGTCGTATTATTTGGTTCGAAGCAATTTTACCCCCTGGGGTTGATATCATGTATGACCCTTTTGTGTGAATAAAATCCAAACCCACTTTTGCACCAAATTTTGCACCAATGAAGCTATGTGATGCACCAGAATCAAATAATATAACTGCAGGCTTGTTGTGGATAGAAAATGTACCCGTCATCACTGGTGTGCCCTCAGGAAGTTCTGCAAGAGTGGTGAAATTGATACGCCCTTGCTTGACCTGAATAGTCTGCCTTCTGCCCTTATTCTTGTTGTTCTGATTAGAGCCTTGGCCCTGGTTTTGTCGCTTGGGTTGCGGGCACTCACGGGCGAAATGAGTTGAGCTCCCACAATTGAAGCAACGATTTCCCTCACTTGGACGGGCTGGCGGTGGAGCAGTTGGCCTTGGGCCAGTTAACTGAGGAACAGGGAAACGTGCAACGTTCTGCTGCAGTGGAGGCCTGATAACCCAACGCCCTGGCTGAGGGGCTTTCTGAGGAATCTGGGGTGCAACATTCTGCACTACGCGATACCTCTGTGGCTGCGCACTAGAGGGTCCAGCTGGCGCTTTCCTCTTTTTCTCAGCACGGTGAGCCATGATACAGTCTTCTTGAGTGAGGGCGAGATTGACCAGCTCATTGTATGTGTCGACCCTAATGGGGTTTAACCGTTCCTTGAGCTTGGTATTTAAGCCTCTACGAAAA
Source organism: Panicum virgatum (assembly GCF_016808335.1). NCBI lineage: Eukaryota > Viridiplantae > Streptophyta > Magnoliopsida > Poales > Poaceae > Panicum > Panicum virgatum. The sequence continues at coordinate 30,293,004 of NC_053137.1, forward strand.
CGATCACGCTTCTTAGCATCTGTGTCAGCATGATAGCCTGTGTACTGACAGAGATTGTTGAAAGCTTGGGCATATTGGATAACTGTACGAGTCCCTTGAGTAAGAGCTAGGAACTCATTCAGCTTCCTTTCCATGAGTCCTTCTGGAATATGGTGACCCTTAAATGCAGTCTTGAATTCATCCCAAGTGACAACGTGATCAGCTGGGAGCATGCCAAGGTAGTTATCCCACCAAAGACGTGCCAAACCGCGAAGCTGTTGCGCGGCAAACACATCTGCAAAAAACATCTCTAGGCAGGCCTAAAAATTCGTGCAACCCAAGTGCTCAAAGCTGACAGAAAAATAGGGTGTCAAAGTTTCTAGTGTACCCCACTGTATACTAGTCGAAAAATTCTCAAATTTAAATAGAAGCTAGTAGACATGTTTTGGAGCAAAATTATCCACTGGCACTTCTACAGATAGAGTCATCTACCATGTCAAATAAATTCATCTTCCAGGGTATAGCAGAAATGACAGATTTCTAGATAGACCTTAATCGAGAGAAGATGGACTGTGTTCAAGTGCAAACCTTAACATTCCCGACTAACCCACATATACTTTCATTGGCTTTCAATTTTATGAGCATGATGCATGCACGACCTAATCGTCCTCCCAAGGAAAACAATTGCCAAATAGCTTTGGACTTACGGGGTTAGCACCGGTGGCATGGCACAATTTACGTCTCTCCCTATATATATATTTCTAGCCGAGTTCTAACCGTTCTTAACTTACGTAACCGCGGTTAGTGTACCTGCAGAAAAATGATAGATGTATATTTATTGAACCTTTCATGCCAACACACATGAAAGCGTCCCCATACATTACCGCTCACTATAGAAGCGGCATTCATGCGTCCAACACTGCATGGACAGCGCTCATACGCTACCGAGGTGATGTATTTACGGTTTGTTTTACTCCCAATATAATCGACTGATGGTCGGTATATTGGCAGCAGCTCAAGTAGGCCACTGCTTGAGCACAGCGTTCGGTTCGCATCACCGACGGGAAGGTCAGACTCTCTCAGCTGACTGAGTATACTTTACTCCCAATATAGCCAACTAATAGTTGGTATATTGGCAGCACCTCAAGTAAGCCACTGCTTGAGGGCAGCGTTCGGCTCGCATCACCGACGGGAAGGTCAAACTCTCTCAGTTGACTGAGGATCCTTACCGTCTTACCTTAGCGTAGGTGCGTCGTTATATAATGCAAGTACTGAATTTAAAGTACAGAAAGAAACGTGCTGGAAGTCAGTCATAAATAAATCATAAGTTAGATAGCCACCTAGTAACTCCCATAATTTTCCCTAGGGCTTTACGTACTATACACGATCCTTAACGAACCAATGTATTTTCCAAACGCGATTGTGTGGCTAAGTTTTAAGTAAAACTTTTGAAATCTAGTCGCACTCTTGGGTGTGCGCTTTGTTCGGCTCTGATACCAGCTGTGGTAGTACCGCCCTAATTAATCTGGCTCAAGTGCGCTAACCATCATCTTAAAGATAATCCCGGCTAATACGCACTTCAAACGGAGTAATTCGGCAGTGCTGTCGGGTAAAGACCCGAAGAATCCACCTGAGCGTCGATCGAACCCAAAGCTTACATGCAACCCACACGAATGTGAGTCCAGAGAGTACAACATTTCATAGATACATTACATTATAGAGTCTTAACTTAATTATTACAAACCAAGTTCGAAATCTCCGAAAAGTACTTGAAGTTCGAATTGAAAGTAGTTCAGAGTTCACTGCAGCGGAAATAAAACGAGTTCTAAACGACGATATATGATGTCATGATGAATCCCGTACATAACATCACTCGGCATTGCCATCGTTAGCCGGAGTCGTATCCCACTCCACCGACCAACCAGGAGGTAAAACACACGGCCAGGTCAAACTAGCTATCTGATCTTCAAACGTATCACCTGAAAACAAAGTGGAGCCACAAGCAAGGCTGAGTATTCTAATACTCAGCAAGGCTTACCCGACTAGGGTATATTTAACCCTCTAACTAGACATGCAAGGCTTCTGGCTGGAGGGGTTTTGTTTTTGCCGAAAAGCAATAAAGAGTAAGTCCTTACTTTCCGATTTTAGCTTCCAAGTTCTAGTTCAATTAACCATGCTACATTAGCATCTATCCAAAAGCATACATGGTGAAAAACAATTATTTTACATCATTCAATCATAATTCTCATCATCATTGTTCCACTTCTTACTCTATGTGGCAAAAGGGTTAAGCAGTCTCAATATCCGTGAGAGACGGACGATTCGAATCGAATTTGTTAACCTGGCTAGGCAGACCTAAACACACGCATGGGAACGAAATCACCCACGCGACTTTTCCCCTTTTTCCCCGGGCATGAAACAGGCCCACCGCCCTAGGGTGCCCTGCACCCGTGCGTGACCAAAGACCAGACAGTGGGGAGTATGTTCCACGGCCGGTTCCATCAGGTACTTAAGCTTACCGATTACCATATTCTCGGCATGTGGTTAGTACGTTCAAACGCTTAACCACCACTACCACACACCGCGGCCTTATCCATTTTCACTAAACAGATGGGGTATCACAAGTACAACAACCCCGCCCGTAAACCTTATATTGCAGTGTGTAGTATGCATTCAACTCCTATGAGCTCGCGAGTGACAGGAAATCACTCGACTTCTACCGAACCATTAGCATAGCCAACTAGCGACCTACACATACTAGTGTTCAAGCATAAGTACCTAGGATCATGCAACTAAGGTTCCAAACAATTCCTATAAACTTAAATGCACAATAAAATAGGAATATAAGCAGTTGCATAAATTTAAATTAGGTAGGACATGCTCCGGGGCTTGCCTTCCTGAGCGGAGCTAGCCTTGGGCTCTTCTGAACTCTAGTTCAGGTCTTCAGTGGCTTCAGTTAGATTCACTTGAGCTTCACGCTACTCACTCTCGGACTCCGGCACCAACTTGTACGTACCGTCAGGGAGAGTAGTCGAATCTATATGAAATGCATATGCGTGAGTTACTTTAGTGATACGATTTATTCAATTCTTCACTATAGAGTTGTAATCCAACGCAACTCAAGATGATTTGCAAAATATTTTGTTACATCATTTTGGGCAATCATTTATAGAGTAATAATCATTATATCTGACTACACAAAGTAACTAGGGGGATTTTACCTTTTATCCCTATGCAGCAAAAGAAAGGATTTTTCTCATTTATTACTAGGTTAAGCATGTCCTTATCATAATTAAAATTACACAGAGATTCTTCTGATTTTTTTGATTTTTATCCATATGCATTTTTCTGATTTTTCTACGATTTTTAAACGAATTTACAAGTTTGTTGTTTTTCAAAACAAAAAGAAAAAGGAAATGTAAATTTGCATCTAGGCCCCTGGAACAAATTGGGGGCTCGCACATAACCCCTCGGCCGGAGTTGGGACAGAGGAGGCGGCGGCGGGGGTTTCCCGGCGAGGAGGAGGCTCGCCGGCGGCGGGGATGGCGTCCAGGGGTGAGAGCTCACTGAGCTCTACCTGTGGGTGGGTGTTGTGGTCGACGGGGATGGCCGGAGCAGGCGCGCCGGCGGCGCACAGGGAGCGGCGGCGGCGGCTGCAGCGGGCAGCGGCGCTCCGGTGCGGGAGAAAGGGTGAGGATCGGTCGGGGAGATGCACTGGACCACGAGTAAGCTGTATTGGGAGTAAGCTGTTCACGACGGCGGCGGCGATGTTCTGCGGCACTGGGAGGCTTCGGGTGGAAATGGGCGGGCCTGGGAGTTGCCTGGGGGGTGAAATGAAGCTCACTGGGTGCTCGGTGAGGGTGGAGGAGTGCTGAGCTGGGCCCTCCACGAGAGCCGTGACTCGGCGGGCGGAAATGGGGGCGCGGCGGCGCTGGCCGTTCTGGGTGAAGGGGTGGGGCGCAGGCGTGAGGAATGGGGTGCGGGCGTGCGTGCACAAGTGCGGCGCGAGCTAAAGGGATGGGGTGCGGGCGTGCGTGCACAAGTGCGGCGCGAGCTAAAGGGCGGAGCGAGGGCATGAGGAGGGGACTGGGCGCCCGCGCGGGGGAAGTAGGGCGTCGGCGGCGAGGGTGGCCGTGGCGCTCTACGCGCGCGTTTATGGCGCGTTGAAGTGGCCGAGCGGCGAGGCGGCAGCGGGGCAGCGACGCTGTGATGGCGAGGCGATGATGGCGGGGTGGCGTGCGGGCGGGCAGACGGCAGGTGCACGGCCGGCTCGTTTGGGCTCCACGGCGGCGTCGCGGCGCGTCGCCGAGAGTGTGTCACGGCGTGCTCGTCGACGGCAGGCTTGACGGGATAGGGGACGGGAAGGTCAGTGAGCGTGCGGGGCGTGCGCACTCGAGCGGAGAGGGAGTCAGCGGCGTGCGGCCAGGCAGCAGGCGCAGCGAGCGGCAGCGGTGCGCTCGAGTGCCTGAGCGCTCAGGGCAGGGGAGGGTCAGCGAGGGAGAGAGAGAGGGGAGAGAGAAAGGGAGTGGAGAGAGAGAAAAGAAAAGTCCATGGTTTGACTTAGCTCAAACTCGAAATTTTCAATTGAAACTCGAAAAATTTTGAACACAAAAGTTGTTCAAAATTCCATTTCCTACAACTTTTCTTTCAGGCAAAACTTCGTTTGAGCAACTATTTGAAAGTTAAAATTTGAATTCAAGTTTAATGAACCCACTTGTTTTTCGGGGCTAACTCTAAATTTCATGTTGTAACTTGAAAAACTTTGAACACGAAAGTTGTTTATCTTGTCAAACTCTACAACTTTCGTTTTGGGCAAAAGTTCATTTGAGCAAAGGTGTGAGAGTTGACTTTTTGGTGTATTTAAACGGAATTTCGGCTTTTAAGTAATCACCAAACTAGGGTTAACTGTGTCATTTGATGTTAATTGCATGTTTAAACTGTGCTAAACACCGGAGGTGTCACACCGGCCTATCGCGGTCGTCTAGCCTGGGTCGCTTGGGCTCCTCTGGTGCGGCGCTGTTGGAGAGGGCGCGGCACTCGCGCGCCCTGTGGTTGGCGTCCTTGTGCCAGGGGCACTTGGCGTCAAGGAGCCTATCGAGCTCCTCCTGGTCGAGGGAGGTGCGCTGTTGGGGCTGGTCGGCGACGGTGACAGTGTTGTCGGGGCCGCGCTTGCGCTCGCGAGCTTTGGATGACTCGGCGTGGTCGCGGTCCTTGCCGTGTCGTGGAGGACGATCGCCGCTTGGATGCGTTGAGTCGTCGTCTCGTTGGCGAGGACGATCGAAGGGGTCGCAGCGGTCCTTGTGGCGACGGTGTGCGCACTCGGCGTCCTCCATGTCGGCGTGCTTGTTGACGACGGCCATCATGTCGGAGACGGTCTTGGAATTGTTCTCGAACATCTTCCTCCATAGTTCAATGCTATGGAGGCCATGGTGGAAGTGGTAGATCACATCCCTGTCATCAACCTCCGTAATCGTGTTACGGTTAGCAAAGTACCTTTTGATGTAGTCGCGCAAGGATTCGGAGGGAAGCTGTGTGACGCTGCCCAGATCCCATCTAGTTTTGGGACCCGGACAGGCTGCCTGGTAGTACTAGACAAAGGCGGTGCAAAGATCCTGCCAGCTGTTGATTATGCCGGCAGGAAGAGACTCAAGCCAGTTGAGCGCCTGGCGGCTCATCATCATCGGGAAGTACGCCGCCATGATATCGTTGTTGCCGTTGGCAGCTCGGATGGCGATGGCGTAGGTGCGCAACCACGTCTTGGGGTCGGATTTGCCATCGAATTTCTCGATTCTGACAGTCTTGAACGTCGCGGGCCACTGGATGGCTCGCAACCTGTCAGAGAAGGCAGAGAAGCCGTCGAGGTCATCCGCCGGGTAGTAGTCATTGCCGCGGGGTTGACGATGGTGGTTGCTGCAGTTGGCGCTGGGTGCGCCGTGCTCCTCGTCGTAGCGGCGACGTCGTTCCCGCTCGGCGTCATGACGGTTGGTGATGCTGGGTCAAAGATCGCGGCGGTCGAGGCGAGCACGAAGATTCGGCTGGTCGACCTCCTCATCGCAGCGATGGGGGCGTACCGAGTGGTTGGAGCTCGACTGCGCCCGGTAGTTGGAGTACTCCTTCCTCAGGCCTTGAGCCTGGGTTGCTACAACGTGGAGACGAGCACGGGCCTTTGCAATATCAGGAGTTTGAGGGAGACCCTCGAATACCTGGAGTACGACAGCCATGTTGGCTGATGGCGTGGCGAAGACTTCGTGGTCGTCGTAGTCCAGGACAAACTCGTTTTCGAGGTTCCTGGGCCTTGGTGGAGATCCACGCCTTCGCCCAACCCTGGGGTTGCGGCGCTCGGCGTTCTCGAGGTCTTCTTCGCCCTGGCAGATTACATCCTTGTTGGCCCGATGATCGGCGTGAAGAGCATTGCGGTGAAGGCGTTATGCCCGCTGTTGATCATCCTCGCCATCGAAGGACTCGGAATCCAGCGAGACGACCGAGATCTGGCGCCGGCCGTCAGGGTTGTTGCGGTTGTGAGGGAGGGTGAAGACTGCGACTTGATATTCGGCCTCAATAGGTGAGGGCAAATCAGATCAGATCTGCTCTGAGTCGGACTGATCCAACTCGGTGATGCGCATGTTGCCCATACGTAGTCGGACCTGATCCGGGTACACCGCAGAGTTGTTGCGGAGCCCGTGTGGTATGATGGCCGAGTCGCCTGGATGACCCAGCACGCTATCGCCGAGTTGTATGCACTCGGCGATGGATCTGGTAACACGATCTATTCTGGAGATTAGATCGGTATTGGAGATAACAGGGCAACGCGTTGCCCTGGGGCGAATGATCGGAGGATCATTGATGTCGAGTTCAGAAACTCGACGAATGATGGAGCTCTATGCCGTCAAATCGGATCTGACGCTTGTGGAGTTGCCGCTCTCGGTGCTCGAGGGGTTGGTGGGTGGGTTCCAGGGAACCGTAGTTTCTGAGAAACTACCAAAGGTGAAGGAAAATCCGGCGGCAGCCTGCATCTGGATGCTGACGTTGGTGGAGAAGAAGACGCCGGATCTTGATGCCATCGAACTCACTGTAAGGACTCCTAAGAAATCTCTCCTCCCTGGCGCCCCAACTGTTGGATTGCTTATCCGGCAAGTCCACCAGGGGTATGCCCGGCGGTAAATTTGTAGGTGAAGGGGGGTTCCGGAGCCAAGAGCTAGATGGTTGCGAGATGACACTAGAGTTTAGGCAGGTTTGGACCACTCGGGAGGTAATACCCTACGTCCTGTGTTTTGTGTATTGTATGAGCTTGATGATGAAGAAGATGAATGCGTTCTATGGGTCTCCTCACGGCGCCTTTATAGGCCAGGTGCCGTGGGTTACAAGTAAGGGAGGATATCTACTCGGGTTGATACATGGAATCAGGTCGGTGGAGATCCATAGATATCCGAAATCCATATCCGCGCCTTGATCCTGATCCTCAGAGGAACCTTCCGACGTCCAACCGAGTGCCTGTCCGCCGGGTAGTTGTGCAGAGTGGTCCTGGCCGAGTAGGTACCCAGTCAGGAGATAACTACTCGGCTGGGAGGTACCCGGATGTACCTCCGTTAGTTACAAAGTACCAACACGGAGTCGGCCATGCGCGTATGAGGAGGCGGTGCAAGGGCTTGGCGAGGCACCGCAGCGGGAGGGCTCTCTGCTAGCTCATTCGGGAGGTGGGCAAGCACCGGCGAAAGCTATGTCGGATCTGCCGGCAAGACGACGGCGGCATCTAAGGGCGTCGTTTACCTTTTTGGAGGCATTGTCATGGTGTCTTCCCACTCCGATCAGCTGCATGGGTCCGTCAGCTACGCCATGGTGGCGTGGCCGGCGACAGTTTGCTTGGGTAAATACCAGTTACGCCATGGTGGCTTGGCTGGAAGTTACCAAGTGGGGACGCTAGTGGCGCCATGGTGACGTGGCTGGTGGCGCCGGCTGCTTCTTCTGCTAGTGGTTGTTGAGTTTGGCTGGTGGAGTTGGCTGCGGAAGATGGCTCGTGTCGATGTCCCAATTTGACCGGGCAGAGTTTCGGTGTGGCTCGTGTCGATGTCCCAATCCGACCAGGAAGATTCTTGAGTTTGAGTGGTGTGGTCGTGTTGAAGCCCCAATCCAACCGACCACTATGCGGTGTCTATCGATGTCCCAATCTGATTGACCATAGTTGTAGATGTAGTTGTAGGTTTTGTAGTTGTGTGTCGTTCTTCGCAATGGTGACAATCATCGCGGTTGGACCTTTCCTCATGGCGGTCCCTCTCGCCTTTTCCCCGGTGATGGTGTCTGGACTCTCGAGGTTCTTCGGAAACATTGTTCACTGTTCTTTTGTGCTTCGCCTCATCAGCGTGCCATGGTTTTGAATGGGACTTCTCACTGTTTCGTGGCTTCTTCTGTTCGTTCATCTCCTCAAGCCTTCTCCTCTTCGCACGGTAAGATATGAAATATTCTTGCATTATCTCGAATAGCTTAGTGACTGTCTTCGGCTTGCGCCGAGATATGTATTCTGCGCATGGGCCTAGATTGATCCCCTTCACTACTGAATCGATGATGCTCTGGTCAGCAACATTTAGCCCTCTTGCGCGAAGCTTCATGATGCTCTGAAGGTACTCCTGTGGGTTCATGCTTCCTTGCTTCAAATTGTGGAAGTCGCAAGATGTGACTTCGTCGGGCCTTACGGCTCGGAAACTCGTGCGCAACTCGGAGCAGAGTTGGTTCCATGACGATATGCTTACTGGGGGGATGTTTGCATACCATCGCTGGGCCATGCCTCGTAACGCGAGGATGAGTGCCTTCGCCTTGCACGCGGTGCCTCCTCCTGATGCTTTTATGGTGGCTTCGTACTTGAGGAGGAACTCTTCAGGATCCGACTCCCCATCGAACTGTGGCAACACTGCTGGGTTGAGGCGATGAGGCCACTATATTTCCTCTAGTTCATCGGACAATGGTGTTCTTCGCTGATAGCCTCTTCGGTAGTGCTCTTCGCCGTCCGATTCGGAACGGTCAGAGATCTCTTCGATCGGAATGGTTCTTGGACGGACCCTTGGTGGCTCCAGTTGCCGCAGGTTAGTTGCAGCCATCTCCTTTGGTGGTGGTGGTGGTGGTGCTTGCATTTTCTCAAGCAGCAGTCGTTGTGCACGTAGCTTCACTTGCAGCGCCTTGCAGCGAAGCTCCTCCTCTCTCAACTTGTTGTATTGCTCTTGACGCTATGCTTCGGTTAGCATGGTTTCTTTCCCCTTCGCTCTTGTTATCATCTGTCGCTCCGAAGGCCCTGCTTCCAAGGCCTGCTGTTGAGCCCTTCGTGCTTCTTCGATATGTGCGTCGATGCGGCGCATCGCCGCGATATCTTCGGCGGAGACGCCGAGGTCGAGCAGGTTGACTTCATGCTGGCTGTCTGCGATGGTGTCGACGGAGACGCCGAGGTCGAGCAGGTTGACTTCATGCTGGCCGTCTGCGATGGTGTCGACGGAGACGTCATCGCTGTTGGTTCCGTTGGCATGCGTCGCTGCCGCTTCGTCTTGTGAAGGTGTCGTCGTCGTCGTCGTGTCCTCCGAAGTGGTTCCGGTGGTTCCATTCTTCTTCGTCGCCGCCATGTGGTGTATCAAATCGACGGGTGGGCGCCAAACTGTTGGTGGAGAGTGTCTCCGGAATGGGCGAACACTACAACAGCAAGGAAATGCACACAAACCGAGTAGGAAGTCTTTTCTCTCTATTTAATCTGTCCTATCAATGAACATTACAGAGGTATTTATAGGCGGCGTTTCGCCTTCCAAATGCAATTACTACTCCACGCCTTTACAACAGTTATATTACTGAAATATTCCTGGACGTACACGTAATTTCCCTATTATAGTCGTGAGTGGATTACAGCTCAGATGAGCCCCGCTGCTTCAGGTGGCATACCATTCATGCAAACCGAGTACCGGACTGAAGTGATACAGTTCATGGTCCAACGGATCCACTATCCAGCAAAACCCAATTCCTGCATGATACCCTGCAAGCTGCGCCAATCAACTCTATCATATGCTTTTGATAAGTCAAGTTTATAGGCACAAAAAATATTCCTTTCACCATTGCTCTTCTGGGGGCATGTACACACTCAAAAGTTATTAGGGCTCGGATAAAAGCACTTTGAGTTGGTGAAATAACCTCTTGCAAAAAAAGAAGTCTGGTTCTGTTTGCCAAACATTTGGATACAATTTTATAGATCACATTGCACAAAGTTGATCGGTCTAAAGTCCTTCAACTCATCTAGTTTGTCCTTTTTGGGATTAGAACTACCGATGTATTGCTCACTCCCTCTAGCATAACACCTTCATCAAAAAAATTCCTCACTGCACTAATTACCTCCTCTGGCAGCACTTCCCAATTTCTTTGAAAGAATGGGGCTGGGAAGCCATCCGGTTCAGGGGCATTCAATGGACCAATATGGAATAGTGTATCTGAGATTTCATCATTAGTAAATGGTTTATACACTGCATCATTCATGTCACCATTGACTTTATTCTAGATCATTTCAAGGAGTGGTTCTAGGCATATAGTTTCATCACGAGTATAGAGATTTTTGAAAAAAGTTGTCACCATTTTCTCCATCTCTTTTTTATTCGCAATATATCTACTATCCTCTACCTTCAGTCTTCTAATCTTATTTTTCTTTGCACGCCAAGCAGCCTTTCGATGGAAAAAAACTAGTGTTCCTATCCCCTTCCCGCAGCCAGGAAATCCTGGACAGTTGAAGCCACATCATCTCTAGGAAATCCTGGACAGTTGAAGCCACATCATCTCTAGGAAATCCTGGACGGTTGAAGCCACATCATCTCTTCCTGGAACAATAATTCGCCCATCTTAGAGGTGCCAATGGGTGACCTTTAGAGGTACCTCTAATCCTTTTTAGTTCAAAATATTGTCCTAGTTTTCCATATCATTTTGGAAAACTAGTACAATATTTTGAACTAAAAAGGATTGGAGATTCCCTAAGGATTATCCACTTGCACCCCTAGTCCATCTTGTATTGTATATGTTTAACTTTTATGCATAAGCTTAATGATATAACGACATTCACTTTAAGCACCCATGTTTAACTATCTTGCATTGCAAATACCCCAATATTTTACTCATTGGGTCAAGCCACTGAACAAAATTCTTGCATGTGTGAGCAACACGACGTAGTTAGATAACTTAAAATAAAAGACAGTAAATAAATTAATTCCATAAGTTGAGGTAACCTGTTAAACAACAGCTTATCTAAAACAATTTTGATTGTATTAAACTGAGAAGTTGAAGACCTCAAATAAGCAAAATGTTGCTTAAGGAGTTCTACCACATAAATAGAAGGAAACAGTCCAGTGTGGTTCGGCACTTCAAAGTTACTTGAGAGTTCTGTTACTTATTGGCCTTAAAGCCGATTAAGGAAACCAACCATAGTCCATGGATAACGATAATCAACCTTAAGGTCGATAATATAAACTACTGAGAATTCAATCAACAACACCACATGATGACATGATGAGTCAGTCAATAAATCGACTGAAAAACACCAACTACATAACCTTCCTATTCAAGTTTAAGAGCTTGAAAGCTGGTATTCAATTGCAGAACCTTCCAAGGCATTTTTGCACGAGGCTATAACAGAATACGTGAGCTTTTAAAAAATAATAGATAAAACATAAAAAGCTGATTAAATAAACATAGAGCCATGGCATTACCAGATGGCTTATTTATTTGCAGAACCTGCCCTGGCTCCCAGAATCGGAGGAAGCAGTACAAAAATGACCAGAACGATTGGTATAAAGCATTAAACGAATTTACATTCGACTATTTAACTTGAAGGCAAATGGAAGCTTAGTTACACCAGCATTCTTGTTGTCGCAGAGCTCTAATACTGTACCCGCCCCACATCCTGATTGACTGTTCCAAGAAAATTTTGGATCCCAACTTCAACCTGAGCATTCCCAAAACGCTCGCTCCTTGGCTCGATCTATGTTATATATAGCATCTGTGACCATCTCAATTGCCTTCAAAATCTTGGAGGAACCAGCAATTATACATGGAAACAACAGAAGAAAGAATCAGCCATCAGTTGTTGGTTATCGACCGAACTTCTGAACAGGATACAAAATGCATGAAAGTAAATATTCACCCAGAAGCTTAGAACTATCAAATAATCAAATAAAATATTAATAGATGAGGGCTGCTGTCGCATAAGCTAGCCACATAACCAGTGCGTCAAAATAGGGGTCTGACCTCAAGCATTGGTTTACAAAATGAATAGGCTCATTGACTCAATTTTTTTTCTCAAACACTCAATGACTCATTTTAACAACTTAGTTTCAACAAAAAATTGACATAGGTCCATGAGGATTATGTCCACTATGCCAATGAATCAAGAGTAGCTCATGTTTTATTTCAAAAGAATAGCTTGCAGAAGTTCTTTATTTCACTGTGGAAAAGAAACACTGACTAGAAAACATATAGATAATGCACTTTAAACTGAATGATAAATACCAAAACAAGACTGGTTACTCCATATAGAAAAAATGTTCTCATTTGTTTAGATTATAGCAGCATCGCCTCATTTAAATCATGGCTTCCAATGGCACAACCCACTTCTAAATGGGAAAAATTGATAGTTCTAAGGGTCGGTGTGTATCGAGACAGAGAGAGGGGTATATGTATATCAACCCCCCCTTTTTCTATCTTAATGGTACGACAGGTAGCTCTCCTACATATTCCCAAAAAAAAACAGTTCTTTTCACCTATTTCTCAAATCCTACCATGGAGTTATGAAACATCTAATAGGGGAATTATAAACTGGGGTGACTTAACTATTATGAAAGCTCTCTCTTGAATTAAGGAGATAGATAACTCAATCTAATCTAAGCATTAAGGCAACAAACAAACCAAAAGCCTGGTGTAAGCGGTAACTACATTGGCTCCGTTCATGCAAAATGACCCAAATGTACACAGCACCAGTTAGGGGTGCAAAGAGGTGACCCTTAGGTGCACCTGCAACCCTCTTTAGTTCAAAGTTTTGTGCTACTTTTCCAAAATAGGATCCAACTTTGGAGTAGTAGTACAAAATTTTGAACTAAAGAGGGTTGGAGGTGCACCTAAGGGACACCAATTTGCACCCCTAGCACCAGTGTCTCTTTTAACAAATCAACAGTCTAGAATGGTGTTTCCAACTATTGCATTGACGGCAAAAATACAAACTTGGATCAGTTAGGCTTGTAATACTAAATACCGAAGCTTGAACACACTGTAAAATGGGCATATAGAGTGTGTTGTGAGGAATCTAGCCCTAACCGCGGGGAGGGAGGGAGGGGGGGGGGGCATGGGAGAAAAATGAATCTAGCAAACAAGGAAAGTTTGCCTCCTAAGTGACCCCTTGGGTCCTTTACATAGGTGAGGAGGGAGGAAAAATTATAAAGAGGCCCCTGAGCCTGACATATCGGCTGGGCCAACTGCCCAAGGGTAGGGATGCAAGCGGGGCGGGCTTTGCCGCAAGCCCGCGCCGCAATTCAGCTCGCATAGATGAAGCGGTGCTACGCGGCTGCCCAACAGGGCCCAGCGGTGCCGCAGAGCCCGCAAGAAGAAAGGGTACGGGAGAGAGAGAGGTCCAGGTTCGAGGGGGGAGAGGAGGCGGCGGCGTCATCGGTACCGTCCACTTGTGCGCGGATGCGGCAGGCTCTAGCCATGGCATCGCTGTCCGCTTGTGTGCAGTCGTCACCGCCCACCAGTTGCCGGCGGATCCACTCCTTCCCTCCTCAACCACGCTCCCTTCGCCGCCTTTGGGTTCATGGTCTTCCCTCCTCAACCACGATGTCTTCGCCGCCTTTGGGTTCATGGTCATCGGGGGACAGAACGTCATGGAGCATGCTTCCAGGCTCCTCTCCTGCTGCCGCCACTCCTACGGTCCTACCTTTGTTGCAGCACCCATCCCCCCAGGTTAGTTCTTGCACTCGGATCTGAGGGTGGGTTGCAATCTTTGACTTGAGGAATCCATCTTCAAAGTTTACAAAAATGAAGGCCGGGGATGGGGAGAGGGGCCGCTCATGAGTTGTGAGTGGTGATTGCAGATAAGGTCCTCGGATTCTGATGCTCCTGCTAGCAAGATTGCTCTTGCCTCCGTTGGTCAATCTTGCAACTGGTGGGAGGAGGACCACGGTTCTCCATGCTGTGGTGTAGGTAGTAGGTACTAGGTTGTCTTGTACTTTCAAAGCTTTATTTTGTTTAGGTGCTCACTTTTCTGAAGTTGGTTCAAAACGCTTCAGTATAGGATACTAATTGTTTGTACTCTATTGGCTTTTGTGGTGTTTCTCTTGCTCAATCAGAGCCATATATGCTGAACAGCAAACAGAAATTCAAATGAAACAGCTCTCGGCTTTTGTATACTGACCCAATGAGATGTTTCATTAGGCTGTTTATTAAGTCAACTTTGCTTATGCATTATGATTTCAGTTTGTTTTAGAACAATACTACTACATGAATTAGAGGGGATAACCAGTTTTGCTAACCACCACAAGAATTTTATAAGCTTACAAAGGCAAAAAAAAAAAAGTCTTCAGACTTGTGAATCAGTCCAACCATTGTATAACCATTGGTGTTATATAAGTACAAAGTGGTTTATTTTACTTGAATTACTGGATGATTGGTATGGCACTCCTTAAGCTCTGCACACATTGACAATTATGCAGGCTTGTGGACAACAAAAATAGAGAATGGCAACAGTTGATGGAGCTTATCTTTATATATTTTATCAATTTTGTTTGAGATTGGAGATTACAAAGCTACTTCCTGAATTATTTTGGGTTTCTCTGGAGACTGCAGCTAGTTGCTTGATGTCACTGAAGAGAAGTGGAGGAGCTTATCTTTGTTTTGGTGTCCAGCTGCTTATGATTTATTTGATATGGCAGCTTAGGATCATAGTTTATGTAACAGTGCAAATTTTTCTTTGGCAAGTTTACTAAGTACTAGTTCAGAAGACTCACTTTGTATTGTATTTATTTTAATATAATTTATTGTTGTTGTGATCAATCAATATAAATTTGCAATGATGCACACTTTGGCTGATTGGCTGTGACATGCTTGATAGTGGATCACCGCTTCAGCAGTTGCAGGCTTGCAGTTCGGCTGATTGGTCTGGTGCTGGGCGGAAGCCGCTATGCTGGAGTTGGACAGCTGACACCGTGCGGCGGACACCGGCGGAAGCCATATATGCTACAAATCGCGGCATAACGCGGGCTGCCGCAAAGCCCGCAAAAATAATGCGGCGGCACGCGGGTAGCCTCATTGACCCACAACGAGCCATGCGGCGACGGTGCGGGCAGCCGCGAACCGCCCCTCTTGCATGCATACCCAAGGGATAGGCATGACATGGCCATTACTCAAAATGTGTGAAAAATATATTAGATGTGCCAAAGAAATAGTCACCCCCATACCTGTACATGGCAAGCAGAAAAACAATGACCAGTGCGCTCTTTAGCACTCCATGGAGCAACAGATCAGCCAAAGCCAAAACCTTCACTAGCTTCATGAATGGCAAGAAGCAGGCGCTCTTCTAATTGCTCCTTTGAGGTGTATTCCGGTAAGTCCAACTGGTTAAAGCTGCATATTTATTGTGCATTTAGAATAATTGCTAAAAGAGAACATATGACATTATAAAGAAATGCAAAAGTGAAAAGCAGTAAATGAAGATATCAATATATTACCATGTATGAGCAGATGGAAGCCGGTCTGGAGCTCCGTAAGCCTTGTGAATCTGAAATCTCTGGGGACCAGAAATACCTTGTAGTGCTTTGAAACCTTCCAACGGTACCTGCAGAAATAAATTTCAAGAGGGGCTATTGAAGTTCTACTGCAATATATTACTCAAGATTATGAAACATTTTATGTGAAACTACAATTTCACAAGTGCCTTTTGACCTTTGATGTTCCAGTAACAAACTGCAGTAGTCTGGCCATGTCCTCCTTGCTGAAAGCTTTAACAACTTGCCAGAACCACTGGATGACAGGAGATGCAGCAGAATATCCGATATATTCCGCATTAGCCTTCAGATCATCCACTGCAGGAGAAACAGAATAAAAATTAAAATGAAACAAATAAATAAGCAATACGATGATGAATTATCTGATAGATGAAATCCACTCACGGTCAATTTCAGGAAGACCACTGATCAGTAGTTCAAGTTCTTTATCATTAAATAGGGCTATTAGGTCCCTTGGAACTAACTCTGTGAAGCCCTCAAGAAAAGCATTAATTTGAGGACGAATTGCTGTGGTCAGTATATGTTCAGCTACAAGGTCAACATATTCTTGCTTTGTTTCCTCCGTGACCCTGATGTTTCTTCCGCCGGGTTTTAGCTCATAATCAGTTACCTAAATTGGAAAATTATTAAAAACACAACTAGCCTTAGTAAAAAAACTAAGCCATGAACCCATGATGTCTTCCATACCTCAGTCTTCTCATAGAGAATATGTTTTTCCTCGTCAGGATCCATGCTGAATGTTAAATCAGGAAGGTCACTTACATCATTCTGTTCAGAAAAGGCATGATTTAAGAATTACACACAGCAACATAAATTTAGCAAACGAAATTGTGGATAATGAAACCAAACCTCCAGCATCCACTTCAAATTTTTGTAGTAATCAGGATCGATAGCCTCTATATCATGATATGTTACTTTAGCACCGAGGATGTGTTTGTAAAAGGAACGGGTAAAGTGGACATCCAACAATTGACCATCAAATAATGCTTTAGCAACCTGTGAAAATAACTAGGTCTCAGAAGAGGGGTTAAAAAACAAATGCTGCAGTATTATACTTTGAGGACAGTGTCAAGAAAATACCACTCGACCAACAAACTTGAAATAAGAAAGGTGCTCTGTTTGATAAACAGAGTTCGGATTAGGCTGGAAAGTCGCATTGTTTCCTACTGTGGTGAAGAGAAGAGCTCCTTTGTCAAAAATAACTCGTGAGAGCAATTGGTACCACTCCCTAGTAAGTCCTCCAGCATCTATACCCTCTTCTCCTTGAAACTGCACAGTCAAGCGACCTTTGAGGTCCTGGGTACGACGTAATCTCAACTGATTATATGAATCCTCCAAAACATAAGCCCTGCGAACACTAATGCGTAGAGGAGCTGAAAGATGCTGATCATGTTGCTGTCTAATGCGTGACCGGAAGTAAGCACGCTTGTTGTCAAAATCTATCATCTTTGGTACTTTCAACATCATAGAAAGTGACTTCTCTAGTAAGCTTGGGTTTTGTCGAATGAAAACATTGAGTAGTCGTCGATGTTTTTCTGCAACCCTTATAAACGTAACATTGCAGATTCCACCAGTCTTCAATGAAGGCGACGATGAACTTCCAGCTAATTCTTTCACTTCATGAGCAGTAACATTGTAATCTGATTGTGTAACTGGTTGATTTGTTTGAAGCTTCTCACAGAGAACAAAAAACGATTCTATGAATGGCAACAAGCGTTGAGTGCCTGGAGGAAGTGGTGTAGAAATAGAGGACGAAGCACTAACTCCCAAAGCATCCACCAATGGAGCAGGGGAAGCAAATGTTGAATTGTGTACAAGTTTTGCCTCTGTGGCACTTATACAATCACTTAATTCTTGCCACAAAGGTTCCAGACCAACATTCAAATCCCACAAAATGGACTGCTCTTCCTGTGCCATATCTTGTTCATGTCCACTATCAATCACATCTGATGTCAACGTTGATAGGACTTGCAGTACCCGCAAGATAGCAGCTCCAGCCATAGAACAAGTACTGAGCCCAAGCATTTGAGTGTTCTTCAGTGTTACAAGCTCCTCTACTGCAGAGGAACTTAAACTCTGAGCTACACCAGCTAACTCGATGGAAAAGAATTTCCGATGTGATGCGGCAACACTAGCCAATTTTTTCACCACCTCTGCAGCAAGCGAGTACACTTTATCTGGAAGACTGAATATTTCAAAAAAAAAAGGTAAGTAATTCTGAAGCCCTGAAAGGATGACATTTTTCAAATATCGGAAGTCTGAAATCAAAATGAACTCCCAACATAACGGGAATCAGTTTTACTTCCAAACAAAACCTTTTTCTAATCATTGGTTGCGATTTACTGCATAAGACCAGTCTTGCTGCATAACGACCAACGTTAAAGGTGTCAAGACAACCAACTTCAAGAGAGAGGGAAAAAAGCAAGGTTCGAAAAAGCGCGATTAAGCGCGCGATTAAGCGCGGTTAAGCGCTGAGTGGAGGGTCAGCGCGTCGCTTAGCAGCTAAGCGCTCAATTAAGCGTGGCGCCTCCCTGATCTGCTCTGCTGCCCGCCCCGCCCCTCCCCCGCCGCTGCCAGGCCGCCTGCTCTGCTCTGCAGCCCGCCCCGGCCCTCCCCCGCCGCCGCCCAGCCGCCTGCTCTGCTCTCCTCTCCTGCTGCCCGCCCCACCCCTCCCCCGCTGCCGCCTGCTCTGCTCTCCTCTCCTGCTGCCCGCCCCACCCCTCCCCCACCGCCGCCTGCTCTGCTCTGCCCGCCCCGCCAGGCCTGCTCTGCTCTGCCTGCCCCGCCAGGCCGCCTGCTCTGCTTTCCTGATCTGCTGCCCGCCCCGCCAACCCCCGCCTGCAGGGGAGCAGCACAGCACAGCAGGGGAGGGGAGCACACGGAGGGGAGCAGCACAGCACAGCAGCACAGCAGGGGAGCACAACAACACAGCAGGGGAGGGGAGCACACGAAGGGGAGCAGCATAGCACAGCAGCACAGCAGGGCAGCAGGGGAGCAGCACTTCAGGGGAGCACAGCACAGCAGCACTTAAGAAACTAATTATTTTGTTGCACTTTGTGTAGGTACACCTGCTCTCAAGAAAAGAAGAGGACAAGAGACAAGAAATTACTGCTGTAAGACACCTATCCCCTTTTTTAAGCTATATAATTAGATTTTTAACAATATTAGCAAAAACGCTTAATCGCGCGTAATAACGCTTAAGCACGCTTAAGCTTTTTCACGGCTCGAGCGCGCGCTCAGCGCGTAGCGCTTTTTTGAACCTTGGAAAAAAGAAACAATGTGTTCTTAAAGTATCATTCTACCAAACAGGAATCCTTGAAGCTAAGAAACAAATATACAGAAGGAACAATCTTCTTATGGTGCTTGGTTATCATAGTGATTCTATGAATCCTGATTATTCATTGGTCAGCCTTGGGTCCACCTATCTACCTAGTTGGCCCGCCTTCTCTCTATTGTACCTAGTCGAGAGTTTGTAAGAAAGATGACATGCAAATCTTCTCCTCAACCCACTTCCCACCCATACTCCATACATTCCTACTTCTTGAAAATGAACAATCAAGCAAAATATGTAAGGCAACTGTTAGCATTCAACAGGAAATACATGTAGAATCTAATACTCAAGAGTAAACCACCATCTGTGCATGTTATGTAATAATAAGTAAAAAAGTGCAAGGCAAAAACTAACCCCTCAAGTGCCAGAATATTGCACAGATTATGTAAGTCAGCATCAGGAAGCTTAGTAAGAATGGCATGCACATTAACATCCTGCCGAGCACATGGTGTTGGGACCTCAACATCTTTCCTTTGGTCATTATCCTGGATATGACCTTGTTCCAGAGTAGATGGTTCCACCTGTGTTTGAGATGGTGCCCCATCAGCCACCAATTCAACACCTGAACTGTTAGCAATCTGTGTGGAGCGAGGTGGATAATCAATTTGGGACGCAGCATTGTTGACCACAACTTCAAGCAAACACATCACCTGGAGACCAAATTAAAAGATACGATAAATATTTTAAGAAGTGAACCAAAGATCTATCATAAACCAGTGCTGAGAAATACCTGCTCAAGGTATACTCGACTGCGCAGAAATAAGGGTTTGTTTAGGAGCTTAAGAAACAATAGAATAGGTGTATAACCCTCTGAAGATGATTGCTTCATCTTCAACGACGAACTTCCTTGAGATACCTCTTTACTGTCCTGTAATGTCAAATGGTTTGAACTAACTGAAGGGTTGAAATGGACCAAAAGATCCGCAACAGATGGATGGTTAGAAGCAAGATATGTCAGGATTTCAAGAAGTCGCCGTGTCACAAGTGGAGGCAAACCTGAAAAGTGGTAGTGCAAGTAAAAGGTTGCTTGAGTGCTAAATAACATTATTGGATAAGATAGTAAACAAAAACTGGAGCATGGAGAACCAAAGATTTTCTAAGAAATGACAAAAAGATGAGAGGGAAGGAGGGAGAGATGATATTACCATTTGCAGAGTAAGGTTGTGCGTAAACAATGTTCCATTGACATCCATGTAATCTGTATGTAGCCATGCAATCAGATATGCTAAGCCCCTCAGATTCAGGTTTAATCATGTCAAGCAGATGGCCAACCAAGGTAACACGTGTGACACTGTGTGCACATAGATTGAACATAAGCCTTTGAAGAAGGCCTTTGCTGAGTGGCTGCAAAGATGTGGAATAGTCAACCAGTGTAGCTGAAATGTAATAAGCTAACGAAAAACTGGACAAAAACTTAACAAATATATGTATTTAGTAACTTTTTTATACTAGTCTTTATTGATGTATTTTATGCAAAAGTCATCCTTTTCTCATTCTAGTTCATAATCCATGTAATTCTTATATTGTTTTCCGGTAATATAGAAGGAATCAAAATATCAGATTTCGAAGGTACTTGTGACCACTCTTTCCTGGATGTTCACACAGAACAGAAAGTATTGCAAGGCTTCCAATAATATGCTACTACCCATAGATGGCACATGAACATAGTTATCTACCATATATCTCTACAAAATTTACAGATTTTAATAATATTAATCTTTCAGAGACAGGAAAATGTCAGGTGCAAAACTCCTTTCCGTAACATTTAATTGGTGTGAATGGGCAGTTTGGCTCATTGAAATTTCACAATCAATATATTGGCAACAGATCTTTCAGTAAGAAAGTTAGTAAAAATGTTTTTGCTAGTGCCTTCTTTCATTTCTCAGAAATGAGTGAGGGCCTCTGTGGGCGTGTTTTAGAATTTTACAGGGGTGTATATAGGGGTGGTAAAGGGCCCAAGATTTTGAACTAGAAAATCTAAGGGCCGGGCCCTAAAAGGGCGGGCTCTAATCTTATATAATTTTGAGCTAAATAATTTAAGGGCCTTGTTGGGCTGTGAAGAGGCCACTAGGGCCATGGCCCGTTACCACCCCTTGCAAATCTCTTATCATTTCATTTAAATTTTGGGAACTTATGCATGGCAAGCTTACAAGGAGGGTTTTACACTATGCAACTATATATTTAAACATGCAATATTACATCATATAGACTGATGAATGTGCAAGACCACTCTATTCAAGAATGGAGCACATATGTGGTGATAGCTACAAAGAAAGTTGGAAAGTTCAGTCGAAGAGAAATAATACAATTACTGAGATACTCTGAACAATTAGGACATTACCTGAGCCAACTGAAGAAGACGAATAAGTGCACGTAGGGCATCTGAGTCCAAAAGTGGGGTCCCTTCCACATCTTTACCCTTTGAATTGCCTTGTGAAGCAGAAATAACCCTTCTACCCATAGTAACACCAACAGCCCTGTCTATAACTGTCTGATTATCTGCTGGTAACCTCCTCCCTCCAAGTCTGTAGCTTCCACCAAATAGGCTTCCTCTAGCACGATATCGACTCAATTCTCTGTCCCGTAACATTTGAGCTTCAGCAAGTAAAGCTGAAGGAAGGGCAGACAGAACTGCTTCTGATGAGGTCAAAAGCACCTGTGGTAAAAACATGTCAGTATTAGTATTGAGCTGTATGGTATGATGTACCTCTTCACACAAATAAGGAGGGAAAGTAGCCATAATTGAAGCATTACCTCTTCACGAAGATCAGGAGGGAAAGTTGCTATAATTGAAGCATTATCCATATCTACTGGCTGACCAACTGGTTGAGAGTGAGCAATCCTCTGTGTTCGCTGCTGGGCTAGAACCTCAGCTTGTATGTCTGGTGGGAGAGCAGCCAAAAACTCGGGATCTATTTCCTCTGCAGCTGGTGGAGTATAGGAGGCAGCTGGGGCAGAACGGTTCTGCTGAGAAGCAAGGACCTCTGCACGAAGATCCTCAGGCAATGCTTCAAGAAATGTGGGATCAATTTCATTAGCACTAGAGACCTCGCTGCTAGCATTTAGTTGCTCTGTCTGATGCTCTTGATGAGCTTCTTCATGTCTCCTAGAAGACATATCATTGCCATCAGAACCAGGAGCTGAGTTCCCAACTTCATTTTCAGCAATATCAACACCGTTCATGTCAGCATCCACATTCACTGTGGCAGAATCTACATGAGCATCACTCAGCTCAGGAGCAGTACTTGCCGAAGTGACAAGTGCATGGCAGCTTGACTCCAGATCAGATGGGGCTTCCCTAGGATAACTACTCAACTGAAGTTGTTGAGGTGCTTCAATTTCATTGTGCATAACATGATCATGACTTTCGTTACCAGATAAGGAATCTCTTTCAGGACAACCACCAAGCTGTGTATCAGCAAGAGACATTATTTCCACATTCTGAGGTACAGGATCATCAGCTGCTGTTTGCTGTACCGCTTCCTCAACACAATTATCGTGAACAAAATCCTGTTGATTTACCTGCACATTCGTAGGACAGAATCGATCATTTGCAGGAGCAGGTTCTTGGTTAACAGTATGAACTTGCTGAGGACTACGAACAGGTTGAGCAGGAGAATTGGTTGCTACAGGTTCAGCATTTCCTGTATCTGGTGATGGTAAGTGTGCATTCACATCATTGACAGTCTGTTCAGGCTGCACCTGAGCATTATTTGAATTGCTAGGCACAGATAACTGTGACACAAATTGATCCTCCACTGCCTGAGCAATAACAGCTGCATGATTACCTGCCTGTGGTTGACCATCATCAGTCCATGGATTATCTCCAGGGCCCCGCCTAATTCGGAGGGAATCCATACCAAGTGAGAAATCTATCAATGGTGGTGGAGCAGTACTTACAACACGCTCACCAAACACTGGGGGAGCAGTTTCTGGTGGAAACCCAGCATCTAACATGTACAAAGGGATGTCTGAATTACCAAAAGATAGTGTGTGAAAATCTCTTGATGAGGTTCCTCCAGAGGCCCATGCGGAACCAGTTCCCCCCCTAGACTGAGCTGGCCTGACAAGCAGTGGATGAAGAAAAGCATTTCCATCAGACCTTGGTCGATCAAGAAGCGACCTACTTCCACTTTGGCGGCGACGCTCAAGACCGAACGAACGATGAAGATTAAATGAATCATCCGTCCCCACACCATGAAATGACTCGGATGATATGTCTATAAAACCACTTGAGTCTGCACGAGCCCTGGAAAATCTTAAATGATGATCCATTCCAGTCAAGCTCTCCCTCCATCTCACTTCTATAACACGATTCTCAAGAAAGTCATCATCATCCTCTTCATCCATCAGGTCATCATTGTAATCGTCACCAATAGCATTGTTCTCCTGGTCCTCGATATCTGTGTCAGCTATGGACATCAAACCAGCTCCCTCATCTGCTATTTCCTCATCATCCTCATCCTCATCCTCATCCTCATCCTCACCTTCCTCCCCAATATCCTCATCTTCATCAGCCATTTCATCATCACCTTGATGTTGCACCGGGAAAGCCAGACCAACATCAATACTAGGAGCCATAACGTTACCTTCAATTGTTTCCTCCCGCATGAACTCCACACCATTCATTGGAGGATTACCCCTAGAATTATTGTCCACTGGATCGACTGCAATTTCTTCCTCAGCAGGTTGACCACGGTTCTCGTTGTTGTGCCCATCAACATGAGACAGTTCTTGTGCTTGTTGACATGTAGATTGGATGATGTCGTCAGTATGATGATGTCTGATATCTGCGCTTTGCTCATGAATTACAGTATCATCAGCTTCATGTGTTTGTTCATGTGACCCTGGTAATCTGTTCTTGGTATATCGATCTGACTTGAGAACTTGATCACTTGCGTAAGCAGTCCTTGTGAGGCTATCCAAAGCCTTCAAAATCAAGTTGACAACCTTTGCAGCATCTGGATGGTCCAGATCAATTACTTTCAGCAAACCAGAAAGAGATTGTACGATTCCACCATCTACCATAGGTTTTGCAATATCAGGCGAACAACCAAGAACAGGTAAGTTGCTCTGACTATTCCATGACAATATTGAATTTACCAGCTCAGAGAAACCCAAAACTTTTCTGTCAGGTATCAAAGATCCTCTGGAGGTACTGCTTGCTGAATCAATAAAATAGTTAAATGCCTTCACAATTTCAGAAATAACCCTTCTACGACCTTCAGAAGACCTGCAGCACAAAGCTACCAAGAAACAGGAAGCTCTCTCAGACAACATTCCTGTCCAATCATCTGAGACATCAGCAGTTTTGACCGAAGAGAGTGGAAGTAGCAGATAGAATATATGATGCAGCAAACCACTGTGTCCTGCACCTTGATCACAACTTCGTGAATGTGATATCTCTGTATCCCGTCTCAGAATTATCCCTACTGCATGCACATACATGAGGAGTATTTCACTCATCAACTTAAGGACAAATGCCAACTTTGACAGCAAGGCAGATCTCTCAGAGAGGGCATCATCCTCAAGCTCTTGGCCATCATCAACTTTAGATTTTCCCTTAGTGTTTGGTTCATCAACATCCATTGGAGTCAACAGGGAGTAACCATCAAACCCCTGTTCTTTGCTTGCAGATGGATAGCTCATAATGATCTCAAGAAGCTGGTCGATCACTTGAGAAAGACTAGCAGGAACCTTTTTTTGGCTCCGTGAACATCTGTTTGGTGTATCAACTGACTTAATATCAGCTGCCATCCGAACAGGCTCATTACATGGCGTGCCACTTTCTGTCAAAGGAACTTTCTGTTTATCCCTGTCTTTTTCCTTATCCTTCAACAGGACTATATTCATTCTCCCTCCCGAAGAATCTAATTGGCAGACTGAAGTTACAGCCCTCATGAAGATCACAGGATCCCTAGATATCAGCGGTGCCATATTTGTCAGAAATGAGCGTGGAGTACGACTGCCACGGTTAATAAATGACTGGCGTATCTCCAATTCCATGGCACTCTGCAAGGTCTGAGGATCCTCAATGAGGTGGCGCACAATGTTAGATGCTAAGGTCTCAAATCCAGGAAAGATGCAAGCGCTTGGGAGATTTAACAGAGATGATAGGCCACCATTTTCAAAGAATTGAGCGGCAAGAGAATGTATCTTTGTCAAGCGGGCACTGAGCTGAAGAACAGCTTGCATAACTGTTGCTGGCACATGTTTCTTGATGAACTCACAGCAGAAAACCAGTGCCTTTCGGCTCTCCTCATCAGTCAAATAGCCAGCAGGTTTCCCAAAAATATTTTGGAACACATTAGTAGCACTTGCATTGTCTGCTGAATCCATAGTTTCAGTTTTCTTTCCATCAGGTGGCGCTGGATTTGCCTTGCTGTCAGCACTGGATACATCAGAAATTGTCTTGGATGCACCATCTGCTGTTTCTGTATTAAGTTTTGGATTAAACTGTAGCATGTTATCCAATACAAGCAACAGTGCACTCATAGAATTCCAAGTCTGATCTGTCTGGTCCGTCCTTGATTTAAGATTTTGTAACATGTTAAGAACATGAGTGACGACACCATTTTCAGCACCAATTTCACGTATGCCACTGTCTTCACTCAGAAGCAAAGCTAACAAATGGCCAACAGAATACAAAGCACCTGTATCAACCATGGCATCAGACGAAAAACGTCTTAGCTGCTCAAAAAGATAGAGTACTACCCGTTGTCGGTGTTCTCCCTTATTCCGGTTACAAAGTGTCACTAGAAGGTCAGTTAATGGGAAAGTCATGGCAGAATTACTAGAAGAGAAAAGCTTTGTCGATACAGTGAGAATGTCATCCAAAGGGAGCACAAATACACATTTTTCTTCAGCAGTAGCTGGATCATTCTTATTGCTTCCATCCTCCTTTGGTGTTTCAATGGAGGTTCCAAGTGACAAAGCTAGTGCCTGTGCAAGCTGCACATCTTCTTGAACAAATTCTTCTGGATGGCTGAACAACCAATCAGTTGCCATCTCCACACTGTTAGTTCTGACGCTTCTCAGAGCTTCTTCTGCCCTAGCTCTTGAAAATCCCATTTCAACAATTGTAGCAATAGCTGACTCATCAAGAGGGGGGCTAGTAACACGCTGATTGGCAACTCCAACACTATTGCGGCCTTGCTTCAGATCTCCAACAGCAGAGCATATATTGTTCATAATTGAGACCAGTGAGGTAACAAGAGCAGGGCTGCATTCAGGAAACATTGTGTGATTCCAAACAGGAAGAACTGCATCCAGAACTTGAGATTGCAGCATACAAACAAATGATTCTGGCTCTGAAGGCACAGGGAATAGATTAATTGACAGCTCTGTGATAATAGGCTGGACAAGAAGCTGATTATGAGAAGAGGATGGAGACAACAAAAATGTAGAGTTCACATAATATTCCAGCAATTTACAATAACTCTGTAACGTATCCAGAAGCCAGGAATTATGAGGTGCCTTCTCACTAATAGAGGAAACTTGATCTGTGCCAGCAGCAGGGACTGAGAAAGGAAGCGTCCATAGTAACTGACTGGTGGCTTCAAAGGTAGTTAGAACTTCCTTGAATGTCCCATTCACATAAAAACTATTAACAAGTGCAGAATTGCATGAGCGACGCCTGCCGTCAAACATAAGCACTGTCATGTCTCCCACAACCTTCCCAAGGTACCGGCATTTAACAGATAACGACATCTCAAAGCCAGCAGTAGAATGTCCAGAGTAACCAAGAGCACTAAGGAACAGTTGTGCTAGTGCAGTCACAAGACTTCTTGAAGCTGGGCTAAGATTAGAGTCAGCCCGACGACGAGCTGGCAATCCTTTGACAAGGGTAGAGAGGAAGGAACGCATGGTGTAGCCAAGTTTTGTCAGAAGTTCAGAAATAATAATTTCAGGGCTTTTCTTTGAAGCATCATGACTCCTAGAGATATCTGCTGGAGAATAAGGACCATCCAAATCAGTATGAGATGCATCCAGTACTCCACTTAGGCGTCCACGTATCCTTGATAGCGAGTGCCGACCATGGCGGTGCATGTTTGCAGCAGATCGGACTGCTGATACAAAATCTTGCTCCATACTCCAGGGTGATAAAGAAGCCCTCGTGGAAAAAGAATTCATATATCTTGCAGCTGGTACTGCACTTGAGTCATCATCACTATCCCTTTCAGAAGCATTAGAAATTGAAGCATCTCCAGGTACATCATCTTGATCTGACTCCTGCTTATCCACCTTGGCATCACTGAGTAAAGCGATATGCCATGTCACTTCAATATAAACCTTCCCCAATTCCTTCAATACCTCAGCATCTGCAAAAGCCAGTTCCGAGACCATAATAGTAGTTCCCTTCAGAAGAAAATTGGTAAGAGACAAAAGCCCTTCAAGAGTACAAAATGATTTCAGGAGAGCTGATTGCTTCACAGGTTCACTATCGGTTAGCTTAGTTCCAGAAATCGAACTCAACAGTTCATTTGTCAATTTAAGGTGGTCTCGAAGAAATAAGCACACTGCTCTTGCAAGAGAAACAGAATGCTGAGGTGAGAAGTTTTTAAATGCGACAGATATACTCTGACCGATTGAAACAGATACAGGTATTACTGGCAACTTCAACAGTTGAAGAACAGCCTCAATTCCTTTTTTCTCAATGAATAGCCTGCAAGTATCAGTATTTTGCAGAACAGTTTCAAGGAGACGAGCAACATTGCATATGCACTCAGGAAGAAATAACTCAATGGAAGATGATGCCATAGCATCTAGAGCCTCAACCATTTTGCCTGAGCATCCCACTTCAGAAGGTACACTCTCACTCTGTGTTGTACCTCCCTCCACATCAGTATCCATCGGAACAGCTGCAGAGGAATTATCACATTCCGTACAGGAATTAGAGTCTCCACCACACCCAATTTTTGAAACAGTGTTCAAGATTTCAATAAACATGTCAACTCCAGAGGAACGTAATGATGATGCATGTCGCATTAATTCATCGAGTCCACTTGATAAGGCCCCTGTTGTGTCCCCACTAAGCGCTTTCAAATATGATCTGGAGGTAAAGATTTTCACAAAGCATCTTAAAGCATTGCGGTCCTTTACTAATTGAAGACCCCTATTGTTCAAACATAATGCATCCAAACACTGTGGTATACACGAGACTGCATCAGAGTTGTAAAGTACACCATCCATTATGGCATCAAGAAATGCTTGTGGCAAACCAGCTGCATCAAGAACGGTATAGCATGTTGGGTCTCTATGTAAGAGATCGCTCATAACATTTGCAGCAAGTGAGAAAACACCACCACCAAAGTCCTTGCCTCTCTTAAAAATTGTACATAAACATGGGGGCAACACATTCTCTTCAGAACCATCCACACGAGCATTGCTACCAGGCACATATGTTGCCAGAGATATTGTTCGTAGTAAAACTTTCATTAAGTTCTTCCTATTATACAAAACCAAGGCTTCAGAACATGAAGACTGCATATCTGGCACTGGTGGACAACCTTCAACCTCTTTTCCTTTATTGATCGGCTGAGACTCTTCAACTTTTTTCGAACCAATCTCAACCTGTGATACTTCTATCTTAAGCCGTGCAATAGTGTCGTCTAGTCCGCCTAGATCTCTGAACAATGCTGAAGAGGGATTGTGATAATCCAGGAAGCTCTCAATGACATGCACTGCAGTACTAACTAGGTGTAAATGTTGTGTGTTTGTGTCCTTGAGAAGAGGCAAAATGGTGGGTATAAAGCCTGCTTCTTGAAGAGCTAGAGAACCAGGGGTTGATGATACCAGCATAGAAACAAGAGAGAGAAGAGCTTCAGCAAATATTATGGACCATTTCATAGAACCACTGATGATAGAATCAACTGCCCTCTGCATGAGACCAGGAAGAATACCACGATGTCCACCAGAAGTTACCGAAGACAATACAGTAGGCTGGTGAGATCGATCTTGGCACAGTGCAACCAGTGAAAGGATTCCCAATATCCTAATTTTTTCTGGGATATCATCCTCATAGCTAAGCAATGATAATAGTTCATCAATGAATTCTGTTTCATAGTTCAAAAATGATGATAAACCATCAGTATCATGGCCTGCTTGCACAAGAACAATAAAGGCATACAAACGGATACAGATATATTGGCGTCGACATGTCAAAGAGTCAAATGCCCTTGCAAATCTCAATCTTGTAAGAAGAGGGAACCTTAAAGCTTGAGGCACACTGTAATCCTTGACCAACTGGTCCAATATTTCAAGATCTGTCCCCTTGCAGGTATTGACATTCGATAAATGAATTACTTCCAACCTGTTCTCGTTATGTATAGACTGGGATTTATCTAATTTATCAGCACCACGATAAAACTCGAAATGGAGAGTGGAGCCAACCTCAGTGGAAACTGGATCGGATACAGTGGGCAGAGAACACGCTATTAATCCAAGGCCACCTTCTTTTCCACCCCAACCTTGAGAGAAGGCAAATAACTTTGAAGTCAGAGATGGACTGCGTATTAAGCTTTTCCCGACTGACTTGTTTACAAATTCCATTAACGTCTGCAAGCTTGCTTCAACAATATCTGCATCTGTAGATGCTAGAAGAGCAGACAGGTGCTGCTGCAAACAACAAGGGCAAGAAAAAATATGTAGATTAGAAGTATATTAATACAGATGATAGGAAGTTATGCTCTTGCAGTAGAAAAGAACACAAAGGCAAAAAAAATGAAAACCTTGCAGATAAACAGGGCATGCGAAAAAGCACTGACCTCAAAGAAACCATAGAAGTGTCTATTTGTGCAATTTTCCAAGATTATTCTTGATACTCGAAGAATTTGAAGGACTGCTTCCCTAGGAAATGGGGGGTCTACATCAAGAAAATTATCTTCGAGCTGCAAATCCTTCCTTGATTTAATATAACTCTCAAAGAAAGAATCAAAGTGATTAAAAAGGTCCACCCAGTGATGAAAATCCCCCTGCAACATTTTGATAGCAAGAGATTAGAATCCATAACATAACCACAGAATATGATAGAGAGAATAAAAAAGGGCTACACTGTGCAAACCTTGTCAAATTCCCATGCAAAATCCTTCAGCGGCAGTTCTACATTCTCAAGAGGAACTGCGGTAACACTTTCGATGAAAGATTTTATATTTGGAGGCTGCAAATGAAAAAAAAGGTGCATTAGTGGTATAATAAAATTTGAAAAGGGATCCATAAATTCAAGATAGTTTAATAGTAAAAATAAAGCACTAAACAAAATGCAACTAATTTATACACACCAGTGTTTCATAAAATACAACTTAACTTTCATTAGGGTTTGAAAACAAAATTCATTCTCCCATCAGATTTAGTAACCCAAATCTTGATGTGTCATTGGGAATTGTAGGAATTGCCATCAGATCCAAGTCAAAGCTAGCAAAGTCTAGGACTCCACATTACACCAGTTAGGATCCTCCTAATCAAATATGGATTGAATATTGCACAAATACATCGTATACTAATGTCATAAAAACAACAAAGAATCTTCACCTCTAAACATTGCTCAAAGTCGTTGACCATAACAAATAGCAATAAAAGGATTTATGTTTACTAAACTGCATGCTCTTGTAAGTCTATAATGCAGTATGTTCAAAGATCTAAGCAATGTAGAGCAAAACATTGAAATTGCCTTGGACCTTTCCAAATTTATTTCCATGTGTTCAACTAAGTCATATCAAGCATAAAATTCATCTCGTCACATAAGCACAAGACATCAGTTTGCGCTAAGTGACTATAAGCTCAACTTCACATTACCATAAGAAAAATGAATGTTCTCTTTGTTGGGGCCTTGGGGGTGTTCGACAAAAAGGAAAACTATAACAAATCCAGGTTTAAATACTGTGCAAACACAAGTTTGGCCAACTGCAGATCTATGACAAGCATTACCAGTAAAGAGCTCCCACTAAGATTGCATCAAACAGTTTGATATCAGAAAAATAAAGCCTTCCTAGTGAGCATAGAACTAGGAAGCATCTATATCGAGATCTAAAGCTTCTTATTTAGCTGCAAAATATTGATGCAAGGATTGCATACACGGGAACACTACAAAACTACGATGCCAACCCAGTGATTCCCCAAAAACTAAAAGTACCCTGGGCAAGCGGCATCCTAAAGGCCTAAACCCCCAAAAACCTTCTCCCTCCAGAACAGAAATCGCCACCACGAGCGGTAATCCACACCGGCAGAAACCCCGGGGCAATAACCTAATACGTTCGCAATCGCAGGCCGCCGCGATCACGGCGATCGGCACATAGATCGCGGCGATGGAGTGGTAATAGGGTAAAAGAGTGGGCCGAGGCGGCGTACCACTTCCACCGCGCGTCGCCGCTTTAGCTTCATCCCGCAATTCGCATCTCCGGGGGACCAAGGCGCTCCGTCTCAAACGCCTCCGCAGCCGCAGGGGGTGGGCAACCCGCCGCGCTGTCCGCCTCCGGCTGGGGGCGCTACGCTGTCGCCTCCGGCAGTCGCCGCCGAGGCGCCGGGTGGTTAGGGTTTTTGGGGGACGAGCGATCGCCAGGGGAGAGAAGGGGAGGAATCGTATCGGGCGGGGGGGGGGGGGGGGGGTGGGGAGCGTGTCGTTGCGCACGAGCGAGCGAGAGGGTTGAGGAGGGGAGGCGAGGTATAAAGGAGACGAGACGAGCGCTGCTACGCACTCACGGTGATGATGATTGATGCTAAACGAGTCCCACAACTCTCACGATGCAAGAAGATCCTAGTATTGCGATTGGAAAAACTTAACGGTTCAACCATTATCCATATCCTCCGTATCCATCCACTAAATTACGGATTAAGTTTTTCTGTGGCCACCCAACAAAATATCCCCAGCTGAGTACTCAAAACACTGTGCATCCAGAAAAGTGTACCCAGAAATACAACTCCACTAAAATCAATGACTCACAGTCCTTGCATGATGTGCTCATCTCGATCCAACGGCCAGACTTCTTTGGATCATCCCTGGCTTCAACGCATCGCCCTCCCTCCCGCGGCACTCGGGCGGGAGACCAGCGGTGCGAGCACTGCAGCTCCCTCCCTGCCATCAGATCCCCAGATTCTTCCTCTCTCTCGCCCCCGTAGATCCTGGCGGCAGCGGTGCGAGCGTGCAGTGAGTTCGCACGGTGCTGACACGGCAGCGGTTTGGGTCACGCACGCAACAGACTAGAATAAAGTGAGGCTAATTGCACACTTTTCTTTTGAATTGGAAAACATTCTATTATCCAACCGACAATGACTAGGTACCTCCCAAAGACAATAGTATTTATGAGTTCTTATGAATTATCTGATGATTACATGTTGCGTGCTATGAAGTGGATAGGAGATTTGCTATTCATTTTTGTGTTAAATTCAGAGATAGCTTGTGATTTAGTATTTCTGTTGAAGACACATATGTTTCTCATTTTGGACTATAGATACCTAAGGGCAAGTACATTGCTACACGTCAGCAGTCTCATAGCTCGTCTCATTGTCGGTGGTCGTTTTCGATGAATTTTACTACTAACATTCCTTCGGATTTCATACTTTCAGGATCGTAATACTATTATTTTTACTAACATTAACAAGTTCCATAAGTTTTGGTGAATATTTGAATTCAGGAACAAAACATCCAAAAATTAGCAAAAATGGGGAGAATCCCAGGCCGGCCGGCCTACCTCCCGTGGAACTTCGTCGTGCAACTTTACAATTCGCGGTCCTGAGCACAAGATCAAGCCAATCCAAGGGTGTCTCATACAAGAATCACAAGTTGAGACCGGAAGGCTTGAACCAAGTCACATTGGGTCCACTTGCAGTGACAAACCAGAATACCAAGACCCAAACCCACTTGTGAAGCAATGTACAACTCATGATCAATTGGACAGAACAGCGGAGGCCCGAGATGAGCCAGAGTCGGGCCGACCGGCCTCTACCTGTCTGTGTTGAAGCCAAGCAAGCACTACCGACTTCGGGAAGGAATCATGAGCATTCACGAGAAGGCAGTGGAAGATCCATGACAACCCCTGGCCGGCTGGCCTAGGGGAGGCCGGCCTGCCCCACTTGTCAGCCTCTGGTGCTCTCCCTTGGTGTGGAAGTTAAGCACAACCGTCTTACCTGCTTGCAACTGACGCCAAGCTCCGTACTGACCCTGAAGCACTATAAATAGAGCTCCACCTCTCACTTGTAACACACACCATCCACTTGAGAAGACTGCTCGCTTGTTACTCTCTTTGTATTGGAAAATAGGGAGAGTGTGAGGTGAGAGCTTTGGTGAAAACCAAGATAAAGGAGCGGACTCGAGTTCTCTCGGTCTTACTCCATATTTTGTATCCACCACGGAGGAATATATCTTGAGTAAGTTTCTCGTCTCAACTTCAGTTTCTCGCTAGCTTTATTTTCTGCCGTAGTTACTTGTTTAGTTACTTCCTTTGATCTGCGGGATTCTGAGTCTGCGTAAGTAGCAAGTTCTACTTATTTGAGGTTGCTTTCTATCCAAGTACACGGTAGGAGCAAGTAGTTGGATAGCTGTGGGTGAGGTGACCAGGCTTGGTTAGCTATCTCAGGTTGTGTTCCACCCCACGGTACTGTTGTGGTAGGCGGCAGGTGGTGATAGCCCTGTCCGTCCCTCGTAGTCCACCACGACCGGGTGTTTTCATAGCAGTAGTTGTCGACTGCCATTGGACTCCCTTCTCACCCCAGTCTGAGTCCTTCCTTGAGGCTGTTGAAGCAGATCAAGTTAGTATTTAACTTGTTAGCTAGGTAGAGTAGTACATTATCTGGAGTTAGGCCCTCTTTCCTCTTACCTTTTCTCTCTTGGTGTGTCCGGTTGAATAGTTCTAGGTTTGGTCGAAACTTTACCGTTCCTTGAATTTGATATCCTAGGTATACTCCCTGGTGAAAGCTACAATCAGTCTCTGTATGCTTGCAGAGTAATTTGTATAAGCTAAGGAGTGCCAACATTTACGCAATGCCACATAGGATTTTTGGTGATGTGGAGGAGAGAGAGCGAGGTGAGAGAAAGAGGTCGTTGTTTCGCGAGGCAACACCTCATAAGCTAAATTTTAGGACTATGAGACAACTAGACCACCATTGTACGAGTTTTAGTTGCCATGCAACATTCAATGTTTCTTTTTTTTATTTACACAAATTGAGGAATTAAAGAGTTTCTATGAGACAATCTATAAGACAACCTATTGTACAAGTTGTCTCAAAATTACGTGTCATGCATGAGACTACCTATTAGACGACACCAATGTACTTACTCTAAGCATTAGCACATGCACATTTACTATCTACATCTAACTCTATGTTACATCTCCTTTGTTTGAAATATATATTTCTTATTTTGGACTATGGATCATGTATTGTACTTCTGAAATGCATCGTAGCGTTAACATGTGCACTCTTACTAGTTTTTTCTCTAAATTCATAATGCACAAATTATATTTTTATAATTGTTAGTTGATGTCCTAAACTTCACTTGATCGAAGATTTCCTTTTACGCCAGTTTTGTATATAGGTGTAACATATAGCATGCTCATGATTTTGATCAATGCACCTCATGTGCTGAATGAAACACCTTTCCTCCATTCTCTTCGATTGTTGAGTTGACTTGATTTTCTTATTATACTGTTGGATTAATTGGCCTAGGGCCTATTAAATCAATTAATCAAATAATTTTAAGGCTCATAGAAAATAGTGATAGTTACACTAGTGGTTAAACCACTTGAAAGTTGAGAGGGTCCCTAACCAACTTATAAGGTGGAGCTTATTCACACCTGGTAAGAAGGACAAGAAGGAATAGCAGGATGCAACACGCGCGCTCGCCTCACCAATTGACTAATAATTGAGGATTGATGGCTATCAACGTGCCTTATGATCCTGGTTTGATTGTTGAGAAAGAACCAAAGAATTAAGAAAGATCAATATGAGACCTAACATTTGGTTTGTTATGAGCAAACTCAGTAGATAAAACTCTCAGCGGGCTTTATTGTGAGGGCGGTAAGTGTGTGTACTATCGTTGATGTTGAGAAAGAACCGAAGAACCTAACATTTTGTTTGTTGTGAGCAAACTCAGTAGGTTTGTCTCAAATCCTGGAAATGAACACTGGAAGGCTCGAGAGAGAGTGATGCCTCACTGCTAGAAAATCGAGCTTTAGTACCGGTCAGGAAGCTCCGGTTTGTACCGGTTTCCCAATCGGTACCGCCCGGTCGGTACTAAATACGCGCTGACCGGTACTAAAAGCTTAGTTTAGTACCGGTTGGCCTGCCATGTCGCAGCTCCTGGACCGGCAGGTTTGTACCGGTTGGTTTTACCAACCGGTACCAAGTGTTTTTTTGCTTGTTTTTCCCTTTCAATTATGTTTCTCCTCTTTTCATTTTCGTTTTAGTTAATTAGTATTCATATTCATAGCCATTTGTGTATTTGTATTCGTATCTAGCATTCATATATATTTGTTCGCGCAAAGCAAAAGCAATTATATATACATATTATATTGATGTACACTTCATTCATTAAAATTACTTATAATAGTAGTGAAATTTGGATTACAAAAATATTTACAAGCTAAGTATCCATGGTCATTAGTTTTTTGTGACAAGTATCCAAAAAGGAGAATAATACTAGTCGTCGTCATCGTCGCTGTTGTCGTCCCTGCGCTTGTTTGTAACAAATTGACCCACACTTATCGTTTGATCCGAATGAAATTCTCATTTAGATTTATGACCTCATCTAGCAGGAATCCACAGAGTGATTCTTGAAATGCCCTGATTCTTTCCGGTTCGACGAGGTCCTCCTCCGTATGCCAAATCTGTGAAGTGCAAACACCAAAATTTTTAATTAGTACCTGCATGGAATTAAATGCAAGAAATTGTTATTAATGTAACACGTACATCGAATTGTTGTTGTGCCATCCTCTTGGTGGAGGAGCAAAAACTCTGTATGTGCTCACATACATAGTAACCACATAGGTTGGTTCCTTGCTTCTGTCTCAATCACTATATATATAGATGTGGATTATGAAATATTCATGACATTTAATGAAATCACAGTAGATGCGCGATATGGATCCGTACCGGAAAGTTAGTTTTGATATAAAGATCGAAAGGCATTGTTACGACTCCTATTTGTTTACGAATAAACCGAGCCCATGCGCTTTGAAGGATGTCTATGAGAGATTGATACTTTTCTTTTGGTTTCCGCAAGGAGTCGAACACCACAACTCGGGACCGATCGATCTCGATAGAGAGCAAGATCCAGTGGAAGCTGTTGAAATTGAAGTGATGAAAAGAAGTTAAAGGACTCACTTAAATTTGTACGGTAAATTGAAGTGATGTAAAAAGTTAAGGACTCACTCGAAGTTGTATGGCAATAGAATAAATGTGCAAGTGTGCTGCCTATCCATAGCCGTGAATATAATATTCTTGGTGCGATTTGACCATTTGCATACCGAGTCCTCATTTACGACATTTGGATCAATGAAGCCGATGTTGTAGATCCCCTTTTTTCGGCATTCTTGCACCTTCATCCTACACGATTAGAAATAGAAGGACGGGATGAGAAACCACAGACTTAGTATAGCTAGAGTATAGAAATGAGAGAGGAAACACTTACATACAAAATGCACTGCGGAGGGACTTGTCTAGAGCATCTTGATGGTATAGATCCCACAGATTTACAAGTTCAAACCATACGTCGTCCATCCCCCGATGGAAATGGCTATCTTTAATGCGAGCAGCGAACATAATATTTCCTTCTGAAGAATATTTCATGTACCATTGATGCAACTCACGCATTCTCGTTGGTAGCATGTCAATCAACTCTGGCCACATAAGAGGTTCCCCTAGTACAAATGGTTTTTTGCCTGCCCTTCATGATCTGGGACTTTTTCTTTCCCTTGCAGCTGAGCTTTTGAGAGCCCGGTTTCAACCACAAACTCTGCAATTGCTTCATCCTCTTTTGAAAGGACCTTGAGATTGGGTACCCTTTGTTTGGGTTGTTCACCGAGCTGCGGGACTTGGTTGTACCGACGATTACTCTTTTTCTCCCATAATTTTATAATCTAGCAGTCGTAGTCCGATAGTGGTGCTTTCTCCTTTGTTTGGTACATCATTGCAAGAAAGAACTTCTTGGCTGCTGGATCCACTGGAACCTTGGGCTCAGGCTTCTTTGGCTTGAAGTGATCACGAACCTCCTTGGCAACATGCGCATCCAATTCTTCAGGAGTCATGTCACATCCTAACTTCTCTAGCTCAGACTTCTTTTTTTTCATTCCGTCCTCTTTGGCCTAGGAGGCGGCGGTGGCGGGACCCAAGCAGATGATGATGATTTCTTCTGCTTCTTTGCCGGAGGTAAAGGTGGAGGCGGAGGTGGCGTAGGCGATGGACTAGGGTCTCGGGCACCGGCCGGTGACGGTGGCTCCACGCTGGGATCTCAGCCGGCAGCGGGCGGTGATGGTGGTTCCACGCTAGGATCTCGGGCAGGGGCTATTGACGGCAGTTCTGTGATGGGGTCTTAGGTTGCGTCCGGTGACGGCGGATGCATGCTGGGGTCCGTTTTTTCACGAAGTGACCTACCCGATGATGCAGACTCTATGGCCCCTCCCGCAAATCTTATGTACTGCTTGTTCCAGCCGGCTGGTGGCTCCAGCTGTCACTAGAATTCTCCATTTAGTACCGGTTGAAGCCACCAGCCGGTGCTAAATGTGCTCTGCTCCATTTAGTATCGGCACCAGCCGGTACTAAGTGGTCACCTAGCCGTTGCGCTTGGCTGTCGGTGGCGCACTTTTGTGCTGGCTGGTGGCTCCAGCCGGTACTAAAAGGCTCCAGGGGGTACTATAGTTCCCGACCGGTAATAAAGAGGCACGTTAGTACCAGACCAAAGTGCGCCTAGTACTAACTGCCTCGGACGAATGAGACATTTTCTGGTAGTGCCTTATCCTTATCTAAAGGGAACTATGAGCTATGGAATCTACTATGCTGGGTACCCTAAGGTACCAGAGGGCTATAGTGATTCGAACTGGATATCTGATGTTGAAGAGATAAAAGCCACAAAGATATGTGTTCGCACTTAGATGTTGGTGATGTTTCCTGGAAGTGTTGCAAGCAGACCATATTAACGAGGTCAACAATGGAAGCATAGGGCTCACAACATTGGATACTGCCACGGTTGAGGTTGAGTGGCTTCGTGAGTTGTTGATGGATTTGTCGGTGGTTAGAAAACTATACCTATCCTAATGGACTGTGATAATCAAACTATGACTGTAAAGTGAGTAGTTCAAAAGACAACATGAAGGCATCAAGACATGTGAAAAGGCGGTTGAAGTCTGTTAGAAAAATGAGAAACTCTGGAGTAATAGCATTGGACTACGTTTAGACTGCTAAAAATCTGACAGATCCTTTAACTAAAGGTCTCTCACAAAATGTGATTGACAAGACATCAAGGGAGATGGGACTGAGACCCACATGAGTGTTATGTCATATTTGTAACCTGTTCTATTTGATCGGAGATCCCGTGAAGTAGGACAGCGAAATAAACTATTGATTAACTGTGAAGGAGAGTACTATTTTACAAAACCACTTCGTTGAAGAATGAAGATGTAACACCCTAGGTGTTTGCACAGTAATTAAAAAGGTGTTTGCACAGTAATTGTGTATGTTTGCTATGCATCATGTGCTTGAATTACTTAAAAAGGATCTTTTTGTAATTATGAAAGGTTATATGTGTAATTATGATTTTATGCAAGGTCCTTTAGATAGTTATTTGGGAATATAGCTTTTGTGGAGGGTGTTTTTGTAAAATTTCAGTGCATTTAATGCATGGCAGCAAATTTTACTTTTAAGTCTATGTTTGAAGTGAATTTGCTTTGAAAAAGACAAAATTCCTAGAATTCAAAATCCCTTCAATGATTTTAATTTTAGCTCTTGTATCTTTGGTCAAATAATTTTTTGCACAACATCAAAGTTGTAGATCTTGAAAAGTTGAACAACTTTCATGTTGGGCACTTTTTCATTTGAGCCCTATTTTAAAAGTTATCGCTAGTTTACAGTTTAGTCCCTGGAATTTTTGGAAATTGCAAAATCGCCCTTAACCCCATCTCCTACCTCCCTGCTCTGCTTCTTGTCGCCGTCCACCGACAGCGCCGCCCGCCGGCGCCGTGGAGCGCCTTCCCGGCCATCCCGGCCATTAATTCTCCGCGCGCTGTCACCCACGCGTCGCCCCGGAGCTCCTCCCCCTCCTGTTGCCTCGTGCTGGAGCCGGGGGGCCGTGCCACGCGCGCCGCCGAGTCCAGAAGCGCCCGCGCCGCCGCCACCTCGCCGTCGCGGTGGAGAGCCCGCTGCAGTGGCTGCCGTCCTCGTCTAGCGAGCGCTCGAGCCCTACAAATACCCCAGAAACCGCCCTTTTGCTCTCTCCTCGCTCCCACACCGCAGAACACAGCCGCCGCCCCGCTTGAACGCCGGCGAGCTCACCCCGCCGCGGAGCCGCCACCCCAGACCCGCTCCACCCCAATAGCCCCCACCATTAGCCGCGCCTCGTCCTAGCGCAATTCCCAGGCCGCTTCCCCTCGCCCAACCCTCACCAGAGCACCCTCGCCGTCGGTCGCCTCCGCCGCCGAGCCGCCCTGCTCCGTCGAGCCGCCGCTTCCGAGCCCCTCCCCGCACCCCAAGACCACCCTGTGGTGCGCCTTGAACCCGTGGAGCTCCCACACCCCTCCACCCTCGCCGGGAAACGGCCGGTCAACCGCCGCCTCCCCTCTCTGACCCGGCCAACGGACCTCGGGTTGAAAAGAAAGAAAACCCAGGGGGTTTTTTGAATAGGCCTAGACTCAGATGAATAGTGCCTTAGGGACTGCTTTGTAATGATTTTCAGTGATCTTTGAAATTCAATATCAATTCATAGAAAATTCGTAAAATAGCAAATCTTGATGTTTTGGAATCCTCCTGAAGAGCTCTATGCAGTAGAACCATAATATGTTAGGCTTTAGTTGCAAGTTTTTGCTGTAGAAATTGATTTGTGTTTCTAGTGCATAAATATTAGTTGTTTTCATCTTTTTCTTAACTACTGTATAAAGCCATGACTTGCAGTGAACCTTTTATGGTAGTGTACTCATGTGACACTAGCTTTGCTATAAAAATTTCATGATCAGTTCTATGTTGTAGCTATTTATTTGATTTAATCCTTGTTTAGTAGACTTTAATTATTGTAATTAGTGTCTGTTCTTGTTAAATCCTGAAAATATTCCTGAGTGTTTATCTGGAGTATCTTAGCTTGTCCTGGAAGTTTGAGCTTCAGTTCATGGCTAGATCAGGAGCTAAAAATATATCTTGCTTTTATGTTGTTCTGTTTAGTTTATTTTCTCTTATTTATTTATGTGTAGATAAAATCATGAAAAAATTCACTGTAGTTAGTTAATTTCTGTATCAATCTCCTGTTAAATTTTGAGCTTCTACTTTGCTCTAGTTTGACCTGTATAATTCAAGCTTGATCTAGGTGTTATCTGAATGAAAGAATTGTTGTGATTAATTGGCTACATGTGTTGGCATGATTTTTGCAGGCTAGCTTAGTCTGTTGATGTTCTGTTTAGGGTAATTTTTGCCAAATTTATTGTTGTTTGTGATCTGAGTTGTTGTTTTAATTAGCAAACCTTGAGTTAAATGCTATAGGAATCAAACACCACTCATTTTATGAAGTTAGTATAACTTGCTTGTGCTGTTGATCATGATGCCTTGTGTAGTTAAATTTGTTATTTAACTACTCTATAAACGATTGCCCATGTCTGTTTTTAATGTTGTTCTTGCATTACATATAGACACGACTGCCTTATCGGACGGGACGTACGAGCTGATCCCTGAATCTGACGGAGGTGATCTCGAAGCTCAAGTAAACACTGCTGAACTAACTGAAGCCCCGGACCAAAGTTCGGAAAAGCCTAGAGCTGAAATAGTTAGCAACTACCGAGAAGGCAAGCCCCGGACATAACCTATATTTCAAATTATTATCATTTACGGTTGTTATTTGCTTATGCATTTACAGTTCTTAGGATTTGAATTGAAACCCTAGATGCATGATCCTAGGAACCTATGTACTGAACACTAGACTTGAGTTCGACTACTTGCTAAGCTTATAGGACCGGTAAAAGTTGAGTGATTGCCTGTCACTCGCGAGCTTTATAGGAATTGCCTGTTTACTTTCTGTTATCAATATAAGGACGACAGACGGGGTTGTGATCGATATCATGACTTTATGTGAGACCCCGTCTGTGTTGATAAACTTGCTAAGGTCGCGGTGTGTGGTAGTGCTGGTTAAGTTTTTGAAAGTACTAGTCACATGCCGTAAATATGGTACGCGGCAAGCCTAGTAGCCGATTGGACCGGGGAGTGGATATACCTTTCACTCTCTCAGTAGGGATAGGTTTTATTTTTATGTTGCGCAACACTACGACTTCAAGGGACAAGGTTCGGCCTTGGAGCCCTGTAGTCGGGGAGAGTGACCCTATCCACAAGCCGGAAAGAAAGGTCAACGGTTGTTTGGGAATGACCCGACGGTGTTCCAGACGTGTGTACTAGGTTATCCTTGCAAGGTTGAATTTCGATTTAGAATCGTCCGCCTCTCACGATGAAATGAGACTGCTTGATCTCTTTGCCACACAGAGTAAGAAGAGCAACAATACTTTAATCAATCTTGATGTTTGCTTAGTTTTCTACCATGATTGGATAGTAGTTGCTTACATAGAATGGTTAATCAACTAGAATCTTGAAAGCTAAAACTTGGAAGTAAGGACATACTCTTTATTGCTTTTCAGCAAAAGAAAACCAGAGCCTCACAAAGCCTTGCATAGTCTAGCTAAGGTGGGCTACTTATACCCGTTGACGGTTAAGTCTTGCTGAGTATTAGAATACTCAGCCTTGCTGTTGAAACCCTTTTTCAGGTATGAGTTTTGAGGATCAGATCGCTAGCTTGACCTATCCTTGCTTGTTGCCTCCTGGCTGGTCCGTAGAGTGGGATACGTCTGCGACCGGCAATGACTATGACGAGTGATACCATGCTTGGGCTAGCCTGGTATCCTTTTTGCGACGTGTTGTAGCCGTCGTGTTTTGTCTTCCGCTGTTTAAACCCTGAAGATTTACACTTATGGTTTGTATAACTGTTTTACTTAAGTTGGCTTGTAATACTGGTTTTAACTGGTTTGTAATCATTGCTATGCCGGTGTTGTAAAATTGTGGTTGTAATATCTCTGGACTCGCCTTCGTGCGGGGTATGCTTGTTCGATCCGAGAATCGGTGGTTGTATCGGGACGTTACCCGACAGACCAAGAATTGTTCCGTTTGAAGTGCGTTTAAGCTAATGTTGCCTTTATGGTGATGGCCTGCGCACTTGAGCCGGGATAATTTAGGCGGTTCTGCCACAGCTGGCATCAGAGCTACAAGCGTATACCAGAGGTGTTGGAACCTTAAAAATCGCTTTCCGTATAAAATTGGAACAACAGGGTATTTCAAAAAAATTACGTTGGATTCGTTAAGGGCTGTGTATAGAACGTAAAGTCCTAGGGAATTTACGGGAATTACTAGGTGGCTAATTATGTATGGTTTATGTTATCTGACTTCCAGCACTTTATATTTTGTTAAACCATACTCACAAGCAACTCTTAATTCTTGTAACGACACACCTACGTTGAGGTAAGATGGTAAGGATCCTCAGTCAGCTGAGGGAGTCTGACCTTCCCGTCGGTGATGCGAGCCGAACGCTGCCCTCAAGCAGTGGCTTACTTGAGGTGCTTCCAATATACCGACTATTAGTTGACTATATTGGAAGTAAAGTGTGCTCAGTCAGCTGAGGGAGTCTGACCTTTCCGTCGGCGATGCGAACCGAACGCTGCGCTCAAGTAGTGACCTACTTGAGCTGCTGCCAATATACCGACCTCGGTTGACTATATTGGGAGTAAAGGAACTTGTGAATACGCCTCTGAGTAGCGTATGCTAACGTTGGCCATACGGCGGGAATTGTATGGCTGCCGCTTCTATAGTGAGCGGTAATGTTTGGGAACGCTTTCATGAGTGCTGGTATGAAAGGTTCATTGGATATATATATATATATGTTCTGTCAATCTTCTGCAGGAGCACTAACCGCGATTCGATAAGTTAAGAACGGTTAGAATGTATCGACTAGCTATATAGGGAGAGCCGTATTTATGTATGCCACCGTGCTAACCACGTAAGCCCAACGATAGTTGGCCATTGTTTATCTTGTGAGGACGGTCAGGACATGCATGCATATCTAGTTGATGTTTGATTTGGTTCTTAGTGTTTGAATTTGTTACCTAAGCTTTGTAAGGAATTTCTAGTATGAATTCTCATAGATAAGTGTTAGTGTGCTTAAAACATGAGTAAGTGAAATTTTGATTTTAGAAGCATGCTTGTTAAATGCTTAGGTTTCCTTGGATGAAAAATATGGTTTTGAGTCATGCCTTCATCCTAAGCCCCATCTTGTTGTGTTAAGGATCTTTTA
Organism: Panicum virgatum; assembly: GCF_016808335.1. Classification (NCBI taxonomy): domain Eukaryota; kingdom Viridiplantae; phylum Streptophyta; class Magnoliopsida; order Poales; family Poaceae; genus Panicum; species Panicum virgatum. Next base: position 30,336,601 of record NC_053137.1, read on the forward strand.
CTTCCTTAGAATCTCAAATGATGAACCAGTACCGATTGTGGTTTATTATTCTTTGAGTTTGGAACCATATCATCTTTTGATTTAGAATCATATTTGTTTTTCCGCAGTCTTCTTAAAGCTTTATTTGAGAAGTCTTGAGATAATCCTATTACTCACATTTGAATCCTTTTTGATTCAGATGGCGACTTGTTCCCAGGTCTTTTGGGATGAGGAGGGAAATGCTCATACCGATTGTCTGTACTGGGAGGGTTTTCCGAGGATTCTTTGGGATTCACTTCGTATCTTCCACTACCCAGATCCACCCCAGTACACGGGATGCCAGTTTTCTGAGGATGGAATTAAGAAGAATAGAGTTACAATGACCATTCCTCAGCACCCCACCTTGGAGTGGCCACCGATTTTGATTGAGGTGATTGGGTACCGTCTTGTGGATGCTTTTGAGAAAGCAGCTCTCAACGCTATCACCACTTTTTGTGAGCACCATCCCGAGGAGGTAGCTGCATATCCTATTGGTTTGTTTCCAGCAGTCAGTGCTGGCAATGCAGAGTGGCTGTTCAGGGTCACACACTTTGGGCACTTGATTGGAGATGTAGCGGATGAGACTATCGAGGCAGTAGTCAGATATATGAATGCTCAGTCGCACTACCAGATACTTCAGCAGCGACACATGGACCAGGTGATAGACTTGGCCCAGAGTTTTCAGCGAGGTCTTCGTTTGAGAGATACCCAGATTCAGGGACTTCAGGATGCCGTTGCTGGGAGGGATCTGGCCATTGCACAGTTTGAGCATCAGGCTATGGAGCATGGTGCTGAGATAGAGCAGCGCAACATAGTTATTGGTTTTCTTCAGGGGCAGGTGAATGAGCTTCAAGCAGATTGGGCTGATGCTTTAGCACATGTTGGTATGCTCCAGGAGCAACTAGATGCCCCAGCCGAGCCTGCAGCAGCAGAAGAGGACCCAGAGTAGATTGAGGGAGTATCTGATTTAGATTCAGAGCACGCACTTGCTGAGCCTAACCCTCAGCCGGACGACTCTTCTTCCGGCAGTGCCTCTTCTGTGGGCAACCTCGACGACTTCTAGGCACCTAGACTTGTCCTAGAAAGTTCGTGTTTTCTCTTGTTGTAGCTTGTACATAGGAAAGAGATGTTGTAAGATAGCCCTAGGGAGGAGTACCACTTGTTGTATTATATGTGGTAAGGGTGAATGATGTTAGGTTGTAAGAAAAATGCTGCTTTGGATGTAATATAAGTAGCGGCTACCAGTTTGGAAATCATGATCTTCCTGTTTACCAATTCTCTTCGTTTGTACATTTCTAGGCTGTTTGATGAATACTAAAGATGTTGCAAGTTTTGTGGCATGGGTGCTCATCAAATTTAGCCTATTGAATTTGTGAGACTAAATTTTTAGTCCAATCACTTCTATGATCTCCGTTGATTAGCAGCATAGCACATAGCGATAAAGAATGAATGGCTAGATTATCTTCTTTACCCTTTTGCTCTCAGCATTAAGTATCCAAAACGATGGAGCATGAAGCTATCTGACAGCTGACCTATTCTGAGTATTATGGGTTGCACAAATATGTGTTATGCATATTGTGCTACACCACATTTAGTTAAATTCTGCTGATTTTATTTTGATACCCAATGTATGATCATTGCATGTACCATTGATTTTGGAAGCAAGAAATATGTATCTAATGGATGTCTTCCATAATTACAGATGGTAGGTCATACTCGTGGAACGCCTGATGGCTTCGGTTGTGAAGCTGGCAGTGGATCTCAGCAGCCACCGCCACCCCCGTCGAATCTGGCCGAGTTAATGGCCATGCAAACAGAATTACTTCGCCAACTAGTTCAAGGGCAACAAAATCAGCCACGCCAATAGTATGGAGGACGTGAGGCACAACCAGCGGGTTACCAGGAATTCTTTGGTACCCAACCTCCGCTTTTCAGCAAAGCTGATGACCCACTGGACGCCGATGCCTGGCTCCGTACAATCAATTCCAAGTTTGCTTTGTTAGCAGTACCGTGTGTTGATGCAAACAAGGCCCACTTTGCCACTCAACAACTTCGTGGTCCTGCACGTATATGGTGGGATAATTATTGTGCAATGCAGCCTGCTGAACATATTATATCTTGGGATGAATTCAGAACTGCCTTCAGATCACATCATATTCCTGAGGGACTAATTGAAAGAAAGTTGAATGAGTTCTTGGCTCTAGATCAGGGAACCTGCACTGTTCTACAATATGCACAGACCTTCAATCATCTGTGCTAGTATGCGGGCCATCATGCTGATACGGATGCCAAGAAACGTGATCGTTTCCGTCGTGGCCTCAATACCAAGCTCAAGGAACGTTTAAACTTGGTTCAGCCCAATACCTATAATGAGCTGGTTAATATGGCCATTACGCAAGAGGACTGTATTGCTGCACATCGTGCTGAGAAAAAGCGAAAGGCACCAACGGGACCCTCGAGTGCCCAGCCGCCGAGGTATCGTCTAGTGCAAAATACTCCACCCAGGCCTCCACAAAGAAATGCCCCAGTGGGCAGGTTTGTCTTTAGGCCGCCTCAGCAGCAAGGAGGATTCAGACCTCCAGTGCCTCAGCAACAGCAGCAGCAGCAATTTAGCCCAAGGCCGAATGCCCCACAGTTCAATAGTGGGAATAGTAATAATCGCTGTTTCAACTGCGGCAGTACTTCTCACTTTGCCAAAAATTGTCCGCAGCCCAGAAGGAATAATCCAGGGCAAAACTCCAACCAGAACAACAACAAAGGCAAGGGCAAGAGGCAGATGGTGCAAGTCCGGCAAGGGCGAGTTAACTTCACCACTCTTGCAGACCTTCCAGAAGGAGCACCAGTAATGACGGGTACTTTCTCTATCCACAATAAACCCGCAGTCATATTATTTGATTCTGGTGCAACGCATAGTTTTATAAGTGCCAAATTTGGAGCAAGGGTAGGATTGGACTTTTGTCATACTAAGGGATCTTTTATGATAACAACTCCTGGTGGGAAGATAGCTTCCAATCAAATCACTAGACATGTGCCAATTAAGCTGGGTAGTAAATTGATCAAGACAGATTTGATCTTAATGAATTTAGAAGGCATGGATGTTATTCTGGGCATGAATTGGATGACTACACATAAAGTACTGTTAGATATCCCTTCACGAGCTGTCGAGATAGATTCACCACACCAAGGAGCCACCATACTCGATCTACCACGACAAGAGTGCTACAACTCTTGTGCCTATGCCGCAAAAGAACTTAAACTTGAAGATATCCCTGTTGTGTGGGAGCATGCGGAGGTATTTCTAGATGATTTGCCTGGAATGCCCCCTGATAGAGATATCGAGTTTGTTATCGAACTTCAACCCGGTACCGCCCCTATTTCTAAGAGGTCGTATCGAATGCCTCCAAATGAGTTAGCAGAATTGAAAGTCCAACTCCAAGACCTTCTTGACAAGGGCTTTATACGTCCAAGTTCTTCACCCTGGGGATGTCCTGCCCTGTTTGTGAAAAAGAAGGACAACAGCTTGAGGCTATGTGTTGACTATCGACCACTCAATGCGGTCACTATTAAAAATAAGTATCCTCTTCCCCGCATTAATATTCTGTTTGATCAGTTAGCTGGAGCTAAGGTGTTCTCTAAGATTGATCTTCGTTCTGGCTACCATCAAATAAAGATCAAGCCTTGTGATATTCCAAAGACTGCTTTCTCTACTAGATATGGACTATATGAATATCTGGTTATGTCTTTTGGCCTTACCAACGCCCTAGCATATTTTATGTACTTGATGAATTCAGTCTTCATGCCGGAGCTGGATAAATTCGTCGTGGTATTCATTGACGATATTTTGATCTACTCCAAGAATGAAGAAGATCATGCTGAACATTTGCGTATCGTTCTTCAACAATTACGAGATCATCATCTTTATGCCAAGTTCTCCAAGTGTGAATTTTGGTTGGACAGTGTAAAATTCTTAGGTCACACTATCTCCAGTGATGGTATATCGGTTGATCCAACTAAAGTACAAGAAGTGATGGATTGGGAATCTCCTATTTCAGTTCATCAAATTCGCAGTTTTCTTGGTTTAGCTGGATATTATCGTCGGTTCATTACTGATTTCTCCAGAATAGCCAAGCCTATGACGGAGTTATTGAAGAAGGGAGTGAAGTTTGTTTGGAATGATAAGTGTGAAGAAGCTTTCCAAACTCTCAAAGCACGATTAAATACTGCTCCAGTATTGGCTACACCGGACAGTACCAAACCTTTTGATGTCTATTGTGATGCTTCGGATACGGGACTTGGTTGTGTGCTTATGCAGGACAGCCGGGTTATTGCTTATGCATCAAGAGCTCTCCGGAATCATGAGAAGAATTATCCAACCCATGATCTGGAGTTAGCAGCTGTCATTCACACTCTTAAGATTTGGAGACATCATCTTATGGGGACTCACTGTAATATTTACACTGACCATAAGAGCCTCAAATATATCTTCACTCAAGCTGATCTCAACATGAGACAGAGGCGCTGGCTAGAGTTGATAAAGGATTATGATCTAGAAGTGCATTATCATCCATGAAAGGCTAATGTGGTTGCGGATGCACTCAGCCGCAAGTCACAATGCCATTGTCTATCTGTAGAACCATTCAATGAAACTCTATGCCAGGAAATGATGAAGTTAAACCTAGAAATAGTACCTCAAGGAAGTTTGAACCATATATCCCTTGAGCCTACACTTCATGATAGCATCATCATGGGGCAATTACATGATGAGGGTATCAAGATCATCAGGGAAAAGTTATCACAAGGAGAAGCAAAGTATAAATGTTTCCGAGTGGATCATAGAGGAGTTCTATGGTTTGAATCTCGACTGGTGGTACCTAAGGATCATCAGCTTAGAAAGCAAATCCTTGATGAAGCACATCTATCGAAGTTTTCGATTCATCCCGGTGGTACCAAGATGTACCACGATCTCAAACAAAATTTCTGGTGGACTCGAATGAAAAGAGAGATCGCCAGATATGTTTCTGAATGTGATGTTTGTCAAAGAGTTAAGGCTAGTCACTTGAAATAGCTGGTACTCTCCAACCTTTACCCATTCCATCCTGGAAATGGGAGGACATCAGTATGGATTTTATCGTTGGTCTACCCACTACTCCTCTTAAGCATGATTCTGTGTGGGTAATCGTTGATAGACTCACCAAGACCGCTCATTTTATTCCAGTACACACAACTTATTCTGCCAAGAGGTACGCAGAGATTTATCTCGATCAGATTGTTCGTTTACATGGAATTCCAAAGACGATTATTTCTGATCATGGGCCTCAGTTTATTGCACGTTTCTAGGAGTAGATGCAAGAATCCCTTGGAACAAAACTAATTCGTAGTTCAGCTTATCATCCACAGACAGATGGGCAAACTGAACGCATCAATCAAATCCTTGAAGACATGTTAAGGGCATGTACTATTCAATATGGCAAGAACTGGGTTAAGTGCCTAGCACTGGCAGAGTTTTCATACAATAACAGTTATCAATCCAGCTTGCAAATGGCACCATTTGAAGCATTATACGGTCGAAGGTGTCGAACTCCTTTGAATTGGTCACAAGCAGGGGAACGCAAAATTTTTGGGCCAGATTTAGTCTCTGAGGCAGAGGAGCAAGTCAGAGTTATCCAGGTTAATCTTAAAGCAGCTCAATCAAGACAGAAAAGTTGTGCAGACAAAAGAAGAGATCCTTTACAATTCGAGGTAGGGGACTTCGTATATTTGCGAGTATCTCCTACTAAAGGTGTTCAACGCTTTGGCGTAAAAGGGAAATTAGCACCCCGATACATCGGGCCATTTGAAATTATCGAAACTTGTGGACCCGTTGCCTACCGACTTCGTCTTCCATCTCAGTTGGCTGCCATTCATGATGTCTTTCATGTATCACAACTCCGGAAGTGTACCAGGGTACCTACTGAGATCCTTGAACCACAGGATATCGAGATTGAATCCGATCTATCTTATAAGGAGTATCCGATCAAGATTCTTGACACCAAAGAAAGAAGTACTAGAAGAGAGAAAGTTAAAATGTACAAAATCCAGTGGAATCAGCATACTGTAGAAGAAGCTACTTGGGAGACTGAAAATTTTCTCCAAAGAAACTTTCCCGACTTTCTTAGAACCAATCCAGGTACCAAGTCTTTGCATCCTTTTCTTCCTGTAATCTCGGGACGAGATTCCTTTTAAGGGGGAAGGCTGTAACACCCTAGGTGTTTGCACAGTAATTAAAAAGGTGTTTGCACAGTAATTGTGTATGTTTGCTATGCATCATGTGCTTGAATTACTTAAAAAGGATCTTTTTGTAATTATGAAAGGTTGTATGTGTAATTATGATTTTATGCAAGGTCCTTTAGATAGTTATTTGGGAATATAGCTTTTATGGAGGGTGTTTTTGTAAAATTTCAATGCATTTAATGCATGGCAGCAAATTTTACTTTTAAGTCTATGTTTGAAGTGAATTTGCTTTGAAAAAGACAAAATTCCTAGATTTCAAAATCCCTTCAATGATTTTAATTTTAGCTCTTGTATCTTTGGTCAAATAAATTTTTGCACAACATCAAAGTTGTAGATCTTGAAAAGTTGAACAACTTTCATGTTGGGCACTTTTTCATTTGAGCCCTATTTTAAAAGTTATCGCTGGTTTACAGTTTAGTCCCTGGAATTTTTGGAAATTGCAAAATCGCCCTTAACCCCATCTCCCACCTCCATGCTCTGCTTCTTGTCGCCGTCCACCGATAGCGCCGCCCGCCGGCGCCGTGGAGCGCCTTCCCGGCCATCCCGGCCATTAATTCGCCGCGCGCTGTCACCCACGCGTCGCCCCGGAGCTCCTCCCCCTCCTATTGCCTCGTGCTGGAGCCCCCCGGCCGTGCCACGCGCGCCGCCGAGTCCAGAAGCGCCCGCGCCGCCGCCACCTCGCCGTCGCGGTGGAGAGCCCGCTGCAGTTGTGGCGGAACCACCCAAAACTACTGGGCCCGGGTGCACTGATCTTCGTTGCTAAGCAACTCTGACCCAATCTGGCACTCACCGGTAGTTCCTCGAGTGAAGCCTCGATAAAAGCCACGCTATTCCAGGATCAGCAGACAACACTCACACGAAGGTGAGCCCAGAGATTACAACACAAACCATTTCATACATCTCAGAGTGATTGCAGCGGAAAGAAAAATTTATTACAAACCATGTTCGGACTAGTGAAGTACTACGGAGTTCCAACTCCTCAAATTATTCAAGTCTCAATGTTCAGCGGAAGCATTAAAAGATAACTAACGAAATAACGTGACGCATCAGTAAAGCCCGTACGAATGCGTCACTCAGCGGGAGGGTGATTAGCACCAGCTGAAGGGCCATCCCACTCAACAGACCAACCCGGAGGCAGAGTGCAAGGCCAAGTAAGACTCGCAAACAGATCTTCAAAGTTAGTACCTGAAAAACAGTGCCACAAGCAAGGCTGAGTATACTAATACTCAGCAAGACTGACCCGTCTCCGGATATAACATAGTCCGATAGCTAGACATGCAAGCTTTTTGGTTGGTAAGGTTTGTTTGCCAAAAATGCCGCTAAGTGTTGATACTTACTTTCAGGTTTTACTTAGCCAGATTCTAGTGGAATTAACCATTCTAAATTTGCAACTAACTCTACTCAAACATGGTAGAGCAACCATTTAATCAACCAGCAGTATTTTCATCATCGTATTCCACTTGTTACTCTATGTGGCCGAAATCATTAAGCAATCTCATGCCGTGAGAGGCGGACGATTCTGAATCGAATTTCAACCTGGCCAGGGGAACCTAGACCACACGCATGGGGATCGACTTCGCTCCCGCCCACGCTACTTTTCCCCTTTCTTTCCAGTCCGTGGATCCGGAACACCCTCCCCGACTACAGAGTCCGACCACTCTGCACCCGTACGTCGCGACATAAAAATAAACCCTACTTCTACCAGGAGGGTGCGTGATCGTTCCACTCGCCGGTCCAATCAGGTACTTAAGCTTACCGATTACCATATTTCTCGGTATGTGGCTAGTACTTTCAAACGCTTAACAAAATGAGCCACACACCGCGACCTTAGCCATTTTTGACTACACCAGCGGGGTATCACAACTACACAACCCCGCCTGTTGTCCTTACATTTCAACAGGAAAAAAAAGTCAGTACATTTCCTATTTGCTCGCGAGAGGCAGGGAACCACTCGACTTCTACCGTGCCTATTTAGCATGGCAACTAGTCGATAAAAAGATCCGGTATCAAACATAGGTTCCTATGGATCATGCATCTAGGGTTTTCGATCAACGCCTAGAGAACTTAAATGCAGAAAACCAACTGTTACCATACATTAATAAATAGATAGCAGAATGGTAATTCGAAAAAAATAGTGGGATTATGCTCTGGGGCTTGCCTTCTTGGGCACTGTCAGGCAGAAAAGCTTCTGGGGCTTGGCCCAGGTCTTGAGACAAGTTAGTACAGTTCAGATTAACCTCCTGCTCCGCACGAGAGTCCGCGGGCACCAGTTCGTAGTCTCCGTCCGCGAGGTTAACCGTTTCTATATGCAATGCAAGATTTTGAGTTATTCAGGGATATAATTTCTTTCCTTCACGATAAAGTTGTAGTCCACGAAAGTTAGTTTAGTGATGATTTCACATTTCATTGCATGGGCAATCGTTTATAGAGTAGCAAGCATAACTACGGTTATTCATGAATGAGTGGGGTTTTGGGTTTTCATTTTCAATTTCAACACATAGCATGCTTTCATTATTCCTTAACAACACAACTACTAAAGAGCTAGTGATGAAACACTAAAGTAACTCAGATTCAAACTTGAACATTCAGGGTATAAATTTCAGCATCTACCATAGAGCAAAAACTATAACTATTCATGCAAATGGATTACTCTAGTTGCTTCATCTTTTTGTACAGAATGTTCAACATGGGTTCTGGTGCTACAAATTTTATGCAAGCAACTTCAAAGCATAAACTCAGTACTGAAATTTTTCCAGATTTTATACACTTATATAGCAGAGGTGATAAAAAGATTAAAAACAGCAAGCCATTAACAAAGATTAAATCTACAGAAAGTTTTACTAAGGATTTGGTTCTCAAATTTTTACCCGAGACTAGTCCTGAGTTAAACATACTCCAGAAAATTTTTCAAGATTTAACTCACTATGATAAATTAGTTATTTAGTTAACTTAACATGAGTCTGCATGAATTTCTCAAGATGCATTTGACTAGTATTGCATCTGAACTTTTTATCACAGGTAGAACATACTCTAAACAAGATCATGCCCAAAAATAAAGATCATAAACATTGTAGATTACTCAGAACAAAAATAGTAAATCTAGCCCTAAGATGCTAAGCATGATTATTCGACAAAGCCAAACTCAGTAACTGCAGCTCAAATTTTTTTTTGACAGGAACACAGAGCTAAAAAGAGACTCCAGAAATAAATATGGATTTTTCTGAGCATAAGAACTATATATGAGGAATTAAGTTGATTAAACAAGCATAAATCATGGTATATAGCAAATTAACTCTAATAAATTTGAAATTTAGAGATTTGCAGGGATTCAGTGGCACAAGGCTGTAGTGAAATTTTCAGAGCAAGTTCATGTACATATTTTCCAGAATTAAATCGAGAATGCTAACAACAGATTAGAGAATCTTGATTGTTCTAACCTGATAACTGTTTTGGTTTGGTGTCATCTTTTTACTGTGATCTTAGCATCCCATTAGTTATAACATATCCAAAAATCAAGGTCATTTAATGAGCAGAACTTCATGAACATGCATAAGGTGATTTTCTTAATCTTTTCCCTAGATTAAATTCGGTTGAGTTTCTGCAAATGTGAATGTTACAAAATTTGTAGATTTTGTTACAAGGATTCCAGATCAGTTGAGTTTGCATTTTTCTGATTTTTCTGTGATTTGTTTCGCATTTTAGAAGTTCACTGGTATACACTGTAAAACTTGCAGAGACACCCTTGAACGAAAAAAAAGAAATTACAACCGGGTCCTTCGCCGGCCTTCTCCGCCGTGGCATCTTGCCGGTGGTGTTCTGCGGTGCAGGGCTTACCGGGGCTGCCACGGGGAGGCGCGTGGGGGAGAAAGGATCGAGGAACACCTACCCTGGTCGACGTTCGAGCGTTTGGAGCACAGGTTCAAGCTCGTCGGCGTTGATGGCGGGTCGGTTGTTCGGTTCGCCGGCGCTGGAGGCGAAGGAGGGCTCGGGGTAGGGGAACAAGGTGCGCACGAGCACCGCGTGAGCTCGTGGATGCTTCTGGGGTAGCTGTCGGGCTCGGTCTTCCCCGGAGCTGGCCGGTCCGCGGTGAGCCTGAGCTCGCCGGCGGCGGCGCAAAAGGGGAACGGCTTCGGGAGGGGGTTTGGATTCGATTCCGCGCGCGTGGAGCTTAACTGGGAGGTGGCGAAGCTGCTGCGGTGGTTGGAGGGGGCAATGTGGGGCTGGGCTAGCCGGTCCGCACGAGCTGGATCTCGGCGGCCATGGCGGAGCGGCGGGAGGAGGAAGAAGGGGAAGAAGGGGCGCGACTGTGGGGTGCTGGGGGTCTTTATAGGCCAAGGAGCTCCTGGGGGAGGAATGCAGTGACTGGGGGCGGTTGATTTGGTCCTGGGTGGCTCGACGGCGAGCGGGCGGAGGAGGCAGCGGCGCTGCGCCGGCCGGGGTGTCGTGGCGGCTCGGGAGCGGCCTGGGACGCGTGTGGGCGTGGGAGGGCGCCAAGGGGCAGGCCAGGTGGCGTGGAGAGGTTTCCCCGGGTCCATTTGGCCGCGGGCGCGCGGTGGACGAAGTCCACCGGCGGCGTACGGCGGGCGGCGAGCGAAACAGAGCCAGCCGGGAGAGAGAGATGGAGATGGGGGCTCTTTTGCGATTTCTGAAATTTCCAGGGACCTCTCGGTAAACTAAAATTATCTCCTAATTGGAGGGCTCAAATGGAAAAGTGTTGAATACCACTTTTGCATAACTTTTCAAGATCTTCAACTTTTGTGTTATGCAAAATTTCATTTGAAACTCACATTTTGAACTATTGGTACATTTGCATATTTGCACAAAAGGGCTTTAGTTTTATTCAGTTTTTGACTAGATTTTGGCTGAAGTTCAATTGAGCACATGTCAATTGAAACACCTCTCATGAGCAACTAAAATTTTGTGCACAATTTTTGAAATAAATTTTGAGTTGCTTCCCACTCCTTTTTCTTTTTCCTTTAATTTCTTTTGTATGATTTGTCTTTTATTTGATCCTTTCTTTTTGAATTAATTTCTCAAATGTTTCTTTTAACTTTAACTAAGGTACCTTGATTGTATTAGATGTGCTAACACCTGAGGTGTCACAGCAGTGGCCGCCGTCCTCGTCTAGCGAGCGCCCGAGCCCTACAAATACCCCAGAAACCGATTCCTACCGCCCTTTTGCTCTCTCCTCGCTCCCACACCGCAGAACACAGCCGCCGCCCCGCTTGAACGCTGGCGAGCTCACCCCGCCGCGGAGCCGCCACCCCAGACCCGCTCCACCCCAATAGCCCCCACCATTAGCCGCGCCTCGTTCTCGCGCAACTCCCAGGCCGCTTCCCCTCGCCCAACCCTCACCGGAGCACCCTCGCAGTCGGTCGCCTCCGCCGCCGAGCCGCCCTGCTCCGTCGAGCCGCCGCTTCCGAGCCCCTCCCCGCACCCCAAGACCACCCTGTGGTGCGCCTTGAACCCGTGGAGCTCCCACACCCCTCCACCCTCGCCGCCAGTGAGCCCCTCGCCAAGAAACGGCCGGTCAACCGCCGCCTCCCCTCTCTGACTCGGCCAAGGAACCTCGGGTTGAAAAGAAAGAAAACCCAGGGGGTTATTTGAATAGGCCTAGACTCAGATGAATAGTGCCTTAGGGACTGCTTTGTAATGATTTTCAGTGATCTTTGAAATTCAATATCAATTCATAGAAAATTTGTAAAATAGCAAATCTTGATGTTTTGGAATCCTCTTGAAGAGCTCTATGCAGTAGAACCATAATATGTTAGGCTTTAGTTGCAAGTTTTTGCTGTAGAAATTGATTTGTGTTTCTAGTGCATAAATATTAGTTGTTTTCATCTTTTTCTTAAGTACTGTATAAAGCCATGACTTGCAGTGAACCTTTTATGGTAGTGTACTCATGTGACACTAGCTTTGCTATAAAAATTTCATGATCAGTTCTATGTTGTAGCTATTTATTTGATTTAATCCTTGTTTAGTAGACTTTAATTATGGTAATTAGTTTCTGTTCTTGTTAAATCCTGAAAATATTCCTGAGTGTTTATCTGGAGTATCTTAGCTTGTCCTGGAAGTTTGAGCTTCAGTTCATGGCTAGATCAGGAGCTAAAAATATATCTTGCTTTTATGTTGTTCTGTTTAGTTTATTTTCTCTTATTTATTTATGTGTAGATAAAATCATGAAAAAATTCACTGTAGTTAGTTAATTTCTGTATCAATCTCCTGTTAAATTTTGAGCTTCTACTTTGCTCCAGTTTGACCTGTATAATTCATGCTTGATCTAGGTGTTATCTGAATGAAAGAATTGTTGTGATTAATTGGCTACATGTCTTGGCATGATTTTTGCAGGCTAGCTTAGTCTGTTCATGTTCTGTTTAGGGTAATTTTTGCCAAATTTATTGTTGTTTGTGATCTGAGTTGTTGTTTTAATTAGCAAACATTGAGTTAAATGCTATAGGAATCAAACACCACTCATTTTATGAAGTTAGTATAACTTGCTTGTGCTGTTGATCATGATTCCTTGTGTAGTTAAATTTGTTATTTAACTACTCTATAAACGATTGCCCATGTCTGTTTTTAATGTTGTTCTTGCATTACATATAGACACAACTGCCTTATCGGACGGGACGTACGAGCTGATCCCTGAATCTGACGGAGGTGATCTCGAAGCTCAAGTAAACACTGCTGAACTAACTGAAGCCCCGGACCAAAGTTCGGAAGAGCCTAGAGCTGAAATAGTTAGCAACTACCGAGAAGGCAAGCCCCGGACATAACCTATATTTCAAATTATTATCATTTACGGTTGTTATTTGCTTATGCATTTACAGTTCTTAGGATTTGAATTGAAACCCTAGATGCATGATCCTAGGAACCTATGTACTGAACACTAGACTTGAGTTCGACTACTTGCTAAGCTTATAGGACCGGTAAAAGTCGAGTGATTGCCTGTCACTCGCGAGCTTTATAGGAATTGCCTGTTTACTTTCTGTTATCAATATAAGGACGACAGACGGGGTTGTGATCGATATCATGACTTTATGTGAGACCCCGTCTGTGTTGATAAACTTGCTAAGGTCGCGGTGTGTGGTAGTGCTGGTTAAGTTTTTGAAAGTACTAGTCACATGCCGTAAATATGGTACGCGGCAAGCCTAGTAGCCGATTGGACCGGGGAGTGGATATACCTTTCACTCTCTCAGTAGGGATAGGTTTTATTTTTATGTTGCGCGACACTACGACTTCAAGGGACAAGGTTCGGCCTTGGAGCCCTGTAGTCGGGGAGAGTGACCCTATCCACAAGCCGGAAAGAAAGGTCAACGGTTGTTTGGGAATGACCCGACGGTGTTCCAGACGTGTGTACTAGGTTATCCTTGCAAGGTTGAATTTCGATTCAGAATCGTCCGCCTCTCACGATGAAATGAGACTGCTTGATCTCTTTGCCACACAGAGTAAGAAGAGCAACAATACTTTAATCAATCTTGATGTTTGCTTAGTTTTCTACCATGATTGGATAGTAGTTGCTTACATAGAATGGTTAATCAACTAGAATCTTGAAAGCTAAAACTTGGAAGTAAGGACATACTCTTTATTGCTTTTCAGCAAAAGAAAACCAGAGCCTCACAAAGCCTTGCATAGTCTAGCTAAGGTGGGCTACTTATACCCGTTGACGGTTAAGTCTTGCTGAGTATTAGAATACTCAGCCTTGCTGTTGAAACCCTTTTTCAGGTATGAGTTTTGAGGATCAGATCGCTAGCTTGACCTATCCTTGCTCGTTGCCTCCTGGTTGGTCCGTAGAGTGGGATACGTCTGCGACCGGCAATGACTATGACGAGTGATACCATGCTTGGGCTAGCCTGGTATCCTTTTTGCGACGTGTTGTAGCCGTCGTGTTTTGTCTTCCGCTGTTTAAACCCTGAAGCTTTACACTTATGGTTTGTATAACTATTTTACTTAAGTTGGCTTGTAATACTGGTTTTAACTGGTTTGTAATCATTGCTATGCCGGTGTTGTAAAATTGTGGTTGTAATATCTCTGGACTCGCCTTCGTGCGGGGTATGCTTGTTCGATCCGAGAATCGGTGGTTGTATCGGGACGTTACCCGACAGACCAAGAATTGTTCCGTTTGAAGTGCGTTTAAGCTAATGTTGCCTTTATGGTGATGGCCTGCGCACTTGAGCCGGGATAATTTAGGCGGTTCTGCCACAGAAGATGCACTCTCTCCTTTTTCTGCATGGCATGTTGGTAAATACCTTAAAGTGATCCAAGTGGATTCTTGGAAGCAAAGATGTTGTACTGCAGAAACATCTTTAGTGGAATAAACATATATGAGTTCGGCTGCTAGTCACAGTCTAAGAGATTAGGTAATCTCTAGAGACTCATGAAAGGTAGAGGAGTACGACTTATATGCTCCAAACAGAGGCCTTGTACCGGTTAAGGGCCTGAATGAAACTTGTTCGCACAAAACTGTCAATTCAAGGCGTAGTATATTGTTCAGTTGTGGGCAAGTGTAACTTAGATTCTATGGGGATGTTCAACCTTGTACAAGTCTCCATAATAACACTATTGTCGGACCTGGGGCAGCGGGACTGCTTACAGGCACGGAATATTCTACAGTAAGAATAGCACATGGATGCACCTTACTTCTATTGTAACTACTCGTACAGTAGTAGGACTAGTTGATGTACATGGAAACTACTCAACCTCCTTGGAGTAGGACTTTAGTAGTACTCGGCTAGGACTTTCCATGTAACCATGTCCCCCCCAGACTATATAAGGGCGAACAGGGACTGACGGTGGGTGAGTACCGCAAGCAGGGATTCAAGGGAACCCCTGTTTAGAGATTCGGCCAGGGGTGTAACACGCAGCAAAAGCTCCCTTGGGGGAAGTGGTGAGACTGTGATCTTTAGACAGGTTCAGGCTGCCCGGAAGAGTAACACCCTACATCCTGTGAGTTTGTGTCTGGTTATTGCTCCTTTAGTTTGGAGGATCCGATCCCCCTTGCCCTTCTAGGACCTTGCTATTTATAGAATACAAACTATACTGGGTATATTCTTCTTCTGGTGTGAACGCCCCACGTTGGGTGCGGGCGCCGTCCTCCAACTTGCTCTGCTCCTTGTTAGCTGAGCGATCATTGGGTCGGGTCCACCGCGAGATGTCTGCGGTGCACCCCGGGAGGGCTGCGGTACCCCGGGAGATCCCGGGGTGCACCCTGAGGCGTCGCGAGGCGTCCTGGGGTGGTCTTCTTCTGTCTTGGTGGGCCTACGCCTTGTCCGGGGTTACTCGGTCAATCCCAGGTAGGCTGCCGGGGTCAGGTTGGGAGTTACCGAGACAAGACATGCTGTAAATGGAGGCGGGCAACAGCCACCGTCCATTAACCCCTTGATGTGACGCGGCTCAGAGATAAGCCTACCCAGCTGGCTCTCCACCGTCTGAGCGCACGGCTCCTCTGTAATCATGGTGTTTTTACGAGGAAGCCATGCCCTTCCTTGGGACCTGCACTGGCTCCAGCAGCACGGCGCAGTAATCTTTGGGATCACCCACACGGTAAAGATTTTCTACCGGGCGGATGTCTTCGCCGAGAAGGAAAAGAACCTCCCCGGGCCTCCGCGGGCGGATTCCTGTGGGAGCAGATGGGCGGTTTGCCGTCCTCCCAAACACTTATCCTGGGGAGTAGAGCCCCCCCCGTCCCCACTACGCTGACAATAGCCCCTGGGCCCATCATCAACCCAAGAGGAGGGTCGGTGGTGGGGCCACACACGTCCGCCGCCATTAATGTCGCAGCCATTTTCCCACATCGACATCGTGGGGGGTCATGCCGGATCTGTCGAGGGAGACGAGGCATCGCCGCAGGCAATCCCCTTGTCGACCCGCTGTTGGCGCCCCTTAAGTACCCATTTTGTTATACAATTAGGAGAGGTTTTGGTAAATTCTTCGGGATGATTCATGTACTAACCCGCCACTTGGCACCCGAACTTGACTGTTTTCGATTTTGTCCTGGATTTTGGAGCATGTTGTATTTTGGCAGGAAATTGGACATTTTCGGAGATGTTTCGACGAGACCCATGATCATGCAATAACACGAAGGAAGACGAAGGCCAAAGCCCAAGCAAAGGACCAAAGGCCATGACGACTAGAAGCCCGTTCATGCACATCCACCCTCCAATAAAGCCCAAAGGACAAAGCCCACAAGATGAGATCGAGATACTTCGGGGCTAAGCAAATCAAATAGAGATTTAAGCAAGGATTCTCCATCCTATCCTTTCCCTCGAAGAAATCTCGAAGATAACGACGTCCAACGGGGTGCAATCGTGAAAGGTATAAACTCCAGAAGACTTGGGGAGAAAGGAGGACGCGAGACGGCGAGAAAATGGGCCAGGCCGGCCTGGGCCCATTGAGCCGGCCGGCCCAGGCCCTTTTCAGGGAGTCTCGGTTTCCCCTTCGACCTAGGGTTTCCTGAGGCTATATAAAAGACCCCTCCCACAGGCTCACGCGGAGAGCAATCGGGGAGACGATGCCAAGGATAGAGATCATTCGGGGAGACGACGTCAAGGAGCAGAATTGAGTTAGACACAAGAGAAAGGCGATGTCGGAGGCTTCATCGTCCCTCGGCGCCGATGCAAGTTGGAGGACAGCAAGGGATCCATCCCTTGCCGGAGATTTCGTCACCATGATCGACTACGCTTCGCCTAGCTTCATGGGGGTAAAGTCCTTGTTTGTTCATGGGGTTGTAAGGAGTTCTTGAGTTGTAATTGCCGAATCCTTTATGGGATTGATCTATCACGATTCTGGTTGATGATGCTTTGACACTTAATAGTTCGCGACATGGCTTTGGGTTTGCTTCGCTCTTGCATGGTTTTACTTAGATTACATCAACTATCGTGTTCTTGTTGATTCGTTACCGATTGTCCTCGTGTAGTGACAGTATGCGGGAGGGAAATGTTTTGATCTTGGAACACACCTTTGGTAGATTAGATCCGTTCTTCGTTGCTTGGCGATTACATCTCTAGTGATCCTAGACCCTATGGACAAATGCTCTTCATATCTTGTGCACACACCTATCATTGCTCACTAATCTAGATTAGATTAGATTGGTTAGATTAGATCTATTTCACACTCAAACACTCAATATAGATCTTTTACCAACATCATTAGTGCTTAGTTAAGCATAGTAATACACTTGTTCCGTGGATTGATAAACCTTAGGGGAATACTCTAAGGGAAAAGCTACACGATCCGTGCGCTTGCGGTATGTAAATTGGCGCTCTAAGGAGCGTCAACAAGCTTTTCTGGCGCCGTTGCCGGGGAACAAGCGATTTTGCTACGTTTAACGTTGTATTAATTTTGTTGGTTACTAACACCTAACCTTTTCCCTAGAAATTTTTTGTTTTTTTTGTTTTTGTTTTGATTGTCTAGATGGCCCATCTCATTCAACATGTGGAGGAAGGAGAAAAATCACTAAGGGATTATGCAAGCCCGCGATCGGAGGACTTCGACATGCAAAAATCAGATTCGGTGTTGCGAGCCACCGAGTACGAGATCAAGCCTCAAATCATCAAGATGGCGGCGGCAAACCCCTTTAGAGGAGATGAGACGGACAACCCATATAGACATATCAAGTGGTTCACAATGCTATGCAACACGGTACAACAAGACAGAGTTTCGCTAGCTTGGTTTAGATGGAATCTTTTCCCATACTCACTTGCGGAAGAAGCGAGAAGATGGTTTGCGCTTGCATCCTTCGAGGTAAAAGGAAATTGGGATGACTTGATGAAGAAATTTTGCGAGCTGTTCTTTCCGTTAAGCAAGGTTCAACATATTCGGAAGCAAGTGATCAACTTCGCGCAAGGAGAAGAAGAATGGATAGATCAAGCATGGGATAGATTCAATGGATTGATTGAACAAGGACCGAAGCTCGGATTTTCCGGTGATGTACTCTTGCATACCTTTTACTTTTCCCTAACCCCTGAGTGCATGCAGTTTGTTCAAATGTGTGCAGGAGAAGATGTCATGGAGAAAACACTCACAGAAGCAGCCCAACTCCTACAAAAAATCAGCAAGGGTGCGGCCATGCGAAGAGATTGGGAAAAACGATGTTCGGCAAGCTCCGAGGAAGAATCTCAAGTGCGGGTGCTTGCTGGAATTTTCGGAAAAGAGACATCGGAAGTGAGGGAAGAACAACCGAAGCATGGGAAAGTCATAGAGACAAACCACAATGAATGAGCATCGATCCGGAGTGCAACGAAAGACGACCCGGAAAAGAAAGGAAGAATCTTGGGCACCGCCAAATCGCTAAGGGAATTCGAGCAAATGGATTGGATACCAATTGATTTCGGAAGATTGTTCGGCAAAGCAAGACCGCATCCAAATCAGCGAGGAATGACGAAGGTGATAGCGGAAGACTTTCCGCTGGATAACCACACGGGATATACATTTGGCAAGGAATCGGCCGGTGATATTATTCGGAAACTTTTTGAAGAAAAAGAGGAAGAGATTGGCTTGGATGAAGTGCTGGAGGTCAAAAGGATCATGGGAGTGAAATCGGAATCATCACCCTACGCGCACATAGCCCAAGTATATGCGATTGGAAGCGATCAAGGCGAAGGTAATCCATTACCCACACCTCGTGTTGATTGCAAGATAGACGGAATAAAATGTTGTAATGTTTTATGTGACGTTGGCGCCCATGTTAGTGTGATGAGTTCCAAGGTTTATGCTATGCTTTTTAACGAAACACCGAACCTAGATGTCACCATCATTAAATTGATCATGGGAGATGGTAGATTAATCAAACCGCTTGGAGTGCTTAGAAATTTAAAAGTTACTATAGCGGTTAAAGATATTCCTACCGACTTTTTTGTGATTAATGCTAGTGATGATGAACATGAAAGCATAATCCTTGGAAAACCCTTTCTCAAATTAGTAAATGCTATTCTAGATGTTGGAAAAGGGATTGTCACTTTTGATCTAGATGGAGATAAGCACACTTTCAAATTTCATTCAAAATCGTCTCGTGCTTTACCTCTACCTCTTGATAACGAAGGGGTAGAGAGCATTTGTTTCCTCTCCAACGTGCTTTGGAGAATGGGGACGCTCAAGATAATCAAGATGGAGAACTAGTGGAAACAATGGAAGAGTTGAAGCCGCAACACGGGAATTTGGAGGAAGAAAAATTTGAAGACATTGGAGAATTAGATCAAGAAGAGGATGGTGCGCCCGATGTTGAGATGAATCTGCTCCCCAAGGGATTGAAATATGAATTTTTGGGAGACGACAAGACTTTTCCGGTGATTGTTAGCGATGAATTGAGCCCGGAAGAGACAGAGAAGTTACTGAATTTATTAAAGAAGCACAAAAAGGTGATTGGCTACTCAATTAATGACTTGAAAGGTATTAGCCCCGCTTTTTGCACACATCGTATACAACTCGAGGAGTAATACAAGCCGGTCGTAGAGCATCAAAGAAGGTTGAGCCATGCTATGCGTGATGTGGTGAAGAAGGAGGTTATCAAATTGTTGAATGCCGGAATAATATACCCCGTGCCACATAGTGAATGGGTAAGCCCTGTGCCTTGCGTTCCAAAGAAAGGAGGACTCACGGTTGTGAAAAATGAGAAGAAGCAATTGATACCGCAAAGAACCATCACGGGATGGAGGATGTGCATCGATTATAGAAAATTGAATAAGGCAACGAGGAAGGATCATTTTCCACTACCATTCATTGACAAGATGCTAGAAAGGTTGGCAAAGCATTCACACTTTTGTTAACTTGATGGATACTCGGGATTCTTCCAAATACCTATTCATCCGGATGATCAACATAAGACCACATTTACTTGCCCGTATGGAACTTTTGCATATCGGAGGATACCTTTTGGATTGTGCAATGCGCCCGCTTCTTTTCAAAGGTGCATGATGGCTATATTTTCAGATTTCATAGAAGATATTATGGAGGTATTCATGGATGATTTCTCGGTGCATGGTACTAGCTTTGAAAATTGCTTGGCAAATTTGGAGAAAGTTCTTAAAAGATGTGGAGAGGTTGATCTTGTGCTTAACTCGGAGAAGTGTCATTTCATGGTGAAAGAAGGAATTGTTCTCGGTCATGTTATCTCCGAGAGAGGGATAGAGGTGGACAAAGCAAAGATAGAAACCGTGGAGAAATTGCGACCACCCACGGACATCAAATCTTTGAGGAGCTTCCTCGGTCATGCCGGATTCTATAGGAGGTTCATAAAGGATTTTTCAAAATTCACCAAGCCATTGACACAACTTCTCCAAAAAGATGTGGAATACACCTTCGATAGTGATTGTCTTCACGCCTTTCGAACACTCAAGCAATCTCTCATAAGTGCTCCTATCATGCAACCTCTGGATTGGAATCTACCTTTTGAAATCATGTGTGATGCAAGCGACTACGCCGTAGGAGCCGTTCTTGGACAAAGGAAAGAGGGGAAGATAAATGCTATCTACTACGCAAGCAAGACTCTCAATGAAGCCCAAGTTAATTATGCAACAACGGAGAAAGAATTGCTTGCCGTGATATTCGCCTTCGAAAAATTCAGATCATACATAGTAAATTCAAAGGTGATAGTTTATACCGACCATGCGGCAATCAAGTATCTCTTGTCCAAGAAAGATGCTAAGCCACGCTTGATTCGATGGATTCTATTGCTACAAGAATTCGATGTGGAGATAAGGGACAAGAAAGGAGCCGAGAACGTTGTGGCCGACCACCTATTGAGGATGAACCATGGAGATGATGCAAAAGAACCTATCGAGGACAAAATGAGAGAGGATCACTTATATAGAATTCTCGACCAAGATAGTTGGATGAATGATATAATAAGTGCAATAAAAGGGATGCCCTTAGATCACTTGGAAAAGAATGCAAGGAAAAGAGTAATCGCGGAAAGAAGAAAATACTATTGGGATCCACCATACTTATATAGATATGGAGAAGATGGAGTCCTAAGAAGATGCATACCAAGGGAGGAACGTGAAGAAGTTCTAAGAAAGTGTCACTCGTCTGGATATGGAGGACATTATAGGCACTTTAGAACTCAAGCTAAGGTATGGGCTAGTGGATTCTATTGGCCCGAGATGCATGAAGACGCGAAAAGATTTGTTTCAACTTGTTCGGAATGCCAAAGGACGGGGAATATCCCGCAAAGGAATGCCATGCCGTTGAACTACAACTTACAAATAGATCTATTTGATGTCTGGGGAATCGATTTCATGGGACCATTCGTGAACTCACATGGGTTTGAGCATATATTGGTGATGGTGGACTATGTTTCAAAGTGGGTTGAAGCTATGCCATGTTAGAAGGCATCAACAGAGGAGTCCATACACATGATTAAATTGGTTATCTTCCCTCGATATGGCGTCCCGAGAATCTTGATAAGCGATGGAGGGACACACTTCACGGGCAAAGACTTTGGTAAAAGCTTGAAGAAATTGGGAATTGAACATAGAGTGTCCACGACTTATCACCCCCAAACAAACGGACAAGTGGAAACTTCGAACAAGCAATTGAAGGACATTTTAAAGAAGACCGTGATAAAAGGAGGAAAAGATTGGTCGAAGAGACTAGATGATGCACTATGGGCATATCGTACGGCACACAAAACCCCGATTGGTATGACTCCTTATCAATTTGTTTATGGAAAAACATGCCACTTGCCGGTTGAACTAGAACATAAGGCTTATTGGGCGATGAAGGAAATGAACTTTGATGCGGAAGCCGCTGGAATTAAAAGGAGAATCCAAATAAGTGAATTGGAGGAGTTAAGATTGAAAGCGTACAATAGTGCAACAATTTACAAAGAAAAGATGAAGAGATGGTACGATAAGCGATTACAAAACAAGGAATTCAAAGAAGGAGACAAGGTCCTACTCTACAATTCAAGATTCAAACTCTTTGGCAAAGGAAAATTGCAAAGCAAATGGGATGGACCATATGTCGTACACTCGGTTTCACCCACGGGAGCGGTGACAATCATGGATGTGAAAGGCGACCAATATGTGGTGAACGGACAGCGACTAAAGGTATTCTTGCAGCCCGATGTCGTGCCCCTTCATTACATTGACATATATACCATGGATGAGGAACCGGAACGTCAAGCCTAACGACATTAAGCAAGGTAAGTTTGTAAATATTCTCTTTTAGATTTTATTTTCGTAGTTTTATTTTTATTCTGGATGAACTTTGAGTAAAACATAGGCTCATAATTTGTTGGTGGGTACCTCGGAAAAAGTTGGAGTCCAGGGGGCCGAAAAACCCCCTGGGCCGGCCGGCCCAACACCCCTAGGCCGGCCGGCCTGAGCCTCCTCGTTCGCGACTCGGTCTCGATTTTTGGTAGGTACGAGATAAGGAAATTTTAAACCCGTGTCTTATAGATTTCGCATGCCAAATACGCAGAGATATTGGACTTCTCGTCCAAGTCTTTTCAGGACTTAAATAGAGGCGCGGTTTAGATCTATTCTCTCATACTTTTCAATCTACACCACCACCTCGTGAGAGACATCAACAATGGCCGTTCCAGCGAGCGCAAGACCCTTGATTGCAGCAATGGAGATCAAGGAGAGGGACATGGCCCCCGACACCCCCACGCCAAACCAGCAGATGCCTAGCCCCATCTCGGCAACCGGTGCGCCTCCCCTCCTTGTCGAAGCAAAGCGATGTGAAGCGAAGGCCCCTCCGAAGAAATTTAACACCCAAGCACGGATGAGCGTCGGAGGGAAGGGCCTTCTGTGGTGCAAGAAGAAGCTAGCTCAAGCCCAAAGGGAGGTCGTCGTCATCAGCGTCGAAGACGAGGGCGAGAAGTGACAAGACAAAGAGCCACCCGCACCTAGGCATTCCTTGCGCCTTCTCGGAGTTATAAGGAAAAACTACATCGAGCACACCCCGGAGCCGAAGGACTATGCGGGGGACAATGATTGGGAGAGCTACATGAGCCCCGGTTCATGGGGCGCCACCGGTCGTGACTACGATGATGATTGGCCGGGGTGGGCCGAAGAGGAGAGAAGGGAGGAAGACGACCCCTCCGGAGGTGATAGCGGCAAAGAGAAGAAGAAGGACGACGACGAGCCCGAGGACGACGACCCCAACCACGGCGGCCATCACTTCAGCTGCTATTTCAAGTGCTGCAATGAAATCGCGGATCTCCACGCCACCATCGATAAGTGTCACGATCGAATCGTGGAAATGGATCGAAGAATGGACGACATCGAGCGCTTGGTCGAAAGAGATTACAACTTCCTTCTCCGCAACATAAGGAAGTTATTCGGGATGGTCGGAGATCTACAAAAGCAAGGAGGAGGAGGGCGCCCTAGATGCAATTGCCCTAGGTGCCGTTGAGAACACCGACGAGCATCACACCCGTCTTTTATATCATTGCGACGAGGACACCGCATAATCTAAGCATGGGGGGAGAGGTGTGACGGCTCGTAGATTGAATTTTGTTAGTCTTCGTTTAGTCGAAAGTTCGTCGTGTGCATGTCTTTAATTTCGTTTGTGTGAGAGTCATAGTCTAGCGTTGTGTGCTTTATTTTTTGCATGTGTGAGAGTGAGTCTTAAATTAGTGTTGAGTCATGAAAACAAAATAAAAAAGTCTTTGTTTTTTGTTGGATTGTGCAATTTTATTTATGCATTCAGTTTTACTTTATTTTCTTTAAAACAATTGTTCACGAGTGTTGTCATGAAAATAAATTCTTATTTGTGGAGCTTAGTAAATTATTCGTCCATGTTAATACCCACACTTGAGCTTTGATCTAGCGCTTGGTTTTGATTACGCTTGCGAGTAAGGCATGATTTGGAGGACTTTAATTTCATAAAAAATAATAAAACCCCTACAAACATAAGGTTGATCAAGTTCTTGGCAAGTTGAGAGTAAAAATCCTATCATCCACAAGCTATATTCATTCCACCATAAGTATTGGATGTACATTGAGTTGAGTTAGGATTTCTTTCTCTTGGGAGTTGTAATTTCGAGCAATGATCATGTCCGTATTTTTCATCTCTGAATTGCTAGCCCCGTCAATATTTGGTAATGAGAATTCCTCATTGGAACAACTCATGAAATCTACCGGATTCCAAAACCCGAACCTGAGATTATCTTGTTTATTATCCTCTTCCTTGACCACAACCAAATTATGAGGATACGTTCTGTTCCTGCGCATGAGTTGTATAAAACATAATTTTGGGATGAAGAAAGGAAGGAGTACTGGAAAGACGGACCGAATCCGACCTGGGAAAGCCCCAGGCCGGCCAGCCTACACCCTTTGGGCCGGCCAGCCTAGGCCCCTCTGGCCTCGGCCCGGGCTCCAAAAATTCAGGGAGCCACTTCGGAGATTTGCGTATATATGTTTTATAGAAAGTGTCCTATGAAAAGGTTCGGAAAAGAGAAGGAAAACTCGGGAGAAAGAAAGAAAAGAAAAAAATAAAATAATAAGAAGAGAAGAAAAGAATAAATGAAGGGATTCTATGGTTAGAGAAGTGCAAAGAGATATCACCTTGTTGTTTGAACAATATCCTCAATTCCAACCATGTGCAATCCGACAACGAGGACGACGCTTGTGCCTTGAAGTCAATCTTTTTGTATGCCTTTGCACATGTCCACCATTCTAAATCTTCTTACCCTTGAACCCCTTACATTATGGAGAAACTCTCATGATCATTGGCTCGGAAGGTAAGCAATCATTAGAAGGTTTTCTTAACTTGACAATATATGTATATACTTTGCTAGCCTCACCTATAGCCCCACTTTATACTCGAGAGACTTTTGGGAGATGAGAGTTTGCAAATAATAATAGGATAGCCACTTATATTGAGAGACATGAAAGGACTTGTGCAAGAATTTTTGGTCTAACCTTTGTTGCAGGGTATTTTGCTTCTAAAAACTAAAAAAAGGGAAAGAAAAAACCTCCAAGGATGGCAAGAAAAGCAAGTGTTGTCGATATTCAAGTTGCCGGTTAGAGGTAAGAGTCGTGGAGTAATATTGGATGAGTTTTTAAATGCCCATGATATGATTATCCTCACTGCTCCTCTGACCTTTGTTTGAAGAAATATTGTTAGACTTGTTTGCATAAGTAAATTTTGCAGTTTGAGAACTCTCGAGAAACCCTTGGAACGACTTGATGATTTGATGTGCTCGAGGACAAGCAAAAGCTAAGCATGGGGGGAATGTTGGCGCTCCTTAATTACCCATTTTGTTATACAATTAGGAGAGGTTTTGGTAAATTCTTCGGGATGATTCATGTACTAACCCGCCACTTGGCACCCAAACTTGACCGTTTTCGATTTTGTCCTGGATTTTGGAGCATGTTGTATTTTGGTAGGAAATTGGACATTTTCGGAGATATTTCGACGAGACCCATGATCATGCAATAACACGAAGGAAGACGAAGGTCAAAACCCAAGCAAAGGACCAAAGGCCATGACGACTAGAAGCCCATTCATGCACATCCACCCTCCAATAAAGCCCAAAGGACAAAGCCCACAAGATGAGATCGAGATACTTCGGGGCTAAGCAAAGCAAATAGAGATTTAAGGAAGGATTCTCCGTCCTATCCTTTCCCTCGAAGAAATCTCGAAGATAATGACGTCCAATGGGGTGCAATCGTGAAAGGTATAAACTCCAGAAGACTTGGGGAGAAAGGAGGACGCGAGGCGGCGAGAAAATGGGCCAGGCCGGGCGGCCTGGGCCCATTGAGCCGGCGGGCCTAGGCCCTTTTTAGGGAGTCTCAGTCTCCCCTTCGACCTAGGGTTTCCTGAGGCTATTTAAAGACCCCTCCCATAGGCTCACGCGGAGAGCATTCGGGGAGACGACGCCAAGGATAGAGATCATTCGGGGAGACGACGTCAAGGAGCAGAATCGAGTTAGACACAAGAGAAAGGCGACATCGGAGGCCTCATCGTCCCTCGGCGCCGCTGCAAGTTGGAGGACAGCAAGGGATCCATCCCTTGCCGGAGATTTCGTCACCATGATCGACTACGCTTCGCCTAGCTTCATGGGGTAAAGTCCTCGTTTGTTCATGGGGTTGTAAGGAGATATTGAGTTATAATTGCCGAATCCTTTATGAGATTGATCTATCACGATTCTTGTTGATGATGCTTTGACGCTTAATAGTTCGCGACTTGGCTTTCGGTTTGCTTTGCTCTTGCATGGTTTACTTAGATTACATCAACTATCGTGTTCTTGTTGATTTGTTACCGATTATCCTCGTGTAGTGATAGTATGCGGGAGGGAAAGGTTTTGATCTTGGAACACACCTTTGGTAGATTAGATCCATTCTTCGTTGCTTGGCGATTACATCTCTAGTGATCCTAGACCCTATGGACAAATGCTCTTCATATCTTGTGCACACACATATCATTGCTCACTAATCTAGATTAGATTAGATTGGTTAGATTAGATCTATTTCACACTCAAACACTCAATATAGATCTTTTACCAACGTCATTAGTGCTTAGTTAAGCATAGTAATACACTTGTTCCGTGGATTGATAAACCTTGGGGGAATACTCTAAGGGAAAAGCTACACGATCCGTGCGCTTGCGGTACGTAAATTGGCGCTCTAAGGAGCGTCAACACCCGCCTTCCCCCCATAAGTATATAAGCGGGGAGAGAGGCGCAGCTGGCCACTATGCTTCCTTGCCTTCTTCAAGCTCTCGCCCTCCTCCTTCCTTCCACCTTTTCTCTTCTCCTCCCACTTCCACCATGACTCGTAGGGGTCCGTAGGCGAGCGGTCCCCGCGTTCTTGACTTCGTGCCGTCCGTCGTCAGCGGTGACGGCGTGGAAGTGGCCCGGAAGATGGTGCAGCGGGCACCATTGTCCGCTAGGGCGGAGACTTCCCCGCCCCCCGCAATGCCCGGGAAGTGGTGACCTTCCTCGCGTTTCTGGCTGTTGGCATTTCTTAAGTCACCACCGGGTTTGCAAAGACCTCGGCAATGGCCTCAGAAATGCCTGTTGGCGGTCCTTAGTGCAATCATTAGAAATGAGGGCGCCGAACCCATCCTAGCAACTGTTGGGTATTTTAGCGTCACGAATAAATCCGCAAGCACATGGATACCATTGTAACTTTCACCTCAGAGTATTCCAAGGGTCATCGAATCCACAGGGAATGTGTGTGCACTCTCTTCTATTCTAATCGGTCCAAGGACACACCAAGATAGGTAGAAGGGTAGAGAGGATTCCTAAGATAGTGCTACTGCTGAGTTAAAGTTCGATCTCTCGGGCACAATACTCGCTTCGGGCACTGGCTTACAACTGGTCTGCCAGTCGACTCCGGCCAACGGTTGTACGCTATATTCGAACTTGGAGGATTACGAAGGACCAATAGGGCTGTTGTAAGGATCACCGGGGTGTCCGACCCTAGAGGGGGAGGGGGTGAATAGGGTCGCTAATCGCTTTCTATCCTAGGGCTCAATCTATTTGCATAAGATAAACCTAACACGTCCTACACATGCTAGTTATGACTAAGGTTTATCTATGCTACTCTCTACTTACCCCTAAAAGACTTGCAACCTAGCCAATCCTAATCAAACCAACTAGGAAAGTAAAGGTACGCAAGGTAGAGTAAATGCGGAAACGTAATACGGTAAGTAAAGAGGTAAGTGCAAGAGGGATGCAAACTGCCGAGTAGACACGGTCATGTAACGTGGTTCGGCACAAACGCCTACGTCCACGGGACACCGAGGCTCTTCCGGTCACCATCTTGCACTATGCCACCAAGGCGATGCCGGCAAGCAAAGGCAAGTGCGCACAAGACACCGAGTCTAGTGTACCGCCACCGTCTCTCTCGTTCACCCGGCCAAAATCCACTACGGAGCTTCTCCACCAAGGAGGGGGTCTCCTCTTCCCCCGCACAAAGTGTCTTTGCCACTCCACACCAAGTCGGAGGGTCACACGACAGATCACAAGGATTACTTGCCGCAACAAGACTTCTCTCAAGGGAGCTCTCGCAAGAACTAATCCCTATTACAAGCACTAAGCACTCTCACAAGTGTGCTTAAGCCTATATGATGTACAATGAAGCTCTAAGGTGGTTGGAGATGATCTTTGGCTCTTGTATACTTCCTTGGTCTCTAGCACTAACAAATGAGCCGTGGGGTGGCATATATATAGCCCACACACCCCAAACTAGCCGTTGGAAAAAGGCTGACAAAAAGTGCTATCACCGGTTAAACCGATGCTCCCGTTTTTGTCATCACCGGTTTAACCGGTGAGTGCATTTTCCAACTAGCCGTTATACTTCAACGGCTACCTCAATTGACCGACGTAATCAACCGTTGCAGCGTCGGTTTAACCGGCGAGTGTAGTTGCTGAAAAACTAACTCTCTGCACAACTGCACCGACGTTCATCAATATCTAGCGTCGGTTCATCCGGTGTATAGGTTTTGTTTTAGCTGCTGAGTTCATTGCACCGACGTATTCAACTTTCCTGGCGTCGGTTCAACTGGTGTTACCAAAACTCCCAGATGTGCTCCAAGTCAATGCACCAACGTATGTAATTTTCTTAGCGTCGGTTCAACCGGTGATACTAAAATATCTCTGTCTTGATTGTTTTGACTTGGTTTCTTCACGGTCTCTTCAATCTTCGAATCCTTTGGACCGAAGAGCTTTCGGGCCTAGCTACACCTATCTTCTCTTTGTCATCACTTGAACTTAAAAGCCTGAGAATGGTCATCTTAACAATCATATTAGTCCAAGTGTTGTGTGTGTCATCAATCGCCAAAACATTATATTGAAATATGGCATGAGAGGCCATTTTCGATACAGCTGTCACCACCTACGGCCTACCTCTAACAAACAGTGGGATATAAGGCATATGAAGGATAACCCCTAGCCTAGACACCACGTCTACGCTATCGATTACTACTACAGTCTAACTACGTATGAGCTCCCGTAGTAAACTACAACACTGTATGAATATAGAGCGACGAACCCGCGAGTAAGAGAATTGATCTCACTCAACTACAAGCACTACTAGCATATACTATACCAAGTATAAAACTAGAGATAGGAACCACGAATACTTACTAAACCCAAAGAATGTAGCAACATCCGTAGAGGTACAAGCTGGGAGCAGAATGCTGACACCCCGGCACTTCTCCCGAACTACTCTCTCACTCTCGTAGAGGTACAAAATGGAGAAGAGCGCCCAAGACCAGCGCCCCTCCTGAGTACCTCTACCTTCTCCCTAGGTTAAGATAACTCTAAATGCAAGAGGAGGCTTGGATGAGCACTTGATGGATGTGTTGATTCTTACCCCCTCCTCTCATATATATATATAGGGGGGGTGCCATGGCCTCTTCAGCCCCGAGATTGGGCCCCTTCCTCCTGGAACCGACCTATGCATTGAATGAGGAGTTGACATGTGGAAGTGGGAGGTCCAGAGGCGCCAGCCTATGGTCGGCCGACCATGTAGGTCGATCGACCAGAAAAGGTGGCCAAACGGCCCAATTCTTGGTCTGGACACTGCTAAGTGGGCCCCCATGTTATGTATGTGGGTCATGGCTTGTCTTTGAGGCGGTTTGGTAGCTCTAGTGGGCCCGTGGATCCTCATGAACGCCTTTGATTCATTGAGAAGGTGTTGCCTCAGATTGATGACATGTCGCCTTGCTTGTGGACTGCGTTCCTTCTTATGTGAGGCTGTTTAGTGGCCCGTTTGATCCTTGTATGTAGTTGAGCATTTATACCTTGGATCATACTTGCTAGTTTCTTGTGCTTTTGGCCCAAATTCACCTGCTCACATTCTCAGACCGACATCTATGGAATTTGTCAATAAATAACCCTATGCTAACATTTATTCCTTTCGATGCTCAACTTTTGCACGATAGTTGACGCTTGAAATGAGTCGTTCGCGAGTGTCAACAAGATCCCCCACACTTAGTTCTTTGCTCGTCCTCGAGTAAAGGCTAGAACTAAGGCAGACCCGACTTCTATATGATATGAGACTTGCATACAGATTATTCTAAGCTTTACCCTTACCTGTGAATTTTGATGTGTCTACCATAATGTTTGGGAAGTTGAAGAGTGCAATAGTGCTGACTTTAGTTTCCTCCACTTTCTTGCCATACGACTGGGATTTTGAAAATATTTTTGCAAAGACCAACCATAGCTTTACTTGTCCGTAGGATCTCTCATGTCGCTCATTGTGTATATATATCCTCACCAAGATATTGCCTCTTTTCATCCTACTTCTATAGATAGCTTATGTGGAGCTCATGGTAGGAGAAATGGAAGCATGCATTTGTGTCACATATATTGTAAAATGAAACAGCAAATCCATGGAGATGACAAATCACACAAGTTGATCAAGATCGTGCACATGTGTAGAAGGTGGATGGTGGAAATGAAATACTCCTTTTATGGATCTCTCTCCTTTTTATTTGGATAATGAGAGGACATGGCTATACTATTATTTATTTTTCTATTTTCTTTGGACCTTTATGTGTCCAAATATTTTTTTCTTCTTCTCTTTTTTTTTGGGTCATGCTTCTTGGGTATGCCATCTTTTTTTTTGATAGCCATGCCTCATTTGAGAGATAACAGAGAGAGTGAGGGAGATCATTAAACATTGAGTTTTATTTTGTGAATGGATGGAATGGCATAGCTAACTTCCAGTGTAGAAGTTTAGCCGGTGGAGTGCACATGATCTTGATCAGGCAAGTATGAAAGGCATCTCACTAGGGTCACAAAGTTTGATGAAGCTCAAAGCAACAACAAGGCACAGATGTATAAAGATTTGTGTCATGATGATCAACATGTGGCTTTAGTAGGACAAACACGTGGAGTTGTAAAGCTATGGAGGTTTCCCTTTTGATAAAAATTTCCCAGACATATAAGCATCAAAAGCAAGGATTTTTCCATCAAACTATATCTCACTAGTCAACAACTTAACAATTATTGGTTCCCTAAGATATGATTCACAAGCTCAGGCTTAGTAAAGAATAAAAAGTATGCAAGCCAATCATTGAGAATAACAGAATAGAGGATATCCTTGAGTTTAATTTTTAATAATTAAGCAATGACTTCCATTTAAACTCATAGGTTGGGGAGAGTAAGGGGTAGAGTGCACAGACCGTCGCAATGTAGAACGAATGGGGATAATGCTAGTCGGCCAAACCTAGGTTTCTGCCGACCAATGCTAGCACCAAATCATCTTGGACTTTTGCATTCAGGTTCGTTCGGTGTTGTGCACGTGTAGTGGGAGATCTCGAGTATATATGCTTGAAAACTCTGAGAGATCTCCCCCACACTTAATCTTGTACTTGGTGCTTATTCAAAAATAAAAATATGGAAACAAACTAATGACTCTACTGGTTTTAAGAACCAAGGAGCTCCTAAAATTTATTTGAACTAAAATTTAATCTCATCAAGATACTTACTCAAGCAAGGCTGAACTAAGATTGCATCAACATGAGTATGTTGTGCAACATTAATCCAAAACCTTGTCTTACCTTTCCATTTGAATTCAGCTCAATGACTCACCCAATCGGAATTGAAGATTTCTGCAGGGGTTAGTCCACATATGCAACCAATATCTATACAAGTATTAAATCTAGAACATCAATCAAACTTGATACAAATGCTAGTTTGACTGATGAGGACATTTTAACTTAAGCACCATGCTTAATTTAAAATGCCTATGAATGTATGTTGCAGACACACATTCAAACTAGAGCATACAAGAACAGATAAAGAAAACATGAAGCATGATTGAGCTTTATTCAAGCAGAGATAAGCATGAGCACGTACCTGGTGATCCTCGGGGGACCTCCTGGCAGAGCTTTGTTTAATGTCAAAAGCAGGACATTTAGAGTACTTACCACAATGTTTTGTTGATGAAGACTTCAACGTTGTCACCATGGCAAATTCTCTCATTTTTTTCTTCTTTTTTTTTATGGAGCAAGAAGCAAGAACCAACACCATTTCCAAACCAAGATAATGAATTGCCATGAGAAGAACTTGCTTGGGGTACTCACATGCCTCCCCCACACTTGGAGTTTGCATTGCTGGGCAACAAAACTTCAAGTGCATGGAGTTCAAGTCTCCTTTCGTAGTCATTCCCTTGCTAAAATGTACCACGGTGTTGTAGTTGGTGTAGCTGTCAAGTTCATAGGCATTGCCTATCCATCGTTCTCTTTGATCTCCACCTGGAATGGTTAGCGACCAAAAATACCCGAAGGAAAGCTTTATCCTAGAGCATGCACTTGCTTTTATTGATGGGAAATAAATAAATGGTAATCTGGGCTATCTCCCGGCAGTGCTTTGTTTTTGTGGTCCTAAGCCCGACCATGAGAACTCTTGCAGCCATCATTGGTGATGGGTCATTGTTTCATCACCAATTGTTGCAGCTAACTATAAGATTAGTGCCGCGGTGCAACCACGAAATCTGCAATGTTTACGATAAACAAAAGGATCTACAACCAACCTCCTGAAAGTTTTACATAAGAGGACCATAAGGTGATTGTAGTCCTCGTGTGTGCACAGTGCACTATGCATGCCTGACTCTGGAGTTGCATTGAATGAGCATGGTGTTTCAAAGATGATGGTCCCATGCTCATCTGTGGAATCCTTTTCATCGGACTCCAGAGTCCGCGCCTTACAAAATTCCATGGCCCATCGATTCTCCATCTCAAGAGATTCATCGTAGGAAATCATAGTTGAATCTCGATCGTGGTAGAGAACAACTTCCTCGGGGCCAGAGGGAAGTGGCTCAAACTCGCTCAAGAGGGATAATGATCGTTCGTCTTCTCAAAAGTGAAGGGTAACTTTCGAGTCGTGCTCTTCGAAAGCAACAGATTTTGCAACCTCAGTGAGAATGGACTCGGATGGTATGAACGGAGATTCATGCATCATTTCCTTGAGCGGGTTTGACTCGAAAAAATGCTTCGCCATAGAATTTTCTAAGCAAGAGACAGTGGCAGAAGCAGTTTTTCTAAGCTTTTTATTTGGACTCCCTTGAGATGTGAGAAGTTTTTCAAATGGGGAGCCTAGTAGAAGATCGAAATCGAGGATATCGAAGATATGGAAATCTAAGTTGACCTTGATTTTGTATATTATGAGCGGCATGGCACTTGCAACCCCCCGACATTTAAGGACGTGTCCCAAGGGACAACTGTTTAATAGCGTGTCAAATGGTCCTAGTGTAACATTGCCCAGAAGAGTGTACGCTAAGTGCCATGGCAAAACATTGACCTCCATGATGGGGTTAATGTGGGACACTATGGTACTTCCCCTTATAGAACAAGGAGTGATCATGGAGGGTGAACTAATCCAAATTGCTTCAGAAAAGCATTTTCTCCATCTGACTATTCCTCTCTCACGGCCTCCTCGAGAAGTGCTTCGTTAAGGATATCGAGAGGAGAAAGAGGTACCGTAGGCCTTAGGGAAGGTTCTGTCAAGAGATTTCTAGATTGATTGGTGTGGACAGAGGAAGGTTCCTTCCTTGATTGGGCATCTATGACATTCAAGGTGTTTCTATGGTTTCATGTTGATTCATCCTCGAATCTAGAAGAGAACTTCAGGGGGTGAATTTCTTCTCCCTCCGATGTGCCTGGTTCGGGCGAGGTTTCTAGAGCTGAATCTAAGGATGTGGAAGATGAAAGATTGGATTTAACCGCTAGAAAAACCACTTGGTTCGACTTGCATATTTCCCGGAGGAGTTTGGGCATGATCGTGAAGGCCTTGGAATCTATGATATCATATAAGAATTCCCTACCTTCAGCTAGAGTCATAAGGGGAAATGATCCTCCGGAGACAACATCAAGATAAAAGGCGGAGTACTTGTTGAGGCCCTCATAAAAGTTGCAAAGCAACAAGGATTCGGGTATCGATAGTACAGGTCCAGATTCTATCAAACTCAAAAATCTATACCAGGCCGCTGTAATGCATTCCCTCTCATTCTGTTGGAAAGAGAGGATATCCCTATGTAGAGCAATGATACGGGACATCGGGAAGAACTCAAGACAGAACTTGTCTCTAAGCTCATCCCAGTTGTCGTGTACACTACCTATGGTATATGTGTACCATTATTCGGCCTTCCCTATAAGAGAAAATGGGAACAATTTCCACTTAAGGGTATCTTGTGTCATGCCTGCAATGGCAAACAATGAACACAACTGCTCGAAATCCAACAAATGTTGGTATGGGTTCTCACTTTCTAACCCAGAGAAGGAAGGCTTCCGAACCAGAGTTATAAGATCGGGAAAGAGTTCATAGCCGGATGTGAGAATTATTCGTGTAGATGGTGGTGGCTCTGGGAACTCCTCCCTAGGGGCAGAGAGGCTGTGAAAGGATGGCTTCTCCATGGGTATCGGGGGTAAAGATAGCAGACAGAAAAGTAAAAATGATACGAGATAAATCTGGTAGGGTAGAGAAGCTTTTAAAGGATAACATCTCTATGAATAGTGGGGGTCAAGGTAGAAGAAAAGAAAAGCAAAGGATACGAGGACGACTAGGTTCGAAGAAAGATACAACAGCCGTTCCCCGGCAACGGTGCAAGAAAGCTTGTTGGGTATTTTAGCATCACGAATAAATCAACAAGTGCACGGATACCGTTGTAGCTTTCACCTCAGAGTATTCCAAGGGTTATCGAATCCACAGGGAACATGTGTGCACTCTCTTCTATTCTAATCAGTCCAAGGACACACCAAGATTGGTAGAAGGGTAGAGAGGATTCCTAAGATAGTGCTACTACTGAGTTAAAGGTCGATCTCTCGGGCACAATACTCGCTTCGGGCACCGGCTTACAACTGGTCTGCCAGTCGACTCCGGCCAACGGCTGTACGCTATATTCGAATGTGGAGGATTACGAAGGACCAATAAGGCTGTCACCACCTACGGCCTACCTCTAACAAACCGTGGGATATAAGGCATACAAAGGATAACCCCTAGCCTAGCCACCACGTCTACTGTAGCAGAACCGCCCAAATTAATTTGGCTCAAGTGCGCTAACCCTTTCCATAAAGGCAATACGGGTTAATACGCACTTCAAACAGAGTAATCCGGCAGCGCTATCGGGTAAAATCCCGAATAATCCACGTACGCATCAATCGAACCCAAAGCTTGCAGAACACTCGCACGAAGGCGAGTCCAGAGATTACAACATTCCAAAATTTATTACATCACAGAGTGCATCATAAATTTATTACAAACCGAGTTCAAATTCATAAAATACTTTTGAACATAAAAGAGATCTTCAGAGTTCTTTATTGCAGCGGAAATAAAACGATAGTCTATCGTCGAAACAAGACGTCATGATGAAGCCCGTACATGACATCAGCCATCCTCAAAGATAACACTTGAAAACAAAGCCACAAGCAAGGCTGAGTATACTAATACTCAGCAAGGCTTACCTGTCAACGGATATAACTTAGTCCACTTAACTAGACATGCAAGGCTTTTTGGCTGGAGGGGTTTGTTTTGCCGAAAGGCAACTAAGAGTAAGTCCTTACTTTCAGATTTTAACTTTCATAATTCTAGTTCAATTAACCATTCTAGATGAGCATCTATTTCTAATCAAGCATGTTGGAAATAAGCATTCAAAGTAAATCCATATTATCACCATCATCTTCCACTTGTTACTCTATGTAGCAGAAGTGTTAAGCAGTCTCATTAACCGTGAGCGGCGGCCGATTCGAATCGAGTTCTTAACCTTGCAAGGCAAACCTAACACACACGCATGGGGAGCGAAGTCACCCACGCAACATTTCCCCTTTCTTCTCGTGTTGCGGGACAGGCCCACCGCCCTCGACTACAGAGTATGCAGACTTTGCACCCGCACATTAGCTAGATGGAACCGAAGTAAAGACGGTGGGGAGGTATGTCCCACGCCACGGTCCAATCGGGTAATTTGCTTACCGATTACCATATTTCTCGGCATGTGGTTAGTACGTTCAAATGCTTAACAACTTGTACCACACACTGCGGCCTTAGTACATTTTCACTAAACCAACAGGGTCTCAACCATAAATACCATCCCATGACCCCACCCATAAATCTTATGATTGCAGTATGTGATAAACCAGTCAGAACATATAATTTTGCGAGTAGCAGGAAACTACTCGACTTTTACCGGTCCTAATTAGCAGAGCATCTAGTCGAGCTTAACCTCTAGTATTCAAAACATGAGTACCTAGGATCATGCATTTATGGTTTCAATCAACTCCTGAAAATTTAAATGCACAGATAAATAAATTACAACATAGATTGCATATAATAGAAAATAATAGGCATTTAGATGCACCGGGGCTTGCCTTCCTAGGCAAAAATTTAGCCTTGGGCTCTTCAGAATATTGGTCCGGGTCTTCAGCAATTTTAGTTAGATTAGCTTGAGCTTCATGTCGCTCATTCTCGGACTTGGCACCATCTCGTTTGTTCCGTCGATGAGAGTAGTCGTGTCTATATGAATGCAAAGCGTTCATTTTATAAAAATGACAACAAATCACATTTCTTTTCCTTCACTATAAAGTTGTAGCACAAGTTTTATTATGAAATTTCTTAATTACATTTTCTTTGGAAATCTTTTATAGAGTAGTAATTAACTTGACTTAAACTCATTGAGCAAGTTGGATTTCTCATTTTTGTCTTTTGTCATTTTTCACATAGAAACTTAGTTTATTACTATCATTATTAGGAAGAGTTTCTGGAGTTAAAATTTTTATGCAGAGAACAAAACTAAATAACAAGCTTGCTGTAAAAATTTCAGCCAGTTTTATTTAGCAGATTAGACATGGAAAATACGACAACCAGCTACTGCTATAAATAGAGATTTATTTATACAGAACTAACTTGAACAATACTGATGCTCAAATTTTTATACAGTGTTCCAGATATATTAGCAAGCATACTGAAAATTTTTCAGAAAGTTTTAGTGAGCTGATTAATCATGAAAAATAAAACAGTTAGACACTGCTAGAAGCAAAACCTATTTATACAGAACAAAGTATACACGTTCTGGTGTTCAAACTTTTATTGAGTATTTCTAATATGGTGTAAAGCATGCTGTGAATTTTCCATAATTTTCTAGGTACCAAAAATATTTATCATGAATTAGTGTCATTATTCACGTATTAAACCAAAAGCTTAGCTAAACAATTGTAATGGATTCCAAACTGATATCATACTGTTCTTGTAGTATTTCAAGTGTGCTGAAGAAGTTTCATCCAAAAACATGCACTAGAACATCAAGAACACAAATGTGATATTTAATCCTGGCTTAAAACAAGGTCTGATAAAACACCTAGTTAAAGTTGGTTTTTGGTCCTGAAACTTTTATGTAGTACTTTATTCAGTGATGTACAGATACTGTCCAAAACTCTCCTATAGTTCATGTATATAACTCCTAGAACATTTATGCACCAATTAATCTAATCTTTACTCTAGATTAAAAAGTAAGCAGAATCTGAACATGTGCATGTAAGAAAAGTTGTAGATTTTGTTCCAAGGATTCCAAAACAGTTGAGTTTGCATTTTTACGATTTTTCTATGAATTCTTGTGGATTTTACAAGTTCACAGCTTAAAGTTCATGTATATTTTGCCGTTTACACCCTGGAACTTTTGTTTCTTTTCAAGAGGAGTCCTTGGCCGGTTGTTCACAATAGGGGAGGAGATTCCCGGCCGGATTCCGGTGAGGAGGCTCGCTGGTGGTGAGGGCTAGGTTGGGGGAAAGGGAGAGGGGGTCGAGGGCTACCTTTTGGTGGCCTTGGCTCGCAGAGGGAGGGTCGGACGGGGCTCGCCGGCGGTGGACAGGGCGCGGCGACGATGGTGCTCGCCGGCGGCGGCGTTCTGATGAGGAAGAGGAGGGGCGACCGGGCTTGGAAGGTTCAGGGGGCCAAGGGGAATCCATTTTGGGGGGTTGGTTTGGGGAGAGGGAGGCCGGGGAAGGGGGCTCCATGGTGAGCTCGAGTTCCGGCTCGGCAATGGTGGACGGGGCGGCGGTTTGGGACCGCAGGTTCTGGGCGGCCACGGAAGGGGCTCTACTCGGCTTTCTATAGGCACCAGGGGGAAGAGGGCGAGGCCGGGGCGTGAGCAAGTTGTGGAAGGCACGGTGCTAGGGGAGGGCGCGGTCTCAGCTTGCCCAGCCGGCCGTCGTGGCGGCGAGCAGACAGGGCTGGGGCGCATGTCGCGCGTGGGAGGCGCCAGGGAGGGTGGTTTGGTGGAAATCTTGGGGCAAGGAGGCGGTTTAGCCGGGGGCGCGACGCGTGGTCGGCCAGGTGGCTGGCGCCGGAGTACGGACGCCGTCGTGGGCTGGGAGCAGGTAGGAGGAAAGGTAGAAGATGAAGAGAGTGGCAAAACTGTAAATAAGGAGAAGTTTAGGGTTTTGTTTTGTAAACTGAATTTTTCTCCCTATTCCTTAGGTCCAATGAAAAACTTTTGAATACCAACTTTGTTTAGTTTTTCGAGATCCAACTTTTGTTTCATGCACTTTTTTATTTGAGCAATGGTTTGAAAGTTATTTAATTATTTCAAAAACTGCCATTTAGAAGACTCATCATTTCATGTGACTTTTGTCACTTTTACTCCTAGTGTTCAATTAGACATTTGTTAGTATTTTCATGCTGAATATGCCTATAAAATTTCATATACACGTTTGACTTGGTTTGAAAGTTACAAATTTAAAACTACAAAGGCATAAATGCATATATATATTTTTTCTTGCAAAATCAAATTGCATTTGAATTTCAAACCAACAATTCAAAGTCATGTTTAAACTACACATGCTTGTATAAAGGAAATGCATTTATTTCAATCTTTTCTTGGTATTATATGTTAATAGTGCGCTAAGAATTCTTGATTAACATTTTTAAAACTGTAGGATGTTACATCTACGCTATCGATTACTACTGCAGTCTAACTACGTATGAGCTCCCGTAGTGAACTATAGCACTCTGTATGAATAC
Organism: Panicum virgatum; assembly: GCF_016808335.1. NCBI lineage: Eukaryota > Viridiplantae > Streptophyta > Magnoliopsida > Poales > Poaceae > Panicum > Panicum virgatum. The sequence goes on from NC_053137.1 coordinate 30,375,797, forward strand.
AGAGCGACGAACACGTGAGTAAGAGAATTGATCTCACTCAACTACAAGCTCTACTAGCATATACTATACCGAGTATAAAACTAGAGATAGGAACCACGAATACTTACTAAACCCGAAGAATGTAGCAGCATCCGTAGAGGTACAAGCGAGGAGCAGAATGCTGACACCCCGGCACTTCTCCCGAACTACTCTCTTACTATCGTAGAGGTACAAAACGGAGAAGAGCACCGAAGACCGGCGCCCCTCCTAAGTACCTCTACCCTCTCCCTAGGCTAAGATAACTCTAAATGCAAGAGGAGGCTTGGATGAGCACTTGATGGATGTGTTGATTCTTACCCCCTCCTCTCATATATATAGGGCGGTGCCATGGCCTCTTCAGCCCCGAGATTGGGCCCCTTCCTCCTGGAACCGACCTATGCATCGAACGAGGAGTTGACACATGGAAGGGGGAGGTCCAGAGGCATTGACCTATGGTCGGCCGTCCATGTAGGTCGGTCGACCAGAAAAGGTGGCCAAACGGCCCAATTCTTGGTCTGGACACTGCTAAGTGGGCCCCCATGTTATGTATGTGGGTCATGACTTGTCTTGAGGCGGTTTGGTAGCTCTGGTGGGCCCGTGGATCCTCGTGAACGCGTTTGATTCGTCGAGAAGATGCTGCCTCGGGTTGATGACATGTCGCCTTGCTTGTGGACTACAATCCTTCTTATGTGAGGCTGTCTAGTGAGCTGTTTGATCCTTGTATGTAGTTGAGCATTTATACCTTGGATCATACTTGCTAGTTTCTTGCGCTTTTGACCCAAATTCACCTGCACACATTCTCAGACCAGCATCTGTGGAATTTATCAATAAATAACCCTATGCTAACATTTATTCCTTTTGATGCTCAACTTTTGCATGATAGTTGACGCTTGAAATGAGTCGTTAGCGAGCGTCAACAAGATCCCCCACACTTAGTTCTTTGCTCATCCTCGAGTAAAGGCTAGAACTAAGGCGGACCCAGATTCTATATGATATGAGACCTGCATACAGATTATTCTAAGCCTCACCCTTACCTGTGATTTTTGATGTGTCTACCTGTTATCGCCATAAATTAACAGGGTTAATTAATGGGCCGCAAGCGAGTTGGGCTTGAAGCAAGGATTAAAGAAGGCTTGAGAATCGGCTCCTGCGTGAGTATTTGGGCCGTGCAGGCCATGTATCTTTAGGTTTAGTTCAGTTTGGATTAGAGATAGAGTCCGATTTGGACGCTTTAGGTTTAGATTGTTTCCCAAGTCTCCAGACTATAAATATGTACCCTATGATATTCGTAAAGGAGAGAACGTCATCACATTTTGCAACAACACCTTGGCGCAACGCTGCCCCTAATTCTAGGGTTTCATCCAAGTAAGCGCCATGCTGCCCTGATCGTCTTCTTGCGATTAGGGCAGCATTGTTCTTGCCTTTACCTTGGTATTACTCGTACTGAAGCGTTTTTATGGCGAGTAATGCTAGTTATCTTGATGTTTGTAGCATGATTTTTAGTAGATTTATTATGCTTTTATTGTTTACCATCTACGAATATCATGTTTCCTCTATGCGTTCATGCTTGATCTTAAGCTAATCTTCGTCGCAAAGGATTAGTTGCATAGAGTTAACACCTTGCTTCTTTTCTATCTAGTAGATCCAATCCGTTATGGTTTGTTCTTATTTTATAAGGAGTAGCTCAATATCTGCTAGGTTAGGTCTTGCAAACGGATTGGGTGTTCCGGTGATGTAATAGATGCTTTGTTCTAGCCTTGATAGGGATTGTTCCGGGAATCGGCTCTTGCTAGTTCTTAGGCCTCTGTTTTTTTATTATGGTTTAGTTATCTGTTACATTCGCTAGGCCTAGATAAGTGTAGGATGTTCCGATCTAGCGGTGAAACTTTTACTGTCGTGGGTTGGATTAGCTAGATTCAATTGAAGCAAGTTTTCATAGTTATTTGCTTTATCCACTGATATCTGGATATACAGATCAGATCTGACACCGGGACTTGATCGGTTCTTTGAAAGCAGATGCAAGAGTCGTCCCGGGGAGCCGACTACGGCTCGGACTAATATTTACACGTGTTTGTGCATGCAGGCAAATCGTTTAAAGCACGTTCGCACCTTCCTGATCAGGTATAGGTCAGGTGGCACGCCTTACATTCTCCGGAATCTTCGGCGTGTGCCGGATTGCGGGCCGTTGTCCGAGGAAGCAGTGCCTGGCAGCACCCCGGTGACCTCCAGACTCTTCGTGATGCTGTCGCTACTCGCCGGTGGGTTTTGACCAACAACACATTCTGGCACGCCCAGTGGGACGTTCATCAACAACAACACCCGCTGCAGAGATGACTGGACTTCAAGACCAAGCTCCCGTTCCGCCGGTCACCAAACCTGTCACGTAAGAAGAGCTGACTCCAGAACACAAGCAAAAATATGATGTCAAAGCTCAGTTCGAAGCCGATCTCATCGGCTCTTTTGAGAGGACCCGCAACCACGGCATCAGGTGGAAGGGTTTCTCACCAGAGGGCGCTCTCGACAATGTTGATCTGTCTGTGCCGTCAGAGGAGCGCACCAGGGCCCTACGCCAGGAGATGAATTATATGGTGGCTCACACGCTTCATCGGCACTCAGAAAGCCTGATGAACGAGCTCGAGCGCGTGGCACATTGCGTTGTCCAGGAGGTGATCAAGAACCAGTAGTCCCCATCGGGACCAGTCCTAGGGAGCCACAGAGGGGAAGCTGCATTGCAATCTAGGCCGCCAGTATCATACTCGCTCACGGCAGCCGGACCGCAGAGTTCGCCGATCTACGTCGTCTACAAGATCGGCGGTGACCCCGGGGAGGGACAGTTCCTGAGCAAACTGCCCAAGGAGATCCCGCACGGCTACACGTGTGTGTACATACTTGACAATATCAACCCAACACGCGCGGGTGTAACACCCGGTTTATAAAAGGACATAAACCGAGCAATCATATACGTGCCAGGATCAAGTCACACGTATATACAACAGAATGAACAGTATATCATAGCACATATCACGAATAAGACATAATAAAGCGTATACGAATGTTATTTATTACATTAATGACAAAATGTCTGATACAGCGGAAGCGAAGTACAAAATACGATAAAAAGCTCTCCGAAGCTGAAGCAGGGCGCCATAGGGACGTCGACTGGGAGACGAACACCTAGAAGTCCTCGTAGTCCTGGTAGCGCTGGACGAACTCCCTCGTGTCGGCAGGAACTGAGCAGCAGTAGCGTAGCCAAGAGGAAAAAGTAGAGAAGAGGCAAGAGTGAGTACACAACTTGTACTCAACAAGTATAACACAAACTATGAGGCTCTAGGCTGGCTGACTCAACTGCATTAGCTTTTAAGTGTTAGCAAGATTTTATTTAAGCTATTTACTACAAGTTGATGAATTACCATAAACCCAGTTACATAGTAATTAATCAAGTTTAATCATGTATCTACTGAAAAACCACACCAAAACCAAGCCACCAAGGTAACCCCGAGAAGCACCTCCCTCGTCGGAAGGAGATAACTCCACTAATCAAAAGGAGGATACGGGCCGCTCATAACCGTGAGCACGGCTAGTATACCAGTTTTACACTCTGCAGAGGTTGCACATCTTTACCCACAAGTCGTGAGCTACGCCAGTTGTTCATCACACTTCCTTAGGTGAGATGACTAGCGACTCACTACGAGGCCGTTACAAAGAATCTCGTTGGTAAGGCGTAACCGCGAGAGATAGGTCAGCGACGATGGGGCCCACCTCCGGGGGTACAAGCACAGGAGCGCAATCCAAGCACAGACCAAGCCGGAGGAGCAGGGACCATTGAAGCTTACTACTCTTGCCCCGCAGGTAAGTTACTCCAAACCAAAAAGACCTAATTAGTAAGCCAAGTCTATCCCATTCTAGCCTTGTGGTAGCGCTGTTGTCCCAGGTTGTCGCTCTATGAACCGATCCTTATGGAGAGTGGCCAACCAGGCAGTAAGCACCGTGCTGGCCCCCTAAACCATGTTTCTACAAAAACCATCTTTTAACGAGACGTGAGCCACTCAAGCCACACAGAGTGCCACTCTCAGAATTAAGTTCAAGTAAACCATTAATCAATTTAATTAAAAAGGACCAGAGTGTGTTATAGCGCAGCAACCTAGCACAACTAACCAAAATGCAACCCAAAGGTATATATAAAGGATATAAAGTGGCTAGGAAATCCTTATAGGCATACAGTATTAAAATGCAGTATGAAATTGTATTTAAAGATGATAGGTTGTTCATGTTATACTTGCCTTCCTCGTACTGCTCTGGCTGCTGCTCAAACTGTTCCGAAGACGGCTACTCCGGGTACTGGTACTGGGGCTCCTCAGATGGATCAACGTCTACTCACGAACACATGGCCAAAACAATGCACAATAATAAGCATACAAGCAAACACTAACAAAAACTAAGAAACAGTACATCAATATATAAAAACAGCACACTAAACTAGTCTAAAGCTATTCTACGCGTTACAACGATCGCGTGGATATAAAGAACGCTAAAAACGGAGCTAAAACGCATAATCTAGGCCAAAAACAAGTTCTAGGGGCTTATTTGTAATAAAAACAGGGTTCCAGGGGGTTTTCTGCAAAAACCGAGGGTCTAAACGTAAATAACGGTTAGATCTAAGGGCTAGCGTGTAAAAACTCAAAGGCTGGTCTACGGGCGCTATTTCTAAAGAACTCAGGGGGCTATGTGTTAAAAACAGGGACCCAACTGGAATTAATTTGAAAAAGCCTGGACTGCGGGTTGAATCTCGGAAAACTAAGGGGCTCTTTAGCAAAAGTTCCGGCCGAACCGGTATGCACGATTCTTGGCCGCTGGATCTCGATCTGGTGGTCCAGATCTGTTCGCATCGGGTTCTAATCGGGGGCGTTTATTTTAGATCGGACGGCCGAGGGCCATCGGGCGTGGGGGCGGCGGCGCTGAGTCGCCGGAGTTAGGCTCCGCGGCGGCGCCCGGCCGGAGAAAGTGAACTGGGGGCCGCCGGACTCGGTTTGGGCCGGGGTTTGGCCGAGGGTGGAGTGCGCCGCGTGCGTAATGCACCTGGGCTTACGGCGGGGCTCGGGGAGGTTCTGTTGGGGCTCGCCACGGCGTGGGGCGGCGCTAGCTCGCCGGCGAGCGGGGTTGTACGGGCTGGGGTGCACTACGGCTACGCTAGCAGGTCTGTAAGGGAGATGGGGCAGAGGGGGTCCTCACCGAGGATTAAATCAGACCGGAGATGATGCGCTGCATGGGGTCGTCGGCGAGGTCGGCGGCGGTCGCGGACGGAGCTCGAGGATGAACCGCCGCAGAGAGTCTCCGGGTCTGCGGGAGCGTCGAGGAGGTCCGCGCGGGCACTGCAAAGGGGTAGAGGGGTTCAGGGCGGCCAAAGCACCAGCGGCGGCGAGAAATTTCGGCAGCGGCGGAGTTCACCTGCGGCGGATGCTAGGCGAAATCCCGGCGCTGGCGTGGCTGAACTCGTGGTTAGGGCGGTGGCTGCGGCGTAGATAGGATCCAGCGGGCACGTCGCGGCGCTTAAGAAGGGGCGGGTCAGTCTCGGCGTGCGGGTCACGCGGTAATCGCGGCGCGGGGATTGCGCAGAGGACTCGGGATCGAGCCCTATCTGATCCCGGGCTGGCTTCTAGAAGGAGGGGTGTGGACTGGGCTGGCGTGGGATCTGCGAGGCTGGGGCGTGGGGTGGAGCGGGGCCAGCAGCAGGGGAGAGCGCGGAGCGGCGGAGGCCCAGGGAGCAGAGGCCGCGGCGCGAGGAAGAAGGAAGGTCTGACGTGCGGGCCATGGCTGTCAGCGAAAGGGGACGAGCACTGTGCGGCGCGAGGCGAGCGGGCGGAGGCAGGCCGCGGGTGCTGGCTGGTGGGGCCGGTTTGCAGCGGCTCGGTGCGCGTTGGGCCGCGGCCACGCGGGGAGAGGGAGGAGTGGGTCACGCTGAGATGGGAAAAACCGTGGCGCTTGGGCCAAGCTGGGTTTTGGGCCGGGGAAGTGGCACTGCGGGCTGGGCCGGCTCGGGCTGGACCCATGCGGGAGAAGGAAAGGGCCGGGTTGGGTTGCTGTTGGGTTGGTTTTGGTTGTGGGTTTGGGTTTCCTTTGGGGTTTTTTTCCTTTTCTAATTCTATTTACTCTCTCATTTCAAATCTAAGTCAAACAAAGGTTGAATTCAAATAACAATTTGAATTCAAACCACACTCAACCAAATAAAAGCTATGCACCAGCATGAATGCAACACAAAAATTAAACCTAACAAATTTTAATTACTTAAGGAACAAAATTTAGATTAAATGCAAATCTAACACATTAAACCTTAGAAAATTAAATAAAGCCATTTAAATTTATTAATAAATGCTGAAATTTAAATTAGGGTGTTACAGACCCTACCCCCTTAAAGAAATCTCGTCCCCGAGATTTAGCTGGGCTGGCTAGCAAAGAGATCTGGATATGTCTTCATCAGCTCATCCTCTCGCTCCCAAGTAGCCTCAGCTTCACTGTGATGACTCCACTGAACTCTGCACATCTTGATGCGCTTGTTCCGAGTAACCCTTTCTGATGTTTCCAGAATCTTCACCGGATGCTCAGTATAAGTCAGATCTTCCTGTACATCTACTCCATCCAGTGGTGCCTGCTCCTCGGGTACTCGAAGACATCTCTTCAGCTGAGATATATGGAAGACATCATGAACTCCCGAGAGGCTGAGAGGTAACTCCAGGCGATAAGCAACTTCGCCTTTCCGCTCTAGCACCTTGAATGGCCCCACATATCGAGGTGCTAACTTCCCTTTGACATTAAATCTGCGGATTCCTCTCATCGGAGACACCATCAGATACACATAATCACCAACACTGAAGGTCAGATCTCTCCGTTTGCCATCAGCATAGCTCTTCTGTCTGCTCTGTGCAATCCTCAGATTTTCTCGCACAGCCTGAACCATCTGCTCTGCATCATCTATGATCTCAGGGCCGAAGAGCTGCTTTTCACCAATCTGATCCCAATAGAGAGGAGTCCTGCACTTTCTGCCATACAATGCCTCGAAGGGAGACTTCTTCAGACTGGCCTGATAGCTGTTGTTATATGAAAACTCAGCATAAGACAGGCACTTATCCCAGCTAGTACCGTACTGAATAGCACAAGCTCTCAGCATATCTTCCAACACTTGGTTGGTTCTCTCTGTCTGCCCATCGGTCTGAGGGTGATAAGCCGTACTGAAATGCAGCTTCGTATCCAACGAATCATGGAGCTGCTCCCAGAACCGAGAAGTGAACTGAGACCCTCTGTCAGATATAATCTTCTTGGGCACACCATGCAAGCAGACAATCTGAGAGATGTACAACTCTGCAAGTTGTGACACCTCAGGTGTTAGCACCTTTAAATCCAATCAATGTACCTTAGTTAAAGTTAAAAGAAAAATTTGAGAAATTAATTTAAAGAGAAAGGATCAAATAAAAGACAAATCATACAAAAGAAATTAAAGGAAAAAGAAAAAGGAGTGAAAAGCTACTCAAAATTTAATTCGAAAATGTGCACAAAATTTTTGTTGGCTCATGAGAGGTGTTTCAATTGACATGTGCTCAATTGAACTTCAGCCAAAATCAATTCAAAAACTGAATAAAACTAAAGTCCTTTTGTGCAAATATGCAAATGCACCAATAGTTCGAAATGTGAGTTTCAAATGAAAATTTGCATAACACGAAAGTTGTAGATCTTGAAAAGTTATGCAAAAGTGGTATTCAACACTTTTCCATTTGAGCCCTCCAAATAGGAGATAATTTTAGATTACCGAGAGGTCCCTGGAATTTCAGAAATCACATTTATGCCCTTATCTCCATCTCTCTCTCCCCCGGCAGCTCTGTTCGCGCCGCCCGCCGTACGCCGCCGGTGGACTTCGTCCACCGCGCGCCCGCGGCCAAATGGACCCGGGGAAGCCTCTCCGCGCCACCTGGCCCGCCCCTTGGCACCCTCCCACGCCCACACGCGTCCCAGGCCGCTTCCCGAGCCGCCACGACACCCCCGCCATGCGCCGCGCCGCTGCCGCTCCGCCCGCTCGCCGTCGTGCGCCCCTGACCCAAATCGACCGCCCCCAGTCGCTCCATTCCTCACCCAGGAGCTCGTTGGCCTATAAAGACCCACAGAACCCCACAGACGCGCCCCTTCTTCCCCTTCTTCCTCCTCCCGCCGCTCCGCCATGGCCGCCGAGATCCCGCTCGCGCGGACTGGCTAGCCCAACCCCACATTGCTCCCTCCGACCACCGCAATAGCTTCGCCACCTCCTAGATACGCTCCCCGCGCGCGGAATCGAACCCAGACCCCCTCCCGACGCCATTCCCTTCTTGCGCCGCCGCCGGCGAGCTCAGGCTCACCGCGGACCGGCCATCTCCGGGGAATACCGAGCCCGACAGCTACCCCAGGAGCATCCACGAGCTCACGCGGTGCTCGTGCGCGCCTTGTTCCCCTACCCCAAGCCCTCCTTCGCCTCCAACGCCGGCGAACCGAACAACCGACCCGCCATCAACGCCGACGAGCTTGAACCTGTGCTCCAATCGCTCGAACGTCGACCAGGGTAGGTGTTCCTCGATCTTTTCTCCCCCACGCGCCTCCCCGTGGCAGCCCCGGTAAGCCCTGCACCGCAGAACACCACCGGCAAGATGCCACGGCGGAGAAGGCCGGCGAAGGACCCGGTTGTAATTTGTTTTTTTTCGTTCAAGGGTGTCTCTGCAAGATTTACAGTGTATACCAGTGAACTTCTAAAATGCGAAACAAATCACAGAAAAATCAGAAAAATGCAAACTCAACTGATCTGGAATCCTTGTAACAAAATCTACAAATTTTGTAACATTCACATTTGCAGAAACTCAACCGATTTTAATCTAGGGAAAAGATTAAGAAAACCACCTTGTGCATGTTCATGAAGTTCTGCTCATCAAATGACCTTGATTTTTGGATATGTTATCACTAATAGGATGATAAGGTCACAGTAAAAAGATGACACCAAACCAAAACAGTTATCATGTTAGAACAATCAAGATTCTCTAATCTGTGGTTAGCTTTCTCGATTTAATTCTGGAAAATATGCACATGAACTTGCTCTGAAATTTATACTGCGTGCATGTAAAACGAAAACACTGCTAATACCTAAGTTTCAGATTTATTAGAGTTCATTTGCTATATACCATGATTTATGCTTGTTTAATCAACTTAATTCCTCATATATAGTTGTTATGCTCAGAAAAATCCATGTTTATTTCTGGAGTCTCATTTTAGCTCTGTGTTCCTGTCTAAAAATTTTGAGCTGCAGTTTCTGAGTTTGGCTTTGTCGAATAATCATGCGTAGCATCTTATGGTTAGGTTTACTATTTTTGTTTTGAGTAATCCACAATGTTTCTGGGCATGATTTTTGGGCATGATCTTGTTTAGAGTATATTATATCTGTAATAAAAAGTTCAAATGCAATACTGGTCAAATGCACCTTGATAAATTTATGCAAACTCATGCTAAGTTAACTGAATAATTAATTTATCATAGTGAGTTAAATCTTGAAAAATTTTCTGAAGTATGTTTATCTCATGAATAGTCTCTGGTAAAAATTTTAGAACCAAATCCTCAGTAAAACTTTCTGTAGAGTTAATCTTTGTAAATGGCTTGCTGTTTTTAATCTTTTTATCACCTCTGCTATATAAGTGTATAAAATCTGGAAAAAATTGCAGTACTGAGTTCATGCTTTGAAGTTGCTTACATAAAATTTGTAGCATCAGAATCCATGTGGAACATTCTGTACAAAAATATGAAGTAACTAGAGTAATCCTTTTGCATGATTAGTTATAGTTTTTGCTTTATGGTTAAATGTTGAAATCTATACCATAATTACTTGTTTTGAATCTGAGTTACTTTAGTGTTCATCACTAGCTCTTTAGTAGATGTGATGTTAAGAATTAATGAAAGCATGTTATGTGTTGAAATTAAAAATGAAAACCCAAAACCCCACTCATTCATGAATAACCATAGTTATGCTTACTACTCTATAAACGATTGCCCATGCAATGAAATGTGAAATCGGCACTAAAATAACTTACGTGGACTACAACTTTATCGTGAAGGAAAGAAATTGTTATCCATGAATAACTCATAATCTTGCATTGCATATAGAAACGGTTAATCTCGCGGACGGAGACTACGAACTGGTGCCCGCGGACTCTCGTGCGGAGCAGGAGATTAATCTGAACTGTACTAACTTGTCTCAAGACCTGGGCCAAGCCCCAGAAGCTTTTCTGCCTGACAGTGCCCAAGAAGGCAAGCCCCGGAGCATAATCCCACTATTTTCCGAATTATCTTTCAGCTATCTATTTATTAATGTATTGTAAAATTTTGTTTTCTGCATTTAAGTTTTCTAGGCGTTGATCGAAAACCTTAGATGCATGATCCCTAGGAACCGATGTTTGATACCGGATCTTTTTATCGACTAGTTGCCATGCTAAATAGGTACGGTAGAAGTCGAGTGGTTCCCTGCCTCTCGCGAGCAAATAGGAATTGTACTGACTTTAATTCCTGTTGAAATGTAAGGACAACGGGCGGGGTTGTGTAGTTGTGATACCCCGCTGGTATAGTCAAAAATGGCTAAGGTCGTGGTGTGTGGCTCATTTCGTTAAGCGTTTGAAAGTACTAGCCACATACCGAGAAATATGGTAATCGGTAAGCTTAAGTACCTGATTGGACCGGCGAGTGGAACGACCATTCACCCTCTTGGTAGAAGTAGGGTTTATATTTTTGTCGCGACGTACGGGTGCAGAGTGGTCGGACTCTGTAGTCGGGGAGGGTGACCCGGATCCACGGACTGGGAAGAAAGGGGAAAAGTAGCGTGGGCGGGAGCGAAGTCAATCCCCATGCGTGTGGTCTAGGTTCCCCTGGCCAGGTTGAAATTCGATTCGGAATCGTCCGCCTCTCACGGCATGAGATTGCTTAATGATTTCGGTCACATAGAGTAACAAGTGGAACATGATGATGATAATACTGCTGGTTGATTAAATGGTTGCTCTACCATGTTTGAGTAGAGTTAGTTGCAAATTTAGAATGGTTAATTCCACTAGAATCTGGCTAAGTAAAACCTGAAAGTAAGGATCAACACTTAGCGGCATTTTTGGCAAACAAACCTTACCAACCAAAAAGCCTTGCATGTCTAGTTATCGGACTATGTTATATCCGGAGACGGGTCAGTTTTGCTGAGTATTAGTATACTCAGCCTTGCTTGTGGCACTGTTTTTCAGGTACTAACTTTGAAGATCTGTTTGCGAGTCTTACTTGGCCTTGTACTCTGCCTCCGGGTTGGTCGGTTGAGTGGGATGGCCCTTCAGCTAGTGCTAATCACCCTCCCGCTGAGTGACGCATTCGTACGGGCTTTACCGATGCGTCACGTTATTTCGTTAGTTATCTTTTAATGCTTCCGCTGAACATGAGACTTAAATAATTGAGTAGTTGGAACTCCGTAGTACTGTGCTACTCTGAACATGGTTTGTAATAAATTTTCTTTCCGCTGCAATCACTCTGAGATGTATGAAATGGTTTGTGTTGTAATCTCTGGGCTCACCTTCGTGTGAGTGTTGTCTGCTGATCCTGGAATAGCGTGGCTTTTATCGAGGCTTCACTCGAGGAACTACCGGTGAGTGCCAAATTGGGTCAGAGTTGCTTAGCAACGAAGATCAGTGCACCCGGGCCCAGTAGTTTTGGGTGGTTCCGCCACAGCTGGCATCAGAGCTCGCAGACAGCCTACCAGAGATGACAGCCTCGGTTTTCAAAACAATAAATCAAAACTTGACTTCAAAACTACTAAAGTTTTTGAAAGAGTTTAGGATCTCCAAGGACAAGTCTAGGACGTAAAGCCCTATGGGATCTTATGGGTATAATCAGGTGGCTTATTTTGTATGGCTAACTTCCAGCACATTACTTTTCAGTATTTAAATTCTGTAATCTAAATTCTGCAACTACATCATCGCCACGAAGGTATGCTTACTCAGTCAGCTGAGGGAGTCTGACCTTCCCGTCGGTGATGCGAGCCGAACGCTGGAGCTCAAGCAGTGGCCTACTTGAGCTGCTGCCCATATACCAACTTCGGTTGAGTATATGGGGAGTAATGGTTCGAAATTGGAATTCAATTCCCCGTAAAAAACGGTACTCAGTCAATACGTTGTTTCGATAACGTATGCTTAACGTTGTCCATACGGCGGTAATAGTATGGATGCCGATTCTATAATGATCGGTAATGTATGGGGACGCTTTCGTGAGTGCTGGCACGAGAGGTTCATTTTATATGCTGTCAATCTTCTGCAGGTACGCTAACTTGAAATCGAATTACAGGCTATCTAACTATATCGAGTAGCTATATAGTGAGAGACGTAATATGTATGCCACCAAAGTCATTGCGTAAGACCAAGATTACTTGGCGATTTTTCCTTGGTGAGGACGTATAGGTTCTGCATTCATTCTCAAAAAGATTAGCAAATAAACCTCTGGGGAAATCGCAAGCAAATCAGTTAAAACACTATCCTAGGGAGTATCCAGAAAGTCTGCCACCTGGTTTCCACGAATTTTAACCTTCTGATAAGTTACTCAAATCGACTTGGGGTAGTAAGACTAAATGATGTTTCCTAAGTTATCAAGCTGCTGTAAAAAATTTGAGAATTTTTGAAGCCTTCTAGCATGGTATTTGTATTTTTGGATCAACCCTGTGTAAAACTGTTAACTCTGAACAGTCTATACAACTGAAATTTTTCGACCTTTATAAGTTGTTCAAACTAAAAATCGTTCAACATGAAAGTTGTAGACAACTAAGTGATGAGCTTACCATAAAAAGTTGAAAATTTTTTGACGTCTGGGTTGAGAGTTATAGTCAAAATACACCCTCTCTGGACACTCAGTTTTCCTGGTTGACATCACTCTGAATACCTGAGCATATCACCCCCATGGAATCCGAATTGAGCTTAGTGATTACTAGGTGAATTGTTCCTTAATATCAGAGGGATCTTGTGTAAATTTTTGAGAATTTTTGAAGCAAGTTCTCTACAGTTTTGGCCATTTCTTTCACTGTTCCAGAGTTAGTAGATCTTGTTACCATCAGCTGATCCATCGGTCTTTTGTTGGGACAGATGGAAGAGCTGCTGGTCGTTGACGCGCAGGGGCACGTGCACTCCGCCTGCCTGCACTGGGACGGGTTTCCCCGCCGTCTTTGGGAGCTTTTGAGTGCAGCCGGATACCTCCAGCCACCGGTTTACGATGGCCACGAGTTTGTGGAGGACGGAGTTCGTCGCTGCAGTGTGACGATGGTGATTCCACAGCACCCGCTCAACGGGTGGGAGCCGATCGTGACTCAGATGGTCGGTCACTACCTGTTGGACACCTGGGAGCTTACCGCCATGAGGGCGATGACCACCTTTTGCTCTTTGCGCCCTCTGGAGGTAGTTCTGACCGCGTTCGGGTTGTTCCCTGCACCTGACCCGGCAGACCCGCTTTGGCTCGACCGGATGGCACACGTGGACGTGGTCGCTACCCTTGACCCGGTCGGGGCACTTCGGACGACAGCGATGTGCTTGGACGGCCTCTACAGGCTTCACACTTACCAGAGTTACGCCGTCGCTCAGTTGGTGGACCACGCTCAGGCCTTGCACCTGGCAGTCCAGCTGAGAGATGGGCAGCTTCAGGAGGCTAGTACCGAGCTCGAGAGCAGGGCTACTCTTATCGCCCAGCTCCACGGCCAGGTTCACGAGCTTCAGGACACTGTGTCGGATCGTGACGCTACGATCAACTTCCTGGAGGACCAGTTTCACGACCTGCAGCTTGAGGTGGACGAGGCTCAGGGGCAGCTCCACGCGATACAGCACGCGCAGGATGCCCTTCACGCACCTCCCGACGAGATGCAGGTGGACGAGGAGGACGAGCCCCAGGAGATAGAGGGCGTTTCAGAGATGGACTCCGAGGACCAGGCGCCGCAGCCCGCACCGGTTGAGGTTCACACTCCCGCGGCGAGTGAGGCATCGGTCAACATGTAGACCGAGGCGCTGTTTCTTAGCTTTTGTAGACTCCTCTTAGTGTGGCCTACTTTTGGATCATGGCTACTAGGCTAACTTAGAGTTGAGTAACCCCCTTAGTACTGATGTTAGGAGTGACCAAGTAGAAATGAGAGAACGATGGATGTAATGAACCCCTAATGCTACTAGTGTTAATTATCAGTGATCTGCAAAAAGCTGAAGGCAGCAGCTAGTTCGAATTTTTATCCTCTTTTCCTTTCTGATTTAGCTCTTGAGTTGAATACCAAAGTTGTTCCAAATTTCATCAGGAACCTGCTCGCAAAATTTCAGCCCAAACGGATTGGTATTGCAGGAGATAATCGCAAATTACAGAAGCTCTGTTTTCTGTGAAGCAGAAAAACCAGAGGAGGAGTAATTGAATTTTTCGACTAACCTACTTTGGAAATCTGACTTTGTGATGACTACCAAAGTTGTAGATCATGAAATTTCCTATCTCTTGTAAAAATTTCAAGTCCATATCATGTACCGAACTCCAGTTATGAGCGTTTTCGTATCGCTGGTTTTGCTGCACAACCTGATTAAGCAACTTCCAGTATTTCCATGTCATTTGAGTTGTATATTCCATTTGAAATGATGATAATGATGAGCCTAATGCAAAAGTACTCACATTTCAGATGGTTGGATCAACTCGAGGCACCCCTAGTGGTTTTGGAGCCGGAGGGAATGGCGATCCACCTCCACCTCCTCCACCAGTGGGTATTGCTGAGGTTCTTGCCGCCCAGACGGAAATTCTGCGGCAGCTGGTTCAAGCTCAGCAGCAACCGCGGGGTGGGCATCATGCTCATCACGCACAAGAGGCGAGCTACCAAGATTTCCTCAGTACTCAGCCTCCGCTGTTCAATAAAGCGGATGAGCCTCTGGACGCTGACGCTTGGATTCGCACGATCGAGTCCAAGTTTTCTCTATTGACTACTCCTTGTTCCGAAGCGAACAAGACTCGCTATGCCGCGCAGCAGCTTCGCGGATCAGCTCGTATGTGGTGGGATCATTACCACGGGATGCTACCGGCTGATCATGTGGTGAATTGGAATGAATTCAAATTGGCTTTTCGAGATCATCATATTCCAGCTGGACTTCTTGACCGTAAGCTCAACGAGTTCTTGGCCTTGACTCAGGGCACTCGTACTGTGGTGCAGTATGCCCAAGTATTCCATCAATTGTGTCAGTATGCTGGACATCACGCGGATACCGACGCTAAGAAGCGTGAACGCTTCCGTCGGGGCCTTAGTACCAAGTTACAGGAGAGGCTAAATCTTGTCCGAGCAGACTCATTCAATGAATTGGTGAATATGGCTATATCTCAGGAGGATCTGATTTCTGCACACCGCGCTGAAAAGAAGTGCAAGGCACCTGCTGGACCCTCGAGTGCCTCTGCACCGAGGTATCGTATTGTGCAAAATAACCCACCCGCATCCTCTCAGAAGGCCCCTCAGCCAGGGCGTTGGATTATTAGGCCTCCTCAACAGCAGCAGCAGACTCGATTCAGGTTTCCTCAGCAAGCTCGATTTGCACCTCAGCAGCAGCAAAACGGCCCTAGGCCGAATACTCAGCCAGCCGCTCGCCCTGATAACAATAACCGCTGTTTCCGATGCGGGAGTCCAGATCACTTTGCCAAGATGTGCCCCCAGGCGGGACAAACTCAAGGGCAGGCTTCTCGCAGGAACGATCAGAATAAGGGCAAGAGGCAAACCATTCAAGTCAGGCAGGGCCGACTTAACTTCACCAATCTTGCTGAACTTCCCGAGGGAGCACCAATCATGTCGGGTACATTCTCTATAAACCATCACCCCGCAGTTATCTTATTCGATTCTGGTGCATCTCATAGCTTCATTAATTCTAAGTTTGGAGCAAAAGTTGGTTTAGATTTTTGCCACACCAAAGGCTCTTATATGATATCTACTCCTGGTGGTAAAATAGCATCCAACCAAATGGTTAGAACAGCACCGCTTAAGTTGGGTAGTAGAACGATTTCAACCGAGTTAATCCTATTACCACTAGAAGGAATTGATGTTATTTTGGGAATGGAATGGATGAAAAGACATGGGGTAGTGTTAGATATCACTTCCCGAGCTGTCGAAATAAATTCTCCAACTCATGGTCAATCGGTTCTATATTTACCTCATCACCAATGCAACAACTCTTGTGCCTATGCCATGAAAGATACTCGTCTCGAAGATATTCCGGTAGTCCGTGAATATGCAGATGTGTTTCCGGATGATTTACCTGGTATGCCGCCCGACCGGGATATCGAATTTATCATTGAACTTCAGCCTGGTACAGCCCCTATTTCAAAAAGGCCGTATCGAATGCCGCCCAAAGAATTAGCCGAATTAAAAATCCAGCTGCAAGAACTTCTGGACAAGGGTTTTATTCGCCCAAGTGCTTCACCTTGGGGTTGCCCAGCATTGTTCGTAAAGAAGAAGGATGACAGTCTGAGGTTGTGTGTTGACTACCGGCCTCTCAATGCGGTGACCATCAAAAATAAATATCCACTTCCCCGCATTGATGTACTGTTTGATCAATTGGCTGGAGCAAAGATTTTCTCCAAGATTGATCTTCGTTCGGGTTATCATCAAATTAAAATCCGGCCTTGCGATATTCCCAAGACCGCCTTCTCAACCCGATATGGTCTCTATGAATATTTGGTTATGTCTTTCGGTCTCACCAATGCTCCGGCTTATTTTATGTATCTCATGAACTCGGTATTTATGCCGGAACTTGACAAGTTTGTCGTGGTCTTTATTGACGACATTCTGATCTATTCCAAAGATGAAGCAGAACATGAGCAACATCTGCGCATTGTTCTTCAACGTCTCAGAGATCATAAGCTGTACGCAAAATTCTCCAAGTGTGAATTCTGGCTGGACACAGTCAAATTTCTGGGTCACACTATATCTAGTGAAGGCATTTCAGTTGATCCCAGCAAAGTACAAGAAGTGATGGACTGGAAGCCTCCTACTTCAGTTCATCAGATCCGCAGTTTTCTCGGCTTGGCGGGGTATTACCGCAGATTTATTCCGGACTTCTCCAGAATTGCTAAGCCCATGACAGAACTACTAAGAAAAGATGTCAAGTTTAAATGGAACACAAAGTGTGATGAAGCATTCCATACATTGAGAGCACATCTAACCACTGCACCAGTCTTGGCTCAACCTGACAACAATAAACCATACGATGTTTATTGTGATGCTTCAGGCACTGGTCTTGGTTGTGTTCTAATGCAAGACAATCGGGTGATAGCTTATGCTTCCCGAGCTCTTCGGCCACACGAGCTAAATTATCCCACTCATGATCTGGAACTAGCCGCCGTTATTCATGCTCTCAAGCTTTGGAGACATTATCTTATGGGCACCCATTGCAATATCTATACCGACCATAAGAGTCTCAAATACATTTTCACTCAAAGTGAGCTGAATATGAGGCAACGAAGATGGCTGGAATTAATCAAAGATTATGATCTGGAGGTTCATTATCACCCGGGCAAGGCTAATGTGGTAGCCGATGCGCTCAGTCGCAAGGTTCACTGCAATTGCCTTGCAATGGAGTCATATAATGACACATTGTGTGCTGAAATGCAAAGGCTGAAATTAGAAATTATTCCTCAGGGCTCTTTGAATCATATTTCGGTGGAACCGACACTCTATGACCAGGTCATCATGGCACAATTACACGACAAAAGTGTTGGTATCATCAAGCAGCAAGTAGTAGCAGGTGAAAATAAATATAAGTGTTTCCGAGTGGACCATAAAGGAATTTTGTGGTTCGAGGATCGCCTAGTCGTTCCCAAGAATCCTGATCTGCGGAAACAAATCCTAGACGAAGCACATCTCTCTAAATTTTCTATTCATCCGGGTAGCACCAAGATGTACCAAGATCTCAGACAAAATTTTTGGTGGACTCGCATGAAGAGAGAGATTGCCAAATATGTCGCAGAATGTGACACCTGCCAGAGAGTGAAAGCTAGTCACTTGAAAGTTGCGGGAACTCTCCAACCTCTACCAATTCCGTCTTGGAAATGGGAAGATATCAGCATGGATTTCATCGTGGGCTTACCAAATACTTCTCAGCACCATGATTCCATTTGGGTCATTGTTGATAGGCTCACAAAGACTGCTCATTTTATTCCTGTGCATACTGAATATCGAGCCAAGAAATATGCTGAGATCTATATTGACCGAATTGTCTGCCTACACGGTATACCCAAAACAATTGTATCGGATCGTGGTCCTCAGTTCGTGGCAAGGTTTTGGGAGCAACTCCAAGAAGCTCTCGGAACTAAATTAATTCCAAGCTCAGCTTACCATCCACAGACTGACGGACAGACCGAAAGGGTTAATCAAATTCTTGAAGATATGCTTCGAGCATGTGTCATTCATTATGACAAGAACTGGGACAAATGTTTATCCTTGGCGGAGTTTTCCTATAATAACAGCTATCAGGCCAGTCTGAAGATGGCACCCTTCGAGGCCTTGTACGGTCGACGGTGTCGAACCCCTTTGAGTTGGTCCCAGACTGGAGAACGTCAAATATTTGGACCCGAATTAGTGGTCGAGGCTGAGGAGAAAGTCAAAATAGTACAAGCTAATCTCCGAGCAGCTCAGTCCCGGCAAAAGAGTTATTTCGATAAAAGAAGGGATCCTTTGAAATTCATGGTTGGTAACCACGTCTATTTACGAGTGTCTCCAACTCGAGGCGTTCAACGTTTCGGAGTTAGGGGTAAGCTCGCACCTCGCTATGTCGGGCCATATGAAATCATTGAAGAATGTGGACCCGTGGCTTATCGTTTGCGACTTCCTTCACGACTTGCCGCCATCCATAATGTTTTCCACATATCCCAACTCAAGAAATGTGTTCGAGTTCCTACGGAAATCATTGATCAACAGGAAATTTTAGTGGAGCCCGATCTCTCATATACCGAATATCCACTCAGAATTCTGGATCAAAAAGAGAGAGGTACTCGTCGAAAGGTGGTAAAAATGTATAAAATTCAGTGGTCTCATCACACTGAAGAAGAAGCCACTTGGGAGACGGAGGATTATCTTAATCGACACTATCCGGGTTTCCTTAGCTCTACCTCAGGTATATCCTTTTCCCCACCTCAAATTCAATCATCCAATCTCGGGACGAGATTCTTGTTAAGGGGGGTAGGTTGTGACACCTCAGGTGTTAGCACCTTTAAATCCAATCAATGTACCTTAGTTAAAGTTAAAAGAAAAATTTGAGAAATTAATTTAAAGAGAAAGGATCAAATAAAAGACAAATCATACAAAAGAAATTAAAGGAAAAAGAAAAAGGAGTGAAAAGCTACTCAAAATTTAATTCGAAAATGTGCACAAAATTTTTGTTGGCTCATGAGAGGTGTTTCAATTGACATGTGCTCAATTGAACTTCAGCCAAAATCAATTCAAAAACTGAATAAAACTAAAGTCCTTTTGTGCAAATATGCAAATGCACCAATAGTTCGAAATGTGAGTTTCAAATGAAAATTTGCATAACACGAAAGTTGTAGATCTTGAAAAGTTATGCAAAAGTGGTATTCAACACTTTTCCATTTGAGCCCTCCAAATAGGAGATAATTTTAGATTACCGAGAGGTCCCTGGAATTTCAGAAATCACATTTATGCCCTTATCTCCATCTCTCTCTCCCCCGGCAGCTCTGTTCGCGCCGCCCGCCGTACGCCGCCGGTGGACTTCGTCCACCGCGCGCCCGCGGCCAAATGGACCCGGGGAAGCCTCTCCGCGCCACCTGGCCCGCCCCTTGGCACCCTCCCACGCCCACACGCGTCCCAGGCCGCTTCCCGAGCCGCCACGACACCCCCGCCATGCGCCGCGCCGCTGCCGCTCCGCCCGCTCGCCGTCGTGCGCCCCTGACCCAAATCGACCGCCCCCAGTCGCTCCATTCCTCACCCAGGAGCTCGTTGGCCTATAAAGACCCACAGAACCCCACAGACGCGCCCCTTCTTCCCCTTCTTCCTCCTCCCGCCGCTCCGCCATGGCCGCCGAGATCCCGCTCGCGCGGACTGGCTAGCCCAGCCCCACATTGCTCCCTCCGACCACCGCAATAGCTTCGCCACCTCCTAGATACGCTCCCCGCGCGCGGAATCGAACCCAGACCCCCTCCCGACGCCATTCCCTTCTTGCGCCGCCGCCGGCGAGCTCAGGCTCACCGCGGACCGGCCATCTCCGGGGAATACCGAGCCCGACAGCTACCCCAGGAGCATCCACGAGCTCACGCGGTGCTCGTGCGCGCCTTGTTCCCCTACCCCAAGCCCTCCTTCGCCTCCAACGCCGGCGAACCGAACAACCGACCCGCCATCAACGCCGACGAGCTTGAACCTGTGCTCCAATCGCTCGAACGTCGACCAGGGTAGGTGTTCCTCGATCTTTTCTCCCCCACGCGCCTCCCCGTGGCAGCCCCGGTAAGCCCTGCACCGCAGAACACCACCGGCAAGATGCCACGGCGGAGAAGGCCGGCGAAGGACCCGGTTGTAATTTGTTTTTTTTTCGTTCAAGGGTGTCTCTGCAAGATTTACAGTGTATACCAGTGAACTTCTAAAATGCGAAACAAATCACAGAAAAATCAGAAAAATGCAAACTCAACTGATCTGGAATCCTTGTAACAAAATCTACAAATTTTGTAACATTCACATTTGCAGAAACTCAACCGATTTTAATCTAGGGAAAAGATTAAGAAAACCACCTTGTGCATGTTCATGAAGTTCTGCTCATCAAATGACCTTGATTTTTGGATATGTTATCACTAATAGGATGATAAGGTCACAGTAAAAAGATGACACCAAACCAAAACAGTTATCATGTTAGAACAATCAAGATTCTCTAATCTGTGGTTAGCTTTCTCGATTTAATTCTGGAAAATATGCACATGAACTTGCTCTGAAATTTATACTGCGTGCATGTAAAACGAAAACACTGCTAATACCTAAATTTCAGATTTATTAGAGTTCATTTGCTATATACCATGATTTATGCTTGTTTAATCAACTTAATTCCTCATATATAGTTGTTATGCTCAGAAAAATCCATGTTTATTTCTGGAGTCTCATTTTATCTCTGTGTTCCTGTCTAAAAATTTTGAGCTGCAGTTTCTGAGTTTGGCTTTGTCGAATAATCATGCGTAGCATCTTATGGTTAGGTTTACTATTTTTGTTTTGAGTAATCCACAATGTTTCTGGGCATGATTTTTGGGCATGATCTTGTTTAGAGTATATTATATCTGTAATAAAAAGTTCAAATGCAATACTGGTCAAATGCACCTTGATAAATTTATGCAAACTCATGCTAAGTTAACTGAATAATTAATTTATCATAGTGAGTTAAATCTTGAAAAATTTTCTGAAGTATTTTTATCTCATGAATAGTCTCTGGTAAAAATTTTAGAACCAAATCCTCAGTAAAACTTTCTGTAGAGTTAATCTTTGTAAATGGCTTGCTGTTTTTAATCTTTTTATCACCTCTGCTATATAAGTGTATAAAATCTGGAAAAAATTGCAGTACTGAGTTCATGCTTTGAAGTTGCTTACATAAAATTTGTAGCATCAGAATCCATGTGGAACATTCTGTACAAAAATATGAAGTAACTAGAGTAATCCTTTTGCATGATTAGTTATAGTTTTTGCTTTATGGTTAAATGTTGAAATCTATACCATAATTACTTGTTTTGAATCTGAGTTACTTTAGTGTTCATCACTAGCTCTTTAGTAGATGTGATGTTAAGAATTAATGAAAGCATGTTATGTGTTGAAATTAAAAATGAAAACCCAAAACCCCACTCATTCATGAATAACCATAGTTATGCTTACTACTCTATAAACGATTGCCCATGCAATGAAATGTGAAATCGGCACTAAAATAACTTACGTGGACTACAACTTTATCGTGAAGGAAAGAAATTGTTATCCATGAATAACTCATAATCTTGCATTGCATATAGAAACGGTTAATCTCGCGGACGGAGACTACGAACTGGTGCCCGCGGACTCTCGTGCGGAGCAGGAGATTAATCTGAACTGTACTAACTTGTCTCAAGACCTGGGCCAAGCCCCAGAAGCTTTTCTGCCTGACAGTGCCCAAGAAGGCAAGCCCCGGAGCATAATCCCACTATTTTCCGAATTATCTTTCAGCTATCTATTTATTAATGTATTGTAAAATTTTGTTTTCTGCATTTAAGTTTTCTAGGCGTTGATCGAAAACCTTAGATGCATGATCCCTAGGAACCGATGTTTGATACCGGATCTTTTTATCGACTAGTTGCCATGCTAAATAGGTACGGTAGAAGTCGAGTGGTTCCCTGCCTCTCGCGAGCAAATAGGAATTGTACTGACTTTAATTCCTGTTGAAATGTAAGGACAACGGGCGGGGTTGTGTAGTTGTGATACCCCGCTGGTATAGTCAAAAATGGCTAAGGTCGTGGTGTGTGGCTCATTTCGTTAAGCGTTTGAAAGTACTAGCCACATACCGAGAAATATGGTAATCGGTAAGCTTAAGTACCTGATTGGACCGGCGAGTGGAACGACCATTCACCCTCTTGGTAGAAGTAGGGTTTATATTTTTGTCGCGACGTACGGGTGCAGAGTGGTCGGACTCTGTAGTCGGGGAGGGTGACCCGGATCCACGGACTGGGAAGAAAGGGGAAAAGTAGCGTGGGCGGGAGCGAAGTCAATCCCCATGCGTGTGGTCTAGGTTCCCCTGGCCAGGTTGAAATTCGATTCGGAATCGTCCGCCTCTCACGGCATGAGATTGCTTAATGATTTCGGTCACATAGAGTAACAAGTGGAACATGATGATGATAATACTGCTGGTTGATTAAATGGTTGCTCTACCATGTTTGAGTAGAGTTAGTTGCAAATTTAGAATGGTTAATTCCACTAGAATCTGGCTAAGTAAAACCTGAAAGTAAGGATCAACACTTAGCGGCATTTTTGGCAAACAAACCTTACCAACCAAAAAGCCTTGCATGTCTAGTTATCGGACTATGTTATATCCGGAGACGGGTCAGTTTTGCTGAGTATTAGTATACTCAGCCTTGCTTGTGGCACTGTTTTTCAGGTACTAACTTTGAAGATCTGTTTGCGAGTCTTACTTGGCCTTGTACTCTGCCTCCGGGTTGGTCGGTTGAGTGGGATGGCCCTTCAGCTAGTGCTAATCACCCTCCCGCTGAGTGACGCATTCGTACGGGCTTTACCGATGCGTCACGTTATTTCGTTAGTTATCTTTTAATGCTTCCGCTGAACATGAGACTTAAATAATTGAGTAGTTGGAACTCCGTAGTACTGTGCTACTCTGAACATGGTTTGTAATAAATTTTCTTTCCGCTGCAATCACTCTGAGATGTATGAAATGGTTTGTGTTGTAATCTCTGGGCTCACCTTCGTGTGAGTGTTGTCTGCTGATCCTGGAATAGCGTGGCTTTTATCGAGGCTTCACTCGAGGAACTACCGGTGAGTGCCAAATTGGGTCAGAGTTGCTTAGCAACGAAGATCAGTGCACCCGGGCCCAGTAGTTTTGGGTGGTTCCGCCACACAAGTCTAGCGCCGGAGTAAGTAGTGTTCACTGGAATGAAGTGAGCAACCTTCGTCAGACGATCCACTACTACCCAAATGGAGTTGTACCCTTTCTGAGTACGAGGCAATCCAACAATGAAGTCCATTGTGATTTCCTCCCATTTCCACTCTGGAATCTTCAAAGGCTGCAATAGACCTGCTGGCCTCTGATGCTCAGCCTTGACACGCTGACAAGTGTCACAAATAGCCACGTACTCTGCCACTGAACGCTTCATCCCATACCACCAGAAACGTTCCTTCAGATCATAATACATCTTCGTGCTGCCCGGATGAATAGAATAAGTTGTATCATGGGCCTCACTCAGAATCAACTTCCGAAGATCCTTCACATCTGGCACACAGATCCGGTTCTTGTACCACAAAGTACCATGATCATCCTCTCTGAAATGTGGGGCCTTGCCCTTCTTGAGCAACTCACGAATCTACTGCAGCTTCTCATCATCTTTCTGATGCTGCCTGATCTCTGCCTCTAGAGTCGGTACTGCCTCAAATGCTGCACTGGAAGTATGATGCAAGAAGCCCAGACTCAACTGCTCGAACTCCTCGCATAACTCTGGAGGCATCTGGAAAGCCACGGCCATGTTGACATAACTTCTTCTGCTCAGAGCATCTGCTACAATATTGGCCTTGCCCGGATGATAGTGAATCTCCAGGTCATAGTCCTTGACTAACTCTAGCCATCTTCTCTGCCGCATGTTCAGCTCATTCTGCGTGAAAAAGTACTTGAGGCTCTTGTGATCAGTGTAGATATCACACCGCTGCCCATACAAGTAATGCCTCCAAATCTTCAGAGCATGCACAACTGCGGCTAACTCAAGATCATGAGTAGGATAATTCAGCTCATGCCGACGTAACTGCCGTGAAGCATAAGCTATCACTCTGCCCTCCTGCATCAGAACACACCCAAGACCATCCTTCGAAGCATCACAATATACCGTGAACCTCTTCGTCTGGTCTGGCAGAGTCAGGACTGGCGCCGTAGTCAACCTTTTCTTCAGCTCATCAAAGGCCCTCTGACGCTCATCAGTCCACACGAAAGCCACATTTTTCTCCAGCAAAGAAGTCAAAGGCTTCGCGATCTTGGAGAAGTTCTCAATGAATCTCCGATAATATCCAGCTAAGCCCAAGAAAGACCTGACTTCCTTTACTGTCTGCGGTGTCTCCCACTCTAGCACATCCTTCACCTTACTCGGATCAACAGCAATGCCTCCCTGAGAGATAACATGACCGAGGAATGGAACCTCGTCAATCCAGAACTCGCACTTGCTGAACTTGGCATACAACTGATGCTCTCTCAATCTCTGCAATACGAGTCTCAGATGCTCCTCATGCTCTTCTTCTGTCTTGGAGAAGATCAGAATATCATCAATGAAAATCACCACAAAGACATCCAGATAGTCCATGAAAACCATGTTCATCAGATGCATGAAGAAAGCCGGGGCATTAGTCAAGTCGAAGGACATGACTGTATACTCATATAGCCCGTACTTGCAGGTGAATGCCATCTTCGGAATATCCCCAGGACGGATCCTCATCTGAAAATATCCCGAACGAAGATCAATCTTCGAGAATATACGAGCACCTCGAAGCAAATCGAAGAGATCCTCAATACGGGGCAGTGGATGCTTGTTCTTGATAGTGACTGCATTCAGCTCCCGATAATCGACACACATCCTCTTCGAGCCATCCTTCTTATCTACTAGCAGCAATGGAAAAGCCCAAGGAGAGAAGCTGCGACGGATATAGCCCTTGGCTAGCAACTCATTAATAGTCTTCTTAACTTCTTCATGCTCTATAGGTGCCATACGGTAGGGCCGCTTTGCAATAGGAGCTGTGCCAGGCAAGAGATCAATACAAAACTCAATGGCGCGTTCAGGCGGCATACCTGGCAAATCATCCGGAAAGACATCCGGGAATTCAGACACCACGCGAATACCATCCGTGGGTCTAGCCTCCATCTGATGAAGAAATCCAGAAGGCTCTACTGCACTGATAACAACCTCTTGGCCACTGGAAGCTGATAGCAAGACTGTCCTCTGAGCACAATCTATCCGAACTCCCCACTTGGCCAGAGTCTCCATTCCCAGAATGACATCAATGCCCTTGGTGTCTAGCACCATCAGATCAGTACAGAACTCTACTCCCCTCAAGGAAACACTGACTCTCGGGCAGTAAGTGTGAGACCTCAACTGTCCTCCCGGTGAAGATACTATCAGGCACCTCTTTAATGTGCTAGTATGAATACCATGATGCTCGACAAAAGACTGAGTAATGAACGAATGCGTAGCACCAGTATCAAAAAGCACTGTAGCTGGATATGAATTAACCATGAACGTACCAATAACCACGTTGGGAGCCTCGGCCGCTGACTCGGCCGTCACGTGGTTCACTCGACCCTTTGCTGGCACCCTGGGCTGAGCTGGGCGCCCCTGCTGTCCCGCCTGCGCCTTCCGGGGGCAAGCGTTGGCGTAGTGCCCCGGCTGGCCGCAGTGAAAGCAGGTGCGAGGAGGTCCCTGAGCCTGCTGTCCGGTAGGAGCTGCCGGACGTGGAGCCTGCGGTGCCGGTGGAGCTGGTAGAGCAGTACGAGCCGGAGGTGCCGGTAACCTCGGGCCCTGACCTGCCTGCTGCTGTCGAGGCAGGTACTGCTGCGGCCTCTGCTGGTACTTCTGGGGAGGCCGGTACTGCTGCTGCTGGTACGGCTGAGGCGGCTGGAGGCGAGGATGAGTGTTGCTGCCGGAAGCAACGGGGACAATCTTCCTCTTCTTGTCCTCCATCTCCAGGTGCTTGCGCTCGGTGTTAAGTGCACTGTCAACCAGGTGGTTGAAGTCGTCGAAGCGGAGGTTGAGCAGCGCGTACTGGAGATAGTCTTCAAGACCCTCCATGAAGTGCTCCTGCTTCTTGCGGTCATCCGCAACATCGGCAGGGGCGTAGCGAGCAAGCTGCAGAAAGCGATCACGATACTCCGTGACCGACATAGTCCCCTGAAGTGACAAAGACAGATAGATATCGAATGATTAACTCAAGATTCATAAGGATAGAACAAGGGGGCATTAGCTCAAAAGAAAACGCTGAATGATTATACTTAAGATTACCTGCTTCAGTGCAAGGAACTCCTTCTGCTTCATCTTCATAACGCCCGCGGGGACGTTGTGGCTGCGGAACCGCTCCCTGAACTGGAGCCAAGTGAGAGACTCGCGGTCATGAACTGGGTGGGACTCCACCAGTCCAAAGCTGCCCCTCGCAGCTGTCCTGCTGCGTACAAGACGCGCTCACGGTCATCGCACTGGGCGATGTCCAGCTGACGCTCCACTGCACGGAGCCAGTCGTCAGCCTGAAGGGGGTCGGACGTGTGAGAAAACGTCGGCGGGTGACCCCTTAGAAACTCAGCACGCCTGTCGCGAGGCTGCGGCGGTGGAGGAGGCGGAGGCTGAGTGTGAGCCTGCTGAAGTGCCTGAACAGTGTTGTTCAGGGTAGCCATCATCTGCATCTGGAGCTGGAAGTACTGCTCCGGAGTCAAAGGCGGCGGCATCGGGATCCCGGTCCCCTGGGTGTTCTGACCCTGATTGTTCTGCCCCTGCTGGTCAGAACCACGCCTGGTGTTCACCATCTGATTTTGGACAAAAGATTTCACGGGTAAGGATATCGCAGGAATAAATTCAGATGGATATGTTAACTCTTTGCGGAAAAAGACTCAGCCATGATAAAGTAGACAGGATAGAATGGACTGTTTTACCCCCAACGATCTAACTCATTTTATTAATTAGTTAACTTTAACATCTGAGTGATTTTCTTTAAATAAATTTAAACTACTAAGCTATGCAATCAGTCAAAAATCCAAATCAAACATGTAGCATAATAACAAGCAGACAATTTTCACGACTTAGCCGAGTTTAGCAAAAAGACTCGACTAACACCACGCGTCGCAAAGCGGGCTATCGTATTATTATAAAAGGGTCACCTAGCTAATACTCATGGTGGTCAGATGACTGATTTAGGACAAAATCTATGAAAACTATTCTTCAGAGAGAGAAATCAAGGCAAGAAGGGTAAAAGTCATAGAAGTCAAGGGTATAATAGTAAAATAGTTTCAGTAGGCAAGGATTGGAGAGAAGAAGTGCTAAAACTCGACCAGTTCTATCTAGGCTTCGTCCTACAGTCGATACGGCTCTGATACCACTCTGTAACACCCGGTTTATAAAAGGACATAAACCGAGCAATCATATACGTGCCAGGATCTAGTCACACGTATATACAACAGAATGAACAGTATATCATAGCACATATCACGAATAAGACATAATAAAGCGTATATGAATGTTATTTATTACATTAATGACAAAATGTCTGATACAGCGGAAGCGAAGTACAAAATACGATAAAAAGCTCTCCGAAGCTGAAGCAGGGCGCCACAGGGACGTCGACTGGGAGACGAACACCTAGAAGTCCTCGTAGTCCTGGTAGCGCTGGACGAACTCCCTCATGTCGGCAGGAACTGAGCAGCAGTAGCGTAGCCAAGAGGAAAAAGTAGAGAAGAGGCAAGAGTGAGTACACAACTTGTACTCAACAAGTATAACACAAACTATGAGGCTCTAGGCTGGCTGACTCAACTGCATTAGCTTTTAAGTGTTAGCAAGATTTTATTTAAGCTATTTACTACAAGTTGATGAATTACCATAAACCCAGTTACATAGTAATTAATCAAGTTTAATCATGTATCTACTGAAAAACCACACCAAAACCAAGCCACCAAGGTAACCCCGAGAAGCACCTCCCTCGTCGGAAGGAGATAACTCCACTAATCAAAAGGAGGATCTGGGCCGCTCATAACCGTGAGCACGGCTAGTATACCAGTTTTACACTCTGCAGAGGTTGCACATCTTTACCCACAAGTCGTGAGCTACGCCAGTTGTTCATCACACTTCCTTAGGTGAGATGACTAGCGACTCACTACGAGGCCGTTACAAAGAATCTCGTTGGTAAGGCGTAACCGCGAGAGATAGGTCAGCGACGATGGGGCCCACCTCCGGGGGTACAAGCACAGGAGCGCAATCCAAGCACAGACCAAGCCGGAGGAGCAGGGACCATTGAAGCTTACTACTCTTGCCCCGCAGGTAAGTTACTCCAAACCAAAAAGACCTAATTAGTAAGCCAAGTCTATCCCATTCTAGCCTTGTGGTAGCGCTGTTGTCCCAGGTTGTCGCTCTATGAACCGATCCTTATGGAGAGTGGCCAACTAGGCAGTAAGCACCGTGCTGGCCCCCTAAACCATGTTTCTACAAAAACCATCTTTTAACGAGACGTGAGCCACTCAAGCCACATAGAGTGCCACTCTCAGAATTAAGTTCAAGTAAACCATTAATCAATTTAATTAAAAAGGACCAGAGTGTGTTATAGCGCAGCAACCTAGCACAACTAACCAAAATGCAACCCAAAGGTATATATAAAGGATATAAAGTGGCTAGGAAATCCTTATAGGCATACAGTATTAAAACGCAGTATGAAATTGTATTTAAAGATGATAGGTTGTTCATGTTATACTTGCCTTCCTCGTACTGCTCTGGCTGCTGCTCAAACTGTTCCGAAGACGGCTGCTCCGGGTACTGGTACTGGGGCTCCTCAGATGGATCAACGTCTACTCACGAACACATGGCCAAAACAATGCACAATAATAAGCATACAAGCAAACACTAACAAAAACTAAGAAACAGTACATCAATATATAAAAACAGCACACTAAACTAGTCTAAAGCTATTCTACGCGTTACAACGATCGCGTGGATATAAAGAACGCTAAAAACGGAGCTAAAACGCATAATCTAGGCCAAAAACAAGTTCTAGGGGCTTATTTGTAATAAAAACAGGGTTCCAGGGGGTTTTCTGCAAAAACCGAGGGTCTAAATGTAAATAACGGTTAGATCTAAGGGCTAGCGTGTAAAAACTCAAAGGCTGGTCTGTGGGCGCTATTTCTAAAGAACTCAGGGGGCTATGTGTTAAAAACAGGGACCCAACTGGAATTAATTTGAAAAAGCCTGGACTGCGGGTTGAATCTCGGAAAACTAAGGGGCTCTTTAGCAAAAGTTCCGGCCGAACCGGTATGCACGATTCTTGGCCGCTGGATCTCGATCTGGTGGTCCAGATCTGTTCGCATCGGGTTCTAATCGGGGGCGTTTATTTTAGATCGGACGGCTGAGGGCCATCGGGCGTGGGGGCGGCGGCGCTGAGTCGCCGGAGTTAGGCTCCGCGGCGGCGCCCGGCCGGAGAAAGTGAACTGGGGGCCGCCGGACTCGGTTTGGGCCGGGGTTTGGCCGAGGGTGGAGTGCGCCGCGTGCGTAATGCACCTGGGCTTACGGCGGGGCTCGGGGAGGTTCTGTTGGGGCCCGCCACGGCGTGGGGCGGCGCTAGCTCGCCGGCGAGCGGGGTTGTACGGGCTGGGGTGCACTATGGCTACGCTAGCAGGTCTGTAAGGGAGATGGGGCAGAGGGGGTCCTCACCGAGGATTAAATCAGGCCGGAGATGATGCGCAGCATGGGGTCGTCGGCGAGGTTGGCGGCGGTCGCGGACGGAGCTCGAGGATGAACCGCCGCAGAGAGTCTCCGGGTCTGCGGGAGCGTCGAGGAGGTCCGCGCGGGCACTGCAAAGGGGTAGAGGGGTTCAGGGCGGCCAGAGCACTAGCGGCGGCGAGAAATTTCGGCAGCGGCGGAGTTCACCTGCGGCGGATGCTAGGCGAAATCCTGGCGCTGGCGTGGCTGAACTCGTGGTTAGGGCGGTGGCTGCGGCGTAGATAGGATCCAGCGGGCACGTCGCGGCGCTTAAGAAGGGGCGGGTCAGTCTCGGCGTGCAGGTCACGCGGTAATCGCGGCGCGGGGATTGCGCAGAGGACTCGGGATCGAGCCCTATCTGATCCCGGGCTGGCTTCTAGAAGGAGGGGTGTGGACTGGGCTGGCGTGGGATCTGCGAGGCTGGGGCGTGGGGTGGAGCGGGGCCAGCAGCAGGGGAGAGAGCGGAGCGGCGGAGGCCCAGGGAGCAGAGGCCGCGGCGCGAGGAAGAAGGAAGGTCTGACGTGCGGGCCATGGCTGTCAGCGAAAGGGGACGAGCACTCTGCGGCGCGAGGCGAGCGGGCGGAGGCAGGCCGCGGGTGCTGGCTGGTGGGGCCGGTTTGCAGCGGCTCGGTGCGCGTTGGGCCGCGGCCACGCGGGGAGAGGGAGGAGTGGGTCACGCTGAGATGGGAAAAACCATGGCGCTTGGGCCAAGCTGGGTTTTGGGCCGGGGAAGTGGCACTGCGGGCTAGGCCGGCTCGGGCTGGACCCATGCGGGAGAAGGAAAGGGCCGGGTTGGGTTGCTGTTGGGTTGGTTTTGGTTGTGGGTTTGGGTTTCCTTTGGGTTTTTTTCCTTTTCTAATTCTATTTACTCTCTCATTTCAAATCTAAGTCAAACAAAGGTTGAATTCAAATAACAATTTGAATTCAAACCACACTCAACCAAATAAAAGCTATGCACCAGCATGAATGCAACACAAAAATTAAACCTAACAAATTTTAATTACTTAAGGAACAAAATTTAGATTAAATGCAAATCTAACACATTAAACCTTAGAAAATTAAATAAAGCCATTTAAATTTATTGATAAATGCTGAAATTTAAATTAGGGTGTTACAGCGGGGCAGCTGGTGTGTTCAGGGGCCTCAGGGGCAGACGCGGAGAAGCAGGCATGGTTGGCGAAGTACGCTACCGGGCCGAGTGCTGAGCCCTCGGCCCCAGGAGTTCTTAATGTGGAGCAGGTTAGTGCAATATTAAGGGACCAGTTCGGCATCCTGCCCAAGAGAAAGGCGATCGGCTATTCTAAGCAGTATCCAAGTGACTACGACTTGATCCCGTTGCCACCCAAGTATCGGCTCCCGGAGTTCACCAAATTCAGCGGATCAGAAGGAGCCAGCTCTATCGAGCATGTGAGCCGATACCTAACGCAGCTCAGGATGATCTCAGTGTTAGATCCTCTAAGGGCCCGTTTCTTCTCCCAGTCTCTCACGGGTTCAGCTTTTGGATGGTGTACATCACTGCCCCCAGATTCGATCCGTACTTGGAGGCAGCTGGAAGATCAGTTCCACACCCAGTATCATTCAGAAGCTGCTAAAGCCGGGATTGCTAAGCTGGGATTGCTGACCTCGCCCAGGTCAAGCAGAAGTGAGGGGAAAGTGTGATAGAGTATGTCCAGCACTTCAGAGAAGTTAAGAATCGATGCTACTCATCGCGCATCACAGAGAAGGAGGCAGTCGATTTGGCTATCCTGGGGCTCGCTAAGCCGATCAAGGATCTGTCTTTTCAGTTGGAGTTCACCTTGCTGGCACACATGGTGCAGAAGCTTACGGCGTATGAATACTATCACCTTGAGCTGTACCAGGAAAAATTCAAGCGCCATGTCAATATGGCACAAGCAGGTGATTCCGATGATTCTGGCGAGGAACAAGAAGTGGCTGTGGCAGAGTGGACCCGGGGGGCAAACCCCATCCCGTGCAAGTGGGTCAAACAGAAGGGGCTTGTGAAGGGCTTTGACTTTGACGTGGCCAAAGCAGAGCTGAGAATGATCATCTTAACAATCATATTAGTCCAAGTGTTGTGTTGTCATTCGATCACCAAAATCACTCGAAATGGCATAAATGGTGCCATGTTCGTTACAATCTCCCCCTTTTTGGTGATTGATGACAACACAATCAAAGCAAGCATAAATTTGCAAAAAATGACAAATTTAACCACTTGAAACCAATTGAAATTAATTGAAAACCGCTTACGCTTGCTTGGATGTTTACCATCATCCACTGATGACTTGGCCTCCCCCTAAAACCATGATTCCCCCTTTTATTTCCCCCCTTTTTCGCTACTTCCCCCTCATGACTTGATTCACTTAGGTATTTCTCCCTCTTTGGGATATGCTTCTTCTTCTTGAGAAAATACCTTGCTTTGATCCACATTTCTCCCCCTTTGGAATCAAATCACCTAAAAGGTCTTACTCCAACAAAAAGTCTTGCAAAACAATATAGCTTAAGAGAAGATTAGTAGCCTAGGGAGTTAGTTTCATTACTCATGATCCAATTGTATGATATCAATGAAGATACCAATTGAAAACTTTCACTATGGTGGATCACAAAATTACGAAACTAGCATGGCATGAGCTAAGCTTTCCATAAGTATGTGCACAAAATGATAATGTGAAAATCAAGTGCACAACTAGATGTAATAACTAGAAAGCTTAGATCATATCATGCACGGAGGTAGCTCTAAAGTAAATAGGATATGACAAAGATACCAATTTAATGAGTTTAGAACCTTGCATACCTCCGGGGGTTTTTGCTTACCTTGCATGTACCAATTTGAAAGTGACTTGCAACCAATTGAAAGTCTTTTTGAAGAAAAGCACTTGGTACACCAAGGTTGAGCAAATGTATGAGCACATGGCCTATGGACTTAGATATGAGCATTTAAGTTCAATAGAGCATGGCTCAATATGCATGAAAACACAATTTGTCTAATCACTCTTACAGAGTTGTTTGTTCACATTGATCGTGAGAAACATTCTCTTAGAGTGTTAACTCCACGTGAGACTACAAAAGATAAACTTGTAAACATGTTAGTCTCAAAATCACAAGCTGTAGGATGAACTCCCCCTAAATGTGTGCATTTAGTGTTTGAATCACCAAGCAAATGTATGCACATTTATTTTGACACAATTGGGAAGTTTACCCTATAGCTTGTGTTCATGGTACACATATGAAATACATACCTCATGAAGTCCGTGTACCATGAAGAGTAACCTTGTGTAGCTTTCTACACACTTATCAAACCATGTAGGTTGCTCATGGGTTAGAGTCATGACACAAGCAACCCACCATATATAACACTAGGTGATGCAATGCAAACAACCTAGCAAGGGCAATGGCGCTATGTGATGCTTGAATTGAAATCTAGCTACCATTACCTTATGGGGGACTTGGGCAACAAATGTCCAAGTTGTGAGCTTAGCTTCTTTGGCTTGAACCTTCATTTCCACTTGTGAGCTAAGCCTCCAAATCCCCCGTAGCTGTTCTTGGGCTTCAAGTCTCCTTTGGCACCCACACCATTTGAGGCCCCTTCAAGTTTGTGATGACATCCTTGGGCACCCAAATGGAGTGGTTCCAACTCCTTCCTTGCTTCCCAACCTTGTAAGCAACCACCTTGCCATTTGTTTTCTTCTTGATCACATAGGGGGTGCTATTGATTTTGTTCCTCCGGTTGGGCTTGGTGTAGATGAGAGAACTTTTGATTGTAAGCTTCTTCTTGTTCTTCTCATCCGAAAGCTTCTTCCTTGGTTGAGGACACTTGTTGGACTTGTGGCCTTCTTTGTGGCACTTAGAGCAAGTCACGGTGGACCCCTTCTCAAGCTTCTTCACCATGTTCTTACGGTTATCTTAAGAAGGTTGGACATTGCTCTCCATGCCTTTGCCCTTCAATCTATACAAGTCCTTCATGAGCCTTTCCACTTCTTGCTTGAGCTCATCATTCTCCTTGGCAATGAGATCATCACATGATTCTACAACAACATTCTCATTGCATTTCTCATTGCACGGGTTAGAGCAAGGATCATCAATTAAATCAATGCAAGAAGTTGAAGCATCTACCCTAGAGATGGGAATTGCACAAGGGATAGTTTGCTTCATTTCCAAAGAGTCATTAGTATCATTAATGCTCTCAAATTTTAATTTGAGCTCTTCATGCTCCTTGCTAAGCAAATTGAATTTGCACATCAAATTTTCAAAGTTTGTAGCAAGAGAAGCATTTAGATCCTTGAGAGCACTAAGGTTTTTAATTTCTTTTGATTGTCTCTTAATGACTTTTTGATGCTCATGAACAAGGTCAAGAAGTTCATCAATTGAAGGAGAATCGGAGTCATCATCATTTACATCGCTATCCATACCTTTGGTCATAAGGCAAGTGTTTGATGATGATCCGAAGTTGGTGTGGGTGATGAATCTCTTGCTTGATTCATCGCTTGAGCTAGCACTTGATTCTTCACCACCACTAACCCATTCACCAAATATGGCAAATGATTCATGCTTGGGCTTCTTCTCCTTCGTTTGCTTGTTCTTCTTGAACTTCTTCTCAACCTTCATAAGTTGATGGTGAGGCCCATCTTTGAGGAAGACTACATACCCCATGGAGTTGATTTCCTTCAAGCACTTGTTCATCTTCTTTACTTGCTTGTAGAGGTTGGGGTGCATTGGCTCTTGATCATCACTTGAGGAGCTTCTTGCATCCTGTTCTTCCTCATCACTTGAGCTACCTTTGATGGCCATCTTCTTCAATTTTTTGACTTGCTTGCATGCAAGTGCACTATGTGTTGGTGAAGAAGGTGGCGCTCTTGGCTTGATGTCATGGCGTAGCTTATGGGCGATCACCTTGTTGAGGACTTTGTTTGGTGTCATTGTTGTGAGATCTTTCTCATATAGAATTGTTGTCACCAAATCATAGTCCGGCCTTCGAAGTGAGTGAAGGATCTTGCGAATGAGTTCCAAATCTTCAATTTTCTTCACATCTAAAGAGTTAATCTCATTCACAAGAATATTCAACCGTGAGTACATAGTTTCAGCATTTTCATGATCAAGTTGCTTGAAACTATTAAGTTTATCAATGAGAACATGATATTTTTCATTTGCAACATCTTTTGTGCCTTCATGGTTCTCACTAATAGTTTTCCATAAAACATTAGCATTTTCGCAAGCAAACACACGGTTGAACACATTTTCACCAAGAGAGTTTAAAATAGCACACTTGGCTATAGCATCATATTGCCTCTCTTGTTGATTATTGCTTTTAGTTCCTTCACTCGTAACTCTCCAAACATTTAGGCCCTTTGCTTGGAGGTGTGATTGCATTAAAATCTTCCATCGTTGGAAGCCCGTGCCATCGAAACGTGGAGGAGGTCCTAGAGAATCCATCCCTTCCCCTAAAAGAGCTAACTCACTAGGCGGTGAAGCCTACCGATCTAATGAGCCGGTAAACACAAATTTGCCAATAGAATTGGCTTTGTTTGTGAGACAAGTGAGGCCCGGCTCTGATACCACTTGAAAGTGATCGGGTGCTCTAGCCTAAGAGGGGGAGGGGGTGAATTAGGGGGAAAATAAAAGGGGGATTCATGGTTTTAGGGGGAGGCCAAGTCATCAGTGGATGATGGTAAACATCCAAGCAAGCGTAAGCGGTTTTCAATTAATTTCAATTGGTTTCAAGTGGTTAAATTTGTCATTTTTTACAAATTTATGCTTGCTTTGATTGTGTTGTCATCAATCACCAAAAAGGGGGAGATTGTAACGAACATGGCACCATCTATGCCATTTCGAGTGATTTTGGTGATCGAATGACAACACAACACTTGGACTAATATGATTGTTAAGATGATCATTCTCAGGATTTTAGGTTCAAGTGATGACAAAAAGAAAGAGAAGATAGGCGTAGCAAGGCCAGAGGCATCGGGCCTTGCTACGCCTATCTTCTCTTTCTTTTTGTCATCACTTGAACCTAAAATCCTGAGAATGATCATCTTAACAATCATATTAGTCCAAGTGTTGTGTTGTCATTCGATCACCAAAATCACTCGAAATGGCATAAATGGTGCCATGTTCGTTACAAGAGCAGATATTCGATCTACTGCTCAAAGAAAAGCAGTTGAAGCTCCCAGAGAATCACAAGCTTCCAACGGCACAGGAGCTGCAGGGAAGGCTGTACTGCAAGTGGCACCACTCGTTCACTCATGCCACGAATGACTGCAAGGAGCTGCGTCGGCAGATCCAATCGGCTATCGAGCAAGGCCGATTAATTCTGGCCCAACACATGATGAAAGTGGACAGTCAACCATTCCCACAGGCTAACATGGTGGAGCTGTCGGATCTTGGACCCGAGGGCCGGAACTGGGCGTTCCAGATCAACATGGCGGGACCCATTCGAAACCGTGTCGAGCAGAGGAAAGAGGCCGCTTCTGGCAAATGGCCCCAGGATGAACACGAGCCGGAGCAGCAACATGTCACTGAAGAACAAGTGCGTCACATCCGCAATCAACTCCCAGCTTCTAATCGGCTTCTGGAAAAATACCAGTATCAGTACAAGTTGCGCCGCCGATATGAATCGAAAGAGGAGGAGTATGAGCATCGCACAGGGAGAATGCTGGGGAGACGCCAGGCTATACGCGACCACTGGCATTGCCCGTTCTTCAAGTACTATTGGAATTCCGGCATGAGCCGATTGCCTACTATCGATGATTGCCTGGAGTGCAGGCCTCGGGGACGCCATCCAGGCGAGACGTCGGTGTTCCAGCGCTTAGGGACCAAAACACATCATGACGATCATATTGAGCGGCCATCTAGGGACGATCTTGAGCTAGATGAGGAAGATAAGTATCATCGTCCACGATGGTGTCCTGATGGGCTCAGCCGCTCACAGAAGCGCCATGTGCAGTGTCTACGCAATCTCGAAGAGGCAGAAGCAAGGTACCGCGACGTGCTGAGGAAGGTGCGTCCGGATCTCGCGGAGCAAGTCAGGCACCCGTGAAGGGTGGAAAGGCGTCCTCCAAGGAGGGAGTGGCGCCCCAAGCAGCCAAGAGCCGATGAAAAGCCATCGGCTGATGTGAATATGGTGTTCGTGCTCCCGTCGGAGTTTCGGGCGCCCCAACCGGAGGAATTGGCCATCGCGCAGCTGGATCTCGGCCCACAACCGATCATCTTCGAGAAGCCCAAGGAGAAAAGCTACAAGCACCTGAAGGGATTATATCTCAAGGGCCTCATCGATGGCAAGCCTGTGAACAAGATGTTGGTCGACACTGGCACCGCAGTCAATCTGATTCCATACTCAGTGCTGCGCCAATTGGGTCGTTACGCTGCTGATCTTATCAAGACTAATGTGATGCTCAACGATTTCAACAGTCAGCCGTCGGAGGCACAGGGTGTCCTTAATGTGGAGTTGACAGTTGGCCGCAAGACCATACCAACTTCATTCTTCATCGTCAACAGTAAGAGTACATACACAGTGCTGCTTGGGAGGGATTGGATTCACGCCAATTGTTGTGTTCCTTCCACGATGCACCAGTGTTTGGTCCAGTGGGATGGCGATGAAGTGGAGGTGGTCCATGCAGATGACTCCAGCGAGGTTTCACGCGCAGAACGGAATGCCTGGGACGCGGAAGGGCAAGAGCCGATCTTAGGGATCGTGCTGGAAGACTGTGATCGGATTGAAGCAACAAAAAATCAGGCTAAGGCTGGTCTTATCCACTGGCCTCAAAGAGTAAAAATATCCTGGAAAGCTACAGAATCCAGCAAGATTAGAGAGGCCGGTCCCAGCGACCAGCCCCAAAAAATGAGTAATATATGTTTGGAGTTAAAATTGTTACATTATGAACAAACAATGGCCCGCTCCGGTAGTTGGTCAGTTGCTGCACATTCAGTTTTGAATGATAATAGAAAAACAGGAACGGCCAGCCCGTGCGGTTGGCCGGAAAATTTTTCTTATTATCTCCCTGTG
This sequence comes from Panicum virgatum, assembly GCF_016808335.1. Lineage (NCBI taxonomy): Eukaryota > Viridiplantae > Streptophyta > Magnoliopsida > Poales > Poaceae > Panicum > Panicum virgatum. Next base: position 30,414,021 of record NC_053137.1, read on the forward strand.
TTTACTATCGATGTCAATCTTTTAGACAGCGGCAAGTTAGGGTACGGGTTTACGTCAGCTGACGATTTGGAGGAAGTTGATATCGGTCCCGGGGATAAGCCGCGACCGACGTTTATCAGCAAAAGTTTAGACCCAATCTTGCGTGAGCAGATGATAGCACTATTGAAGGAGTGCCGGGACTGTTTTGCATGGGATTATACTGAGATGCTCAGCCTGGATAGAGACATCGTAGTATCGGCTCCCGCTTAAGAAGGGATTTCGGCCGTTTCAGCAACCAACACGTCAGATGAAGGCCGAAGTCCTAGAGGAGGTTAAGAAAGAGGTGCAAAAGATGTTAGATGCAGGATTCATCAGGCCGTGTCGGTATGTGGAGTGGATCTCTAGCGTGGTCCCAGTACAAAAGAAAGATGGCCGATGGCGAGTCTGCGTGGATTTCAGAGACCTCAACAGAGCAACGCCAAAAGATGAGTATTGGATGCCTGTTGCGGAAACATTGATCAACGCAGCGGCCGGTCATAAGATGATGAGTTTTATGGATGGTAATGCCGGCTACAACCAGATTTTTATGGCCCCAGAGGATATACACAAGACCGCGTTCAGAGTACCAGGCGCGGTCAGATTGTTCGAATACTTGATTATGACCTTTGGATTGAAAAATGCCGGTGCAACGTATCAACGCGCTATGAACTACATTTTTCATGATCTCATCGGCAAATTGGTAGAGATCTACATTGATGATGTCGTGGTCAAGTCCACGTCGGCCGGGGGACATCTGGAAGACTTGCGTCAGGTCTTGGAGTGGACTCGAAGGTTTGGGCTCAGAATGAACCCAAAGAAATGCGCCTTTGGTGTATTGCCCGGTCAGTTCTTAGGATTCCTAGTGCACGAGTGGGGAATCGAGATCGGCTTAAAAAGTGAAGAAGCTGTAAGGACAATGAGGCCGCCTACTATGAAGAAAGATTTGCAGAAGCTCATCGGCAAAATTAACTTTGTCAGACGATTTATCTCCAATCTATCAGGGCGCATCGAGCCATTCATGGGTTTGTTGAAAATCAAGTCTGATGCTGAGTTTCGCTGGGGAGCAGAGCAACAGCAGGCTTTTGATGAAATCAAAGAATATCTATCAAAGCCTCCAGTGTTGGTTCCACCCCAGCAAGATAGGCCTTTCTACGTGTACCTGTCCGTGGGTGACACTTCCATTGTTTCGGTATTGGTTCAGAAGCACGACGACCAAGAGAGGGTGGTTTTCTACCTCAGTAGGCGCATGTTAGACGCCGAGACATGGTACCTCGAGATCGAGAAGCTTTGCCTCTATTTATTCTTTACATGCACAAAGCTTCGTCATATTTTGCTCTCGGCGGAAACGATTGTAATCTGCAAATCGGATGTCATAAAATATATGCTGTCGGCTCCAGTTCTGAAAGGCCGGCTTGGGAAGTGGATGTTTGCATTGTCAGAGTTCGATATCCGATATCAGCCTGCGAAGGCAGTCAAAGGACAGGCACTGGCGGATCTCGTGGCAGACAGGATCAGCACCGATGTGGCTGCACTGTTTATACGTGCCTGGGCCATGTTTTTTGACGGATCGGCATGCAATGATGGGTGCGGCGTGGGAATTCTGTTTGTATCACCTCGAGGGGTGGCTTATTCTTTTTCCATCAGGATGACTGCTCCATGCACCAATAATTTGGTGGAGTATGAGGCCGTTCGCAAGGGGATGGAATTACTCTTGGAAGCTGGTGCAGAAGCAGTGGAAATATTTGGGGATTCGAAACTGGTGATTTCTCAGCTCACGGAAGAATATAAATGTGAGAGTGAGGCTCTTTTCCCAATATGGATGCAGAGCCGTGAGTTGATGTCACAATTCAGGTATATTAATTTACACTGGATACGAAGGACTTTGAACAGTGAAGCCAATGACTTGGCACAGATGGCTTCCGGATACAAGGAAACAGCTGATGGAGTCGATGTAGAGGTTCAGTTTCTAGAACCTGGAGATTGGAGAGCCGATATCTTCAATTATTTGAAGGATTCGGCTCGGGGGGCACCCAGAAGGATAAGACTTAAAGCTATGAAGTATGTTCTGATTGGGGACGACATGTTCTACAGGACTTTGGAAGGACTGCTGCTTAAATGTTTGGGGCCTTTGGAGTTGAATTGGCTCTTGCATGAGGTTCATGAAGGAGCCTGTGGTACTCATCAATCGGCTCATAAGATGAAATGGCTGATTAGACGATCAGGATATTACTGGCCTACCATGCTTGAGGATTGCTTCAAATATTACAAGGGATGTCAGACATGTCAGAGATTCGGCAAGATTCAGATGGTGCCGGCATCAGTAATGAATCCTATTATTAAGCCATGGCCGTTCAGGGGTTGGGCCATGGATATGATCGGCCAGATTAACCCGCCGTCTAGCAAAGGTCACCAATGGGTGTTAGCTGTTACAGATTATTTCACAAAATGGGTAGAGGCGGTACCCATGAGATCGGTGGCGTCAAGAGATGTGATCAGTTTCGTTAAAGAGCACATCATTCATAGGTTCGGGATTCCTCAAACCATTATGACCGATGGAGGATCAGTTTTTATATCAGAGGAATTTAGGAAGTTTGCCGATGACACAGGGTTCAAGCTGATCAGATCATCCCCATATTATGCCCAGGCTAATGGACAGGCTGAAGCATCCAACCAGAGCCTTATCAAGCTGATCAAGAGGAAGATCGATGAATATCCTAAGCGCTAGCATGAGGTGTTGTCAGAAGCTTTGTGGGCATATCGAATTTCGTGTCATGGATCCATCAAGACGTCACCATACCATCTGGTCTACGGTCAAGATGTTGTGTTACCATGGGAGATCACGGCCGGATCAAGGCGTGTTGAGTTTCAGAATGATCTATCGGCTGAAGAGTATGCAGCCTTGATGAACGATAATGTGGAGGATCTTACAGAGCTAAGACTTTGGTCACTTGAGAAGATTAAGGAAAACAAGGCTAAAGTTGCTCGTGCATACAACAAAAAGGTCAAGCCAAAAGAATTCCAAGTTGGAGACCTAGTTTGGGAGGCAGTGTTACCATTGGGAACTAAAGATAGAAAATATGGTAAGTGGTCTCCAACTTGGCACGGACCGTACAAGGTTGATCAGGTTTTGCCTGGAAATGCATACATGCTTGAGGAATTGGATGGTGTCAAGTTTCCTGTGGCGGTCAACGGCCAACACCTCAAGAAGTATTTCCTGAGCATGTGGGAAGGCGAGTGATAAGAGCCGATGAGATCCATCTGGCTGCATTATAAAAGGCCAACACGTTGAGTTGGCCAGTAAAAAAAACTGAAAATAGGCCAACACGTTGAGTTGGCCAGGGAAAAAATAAAAAAAATAGGCCAACACGTTGAGTTGGCCAGAAAAAAAGAAAGGCCAACACGTTGAGTTGGCCGGTAAAAAAAATATATATATGAGAAGCAAGACAGCCGATGTGCAATCATCGACTTAAGATGTTTTTAATGAGTACAAGTTTCAGGTCTAACAGCCAACATTGAATGTTTTTTTGAATTATTCTACTAGTTCAGGAACTCTTCTATGGCATGGATGGCTTCTGCGCGTACGGCGTCGGCTCTTGCGATGATCGCTTCGTCGTCTTTGTCATCACCTGTTACTATCTGTTGGCTTAAGGTGCTTATCTCTGCAAACTCTGCCCGTATCTGCTCGGTCATTTCTTGGGCTTCTTGCTTGGAGTTTGCAATCGAGGCTTTCTCCTCTTGGATCAGTCTTTGGGTGCTGCGGACCTTTTCTTCGAGTTCCATCTGTTCCTTCTCCAGGAGGTTGAGCCACCTTGTACTCTCAGAGATGTCAGCTTTAGCATCCAGAGTTGCTTTCTTTTGGTTGAGCAGTTTGCATTTCTGAGCAATGTCGGCTTTTAGAGGGATCTGAGAATGATGTAACTCTATTCTCTATTGTGCTGCTTCAACCTTTGCCCGAAAGAAAGGAAGATGGCCGGTTGGCCAAAGCTTGACTCGAAGTGACTCTGGAAGTTGGGATTCTATCTGCTCAAGGATTTCTTTTATCTTGCTGGAATCATCAACCAGAGTATTGATTGGAGCAGAGAGCAGATCCTTGATGAGTTGAAGATGATCTGCCAGGTTAGCCGATTGCTGTAAAGACGGTACCTTTGCTTCAAGGGCAGTCAGACCCATTGATGCTGGGTCAAAGGAGAGTAAATCTGAAATGTCAAAGCCCTGTGGAGATATTTGGAGTTAGTTTTGGGAGCGAAGTACATTAATGAATTATCGGCTAATTTAAAATTGATTTTTGTAGTGTTACCTGTTCTGAAAAAGAAGTGATGGTCGGTCCACATGCGATCGTTCCAGTTGAGTTTGAGGCAACAACAAGAGCATTGGTTGTGTCAGTTTGCCCCTCACGTGCCTTCATTAGAGCATCAGGATTTGCGGTCGTTTCATGTTGAATTGGACTTTCAGTACTAGGGATGTCTTCAGCTGCGTCCTGAAAATAGAATTACAGTCAACCAGAGTATATATGCATAAGGAAGAAGTTTCAGAAAAAATGGATTACCTGGTTGGAGTTGGAATCTGATGGACTCGGGGAAGATTGAACAGTTTTCTTGATGATTCGTCTCGCGATGATCTTCCTTTTCTTAGTCGGAATTCGGGGGGGCAACATTTGCAGAAATTTGTCTCCGCTTAGAAGCTGACTGTAGTATGTCTGGCTGAACGGTCATTATTACTTTCTTCATCAATGGCGATCCCTTGCAAAAAAGAACATCAGGGGCCGTTGGAAGAAAGTGGAATGGTTCCCCATTGCTGGTCATAGGTTCTGGACCATCTTGTTGCTGTAAGAAAAGTGAGTAAGAATTAGCCAAGAAAAGGGATAGAGGACTCAAAAAAGAATAAGCGCACAAATTCAGTACCTCTTCTTCGAGGATTGCATATTCATGATCAATTTGCTACAGTCGAGGACCTAAAGCTTTTCTGAATACATGAGTTTTACACATTCCCCAACAAGTGCTAAAGTCGATTGATGAGGGGGTAAAGGATAGATCGGCTGGTATTGGAATGTGGAGGTGGTCAAACATGCTGTAGCATCTTGAGCTGGTGAGACCATCGGGCAGATCGGCTCTGCTCTCCACCAAGTGGTGAATATGGAAGTGGGGAGGGACTTGTCCTAAGCCAAATTGCCGAGCTGCTACGACTGGTTGATAAGTCTCATAACCTGGTTTGATGATTCTGTTGGAAGTGCTGATGCCAACAGGAAGGAAGCCAGGTCGGATCATTAAAGAATACAGATGCCGAGTGCTGTCGTCATCGGCAAAACTATCCAGCCTAAAGACAATTGGGTTCTCAAAGGCTTCAGATTCAGTGAATGGAAAATAAAGGGGATTGTCTAGGCCTTTGTAGAAAATTCTAAACCAGCTTGCTGCATCTGTTGAGTTCAGTTTACTGCCAGGAAGACTGAATAGAGCTTGGCCATAGCTGGTGCATCTAATTGGATTGCCATTCTCATCAGGGAAGGAATTCTTGGTTAGGCTTTGAAAGTTTGAGATCTTATGATGGAAGTAGAGTTGTACCCATAACTGAATAAACCACCAAGGGCCTCCGGTTTTGAGTTTCTTTTGGTTGAGCAAATTAGTTGTCATCAAATGGAGATATCTATATGTTTCTCCAAGGAAAAGTTTGCCTAGGCCAGTGCGGTTGCCATGGGCCAGATGGTAGGCCAAAAGAATGTAATTCTTAGTTGGAGCTAAGGAAGGACCACATAAAATGAAATGTTCTAGCCAGAGATTTAAGAAGACTGTGTGTTCCTTTTTAGTTACTGAGCCTTTTGTCTTCATGTGCTGGTTCATGTAAGTGCTCCAGTTTGTGCAGTCTGCCTTGGATGAGAGTTTGAAGGGGACTTCTACCATTCTGTGAGCAGCAGGATTGGGAGATTTGATGTCAAGGCCAGTAATCATGGTAACGTCCAGCAGAGTAGGGGTCATGGGTCCGTGACCAAAGAGAAAGCAGTTCAGAGCGTCAGACCAAAAATAGTCGATGGTCTTCAGAAGGTTTTCATCTTTGTCGAGAGGAGACAATGATAAACTAAGTGCATCAGCTATGTTTAACTCCTGTCACAAAGGCATATGAGCTTTTGCTACTTTGCTATACTATGTGATCCAATTTTCAGGTGGATTGGGCCAGGCTCTTAGGCAGTCGGCCCAGGAGTTCAGATCAATGTTTTGACTTACGAAAGGGATCCTATTTGCTTCTCAGGAGATTAAATCTGTGGGATTTTCATAAGTTCGTGGGCCAAGATAAAATGATTTGGGATCGGAAGGATGCAGTAGAAGGATGTCTGACACCTGAAGTTCAGAGATTCATAAATTTACATGTAGTGTCATATTTCAGAGTTTAATTTGTTGGAGGCTTAATGAGCTGAAGAAAGTTAAAAAAGGGCAGGCTGAATATTACCTTCAGGCCATAGATTGCCGCATCATCGGTTGCAGAATTTGTTGTCGGAGCTGCAGAGTCTGCAATAGTTCAGATCTGCTGACTTAGGGTTTGGTTGTTCTGCGAGCTCTAATTTGAATTCTGGATGCTTGGAGAGTCCTTGCTCAAACTTATAGAGTGAGATTTTCGAATTGCCCTCGGATTTGGCGTATCTATTTCGAGTTGGGTTCAGAGTGGAAGTGGTGTTCTGTTCTTATGCGTGTTGCTTCCAGTTTGAATTTTATCGGCTCTTGGATATTAATGAAGCCTGATGCGGTGCTATCGGCTTTTTTGGGGGGTAATTCAAACAAGTAAGATTGAGGGATAATAAGATTCATTAAAAGTTGGATTTTTACAGAAGAGCCGATTTGACAAAGGAAGAATCCTTCGGCTTTACAATACTACTTCTACACTACTACCTACATCTAGGTACCTACGGCGCTGGGGGCTTCGAGCCGGCGCATCAACGCCGTCGCTGTCGTCGTCTTCATCGTCGTCGTCGCTGGTGTCGTCGAAGGCGCTGCTACCGCCGTTGGTCTCGGCGTCGCTGCTTCGGCCGCCGCCGCCGCCGCTTTCTTCCTCGCTGTCCTCCTCGGAGGACCCGAGGAATCGGAAGGGCTTTCCTCCCATCGGGTCGTCGTCGCTGGAGGAGGAGCCAATCTCCTCTTCCGAGGAGGAATCGGGTCCATCCCAGGAGGAGCCTTCCTCGCTGCTGCTCTCCAACTCCTCCTGGAACAGGAGTTGGAGGTCTTCGCTTTCAGTTCGGGGCTCGTCGTCTTCGGAGGCAATCCCGAAGTCGAACTCCTCTGCATCCCAGTGCAGAGGGGAGAGCGCCTCGTATGCCACCGCCGGGTCGTACTCCGGCGTCGGTTCCCGACTCTCAGGAATGGAGTCGAGGGAGGAGGCGGAGAGGTTTGAAGAAGAAGGGGAGGAAGGGTAGTCGATGGAGTTGGAGCCGGAGGAGGAGGAAATCGCCATGACTGCTAAAGGTTGGAGTTTTCTGTGCTACTTGGCTTTGGGAGGAAGATGAGTTTGCGGTAAAGAGAGTCGATTCGGGATGAGATTAAATAGTAAAAAAATGGAAGATGGATCGGCAGTTTCACATTCTACGAGGAGCCAGTTGCAGAGACATTGCGTCTTTCTTGGTGGTTGCAGTGTGTTTTAATGAGCATTAACGGGAAGATGAAGCAACGTAGTGGTTTTGGAATTATCATTGCAAAACCAGGGGGCATGTGTTATCGCCATAAATTAACAGGGTTAATTAATGGGCCACAAACGAGTTGGGCTTGAAGCAAGGATTAAAGAAGGCTTGAGAATCGGCTCCTGCGTGAGTATTTGGGCCGTGCAGGCCATGTATCTTTAGGTTTAGTTCAGTTTGGATTAGAGATAGAGTCCGATTTGGACACTTTAGGTTTAGATTGTTTCCCAAGTCTCCGGACTATAAATATGTACCCTATGATATTCGTAAAGGAGAGAATGTCATCACGTTTTGCAACAACACCTTGGCGCAACGCCGCCCCTAATTCTAGGGTTTCATCCAAGTAAGCGCCATGCTGCCCTGATCGTCTTCTTGCGATCAGGGCAACATTGTTCTTGCCTTTACCTTGGTATTACTCGTACTGAAGCGTTTTTTATGGCGAATAATGCTAGTTATCTTGATGTTCGTAGCATGATTTTTAGTAGATTTATTATGCTTTTATTGTTTACCATCTACGAATATCATGTTTTCTCTATGCGTTCATGCTTGATCTTAAGATAATATTCGTCGCAAAGGATTAGTTGCATAGAGTTAACACCTTGCTTCTTTTCTATCTAGTAGATCCAATCCGTTATGGTTTGTTCTTATTTTATAAGGAGTAGCTCAATATTTGCTAGGTTAGGCCTTGCAAACGGATTGGATGTTCCGGTGATGTAATAGATGCTTTGTTCTAGCCTTGATAGGGATTGTTCCGAGAATCAGCTCTTGCTAGTTCTTAGGCCTCTGTTTTTTTGTTATGGTTTAGTTATCTGTTACATTCGCTAGGCCTAGTTACGTGTAGGATGTTCCAATTTAGCGGTGAAGCTTTTACTGTCGTGGGTTGGATTAGCTAGATTCAATTGAAGCAAGATTTCATAGTTATTTGCTTTATCCACTGATATCCGGATATACAGATCAGATCTGACACCGGGAATTGATCGGTTCTTTGAAAGCCGATGCAAGAGTCCTCCAGGGGAGCCGACTACGGCTCGGACTAATATTTACACGTGTTTGTGCATGCAGGCAAATCGTTTAAAGCACGTTCGCACCTTCCTGATCAGGTATAGGTCAGGTGGCACGCCTTACATTCTCCGGAATCTTCGGCGTGTGCCGGATTGAGGGCTGTTGTCCGAGGAAGCAGTGCCTGCCAGCGCCCCGGCGACCTCCCGGCTCTTCGTGTTGCCTGTCGCTACTCGCCGGTGGGTTTTGACCGACAACACTACCATAATGTTTGGGAAGTTGAAGAGTGGAACAGTGCTAACTTCAGTTTCCTCCACTTTCTTGCCATATGACTGGGATTTTGAAAATATTTTTGCAAAGACCAACCATAGCTTTACTTGTCCATAGGATCTCTCATGTCGCACATTGTGTATATAGACTCCGATCCGTACCCGGATCATCTGGCCTATCCAAGACCTTAGCATAACTCATGAACGAACTAAGCATGGATTGATAAACTATCAAGATAGAAAAGCAACCATGGCATATGTCTATATTATGAATAGAATTATGACAAGTTGAATACAAAGCCATACAGGGAGCCGAGGATTGCTCAACGACCCCGAGGACGACTTACTTCGCTAAAGAGAACTAGCCTAGCTCTACTACCTAGCTAAGACAACAAGAGAGAGAGCCTCCTTGGAAAGAGTGGAATGAAGTGTGTGTGTGTGTGTGTGTGTGCGTGTGTGTGTGTGTTGAGAGGGGTGAGAGGGGGCCCTATTTATACTAGTGGAGGTGGGTTTCCCGCCAAACGCACATATGGAAGGTGATCAGGTGCCTTGGCAACGACTCCTCCTCGAAATGCACCTGGACAACAGGCAGGGCAGGTTCGGCCAAACTTGGGTGTTCGGCCGACCCCACCTTGGTGCCCCTCATCCCTATCTTTCTCTGGCAGGCTAACATGTGGGCCCTGATGTCTTTCCTTGTGTGCATTATGCGTGGCGCGCCCGTTTGCTCTGCTAGATGGGCCCTCCTTATAAGTGGGTGACGCCGGATGTGATCTTCTGCATAGTTGTGTGGCGTCTGCTGCGTGTTTTCTTCTTATTCCGCTCTTGCTCATCTGAAATGTACAAAACTCGAAAACAACTGTGGAGCAAGGTTAGTGATACAAATATGTGAGTAAGGTGTATAGTTTTCCTTTATTATTGAGTCTAGTTGATGGTCGGATTTGGCACTTAAGGACCGTCAACAACTCCCCTAAGCTAGCCCTTTGCTCATCCCGAGCAAAGTTTTAGAATTAGATTATTGATCAGGAGTTGCTACAATGTTGCATTCCTTACTTATGCACAAGGCACAACCTTTATTCTAAATAAGTTGGCCTTGTTTGCACCTTTTTACCTTACTCCTGTGGGGCTTATAGCATCATCCTCATCTTTGGCAGTTGAGGGTCAGAACGGCTTGTAGAGTACCATTTACCCACTCCTTTATTCAACCGTCAATCTGGAGGTTTTGTAAAGTTTTTGAAAAGAAGTTTTGTAAGTTCCTCGAGTGATCTCTCGAATCGCTCAAATGTGTTTTAATCCTCACCAAGGCCTTTTTGTGTGCCTTTCTTTTCCATCGTACTTCTAATGGTTTCTTTTTGGTGGATCTATAGGTATGGAGGATATGATGGCAAACCTGCTTCTCATATTTTGCTAAGTCAAAGACCGGATCCAAAGGAGAAACAAGTCATAAACCTTGATCAAGATGTGCAAGTGTGTGGATATTTTTGGTGGATGGTGGATGAAACTCCTTTGTATGATTTTTCTCTCCCTTGTAATATTTTTGGTATGGGCTATATTTTCTCTCTTTTTTTGTCATGACTTGGAGGCATGTGGCATACCTTCTTTGGGTATGTATCTTTTCTTTCTTTTTTTTGACATGCTTTGTGGGCATGTGGCGTACCTTCTTTCGGTATGCATCTTTTATTTCTTTTTGTATAGCCCATACATTTCATGTAACTTGGAGAGAGATAGTCATGGTATGTCATGGAGTTTTATTTGTGGATGGATGGGGGATGTACTTGCTATCTTCTAGTGTAGAAGTATAGCATGTGAGTGAACGTGTACGTGATCTTGATCATGGGCGTATGAAATGATTCTATCAAAGGGTCACAACAATTTGACAAAGCTCAAAGAGAAAACAAGATGCATATGTGGAAAGGCTTTTCAAACTTGTAACTTATATGGCTCTGGATGGGAATTATATATCACCGAGGAACTTTATTTTTTTTATATTTTTGAAAAGAAATATTCTGGATATCAAGCATCACGTAGGAGAAGATCATAGCAACTCTTTTCCACCATATCATAACACACAACAACCAAGATTCGAATTCTGCTTTTCGCTACCCACAAGTTTCAAGTTTAAGGTTTGAACAACTAGCCACCAAACTCAAAACTTATGCAGAGCACAAGGTTATAACTAGGCATATGAAAGGAACTAACAGAGCAACTATTCATCATCTCAACAAGAAAAAACTACACAGGCTTACTACACATATTGGAAAGTAAGTAAATATTTTTGGGTTTTTCTATGTTTTGCCAATTTTTATTTGATTTTCATTATGCAAATTTTTATGAATTTTCAGAATTTTGCAAATTTTTGTTTGGTTTCATGCAAGGTATTGAAAGCAGTAAAGATAGAGTTTGATACAAGTTACCTCTCGTGAGGGTCCTCCCCCAAGCTAGCTTTAGGCTCACTGCTGTTGGTTGGGGTTAAACCCAGCCCAACGGTAGTAAGCCTCCACTCCTCCTGGGTCTGCTGCTGTTGCTGCTCCAAGTTGTGGATCCTCTCACCTGTGTATCGCTGCCAGTTCTGAGTTGACTCGATGTGCTAGCCCAGCGACTCGTCGATGTTGTTAGTGCGCGTGTTCAGCTCGTCCATCTGCCGAGTCGGAGTGGCGAAACCTCTGGACGAAGCTAAACGTCTGGCGGAGATCGAGGGTCCACTGGAACTGGAACTAGTGGGGCCTGCCGTGCCCACTCAGTGGACCTGACACTCTACCATGACGAACCTCCAGCCTCGTATTGCTGTGGTTGAGGCTGAGGTTGAGGCTGCATAAATTCTTCCCTTCTGGCCCTGCTTCATGTAACCCTGCCAGGAAGACTAGAAACACTTTGCCTGCGGCTCTCCTCTTTTGGGACAAGAGGAGTGGTTAGCGAATGACAGTTATACAAGTCATACCCAGCGTTTGGCAATGGTATTTCATTTGCATAACCGAGAGAAAAGAAAACCAAGGAGTCATCCGGACCTTTCTTGAGTGTGTGGCCTTGAACCAAGTACGCCTCATCGATCATAACACGAGGCTCCTCAATGAAGGGAACGGGGTTCCCGTCTAAGATTCCCATGTTCGATGCGATGCGGGTAACCAAAGAAGTGCATTCAATAAGACCCGTCATCCTAAAATTTGTAAGCCATTGCTTAACCATTGCTCTTGCAGGGGAGACTCGGATCTTGTTAACCATGGCATATAATATCATCAACTCATCGTTCCGCACTGGTCATGGATCATTCCTTGGAAAGTGTAACACCCGGTTTATAAAAGAACATAAACCGAGCAATCATATACGTGCCAGGATCAAGTCACACGTATATACAACAGAATGAACAGTATATCATAGCACATATCACGTAAAAAGACATAAATAAGCGAATACGAATGTTATTTATTACAATAATGACAAAAATGTCTGATACAGCGGAAGCGAAGTACAAAATACGATAAAAGCTCTCCGAAGCTGAAGCAGGGCGCCACAGGGACGTCGACTGGGAGACGAAGCACCTAGAAGTCCTCGTAGTCCTGGTAGCGCTGGACGAACTCCCTCGTGTCGGCAGGAACTGAGCAGCAGTAGCGTATCCAAGAGGAAAAAGTAGAGAAGAGGCAAGAGTGAGTACACAACTTGTACTCAACAAGTATAACACAAACTATGAGGCTCTAGGCTGGCTGACTCAACTGCATTAGCTTTTAATCTTGGCAAAATTTTATTAAAGCTATTTACTATGAGTTGATGAATTACCATTAACCCAGTTACATAGTAATTAATCAGAATTAATTATACTACTACTGAGAACCAAACCACGACCAAGCCACCAAGGTAAACCCCGAGAAGCACCTCCCTCGTCGGAAGGAGATAACTTCACTAATCAAAAGGAGGATCTGGGCCGCTCATAACCGTGAGCACGGCTAGTATACCAGTTTTACACTCTGCAGAGGTTGCACATCTTTACCCACAAGTCGTGAGCTACGCCAGTTGTTCATCACACTTCCTTAGGTGAGATGGCCAGCGACTCACTACGAGGCCTTTAGAAAGAATCTCGTTGGTAAGGCGTAACCGCGAGAGTTAGGTCGGCGACGATGGGGCCCACCTCCGGGGGTACAAGCACAGGAGCGCAATCCAAGCACAGACCAAGCCGGAGGAGCAGGGACCATTGAAGCTTACTACTCTTGCCCCGCAGGTAAGTTACTCCAAACCAAAAAGATCTAGTTATTACGCCAAGTCTATCCCATTCTAGCCTTGTGGTAGCGCTGTTGTCCCAGGTTGTCGCTCTATGAACCGGTCCTTATGGAGAGTGGCCAACCAGGCAGTAAGCACCGTGCTGGCCCCCTAAACCATGTTTCTAACAAAAGCCAATTTTAACGAGAAGTGAGCCACTCAAGCCACATAGAGTGCCACTCTCAGAATTAAGTTCAAGTAAACCATTAATCAAATTAATTAAAAAGGACCAGAGTGTGTTATAGCGCAGCAACCTAGCACAACTAACCAAAATGCAACCCAAAGGTATATATAAAGGATATAAAGTGGCTAGGAAATCCTTATAGGCATACAGTATTAAAATGCAGTATGAAATTGTATTTAAAGATGATAGGTTGTTCATGTTATACTTGCCTTCCTCGTACTGCTCCTGCTGCTGCTCAAAGTGCTCGGAAGACGGCTGCTCCGGGTACTGGTACTGAGGCTCCTCAGATGGATCCACGTCTACTCACGAACACATGGCCAAAACAATGCACAAAATAAGCATACAGGCAAACATTAACAAAAACTAAGAAACATTACATCAATACATGAAAACAGCGCACAAGACTATTCTAGAACTATTCTACGCGTTACAACGATCGCGTGGATATAAAGAACGCTAAAAACGGAGCTAAAACGCATTTTCTGGGCTAAAAACAAGTTCTAGGGGCTTATTTGTAAGAAAACTGAAGTTCCAGGGGCTTTTCTGCTAAAACCGAGGGCTAAAACGCAAAAACCAGAAAGATCCGAGGGCCAACGCGTAAAAAGACCCTAACTGGACGGCGGGTTCTATTCTGAGAAAAGCCAGGGGGTTATCTGCTAAAAACTGGGCCCAACTGTAAATATTTTTGAAAGCGCCTGGACTGTGGGTTGAAAACGAAGAAAGGTAGGGGTTCTTTAGCAAGTTTGCCAGGCCGAACCGGTATCTAGGGTTCTGGGCCGTTGGATTTAGATCTGGTGGTCCAGATCTGTTCGCGTCGGGTTCTAATCGGGGGCGTTTATTTTAGATCGGACGGCCGAGGGCCATCGGGCGTGGGGGCGGCGGCGCTGAGTCGCCGGAGTTAGGCTCCGCGGCGGCGCTGCGCCGGAGAAGACCGAATCCGGCCTTCCCGTGGTTGTTTCGGCTCGTGTTCAGGTCGGGGAGCGAGTGTGCGCGACAGCGAACCCTTCTGGGCACATCCATAGAGCGGGTCAGGGCTCGGTGAGGCATGCCGCGGCGAGGGGCGGTCCTAGGTCGCCGGCGAGCCGTGGTAACATGGTTCCGGCCCGAAATTGGGTCAAACTTTGCTACGGGAAGCAACCCTGCGGCACGGGTGAACTTCTATAGTACCTAACACGGCCTATGGTTTCGCAGGGCGGCGGTTCGTCCATGGCGTGGCGGCGCTGCCAAGCAACGGCGAGGAAAATCCCCGCGCGCGCAGAGGGAGGAAGGAAGGGGCACAAGGGCTGGCGAGGGTCCTTACCTCCTCGTGAAGCTCCTACGGGGGTCTAATTCGGCGCGGAAGGAGCGCAGCGGCCGATCCTCGTCGGCTCGGCGGCTCGGTGGAGATCCGGCGAAGAATTCCCGTGCGTGGCGCGGGGTAGAGGGAAGAAGACGCGGCCGGTGAGGATTCCGATCCTGCGGCGGTGCTCCTGCAGCAGCTCGTGGTAGCAGCGGCACTGTAGAGTGGCCGGACCACGGTAGCGCAGGGGCACGGCGAGGCCGAGCGGCGCGGGCGGCGCTGGATCTCGGCTGGGACTGCGGCTAGGGTTTAGGGCGGCGGGATGGGAGGCGTAGGTTGGCAGCGGTTGTGTTTAAAGGGGAGAGGCCGGGAATTTCGGCGTGCGTGCCCGGGTTGGCGTAGCGCTGCTATCGCGGCGGGCCGGTGCAACGCGAGGGAAGCGGATCTTGGCGTGATCCAGCTCCGATGTGGCACTTCTAGAAGGAGAGGGGTGCTCCGGAGGCTGGCCTGTAGGTCCAGGCACCAGAGCGGGGAGGCGGGGCCACGGGTCAGCGGAGAGCGGCGCCACGGAGCAGAACAGAGGCGCGGGCCGGGCATCGCGGCGAGGAAGAAGGAGCTGTCAAGTGGGTCCGGCGCGTCAGCGAACGCAGAGACACGCGGGCGAGTGCGGTGCGGGCGAGCAACGCCGACAGGTGGGCCCGGGTGCGCAGGGAGAGAGGGCGACGCGCGAAGCGAGCTGGGCCGCGGCGCTGGACCGGGTGCGGGAGTCAGCCCATGCGGAAGAGAGCTGGCGCGCGCGTGGGAGTGGGCCGAAGGGGAGAGGAGAGGGTTGGGCCGGGCTGAGGTTGAGTTTGGCTTCGGGTTGGGCTGGGGTTTTCCTGGGTCTTGGGCTTCCTTTCCTTTTTCTTCTTCTATTTCTTTTCCTTTCTAATTCAAACAAAAACAACTAATTGAATTCAAACTAATTTGAATTCAAAACCTAACCACACAACAAAAGAAAAGATGCTCCAGCATGATGCAACAACAAAATTAACCTATGATGGATTTTAATTATTTATTGAACAAAAATTAGATTTAAATGCCAACTAAACACAATAAACCTTAGAAAATTAAATAAAACCAATTTAATTTATTAATAAATGCTGAAATTTAAATTAGGGTGTTACAGACCCTACCCCCTTAAAGAAATCTCGTCCCGAGATTTAGCTGGGCTGGCTAGCAAAGAGATCTGGATATGTCCTCTTCAACTCATCTTCTCGCTCCCAAGTAGCCTCAGCTTCACTGTGATGGCTCCACTGAACTCTGCACATCTTGATGCGCTTGTTCCGAGTAACCCTCTCTGACGTCTCCAGAATCTTCACCGGATGCTCAGTATAAGTCAGATCTTCCTGGACATCGACTCCATCCAGGGGTGCCTGCTCCTCGGGTACTCGCAAACACCTCTTCAGCTGAGATATATGGAAGACATCATGAACTCCTGAGAGACTGAGAGGTAACTCCAGGCGATAAGCAACTTCGCCTTTCCGCTCTAGCACCTTGAATGGCCCCACATAACGAGGTGCTAACTTCCCTTTGACATTGAATCTGCGGATTCCTCGCATTGGAGACACCTTCAGATACACATAATCACCGACACTGAAGGTCAGATCTCTCCGTTTGCCATCTGCATAGCTTTTCTGTCTGCTCTGTGCAATCCTCAGATTTTCTCGCACAGCCTGAACCATCTGCTCTGCATCATCTATGATCTCAGGACCGAAGAGCTGCTTCTCACCGATCTGATCCCAATAGAGAGGAGTCCTGCACTTTCTGCCATACAATGCCTCGAAGGGAGACTTCTTTAGACTGGCCTGATAGCTGTTGTTATATGAGAACTCAGCAAATGACAGGCACTTATCCCAACTAGTACCATACTGAATAGCACAAGCTCTCAGCATATCCTCCAACACTTGGTTGGTTCTCTCTGTCTGCCCATCTGTCTGAGGGTGATAAGCCGTACTGAAGCGCAGCTTCGTATCCAACGAATCATGAAGCTGCTCCCAGAACCGAGAAGTGAACTGAGACCCTCTGTCAGATATAATCTTCTTGGGCACACCATGCAAGCAGACAATCCGAGAGATGTACAACTCTGCAAGTCTATCTCCGGAGTAAGTAGTGTTCACTGGAATGAAGTGAGCAACCTTCGTCAGACGATCCACTACTACCCAAATAGAGTTGTACCCTTTCTGAGTACGAGGCAATCCAACAATGAAGTCCATAGTGATTTCCTCCCATTTCCACTCTGGAATCTTCAAAGGCTGTAACAGACCTGCTGGCCTCTGATGCTCAGCCTTGACACGCTGGCAGGTGTCACAAATAGCCACGTACTCTGCCACCGAACGCTTCATCCCATACCACCAGAAGCGTTCCTTCAGATCATAGTACATCTTCGTGCTGCCCGGATGAATAGAGTAAGCTGTATCATGGGCCTCACTCAGAATCAACTTCCGAAGATCCTTCACATCTGGCACACAGATTCGGTTCTTGTACCACAAGGTACCCTGATCATCCTCTCTGAAATGAGGAGCCTTGCCCTTCTTGAGCAACTCACGAATCTCCTGCAGCTTCTCATCATCTTTCTGATGCTGCCTGATCTCTGCCTCTAGAGTCGGTACTGCCTCAAATGCTGCACTGGAAGTATGATGCAAGAAGCCCAGACTCAGCTGCTCGAACTCCTCGCATAGCTCTGGAGGCATCTGGAAAGCCACGGCCATGTTGACATAACTTCTTCTGCTCAGAGCATCTGCTACAACATTGGCCTTGCCCGGATGATAGTGAATCTCCAGATCATAGTCCTTGACCAACTCTAACCATCTCCTCTGCCGCATGTTCAGCTCATTCTGCGTGAAAATGTACTTGAGGCTCTTGTGATCGGTGTAGATATCACACCGCTGCCCATACAAGTAATGCCTCCAAATCTTCAGAGCATGCACAACTGCGGCTAACTCAAGATCATGAGTAGGATAATTCAGCTCATGCCGACGTAACTGCCGTGAAGCATAAGCTATCACTCTGCCCTCCTGCATCAGAACACACCCAAGACCATCCTTCGAAGCATCACAATATACCGTGAACCTCTTCGTCTGGTCTGGCAGAGTCAGGACTGGCGCCGTAGTCAACCTCTTTTTCAGCTCATCAAAGGCCATCTGACGCT
This sequence comes from Panicum virgatum, assembly GCF_016808335.1. Taxonomy (NCBI): domain Eukaryota; kingdom Viridiplantae; phylum Streptophyta; class Magnoliopsida; order Poales; family Poaceae; genus Panicum; species Panicum virgatum. The sequence goes on from NC_053137.1 coordinate 30,431,859, forward strand.
CATCAGTCCATACAAAAGCCACATTCTTCTCCAGCAAAGAAGTCAAAGGCTTCGCGATCTTGGAGAAATTCTCGATGAACCTCCGATAATATCCAGCTAAGCCCAAGAAAGACCTGACTTCCTTCACTGTCTGCGGTGTCTCCCACTCGAGCACATCTTTCACCTTGCTCGGATCAACAGCAATGCCTCCCTGAGAGATAACATGACCAAGGAATGGCACCTCGTCAATCCAGAACTCGCACTTGCTGAACTTGGCATACAGCTGATGCTCTCTCAATCTCTGCAACACGAGCCTCAGATGCTCTTCATGCTCTTCCTCTGTCTTGGAGAAGATCAGAATATCATCAATGAAAATCACCACGAAGACATCCAGATAATCCATGAAGACCATGTTCATCAGATGCATGAAGAAAGCCGGGGCATTAGTCAAGCCGAAGGACATGACTGTATACTCATATAGCCCGTACTTGCAGGTGAATGCCGTCTTCGGAATATCCCCAGGACGGATCCTCAGTTGAAAGTAACCCGAACGAAGATCAATCTTCGAGAATATACGAGCACCTCGAAGCAAATCGAAGAGATCCTCAATACGGGGCAGTGGATGCTTGTTCTTGATAGTAACTGCATTCAGCTCCCGATAATCCACACACATCCTCTTCGAGCCATCCTTCTTATCTACCAGCAATAATGGAAAAGCCCAAGGAGAGAAGCTGCGACGGATATAGCCCTTGGCTAGCAACTCATCAATAGTCTTCTTTACTTCTTCATGCTCTATAGGCGCCATACGGTAGGGCCGCTTTGCAATAGGAGCTGTGCCAGGCAAGAGATCAATACAAAACTCAATGGCGCGTTCAGGCGGCATACCTGGCAGATCATCCGGAAAGACATCCGGGAATTCAGACACCACGCGAATACCGTCCGTGGGTCTAGCCTCCATCTGATGAAGAAATCCAGAAGGCTCTACTGCACTGATAACAACCTCTTGGCCACTGGAAGCTGATAGCAAGACTGTCCTCTGAGCACAATCTATCCGAACTCCCCACTTGGCCAGAGTCTCCATTCCCAGAATGACATCAATGCCCTTGGTGTCTAGCACCATCAGATCAGTACAGAACTCTACTCCCCTCAAAGAAACACTGACTCTCGGGCAGTAAGTGTGAGACCTCAACTGTCCTCCCGGTGAAGATACTAACAGGCACCTCTTTAATGTGCTAGTATGAATACCATGATGCTCGACAAAAGACTGAGTAATGAAGGAATGCGTAGCACCAGTATCAAAAAGCACTGTAGCTGGATATGAATTAACCATGAACGTACCAATAACCACGTTGGGAGCCTCGGCCGCTGACTCGGCCGTCACGTGGTTCACCCTGCCCTGTGCTGGCGCCCTGGGCTGGGCTGGGCGGCCCTGCTGTCCCGCCTGCGCCTTCCGGGGGCAAGCGTTGGCGTAGTGCCCCGGCTGGCCGCAGTGAAAGCAGGTGCGAGGAGGTCCCTGAGCCTGCTGTCCGGTAGGAGCTGCCGGACGTGGAGCCTGCGGTGCTGGTGGAGCTGGTGGAGCACGAGCCGGAGGTGCCGGTAACCTCTGGCCCTGACCTGCCTGCTGCTGTCGAGGCGGGTACTGCTGCGGTGGCCTCTGCTGGTACTGCTGAGGAGGCCGGTACTGAGGCTGGTACTGCTGGGGCTGCTGGAGTCGAGGACGAGTGTTGCTGCCGGAAGCAACGGGGACAACCTTCCTCTTCTTGTCCTCCATCTCCAAGTGCTTACGCTCAGTGTTGAGCGCACTGTCAACCAGATGGTTGAAGTCGTCGAAGCGGAGGTTGAGCAGCGCGTACTGGAGGTAGTCCTCAAGACCCTCCATAAAGTGCTCCTGCTTCTTGCGGTCATCCGCAACCTCGGCAGGGGCGTAGCGTGCCAACTGAAGAAAACGATCACGATACTCCGTGACCGACATAGTCCCCTGAATTCACAAAGACAGATAGATATCGGAAAATTAACTCAGGATTCATAAGGATAGAACAAGGGGGCATTAGCTCAAAAGAAACCGCTGAATGATTATATTTAAGATTACCTGCTTCAGTGCAAGGAACTCCTTCTGCTTCATCTTCATAACGCCCGCGGGGACGTTGTGGCTGCGGAAACGCTCCCTGAACTGGAGCCAAGTGAGAGCCTCGCGGTCGTGAACTGGATGGGACTCCCACTAGTCCAAAGCTGCACCTCGCAGCTGTCCTGCGGCGTACAAGACGCGCTCACGATCATCGCACTGGGCGATGTCCAGCTGACGCTCCACTGCACGGAGCCAGTCGTCAGCCTGAAGAGGGTCGGACGTGTGAGAGAACGTCGGCGGGTGACCCCTCAGGAACTCAGCACGCCTGTCGCGAGGCTGCGGCGGTGGAGGAGGCGGAGGCTGAGTGTGAGCGTGCTGAAGAGCCTGAACGGTGTTGTTCAGGGTAGCCATCATCTGCATCTGGAGCTGGAAGTACTGCTCCGGAGTCAAGGGCGGAGGCATCGGGATCCCAGTACCCTGGTTGTTCTGACCCTGCTGCTGGCCAGAACCTGAACCGGTGCTCCTGGTGTTCACCATCTGATTTGAACAAAAGATTTCACGAGTAAGGATATTGCAGGAATAAACTCAGATGGATATGATAACTCTTTGCGGAAAAAGACTCAGCCATGATAAAGTAGACAGGATAGGGTTGACTGTTTTACCCCCAACGATCTAACTCATTTTATTAATTAGTTAACTTTAACATCTGAGTGATTTTCTTTAAGCAAATTTAAACTACTAAGCTATGCAATCATTCAAAAATCCAAATCAAGCATGTAGCATAATAACAAGCAGACAATTTTCACAACTTAGCCGAGTTTAGCAATAAGACTCGACTAACACAACGCGTCGCAGAACGTGCTATCGTGTTATTATAAAAAGGGTCACCTAGCTAACTCATGGTGGACAGATGACTGATTCAGGCCAAAATCTACGAAACTATTCTTCAGAGAGAGAAATCAAGGCAAGACGGGTAAAAAGTCAAAGAAGTCAAGGGGTATAATAGTAAAATAATTTCAGCAGGCAAGGATTGGAGAGAAGAAGTCCTAAAACTCGACCAGTTCTATCTAGGCTTCGTCCTACAGTCGATATGGCTCTGATACCACTCTGTAACACCCGGTTTATAAAAGAACATAAACCGAGCAATCATATACGTGCCAGGATCAAGTCACACGTATATACAACAGAATGAACAGTATATCATAGCACATATCACGTAAAAAGACATAAATAAGCGAATACGAATGTTATTTATTACAATAATGACAAAAATGTCTGATACAGCGGAAGCGAAGTACAAAATACGATAAAAGCTCTCCGAAGCTGAAGCAGGGCGCCACAGGGACGTCGACTGGGAGACGAAGCACCTAGAAGTCCTCGTAGTCCTGGTAGCGCTGGACGAACTCCCTCATGTCGGCAGGAACTGAGCAGCAGTAGCGTATCCAAGAGGAAAAAGTAGAGAAGAGGCAAGAGTGAGTACACAACTTGTACTCAACAAGTATAACACAAACTATGAGGCTCTAGGCTGGCTGACTCAACTGCATTAGCTTTTAATCTTGGCAAAATTTTATTAAAGCTATTTACTATGAGTTGATGAATTACCATTAACCCAGTTACATAGTAATTAATCAGAATTAATTATACTACTACTGAGAACCAAACCACGACCAAGCCACCAAGGTAAACCCCGAGAAGCACCTCCCTCGTCGGAAGGAGATAACTTCACTAATCAAAAGGAGGATCTGGGCCGCTCATAACCGTGAGCACGGCTAGTATACCAGTTTTACACTCTGCAGAGGTTGCACATCTTTACCCACAAGTCGTGAGCTACGCCAGTTGTTCATCACACTTCCTTAGGTGAGATGGCCAGCGACTCACTACGAGGCCTTTAGAAAGAATCTCGTTGGTAAGGCGTAACCGCGAGAGTTAGGTCGGCGACGATGGGGCCCACCTCCGGGGGTACAAGCACAGGAGCGCAATCCAAGCACAGACCAAGCCGGAGGAGCAGGGACCATTGAAGCTTACTACTCTTGCCCCGCAGGTAAGTTACTCCAAACCAAAAAGATCTAGTTATTACGCCAAGTCTATCCCATTCTAGCCTTGTGGTAGCGCTGTTGTCCCAGGTTGTCGCTCTATGAACCGGTCCTTATGGAGAGTGGCCAACCAGGCAGTAAGCACCGTGCTGGCCCCCTAAACCATGTTTCTAACAAAAGCCAATTTTAACGAGAAGTGAGCCACTCAAGCCACACAGAGTGCCACTCTCAGAATTAAGTTCAAGTAAACCATTAATCAAATTAATTAAAAAGGACCAGAGTGTGTTATAGCGCAGCAACCTAGCACAACTAACCAAAATGCAACCCAAAGGTATATATAAAGGATATAAAGTGGCTAGGAAATCCTTATAGGCATACAGTATTAAAATGCAGTATGAAATTGTATTTAAAGATGATAGGTTGTTCATGTTATACTTGCCTTCCTCGTACTGCTCCTGCTGCTGCTCAAAGTGCTCGGAAGACGGCTGCTCCGGGTACTGGTACTGAGGCTCCTCAGATGGATCCACGTCTACTCACGAACACATGGCCAAAACAATGCACAAAATAAGCATACAGGCAAACATTAACAAAAACTAAGAAACATTACATCAATACATGAAAACAGCGCACAAGACTATTCTAGAACTATTCTACGCGTTACAACGATCGCGTGGATATAAAGAACGCTAAAAACGGAGCTAAAACGCATTTTCTGGGCTAAAAACAAGTTCTAGGGGCTTATTTGTAAGAAAACTGAAGTTCCAGGGGCTTTTCTGCTAAAACCGAGGGCTAAAACGCAAAAACCAGAAAGATCCGAGGGCCAACGCGTAAAAAGACCCTAACTGGACGGCGGGTTCTATTCTGAGAAAAGCCAGGGGGTTATCTGCTAAAAACTGGGCCCAACTGTAAATATTTTTGAAAGCGCCTGGACTGCGGGTTGAAAACGAAGAAAGGTAGGGGTTCTTTAGCAAGTTTGCCAGGCCGAACCGGTATCTAGGGTTCTGGGCCGTTGGATTTAGATCTGGCGGTCCAGATCTGTTCGCGTCGGGTTCTAATCGGGGGCGTTTATTTTAGATCGGACGGCCGAGGGCCATCGGGCGTGGGGGCGGCGGCGCTGAGTCGCCGGAGTTAGGCTCCGCGGCGGCGCTGCGCCGGAGAAGACCGAATCCGGCCTTCCCGTGGTTGTTTCGGCTCGTGTTCAGGTCGGGGAGCGAGTGTGCACGACAGCGAACCCTTCTGGGCACATCCATAGAGCGGGTCAGGGCTCGGTGAGGCATGCCGCGGCGAGGGGCGGTCCTAGGTCGCCGGCGAGCCGTGGTAACATGGTTCCGGCCCGAAATTGGGTCAAACTTTGCTACGGGAAGCAACCCTGCGGCACGGGTGAACTTCTATAGTACCTAACACGGCCTATGGTTTCGCAGGGCGGCGGTTCATCCATGGCGTGGCGGCGCTGCCAAGCAACGGCGAGGAAAATCCCCGCGCGCGCAGAGGGAGGAAGGAAGGGGCACAAGGGCTGGCGAGGGTCCTTACCTCCTCGTGAAGCTCCTACGGGGGTCTAATTCGGCGCGGAAGGAGCGCAGCGGCCGATCCTCGTCGGCTCGGCGGCTCGGTGGAGATCCGGCGAAGAATTCCCGTGCGTGGCGCGGGGTAGAGGGAAGAAGACGCGGCCGGTGAGGATTCCGATCCTGCGGCGGTGCTCCTGCAGCAGCTCGTGGTAGCAGCGGCACTGCAGAGTGGCCGGACCACGGTAGCGCAGGGGCACGGCGAGGCCGAGCGGCGCGGGCGGCGCTGGATCTCGGCTGGGACTGCGGCTAGGGTTTAGGGCGGCGGGATGGGAGGCGTAGGTTGGCAGCGGTTGTGTTTAAAGGGGAGAGGCCGGGAATTTCGGCGTGCGTGCCCGGGTTGGCGTAGCGCTGCTATCGCGGCGGGCCGGTGCAACGCGAGGGAAGCGGATCTTGGCGTGATCCAGCTCCGATGTGGCACTTCTAGAAGGAGAGGGGTGCTCCGGAGGCTGGCCTGTAGGTCCAGGCACCAGAGCGGGGAGGCGGGGCCACGGGTCAGCGGAGAGCGGCGCCACGGAGCGGAACAGAGGCGCGGGCCGGGTGTCGCGGCGAAGAAGAAGGAGCTGTCAAGTGGGTCCGGCGCGTCAGCGAACGCAGAGACACGCGGGCGAGTGCGGTGCGGGCGAGCAACGCCGACAGGTGGGCCCGGGTGCGCAGGGAGAGAGGGCGACGCGCGAAGCGAGCTGGGCCGCGGCGCTGGACCGGGTGCGGGAGTCAGCCCATGCGGAAGAGAGCTGGCGCGCGCGTGGGAGTGGGCCGAAGGGGAGAGGAGAGGGTTGGGCCGGGCTGAGGTTGAGTTTGGCTTCGGGTTGGGCTGGGGTTTTCCTGGGTCTTGGGCTTCCTTTCCTTTTTCTTCTTCTATTTCTTTTCCTTTCTAATTCAAACAAAAACAACTAATTGAATTCAAACTAATTTGAATTCAAAACCTAACCACACAACAAAAGAAAAGATGCTCCAGCATGATGCAACAACAAAATTAACCTATGATGGATTTTAATTATTTATTGAACAAAAATTAGATTTAAATGCCAACTAAACACAATAAACCTTAGAAAATTAAATAAAACCAATTTAATTTATTAATAAATGCTGAAATTTAAATTAGGGTGTTACAGAAAGAGAGTGATAGCCACCCACTTGTGCATCAAACGAAGAGTCAGATTTTGAATGTCATTGCACCGAGGTGCAAACTTGCCAAGGACAACTTGACCCGAAATCAAACCCCAAAACTCATGTCGATCAAAACTGCGGCAAGCTTTTGCGAGGGAAACTGGCAAGAGCGCGCTAAAACCAATGAGGTGGCTGAAATTTCTCCAATTAAAATAGCGTCAACTCCAAAAAGTAGAAAAGAAACACCGTCGTCCACCTCCCGAAGAGTGCAAAGAAATTGTATGGTGAGGAGACAAGAACCATTCTCCTCAACGGGCACAAAGTCATCCCATCCAACCGCATGCCAAACACGAGCGAAGTCAACATCCATACCTATTTTCTCGAGAAGTTCTAGATCGAAGGCTCTGGTGTGACCAAAGCTTCGATGCTTGATCTTGGCATAGGCTTGATGCTCACGGTCATCTCGCAAGTCGAGGTACCGTGCATCATCTTCATCTATTTCCATGTGCTCGGCTTGCGGTTCTGCCACTTGCTCCTCAAATTGTTCTTCTTGTTCATAGTCCATCATGGTCGGTATTGGTGTAGGTTCGGGGGAATGACAAGAGCTCGACTCATCCCATGAACGGGATGAGCCTAACCTTGTCATCCTCTTGAGAGCTCCGGTTATCTTCCATCCTGCACCCTTCATGCTTGCAACAAGAACGAACAAGAACGATCGAGAACAACTCAACTCGGGTTACATTAGTGAATTGAAAATGAAACTCTTACCCGAAAGTTGTTCCTGCAAGTGTGTTGACAATCTTGTAGTAAAAAAATGAGAGAGAGAGAGAGTTTTCTTGCAATCAAACTTGAGCTAAAATCCAATGGAAACCCAAGCAAGAATGTGTGAGAGGGAGTGAGAGTGAAGAGAGTGAGCATGAGAGCTCAACACCCCTCTCTCGGCCTCTATTTAAAGGAAAACGAGCGAAGGCACAAGAAGAGAAGCCGGCCACAACGGTTAGGTGACCGTTGGAGCAAGTGGGGCACGCACAACGGCTGGAGCGACCCGGGTTTTCGAACGAAGAACTCGAATCCCTTTATCGTTGTGATAGTCCCTGGATCAGAAGCTATCACATACAGAACTCATTTCAGGCAGTAAATCAGTTCATACTCACTTAAAAAAAGAGGTTCAAACATGGATTTAATTATTACAAAATCCAAAGGATTTGCAATACGAATAATTTATTACAAGCCCATTGGGCTAAAATGGAACAAACAGAAAACAGTAGCGGTAGCTGGTCTTCAGGCCTTCCTTCATCTCGAACTTCATCTCCACAGGCAGCACTTGAGCGTAGCATGGGCTTCTATGCTTCAGTCGTACCACCCGTCAGTGATGGCGTCGAACTCCTGATCGGATCCTGCATCTTTGCAAATTATCCCCAAGGACGGGATGGGTTCACGTCACCATCCATATGCAAGCTTTAAGTGGATGCAAAGGTACAAAAAGTAGCCAATGATAGGCTGAGGTTTCCTATACAAATATATATATATATATATATATATATATATATATATATATATATATATATATATATATATATATATATATATATATATATATATAAGTCATCTGTCACTCTCCGACACGGGCCATACTGGCACCGGTCAACTACAAACCCCAGGTCGGTGTAGGAACTCCCTCTCCCTGCACCTCAGCTGACTCCACAGGGGGAAGTGGACTAGAGGGAGGTAGAAAGCTGGGTTTACTACTCTAGATGAAGTAACAGAAGAGTAGAAAATGTACATGACTGAGTACGCGGCTATACGTATAGATTTCACCCTGCAGGGGTTGTACACCTGTACCCACTCGCCCTGACGATAGCCAGGAGCGACCCGACTAGTCCCCGAAGCACCGGCCTACCGAAGCACTCTGAAGAGCGAGACTAACCGCTGCGGCACCATCCTGTCCCCCAGGTTGGGATGCAACCCCCTCGTGGTTGGGGCACCCTGGAGTTGTGTGGCCCTCCCCCTGCCATCCAGAGTTCCACCTAGCGCCAATGCTCCTCCCGCATCGGGCATCCCCCGCACTACCCTACTCCTGACAGGTCTGGTGACACGCATAGCTAGCTCGGACCGGATCTACCATCATAGTGGGTTAGTGGCGTGCACGAAAAGTCCTACAAATCTCAGATACCACATATGTGCATAAGAGTCGGGGCAAGCTCTCCCCACGCAGTCCTTCGTAGTGGTCCGCTAAAGGCACCCATAACAGGTCTCGCCTCGCCTTGGGCACCCATAATAGGTATTGCCCTTCCTTCTCTTCCCACACCCGCAACAGGTGCTCCCCAGAATGTGCCCAATACACATTCACTCTCTCATGCATGCCAAGACTATCCTATCATGGAATTCTCATACCCATTCACTCTCATAGTAGCCAAAGCATTTAGGAATCCATCAAGGAGTCATAGGGTACAAGGAATAGGGTAAATAAGTAGGTTGTGCAGGCTTATCTCACACACACAAGTAAAGAAATAGCAATTCTAGCAAGCAATGCCTAATAGGTATTCAAGTTGTAAATGGGCGTGAACCTGATGTCTCCTCGTCGAACTCCTGGGTCTCCTGGTAGTCCTAGTCGTCGGTCTTCTGTTCAGCAGCAGGACCTATTCCTAATTACGAATTACTATAGGGCCCAAAGTGCAACAATGCACAAAAGTACTCAAATAAGATCCAACTCACAAAAAAAACCTACTCTGATGCGTAGACTATGATTTTAGAAGAATTTTGAAACTGGTTTCATAATTTTCGGAGCTCCAGTTGATTTATTATGAATTTTTGAAGCTTAAAACAATTTTTGGAATTTATAAAAGGTTTTCAAAAAAAAAGAAAAACACACAGGCTGACACGTGGCAGCACCAGGGAGTGCCACGTGTCCTGTTGATGTCAGCATGATGTCAGCACGGGGTCCGCCAAATGCTGATGTCATCATGGCCTTTGATGACATCAATGTTGACCAACTGGGTCCACGTCCAGGTGGGGTCCACATGTCAGCGGCACTGAGTCACTGACCAGTGGGTCCCGCGTGTCAGGTTTCTCAGGAAAAAGAAAAAGGAAATGGGTGGCTGTACAACTGGGCTCAAAGTTTCTAGGCCGGCTCGGCTCGGCCCAACAGTTCGGCTCGGATTGGTCTTGACCGCGGCTCGGTGTCTTGGGCTGACTGGGGAAGCGGCTTAACTGGCCGGCTTGGCTTAGCGGACGGCTCCGCCCAGATCGGGCCGGTGGGCGAGGCGGCCCACTTCCCTTCCTCCCCTTCTTCTTTTCTTTTCCTTCCTCCTTCCTTCTCTTGCTGACGTCCCGGTCCCGCTGGTCGGCGGCTTCTTCCTTCCTCTGGCTTGTGGGGCCCGCCTATCGGTCTCTGGCTGGAATCGGGTGCGGCTGAACGATCTTGTGCGGATCGGGTGTGTGCGGCCGTGTGTGCGCATGCTCGATCAGGGCTACGCGCAGAGCAGAGCAGGCCTACGGTGGCGAGGGTCCAGGCGGCAACGGCGGCACGTCCTCCAGGCGGCGACGGCGAGGACCCTTCAGTGACGCGGCTTGAGGAAGGCGGCCGGAACAGCGACGAGCGTACGACAACGGCTTCGGGGTCATGTGCTTGCGGGGTCTGGATTTCCAGGACTGTGGCGGTGGTCAGCGGGGCTCGTCGGCGGCAAGGTCAGGTCAAGGCGGCGACAGCAAAAAAATGAGGCGGCGGCCTGGGTGCTGTAGGAACGCGCTCCCGTGCGTGGATTCCTGGCGTGCCAGGACCGCAGTGTGACCTAGTGCGCGGTGCACGGGCACTCCGGGTTCGCGGTACGACGTGGTGGCGAGGATAGGGTGACGACGGCTTGGGCAACGCGTGCGCGGGCAAGGCCAGCGCGCGGGGTCTAGGAGGGGTCGACGCCGGTGGCAAGCAGCGGAACCGCGTGAGGGTGTGGTCAAGAGCAACGAGATGCCGGCCGCTTGGCAGTATAGACAACAGAAACAGGGGCGACGTCAGGCTCCCTCTGCAGAACGGAGGGATAGGGTGGTTCTACAGCTCGCTAGGGGAAGGCTCGATGGCGGTCTTCAGCGGCGTGGTTAAAGCTCAAGCCCTGAAGGCTCGGCGGGCAGGGTGCTCCTGCACGCGCGCGGGGCATCGGTGTTTCGAGCCCGCAGCGGCGACACGGTGGCCGGTCAACCACGAGGCAGGACAGGGCGACATGGCGTGGTAAGATGGGGTCAGGGTGGGGCGGTGCGCGGACAACGCGGAGCCTGCGAGATGGTTGCGCAGGCGTGCGAGCTTGGCTCGATCCAGTGGCAAGGCGGGGCGAAGGCCCGACCTTGAACACCAAAGTGGACGTGCGCGCACTGCGCTCCCATGGAGAAGCCATGGCGAGGCCGTGGCGGCAGCGGGACAGACGGAGCTCCACTTGGCGGTGCAGGGGCATGGCCCCGAGCATGACCGGTCTGGGTTTGGGCACGCGCGCGCGTGAACACCCGGAAAGCCTGGGTCATGGCGGCGTCCCGATTGGGCGACGACAGCTGCGAGGTTTGGGTGCGGCGGGAGGTGACGTTGGCTCGACGGAGCACGCGGGCACTCGGGAAGCCGAGGCCTGACGTGGCCGTGACGCATGCATGGTGACGCCACGGTGGCGGTGAATGGATACGGCAGGGAACAGGGCGGCATCGGGCTCCTGCAGCGTGTACACACAATGGTTAGGAGGGCCCTATGGCTTGCTACGGCTCATCGGCGGCGAGAGGACCTACTGGTCTGGATCGAGGAAGACGAAGCTCGGTGCAGCGGATAGGCGAAGCAGTGGCGAGCCGGTGCTGTGCAGTGCCACGCGGCAACGTCGATGAAGATGATTGGGGCGCCAGCTTGGTGATGTCCTCCTCCTCCTCGCGGTGCTCCTCCTCTCCTTCTTCTTGCTCCCTTCTTCCTCCTCCCCTCCTCTGCTCAGGGTTCGATTGGTGGCGGCGGAAGGGGAAAAACCCCAGGAAGCTCTAGGGTTTCGAGGGTTGAGGCGAGGGGCTTTATAGGAGGTGGCTAGGGCTATGAGCTCATGGTGGCATGGACGCCGAGGGATAGGATGGGACGGCCACGGTGCGGGGGTACGTGGCAAGCATCAAGGGCATCTCCACCTTGCGCTCAGAGTCGCGGGCGCGGGCTGGCATGGCCATCAAGGAGCAGGCGGGACCGACAGGCATCGTAGGTGGCTGCAGGTGTGTCAGGCGAGGCCGTTGACCTCCTTTGGCGTGGAGCGGTGACTCCCCTCGCGTGAGTGCACGGGCAGGTGGGAGGGCAGCACGACGTCGTCTGCGCGAAGAGGAAGAATAGGGGAAAAGGGGAAAGCTGCAGCGTATGACCGGGCTATCAGCCGGCGCGGCTGAAGGCGTGAGGGGATGAGGGGGTGCGGCGAGCTGGGCTGGCTACGGTGCCGGGCGGTGATTGCGGGCCGTGCGCGGCTAGCAGGCCGAACGGGCGGATCAGGCCGGTGGAAGGGTGAACAGAGCAGGACGGCATATGGGTTGGGCTGGAGCGGCTTGATGTTTGGGCCGAAATGGGCCGGCGAGGTTAACAGGCCAAGGAAAAGGGAGCTAGGTGGGTTTGGGCTGGTTCAGGCCGGGTAGGAAAGGACGGGTTAGAAGTTAGTTGGGTTTTGGCCCAAGTTAGTTTCTTAGCATTTCGATTTCATTGGAATGGCCAAATTCAAATGAATTCCCACACAATTTCAAACAAAAGAAAATAAACTCACTTGAATTCAAATAAACATGGTAGATCAAAATTAAATCCAAATAACTCAAAATATTTCACACTAGCATTAGTGTCCTTATATTTAATATCTTTTATTTTCTAGGAATTTAGAGGGAATTAGAAGACAACCTTATATTATCCTAGATATTTTCACATTCACACAAAAAGTTTTTGAAAACTCGTATTTTTGGGATCAATAACATTCCGTAAAAATTACGGGATGTTACAACGGCTACCTGGGTTCGGCGACCTGTGGGGTCGGCCGAGCCCCTAGTGGGCCTGCTCGTGCTCCTCTTTGGCCGTTGAGCTCCAACGGTCATATGGAAGATGACCATGGGGTACTCGGCCAGAATTTGATCGAAAATATGTTCAAATTATTTTCCAAAGGATTTTGAAACTCAGAAAATTTTTGGTATTTTTTGTAAAGTGCTAGAAAAATTCCAGCATGCAGAAAACAATTTTGAAAATTTTTAAACATGAAGTGGAAAACAAAACAAAGAGGTGAAATAAATTGAAAAAGGTGAAGTGAAGTAAATATGAGATAATTACCATTTTACCTTTGGCAAGGGCGCGTCGTTTAAAGTCCAACATGCATGACTTTTCTCCATCATACTTACCATTGGTCGGCTTGTGCTAGAGAACTGGATGAGGCCGAACTCTCAACCTTCCGCCACACCTTCTTTGGTTTCTTCTTCCTTTTAGGTGTGGAGGGTCAATGTTCAGGCTGGGGTTCTGGTGCACCCCAGAGTGCTTGCCCTTTGCTATCATGTTGTATCATGAAGCGCTGCTCTTTCCTTCGCTTAAACCTAAAAAACATGTCCTCCTTTCTGACACGGAAACAGATTTCTCCCCTTCCGACATCGATCCTTACCTTGGCAGACCTTAGGAAAGGTGGCCCAAGTACGAGGTCGACTCCGAGGTCGCCCTCCATATCCATTACCACAAAATTGGCAAGGATGAAGGAATCACGTACTCATACGAAGATGTTTCCAGTTATCCCCTCGGGATATCGAACTATTGAATCTGCAAGCTGTACGAGCATCATTGTTGGGGAAAGAGTAGGATATTGAAGTTCTTCATATATTACCTTGGGCAAAATGTTGACGCTTGCCCCCAGATCATAGAGACATTGCTCGAAGTATTTGACGTAGATCGAGCAGCTGATCATGGGGACCCCTGGTTCCTCTTGCACTGCTGCCACCATGCCATCCCAAATGTCGTTCCTTGGGGGATTGCACCTACCTGCACGATTAGTGTGTGGTGGCCTCCGGGACGAGTTACCCCATCCGGTAGACACGATGCTAACATTTTCAATGGTAGACTCGGGTTGCCCCGGGATCTTTCCACTTTCAACATCAGGTAACGAAGCAGCAATTTGAGCAAGTTGGGTTTCGATCACTTTATTGAAACTTAATTGATTTTTAAGAGTTGAAGACAAAATTTCAAGCTTTACATTCAAACTTTCCAGGGTTTTATCATTGGCCAAAAGCTTTTTACTTATATTTTCATTGATTTTAGCTTGACCAAGCACAAGATCTCTTAAGGGAGGTTGGTTCGAATTGAAATTCGAATTAAAAGAAGGATTGTAGTTATTACCTCCCTGGAATGGTGGACGTGGCTGGTTCCACCCCTGGCCTCCTTGTTGTGGACGGGACCCGTTCTTGTTGTTGTTATTGAGGTAGGCGCAGTATTCATGGGTTTCGGGGCAGTTGTTCCCCGAATGTCCATCATTGCCACAGACTTCGCACATGAAATGCGAGCCCATGGCGTAGACAGGAGCATGGATCTGTTGCATGCTCCCTTCCTCCATCTTCTTGATGAGGAGGTCCAGTTTTGCGGCAATCAAATCCGTCTCCTTGACGGTATGCATGCCCATTATATGGGGTTGAAGTCGTTCATCGCTCCATCCCTGATTGGAGACCATTTTCTCGATCAATGCTTTGGCACTAGCGATGGTCAAGTCAAGGAAGGCTCCTCCAGCAGCAGCATCGATGTTGGTCCTGGATGTCATCGTGAGCCCATTGTAGAAGCTTTGTAGGATGAGCCACTCGTGCATGCCATGATGGGGACTAGCCAGGATGTAGTCCTGCAGCCTTTCCCATGCTTCTGGGATGGATTCCATCCCCGTCTGCAGGAAACTTGAAATCTTCCCGCGCAGGGCATTAGTTTTGCCCAGCGGGAAGAACTTTGCGAGGAACGCTTTGGAGCATTTGGCCCAGGTGTTGATGTCTTTCTCCTTGTAGAACCACTGTTTCACCTTCCCCAGCAGGCAGAAGGTGTGGTAGAACCACCTGAATTATCCCGGCTCAAGTGCGCTGGCCATCACCATAAAGGCAACACTGACACAAACGCACTTCAAACGGAACAATTCTTGGTCTGTCGGGTAACGTCCCGATACAACCACCGGTTCTCGGATCGAACAAGCATACCCCGCACGAAGGCGAGTGTAGAGATATTACAACCACATATTTTACAACACAAGCATAGTAGTCATTACAACATGTTTCAAAGTACTTATTACAGATCCAAACTTAGTAAAACATTAAACAAGCCATAAGTTTAAGTTCAAAAGCAGTGGAAAGAAAACACGACGGCTACAACACGTCGCAAAAGGGTACCAAGCTAGCCCAAACAAGGTATCACTCGTCAGGGTCATTGCCGGCCAAAGACGGATCCCATTCTATGGACCAGCCAGGAGGCAAAGAGTAGGGCCAAGACAGACTAGTGATCTGGTCCTCAAAACTCATACCTGAAAAAGGTTTCAACAGCAAGGCTGAGTATTCTAATACTCAGCAAGACTTAACCGTCAACGGATATACTTAGTCCACCTAGCTAGACTATGCAAGGTTTTGCAGGCTCTGGTTTTTCTTTTACTGAAAAGCAATAAAGAGTAGGTCCTTACTTGCAAATTTTAGCTTCCAAGATTCTAGTTGATTAACCATTCTATGTAAGCAACTACTCCTATTCAACCATGGTAGAACTTTAAGCAAACATCAAGATTGATCATCATAATGTTACTCTTATTACTCTGTGTGGCAAAGGGATCAAGCAGTCCCAAACCGTGAGAAGCGGACGATTCGAATCGAAATTTGTTGACCTGGCCAGGCAGACCTAACACACACGTTTGGAACACCGTCAGGTCGTTCCCAAACAACCGTTTACCTTTCATTCCGGCTTGTGGACAGGGTCAGTCTCCCCGACTACAGGGCACCAACCACGTCCCTGCACCCGTGGTGTTGTGCAACATAAACATAAATAAAACCTATCTCTAAGAGAGAGTGAAAGGTATATCCACTCACCGGTCCGATCGGCTACTAGGCTTACCGCGTACCATATTTACGGCATGTGGCTAGTACGTTCAAAAACTTAACCACCGCTACCACACACCACGACCTTAGCAGAATTTATCAACACAGACGGGGTCTCACCCAAGGTCATGATATTGAACACGACCCCGTCCGTCATCCTTATATTGATAGCAAAAAGTAAACAAGCAATTCCTATAGAGCTCGCGAGTGACAGGCAATCACTCGACTTTTACTGGTCCTATAAGCTTAGCAATAATTCGAACTCAGGTCTAGTATTCAGTACATAGGTTCCTAGGATCATGCATCTAGGGTTTCAATTCAAATCCTAAGAACTGTAAATTCACAAGTAAGTAATAACAATAAATTGTAATAATTTGAAATTCTGGGTTATGTCCGGGGCTTGCCTTCGTGATTGTCGCTAACTAGATTAGCCTTGGGCTCTTCCGTACATTGGTCCGGGGCTTCGGTCAGTACAGTGGCATTCACCTGGGCTTCTGGATCACCTTCTTCGGACTCCGGGATCAACTCGTACGTCCCGTCCGCTAGAGCAGTCGTATCTATATGTGATGCAAGAACAGTATCACACAAACACACTTCACGATAAAGTTGTAGTCCAACATTTAGCAAACAAACATTCATATGGGCAAGCGTTTATAGGGTACATATTTAACAACAATTACTACACAAAACAACAAGATCAACTTCACAAAACAATTTGATTAAACTTACAAAGTAAGTGTTAGTTAGTTTATATAGCATATAAATCATGGTTTGCAAAGAATTGAGTAACTTAGTATACAAACAGTATCTAACTTCAGTAAAATTACTTCAAACAGTAAATACAGAGAGTAATCTACCCTGTAAAATTCATTGCATTTCATGCCACCAATTAATCAGAATAAAACAGTTATTCACACTACACCTAGAGCAGGATCAAATTCTATAGAACAAATTACAGCACTTATGAAGCTCAAAATTTTTTAGATCAGGCATCACATGATTATGAACACCTCATAAACTGTTCAGAATCTATCTAGGCATAAAACTGAAGTAATAATTTTGACAAAATTAAACCACATATAATAAAACTAATTAGTACATGAAGTTACATAATGTTTCTGGATCCTAAATTTTACAGACATGAAAATATAACGAAAATAGAGTTCTACAAAAATTCTCAGAATTTTCTAATAAAGGAAACTATTTATCACAATTAAAGCCTACTTGACAAGCATTAAATCAAATAAATAGTTAAACAGATCCAAAATTTTCCAAACTTGGGCAACAGCAAGGATCTAGTACCCTGTGATCATGGAAAAAGTTTCACACACAAAACTTGATTATTTCTAACAGTACAAATAAATTAGCAAAACTAGTAGATTTAAGAATCTTGAAACTTTGACCTAGCTAATGATGTCAAAAAGGTTTCAAATTTTTACCAGATGCTAACAACACTGCAAGACACATCCTAGCCAAAACCCACATACAGTTACTGAGTAGAACTCAAGGAACAAATAAAGTCTATTTATTCTATTCTTTTTCTTGGATTAAAACACAGACCAAAACTGAAGATGTGTATGTAACAAACTTTGTAGATCTTGTAACAAGGATTCCAAAACATTTAGATTTGCATTTTTCTGATTTTTCTACAAATTTATAAGCATTTTCAAAGTTCACTGATTTGAATTCTTAGAAACCAGAGTTAAGTTGACATAAGAATATATTTATTAACTATCCATGATATCTAAAAGGTTAGGTATAGACAAATTATATCAGCTAAAAGACTAAAAATGATAATGATTACTCAAAGATCATACTTTGTGAAACATATAGTTAAAATATATTGACACAAGTAATAAATAAAAATCAATTTTATATGTCTGCACTAGATTAGTGTATTCTTTAATTTTTATATTTATACAATCATCATTATATATATATATATATATTATAGTAGACTTACAACAAGCATAGGGGGGCCATGGCCCCTGCCAGCCCCCCTTGGCTCCGCCACTACTTAGAACTGATTCTTTTTTTACTTCCATGGCGTTTCAGGATTTGAGTGGCGGGAAGCTCGTGCAGGTGCCAGGTAGAGGGTCCTGGATGTGCCCATGTTGACGCAAATTACAGCCAACACACGAGAGAGCTAGAACGTACAGGTCGCAAATAGACAGAATCACCATGAGACTGCGCAGACCGGTTAGACCGGCTTAGCGTCCCGGTCAGACCGGATTCTTAGGGTTTGGCCTAAATCGGTCGTTCGAGTTGGATAACTATCACACTTACGTAGTGAAAGACGGCGAGGTTTATAAGCAAACCAGCAAAGGATAATCAACACGCTTACGTGACGAAGAACGACTAGTTTGCTGTTCAAGAACATTTCTCAAATTAGCCCCTGGAACATTCTTTTCTTTTCTTTTCAAACAAGGTCCCTGGCCGCAGCAGGGGAGGAATGGTGCTGCAGATCCCGGCGAGGTTCGGCCCTGGGGCGAGGGGGGAGGTTAGGGGAAAGAAGGAGGAAGTCCCTGCGCACCTTTTGGTGGTCTTGGATCGGTGGGAGAAGGTCGGGAAGGTGCTCGACGGCGGTGGACAGGGAGCGGCGGCGGAGGTTCAACGGCGGCGAGGCTCTCCGGTGAGGGATTGGCGATAAGGGGAGGCTGGTGAGCTTTGCGAGCCCAAGGTGGAGCTCGCTAGGGGTCGAGAGGGTCAGAAAAGGTCTGGAGCGGCGGGTTCACGGCGGCGTCTAGCTCTTTAGAGTTCGGGCGGCGGTAGTGGTGTTCTGGGGTTTCGGGGTGGGGATTTGGCGAGGAAGCGAGAGAAACTGAATGAGGGGGTTCTGCTGATGCTTCTGTGCGCGAGAGTAGGGGAGCCGAGGCACTGCCCTGGGCTAGCCACGACGGCGGCGAGGTGGCGGCCGTCTGGGGCTCGGGTGTGCGTGGCAGAGACGGGGAAGCTCCAGCGCGAGGGGAAAAGGGCGGCGAGGAGCTCGGGCGCGACACGTGGGTGCCACGGAGAGCAGGAGGTGGCCTGCGGCCCTCCACAGTGGCGGGCGGCGTCGCTCAGTGCCGGCGGCGGAGCAAGCAGAGGAGCAGGGAGGTGGAAGATGAAGGCTGGACTGGTTTGTAATTTCTGCAAAGCTTAGGGGCTCTAATGTAAAACAAAATATCTCCTAAACAAGGGCTCAAATGAAAAAGTGCCCAACATGAAAGTTGTTCAACTTTTCAAGATCTACAACTTTGATGTTGTGCAAAAATTGATTTGACCAAAGGTTAAAGAGTTATTTTGAAAACAAAGGAAGGATTTTGAATTTAATGGACTTTTGTCTTTTCCTTTGCAAATTCACATCAAATTCAGACTTAAGAGTAAAATTTTCTGCCATGTAATGATTACATTGAATTTTTCAAATAAACCCTCCACAAAAGCAATATTTGCTCTCCCTATTCAAATTAAACTATAGAAAAGATCTTACATTAAATCATAATTACACATTTGATCTTATAATTTTGCAATAAGGTCCTTGATCAAGTAAAATAAGCACATGATGTAATCATTACATGGCACTTTGATGCACTTCTTAAGTTGAGATACATGAAAGACATCATGAATGGTGGCCAACTGAGAAGGAAGACGGATTCGGTAAGCAACTGGACCACAAGTTTTGATGATTTCAAGTGGTCCGATGTATCGGGGTGCCAATTTCCCTTTTATGCCAAAGCGTTGAACACCTCTAGTAGGAGATACTCGCAAATATACGAAATCCCCTACCTTGAACTGTAAAGGATCTCTTCTTTTGTCTGCATAACTTTTCTGTCTTGATTGGGCTACTTTAAGATTAGCCTGGATAACTTTGATTTTCTCTTCTGCCTTAGTAACTAGATCTGGCCCAAAGATTTTGCGTTCTCCGGCTTATGACCAACTCAGAGGGGTTCAACACCTTCGACCGTATAACGCTTCAAAGGGTGCCATTTTCAAGCTAGATTGATAACTGTTATTATATGAGAATTCTACCAGTGCTAGGCATTTATCCCAGTTCTTGCCATATTGAATAGCACATGCCCTCAATATGTCTTCAAGGATTTGATTGATTCGTTCAGTTTGCCCATCTGTTTGTGGATGATAAGCTGAACTACGAATCAATTTAGTTCCAAGGGATTCTTGCAATTGCTCCCAGAAACGTGCAATGAACTGCGCCCCACGATAATAAATGATCGTCTTTGGAACTCCATGCAGACGGATAATCTGGTCTAGATATATCTTTGCATACTTATTGGCAGAATAAGTTGTATTCATCGGAATAAAATGAGCGGTTTTGGTGAGTCTATCAACGATTACCAAAATAGAATCATGCTTCTGCGAAGTGTTGGGTAAGCCAACGATAAAATCCATACTGATGTCCTCCCATTTCCAGGATGGAATGGGTAAAGGTTGGAGAGTACCAGCTACTTTCAAGTGACTAGCTTTAACTCTTTGACAGACATCACACACAAAAACATATTTGGTGATCTCTCTTTTCATTCGAGTCCACCAGAAATTCTGTTTAAGATCCTGGTACATCTTGGTACTACCAGGATGAATAGAAAACTTCGATAGATGTGCTTCATCAAGGATTTGTTTTCTAAGCTGGTAATTCTTGGGTACAACAAGACGAAATTCAAACCATAGAACTCCTTTATGATCCACTCGGAAACACTTGTACTTTGCTTCTCCTTGGGATAGCTTTTCCTTGATGATTTTGATACCTTCATCATGTAATTGTGCCATGATGATGCTATCATGAAGTGTAGGCTCGATAGCTATATGGTTCGGACTTCCTTGAGGTACCATTTCTAGATTTAGTTTCATCATTTCCTGGCATAGAGTTTCGTTGAATGGCTCTACAGATAGACAATGGCATTGTGACTTGCGGTTGAGTGCATCCGCAACCACATTAGCTTTTCCTGGATGATAGTGCACTTCTAGATCATAATCCTTTATTAATTCTAACCAGCGTCTTTGTCTCATGTTGAGATCAGCTTGGGCGAAGATATACTTGAGGCTCTTATGGTCAGTATAAATGTTGCAATGAGTTCCCATAAGATGATGTCTCCAGAGCTTAAGAGCATGAATGACAGTTGCTAACTCCAGATCATGTGTTGGATAGTTCTTCTCATGATTCCGGAGAGCTCTTGATGCATACGCGATCACCCGGTTGTCTTGCATAAGTACACAACCAAGTCCCGTGCCAGCACTATACGAGATTCAAAAGGTTTGGTACTGTCTGGTGTAGCCAGCACTGGAGCAGTAGTTAGTCGTGCTTTGAGGGTTTGAAAAGCTTCTTCACATTTATCATCCCAAACAAATTTCACTCCTTTCTTTAATCACTCCATCATAGGTTTGCCTATTCTGGAGAAATCAGGAATGAATCGACGATAGTATCCAGCTAAACCGAGAAAACTACGAATCTGATGGACTAAAGTAGGAGGTTCCCAATCCATCACTTCTTGCACTTTAGTTGGATCAACTGATATACCTTCACTGGAGATAGTATGGCCTAAAAATTTCACACTATCTAGCCAAAATTCACATTTGGAGAATTTGGCATAAAGGTGATGATCTCGTAATCGTTGAAGAACGATGCATAATTGCTGAGCATGATCTTCTTCATTCTTGGAGTAGATCAAAATGTCGTCGATGAATACCACGACGAATTGATCTAGCTCCGCCATGAAGACTGAATTAATCAAGTACATAAAGTATGCCGGGGCATTGCTAAGACCAAAAGACATAACCAGATACTCATAGAGTCCATATCTGGTCAACAAAGCTGTTTTCGGAATGTCACAAGGCTTGATCTTTATTTGATGGTAGCCAGAATGAAGATCGATCTTAGAGAAAATGTAACACCCGGTTTACAAAAGGACATAAACCGAGCAATCATATACGTGCCAGGATCAAGTCACACTATATACAACAGAATGAACAGTATATCACAGCACACATCACGTAAAAGATATAATAAAGCGAGTACGAATGTTATTTATTACATAAATGGCAAAATGTCTGATACCAAGTATGCGGAAGTGTAAAACAAGTACGAAACTCGGAAGCTGGGCACCACAGGGACGTCGACTAGGAGACGGACGCCTAGAAGTCCTCGTACTCCTAGTAGCTCCGGGTGAACTCCTCCGCATCACCGGGAACTGAGCAGCAGTAGGGTATCCCCAAAAGGAACAAGAGGAAAAGAGAAGAGTAGGCAAGAGTGAGTACACAACTTGTGCTCGACAAGTATAACACAAACTATGAGGCTCTAAGGTTGGCTGACTCAACTGCATTAGCTTTTAATCTTGGCAAAATTTTATTAAAGCTATTTACTACAAGTTGATGAATTACCATACCCCAGTTACATAGAAATTAATCAAAATTAATTATGAACTATTGAGAACCAAACCAAACCAAACCACCCGGGGAACCCCCTAATCAAAGGAAGATAACCCCACTAATCGAAAGGAGGATCTGGGCCGCTCATAACTGTGAGCACGGCTAGTATACCAGTTTTACACTCTGCATAGGTTTCACATCTTTTCCCACAAGTTGTGAGCTACACTAGTTGTTCATCACACTTCCTTAGGTGAGATGACTAGCAAACTCACAAAGAGGCCGTTACAAAGAATCTCGTTGGTAAGGAGTAACCGCGAGGGTGGATCGGCGATGATGGAGCAAGTCTAGTGGGCGTCAAGACACAAAAGCACAGACGAGGCCACTCAGTACGAGGGCCATAGAAGCTTACCACCCTTGCCCCATAGGTAAGTTACTCCAAACCAAAAAGACCTAATTAGTAAGCCAAGACCGCCCCATTCAAGTCTTGTGGTAGCGTTGTTGTCTCAGGTTGTCGCTCTATGAACCGGTCCTTAGGGAGAGTGGCCAACCCAGCACTAAGCACCGTGCTAGCCCCCTAAACCATGTTTCTACAAACATCATTTTAAGGATGCACAAACCACTCAAGTACACAGCACAGAGGGTCGGCTCCAGAATTAAGTTGCTTAAGATCATTAACAAATTAATTAAAAAGGACCATTGTGTGTGAGAGCGCAGCAACCTAGCACAACTAACCAAAATGCAACCCAAGGGATATATATAAAGGATATAAAGTGGCTAGGAAAGTCCTTATAGGCATACAGTATTAAAATGCAGTATGAAATTGTATTTAAAAGTGATAGGTGGTGTTCATATTATACTTGCCTTCCTCAAAGTGCTCCTGCTGCTCAAAGTGTCCCGCGGAAGGTGGCTCCTGGTACTCCTCCGATGGATCAACGTCTACTCACGATCGCAACGCCAAAACAAGGTCCAGCACATACACATACATGCAAACAAGGGCAAATGCTAAGAAATAGTACAACAATACATAAAACAGCAAACAAAACTGAGTTAGAACTATTCTACGCGTTACAACGATCGCGTGGACATAAAGAACGCCTAATACGGAGCTAGAATGTGAAAACTAGGCTTAAAACAAGGTATAGGGGCTTTTCTGCAAGAAAAACTAAGTTTCTAGGGGTTTTCTGCAAAAACCAGGGACCTATACATAATTAAACCTTAGATCTAGGGTTTAGACTGCAAAACCACACGTCTAGGGACGGCGGACATGATTTTACAGAAGCTCAGGGTCTAAAACATAAAAGCAGGGGCGGATTTGGAATTTCTTTTCAACTGACATGGACTGCGGGTTCATTCAGTGGAAACCCGGGGGCTCTTTAGAAAAAAGGCCAGCCGAAACGGTATCCACGGATCTCGGCTATTGGATTGAGGTCGAAGGGCTCTGGATGAAGGGGTATGTTTGATCTAATCAGGGCCGCCGCTTCCAGATCGGGCGGCCAGGGAGAGTTGGGCGTGCGGGGCGGCGGCGCGGCTCGCCGGAGCTCTGCTCCGCGGCGGCGAGCTCGCCAGAGTTGGCCGTTCGGGCGCTACAGGGGCTCAGTTGGCCGTTCGGGCGCTACAGGGGCTCGTTTGGGTTGCGGTCTGGTGCAAAAGAACGAGCGCGACATGTGTGATCCACTGGGGCCTCGTGCGCGAGTCGGGCATGGCCGTAGCATGGAGCTCGGCGGTGGAGGCGGCGCGGCGGCGGCAGAGCGCCGGTGAATGGCGTTCCGGCCGTTTTGGTGGGCTACTGCCTACTAAATCTAGCGCAACAAGGACAGGGGCAATGGCTGGTGCTCACCGAGGCCTAGATTTGAGCAGGGAGGTCGTGCAGGGAGACGGCGTCGAGGTCGGGCGGCGGTGGTCTACGTCGCTCACGCGGGCAGGTCGACGCAGGGGTTTCCCGGGCTGCTGATCCACCGGGGAAGGTTCGCAGCGGTCTTGTGGAGGTGCAGAGGGGGTCAAGATGGTCCAGTGATCACCGGAGGCAAGGATTTGCAGGGACGGAGGTTCTCACCAGCGGTGATCTTGGTCCAAAATTGCGGTGCTACACCGGTCGAGGTCGGGGAAGGAGAAGTCGATGGTGCTCCTGACACCAAGGCGAAGCCACGACGTCGACTTGCGGAGGCGGAGTGGTGGCGGAACAGCGGGACTACGGCGGCGCTGAGCTTTGTGCCAGCAATGGCGAGGCGGAGGTGTTTCTGGGGCTCGATGACGGCTTCGGCGTGGCATAGTAGAGCACGGGGAGGTGCACGGGGGCCAGATAAAGGGAAAGGTCGGGGATCAGGGGCGGGCGTGCCCGGTGCTGAGATCTCGGCGTGATTCGTGGCGTGCGGAAGAAATGGATCGCGCCCAACGGCTTGGCGTGATCCCGGAAGCCTGGTGAAGCTTCTGGAAAGAAGGGCCGCGGGTGGACGACGAGTGGGGCTGTGGGACGAGGTGGGTCCACTGAGCAGCGGGGTTGAGGCGCTACGGAGCGGAGCAGAGCCACGAGCTCGGCGCGAGGAACAAGAAGGAAGGGTAGGAGAGAACGCCAACAGGTGGGGCCGGGCTGCAGCGAGCGAGGAACGGGTGAGCGTGCGCGGCTGCGGGTGAACGGGCTGACGCGTGGGTCCGCCGTGTCCGCGGTCGGAGGCGCGCGCGGGCTGAAGCTGGTCTGCGGAACGGTGAGGAAGCCGAGCTGGGCCGCGTGCTGGGCCATGTGCGGGGGCGCGGGAAGACGGGCCGCAGAGGGGAGGTCGAGCTGGGCTGGGTTGACTGCTGGGCTGAAGTCTGGCGCTACGGGCTGAGCGGGGAAAGGGAAAGGAAGGTCATGGGCTGGGCCGACGCTGGTGTTTGGGCCGGTTTGGGTTTCCTGTTTTCTGAATTTTCCTAATCCTTTTCTATTTCTTTTCTGGTTTTCAAACTCAAATCTATTTGAATTCAAATCAAATTTGAATTCAAACTCCTATGTACTCACTCAAATAAAATTATGCACCAGCATGAATACACAAACATGTTAAACCTAAAATAAATTTTATTTACTTATGAAAGAAAATTAATTTAAATGCAAGACTAAGCATATAAATTTTAGAAAATTAAATAAAGCCAATTAAATTTATTATTAAATGCTGAAATTTAAATTAGGGTGTTACAGAAAATCTTGGCTCCAGCTAACTGATCAAACAGGATATCAATGCGGGGAAGAGGATACTTGTTTTTAATAGTAACCACATTGAGTGGTCGATAATCAACACATAGCCTCAAACTGTTGTCCTTCTTCTTCACAAACAGGGCTGGACATCCCCATGGTGAAGCACTCGGACGTATAAAACCCTTGTCAAGAAGGTCTTGAAGTTGGATTTTCAATTCTGCTAACTCATTTGGAGACATACGGTACGACCTCTTAGAAATAGGGGCGGTACCGGGTTGAAGCTCGATAACGAATTCGATATCTCTATCAGGGGGCATTCCAGGTAAATCATCTGGAAATACGTCCAGATACTCACACACAACAGGAATATCTTCAATTTTAATTTCTTTTGTGGCATAGGCACAAGAGTTGAATCACTCTCGTTGTGGCAGATAGAGTATGGTGGCTCCTTGATAAGATGAATCTATCTCAATAGCTCGGGAAGAGATATCTAACAGTACTTTATGTCTAGTCATCCAATCCATGCCCAAAATAACATCCATGCCTTCTAAATTCAACAAGATCAAATCTGTCTTTATCAAATTGCTACCCAACTTAATTGGCACATGTATAATAATTTGATTGGAAGCTATTTTCCCACCAGGGGTTGCTATCATGAAAGATCCCTTAGTATGACAAAAATCAAATCCTATTCTACTCCAAATTTGGCGCTTATAAAACTATGAGTTGCACCGGAATCAAATAATATGACTGTGGGTTTATTGTGAATAGAGAAAGAACCCGACATGACTGGTGCTCCTTCGGGAAGCTCTGCAAGAGTAGTGAAATTAACTCACCCCTGTCGGACTTGCACCATTTGCTTGTTGCCCTTGCCCTTGTTGTTCTGATTGGAGTTGTGCCCTAGATAAGACTTCTTGGGTTGCAGGCAATTCTTAGCAAAATGGTAAGTACTGCCGTAATTAAAGCATCGATTGTTGCCATTCCCACGATTGAATTGTGGGGTATTTGGCCTTGGGCCAAACTGCTGCGGCTGCTGAAAGACTGGAGGTCTGAATCCTCCCTGTTGCTGAGGCGGCCTAAAAACAAATCTACCCGTTGGGGCATTTCTCTGTGGAGGTCTTGGTGGAGTATTCTGCACCAGACGATACCTTGGTGACTGAGCACTCGAGGGTCCTGTTGGTGCCTTTCGCTTCTTCTCGGCGCGGTGTGCTGCGATACAATCTTCTTGAGTAATGGCCATATTGACCAGCTCATTATAAGTATTTGGCTGAACAAGGTTCAGGCATTCCTTGAGCTTGGTGTTGAGGCCACGATGAAAACGATCACGCTTCTTGGCATCAGTATCCTCATGATTGCCCGCGTACTGGCACAGATGATTGAAGGCCTGTGCATACTGAAGAACAGTGTGGGTTCCTTGATTCAAAGCCAAGAATTCATTCAACTTTCTCTCAATCAATCCCTCAGGAATATGATGCGTCCGAAAAGCATTCTGGAATTCCTCTCAAGAGATAACATGTCCAACAGGCTGCATAGCACAATAGTGATCCCACCAAATACGAGCGGTGCCACGAAGCTGTTGGGTGGCAAATTGTGCCTTGTTCGCATCAGCACAAGGTACTGCTAGCAAGACAAACTTGGACTCAATAGTACGGAGCCAAGCATCAGCGTCCAAAGGTTCATCAGTTCGGCTGAACAGCGGAGGTTGGGTACCAAAGAATTCCTGGTAACCCGCTGGTTGTGCATCACGTCCTCCATGTTGCTGGCATGGAGGATTCTGCTGCCCTTGGACCAGTTGACGAAGCAATTCGGTTTGCATGGCCATTAGCTTGGCCAGATTCGACGGTGGTGGCGGTGGCTGCTGAGATCCACTACCAGTTTCACGGCCGAAGCCTTCAGGCGATCCACGAGTATGACCAACCATTTGTATTTATGGAAGACATCCATTAGATACATCATTCTTGCTCCCAAATTAATGGTATGTGCAATGATCATACATCGGACAGCAAAAATCAAATTAAATCTGCAAAATTAACAAAATGCGGTGTAACACAATATGCATAACACATATTTGTTCAACCAACATAACTCAGAATTGGTCAGTTGTTAGATGACTTTATACTCTTTCATTTCGATATGCATCAAACAGCCTAGAAATGCACTGATGAAGAGATAAGAATTTGGCAAGCAGAAAGATCAAGATTTCCAAACTGGTAGCCACGACTATATTACATCCAAAGTAGTCTTTATATTACAAGCCTAGCATCACACTTCCTTACCACATATGCTACAACAAGTGGGACTCCTTTCTAGGGCTATTTTACAACATTTTTTTCCTATTTACATATACTACAATAGGAAAATCACATGCTATCTAGGACAAGCCTAAGATGCCTAGAAGTCGTCGAGGTTGCCCACAGAGGAAGCACTATCGGAAGAAGAGTCGTCCGCCTGAGGGTTAGGATCGGAAAGCGCGTGCTCTGAATCTATCTCTGAGACTCCCTCCATCACCTCTGGGTCTTCTTCTTCTGCTGCAGGCTCGGCTGGAACAACTGGGATATTGACTGCTCATGGAGCATACCAATATGGGCCATAGCATCATCCAGATCCACTTGGAGCTCATGAACCTGCTCCTGAAGAAAACCAATCACCGTGTTGCGCTGCACTATCTCAGCACCATGCTCCAGAACCTGAAGCTCAAACTGTGCAATGGCGTGATCTCTCCCAGCAATAGCCTCATTAAGCCCCTGAATCTGAGTGTCTCTCAAACTAAGACCTCGCTGGAAAGTCTGGGCCAAGTCCATCACCTGATCCATGTGCCTCTGCTGAAGGATCTGATAGTGGGACTGGACATTCATATACCTGATCACTGCCTGGATAGTCTCCTCAGCTACGTCTCCAACTAAGTGTCCAAAGTTGGTGGTCCTGAAGAGCCACTTTGCGTTGCTAGCATAGACTGCCAGAAACAAGCCAATAGGATAAGCGGCTACTTCATTGGGATGATGCTCACAGAAGGTAGTGTTAGCTTTGAGAGCTGCTGTCTCAAAAGCGTCCACAAAACGATATCCAACCACCTCAATCTCAATAGGCGGCCAAGCCAAGGTGGGGTACTGAGGAATGGTCATGGTGACTCTGCTCTTCTGAACTCCATCCTTAGAAAACTGTCATCCCTTGTACCGGGGTGGGTCTGGGTAGTGGAAAATACAGAGTGTATCCCACAAAATCCTCGAAAATCCCTCCCAGTATAGGCAATCAATACGAGCACATCCATCCTCATCCCAAACGACATTGTGATAGTCCGCCATCTGAATAAAAAAGATTCAAATGTGAGTTATATAATTATCTCAAGACTTCTCAAATAAAGCTTTTAAGAAGATTGCGGAAAAATGTGATTCTGATTCAAAAGATTATGCGATTTCACAAACTCAGGAGGTAAACAACCACAATTGGTACTGGTTCATCATTTGAGATTCTTTGGAACGAAAAGATCATTAGAACATCAAGATGGGGCTAAGGATAAAGGCATGACTTAAATCCATCTTTTTATCCAAGGAAATCTAAATATTTCAACAAACATGCTCCTAATATCAAGTTTAAACTCAACTTATGATTTAAGCATACTAATACATATCCATGAAGATCCATAATAGAAATTCCTTAAAAAGGCTCATGTAACAATTTCAAATTCTAGGAATCAAATCATACATCAACAAATCATGCATGCACAGCCTATTCGCCCCCTCAAGATAAACAATTGCCAACTATTGTTGGGCTTACACGGTTAATACGGTGGCATAACATAAATACGTCTCTCCCTATTATATCTAGTCGATAAATTCTAACCGTTCTTAACTTATCGAATCGCGGTTAGTGTACCTGCAGAAGATTGATAGAATACATATATACATTGAACCTTTCATGCCAGCACCCATGAAAGCGTTCCCATACATTACCGCTCACTATAGAAGCGGTAGCCATACAATTTCCGCCGTATGGCCAACGTTAACATACGCCACTGAGATAGCGTATTCACAAGTTCCTTTACTCCCAATATAATCGATCGATGGTCGGTATATTGGCAGTAGCTCAAGTAGGCCACTGCTTGAGCGCAGTGTTCGGTTCGCATCGCCAACGGGAAGGTCAGACTCCCTCAGTTGATTGAGTACACTTTACTCCCAATATAGTCAACTAATAGTTGATATATTGGTAGCACCTCAAGTAGGCCACTGCTTGAGGGCAGCGTTCGGCTCGCATCACCGACGGGAAGGTCAGACTCCCTCAGCTGACTGATGATCCTTACCTTCTTACCTTAACGTAGATGCGTCGTTACAGAAATTAAGGGTTGCTTGTGAGTATGGTTTGACAAAAATGTAAAGTGCTGGAAGTCAGATATACATAAACCATAAATAGATAGCCACCTAGTAACTCCCGTAAATTCCCTAGGACTTTACGTTCTATGCATAACCCTTAACGAAACCAACGTAGTTTTTAGAAATACCTTGTTGGTCAAATTTTATACGGAAATCGATTTTTAAGGTTCCAACACCTCTGGTGTACGCTTGCAGCTCTGATACCAGCTGTGGAAGAACCACCTGAATTATCCCGACTCAAGTGCGCTGGCCATCACCATAAAGGCAACACCGAAACAAACGCACTTCAAACGGAACAATTCTTGGTCTGTCGGGTAACGTCCCGATACAACCACCGGTTCTCGGATCGAACAATCATACCCCGCACGAAGGCGAGTCCAGAGATATTACAACCACATATTTTACAACACAAGCATAGTAGTTATTACAACATGTTTCAAAGTACTTATTATAGATCCAAACTTAGTAAAACCTTAAACAAGCCATAAGTTTAAATTCAGAGTTCAAAAGCAGTGGAAAGAAAACACGACGGCTACAACATGTCGCAAAAGGGTACCAAGCTAGCCCAAGCAAGGTATCACTCATCAGGGTCATTGCCGGCTGAAGACGGATCCCATTCTATGGACCAGCCAGGAGGCAAAGAGCAGGGTCAAGACAGACTAGCGATCTGGTCCTCAAAACTCATACCTAAAAAAGGTTTCAATAGCAAGGCTGAGTATTCTAATACTCAGCAAGACTTAATCGTCAACGGATATACTTAGTCCACCTAGCTAGACTATGCAGGGTTTTGCAGGCTCTGGTTTTTCTTTTGATGAAAAGCAATAAAGACTAGGTCCTTACTTTCAAATTTTAGCTTCCAAGATTCTAGTTGATTTACCATTCTATGTAAGCAACTACTCCTATTCAACCATGGTAGAACTTTAAGCAAACATCAAGATTGATCATCATAATGTTACTCTTATTACTCTGTGTGGCAAAGGGATCAAGCAGTCCCAAACCGTGAGAAGTGGACGATTCAAATCGACATTTGTTGACCTGGCCAGGCAGACCTAACACACATGTTTGGAACACCGCGGGTCATTCCCAAACAACCGTTTACCTTTCATTTCGGCTTGTAGACAGGGTCACTCTCCCCGACTACAGGGTACCAACCTCGTCCCTGCACCCGTGGTGTTGCGCAACATAAACATAAATAAAACCTATCTCTAAGAGAGTGAAAGGTATATCCACTCCCCGGTCCGATCGGCTACTTGGCTTACCGCGTACCATATTTACGGCATGTGGCTAGTACGTTCAAAAACTTAACCACCGCTACCACACACCGCGACCTTAGCAGAATTTATCAACATAGACGGGATCCCACCCAAGGATATGATATCGAACACGACCCCATCCGTCGTCCTTATATTGATAGCAAAAAGTAAACAAGCAATTCCTATAGAGCTCGCGAGTGACAGGCAATCACTCGACTTTTACCAGTCCTATAAGCTTAGCAATTATTCGAACTCAGGTCTAGTATTCAGTACATAGGTTCCTAGGATCATGCATCTAGGGTTTCAATTCAAATCCTAAGAACTGTAAATGCACAAGTAAGTAATAACAATAAATTGTATTAATTTTAAATACTGGGTTATGTCCGGGGCTTGCCTTCGTGATAGTCGCTAACTAGATTAGCCTTGGGCTCTTCCGTACTTTGATCCGGGGCTTCGGTCAGTATAGTGGCATTCACCTGGGCTTCTGGATCACCTTCTTCGGACTCCGGGATCAACTCGTACGTCCCGTCCGCTAGAGCAGTCGTATCTATATGTGATGGAAGAACAGTATCACACAAACACACTTCACGATAAAGTTGCAGTCCAACATTTAGCAAACAAACATTCATATGGTCAAGCGTTTATAGGGTACTTATTTAACAACGATTACTACACAAAACAACAAGATCAACTTCACAAAACAATTTGATTAAACTTACAAAGTAAGTGTTAGTTAGTTTATATAGCATATAAATCATGGTTTGCAAAGAATCGAGTAACTCAGTATACAAACAGTATCTAACTTTAGTAAAATTACTTCAAATAGTAAATACAGAGAGTAATGTACCCTGTAAAATTCATTGCATTTCATGCCACCAATTAATCAGAATAAAACAGTTATTCAGACTACACCTAGAGCAAGATCAAATTCTATAGAACAAACTACAGCACTTATGAAGCTCAAAAATTTTCAGAACAGGCTTCACATGATTGTGAACACCTCATAAATTGTTCAGAATCTATCTCGGCATAAAACTGAAGTAATAATTTTGACAAAATTAAACCACATATGATAAAACTAATTAGTACAGGAAGTTATATAGTGTTTTGGATCCTAAATTTTACATACATTAGCATATGACCAAAGTAGAGTTCTACAAAAATTCTCAGAATTGTCTAAGCGAGGAAACTATTTATCACAATTAAAGCATACTTAACAAACATTAAATCAAAGAAATAGTTAAACAGATCGAAAATTTTCCAAACTTGGGAAACAACAAGGTTTTAGTAACCTGTGATCATGGAAAAAGTTTCACACATAAAACTTGAATATTTCTAACAGTACAAATAAATTAGCAAAACTAGTAGATTTAAGAATCTTGAAACTTTGACCTAGCTAATGATGTCAAAAAGGTTTCAAATTTTTACTAGATACTAAAAACACTGCAAGAAACATCCTAGCCAAAACCCACATACAGTTACTGAGTAAAACTCATGGAACAAATAAAGTCTATTTATTGTATTCTTTTTCTTGGATTAAAATACAGACCAAAACTGAAGATGTGCCTGTAACAAACTTTGTAGATCTTGTAACAAGGATTCCAAAACATTTAGATTTGCCTTTTTCTGATTTTTCTACAAATTTATAAGCATTTTCAAAGTTCACTGATTTGAATTCTAGAGTTCAAGAACATTTCTCAAATTAGCCCCTGGAACTTTCTTTTCTTTTCAAACGAGGTCCCTGGCTGGAGCAGGGGTGGAATGGTGCTGCAGATCCCGGCGAGCCCTGGGGCGAGGGGGGAGGTTAGGGGAAAGGAGGAAGTCCCTGCGCACCTTTTGGTGGTCTTGGATCGGTGGGAGAAGGTCGGGAAGGTGCTCGACGGCGGTGGACAGGGAGCGGCGTCGGAGGTTCAACGGTGGCGAGGTTCTCCGGTGAGTGATTGGCGACAAGGGGAGGCTGGTGAGATTCACGGGCCCAAGGTGGAGCTCGCTAGGGGTCGAGAGGGTCGGAAAAGGTCTGGAGCAGCGGGTTCACGGTGGCGTCTAACTCATCAGAGTTCGGGCGGCGGCAGTGGTGTTCTGGGGTTTCGGGGCGGGGATTTGGCGAGGAAGCGAGAGAAAAAGAATGAGGGGGTTCTTCTAATGCTGCTGCGTGTGAGAGTAGGGGAGCCGGGGCACTGCCCTGGGCTAGCCACGACGGCGGCGAGGTGGCGGCCGTCTGGGGCTCGGGTGTGCGTGGCAGAGACGGGGAAGTTCCAGCGCGAGGGGAAAAGGGCGGCGAGGAGCTCGGGAGCGACGCGTGGGTGCCACGGAGAGCAGGAGGTGGCCTGCGGCCCTCCACGGCGGCGGGCGGCGCCGCTCAGCGCCGGCGGCAGAGCAAGCAGAGGAGCAGGGAGGTGGAAGATGAAGGCTGGACTGGTTTGTAATTTCTGCAAAGCTTAGGGGCTCTACTCTAAAACAAAAATATCTCCTAAACTAGGGCTCAAATGAAAAAGTGCCCAACATGAAAGTTGTTCAACTTTTCAAGATCTACAAATTTGATGTTGTGCAAAAATTGATTTGACCAAAGGTTAAAGAGTTGTTTTGAAAACAAAGGAAGGATTTTGAATTTAATGGACTTTTGTCTTTTCCATAGCAAATTCACCTCAAATTCAGACTTAAGAGTTAAATTTTCTGCCATATAATGATTACACTGAATTTTTCAAATAAACCCTCCACAAAAGCAATATTTGCTCTCCCTATTCAAATTAAACTATAGAAAAGACCTTACATTAAATCATAATTACACATTTGACCTTATAATTTTGCAATAAGGTCCTTGATCAAGTAAAATAAGCACATGATGCATAAAATAAATGCAATTGTATTGTGCAGACACCTAGGGTGTCACAGAAGGGAAATAGACGAAGCTTGACACCATCGGCGGTGACACCCCGTATGAATACAGTGTCGCAGAGCTCCAGAAAGTTTTGTAGGTGTGCATTGGCGTCCGCATTTGAATTGCCACAGAATGGGCTAGCCTGCACCATGTTAATGAGGCTGGATTTGAGCTCGAAGTTCACATCCCCAATTTTGTTGTTGGGTCTAGTAGCCACATTGGCGGTGGAGGGGACGGAGAACTCGCGGAGAGTCTTTTCAGCCATAGCCTCAATAGCAAGTGGTGCTTCCGAAATGGGTTCCTGTGCCGGGAGAATAGCGAGAGGAGGAACGAGCAAAGTCGTGCCCTTCTCACGAGCTTCTCTGGATTGTCTGTGTAGTTTTCCGCCAAGGAGAAACCAATCATACACTACCCCTGTCTTCTTTCAAATCAAAAATAAAAGAAGACACAATGTGACATTAGCCTGAAAGAGTAATCACTATATCTTGAGTACGAGGCCAATATTAATATCAGCACAATAACCTTGTTCACATGCCATCCCTGGCAACGGCACTAGAAATGCTTGTTGGCCTTTCTTAAGTCGCCACTGGGTTTGCGAAGACCTTGGCAACGGCCTCAGAAATGCCTGTTGGCGGTCCTTAGTGCAATCACTAGAAATGAGGTCGCCAAACCCATCCTAGCAACTGCACCCAAGGGGTGCCACTCTCGTGGTATAATCTATACGATTACAGATGGATCCGCAAGCGCATGGATATACTATTGTAGCATTTCACCCGGAGAGTAAGGGTATTGTTATTTATTTTGTCCCAAAGGATGGCAGTGGCAAATGTACTGTACTTAATATTAACAAGGGGTGCCACTCTTGTGGTATAATCTATACGATTACAGATGGATCCGCAAGCGCATGGATATACTATTGTAGCATTTTACCCAGAGAGTAAGGGTATTGTTATTTATTTTGTCCCAAAGGATGGCAGTGGCAAAGGTACTATACTTAATATTAATCATGACATTGTGCCTTAAGCAAACAGGGGTAAGTCCTGGTAAAGAAATAAGCAAAGGTAATGCGACACAGCACACGACCACACTCCAGGAGGAAGGAATCAAAGAGAGAAATAACAAAACAAAGGACTAATCTATCCTACGTTAACTCAGCTGGAGCTTAGGCTAGGTTAGGTGTCCTAGTGCTTCTATCCAAAGCTGGGGTCATGTTAGGACATGGTTAGGACTATAGGTGCCAGGAAAATGGGATAGCGGGGAGAAGGTCCCGCACCCGAGTACATACAGTCCCATTACCTCTTTGCATAAACTCCTACAACGAACCCGAACATCGGGGAATACGCTAAATGCAACACAGCTATTACACCGGACGGACAGGGCTATTACCACCTGCCGTCTACCCCAGTCACACCGTGGAGCACGGTCATATCCGAAGGATCCCACATACCCGAGCACCACGCTCGTTGTTGGCATTTCTTAAGTCGATACCGGGTTTGCGAAGACCTCGGCAACAACCTCAAAATTGCCTGTTGGCGGTCCTTAGTGTAATCACTAGAAATGAGGGCACCAACCCATCCTAGCAACCGCACCCAACGGGTGCCACTCTCATGGCATAATCAATACGATTACAGATGGGTCCGCAAGCGCACGGATATACCGTTGTAGCATTTCACCCGGAGAGTAAGGGTATCATTATTTATTTTGTCCCAAAGGACGGCATTGGCAAAGGTACTGTACTTAACATTAACCATGACATTGTGCCTCAAGCAATAGGCAAAACTCTAGCAGGGGTAAGTCCAGGTAAAGAATAAGCAAGGGTAATGCGACACAGCTCACAACCACACTCCAAGAGGAAGGAATAAAGGAGAGAAATGACAAAACAAAGGATTAATCTATCCTACGTCATGTCAGCTGGAGCTTAGGCTAGGTTAGATGTCCTAGTGCTTCTATCCAAAGCTGGGGTTATGTTAGGACATGGTTAGGACTACATGTGCCAGGAAAATGGGATAGCTGGGAGAAGGTCCCGCACTGGAGAACGTCCAGTTCCGTTACCTCTTTGCATAATCTCCTACACTGAACCCGAACATTGGGGCATATGCTAAGCGCAACACAGTTGTTACACCGGACGGATAGGGTTGTCACCACTTGCCGTCTACCCCTGTCACACCGTGGAGCACGGTCTTATCCGATGGATCCCGCATACCCGAGCACCACGCTCGTGCATGAAGTCACTACTCTAGCATCCCCAGGTCTCCCACCCTTCGGATGGACAAGTAAAACACTAGAGCAAGTCCGAAAGCACAACGAACCTCTATCCGTACCCGGATCATCTGGCCTAACCAAGACCTTAGTATAACTCATGAACGAACTAAGCATGGATTGATAAACTATCGAGATAGTAAAGCAACCATGCCATTACTCTATATTATGAATAGAAGTCTAACAAGATGAATACAAAGCCATACCGGGAGCCGAGGGTTGCTCAACGACCCCGAGGACGACTTGCTTCGCTAAAGAGAACTAGCCTAGCTCCACTACCAAGCTAAGAGAGCAAGAGAGAGAGAGAGAGCCTCCTTGGAGAGAGTGGAATGAAGTGTGTGTGTGTGTGTGTGTGTTGAGAGGGGTGAGAGGGGGCCCTATTTATACTAGTGGAGGTCGGTTTCCCTCCAAACGCACATATGGAAGGTTATCAAGTGCCTTGGCCACGACTCCTCCTCGAAATGCACCTAGACAAGAGGCAGGGCAGGTTCGGCCGAACCTGGGGTTCGGCCGACCCCCCTAGCGCCCCTTGTCCTTATCCTCCTCTGGCAGGCTGACAGGTGGGCCCTTGTGTCTTTTCTTATGTGCATTATGTGTGGCGCGCCCATTTGCTCTGCCAGGTGGGCCCTCTTTGTAAGTGGGTGACGCTAGATGTGATCTTCTGTGTAGTTGTGTGGCGTCTGCTTTGTGTTTTCTTCTTATTTTGCTCCTGCTCATCTGAAATGTACAAAACTCGAAAACAACTGTGGAGCAAGGTTAGTGATACAAATATGTGAGTAAGGCGTATAGTTTTTCTTTATTATGAGTCTAGTTGACGATCGGATTTGGCAGTTAAGCACCGTCAACAACTCCTCCAAGCTAGCCCTTTGCTCGTCCCGAGCAAAGTTTTAGACTTAGGTTGTTGATTAGGAGTTGCTACAATGTCGCATTCCTGAGTTATGCACAAGGCACAACCAAGTGTTCTTTCCTTTATTCTGAATAAGTTGGCCTTGTTCACACCTTTTTACCTTACTCCTGTGGGGCTTATAGCATCATCCTCATCTTTGGCAGTTGAGGGTCAGAACAGCTTGTAGAGTACCACATACCACTCCTTTGCTTAACCGTCAATCCGGAGGTTTTATATAGTTTTTGAAAAGAAATTTTGTAAGTTCCTCGGGTGATCTCTCGGATCGCTCAAAAGTGTTTCATTCCTCACCAAGGCCTTTTTATGCACCTTTCTTTTCCATCCTACCTCTAATGGTTTCTTTTTGGTGGATCTATAGGTATGGAGGATATGATGGCGAACCTGCTTCCCATATTTTGCTAGTCAAAGACCAGATCCAAAGGAGAAACAAGTCATAAACCTTGATCAAGATGTGCAATGTGTGTGGGTATTTTTGGTGGATGGTGGATGAAACTCCTTTATATGATTTCTCTCTCCCTTGTAATATTTTTGGTATGGGCTATATTTTTTTTCTTTTTTTTCTTTTTGTCATGCCTTGGAGGCATGTGGCATACCTTCTTTGGGTATGCATCTTTTCTTCTTCTTCTTTTTTTTGACATGCCTTGTGGGCATGTGGCATACCTTCTTTGGGTATGCATCTTTTATTTCTTTTTGTATAGCCCCATACATTTTAATGATGACTCTAGAGAGAGATAGTCATGGTACAACATGGAGTTTTATTTGTGGATGGATGGGGGTGTACTTGCTATCTTCTAGTGTAGGAGTATAGCATGTGAGTGAGCGCGTATGTGATCTTGATCATGGGCATATGAAGTGATTCTCTCAAAGGGTCACAACAATTTGACAATGTTCAAAGAGAAAATAAGTTGCATATGTGGAAAGGCTTTTCAAACTTGTAACTCATATGGCTCCGGATGGGAATTGCATATCACCGAGGAACTTTATTTTATTTTTTTGTATTTTTGAAAAGAAATGCTCCGGATATCAAGCATCACGTAGGAGAAGATCATAGCAACTCTTTTCCGCCATATCATAACCCACAACAACCTAGATTCGAATTCTGCTTTTCGCTACCCACAAGTTTCAAGCTTAAGGTTTGAACAACTAGCCACCAAACTCAAAACTTAGGAAGAGCACAAGGTTGTAACTAGTCATATGAAAGAAACCAACAGAGCAACTATTCATCATCTCAACAAGGGAAAACTACACATGCTTACTACACATACTAGAAAGCAAGTAAATATTTTTGGTTTTTTCTAGGTTTTGCCAATTTTTATTTGATTTTAGTTATGCAAATTTTTTATGGATTTTTAGAATTTTGCAAATTTTTGTTTGGTTTCACTGCAAGGTTTCGAAAGCAGTAAAGATGGAGTTTGATATAAGTTACCTCTCGTGGGGGTCCTCCCCCAAGCTAGCTTCAGGCTCACTGTTGTTGGTTGGGGTTAAAAGGTTGGGGTTAAACCCAGCCCAACGGTAGTAGGCCCTCCACTCCTCCTAGGTCTGCTGCTGTTTTCGCTCCAAGTTGTGGATCCTCTCGCTTGTGTATCGCTGCCAGTTCTGAGTTGACTCGATGTGCTGGCCCAACAACTCGTCGATGTTGGTGGTGCGCACGTTTAACTCGCCCATCTGTCGAGTCAGAGTAGCGAAACCTCTAGACGAAGCTGTACGTCTGGTGGAGATCGGGGGTCCAGTGGAACTGGAGCTGGTAGACCGGCGTCCTAAGGCCTACCGTGCCCACTCGGTGGAGCTGGCACTCTGCCATGACGAACCTCCAGCCTCGTATTGGTGTGGTTGAGGCTGAGGTTGCTACTGCATAAATTCCTCCCTTCTGGCCCTGCTTCTAGTAACCCTTCTAGGAAGACCAAAAACGCTATGCCTGCGGCTCTCCTATTGTGGGACAAGAGGAATGGTTAGCGAACAGCAGTTATACAAGTGATATCCCGCGTTTGGGAACGGGATTTCATTTGCATAACTGAGAGAAAAGAAAACCAAGGAGTCATCCGGGCCTTTCTTGAGTATGTGGCCTTGAACCAAGTAAGCCTCATCGATCATAACACGGGGCTCCTCAATGAAGGAAACGGGGTTCCCATCTAAGATTCCCATGTTTGATGCGATGCGGCAACCAAAGAAGTGCATTCAATAGGACCTGTCATCATAAAATTTGTAAGTAATTGCTTAACCATAGCTCTTGCGGGAGAAACTCGGATCTTGTTAACCATGGCGTATAATATCATCAACTCATCATTCCGCACTGGTCGTGGATCATCTCTTGGAAAGAGAGTGATAGCCACCCACTTGACGAAGAGTCAAATTTTGAATGTCATTGCACCGAGGTGCAAACTTGCCATGGAAAACTTGACCCGAAATCAAACACCAAAACTCATGTCGATCAAACCTACGGCAAGCTTTTGCGAGGGAAACTAGCAAGCGCGCGCTAAAACCAAGGAGGTGGCTGAAATTTCTCCAATTAAAATAGCGTTCAACTCCAAAAAGTCGGAAAGAAACACCATCATCCACCTCCCGAAGAGTGCAAAAAAATTGGATGGTGAGGAGACGAGAACCATTCTCCTCAACAGGCACAAAATCATCCCATCCAACCGCATGCCAAACACGAGCGAAGTCAACGTCCATACCTGTTTTCTCGAGAAGCTCCAGATCGAAGGCTCTGGTATGACCAAAGCATCGATTCTTGATCATGGCGTAGGCTTGACGCTCGCGGTCATCATGCAAGTCGAGGTAAGGTGCATCATCTTCATCTATTTCCATGTCCTCGGCTTGTGGTTCTGTAGCTTGCTCCTCAAATTGTTCTTCTTGTTCATCTTGTCTTGTTCATAGTCCATTGTGGTCGGTGTTGGTGTAGGTTCGGGGGAATGACAAGAGCTCGACTCACCCTGTGAATGGGATGAGCCAAACCTCGTCATCCTCTTGAGAGCTCCGGATATCTTCCGTCCTGCACCCTTCATGCTTGCAACAAGAACGAACAAGAACGAACGAGAACAACTCGATTCGGGTTACGTTAGTGAAATAAAAATGAACCTCTTACCCGAAAGTTGTTCCTCCAAGTGTGGAGACAATCTTGCAGCAAAGAAATGAGAGAGAGAGTTTTCTTGGAATCAAACTTGAGCCAAAATCCAATGGAAACCCAAGCAAAGAATGTGAGAGGGAGTGCGAGTGAGTGTGTGAGCATGAGAGAGCTCAATACCCCTCTCTCGGCCTCTATTTAAAGAGAACCTGGCGAGTGCACCCGAGGAGAAGCCAGGCACAACGGTCATAGAGCCATTGGAGAAGTGTAACACCCTAGTTTAATTTTCAGCATTTTATAATAAATTTAATTGGCTTTATTTAAATTTCTAAGGTTTATTGTGTTTAGTATGGCATTTATTTCAATTTTGTTCCTTAAGTAATTAAAATTTTATCATAGGTTTAAATTTTGGTGTTGCATTCTTGCTGGTGCATAGTTTTAATTATTTGAGTGTGGTTTGAATTCAATTTTGTATTTGAATTCAAACTTTGTTTGAATTAGAAATAGAAAAGAGGGAGTAAATAGAATTAGAAAAGAAGAGAAACCCAGCCCAAACCTAACTTCCCAGCCCGCCCCGCACGACCCAACGACTTGCGCCCGGCCCGCTTCACCCCCTCCACCGCACGGCCCATGCCCACCGAGTCCCAGCCTCCCCTGCGCGCCCCCCGTGGCTGACAAGCCAGCCCCGCTTGTCGGCGCCACTCCCCCGCTCAGGCCCGCAATCGCGCCCCCTCGCTCGCTGATGCCGCGGCCCCACTAGCAGGTTCGTCTCCCCCGCGCAACCACCCGCGATCTCCGGCGGAGTCCACGCCGGCCTTCCAAACCCGGGCGCGCACGCCTAGGTTGGCCGCCGCCCTATAAGTAGGCCCTGGCCTCCCCCGTACCCCGTCACCTCGCCCTGCCGCAGCCGCACCAACCCTAGCGCGCCGCCCCGCTCTGCTCCGCCGCTCCGAGCCCTCTGCTCCGCCGTGCTCTCACCCCTCCGCCGCACCACAGCTTCCCTCGAGTCACGCAGAAGATCGGCAGAGCCGCCGAGGAGCCTCCCAAGCTGAGCCTGCCCGATTTCCGCTCGCGTAGCGCCGGATTCCCGCCCGGAGGGCCGCCGCCGGTAAACACCTCCGCCCCTCAATTCCTCGCCGCCGTTGGCGTTCCTACCCGCCTGACCTCCCCACTGGCTTCACAGCGCGCTCGCACGACGACCCGCGGGACCAAGGCGACCGGAGCTGCACGCCTGCGACCGCGCCACGGCCACCGCACCGATCCCGCCACCG
Organism: Panicum virgatum; assembly: GCF_016808335.1. Lineage (NCBI taxonomy): Eukaryota > Viridiplantae > Streptophyta > Magnoliopsida > Poales > Poaceae > Panicum > Panicum virgatum. The sequence goes on from NC_053137.1 coordinate 30,473,184, forward strand.
AACCTCGCCGACGACCCATCTGCGCGACGTCTCCGGCCACCAGAAGCCCCGGTGAGAACCCACAACCCTCCCTGGACCTTTGGGCGCTAGAATCGGTAGTCCGTAGCCCCTGGAAGCACTGGACCCAGCTAGCCGCCCCAGTGGATTACGCGTTCCCTGGTGAACCTCCGCGGCCAAACCGTAGTCCAAACCGAGCACCGTAGCCCCGGTTTCGCTTTCTCCGGCGATCTCCCGCCACGGGATTCGTCGCCGGCGACGTCCCGCCGCCGCCCCGCGCGCCCATCTACCCTACGCCGTCCGATCAAGAACGGGCGCTCAAGATTAGAACTCAGGGCCTTTAGATCTGAGCCACCCGATCCGGATCCAAGCGCTCAGACCTAACCATACCGCTTCAGCCTGTAACATTTGTTAAAGAGCCCCTGCACTTTAGTGGATTCAACCCGCGGTCCAGCTGTATAGAAAACTAATTATGGTTTGGTCCTGTTTTTAGCACATAACCCCCTGGCCTTTCTAGAAATAGAACCCGCCGTCCTTTGCTGCTAATTTTGCGAGTTAGACCCTGGAGTTAATGTTTAATTGCGTTTTAGTTCCTCTGTTTTAGCAGAAAAGCCCTGTAACCTCAGTTTTTCTTACAGTTTAGTCCCTGAACCTTGTTTTTAGCCTAGATTACGCGTTTTAGCTCCGTTTTAAGCGTTCTTTATGTCCACGCAATCGTTGTAATGCGTAGAACAGTTTAGGCTTAGTTTTTCTTGCTGTTTTTATGTATTGATGTACTGTTTCTTAGTTTTTGTTAATGTTTGCTTGTATGCTTATTATTGTGCTTTGTTTTGGCCATGTGTTCGTGAGTAGACACTGAGTTACCAGAGGAGCCCCAGTACCAGTACCCGGAGCAGCCGTCTTCCGAACACCTTGAGCAGCAGCAGGAGCAGTACGAGGAAGGCAAGTATAACATGAACAACCTATCACTTTTAAATACACTTTCATACTGCATTTTAATACTGTATGCCTATAAGGATTTCCTAGCCACTTTATATCCTTTATATATATCCTTTGGGTTGCATTTTGGTTAGTTGTGCTAGGTGCCGCGCTATAACACACTCTAGTCCTTTTTAATTAATTTGATTAATGGTTTACTTAAATTTAATTCTGAGAGTGGCCCTCTATGCTTCGTGCTTGGGTGGCTCACGTCTCATTAAAATATGGTTTTTATAGAAACATGGTTTAGGGGGCCAGCACGGTGCTTAGTGCTTGGTTGGCCACTCTCCATAAGGACCGGTTCATAGAGCGACAACCTGGGACAACAGCGCTACCACAAGACTGGAATGGGACGGTCTTGGCTTACTAATTAGGTCATTTTGGTTCGGGAGTAACTTACCTGCGGGGCAAGAGGGGAGTCGAGCTTCAATGGTGGTCAGGCTACGAGGCTGGTCTGTGTGTCTTGTACCCCCTCAAGGTGGGCACCATCGTTGCAATGACTGAATCCTTAGCGGTTACACCTTACCAACGTGTCCTTTGTAATGGCCTCGTAGTGAGTTTGCTAGTCATCTCACCTAAGGAAGTGTGATGAACAACTGGCGGAGCTCACGACTTGTGGGTAAAGATGTGCAACCTCTGCAGAGTGTAAAACTGGTATACTAGCCGTGCTCACGGTTATGAGCGGCCCAGATCCTCCTTTTGATTAGTGGGGTTGTCTCCTTCCGACGAGGGAGGTGCCTCTCGGGGTTGTCTTGGTGGCTTGGTTTCGGTTTGGTTCTCAGTAGTTTCTTGATTAATTCTGATTAATTACTATGAAACTGGGTTAATGGTAATTCATCAACTTATAGTAATTAGTCTTAATAAAACTTTGTCAACACTTAAAAGCTAATGCAGTTGAGTCAGCCAACCTTAGAGCCTCATAGTTTGTGTTATACTTGTTGAGTACAAGTTGTGTACTCCCTCTTGCCTCTTCTCTACTTTTTCCTCTTGGCTACACTACTGCTGCTCAGTTCCTGCCGACGCGAGGGAGTTCGCTCAGCGCTACCAGGACTACAAGGACTTCTAGGCGTTCGTCTCCCAGTCGACGTCCCTGTGGCGCCCTGCTCAGCTTTGGAGAGCTTTTACCGTATTTTGTACTTCGCTTCCGCTGTATCAGACATTTTTGTCATTAATGTAATAAATAACATTCGTATTTCGATTTATTATGTCTTATTCGTGATATGTGCTGTGATATACTGTTCATTCTGTTGTATATACGTGTGACTTGATCCTGGCATGTATATGATTGCTCGGTTTATGTCCTTTTATAAACCGGGTGTTACAAGAAGGTGGGGCCCAGGAGCCGTTGGCCCTGGGTCAGCCGACCTGTGGGGTCGGCCGGCCCCAGGGTGGGCCACCTGGTGCCCCCCTTTGGCCAGTTGCTTTCTCAACGGTCAAAAAATTTGTAAATATGGTGCATGGCCAAAAGTTTGCTCAAAAAGATGTCCAAATTATTTTTTCCCAAAGGATTTTGAAACATTTTTGGTAAAAAGGGAAATGTGCTAGAAAAATTCCAGAGTGCAGAAAATAATTTTGAAAATTTCAAACATGCAGCGGGAAAATCAAATGAGATGAAAGAAATTGAAAAGGTGGAGAATACAAATATGAGATAAATACCAATTTACCTTTAGCAAGGACGCGTCGTTTATAGTCTGACGTGCACGACTTTTCTCCACCATACTGACCACTGGTCGGCTCATCTCGTAGAACTGGACGAGTCTGACGTGCACGACTTTTCTCCACCATACTGACCACTAGTCGGCTCGTCCCGGAGAACGGGACGAGGCCGAACTCTCGACCTTCCGCCACACCTTCTTTGCTTTCTTCTTTCTTTTAGGTGTGGAGGGTCAGTGTTCTGGCTGGGGTTCTAGTGCACCCCAGAGTGCTTGCCCTTTGCTGTCTTGTTGTATCATGAAGCGCTGCTCTTCCCTGTGCTTGAACCTGAAAAACATGTCCTCCTTTCTGACACGGAAACAGATTTCTCCCTTTCTGACATCGATCCTTGCCTTGGCGGACCTTAGGAAAGGTCACCCAAGTACGAGATTGACTCCAAGGTCGCCCTCCATCTCCATTACCACAAAATCGGCAAGGACAAAGGAATCTCTGACTCGTACGAAGATGTGTTCGACTATCCCTTCGGGATATCGAACAGTCGAATCTGCAAGCTCTACGAGCATCGTTGTTGGGGAAAGAGCAGGATATTGAAGTTCTTCATATAGTGCCTTGGGCGTTAGGTTTATGCTTGCCCCCAGATCGCATCGACATTGCTCGAAGTGTTTGACATAGATCGAGCAGCTGATCATGGGGACCCCTGGATCCTTTTGTTCTGCTGCCACCATGCCATCCCAAACGTCGATCTTTGGGGGATTGTACCTACCTACATGATTATTGCGTGGCCTCCGGGATGAGTTGCCCCATCCGATGGACACCATGCTAACATTTTCAATGGGAGTCTCGGGTTGCCCCAGGATCTTCCCGCTTTCAACAGCAGGTAACGAAGCAACAATTTGAGCAAGTTGGGTTTCGATCATTTTGTTGGAACTTAATTGATTTTTAAGCGTAGAAGACAAAGTTTCAAGCTTTACATTTAAACTTTCCAGGGTTGTGACACCCCGGCCTACAGATAGTACAAGAGAAGTTGAGAATCTCTCAGACGAAACAGAAGGGTTATGCTCTAGTTCCTTGTTCCCGGATTTAAGTAACACCTATCTGGAGTTATCAGCAGTAATGCCTGTGTAGTGTTGTCTAAATAGGATAGAACCTTAAATAATGGAGTTTTTCTCTCTTCCTTGACCTTACCAATATGTGCTTCCATTTATCCCAGCTCAGATGTAACACCCGGTTTATAAAAGAACATAAACCGAGCAATCATATACGTGCCAGGATCAAGTCACACGTATATACAACAGAATGAACAGTATATCACAGCACATATCACGAATAAGACATAATAAATCGAAATACGAATGTTATTTATTACATAAATGACAAAAATGTCTGATACAGCGGAAGCGAAGTACAAAATACGGTAAAAGCTCTCTGAAGCTGAGCAGGGCGCCACAGGGACGTCGACTGGGAGACGAACACCTAGAAGTCCTCGTAGTCCTGGTAGCGCTGGACGAACTCCCTCGTGTCGGCAGGAACTGAGCAGCAGTAGCGTAGCCAAGAGGAAAAAAAAAGTAGAGTAGGCAAGAGTGAGTACACAACTTGTACTCAACAAGTATAACACAAACTATGAGGCTCTAAGGTTGGCTGACTCAACTGCATTAGCTTTTAAGTGTTGGCAAGATTTTATTAAAGCTATTTACTACGAGTTGATGAATTACCATTAACCCAGTTACATAGTAATTAATCAGAATTAATTATGATACTACCGAGAACCATACCAAACCAAACCAAGGTAACCCCGAGAGGCACCTCCCTCGTCGGAAGGAGACAACCCCACTAATCAAAAGGAGGATCTGGGCCGCTCATAACCGTGAGCACGGCTAGTATACCAGTTTTACACTCTGCAGAGGTTGCACATCTTTACCCATAAGTCGTGAGCTACGCCAGAGGTTCATCACACTTCCTTAGGTGAGATGACTAGCGACTCACTACGAGGCCGTTACAAAGAATCTCGTTGGTAAGGCGTAACCGCGAGAGTTAGGTCAGCGACGATGGGGCCCACCTCCGGGGGTACAAGCACAGGAGCGCAATCCAAGCACAGACCAAGCCGGAGGAGCAGGGACCATTGAAGCTTACTACTCTTGCCCCGTAGGTAAGTTACTCCAAACCAAAAAGACCTAATTAGTAAGCCAAGTCTATCCCATTCTAGCCTTGTTGTAGCGCTGTTGTCCCAGGTTGTCGCTCTATGAACCGGTCCTTATGGAGAGTGGCCAACCAGGCAGTAAGCACCGTGCTGGCCCCCTAAACCATGTTTCTACAAAAACCATCTTTTAACGAGACGTGAGCCACTCATCCACACAGAGGGCCACTCTCAGAATTAAGTTCAAGTAAACCATTAGTCAAATTAATTAAAAAGGACCAGAGTGTGTTATAGCGCAGCAACCTAGCACAACTAAACAAAATGCAACCCAAAGGTATATATAAAGGATATAAAGTGGCTAGAAAAGTCCTTATAGGCATACAGTATTAAAATGCAGTATGAAATTGTAATTAAAGTGATAGGTTGTTCATGTTATACTTGCCTTCCTCGTACTGCTCCTGCTGCTGCTCAAAGTGCTCATTAGACGGCTGCTCCGGGTACTGGTACTGGGGCTCCTCAGATGGATCAACGTCTACTCACGAACACATGGCCAAAACAATGCATAACAATAAGCATACAAGCAAACACTAACAAAAACTAAGAAACAGTACACCAATACATAAAAAACAGCACACTAAACTAGTCTAAAACTATTCTACGCGTTACAACGATCGCGTGGATACAAAGAACGCTTAAAACGGAGCTAAAACGCATTTTCTAGGCTAAAAACAAGTTCTAGGGGCTTATCTGCGAAAAAAACTAGGTTCCTGGGGGGTTTCTGGGCAAAACTGAGGACTAAAACGTAATTAAACTAAAGCTTCAGGGTCTAACTCACAAAAACTTCATGCCTGGACTGCGGGTACTAATACTGGAAAATGCAGGGGCCTACGCGCTAAAATCTGGGCCTCAGTGTAAATATTTTTACACTAAATAGGACTGCGGGTTGAATCTCGGAAAGCTAAGGGGCTCTTTAGCAATTGTGACAGGCCGAACCTGTATCCTAGGATATTGGCCGTTGGATCGCGATCTGGATCTAAATGGAGGTTGATCTAATCGCGGCCATCGCTTTTGGATCCGATGGCCGAGAACAGATGGGAGCGCGGGCGGCGGCGGAGCTCGCCGGAGCAGAGCTCCCGCGGCGGCGCTCGACCGGAGAAGACCGAACTCGGCCTTCCCGGGCTCTAATTGGCACGCGGTCTGGTCCAGGATGTACTACGCGCCATGTGTAGTCCACCTGGGGGGTTAACGGGGTTCGGGGATGCTGTGCTGGCGCCGGCGCAGGGCGGTTCGGGGTCTCCCGGGGCTACAACTACCAAAATCTAGCGCCAAAGTAGAGGGGTGATGTGCAGGTTCTCACCGTGGGTTTGAAGGGGAAGTTGCTGCAGGGTAGGTCGGCCGGCGGCGAGGTCTGGCGGAGGCGCACAGACGGAGTTCGACGAAGAGGCTACCGCGGGGCATCTCCGGTTCCTGGACTCCGCAGATCGACTCGTGGGGTTCCTGCGAGGGAGTCACGGCGGTCAGGTCGGCCTGGGCAGCTCCGACGGCGTGGAATTGCCTCGGCGGAGTCGTTTACCGGCGGTGGGTGCTCTGCTCTGGGCAAGGCGGCGGCGCTAGGGTTTGGGGTGGCTGCCGCGTGGATGGGAGGGGGCGCAGGGGGTCGCAGGCGGTTTAAAGGAGCAAGTCCGAGGATCTCGGGGGGGGGGTGCCCGTCGTGATCCTGGCGGGGATTGCGGCCGGAGATCTCGGCCGCGCTCGTGGTTCTGTTGCTCCGCGGAGGGGAACGAGCTACCATGCGGTCCCAGCTGGTCAGCGGGAGCGGCGTGGCGCTGGGCTGAACGGCGCAGGCGCGGGGAACGTCTGGGCCGCGCGTTTGGGCCGGACGAGTGGGGCGTTGGCCTGCGGAGGGATGGGCCGCGTGCGTAGGTGCTGGGCCAGAGCACAGGAGAAGGAGGGGAGTGGGCCGCGGCAAGAGAGTGGGTTGGGCCGAGAAGGAAGCGGGTTGGGCTGGATCGGGTGGAGAGAGGGTTTTGGGCCGAGTGGGGAAGGATAGGCTGGGTTGTTTTGGGTTTGGGCTCCTTTTCTATTTCTTTTCTTTTCCTCTCAACTCAAAATTATTTGAATTCAAATGAATTTGAATTCAAACTCCTATACAAACAAACAAAACAAAACCATGCACCAGCATGAATGCAACACCCAAAATTTAAACCTATGATAAAATTTTAATTACTTGTGAAACAAAAATTTAGATTAAATGCCAACTAAACACAATAAACCTTAGAAATTTAAATAAAGCCATTTAAATTTATTAATAAATGCTGAAATTTAAGTTAGGGTGTTACAGACCCTACCCCCTTAAAGAAATCTCGTCCCCGAGATTTAGCTGGGTTGGCTAGCAAAGAGATCTGGATATGTCTTCCTCAGCTCATCTTCTCGCTCCCATGTAGCCTCAGCTTCACTGTGATGACTCCACTGAACTCTGCACATCCTGATGCGCTTGTTCCGAGTAACCCTCTCTGATGTCTCCAGAATCTTCACCGGATGCTCAGTATAAGTCAGATCTTCCTGCACATCTACTCCATCCAGTGGTGCCTGCTCCTCGGGTACTCGCAAACACCTCTTCAGCTGAGATATATGGAAGACATCGTGAACTCCCGAGAGGCTGAGAGGTAACTCCAGGCGATAAGCAACTTCGCCTTTCCGCTCCAGCACCTTGAATGGACCAACATACCGAGGTGCTAATTTTCCCTTGACATTAAACCTGCGGATTCCTCTCATCGGAGACACCTTCAGGTATACATAATCACCGACACTGAAGGTCAGGTCTCTCTGTTTGCCATCTGCATAGCTCTTCTGTCTACTCTGTGCAACCCTCAGATTTTCTCGCACAGCCTGAACCATCTGCTCCGCATCATCTATGATCTCAGGGCCAAAGAGCTGCTTCTCACAAATCTGATCCCAATAGAGAGGAGTCCTGCACTTTCTGCCATACAATGCCTCTAAGGGGGACTTCTTCAGACTGGCCTGATAGCTGTTGTTATATGAGAACTCAGCATAAGACAGGCACTTATCCCAACTAGTACCGTACTGAATGGCACAAGCTCTCAGCATATCCTCCAACACTTGGTTGGTTCTCTCTGTCTGCCCATCTGTCTGAGGGTGATAAGCCGTACTGAAACGCAGCTTCGTATCCAACGAATCATGGAGCTGCTCCCAGAACCGAGAAGTGAACTGAGACCCTCTGTCAGATATGATCTTCTTGGGCACACCATGTAAGCAGACAATCCGAGAGATGTACAACTCTGCGAGTCTAGCACCGGAGTAAGTAGTGTTCACTGGAATGAAGTGAGCAACCTTCGTCAGACGATCCACTACTACCCATATAGAGTTGTACCCTTTCTGAGTACGAGGCAATCCAACAATGAAGTCCATAGTGATTTCCTCCCATTTCCACTCTGGAATCTTCAAAGGCTGCAATAGACCTGCTGGCCTCTGATGCTCAGCCTTGACACGCTGACAGGTGTCACAAATAGCCACGTACTCTACCACTGAACGCTTCATCCCATACCACCAGAAACGTTCCTTCAGATCATAATACATCTTCGTGCTGCCCGGATGAATAGAGTAAGCTGTATCATGGGCCTCACTCAGAATCAACTTCCGGAGATCATGCACATCAGGCACGCAAATCCGGTTCTTGTACCACAAAGTACCCTGATCATCCTCTCTGAAATGAGGAGCCTTGCCCTTCTTGAGCAACTCACGGATCTCCTGCAGCTTCTCATCATCTTTCTGATACTGCCTGATCTCTGCCTCTAGAGTCGGTACTGCCTCAAACGCTGCACTCGAAGCATGATGCAAGAAGCCCAGACTCAACTGCTCGAACTCCTCGCATAACTCTGCAGGCATCTGGAAAGCCACGGCCATGTTGACATAACTTCTCCTGCTCAAAGCATCTGCTACAACATTGGCCTTGCCCGGATGATAGTGAATCTCCAGGTCATAATCCTTGACCAACTCTAGCCATCTTCTCTGCCGCATGTTCAGCTCATTCTGCATGAAAATATACTTGAGGCTCTTGTGATCAGTGTAGATATCACACCGCTGTCCATACAAGTAATGCCTCCAAATCTTCAGAGCATGCACAACTGCGGCTAACTCAAGATCATGAGTGGGATAATTCAGCTCATGCCGACGTAACTGCCATGAAGCATAAGCAATCACTCTGCCCTCCTGCATCAGGACACACCCAAGACCATCCTTCGAAGCGTCACAATATACCGTGAACCTCTTCGTCTGGTCTGGCAGAGTCAGGACTGGCGCCGTAGTCAACCTTTTCTTCAGCTCATCGAAGGCCCTCTGACGCTCATCAGTCCAAACGAAAGCCACATTTTTCTCTAGCAAAGAAGTCAAAGGCTTCGCGATCTTGGAGAAATTCTCAATGAACCTCCGATAATATCCAGCTAAGCCCAAGAATGACCTAACTTCCTTTACTGTCTGCGGTGTCTCCCACTCGAGCACATCCTTCACCTTGCTCGGATCAATAGCAATGCCCCCCTGAGAGATAACATGACCGAGGAATGGAACCTCGTCAATCCAGAACTCGCACTTGCTGAACTTGGCATATAGCTGATGCTCTCTCAATCTCTGCAACACGAGTCTCAGATGCTCCTCATGCTCTTCTTCTGTCTTGGAAAAGATCAGAATATCATCAATGAAGATCACCACGAAGACATCCAGATAGTCCATGAAAACCATGTTCATCAGATGCATGAAGAAAGCCGGGGCATTAGTCAAGCCGAAGGACATGACCGTATACTCATATAGCCCGTACTTGCAGGTGAATGCCGTCTTCGGAATATCCCCAGGACGGATCCTCAGCTGAAAATAACCCGAACGAAGATCAATCTTTGAGAATATACGAGCACCTCGAAGCAGATCGAAGAGATCCTCAATACGGGGCAGTGGATGCTTGTTCTTTATAGTGACTGCATTCAGCTCCCGATAATCGACACACATCCTCTTCGAGCCATCCTTCTTATTTACCAGCAACAATGGAAAAGCCCAAGGAGAGAAGCTGCGACGGATATAGCCCTTGGCTAGCAACTCATCAATAGTCTTCTTGACTTCCTCATGCTCTATAGGTGCCATACGGTAGGGCCGCTTTGCAATAGGAGCTGTGCCAGGCAAGAGATCAATACAAAACTCAATGGCGCGTTCAGGCGGCATACCTGGCAGATCATCCGGAAAGACATCCGGGAATTCAGACACCACGCAAATACCGTCCGTGGGTCTAGCCTCCATCTGATGAAGAAATCCAGAAGGCTCTACTGCACTGATAACAACCTCTTGGCCACTGGAAGCTGATAGCAAGACTATCCTCTGAGCACAATCTATCCGGACTCCCCACTTGGCCAGAGTCTCCATTCCCAGAATGACATCAATGCCCTTGGTGTCTAGCACCATTAGATCAGTACAGAACTCTACTCCCCTCAAAGAAACACTGACTCTCGGGCAGTAAGTGTGAGACCTCAACTGTCCTCCCGGTGAAGATACTAACAGGCACCTCTTTAATGTGCTAGTATGAATACCATGATGCTCGACAAAAGACTGAGTAATGAAGGAATGCGTAGCACCAGTATCGAAAAGCACTGTAGCTGGATATGAATTAACCATGAACGTACCAATAACCACGTTGGGAGCCTCGGCCGCTGACTCGGCCGTCACGTGGTTCACTCTGCCCTGAAGTGGCGCCCTGGGCTGAGCTGGGCGCCCCTGCTATCCCGCCTGCGCCTTCCGAGGGCAAGCGTTGGCGTAGTGCCCCGGCTGGCCGCAGTGAAAGCAGGTGCGAGGGGGTCCCTGAGCCTGCTGTCCGGTAGGAGCTGCCGGACGTGGAGCCTGCGGTGCCGGTGGAGCAGCACGAGCCGGAGGTGCCGGTAACCTCTGGCCCGGACCTGCCTGCTGCTGTCGAGGTGGGTACTACTGCGGGGGCCTCTGCTGGTACTGCTGAGGAGGCCGGTACTGCGGCTGCTGGTACTGCTGAGGCTGCTGGAGGCGAGGACGAGTGTTGCTGCCGGAAGCAACGGGGACAACCTTCCTCTTCTTGTCCTCTATCTCCAAATGCTTGCGCTCAGTGTTGAGCGCGCTGTCAACCAGATGGTTGAAGTCGTCGAAGCGGAGGTTGAGCAGCGCGTACTGGAGGTAATCCTCAAGGCCCTCCATGAAGTGCTCCTGCTTCTTGCGGTCATCCGCAACATCGGCAGGGGCGTAGCGAGCCAGCTGAAGAAAGCGATCACGATACTCCGTGACCGACATAGTCCCCTGATGTGACAAAGACAGATAGATATCGAAAGATTAACTCAAGATTCATAAGGATAGAACAAGGGGCATTAGCTCAAAAGAAACTGCTGAATGATTATATTTAAGATTACCTGCTTCAGTGCAAGGAACTCCTTCTGCTTCATCTTCATAACGCCCGCGGGGACGTTGTGGCTACGGAAACGCTCCCGGAACTGGAGCCAAGTAAGAGCCTCACGGTCCTGGACTGGGTTGGACTCCCACCAGTCCAAAGCTGCCCCTCGCAGCTGTCCCGCTGCGTACAGAACTCGCTCTCGATCATCGCACTGGGCGATGTCCAGCTGACGCTCCACTGCACGGAGCCAGTCGTCAGCCTGAAGAGGGTCGGACGTGTGAGAAAACATCGGCGGGTGACCCCTCAGGAACTCAGCACGCCTGTTGCGAGGCTGCGGCGGTGGAGGAGGCGGAGGCTGAGTGTGAGCATGCTGAAGAGCCTGAACCGTGTTGTTCAGGGTAGCCATCATCTGCATCTGGAGCTGGAAGTACTGCTCCGGAGTCAAAGGTGGCGGCATCGGGATCCCGGTCCCCTGGGTGTTCTGACCCTGATTGTTCTGCCCCTGCTTGTCAGAACCACGCCTGGTGTTCACCATCTGATTTTGGACAAAAGATTTCACGAGTAAGGATATTGCAGGAATAAAATCAGATGGATATGATAACTCTTTGCGGAAAAAGACTCAGCCATGATAAAGTAGACAGGATAGAGTGGACTGTTTTACCCCCAACGATCTAACTCATTTTATTAATTAGTTAACTTTAACATCTGAGTGATTTTCTTTAAACAAATTTAAACTACTAAGCTATGCAATCATTCAAAAATCCAAATCAAACATGTAGCATAATAACAGGCAGACAATTTCACGACTTAGCAGAGTTTAACATACGACTCGACTAACACATCGCGTCGCAGATCGTACTACCGTATTATTATAAAAGGGGTCACCTATCTCATACTCATGGTGGTCAGATGACTGATTCAGGCCAAAGTCTACGAAAACTATTCTTCAGAGAGAGAAATCAAGGCAAGACGGGTAAAAAGTCATAGGAGTCAAGGGGTATAATAGCAAAATAATTTCAGCAGAAAAGGATTGGAGAGAAGAAGTCCTAAAACTCGACCAGTTCTATCTAGGCTTCGTTCTACAGTCGATATGGCTCTGATACCACTCTGTAACACCCGGTTTATAAAAGAACATAAACCGAGCAATCATATACGTGCCAGGATCAAGTCACACGTATATACAACAGAATGAACAGTATATCACAGCACATATCACGAATAAGACATAATAAATCGAAATACGAATGTTATTTATTACATAAATGACAAAAATGTCTGATACAGCGGAAGCGAAGTACAAAATATGGTAAAAGCTCTCTGAAGCTGAGCAGGGCGCCACAGGGACGTCGACTGGGAGACGAACACCTAGAAGTCCTCGTAGTCCTGGTAGCGCTGGACGAACTCCCTCGTGTCGGCAGGAACTGAGCAGCAGTAGCGTAGCCAAGAGGAAAAAAAAGTAGAGTAGGCAAGAGTGACTACACAACTTGTACTCAACAAGTATAACACAAACTATGAGGCTCTAAGGTTGGCTGACTCAACTGCATTAGCTTTTAAGTGTTGGCAAGATTTTATTAAAGCTATTTACTACGAGTTGATGAATTACCATTAACCCAGTTACATAGTAATTAATCAGAATTAATTATGATACTACCGAGAACCATACCAAACCAAACCAAGGTAACCCCGAGAGGCACCTCCCTCGTCGGAAGGAGACAACCCCACTAATCAAAAGGAGGATCTGGGCCGCTCATAACCGTGAGCACGGCTAGTATACCAGTTTTACACTCTGCAGAGGTTGCACATCTTTACCCACAAGTCGTGAGCTACACCAGAGGTTCATCACACTTCCTTAGGTGAGATGACTAGCGACTCACTACGAGGCCGTTACAAAGAATCTCGTTGGTAAGGCATAACCGCGAGAGTTAGGTCAGCGACGATGGGACCCACCTCCGGGGGTACAAGCACAGGAGCGCAATCCAAGCACAGACCAAGCCGGAGGAGCAGGGACCATTGAAGCTTACTACTCTTGCCCCGCAGGTAAGTTACTCCAAACCAAAAAGACCTAATTAGTAAGCCAAGTCTATCCCATTCTAGCCTTGTGGTAGCGCTGTTGTCCCAGGTTGTCGCTCTATGAACCGGTCCTTATGGAGAGTGGCCAACCAGGCAGTAAGCACCGTGCTGGCCCCCTAAACCATGTTTCTACAAAAACCATCTTTTAACGAGACGTGAGCCACTCATCCACACAGAGGGCCACTCTCAGAATTAAGTTCAAGTAAACCATTAGTCAAATTAATTAAAAAGGACCAGAGTGTGTTATAGCGCAGCAACCTAGCACAACTAAACAAAATGCAACCCAAAGGTATATATAAAGGATATAAAGTGGCTAGAAAAGTCCTTATAGGCATACAGTATTAAAATGCAGTATGAAATTGTAATTAAAGTGTTAGGTTGTTCATGTTATACTTGCCTTCCTCGTACTGCTCCTGCTGTTGCTCAAAGTGCTCGGAAGACGGCTGCTCCGGGTACTGGTACTGGGGCTCCTCAGATGGATCAACGTCTACTCACGAACACATGGCCAAAACAATGCATAACAATAAGCATACAAGCAAACACTAACAAAAACTAAGAAATAGTACACCAATACATAAAAACAGCACACTAAACTAGTCTAAAACTATTCTACGCGTTACAACGATCGCGTGGATATAAAGAACGCTTAAAACGGAGCTAAAACGCATTTTCTAGGCTAAAAACAAGTTCTAGGGGCTTATCTACGAAAAAAACTAAGTTCCTGGGGGGTTTCTGGGCAAAACTGAGGACTAAAATGTAATTAAACTAAAGCTTCAGGGTCTAACTCGCAAAAACTTCATGCCTGGACTGCGGGTACTAATACTGGAAAATGCAGGGGCCTATGCGCTAAAATCTGGGCCTCAGTGTAAATATTTTTACACTAAATAGGACTGCGGGTTGAATCTCGGAAAGCTAAGGGGCTCTTTAGCAATTGTGACAGGCCAAACCGGTATCCTAGGATATTGGCTGTTGGATCGCGATCTGGCGGTCTGGATCTAAATGGAGGTTGATCTAATCGCGGCCATCGCTTTTGGATCCGATGGTTGAGAACAGATGGGAGCGCGGGCGGCGGCGGAGCTCGCCGGAGCAGAGCTCCCGCGGCGGCGCTCGACCGGAGAAGACCGAACTTGGCCTTCCCGGGCTCTAATTAGCACGCGGTCTGGTCCAGGATGTACTACGCGCCATGTGTAGTCCACCTGGGGGGTTAACGGGGTTCGGGGATGCTGTGCTGGCGCCGGCGCAGGGCGGTTCGGGGTCTCCCGGGGCTACAACTACCAAAATCTAGCGCCAAAGTAGCGGGGTGATGTGCAGGTTCTCACCGCGGGTTTGAAGGGGAAGTTGCTGCAGGGTAGGTCGGCCGGCGGTGAGGTCTGGCGGAGGCGCACGGATGGAGTTCGACGAAGAGGCTGCCGCGGGGCGTCTCCGGTTCCTGGACTCCGCAGATCGACTCGTGGGGTTCCTGCGAGGGAGTCACGGCGGTCAGGTCGGCCTGGGCTGCTCCGACGGCGTGGAATTGCCTCGGCGGAGTCGTTTACCGGCGGTGGGTGCTCTGCTCTGGGCAAGGCGGCGGCGCTAGGGTTTAGGGTGGCTGCCGCGTGGATGGGAGGGGGCGTAGGGGGTCGCAGGCGGTTTAAAGGAGCAAGTCCGAGGATCTCGGGGGGGGGGGGGGGGGGGGTGCCCGTCGTGATCCCGGCGGGGATTGCGGCCGGAGATCTCGGCCGCGCTCGCGGTTCTGTTGCTCCGCGGAGGGGAACGAGCTGCCATGCGGGCCCAGCTGGTCAGCGGGAGCGGCGTGGCGCTGGGCTGAACGGCGCAGGCGCGGGGAACGTCTGGGCCGCGCGTTTGGGCCGGACGAGTGGGGTGTTGGCCTGCGGAGGGATGGGCCGCGTGCGTAGGTGCTGGGCCAGAGCGCAGGAGAAGGAGGGGAGTGGGCCGCGGCAAGAGAGTGGGTTGGGCCGAGAAGGAAGCGGGTTGGGCTGGATCGGGTGGAGAGAGGGTTTTGGGCCGAGTGGGGAAGGATAGGCTGGGTTGTTTTGGGTTTGGGCTCCTTTTCTATTTCTTTTCTTTTCCTCTCAACTCAAAATTATTTGAATTCAAATGAATTTGAATTCAAAGTCCTATACAAACAAACAAAACAAAAAAATGCACCAGCATGAATGCAACACCCAAAATTTAAACCTATGATAAAATTTTAATTACTTGTGAAACAAAAATTTAGATTAAATGCCAACTAAACACAATAAACCTTAGAAATTTGAATAAAGCCTTTTAAATTTATTAATAAATGCTGAAATTTAAGTTAGGGTGTTACATCAGATGTCGGCAGAACAAAAAGGCCTTGGAGACCGTGCAATGGGTGATAGTGTTCATGCAACGGTTTCCGTGAAGCAGCCGACAACGGTACAAGATCAGTTCTCGCAAACAACATACCAACCGAAGAATGGTGAGGAAGCTTGCCCGTGTTGCCAATTCTATGGCGTTCCTTGTCGTCAAGTTCGTGCGACTGAAGATGAAGCCACAACTAGAAGGAACCAGAGGTTGTTCTCCGGTACAAAGAGAAAGATGTCTCATCAAGAGCAGCTAGCAGAGGATTCCCTTTTCCTTGACTCTCCATTGGTCGAAGAGCTACAGACCATCCAGAAGAGAAAGGATCCTAAGTGCTCTAGAGATACACAGGTCGAGAATCAAGCTCTCCATGATTATGTTGATGGGTTGACTATCACTATGAATGTGATTCAGCCACGCGGTCGCAAGGAGTCCAAAGAGCAAGCAGCAGAAATGATGCAAGATGTGATGCTAAGATCACATGGAGGTCAACCAAGTATCGCCATTCACCACCACCGCATGTGCTACCAATGTGGGCAAAAAAGGTCATTATGCCAAAAGTTGTCCACAGAAGCGCCTTTCACAGACTCCACGGCAGGCAGGACAGCAGGGGCGCCCAGCCCAACCCAGAGCGCCACGACAGGGGAAGGTGAACCATCTGGCGGCCGAGTCAACGGCCGAGTCTCCGAACGTGGTTATTGGTACGTCCATGGTCAACTCATATCCAGCTACGGTGCTGTTCGATACTGGTGCTACGCATTCCTTTATTGCACAGTCTTTTGTCGAGCATCATGGTATTCATACTAGCACAATGAAGAGGTGCATGTTAGTGTCTTCACCTGGAGGACAATTGAGTTCTCATATCTCCTGCCCCAGAGTCAGTGTTTCCATAGGGAGAGTAAAATTCAATACAAATCTGATGGTGATAGACACCAAGGGTATTGATGTGATTCTGGGAATGGATACTCTTGCCAAGTGGGGAGTCAGAATTGATTGTGCTCAGCGGTCAGTTCACTTGTTAGCATCTAATGGCCAAGAGGTGACAGTCAGTGCTACAAAGCCTTCTGGTTTTCTTCATCAGATGGAGGCTAGACCCACGGATGGTATTCGCGTGGTGTCTGAATTCCCAGACGTCATTCCGAAAGACTTGCCAGAAGAAGGAAGAGGAGTTGATGAAGACATATCCTAATCTCTTTGCTAGCCAGCCCAGAATCTCGGGACGAGATTCCTGTAAAGGGGTAGGATTTGTAACACCCTAATTTAATTTTCTTATTTAATAATAAATTTAATTGGCTTTATTTAAATTTCTAAGGATTATTGTGTTAGTCTTGCATTTAATCTAAATTTTGTTCCTTAAGTAATTAAAATTTTATCTTAGGTTTAATTTTGTTGTTGCATCATGCTGGAGCATTGCTTTATTTTGTTTGAGTGCTAGAGTGAATTCAAATTCAAATTTGAATTCATTTGGCTTGAGTTTGAGTTAGAAATAGAAATAGGAAATAGAGTTAGAATTAGAAAAGGAAAACCAAAAACCCAAACCCAAAGCAGCCCAACCCAGCTTCCTTCTCCCTCTCCCCATGGCCCAGTTTGCTTCCCAGCCCAGCCCGACCTCCTCTCTGCAGCCCGCCTTCCCGCGTCCCCGCACAAGGCCCAGCACGCGGCCCAACTCCTCATCGTTCCGCAGACCAACCTCAGCCACGCGCGCGTCGTCCTTTCCCCTGACGCTGACGAAGCTGGCCCGCGCGTCAGTGTCACCCCGCGCCTGCCCGCGTTCCGTGCCGCGCCGCTTTCTCCGGCTGACGAGGAGGTCCCACAGGTCAGCAGCCCAGCAGCACCCGCACGCCAGCGCCACGTTTCGCTCGCTCCCTCTTTCCGCTCAGCCGCATCACGCGCTCTCTCCGTCCCCGACCGACCGGCCCCACCTGTCGGCACCGCTCCTCCCGCAGACCACGTCCCCGCCTCAGTCGCTGACAACGCTGGCCCGCCTATCATCCCCCTCCTCCCCCTTCCTCTCTCAGCACCTCCACTCCGCGCAACCACCCCGACTTCACCGGCGAGATTGCCGGGAATTCCTTTCCCCCTTCAGCGCCCCGCGACCCCGTCTTCCCCTTTAGACCACCCCGCACCCCAGGAACCTATCCCATCCCACTAGCGCCGCCGCCCCAAACCCTAACAACCACCCCGCCATTGCCTCTGCTCGGAGCCACCTCTGCGCCGCCATGCTCTCACCACTCCACCGCTCCCAGCCTCCGCAAACCCCACCACGGCGCCGCCTCAACGTCCAGAACCACTCCGTGCCGCCTGATCGAAGGTTAGACCCGAGCTGCGCCGGATTTCCACCCACGACCCGCCGCCGGTGAGTTGTTTCTCCGCGGCAATTCGACGCCGTTGGAGCACCCCGAATCGACCCGACCACGTATCTCCCTCGCAGGCAACCATGAAGTCGATCCGTGCAGTCTAGGAGCCCGGCGCACCTCTGCATCACCCCTATCCCCGAGCTCCGCGCCGATCTCGCCGCCGGACCTCAACGTCGACCCAGGTACGCGCCCCTCCAACCCGAACCGAACCCTCGGTGAGTACCCGCGTCCTCCCCTGCTCCTTTTGCGCTAGGCCTTAGGTCCCATGGCACACCCTAGGTGCCGGGTATCGCGTCCGCCGGCGAGCACAACCCCGCAAAGCCGCCTCCCACTGTGGCAAGCTCTGTCCGTGCCCAGAAACCGCGGCCCTGAGTGCTCAGGCGAGTCCGCCATAGCACGTAGATCCTCCCTGACCCAAGTTCCGTCCGTTTTGATCCCCGGAGCATCGAATCCGATGAACTCCGACGAGCCGAGCCGCGCGCCGCCGCGGGAAAAGGTCCCCGGCGACCCAGCGCCGCCGGCCGTGACCCCGTTTCGCCCAGGGCCGCCAGATCTCGATCCAACGGCCCGCGTTAACCCGTGCCGAGTCAAAAGGAGAAGCGTACCAGTCAGCGCCCGCCATTTTTGCTAAAGAGCCCCTCCTTTTCTTTGAAATCAACCCGCAGTCCACCTATAGTCAAAAGTAATTGCAGTTTAGTCCAAACTTTAACACCCAGCCCCCTGAGCTCTTTAGAATTTGAACCCGTCGTCCAGCCCTTGACTTTTTGCGCGTTAGCCCCTGAGTCTATGGGTTAATTACGTTTTAGTCCTCGGTTTTGCCCAGAAACCCCCTGAAACTCCAGTTTTCTTACAAATAGGTCCCTGGAACTTGTTTTTGGTCTAGATTTTGCGTTTTAGCTCCGTTTTAGGCGTTCTTTATATCCACGCGATCGTTGTAACGCGTATAATAGTTTTAGACTAGTTTAGTGTGCTGTTTTCATGTATTGTTGTATTGTTTCTTAGTTTTTGCTATTGTTTGCATGTATGTTTATGTTGTGCCTTGTTTTTGCCCATGTGCTCGTGAGTAGACGTCGATCCATCTGAGGAGCCCCAGTACCAGTACCCGGAGCAGCCGCCTTCCGACCAGTTTGAGCAGCAGCAGGAGCAGTACGAGGAAGGCAAGTATAACATGAACAACCTATCACTTTTAAATACATTTTCATACTGCATTTTAATATTGTATGCCTATAAAGATTTCCTAGCCACTTTATATCCTTTATATATATCCTTTGGGTTGCATTTTGGTTAGTTGTGCTAGGTGCCGTGCTATAACATACTTGGTCCTTTTTAATTAAATTGATTAATGGTATATGCAACTTAATTCTGAGAGTGGCCCTCTGTGTGGCTTGAGTGGCTCACTTCTCGTTAAAATTGGTTTTGATAGAAACATGGTTTAGGGGGCCAGCACGGTGCTTACTGCCTGGTTGGCCACTCTCCATAAGGACCGGTTCATAGAGCGACAACCTGGGACAACAGCGCTACCACAAGACTGGAATGGGACGGTCTTGGCTTACTAATTAGGTCATTTTGGTTCAGAAGTAACTTACCGACGGGGCATGGGGGGTGGTGAGCTTCAATGGTGGCCAGGCTACGAGGCTTGGTCTGCGTACCCCTCGAGGTGGTTACCATCGTTGCAGAGCCTGATTCCTTAGCGGTTACACCTTACCAACGTGTCCTTTGTAACGGCCTCGTAGTGAGTTTGCTAGTCATCTCACCTAAGGAAGTGTGATGAACAACTAGCGTAGCTCACGACTTGTGGGTAAAGATGTGCAACCTCTGCAGAGTGTAAAACTGGTATACTAGCCGTGCTCACGGTCATGAGCGGCCCAGATCCTCCTTTTGATTAGTGGGGTTAACTCCTTCCGATGAGGGGGTGCCTATCGGGGTTACCTTGGTGGTTTCGGTTTGGTTCTCAGTAGTAACATGATTAATCTTGATTAATTACTATGTAACTGGGTTTATGGTAATTCATCAACTTGTAGTAAATAGCTTTAATAAAATTTTGCCAAGACTTAAAAGCTAATGCAGTCAGTCAGCCAACCTTAGAGCCTCATAGTTTGTGTTATACTTGTTGAGTACAAGTTGTGTACTCACTCTTGCCTCTTCTCTACTTTTTCCTCTTGGATACGCTACTGCTGCTCAGTTCCTACCGACGCGAGGGAGTTCGCTCAGCGCTACCAGGACTATGAGGACTTCTAGGCGTTCGTCTCCCAATCCACGTCCCTGTGGCGCCCTGCTCAGCTTCCGACGAGAGTTATCGTTTATGTATTACGCTTCCGCATACTCTGTACCAGACTTTTGTCATTAATGTAATAAATAACATTCGTATTCGTTTTATTATATCTTTTTACATGATATGTGCTATGATATACTGTTCATTCTATTGTATATACGTGTGACTTGATCCTGGCACGTATATGATTGCTCGGTTTATGTCCTTTTATAAACCGGGTGTTACAAGGGTTTTGTCATTGGCCAAAAGCTTTTTATTTATATTTTCGTTAATTTTAGCTTGGCCAAGAACAAGTTCTCTTAAGGGAGGTTGGCTCAAATTGAAAGAAGAATTGTAGTTGTTACCTCCTTGAAAAGGTGGACATGGCTGGTTCCCACCCTGGCCTCCTTGTGGTGGATGGTACCTGTTGTTGTTGAGGTAGGCACAGTCTTCACGAGTTTCGGGGCAGTCATTCCCCGAATGTCCTTCATTACCACAGACTTCACGCATGAAGTGCGATTCCATGGCACGGGCATTGTTTTCTCCATGCTTCTTGAATTCGGCCCTTTCGCCGAGATGCTTCAGTAGGAGGTCCATCTTTGCGGCAATCATATCCGTCTCCTTGATGGTATGCATGCCCTTCGTGCGGGGTTGGAGTCGTTCATCACTCCACCCATGGTTGGAGACCATCTTCTCGACCAACTCTTTGGCTTTGGCGATGGTCAGGTCGAGAAAGGCTCCTCCAGCAACAACGTCGATGATGGCTCTTGATGTCGTCGTGAGTCCATTGTAGAAGCTTTGTAGGACGAGCCACTCGTCCATACCGTGATGGAGACAGGCCAGGATGTATTCCTGCAGCCTTTCCCATGCTTCTGGGATGGATTCCATCCCCGTCTGCAGGAAACTTGAAATCGTCCCGCGCAGCGCATTTGTTTTGCCCAGCAGGAAGAACTTTGCGAGGAACGCCTTGGAGCATTTGGCCCAAGTGTTGATGTCTTTTTCCTTGTAAAACTAGTGTTTCGCCTTCCGCAGCAGGGAGAAGGGAAATAGACGAAGCTTGATAACATTGGTGGCGACACCCCGTATCACTACGGTGTCACAGAGCTCCAGAAAGTTCTGCAAATGTGCATTGGCGTCCTCATTTGGCTTGCCACAGAATGGGCTGGCCTACACCATGTTGATGAGGCTTGATTTCAGCTCAAAGTTCATGTCCCCAACCTTGATGTTGGGTCCAGTTGCCACATTGTCGGTGGAGGGGAGGGAGAACTCGTGGAGAGTCTTTTTTGCATAGCCTCAGGAACAAGTGGTGCTTCCGAAATGGGTTCCTGTGCCGGGAGGATGGCAAGACGAGGAACGATGCGAGGTCGTGCCCTTCTCACGAGCCTCTCTGAATTGTCTGTGTAGTTTTCCGGTAGGGAGAAACCAGTCATACACTACCCCTGTCTTCTTTCAAATCAAAAATAAAAGAAGACATAAAGTGACATTAGCTTGAAAGAGTAAAGACTATATACTGAGTACAAAGCCTAGATTAATATCAGCACAATAACTTTGTTCACATGCCATCCCTAGCAATGGCGCCAAAAATTCTTGTTGGCATTTCTTAAGTCGATACCGGGTTTGCGAAGACCTCAGCAACAACCTCTGAATTGCCTGTTGGTGGTCCTTAGTGCAATCACTTGAAATGAGGGTGCCAACCCATTCTAGCAACAGCACCCAAGGGGTGCTACTCTCGTGGTATAATCAATACGATTACAGATGAGTCCGCAAGCGCACGGATATACCATTGTAGCATTTCACCCAGAGAGTAAAGGTAATGTTATTTATTTTTGTCCCAAAGGACTGCAGTGGCAAAGGTACTGTACTTAATATTAACCATGACATTATGCCTCAAGCAATAGGCAAAACTCTAGCAGGGGTAAGTCCAGGTAAAGAATAAGAAAGGGTAACGTGACACAGCACACAACCACACTCCAAGAGGAAGGAATAAAAGAGAGAAACGACAAAACAAAGGACTAATCTATCCTACGTCAAGTCAGCTGGAGCTTAGGCTAGGTTAGATGTCCTAGTGGTTCTATCCAAAGCTGGAGTTGTGTTAGGACATGGTTAGGACTACAGGTGCCAGAAAAATGGGATAGCGGGGAGAAGGTCCCGCACTGGAGAATGTCAGTTCCATTACCTCTTTGCATAAACTCCTACACCGAACCCGAACTTCGGGGAATACGCTAAGCACAACATAGTTGTTACACCGGACCGACAAGGCTGTCACCACCTGCCGTCTACCCCAGTCACACCGTGGAGCACGGTCATATTCGATGGATCCCGCATACCCGAGCACCACGCTCGTGCATGAAGTCACTAATCTAGCATCCCCGGGTCTTCCACCCTTTGGATGGACAAGTAAAACACTAGAGCAAGCCCGAAAGCACAACAAACCTCTATCCGTACTCGGATCATCTGACCTAACCAAGACCTTAGCATAACTCATGAACGAACTAAGCATGGATTGATAAACTATCGAGATAGTAAAGAAACAATGGCATATCTCTATATTATGAATAGAAGTCTGACAAGATGAATACAAAGCCATACCGGGAGCCGAGGGTTGCTCAACGACCCCGAGGACGACATGCTTCGCTAAAGAGAACTAGCCTAGCTCCACTACTTAGCTAAGAGAGCAAGAGAGAGAGCCTCCTTGGAGAGAGTGGAATGTGAGGTGTGTGTGTGTTGAGAGGGGTGAGAGGGGGCCCTATTTATACTAGTGGAGGTCGGTTTCCCGCCAAACGCACATATGGAAGGTGTGAGAACCACCCAATTCGCACTCGGTTTAGGTGAAAATTATTGATTAATCCATTAAGATGAGAGTTAACATGCGTCCGTCTCTCGACACGCCACGTGTTAATCCACATCTTAGAGGCACTTAATCAACACAATTCATCTAAAATGATCGCAAATCCGGTAGTCTCGGTATGTGCTCCAACTTACGCCCAGGATCCAACATATGCATATACCGTTTACAATCAGATACATCACCACAGAACCTCAAAGAGCAGTTTTATATTACAAAAGTTCAATATAGGTTCGATATAGGAGGGTTCGAACTACTTCCATTACAAGCCTTGGGCTCACGAAAGCCATATTAAATAGAAATTTAGAATTTATTATATTTACATGCTCTCACGAAATTCGACTACGATAAAAGCATACTAAGATGATGATGTCTTGCTCAAGGACACCATCCCAGCCACAACGACCTACTCCTCTCCCGCATTTGGATCAGCTGGGTAGAAGTGGTCGAACACCACTTCCGGCTCACCTACAACTAGGTTTAGAAAGCAACCTGAGTACTAAGGTACTCGCAAGTCTTACGCGAATATATAAACAAGGATCATGCACAGGCTCATCAAAAGCTTTAAGGTTAAGTAATTATTGTATAAGCATGAGTTCTCTAGACTATCACCTATCAGAATTAATTATTGTTGCCCAAACCCCCAGATAATTTTAGTTGGTTAAAAGCATACTATGGCATATATTTGATCATGTAAGCAACAAAATCATTTCTAACAAAATCAAAACTCTCTATGAGGAATTTGATGAACCAAGAGCTTGCTCATAACAGAGAGCGCGGCAATTCGAATTGATTCAAACCTTGCAAGGTTGTACTACTTTACCCACACAACACGTGGACCATGTGGCTCACCCAACCGATCACGTCGAGCAAGGGGGTACTCGTGTCAACCGTTCCCAACGAGGCTCAACCGTTGAGGGTACGCCCAGCTTGCGCGGAGAGTAACCTAGGTCAACCGAGGACACCCCTAAGCCTCTCTGCATAGTCCCTTGGCCACGCATCTGGGACCTTTCCTCAACGATCAAGTCAAAGAAGGTAATTGGCTCATCTGTACCATTTTTGGATATGTGGTAGCACGGAAAGGTGCTCAAAGTCGATGGCATCCACGGATGGTCCTTAAACGATTCAAGTGGACTATGCCCAAGTGACTTCCTCTCTAGGCTCTACCATTCCGCTCGAATCTCGATACTACCACTCCAACATTACCCCAACGAACCAGTGCAATCAAGGATTATCGGTAAATGTGATACTCCAAGACATTCCTTCTTAGCAAACGATATGAGTATTCTAAGCAGGGCTAAGCATCTAGTCAAGTGAAGTAATTAATTGACTAACAGGTGCAAAGAACAGGGATAACAATTCAAGAAAAGTAATGCAGGGAACTAGGTACAAGAATGCAACACATACGTACTATATAACCCAACATTACCCGGTGAGATAACTAAATAACTCAAATTAAATAGGAGCAAGGAATCATGCTTAGCTGCTTGCCTTGGTTAGCTTCGGGCTCAGCCACGAACTGGACTCCGGGTTCAGGCTCAACGGACTCGGTGGGCTGCACGGGTTCGACCTCCGACGGTTCGGTCACTAAAATGCATGAAGTGATGCATATGCATTAGGGTGATGTCATGGACTATTGAAGGGTGATATGACATGAATAAAGAAGGGCACAAAATGTGGTGATACACAACGTAAACACACGTGACGACAAACAATCACTAATGTAACTGGGAACGATGAAGCTAGAGCAAGAATTAAGAAATGAATTTACACAACAAGCATAAATCATGGAACAAATTGAGCAAGCGGAGATCATTACAAGGAACTCATGAAAGTTGGATTTGAAGTAAAAAGATTTTCCTAGAATTAATCATAAATAAATTAAATTTCAGCTATTCTAAACAAGATAAATCAGAAAAGGCATGCAAACTTAACTAAACAAATCCAAGAAAATTATCATAGATACTAGGCATGAATACAAAGCTAACAAAACTAGTTTTACCATTTTGTCACTTTCCAGTAAAAATTTCTACGTTAAACCATTTTCAGACAGAGCATAAGAAAACACGCTAAAACCTTAACAGCAGGGAAACATATGACCAAGCTGCACCATTGGAAGTTACACTTCACTAGGAGTCTAGCAAAATTTGGTTTGACATTTTTAGAGTAGTATATAAATAACTAAGCATTAAACTCACTTTTGCAAGATACAACTAGAGATACATCTACAGCAAGGTAACATGCGAAACAACATTTTTCCTATGTACATCTGAGCGATATGAACCCAACAAAACAAGTTTCGTATTTTTCCGAGGTCTGAACAATTTTCTACGCAGTAAACAAGATTACTGCACAAAGAAAACTCGTCAAAATTGCTAGATCCACACCACGGCCAGCCAGCCCTGAGGCTGACAGGCGGGGCCCACGGGCCAGCAGCCCACCAGCCCAAGTCAAGGCCAACCAGGGGCCTTGACCCACGGCAGGGCGCGGCCAGGGCGGCGCCGACAGACGGCAAAACGGCGAGGCGAGGCCGAAGAAGGGCAGGGGAGGCACGCACGGCGTGGTCCCGGAGTCGGCGAGGCTCACCGGCAGGAGCACGGGCGGAGAGGGACGGGGCGGCAAAATGACGAACTGTGGCAGCGGGCGGAGGAGCTCGCCGGCGGCCCAGCAGTGAGGGGGGAGGAGGCTGGGTGAGGGCCCAACCTGGTCGAGGATGGGGAGGGCTAGGTGGCACGTGCACTAGATTGGGGAGGACCTCACCAGCGGTGGTGAATTGCGGAGGCGACGGAGCTGGGGTCGGCGGCCATGGTGGAGTAGAGGTAGGGTTTGGGGGGGCGGACTCGGCGCGGATAAGGACGCACGCGGAACAAGGATCGCTGGCGCATGGCACGAGGTTGGCCAGCGGCGGTGGCGACGTGTGTCGCGCCGAGCAGAGCAGGGGGAAGGAGAAGGGGAGGCTGACGGGTAGGCCCGAGCGAGGAAAAGAAAGAAATCAAGTTTGAAATTCAAAACGAAGGTGTTCCCGGGTTCAAAAATTCACCAAATTTTTACTGAAGATAGACAAAATCACCAAGAACACAATGCAACAAGAATCACTCAAAAACCTTTCGTAATTTGGTCGCAGCAAAAAGAACAAAGAGACTATTTTTGAAATTTCCTAGAATTTTGTCGCTCTGTTCAAAGGTCATAAAATCCTGAAAAAATATTTTTAAATCAACATTTGAAATCTAGTATTTATATAAATTTTTTGTGGTCCAAGTTACATAACAAAATTTGAACTTTCTTAACAAGCACATATTCAACCAAACACAAAATTGAATTCAAATCAAAGCACACATGCACATGATGCTCCTTTATGCCTTAATGATGCTCATGAAGATGTTATTAACATGTTAATCATATTTAAATTTTTCGAGTTGTGACAACTCTCCCCCCTTAAGAAAATCTCGTCCCGAGATTTAGGTAGATAGGATGGAAGGGACAAAACTCCGGGTGGATTGAGGCCATATTCACCTAGACCGGGTATAATCTAAGAGATGATGCACAAAGGCAGGGATGATGTGGTGTGATGAGACATTCTTAGAGTTTTCTTGATGGTGACTGTGTCCACATATAACCATATCTAGAAAGATGAACTTCATTATGGAAGTGGGGTGTGGTAGAAAGAAAACTTACTCCTCAGAAAAGAATTCCGGGTATTTTTGACGTAATTGATCTTCACGCTCCCAAGTGGCTTCATCTTCGGAGTGATTGCTCCATTGAACCTTCACAAACTTCACCATGCTACGCTTCACTCTTCTTTCATCACGATCAAGAATGGCAATTGGGTGCTCTTCGTAGGTAAGACCTAGTTGAAGGTCAAGTGACTCGAGATCAATGGCATCGGTTGGAACACGAAGACATTTCTTCAACTGAGAAATATGAAAAACATTGTGCATTGCAGAGAGTGATTGAGGAAGTTCCAATTGATAAGCCACTGCTCCAACTTTCTTGGTAATCCGAAAAGGTCCCACATAACGTTGCGCTAGCTTTCCTCTTACTTGGAAACAGCTAGTGCCCTTAAATGGAGTAACCTTGAGATAAACATAATCGCCAATCTTGAGGTGGAGTTCTCGGTGACGACGATCGGCATAAATCTTTTGATGAGATTGAGCAATGCGAAGATTCTCACGAATAATTCTGACTTGATCTTCAGCATCTTTTACCAAATATGGGCCAAAGAAAAGCCTTTCCCCAGATTTGGACCAATTAATAGGAGTCCTACACCGTCTTCCATAGAGAGCTTCAAATGGAGACATTTTAATACTTGCTTGATACTATTGTTGTAGGAAAACTCTGCGAATGGTTAGCAAGTAACCCATTTCTTCTCATATATGAGAGCACAGGCTCGTAGCATGTCTTCTAAGATTTGATTGACTCTCTCGGCTTGACCGTCGGTTTGAGGATGATAAGCAGTACTATAGGTGAGATCGGTTCCCATCGCTTCATGAAGACTTCTCCAAAAGTAAGAAATAAATTGAGGACCACGATCAGAGACAATTTTCTTAGGGACACCATGCAGACAGACAATGCGCGTAAGGTATATCTCCGCATATTGCTTGGCATGATAAGTAGTTTTGACTGGAAGAAAATGAGCCGATTTTGTCAAACGATCCATGATTACCCATATAGAATCATACCCTTGAGAAGACCTGGGTAACCCAGTAATAAAATCCATTCCAATTTCTTCCCACTTCCACGATGGAATAGGTAAGGGCTGAAGGGTACCGGCCAGTCTGAGATGTTCAGCTTTAACTCTTTGGCAAACATCGCACTCGGCGATATATCAAGCAATTTCTCGCTTCATGCGGGTCCACCAAAACTTTTGCTTGAGATCTTGATATATTTTGGTACTGCCCGTATGAATGGAGAATTGAGAACTATGGGCTTCATCAAGGATAATTCGCCTAAGGTTATGATCCGTAGGCACCACAATACCCTTCCCAAAGAATAGAACTCCTTCATTATCAGTAGAAAAGCATCGAGCTTTGCCCTCCTTCAGTAATTCCCGAATTCAGGCCATACCTTTATTCTTCTTTTGGGCCTCCTTAATTTGATCATAAATATTAGATTTGACCGTGAGAGTGGCAAGATAGCCCTCTTTGACTATGGAAATTCCAAGTTTCTGGAGATCATCACAAAGAGTATGCACAGGAGGAGCTATGGTCAAGCAGTTGCATTGAGCCTTCCGGCTTAGTGCATTGGCGATGACATTCGCCTTGCCGGGATGATAGTGCACTTCAATGTCATAATCCTTTATTAATTCAAGCCACAGACGCTGCCTCATGTTGAGATCGGATTGAGTGAAAATGTACTTGAGGCTCTTATGATCAGTATAGATATTGCAATGATTGCCAAGCAGATATTGACGCCATATCTTTAGAGCATGAACAACAGCCGCAAGCTCTAAATCATGGGTAGGATAATTTTCTTCATGTCGCTTGAGTTGACGAGAAGCATAGGCCACTACTCGGCCTTCTTGCATAAGAACACAACCAAGACCGATGCGAGAAGCATCATAGTAGACATCGAAACTCTTAGAAATATTTGGCTGAGCAAGAATGGGAGCTATAGTGAGACGATCCTTGAGGGTTTGAAAGGCTTCTTCACAGGCTGGGGACCACTCAAACTTGACCCCATTCTTCAGTAACTCGGTCATAGGCTTCGCAATTTTAGAAAAGTTCTCTATGAACTGGCGGTAATATCCCGCAAGTCCAAGAAAACTCCGGATCTCGTGGACATTCTGAGGTTGCTTCCAATCAAGAACATTTTGGATCTTACTAAGATCTACAGCAATACCATCCTTGGAGAGATATGACCAAGAAAAGATACTTCTTCAAGCCAAAATTCACATTTGCTAAACTTGGCATAAAGATGATGTTCTCTAAGTTTTGGAAGGACAGTACGAATGTGACGAGCAGGATCTTCTTGGGTCTTGGAATAATTGAGAATATCATCAATAAAGATGATCAGAAAGATATCAAGTTCTTCCATGAAGATGCTATTCATCAGATACATAAAATAAGCCGGCGCATTAGTGAGGCCGAAGAGCATGACATTGAATTCATAGAGACCATATCTAGTAGAGAAAGCCATTTTAGGAATATCTTCTTTCCAGATCTTGATTTAATGATAACCAAACCTTAGATCAATCTTGGAGAAATAACGAGCTCCCGAGAGTTCTACATTTAACCATTTTGTCACTTTCTAGTAAAAAGTTCTACAATAAGCCATTTTCAGACAGAGCATAAGAAAACACGCTAAAACCTTAACAAACAGTAAGGAAACATATGAGCAAGCTGCACCATTGGAAGTTACACTTCACAAGGAGTCTAGCAAAATTTGGTTTGACATTTTTAGAGCAGTATACAAATAACTAAGCATTAAACTCACTTTTGCAAGATACAACTATAGATAAATCTACAGCAAGGTAACATGTGAAACAACATTTTTCTTAAGTAGATCTGAGCGATACGAACCCAACAAAACAAGTTTCGTATTTTTCCGAGGTCTGAATGATTTTCTATGCAATAAACAAGATTACTGCACAAAGAAAACTCGTCAAAATTGCTAGATCCACACCACGGCCAGCCAGCCCTGAGGCTGACAGGCAGGGCCCATGGGCCAGTGGCCCACTAGCCCAAGTCAAGGCCAACTAGGGTCCTTGACCCGTGACGGGGCGCGGCAAGGGCGCGCGCGTGCGTGTCGCACGGGGTGACAGCGGTGGCACCGACGGACGGCGGAATGGCGAGGCGAGGCCGAAGAAGGGCAGGGGAGCTATGCACGGCATGGTCCCAGAGTCGGCGAGGCACACCAGGAAGAGCATGGGCAGAGAGGAGCAACGACGGGGTGGCACGACGACGAACGGCGGCGGCGGGCGGAGGCGCTCACCGGTGGCCCAGTAGGGAGGGGGAGGAGGCTGGGTGAGGGCCCAAACCGGTCGAGGATGGGGAGGACAAGGTGGTGCACACCCTAGATTGGGGAGGACCTCACCGGCGGCAGTGAATCGCGGTGGTGACGGAACTGGGGGGGCGGCGGCCATGGTGGAGCAGAGCTAGGGTTTGGGGGGGAGAAGGAGCCGGGCGCGAATAAGGAGAGGGCGAGGGGGGCGGACTCGGCGTGGATAAGGACGCACGCGGAACGAGGATCACTGGTGCATGACACGAGATTGGCTGGCTATGGTGGCGACATGTGTCGCACCATGCAGAGCAGGGGGAAGGAGAAGGGGAGGCTGACGGGTGGGCCCGGGCGAGGAAAAGAAAGAAATCAAGTTTAAAATTCAAAACGAAGGTGTTCTCTGGTTCAAAAATTCACCAAATTTTTACTGGAGATAGATAAAATTACCAAGAACACAATTCAAAAAGAATCACTTGAAAAACTTTTGTAATTTGGTCGCAGAAAAAAGAACAAATAGACTATTTTTGAAATTTCCTAGAATTTTGTGGCTCTGTTGAAAGGTCATAAAATCCTGCAAAAATATTTTTAAATCAAAATTTTAAATATAGTATTTAAATAAAATTTTTGGAGTCCAAGTTGCATAACAAAATTTGAACTTTCTTAACAAGCACATATTGAACCAAACACAAAATTGAATTCAAAACAAAGCACACATGCACATGATGCTCCTTTATGCCTTAATTAATGATGCACATGAAGATGTTATTAACATGTTAATCATGTTTAAATTTTTTGAGTCGTGACAGAAGGTGATCAGATGCCTTGGCCACGATGACTCCTCGAAATGCACCTGGACGGGAGGCGGGCAGGTTCGGCCGAACCTGGGGTTCGGCCGACCCCACCTTGGCGCCCCTCATCCCTATCTTTCTCTGGCACACTGACATGTGGGCCCTGATGGCTTTCCTTGTGTGCATTATGCGTGGTGCGCCTGTTTGCTCTGCATGATGGGCCCTTCTTGTAAGTGGGTGACGCCGGATGCGATCTTCTGTGTAGTTGTGTGGCATCTGCTGCGTGTTTTCTTCTTATTCCGCTCTTGCTCATCTGAAGTGTACAAAACTCGAAAAAAACTGTGGAGCAAGGTTAGTGATACAAATATGTGAGTAAGATGTATAGTTTTCCTTTATTATTGAGTCTAGTTGACAGTCGGATTTGGCACTTAAGGACCGTCAACACTGGCGGTGGGGATGGCCCCGCCATTCTCGCCGTTCATTATAGCGGTCCTTGAGGAGTTTGCCATTCACCTTGTGCACCTCACCCCCAATACCTTTCTCACACTGGCGTGACGCACGCCTGCGAGATGTTCATGGGGGTGCAGCCGTCGGTGGAGTTGTTCCGGTACTTCTTCACCCCCTACTGGTCGGGGTTGCTCTCCCCCTATCCCGGGGCCGCTCCTTAGCCTCGCACCGTCGGCGGGGTCTTCTTCAGGCGGCGCAGTGCAAGCTTCCTTCCCACCGCCTGACGAGACAAGTGGGAGAACTGGCAGCATCTTTGGTTGTACATTGAGGTGGACAACCCCTTGTATCTCCTTCGTCTTCCTCAGGGGCCGCTGGTTGGCAACTCCTAGAGGACTGAGACCCCGGTGCTCGGGGCAGCGTGGTCTTCTTCAGGCGGCGCAGTGCAAGCTTCCTTCCCACCGCTTGACGAGACAAGTGGGAGAACTGGCAGCAGCTTTGGTTGTACATTGAGGTGGACAACCCCTTGTATCTCCTTCGTCTTCCTCAAGGGCTGCTGGCTGGCAACTCCTAGAGGACTGAGACCCCGGTGCTCAGGGCAGCGTGGTCATTGGTGCTAGGGCAATACGACTCGCTCCGGCAGCTCGGCCTCACATCAACCATGATGGCCGCCGACTTCTTCCGCCAGTGCCTGGCTCCTCTGCAGGCCTACCCATACCCAGCGTGGTTCTACACCGGCGACGATGACGCGAGCCAATTGGGGCGCGGTGCAGAGTTCAGTCCCGATGCCACGACGGTGGCGTAGTGGCTAGAGCTGGCGATGGAGGAGAAGGACACCGCAGTGGCCTTCCTCCCTGAGTGGGTTTCCCCACTGTGCGAGGATGAGGACCGGAAGACGATGCTCCGCCTTCATTCGGTGATGGATGAGCGGGGGTTGGCCCGCCTGCCGCCGCCTCCCCCTCCCGGCGGGGCCGTTGGCAGTCTGGTGCCCAGAGGGAGTGGCTGTCCAGGCACGAAGGAAGGCACGCCGGAGCTGAGCCATGGGGGAGCCATGTGTCCACGCTCGATTTCCCCCATCCTGGTGGACTCCCCATCGGCATCTACATCTCCCCCGCCGGCGGTGCAGACCGCGCCCGGGGGGGGGGGGGGGTCGTCTTCCGCCACTGCCACTTCAGGGCAGGCCCCTGCCCCAAAGCAGCCGATGCTTCTCTCCCCTCGTTGGTGGCAGAGGCCCCTTGGTCGGCGCCAGGTGAGATCCCTAGCTCTTTTACCTTTCTTCCGTACCCTTTCCATTCTTGTTGGTCAAAGTCTGACAGATGTCGTCATGCAGGAGTGCTTCTAGTGGCTCCATGGCCGGCGTGGCGCCCGCCGCTCGCCGTGCGAGTCTATCAGCGAGGAGGGAGGCGACATTGGTCATGCTTCCTGCCACGTCTTCTTGCCACGGCCGATGCGGAGGTGGCTAATATGGGCGCGTCAAGCCCCCACGCCCCCGCGGCCGGGCCCCAGGAGTCAACAGCCCTACCGGAGAGCGCAGCAGGGGAGCTAGTCCTCACCATCAGGGCAGGGTTTTCCGTAGCCCAACCTGCCCCCAACGACTCTGCATTGTCATGCCGAGAAGGGTGCATCAGGGGAGGCGCCACGTCAGGAAGCGGCGGCGCCATCACCCCCGACCTTGGCACAGGTCGTTGTGGCGATAGAGGCCGCGGTTTGTGACCTGCGCATCCTCCATGCCAGCGGGGATCTGTCCGGCGAGCTGGCCTCCCGCGGGGTTGGCTTGGGAGTGCGACCTCCAAATGCACGAGGAGGAGCTCCATTGCCAGAGTGATCAGGTGCAGCTGGTGCTCATTGACGCCGCCTGCCATGAGGAGGCCTTTGCGACACAAGAGCAGCGCCTGGAGCCGGAGCTGGGTGCCATCCTCGTCCGCTAGCAAAATCTCTCTGTCGGCGTCGCTGAGCTACAGGAAGGCTGCGCCCACATTCGGCAGCAGGAGTTTGAGCTCCGGCACGTGTAGCAAGTTGTTGTGGCCCGATCTTCTCGTAGGATCTGTGAACTTGATAAATTGTCGCTGTGTGACCTGGAGAAGAGGCAGCGCACCGCGAGGCTATCCATGCAATGAACTACCGAGACAATCACCCTTCCACGTACCGACGAAACAGCCCACGCAGTCACGCCCTATAGATGTGAAGGCATGAACTGGGTGAACCGCTGTTTGGCATTCTGCAACTCCCTCAAGAATCGAAAGAACAAGTGTTGCCAGCCTCTCAAGACTCACGCATAAACAAAACTCCACGAGTTTGTGTATTCTGAATTCAGCCAATCAAGATCTGTCCTTTCATTGTCTAGTACAAGATATATATAGAGATCGGGGCGTTCAGCTTCGAGTAAATGGCAGCATGCGCATGCACTAGTGGATTTCATGTCTGGTTCGCGCGTCTTTTCAGCTTCTGGCAGCAGATACTAAAATGGGCATAACTCCTTATTCGGAAGTCCAAATAATGAGCCGTTTGATGGGCTTGAAAGTAGACTTGAAGACGCTACCACCCACTTATAGAACACCATCTAACTCCTTGTATTCTGTCTGCAGTGATGCTTGGAATATGTACCATGTGTCAGTCATCTAGCTTCTGGTTGCATTCCCATGCAAAGGTGATGAACCACCATTTTATTCATGCACACCATAGGCTTCTTGGTTCAGATGTCTAGAGGCTTGAATCTATCTTCATCCCACGCTGGGAATCAAACTTGAGCTAAAATCCAATGGAAACCCGAGCAAGAATGTGTGAGAGGGAGTGAGAGTGAAGAGAGTGAGCATGAGAGCTCAACACTCCACCTCTCGGCCTCTATTTAAAGGAAAACAAGTGAAGGCACACAAAGAGAGGCCGGCCACAATGGTCAGGTGACCGTTGGAGCAAGTGGGGCTCGCACAACGGCTGAAACGACCCGGGTTTTCGAATGAAGAACCCGAATCCCTATATCGTTTTGATAGTCCCGGGATCAGTAGCTATCACATACATAACTCATTTCAGGCAGTAAATCAGTTCATACTCACTTAAAAAAGAGGTTCAAACATGGATTTAATTATTACAAAATCTAGAGGATCTGCAGTACAAATAATTTATTACAAGCCCATTGGGCTAAAATGGAACAAACAGAAAATGGTAGCGGTAGCTGGTCTTCAGGCCTTCATTCATCTCGAACTTCATCTCCACAGACAGCACTTGAGCGTAGCACGGGCTTCTATGCTTCAGTCGTACCACCCGTCAGTGTTGGCGTCGAACTCCTGATCGGATCCTGCATCTTGCCAAATTATCCCCAAGGACGGGATGGGTTCACGTCACCATCCGTATGCAAGCTTTAAGTGAATGCAAAGGTACAAAAAAGTAGCCAAGGATAGGCTGAGGTTTCCTATGCAAGTACTAGTCATCTGTCACTCTGCGACACGGGCCATACTGGCACCGGTCAACTACAAACCCCAGGTCGGTGTAGGAACTCCCTCTCCCTGCACCTCAGCTGACTCCACAGGGGGAAGTGGACTAGAGGGAGCTAGAAAGTGTGACAATCTAGGTTTTAGGGGTTAAAAATATAATTTTGTGTTGATTTAAAAATTTAAACCATGATTTCTATAGCAAGGGTATTTTTGTTATTTTGGAAAATGCAATGTCCTTTTTACAAAATAGTTTTGCAAAAGGAAAAATTTCAAAATTTATGAGGGGTTAAAATGTATATTTTGTTTTTCATTTTTTACCCTAATAAAAAGATATTTTTAAGCTTAGGGCTACCCTTGCGATTTTAAAACTTAAGTTATGTTTATTTGCAAATGAAAGTTTTGGCGGATTTCAAAATAATTTCAAATCCTTTAATCTAGTGAATTTTTGCACAACATGAAAGTTGTAGATCTTGAAAAGTTACACAACTTTCATGTTGAACACTTTTTCATTTGAGCCCTAAAACAGTGGAAAATTTTATGTTTATAGAAGACCCCCTAGCCTTTTTCCTTTTTACAACTAGGTCCACCCACAACTTCTTCTTCCTCCCTCTGCTGAAAACAGAGTGCCGCCGCCCCCTCGCCGTTGTTTCACCGCCGCCGCCGGTTCCTCGCCCCAGGTTGGCCGCGCCGCCTCGGAGCACCGCCTCCACGCATCAAGTTCCTCTTTTCGCCGCCATCCAAGCCGCACTGCTGCCCTTTCCTGCTCGCGCTATGCGCGCGATGCCTCGACGTCGCACAGCAGCGCCGCCGAGCCAGCGCCACCGCCCCTAGCTTGCCTCCTCGACTCTCTTATCCCCGGGGCCGCTGCCCAACTCTATCTTCTCATCTTGTGCCTATAAAAGGCAGGGTTGACCCCTGGAACGCCATGTACAACCACGGACCACCGCCGGCCATAGCCATTATGGCCGCCATAGTTCGGCCACCATGGACCGGCCCTTTCCCACCGCCCGCTACCCCTTTTGAGCCTCTGAACCGAATCTCCACCTCGACCTGAAGCTTCCAGGCCGGTCCGCATGGCCGAAATCCCACCGGAACACCCTCGCTGACGAGCTCACCCGCCGCCGTCTGCACCTCCTCACTGGCGACCCACTTCCCGGCCACCCCGACCCCAATCCCGAGCACCCACAGGAGCGGCTCGAGCTCCTATACCCTTCCCCCACCCAACCCTTTGTCGCCGGGGTCGAACCTCGCCGGAATCCGGCTGGAGCAGAGCTCCCCATGGTTATCATGGCGCCAGGGACCTGATTGCTTGGTTTAATTTATTTCCAAGGTCTTTTCTGCAAAACTTACATACCCTTTCAAACCTTGTTTCAGTTAACTTTGAAAAATCCTAGAAATTAGTAGAAAAATCAAAAAATGCCAAATTAATTTTGTTGTGTTCCTCTTGAATAGCTTTACAACTTTGCTTACTAAAGTTTGTATGAAACTTTATATTGTATGCTCTAAATTAATTGTTAGCAAATGAGTGTTTTATTTATATGTTTTTAACCATAGCTTTGTTATGCTTAATTTTTGGAACTTAGCATCCTTTTGCCATGCATAGCCTTCAACGTTACGGATTTAACTGAAGTCCCGAACTTCGATTCAGAAGAACTAAAGCCTACTAACTTTATAGGCACCACTAAAGGCAAGCCCCGGTGCATAATCTCATTATTTTAAATTATGCAACTTCTATTTACTTGTGCATTTAAGTTATTGGAGTTGATTGAAAACCTTAGATGCATAATTCTAGATACCTATTGTTTGAACACTAGAAGCAGAATTCGACTAGATGCTATGCTAATAGGACCGGTAAAAGTCGAGTGATTGCTTGTCACTCGCGAGCTTATAGGAGTTGATTGTTTACTTTATGCAATCACTATAAGGATCATGGACAGATTTGGTTACAAGCTTCATATTGAAATCCGTCTGTGTTGATAAACTATTAAGGCCGCAGTGTGTGGTGGTGTTGATTAAGCGTTTCAAAGTACTAGCCACATGCCGTAAATATGGTATGCGGCAAGCCTAGTAACCAATCGGCCCGGCAAGTGGACTTTACCCCACTCTCTCTTAGGGATAGGATGAATAAAATGGATGTGGGACGAGGTTGGTGCCCTATAGTCGGGGAGAGCGGCCCTGATCCACAAACCGGAATGAAAGGCAAATAGCTGCTTGGGAGTGACTCGTCAGTGCTTCAAGCGTGTGTGTTAGGTTTATGTTGCAAGGATTGAAATTCGGTTCAAACTATTCTTCCTCTAATGGATATTGAGACTGCTTAATCTCTTTGCCACATAGAGTAAGAAGTGAAACAAAGATGATACTCAATCTTGTTGTATGCTAATAATTTCTCTACCATGTTTATAAAGATAGGTGCAAACCTAGAATGATTAATCCAACTAGAATCTGAAAGCTAAAACTTGAAAATAAGGACCTACTCTTTGTTGCTTTTCAGCAAAATAAAACCCAGAGCCTTCACAAGCCTTACATGTCTAGTTAAAGGGATGTTATATACCCTTAGACGGGTCAGTCTTGCTGAGTATTAGTATACTCAGTCTTGCTTTTAACCTTGTTTTCATGTAACTTTTGGAATGCGTGGTGAGATTGACGTCCTGTACGGGCTTCATCATGATGTCATACATCGTCGCTAGTTATTGTTTTCTTTCTGTTGTTTATAAACTTTGAAGAACTTATCTACTTTTAAACTTCTGCCCTGTTCAAATCCTCAAACTCAGTTTATAATAACATTTACTATTAAAATTGTATTGTAAAATTTTGGTTATTGTAATCTCTGGGCTCACCTTCGAGTGAGGTATGTTGTTTCGATCCGAAATACAGTGGTTTTATCGGGATTTTACCTGACAGACTGTCATATTACTCTATTGAAATGCGTGCAGATGATAGTTAGAGCACTTTAACTGGATTAATTTTGGCGGTTCTGCCACAGCACGGATTTGGTTACAAGCTTCATATTGAAATCCGTCTGTGTTGATAATCTATTAAGGCTGCAGTGTGTGGTAGTGTTGATTAAGCATTTGAAAGTACTAGCCACATGCCGTAAATATGGTACGCGGCAAGCCTAGTAGCCAATCGGCCCGGCAAGTGGACTTTACCCCACTCTCTCTTAGGGATAGGATGAATAAAATGGATGTGGGACAAGGTTGGTGCCCTATTAAACAATGTAGCGCTACAACTACGACTATGAGGGACGAGGTTGGTGCCCTATAGTCGGGGAGAGTGGCCCTGATCCACGAATCGGAATGAAAGGCAAACAGTTGCTTGGGAGTGACTCGTCAGTGCTTCAAGCGTATGTGTTAGGTTTACCTTGCAAGGATTGAAATTCGGTTCGAACTGTTCCGCCTCTCATGGATATTGAGACTGCTTAATCTCTTTGCCACATAGAGTAAGAAGTGAAACAAAGATGATACTCAATCTTGTTGTATGCAAATAATTTCTCTACCATGTTTGTATAGATAGGTGCAAACCTAGAATGGTTAATCCAACTAGAATCTGAAAGCTAAAACTTGAAAATAAGGACCTACTCTTTGTTGCTTTTTAGCAAAAGAAAACCCAGAGCCTTCACAAGCCTTACATGTCTAGTTAAAGGGATGTTATATACCCTTAGACGGGTCAGTCTTGCTGAGTATTAGTATACTCAGTCTTGGTTTTAACCTTGTTTTCAGGTAACTTTTGGAATGCGTGTTGAGATTGACGTCCTGTACGGCCTTCATCATGATGTCATACATCGTCGCTAGTTATTGTTTTCTTTCCGCTATTTATAAACTTTGAAGAACTTATCTACTTTCAAATTTTTGATGTACCCCATTTGAATCCTCAAACTCAGTTTATAATAACATTTAATTTTGAAGTTGGTGTTGTAAAATTTTGGTTATTGTAATCTCTGCTCTCATCTTTGAGTGAGGTATGTTGTTTCGATCCGAAATACAGTGGTGTTATCAGGATTTTTCCCGACAGACTGTCAAATTTCTCCATTTGAAGTGCGTGTAAACCATTTTAGCAGTAATAGTGATGGTTAGCGCATTTAAACCGGATTAATTTTGGCGGTTCTGCAACAGAAAGC
The DNA here is from genome assembly GCF_016808335.1 of Panicum virgatum. Lineage (NCBI taxonomy): Eukaryota > Viridiplantae > Streptophyta > Magnoliopsida > Poales > Poaceae > Panicum > Panicum virgatum. Next base: position 30,511,916 of record NC_053137.1, read on the forward strand.
TGGGTTCACTGTGACACTCCAGGTGTCTAGCTATTAGAACATAAAGTTATGTGTGCATTTTGTGTGCTTATCCTTTTTGATAGTTAAAAATTTTTAGTGCAAATTAAGGGCATATGTGTAATTATGCAAAATTACTAGCCCCTTTTTGCAAAATGCTTTAAATTTGGAAGTATTTTCAAATTTATGAAGGGCCTTCTTGCAAATATGCTAGTAATCATTACTTTGGCAGCTTTATTGCAAATAAATCCCAAATTTGTTGAATTTTGCCATCAAAAAGTGTTTTTCCTTTATTAATTCAAATTCACTCAAACTTTTGAAAACATTTCAAAATCCCTTGATTTAATGGAAATTTGCAAAACATGAAAGTTGTAGATCTTGAAAAATTGAACAACTTTCATTTTGGGCACTTTTTTCTGAGCCCTAAATCAGCTGAAAATTTTAGGTTTCAATCCAGTCCTTAAACTTTTCTGTAATTGCATTTTAGCCCCTGTAGTCATCTTCCTCCTCCAGGTCCGCCGGAGCACTAGCAGCGCCGCCATCTGGAGCGCCGCCAGGATTCCTTGACCTTCCCTGGCCCACTTCCCCTCTGCTGGCACCTCTCTCCTCCCTCCACGATGCGCCAACGGTCTCACCGCCCCTGTTTCCTTCTTCGGTGAGCGTACCGCCGTGGGAACCGCTCAGCCACCCTGGTTTTCCCCTCCATCGACTCCACGTGCCAAGCCCAAGGCTCCCGCCACCCCTCCACCGCCTTTGCTGGCACCAATTCTCCACGCCACGCCGTCCTGCGACCTCCCCGTCGTGCCACCTCGCCGGCCGCCATGGAGAGGCCAACGCCGTTGCCAAATTTGCTTCAACCTCAGTCAAACTCATCCCTGGACTCTCTCTCTTGTGCTCATCCCATCCATCCCCGGCCTATAAAGCACCCTGTAGAGCCCCATCGCCGTCCAAAACCCCACCGCCGCCCATTCCAACTCCGGCGAACCACCGATCCGTCGCTACAAGCCAACCCCGACCACCCTGACCCCACAGCGAGCTTCATTGTGCCTCTGTGAAGCTCACACTGTGGTAGAACCACCTGAATTATCCCGGCTCAAGTGCGCAGGGCATCACCAAAAGGCAACACTAGCTCAAACGCACTTCAAACGGAACAATTCTTGGTCTGTCAGGTAATGTCCCGATACAACCACCGGTTCTCGGATCAAACAAGCATACCCCGCACGAAGGCGAGTCCAGAGATATTACAACCACCATTTTACAACACAGACATAGTAATGATTACAAACCAGTTCAAACCATTATTACAAAACCAACTTAAGTAAAGCAGTTATACAAGCCACAACTATAAGTTCAGAGTTTAGACAGCGGAAGATAAAACACGACGGCTACAACACGTCGCAAAAGGACACTAGGCTAACCCAAGCATGGTATCACTCGTCAAAGTCATTGCCGGCCGAGGACGTATCCCACTCGACGGACCAGCCAGGAGGCAACGAGCAAGGATAGGTCAAGCTAGCGATTTGCTCCTCAAAACTCAAACCTGAAAAGATTTCCAACAGCAAGGCTGAGTATTCAAATACTCAGCAAGACTTAACCATCAACGGGTATACTTAACCCACTTTAGCTAGACTATGCAGGGTTTGTGAGGCTCTGGTTTTCCTTTTGCTGAAAAGCAATAAAGAGTAAGTCCTTACTTTCAAGTTTTAGCTTTCAAGATTCTAGTTGATTAACCATTCTAGGTGAGCAACTACTATTCAACCATGGTAGAACTTTAAGCAAACATCAAGATTAATCATAGTAATGTTGCTCTTATTACTCTGTGTGGCAAAGAGATTAAGCAGTCTCATTTCGTCGTGAGAGGCGGACGATTCTGAATCGAAATTCAACCTTGCAAGGGTAAACCTAGCACACACGCTTGAAGCACCGTCGAGTCACCTCCAAGCAACCTTTGGCTTTTCTTTCTGGTTCATGGATCAGTGCCACTCTCCCCGACTATAGGGCTCCCCCTCGTCCCACAGGGCACTTTCTCTCGTCCCATAGGGCACTCTATACCTCGTCCCTCATAGTCGTAAAGTACCACTATGAGTTTCCATATCCTTTATCATGTTATTCATCTTATCCCTAAAAGAGAGTGGGAGGTATGTCCACTTTCCGGGCCGAGAAGTTACTAGGCTTGCCGCGTACCATATTTACGGCATGTGGCTAGTACTTTCAAAAACTTAACCAGCACTACCACACACCGCGATCTTAGCAAGTTCATTAACACAGACGGGGTCTCACCAAAGGTCATGATATCGAACACGACCCCGTCCGTCGTCCTTATATTGATAACAGAAAGTAAACAAGCAATTCCTATAAAGCTCGCGAGTGACAGGCAATCACTCGACTTTTACCGGTCCTATAAGCTTCGCAAGTAGTCGAACTCGGGTCTAGTGTTCAGCACATAGGTTCCTAGGATCATGCATCTAGGGTTCAATTCAAATCCTAAGAACTGTAAATGCACAAGTAAATAATAACAATAAATGATAATACTTTGAAATATAGGTTATGTCCGGGGCTTGCCTTCTCGGTAGTCGCTAACTATTTCAGCCCTAGGCTCTTCCGAACTTTGGTCCGGGGCTTCAGTTAGTACGGCGGTGTTCACTTGAGCTTCGAGATCACCTCCGTCAGATTCCGGGATCAGCTCGTACGTCCCGACCGATAAAGCAGTCGTATCTATATGTGATGCAAGAGATGGAATCACAATCACACACATTTCATTTAAAAAGCTATAACTTAACAAATAGCAAACAATCATATCACATGGGCAATCGTTTATAAAGTAGTTAACTAACAATTCTAACTACACAAGGCATCATGATCAACGGCATAAAAGAACTATACTAACTTCATAACAATTTGGAGTGGTTTCCTATAGCAAGTAATTCAGGGTTTGCTAATAAATTAGTCACTCAGTGCACATTCAGTAATAAAATCAGCAAAAATTACTTTGAATAGAAGGTAAACAGAACAAGCTATACTGCAAAAATCATGCCAAAACATAAAGCCATTTATTCATAACAAATCAATCATTCAGATCACACCTAGAACAAGATTGAATTACACAGGTTAAGCTAAAGCAAAACAGAATTTCAAAATTTAACAGAAGAACTACACAGGTATTAATTAGCTACTGAGAATTTCTCATGATTTTGTCTACAAAGAAATAATTATTAGAAAATAAACAAAACAGACATCAGATTAGCAAGATTCATTTTTATCTCCTGTTATATTCAGGAACTGGGGTTCAAATTTCATGTACAATCTAAACTATCCAAAAAGATCGCTCAGAAATATTTTCATGATTTATCATCAGCATAAACTATTTATCATAATTAAAGTCTACTAAACAAGGATTAAAACAAAGAAATAGCTACACATGAGAACTGACCAAAAACTTTTTATAGAAATACTAGTGTCACATGAGTAAATCACCATAAAAATTTCACTGCAATACATGGCTTCAAGAAATAATTAAGAAAAAGATAAAACAACTAGTATTTATTTACCTAGTGACACAAAACCATTTATACAGCAAAAACTTGAAACAAACACCTAGCTTATTATGATTCTACTGCAAAGAGATACTCTCAAGGATTCCAAAACATCCAAGTTTACATTTTTCTGAATTTCCTACGATTTTCTATGGAATTTCAAAGTTCACAGCAAAAATTACAAAGGAGTCCCTAAAGGCACTATTCATCCGAGTCACGGGGTTTGCAGACAGCCCCCTGGGCTTTTGTATCTTTCAAACCCGAGGTCCCTGGCTGGGTCAGAGGGGGGGCACGGCGTTGACCGGCCAAAACCGGCGAGGAGGTCGTCGGCGGCGAGGGAGACCTTGGGGAAAAAGAAGAGGAGGCCGAACCGCACTCTTGGGTGCCCATGGCACGTTGGGAGAGAGTCGGAGGAGGGCGGGCGGTGGTGGACAGTGAGACGGCGGCGAAGGCGCTCGTCGGCGGGGTACTCCGGTGGCACTGGGTGGCTATGGTCGAGTCGGTGAGCACCAGTAGGAGTGTGGGATGCTCGTGGGAGGGTTAATTTGGGCTGAGGAGGGCGGAGCTATGAGCTCCACGGTGAGCAGGTGGCGGCGGAGCTCTGCGCGGCAGCGGAGCTCGACGGCAAGGGGTTTTGGTGGATGATAGACGACGAGAAGAGGCCAGGGAGCTGTACGAGGCTCGAGCGGTGCTAATTGCGAGGTCAGCGCGGGCGGAGCGGCTGTGGAGGTGCGGTTCGACGGTGAGGTCGCGTTCACCGGAGCTCGGCTACGGCGGCGCTGTTCTGGGGCGTCTGGGCAGGGAAAGAGTGAGAGAGTGAGGGGAAAAAATCAAGGAGAGCCCCTTGGTTCTAATGCGCGCGAGAGAAAAGAGCGGCGGGCTCTGTCCTGGCCGGGCCACGGCGGCGTCGAGGTGGCGACCGGCGGGCTCACTGGGGCGCGAGGCAGAGCGGAGAGGGCACCAGCGCGAGGGGGCAGTGGGTCCAAGGATCCAGAGGGGTGACGCGTGGAACAAAAGCTATAATTACCCAACCTATTCAAATATAACTACAGAAAGGACCTTGCATAAAATCATAATTACACATATAACCTTTATATTTACAAAAAGATCCTTTTTCCAGCAATCAAGCACATGATGCACACAATAGATACACAACTACTGTGCAGACACCTAGGGTGTCACACACACCACCCCTCCTTCCTGTCAAACCACCACTAGAGCATCGCCGTCGATGAGCAACTCCGCCACCGCCCCTCTGCTCCTCGCCGCCGACCCTCTTTCCGACCACCTCTCCTCGAACTAAACCCACAGCCAGGTGCGCCGTAGTCCCATTAAGCTTCCTGGCCACTTTCCCCTCCCCGCCGGTGAGCTATCTCGCCGGAATCGGCCGGCCCTTTCTCTCCCCTGCTCTGACTCCGGCCAAGGGCCTGATTGTAAGCCCCAAAAACTTTCCAAGGTCTTATCTGCAAAAAGATCTTTCCCTTTTATTCTTTTTCAGTGAATTTTGAAAAATTCAAGGAAATTGTAGAAAAATCAGAAAAATAAAAAATTAATTTTTTTTTGTTCCTTGTAAATAGCTCTACAAGTTTGATGTTGTGAAGTTTTGCTGAAAGTTTGTGTATTTAATTCTAAAAATAGGATTAGTTAATAGCCTTTTTTTAATTGTCTCCAATGTTCAAAATTTTATTTGCCTGTGAGCTTTGAGCTATATGCTCCTCAAAGCATGTCTAACTTTCCAAAAATTTTCTAAACCCATGAGTGAACTATGGCATATACTTTCAAAATTTTCTTCCTTTATTTTAAATTATGCATATAAGGAATTATTTACATAATTTCTTATGGATTGTTTTAAAAACCTTATTCTTGTTATTGAGTTTCACCCTATTTACTCCATAGTGAAGCAAAGCTATACTCAAGCACCTCACTATATTTTCAACTTTTGCATTTCATATAGAAGTCACCCCGCTAGCAGATGGAACTTACGAGCTCACCCAGGAGCCAGACGTGGATTTTTCTTCTGAAGCTCAGGCCAATGTTGTCGAACTAACAAAAGCTCCGAACTTTGATTCGGAAGAGCCAAAATTCACTGACCCTACCGACACTTCCACAGGCAAGCCCCGGAGCATAACCCTATTATTTCAAATTATGCAACTTATCGTTATTATTTACTTGTGCATTTAAGTTATTGGAGTTGATTGACAACCCTAGATGCATAATCTTAAGATACCTATTGATTGAATACTAGTTTTGAGTCCGAGTTAGATGCTATGCTAATAGGACCGGTAAAAGTCGAGTGATTGCCTGTCACTCGCGAGCTTATAGGAATTGATTGTTTACTTTCTAGCTGTAACATCCCGGCCCAGGGCTTAATAGGATTAATAGGATACTCATACCAATAAGTTGCAACTTCTTTTCTGGAAGCCGGTCTCGAAAGAACTCTGTGGTTAAGCATGCTTGGCCTGGAGCAATTTTGGGATGGGTGACCAACCGGGAAATACTTCCTGGGTGCGCACGAGTGAGGACAAAGTGTGCAGAAAAGACATGTGTTGGTCTGTGAGGGCAGTCTATGTCCTAAAAAGCTGCCAGATATAAGCGGGCCCGGCCTCGGGGAGGCGGGACGTTATAGAATGGTATCAGAGCCGACTCTCGCGGTTTCACAGGCATGTACAGGCGTAAGTGCGCGGGCATGAGCACGGGCGCGTGGGGCGCGCAGATGCCACCGACATGTGGACGGGCACGTGGCGGGTCAGTGCGCGGGCATCTGGGATACGCCGTTGGCACTAGACGCACGGACATGGCACAGGGACTGTTGACACTGGACGCACAGACATGGCACATGGGCCGTTGGCACTGGACGTACGGGACGTGGCCAAGAGAGGACGTTCCTGACTTGGGATTGACCGATGAGGACGTCGGTCTCTAAAGGGGGTGAGTGTGTGACATCCCAGCCCAGGGCTAAATAGGATTAATAGGATATTCATACCAACAAGTTGCAACTTCTTTTCCAGAAGCCGATCTCGAAAGAACTTTGAGGTTAAGCGTGCTTGTCCTGGAGCAATTTCGGGATAGGTGACCGACCGGGAAATACTTCCCGGGTGCGCACGAGTGAGGACAAAGTGTGCAGAAAAGATATGTGTTGGTCTGTGAGGGCAGTCTATGTCCTGAAAAGCTACCAGATGTAAGCGGGCCCGGCCTCGGGGAGGCGGGACGTTACACTAGCAATCACTATAAGGATCGTGGGCGGATTTGTTGAAGTCCGTCAGTGTTGATGAACTTGATAAGGCCGCAGCATGTGGTAGTGGTGGTTAAGCATTTGAAAGTACTAGCCACATGCCGTAAATATGGTACGCGGCAAGCCTAGTAGCTAATCGGCCCGGCAAATGGACATATACCCCCCACTCTCTCGTAGAGATAGGAAGTTATTTATGTTGAAATTATGTTATGTTGCGCAACAACTACGGGTGCAGAGAAGAGCGGTTCTCTGTAGTTGGGGAGAGTGGCCCTGATCCATGACCCGGAATGAGAAGTAAACGGTTGCTTTGGAGTGACTCGACAATGCTCCAAGCGTGTGTGTTAGGTTTACCCTTGCAAGGTTGGAAATTCGATTCAGAATCGTCCGTTTCTCATGGAAATTAAGACTGCTTGATCCCTTTGCCACATAGAGTAAGAAATGGAACTTTGATGATACTTAATTTTGTTGAATGCAAATATCTTCTACCATGTTTGTATAGATAGGCACTTACCTAGACTGGTTAATCCAACTATAATCTGAAAGCCAAAATTTGACCTTAAGGATCTTCTCTTTGTTGCTTTTCAACAAAAGAAACTCCAGAGCCTTCATAAACCTTTCATGTCTAGTTAAAAGGGCTACGTTATACCCTTAGATGGGTCAGTCTTGCTGAGTATTATTATACTCAGACTTGCTTTTGATAATGTTTTCAGGAATGCTTTCCGATGACCAAAACACTAGTTCAACTTGGCCTAGTGAATTACCTGCTGGCTGGACGATGGAATGGGAACCATCCACCAGCTATGGTTCGAATGAATGATGTCATGTTCGGGCTGGTCATGACATCTATCCCACGATGGTTGTATATAGTCGTGTTTTACATTCCGCTGCAGGACCTCTTCTTTATATAGTTTGTTACTATGAAACCTCTTCCTTTGAAATAAAACTGTAAAAGCTCAAGCTTCGGAACTTTGATGTAAATTATACTCCTTATCTATGTGATGTAAAATATTGTGGAATTATTGTATCTCTGACTTGCCTTCGTGCGGGATGTATACTTGTGTTACGATCCGATATCAAGTGGCTATATTGGGATTCTACCCGAAGGACCAATGACTATACTCGTTGAGGTGCGTTTAGGTATTTAGTGCACTCGAACTAGTATATTTCAAGCTGGTTCTGCCACATTTACTACTCTAGATGAAGTAATAGAAGAGTAGAAAATGTACATGACCGAGTACGTGGCTATACATATAGATTTCACCCTGCAGGGGTTGTACACCTGTAGCCACTCACCCCGACGATAGCCAAGAGTGACCCAACTAGTCCCCGAAGCACCGGCCTATGGAAGCACTCCGAAGAGCGAGACTAACCGCTATGGCACCATCCTGTCCCCCCAGGTTGGGATGCAACCCCCTCGTGGTTGGGGCGCCCTGGAGTTGTGTGGCCCTCCCCCTGCCATCTGGAGTTCCACCAAGCGCCAATGCTCCTCCCGCATCGGGCCTCCCCCGCACTACCCAACTCCTAACAGGTTTGGCGACGCGCATAGCTATCTCAGACCGGATCTACCATCACAGTGGGTAAGTGGCGTGCACGAAAAGTCCTACAAATCTCAGATACCGCATATGTGCATAAGAGTCGGGGCAAGCTCTCCCCACGCAGTCCTCCGTAGTGGTCCGCCAAAGGCACCCATAACAGGTCTCATGTCTCCTTGGGCACCCATAATAGGTATCACCCCTCCTTCTCTTCCCTCACCCGCCACAGGTGCTCCCCAGAATGTGCACAATACACATTCCCGGACAGTAGCTTGCCCCCGCTAAAAGACCTATCTCTGGCTCCTCACAAAGTGGGTCTCATGCATGCCAAGACTATCATATCATGGAATTCCCATACCCATTCACTCTCATAGTAGCCAAAGCATTCAAGAATCCATCAAGGAGTCATAGGGTACAAGGAATAGGGTAAATAAGTAGACCGTGCAGGCTTATCTCACACACACAAGTAAAGCAATAGCAATTCTAGCAAGCAATGCCTAATAGGTATTCAAGTTGTTGATGGGCGTGAACCTGAGGTCTCCTCGTAGAACTCCTGATAGTCCTAGTCGTCGGTCTTCTGTTCAGCAGTAGGACCTATTCCTAATTATGAATTACTATAGGGGCCAAAGTGCAACAATGCACAAAACTACTCAAATAAGATCCAACTCACAACAACACCTACTCTAACGCATAGACCATAATTTTAGAAGAATTTTGAAACTGGTTTCATAATTTTCGGAGCTCCGGTTGATTTATTATGAATTTTTGAAGCTTAAAACAATTTTTGGAATTAATAAAAAGTTTTCGAAAAAATAAAAACACGCAGGCTGACACATGGCAGCACTAGTGAGTGCCACATGTCATGCTGATGTCAGCATGACGTCAGTACGGGGTCCGCCAAATGCTGACGTCATCATGGCCTTTAATGACGTCAGTGTTGACCTAGTCAACATTGACCAAGTCAACGGTCAACTGGGTCCACGTCCAGGTGGGCTCCACATGTCAGCGGCACAGAGTCACTGACCAGTGGGTCTCGCGTGTTAGATTTCTCAGGAAAAAGAAAAAGGAAAAAGGGCGGCTGTACAACTGGGCTCAAAGTTTCTAGGCCGGCTCGGCTCAGCCCAACAATTCGGCTCGGCTTGGTCTTGACCGTAGCTCGGTATCTTGGGCTGGCTAGCGAGGCGGCCCACCTCCCTTCCTTCCCTTCTTCTTTTCATTTCCTTCCTCCTTCCTTCTCTGGCTGACGTCCCGGTCCCGCTGGTCGGTGGCTTCTTCCTTCCTCTGGCGTGTGGGGCCCACCTATCGGTCTCTGGCTGGGATCGGGTGCGGCTGAACGATCCTGTGCGGATAGGGTGTGTGCGGCCGTGTGTGTGCGTGCTCGGTTAGGGCTGGGCACGGAGCAGAGCAGGCCTACGGTGGCGTGGGCTCCAGCCAGCGATGGCGGCGCGTCCTCCAGGCAGCGACAGCGGCGTGTCCTCCAGGTGGCGACGGCGAGGACCCTCCGGTGACACGGCTTGACAAAGGCGGTCGGAATGGCGATGAGCGTATGACGACGGCTTCGGGGTCGCGTGCTCGTGGGGTCTGTATTTCCTGGACCATGGCGGTGGTCAACGAGGCTCGTCGGCGGCGAGGTCTGGTCATGGCGGCGGCGGCACAAAAACGAGGCGGCAGCATGGGTGCTGTAAGAATGCACTCCTACGTGCGGATTCCAAGCGTGCCAGGACCGCGGCGTGACCGTGTAGTACGTCTGACACCTCAGGTGTCAGTACACATAAATACAATCACTGTACCCAGTTCAAACTTAAAAGAAAAATGTGGGAAATTAATTCAAGGAGAAGGGGTCAAATAAAAGTCAAAGTATACAAAAGAAATTAAAGGAGAAAGAAAAAGGAGTGAAAAGCTACTAAATTTTCAATTCAAAAATGTGCACAAAATTTTAGTTGGCTCATGAGAGGTACTTCAATTGACATGTGCTCAATTGAACTTCAGCAAAAAATCAATCAAAAACAGAATAAAACTAAAGTCCTTTTGTGCAAGTTTGCATAACACGAATGTTGTAGATCTTGAAGAGTTATGCAAAATTGGTATTCAACACTTTTTCATTTGAGCCCTCTAAGTAGGAGATATTTTTAGTTTACCGAGAGGTCCCTGAATTTTCAGAAATCGCAGATATGCCCTCAACTCCATCTCTCTCCTCCCGGTTCCTCTGTTTCGCCCGCCGCCCGCCGTACGCCGCCGGTGGACCTCGTCCACGGCGCGTCCGCGGCCAAATGGACCCGGGGAAGCCCTCCAGCACCACTTGGCTTGCCCCTTGGCACCTCCCCACGCTCACACGCATCCTGGGCGCCCTCCTGAGCCGACGCACTCTAGATGCTAAAATATATGCCATAAATGCCAAAGTTTGGATCTGTGTTACTTTAGTTTTTCATCACTAGTTCATGTGTAGTGTTGCTGTTATGAAATAATGAAAGCATGCTATGTGTTAAATTTGATAAAAGGAAAACCAAACCGCACACCCATTCATGATGAAACATAGTTGTGTTTTCTACTCTATAAATGACTGCCCATGAAATGAAATGTTGAAATCATCATTAAAATAACTCTTGTTGAACTACAACTTTATCGTGAAGGAAAGAAATTGTTATCCATGAATAACTCATAATCTTGCATTGCATCTAGAAACGGTTAATCTCGCGGACGGTGACTACGAATTGGTGCCCGCGGACTCTCGTGTGGATCAGGAGGTCAATTTAAACTGTGCTAACTTGTCTCAAGACCTGGGCCAAGCCCCAGAGGCTTTTCTACCTGACAGTGCCCAAGAAGGCAAGCCCCAGTGCATTATGCCTTATTTTCTGAGTTATTATTCATTTAGCTATTTATAATGTGTTGTAATAGTTTCTTTCTGCATTTAAGTTTCTAGGCGTTGATCGAAAACCTTAGATGCATGATCCCTAGGTACCTATGTTTGATATCGGATCTTTTTATTGACTAGTTGCCATGCTAATTAGGTACGATAGAAGTCGAGGGGTTTCCTGCCTCTCGCGAGCAAATAGGAATTTTACTGATTTTAATTCCTGCTGAAATATAAGGACAACGGGCGGGGTTGTGTAGTTGTGATACCCCGCTGGTGTAGTCAAAAAAATGGCTAAGGTCGCGGTGTGTGGCTCATTTCGTTAAGCATTTGAAAGTACTAGCCACATACCGAGAAATATGATAATCGGTAAGCTTAAGTACCTGATTGGACCGGCAAGTGGAACGATCACGCACCCTCCTGGTAGAAGTAGGGTTTATATTTTTGTCGCGACGTACGGGTGCAGAGACGTCGGGCTCTGTAGTCGGGGAGGGTGTGCCGGATCCACGGACTGGAAAGAAAGGGGAACTGTAGCATGGGCGGAAGCGAAGTCAATCCCCATGCGTGTGGTCTAGGTTCCCCTGGCCAGGTTGAAATTCGATTCAGAATCGTCCGCCTCTCACGGCATGAGATTGCTTAATGTTTTCGGTCACACAGAGTAACAAGTGGAACATGATGATGATAATACTGCTGGTTGATTAAATGAATGCTCTACCATGTTTGTGTAGAGTTAGATGCAAACTTAGAATGGTTAATCCAACTGGAAGATGGCTAAATAAAATCTAAAAATAAGGATCAACATTAGTGGTGTTTTTGGCAAAACAAACCCACCGACCAAAAAAGCCTTGCATGTCTAGTTATCGGACTATGTTATATCCGGTGACGGGTCAGTCTTGCTGAGTATTAGTATACTCAGCCTTGCTTGTGGCACTGTTTTTCAGGTACTAACTTCGAAGATCTGTTTGCAAGTCTTACTTGGCCGTGTACCTTGCCTCTGGGTTGGTCTGTTGAGTGGGATGGCCCTTCAGCTGGTGCTGACTTGAATAAATTGAGTAGATGGAACTCTGTGGTACTTTACTATTCTGAACCTGGTTTGTAATAAATTCCTTTCCGCTGCAATCACTCTGAGATGTATGAAATGTTCTGTGTTGTAATCTCTGGCCTCACCTTCGTGTGAGTGTTGTCTGCTGATCCTGGAATAGCGTGGCTTTTATCGAGGCTTCACTCGAGGAACTATCGGTGAGTGCCAATTTGGGTCAGATTTGCTTAGCAACGAAGATCAGTGCACCCGGGCCCAGTAGTTTTGGGTGGTTCCGCCACAGTACGCGGTGCACCGCTACCTCGGATTCGTGTCACGATGCGGTGGCGTGGATAGGGCGATGATGGCTTGGGCGACGCGCGTGCGGGCAAGGCCAGCTCGCGGGGTCTAGGAGGGGTCGAGGCCGGTGGTGAGCGGCAGAGCCGCGTGAGGGCGTGGTCAAGAGCAACGAAACGGCACCCGCTAGGCGGGATAGACAACAGAAATAGGGGCGACATTGGGCTCCTGCAGCAGAACGAAGGGACAGGGTGGTTCTATGGCTCGCTAGGGGAAGGCTCGATAGCGGTCTATGGCAGCGCAGTTAAAGCTCGAGCCCTGAAGGCTCAGCGGGTAGGGTGCTCGCGCACGAGTGCGGGGCATCGGTGCTCCGAGCCCGCGGCAGCGACACAGCGGCCGGTCAACCATGAGGCAGGACAGGGCGACATGGCGTGGCAAGGTGAGGTCAGGGCAGGGCGGTGCACGGACAAGGCAAAGCCTGCGAGACGGTTGGGCAGGCGAGTGAGCTTGGCTCGATCCAATGCCATGGCGAGGTGAAGGCCCGACCTTGAACACCGGTGCGCACGCGCGGGCACTGCGCTCGCATGGCGAAGCCATGGCGAGGCCGTGACGGCGGCGGGACAGAAGGGGCTCGACTCGGCGGTGCAGGGGCATGGCCCCGAGCATGGCCAGTCTGGGTTTGGAGGCGTGCACGCGTGAGCACCCGGAAAGCCTGGGTCACGGTGGCGTCCCGATTGGGCAACGACGGCTGTGAGGTTTGTGTGCGGCGGTAGGCGATGTTGGCTCGACGGAGCACGCGGGCACTCGGGAAGCCGAGGCCCAACGTGGCCGCCGCGCACGCATGGCGACGCCATGGCGAGGCCACGGTGGCGGTGAACGGATATGGCAGGCAACAGGGCGGCATCGGGCTACTGCAGCGTGTACACACAAAGGGTAGGAGGGCTCTATGGCTTGCTACGGCTCATTGGAGGCAAGAGGACCTACCGGTATGGATCGAGGAAGACGAAGCTCGGCACAGTGGAGAGGCGAAGCAGTGGCGAGCCGGTGCTGTGCAGTGCCACGCAGCAACGTCGATGAAGATAATCGGGCCGCCGGCTTGGCGACGTCCTCCTCCTCCTCGCGGTGCTCCTCCTCTCCTTCTTCTTGCTCCCTTCTTCCTCCTCCCCTCCTCTGCTCAGGGTTCGATTGGCGGCGGCGGAAGGGGAAAAATCCCAGGAAGCTCTAGGGTTTCGAGGGTTGAGGCGTCGGGCTTTATAGGAGGTGGCTAGGGCTGTGAGCTCACAGCGGCACGGATGCCGAGGGCTAGGATGGGACAGCCACGGCTCGGTGTCGCGGGCGCGGGCTGGCGTGGCCGTCAAGGAGCAGGCGGGACCGGCGGGCATCGCGACCGGCTGCAGGTGTGTCAGGTGAGGCCGTTGGACTCCTTTGTCGTGGAGCGGTGACTCCCCTCGCGTGAGTGCGCGGGCAGGTGGGAGAGGGCAGCGCGGCGTCGTCCGCGCGAAGAGGAAGAACAGGGGAAAAGGGGAAAGCTGTAGCGTGGGGTCGGGCTGTCAGCCGGCGCGGGTGAAGTGGTGAGGGGATGAGGGGGCGCGGCGAGCTGGGCTGGCTGCGGTGCCAGGCGGTGCTTGCGGGCCGTGCGGGCGGAGTAGGCTGAATGGGTGGACCGGGCCGGCGGAAGGGTGAACAGAGCAGGCCGACGTACGGGTTGGGCTGGAGCGGCTTGAGGTTTGGACCGAAACGGGCCGGCGAGGTTAACAGGCCAGGGAAAAGGGAGCTAGGTGTGTTTGGGCTGGTTCTGGCCGGGTAGGAAAGGATGGGTTAGAAGTTAGTTGGATTTTGGCCCAAGTTAGTTGTTAGCATTTGGATTTCATTTGAATGGCCAGATTCAAATTAATTCCCACACAATTTCAAACAAAAGAAAATAAACTTACTTGAATTCAAATAAACATGGTAGATCCAAATTAAATCCAAATAACTCCAAATAATTCACACTAGCATTAGCGTCCTTATATTTAATATCTTTTATTTTCTAGGAATTTAGAGGGAATTAGAAGACAACCTTATATTATCCTGGCTATTTTCACATTCACACAAAAAGTTTTTTGAAAACTCATATTTTTAGGATCTATAACATTCCATAAAAATTACGGGATGTTACAAACTTGCCCCCTCAAAAGAATCTTGTCCTCAAGATTAAGGGGTTACCAAAGTTCCGAAGAACAAAAACTTTTTGGAGTTGAACGATAACGATATTAAAGCTTGAAGTCTTCAGCGGGAAAACTCACCGGTCATGGCATAGGGTGCATCTCTTGTTTCCCTTCCTATCAGGTGGGTGAGCCTCCAATGGTCGGCGATGCGTGAAGCTTGAGAAGACTTGGTCGTGGATCCTGACATACGGTTCTTCTTCTTTTCTGGGTAGTAGGAAGCCTTGTGGCCCACCTTTTGGCAGGCAAAGCAAACGATCGCCGCGAATGGTGTGTTGGGTCCTGGTGCAGGTTGCTGATGGGGGTAGCTTGCTTCTACTTGGTTCTGTCCTCCGTAGCTTCTGTTGCTTGTGTACTGATGGTTTCCCTCTCCATAGCTTGCGTTCGGTTGATTGAAGCCAGAACGAAAGTTGTTCCTAGGTGGAAAGTGCGACGCGTTCCTGTCGCGAGGCTGACTCTCAAACTTCCTCTTGGCACGCTGCTGATCTTCCCATCCAAGTCTCGCCTTATCGATGGCAATGTAGGGATTCACAATGTGGCGGAGTGTGGGAAACTCACATCCGGTGACCACCTGGCGAATCCCATGGTGCAAGCTGCGGAGAAACCAGAACTGCTTCTTCTCCTAAGTGTTAGTGTCATCTGGAGCATACCTCATCATCTTCATGAAATGGCGCTCATACTCCTCCACTCGCATCGTACCTTGGGTCATGGTACAGAAGTCTTGGGCCTTCTGGATGAGAATTTGCTTGGGCACGTGCTGGTCACGGAATGCCTTAGCAAACTCATCCCAAGTGATGTGCGCCAGATCAGTGTGCGAGTCACAGTAGCTGTCCTACCACGACTTGGCAGGACCCTCTAGCTGGTGCACGGCGATGGCAACACACTCCTCGTCATTGCAGTCGGCGAGGTCGAGCTTGGTCTCGATGATCTTGTGCCAATCATCGGCATCCATTGGGTCTTCTGAGTAGCTGAACGTAGGAGCCTTCAGGCTGATGAACCTTTCAATCTTGCGGTGCAAACCTTCATCCTGGGGACCCCGATGGTGACCTCC
Source organism: Panicum virgatum (assembly GCF_016808335.1). Lineage (NCBI taxonomy): Eukaryota > Viridiplantae > Streptophyta > Magnoliopsida > Poales > Poaceae > Panicum > Panicum virgatum. The sequence goes on from NC_053137.1 coordinate 30,527,631, forward strand.
ATTGTTGTTTCCTTGTTCTGCTAGCTGGGTTAGGCATTGGAGCCACTAAGTCTGGGCGGCCATAACTTCGGCGAAGTTAGGCGGCGGTGGCGGAGGTGGTGCTTGCTGACGGTTGTTTCTGCTTCTGGCTCTTGGCTGTGGTGCGGGTGCAGCTTCAACTTCATTCTCCTCATTGTTGTCCTCGTCATCTCCTTCTTCCACCGGTCCCACGGGGATTGGAGGGGCTTGGGCAGCCAGGACTGTGCCTCTACCACGCCCCGAAGGTGGTGCATGTGCCGGGGCACGTCTGCGTCCACGATTGGCTGGGCGGCCGCGTCCGCGTCCACGTCCACGTGCTGCGGCAGCAGCTTCCTCTCGAGCGGCTTCCTCAAAGTGGGCAAGCAGACGGTTGGACCTCCGAGTCGACATCTTCTGAGAAAGATAGACGAAGAGCTAACTCGACACTCTAGGAAAGAGCACAAAACTATTCCCTACACTCACGGGTAAGAATCATAAGAGGCAAGCAAGATGCAATTAAGATGCAAGCACTCAAACATTCAAACATTCCTAATCTAGCAAACTTTTCAATCTAATTACTTTGTAGCTGCTTCAAGGGGATAGTCTCTACTTAATAAAGTTTAGGGTCTCTCGGGAGTCAACCGAGTTCACTTCCTTCTGATCCAAAAAGGGCTTTGTAAGAAACTTCATCAGTGTAGGTAAGAGAACGAGTCAAGGAATGAGGAAAGATGAGTCAAAGGTAGTATTCAATAGTTCAAGGAGGTATAATAAGTAGAACGGAGTCGTTCAGAGTGTCCTAGATCTATCGGCCAATCCTATGGCTCGTGCTACGGTCAAGTATTCTCTGATACCAACTGAAACGACCCGGGTTTTCGAACGAAGAAACCGAATCCCTGTATTGTTGTGATAGTCCCTGGATCAGTAGCCATCACATACAGAACTCATTTCAGGCAGTAAATCAGTTCATACTCACTTTAAAAAAAGAGGTTCAAACATGGATTTAATTATTACAAAATCTAGAGGATCTGCAGTACGAATAATTTATTACAAGCCCATTGGACTAAAATGGAACAAACAGAAAATGGCAGTAGCAGCTAGACTTCAGGCCTTCCTTCATCTCGAACTTCATCTCCACAGGCAGCACTTGAGTGTAGCACAGGCTTCTATGCTTCAGTCATACCACCTGTCGGTGTTGGCGTCGAACTCCTAATCGGATCCTGCATCTTGCTAAACTATCCCCAAGGACGGGATAGGTTCACGTCACCATCCGTATGTAAGCTTTAAGTGGATGCAAAGGTACAAAAAGTAGCCAAGGCTCATCTGTCACTCTCCGACACGGGCCATACCGGCACCGGTCAACTACAAATCCCAGGTCGGTGCAGGAACTCCCTCTCCCTGCACCTCAGCTGACTCCATAGGGGGAAGTGGACTAGTGGGAGGTAGAAAGCTGGGTTTACTACTCTAGATGAAGTAACAGAAGAGTAGGAAAATGTACATGACCGAGTACGTGGCTATACGTATAGATTTCACCATACAGGGGTTGTACACCTGTACCCACTCGCCCCGACGATAGCCAGGAGCGACCTGACTAGTCCCCGAAGCACCGGCCTACCGAAGCACTCTAAAGAGCAAGACTAACCGCTATAGCACCATCTTGTCCCCCCGGGTTGGGATGCAACCCCCTCTTGGTTGGGGCGCTCTAGAGTTGTGTGGCCCTTCCCCTGCCATCCGGAGTTCCACCAAGTGCCCATACTCCTCCCGCATCGGGCCTCCCCTGCACTACCCTACTCCTGATAGGTCTGGTGACGTGCATAGCTAGCTCCGACCAGATCCACCATCACAGTGGGTAAGTGGCGTGCATGAAAAGTCCTACAAATCTCAGATACCACATATGTCCATAAGAGTCAGGGCAAGCTCTCCCCACGCAGTCCTCCGTAGTGGTCCGCCAAAGGCACCCATAATAGGTCTCGCCTCACCTTGGGCACCCGTAACAAGTATCGCCCCTCCTTCTCTTCCCACACCCGCCACAGGTGCTCCCCAGAATGTGCCCAATACACATTCCCGGCCAGTAGCTGTGACACCCTAAGTTTCCAAAATTAATTAGTAAACAAATTAAATGAATCCTTTTATGGAGTTTTTCATTTTTTAAAATAACTCACAAACCATTGCTCAAATGAAAAGTTCCTAAAACAAAAGTTGTAGATCTCAAAAAACTGAACAAAATTTGTATTCAAATGGTTTTCATTTGAGGCCAATATGAAGGAGAAAAATTGAGTTACAGAATTAATGTTAAACTTTGATCTAATTACAATTCTGCCACTGTGTCTCTCTCTCCTCTCCCTCACTGTCGTACGCCGCCAACGTCCCGGGGACGGCAATCCGCCCCGGTTTTGGCCATGCGGGCCCGCTAGCCCACGGTTTCGCCCCCTGGCTGTCTCCTCTAGTTGCACGGACAAGGGACACGTGTCCCAAACCACCTAGACGATCACCACGACACCTGCCAGGCGCCACGTCGCCCAAATGGCGTCGCCGCTCGCCGTCCAAACGGCGTCGCCGCTCGCCGTCGACCTCGCGCGGCCCAAATCGACCTCCCCTGGGTGCGCAATTGCTTCACCTCGAAGCCCTATGGCCTATAAATAAGACCCAGACCCTTCACGCGTGTGCTCCCCCTCCTTTTCCCTCTCCACCGCCACCATTAACGCCGGCGAGCTCAAGCTCGCCATGGCACCACTCACTCAACCCCGCATTGCCAAAAGCGGCCACACCACTAGCTTCTCCATGTCCTCCTGAAGCTCTAGACCCCAGCCGCCCCTTCATTGCTCCACCAGAGCGCTGCTGCCGCTGCCTGCTACCGCCGTCGGTCGCTGGCGCCCACAGCGAGGCCTCCTCCATCCACCTCCGCGAGCCCCAAGACCCTCCAGAGGTAGCCCTCGGTCCCCTCTCTTTTCCCCAGCGAGGCCCCCACCACCGGTGAGCCTCCTCGTCGGAAATGGCGCCACCAACCCGTCCCCTGTTTCTGGTCGGGGACTTTCGCTGAGAAGAAACCAAAGTCCAGGGGTCTAAGTGAAAAATGTACATGAACACTCAACTCCAAAACAGTGAACTTTGAAAATGCCTTGAAATTCGTAGAAAAATCATAAAAATGCAAGTCCAACTGTTTTGTAATCCTTGCAACAAGATCTACAAATTTTGTTACATACACATCTTCATAATCTATATATATTTTAATCTAGGAAAAAGATTAAATTAAATAGGCTCTAAATGTTCTAGGAGTTGTTCTTAGTAACAATGGATGATTTTCGGCTAGAATGTGTTTTGTACTGTTTCTAGTATCTGGTAAAAATTTGAACACAAATGGACATCATTTACTAGCTCAAAACTCCAATATTCCTAAATCTGCTAGTTTTGTTCATGTATTATTTCTGGTAGAAATTTTGTATTTCTGTATCTGAAACTTTTTTCTTGCATGCATGTCACTAAAACCTTACTGTTGAGCAAGTTTGGGAATTTTTAGATCTGTTTAACTATATATTTGATTTAAAGCTTGTTAAGTAGCTTTTAATGGTGATAAATAGTTCCTTTGATTAGAGAAATTTGGAAATATTTGTGGAACTTTATTTTGGTCATATATTCATGTCTGCAAAATTTGAGATCCATAGGATGAACAGAACTGTAGATACATTTTCTGCATGTTATACCATGGTTAGTTTTTTATTTCCTTTCTGGCTAAAATCTTGGTTGAATGCTCATGATATTTGCACCCAAGCCTAATCAGTACATCTAGATGTTATATAAAAAGTTTGAGCATGTTTACCTAATATAAACTAGCTAGAATATTTATGCATGTATTTAAATAAGTAAATACAATACTAAAGTTGTATAAGGTTTTAAAGGCTACAATTTTTAGTGTAGCTTCTTCATGCTTAGTGTAAGCTCTGGTAAAAATTTAAGATCCGGAAACACTCTAGAACTTTCTGTGCTAATTAGTTTTGTTATATATAGTTTAAGTTTGTCAAATTTATTACTTCTGTTTTAATCATAGAAAAATTCTGAAACATTTACAGTATGTTTAGAACTATGTGTAGACTTCTCTATGAAATTTTGAGCTTCAGAACTGTTGTAGTTTGTTCTATGGAATTCCATCTTCATTTAAGTACATTCTGTTTTGAGCATTTTTCATGAATTCATGCTTTTGTGTTTTTAGCTTAAATATTTACTGCAAGTTGCTGATTAGATTTACTACCTTGAGTAAATTTTGTAGAACTAGAAACTGTTCCTAGCTTATGAAGTTAAATAGTCAAACGATCTCATGTATAGTGTTTGGAAATAAAAATCGCCACCCAGTTCATTTTATGAAATAAAGTAAAGTTATAAACTACTCTATAAATGATTGTCTAGAAAATAAAGTTAACTAAGATCACCACAACAAACACATGCTATGTGGGATTACAAGTTTATAGTGAAGGAAAGAAATGTGTTTGTATCATGTTGTAATAAAATTCATTGTTGCATTCATATAGAAACTGCCAATCTCACTGACGGTACCTACGAGTTGGTGCCAATGCACGAGGGCAACACCGCTGATGCGCAAGTGAATACCCTTGAGCTAATCCAAGACTCGAACCAAAGTTCGGAAGAGCCCAAGGCTAGCAGTGCTGTAACACCCGGTTTATAAAAGAACATAAACCGAGCAATCATATACGTGCCAGGATCAAGTCACACGTATATACAACAGAATGAACAGTATATCACAACACATATCACGAATAAGACATAATAAATCGAAATACGAATGTTATTTATTACAATAAATGACAAAATGTCTGATACAGCGGAAGCGAAGTACAAATACGGTAAAAACTCTCCGAAGCTGAGCAGGGCGCCACAGGGACGTCGACTGGGAGACGAACACCTAGAAGTCCTCGTAGTCCTGGTAGCACTGGACGAACTCCCTCGTGTCGGCAGGAACTGAGCAGCAGTAGCGTAGCCAAGAGGAAAAAGTAGAGAAGAGGCAAGAGTGAGTACACAACTTGTACTCAACAAGTATAACACAAACTATGAGGCTCTAAGGTTGGCTGACTGACTGCATTAGCTTTTAAGTCTTGGCAAATTTTATTAAGAATAATTACTACAAGTTGATGAATTACCATTAACCCAGTTACATAGTAATTAATCAAATTAATCATGTTACTACTGAGAACCAACCACAACCATACCAAACCCCGAGAGGCACCCCCTCGTCGGAAGGAGCTAACCCCACTAATCAAAAGGAGGATCTGGGCTGCTCATAACCGTGAGCACGGCTAGTATACTAGTTTTACACTCTGCAGAGGTTGCACATCTTTACCCACAAGTCGTGAGCTACACCAGTTGTTCATCACACTTCCTTAGGTGAGATGGCTAGCGACTCACTACGAGGCCGTTACAAAGAATCTCGTTGGTAAGGCGTAACCGCGAGAGTTAGGTCAGCGACAATGGGGCCCACCTCACGGGGGTACAAGCACAGGTGCGCAAACCAAGCACAGACCAGCCGAAGGAGCAGGGACCATTGAAGCTTACTACTCTTGCCCCACAGGTAAGTTACTCCAAACCAAAAAGACCTAATTAGTAAGCCAAGTCTATCCCATTCTAGCCTTGTGGTAGCGCTGTTGTCCCAGGTTGTCGCTCTATGAACCGGTCCCTATGGAGAGTGGCCAACCAAGCACTAAGCACCGTGCTGGCCCCCTAAACCATGTTTCTACAAAAACCATTTTTAAATGAGAAGTGAGCCACTCAAGCCACACAGAGTGCCACTCTCAGAATTAAGTTCAAGTAAACCATTAATCAAATTAATTAAAAAGGACCAGAGTGTGTTATAGCGCAGCAACCTAGCACAACTAACCAAATGCAACCCAAAGGGATATATAAAGGATATAAAGTGGCTAGGATAGTCCTTATAGGTATACAGAATTAAATGCAGTATGAAATTGTATTTAAAGATGATAGGTTGTTCATGTTATACTTGCCTTCCTCATACTGCTCCTGCTGCTGCTCAAAGTGCTCGGAAGACGGCTGCTCCGGGTACTGGTACTGGGGCTCCTCAGATAGATCAACGTCTACTCACGAACACATGGCCAAAACAATGCACAATAATAAGCATACAAGCAAACACTAGCAAAAACTAAGGAACAGTACATCAATACATAAAAACAGCACACTAAACTAGTCTAAAGCTATTCTACGCGCTACAACGATTGCATGGACATAAAGAACGCTTAAAACGGAGTTAAAACGCATTTTCTAGGCTAAAAACAAGGTTCAGGGACTAAACTGTAAGAAAAACTGAGGTTACAGGGCTTTTCTGCTAAAACAGAGGGACTAAAACGCAATTAAATGTTAACTCCAGGGTCTAACTCGCAAAATTAGCAGCAAAGGACGGCGGGTTCTATTTCCAGAAAGGCCAGGGGGTTATGTGCTAAAAACAGGACCAAACCGTAATTAGTTTTCTATGCAGCTGGACTGCGGGTTGAATATGGAAAACTAGAGGGGCTCTTAAGCAAAACTTACAGGGCGAAGCGGTACGTTTGGATCTGGGCGCTTGGATCCGGATCGGGTGGCTCAGATCTAAAGGCCCCGAGTTCTAATCTTGAGCGCCCGTTCTTGATCGGACAGCGCAGGGCAGACGGGCGCGCGGGGCGGCGGCGGGACGTCGCCGGCGACGAATCCCGCGGCGGGAGATCGCCGGAGAGAGCGAAACCGGGGCTACGGTGCTCGGTTTGGACTGCAGTTTGGCCGTGGAGGTTCACCAGGGAACGCGTGATCCACTGGGGCGGCTAGCTGGGTCCGGGGGGCGGTTTTGCGGGGTTCGCCATGGCGCCGGGCAGCGCTAGCTCGCCGGCGCAGGGCGGTTTGGGGTCTCCCGGGGTTACAACTACCAAAAACTAGCGCCAAAAGGACCGAGAGGAGTTGCGGGTGCTCACTGGGGCTTCTGGTGGCCGGAGACGTCGCGCAGATGGGTCGTCGGCGGGGTTCGGCGGTGGAATCGGTGCGGTGGCCGTGGACGGGGTGGTGCGGGGCTCCTCCGGGCTCCTGGGCCGCACGGATCGACGATTGGTGGCGCTGCGAAGCGAACCAGGGGGGTCAGCATGGCCAGAGTAAGGCAGGGGCAAGAAATCGTGAGAGGAAAAGCTCACCGGCGGCGGCGGGTGGTTCTGCTTCGAGCTCCGGGTAGCGGCGGCTGTTGCTAGGGTTCTGTGGGCAGTGCGGGTGGATGGGAGGGGCGCAGGGGTCCGCGGGGTGTTTAAAGGGCAAGGGCCGTGGGTCTCAGCGAGGAAGGAGGGATGGGAGGGCCACGGGGATCGCGGCCGGGCTCTGCTGCGCGGCGAGATACGCGGAAGGTGAGGGATGACAGGCGGGCCCGGGGCGCAGCGAGACGGGGGCGGGCGAGCGCTCGACTGCGGGCGCCGACAGGTGGGCCTGGCGCTGAGTGCGATGGCGAGCGGGGGGGGGAAGTGGGCCGAGTGGGGCGCTGGTGCTGAGCGCGGGTTGGGCGGGGTCCTGCTGGGCCGAGTGGGGACTTGGGCCGCGGGGAGAGGCTGGGTCGGCCCGAGAGGGAAATAAACTGGGCCGCTGGGAGGGGAAATAAATTTATTATAAAATGCTGAAATTTAAATTAGGGTGTTACATACCCTACCCCCTTAAAGAAATCTCGTCCTCGAGATTTAGCTGGGCTGGCTAGCAAAGAGATCTAGATATGTCTTCTTTAGCTCATCTTCTCGCTCCCAAGTAGCCTCAGCTTCACTGTGGTGACTCCACTGAACTCGGCACATCTTGATGCGCTTGTTCCGAGTAACCCTTTCTGATGTCTCCAGAATCTTCACCGGATGCTCAGTATATGTCAGATCTTCCTGCACATCTACTCCATCCAATGGTGCCTGCTCCTCGGGTACTCGCAAACACCTCTTCAGCTGAGATATATGGAAGACATCATGGACTCCCGAGAGGCTGAGAGGTAACTCCAGGCGATAAGCAACTTCGCTTTTCTGCTCTAGCACCTTGAATGGCCCCACATACCGAGGTGCTAACTTCCCCTTGACATTAAATCTGCGGATTCCTCTCATCGGAGACACCTTCAGGTACACATAATCACCAACACTGAAAGTCAGGTCCCTCCGTTTGCCATCAGCATAGCTCTTCTGTCTGCTCTGTGCAATCCTCAGATTTTCTCGCACAGCCTGGACCATCTGCTCTGCATCATCTATGATCTCAGGGCCAAAGAGCTGCTTCTCACCAATCTGATCCCAATAAAGAGGAGTTCTGCACTTTCTGCCATACAATGCCTCAAAGGGGGACTTCTTCAGACTGGCCTGATAGCTATTGTTATATGAGAACTCAGCATATGACAGGCACTTATCCCAACTAGTACCGTACTAAATGGCACAAGCTCTCAGCATATCCTCCAACACTTGGTTGGTTCTCTCTGTCTGCCCATCTGTCTGAGGGTGATAAGCCGTACTGAAGCGCAGCTTCGTATCCAACGAATCATGAAGCTGCTCCCAGAACCGAGAAGTGAACTAAGACCCTCTGTCAGATATGATCTTCTTGGGCACACCATGCAAGCAGACAATCCGAGAGATGTACAACTCTGCAAGTCTAGCACCGGAGTAAGTAGTGTTCACTGGAATGAAGTGAGCAACTTTCGTCAGACGATCCACTACTACCCAAATGGAGTTGTACCCTTTCTGAGTACGAGGTAATCCAACAATGAAGTCCATAGTGATTTCCTCCCATTTCCACTCTGGAATCTTCAAAGGCTGTAACAGACCTGCTGGCCTCTGATGCTCAGCCTTGACACGCTGACAGGTGTCACAAATAGCCACGTACTCTGCCACTGAACGCTTCATCCCATACCACCAGAAACGTTCCTTCAGATCATAATACATCTTCGTGCTGCCTGGATGAATAGAGTAAGCTGTATCGTGGGCCTCACTCAGAATCAACTTCCGGAGATCATGCACATCAGGCACGCAGATCCGGTTCTTGTACCACAAGGTACCCTGATCATCCTCTCTGAAATGAGGAGCCTTGCCCTTCTTGAGCAACTCACGAATCTCCTGCAGCTTCTCATCATCTTTCTGATGCTGCCTGATCTCTGACTCTAGAGTCGGTACTGCCTCAAATGCTGCACTGGAGGTATGGTGCAAGAAGCCCAGACTCAACTGCTCGAACTCCTCGCATAACTCTGGAGGCATCTGGAAAGCCACGGCCATGTTGACATAACTTCTTCTGCTCAGAGCATCTGCTACAACATTGGCCTTGCCCGGATGATAGCGAATCTCCAGGTCATAATCCTTGACCAACTCTAGCCATCTCCTCTGCCGCATGTTCAGCTCATTCTGCGTGAAAATATACTTGAGGCTCTTGTGATCAGTGTAGATATCACACCGCTGCCCATACAAGTAATGCCTCCAAATCTTCAGAGCATGCACAACTGCGGCTAACTCAAGATCATGAGTAGGATAATTTAGCTCATGTCGACGTAACTGCCGTGAAGCATAAGCAATCACTCTGCCCTCCTGCATCAGAACACACCCAAGACCATCCTTCGAAGCATCACAATATACCGTGAACCTCTTCGTCTGGTCTGGCAGAGTCAGGACTGGCGCCGTAGTCAACCTCTTCTTCAGCTCATCAAAGGCCCTCTGACGCTCATCAGTCCATATGAATGCCACATTCTTCTCTGGCAAAGAAGTCAAAGGCTTCGCGATCTTGGAGAAATTCTCAATGAACCTCCGATAATATCCAGCTAAGCCCAAGAAAGACCTGACTTCCTTTACTGTATGCGGTGTCTCCCACTCGAGTACATCCTTCACCTTGCTCGGATCAACAGCAATGCCTCCCTAAGAGATAACATGACCGAGGAATGGAACCTCGTCAATCCAGAACTCGCACTTGCTAAACTTGGCATACAGCTGATGCTCTCTCAATCTCTGCAGTACGAGTCTCAGATGCTCCTCATGCTCTTCTTCTGTCTTGGAGAAAATCAGAATATCATCAATGAAAATCACCACAAAGACATCCAGATAGTGCATGAAAACCATGTTCATCAAGTGCATGAAGAAAGCCGGGGCATTAGTCAAGCCGAAGGACATGACCGTATACTCATATAGCCCGTAGTTGCAGGTGAATGCCGTCTTCGGAATATCCCCAGGACGGATCCTCAGCTGAAAATAACCTGAACGAAGATCAATCTTCGAGAATATATGAGCACCTCGAAGCAAGTCGAAGAGGTCCTCAATACGGGGCAGTGGATGCTTGTTCTTGATAGTGACTGCATTCAACTCCCGATAATCCACACACATCCTCTTCGAGCCATCCTTTTTATCTACCAGCAATAATGGAAAAGCCCAAGGAGAGAAGCTGCGACGGATATAGCCCTTGGCTAGCAACTCATCAATAGTCTTCTTGACTTCTTCATGCTCTATAGGTGCCATGCGGTAGGGCCGCTTTGCAATAGGAGCTGTGCTAGGCAAGAGATCAATACAAAACTCAATGGCGCGTTCAGGCGGCATACCTGGCAGATCATCCGGAAAGACATCCGGGAATTCAGACACCACGCGAATACCGTCCGTGGGTCTAGCCTCCATCTGATGAAGAAATCCAGAAGGCTCTGAAGCACTGACTGTCACCTCTTGGCTATCAGATGCCGATAAGTGAACTGTCCGCTGAGCACAATCAATACGGACCCCCCATCTGGTAAGTGTCTCCATGCCCAAAATCACATCTATCCCCGAGGAGTCAATAACTATCAAGCCAGTGCAGAATTCTACCCCCTTTATGACAATACTAACTCTGGAGCATATAGAACATGTACGAATCTAACCCCCAGGTGAGGTAACTACCATAGCTGTCCTCATACAAGAAACCGGTATACCATGCTGCTCGGCAAATGACTTGGAAATGAAAGAATGAGTAGCACCGGTATCGAAAAGCACTGTAGCGGGGTGAGAGTTGACCATGAACATACCAATAACCACGTTAGGAGCCTCGGCCGCTGACTCGGCCGTCACGTGGTTCACCCGACCCTGTGCTGGCGCCCTGGGCTGAGCTGGGCGCCCCTGCTGTCCCGCCTGCGCCTTCCGGGGGCAAGTGTTGGCGTAGTGCCCCGGCTGGCCACAGTGATAGCAGACGCGTGCAAGTGTCGAAGCCTGCTGTCCGGTAGGAGCTGCCAGACGTGGAGCCTGAGGTGCTGGCGAAGCTGGTGGAGCAGCACGAGCCAGAGGTGCCGGTAACCTCGGGCCCTGACCTGCCTGCTGATGCTGTCGAGGCGGGTACTGCTGCGGCCTCTGCTGGTACTGCTGGGGAGGCCGGTACTACTGCTGGTACTGCTGGGGCGGCTGGAGGCGAGGGCGAGTGTTGCTGCCGGAAGCAACGGGGACAATCTTCCTCTTCTTGTCCTCCATCTCCAGGTGCTTGCGCTCAGTGTTGAGCGCGCTGTCAACCAGATGGTTGAAGTCGTCGAAGCGGAGGTTGAGCAGCGCGTACTGGAGGTAGTCCTCAAGGCCCTCCATGAAGTGCTCCTGCTTCTTGCGGTCATCCGCAACATCGGCAGGGGCGTAGCGAGCGAGCTGCAGAAAGCGATCACGATACTCCGTGACCGACATAGTCCCCTGCTTCAGTGCAAGGAACTCCTTTTGCTTCATCTTCATAACGCCCGCGGGGACGTTGTGGCTGCAGAAACGCTCCCTGAACTGGAGCCAAGTGAGAGCCTCGCGGTCCTGAACTGGGTGGGACTCCCACCAGTCCAAAGCTGCCCCTCGCAGCTGTCCTGCTGCGTACAGAACTCTCTCCCGATCATCGCACTGGGCGATGTCCAGCTGACGCTCCACTGCACGGAGCCAGTCGTCAGCCTGAAGAGGGTCGGACGTGTGAGAAAACGTCGGTGGGTGACCCCTCAGGAACTCAGCACGCCTGTCGCGAGGCTGCGGTGGTGGAGGAGGCGGAGGCTGAGTGTGAGCCTGCTGAAGAGCCTGAACAGTGTTGTTCAGGGTGGCCATCATCTGCATCTGGAGCTGGAAGTACTGCTCCGGAGTCAAAGGCGGCGGCATCGGGATCCCGGTCCCCTGGGTGTTCTGACCCTGGTTGTTCTGCCCCTGCTAGTCAGAACCACGCCTGGTGTTCACCATCTGGTTTTGGACAAAAGATTTCACGAGTAAGGATATTGCAGGAATAAATTCGGATGGATATGATAACTCTTGCGGAAAAAGACTCAGCCATGATAAAGTAGACAGGATAGAGTGGACTGTTTTACCCCCAACGATCTAACTCATTTTATTAATTAGTTAACTTTAACATCAGAGTGATTTTCTTTAAACAAATTTAAACTACTAAGCTATGCAATCATTCAAAAATCCAAATCAAACATGTAGCATAATAACAAGCAGTCAATTTTCACAACTTAGCCGACTTTAACATACGACTCGACTAACACAACGCGTCGCAGAACGTGCTATCGTATTATTATAAAAGGGTCACCTAGCTAATACTCATGGTGGTCAGATGACTGATTCAGGCCAAAATCTACGAAAACTATTCTTCAGAGAGAAAAATCAAGGCAAGAAGGGTAAAAGTCATAGAATTCAAGGGGTATAATAGTAAAATAGTTTCAGCAGGCAAGGATTGGAGAGAAGAAGTCCTAAAACTCGACCAGTTCTATCTAGGCTTCGTCCTACAGTCGATACGGCTCTGATACCACTCTGTAACACCCGGTTTATAAAAGAACATAAACCGAGCAATCATATACGTGCCAGGATCAAGTCACACGTATATACAACAGAATGAATAGTATATCACAGCACATATCACGAATAAGACATAATAAATCGAAATACAAATGTTATTTATTACAATAAACGACAAAATGTCTGATACAGCGGAAGCGAAGTACAAATACGGTAAAAACTCTCCGAAGCTGAGCAGGGCGCCACAGGGACGTCGACTGGGAGACGAACACCTAGAAGTCCTCGTAGCCCTTGTAGCGCTGGACGAACTCCCTCGTGTCGGCAGGAACTGAGCAGCAGTAGCGTAGCCAAGAGGAAAAAGTAGAGAAGAGGCAAGAGTGAGTACACAACTTGTACTCAACAAGTATAACACAAACTATGAGGCTCTAAGGTTGGCTGACTGACTGCATTAGCTTTTAAGTCTTGGCAAATTTTATTAAGAATAATTACTACAAGTTGATGAATTACCATTAACCCAGTTACATAGTAATTAATCAAAATTAATCATGTTACTACTGAGAACCAAACCACAACCATACCAAACCCCGAGAGGCACCCCCTCGTCGAAAGGAGCTAACCCCACTAATCAAAAGGAGGATCTGGGCCGCTCATAACCGTGAGCACGGCTAGTATACCAGTTTTACACTCTGCAGAGGTTGCACATCTTTACCCACAAGTCGTGAGCTACGCCAGTTGTTCATCACACTTCCTTAGGTGAGATGGCTAGCGACTCACTACGAGGCCGTTACAAAGAATCTCGTTGGTAAGGCGTAACCGCGAGAGTTCGGAAGAGCCCAAGGTTAGCAGTGCCCATGAAGGCAAGCCGTGCATCTAATGCTTATTATTTTTTTAATCTATGCAATCTATGTTGTACTATTATTTATTTGTGCATTTACGTTCAGGCGTTGGTTGAAACCTTAGATGCATGATCCTAGGTTCCTATGGTTTGATACCCGGTTACATCGACTAGATGCTTTGCTAACTAGGACTGGTAAAAGTCGAGTAGTTTCCTGCTACTCGCGAGATTATAGGATCTAACTGTATTACCACATACTGCAAATATAAGGTTTGTGGACGGGATCATGGGACCCCGTCGTAGAGAGAAACATGAATAAGGTCGTAGTGTGTGGTAGCTTTGTTAAGTGTTTGAACGTACTAATCACATGACGAGGAATATAGTAATCGGTAAGCTAAAGTACCTGATTGGACCTACGAGTGGACTTTACTTTCACTCTCTTTTGGACGAAGACCAGGATGAGCGCAACATGCGGGTGGAGGGTAGCCGTACTCTGTAGTCGAGGGGAGTGACCCTGATCCACAGACAGGAAAGAAAGGGGAGATGTTGCGTGGGTGACTTTTGTTCCCCACGCGTGTGGGTTAGGTTTGCCTTGCAAGGTTAAGAAACTTGATTCGAATCGTTCCGCCGCTCACGGACAATGAGATTGCTTAACATTTTTGCCACATAGAGTAACAAGTGGAAGATGATGATGAATATTGACGGATGATTAATTGTTTTCTAACATGGATGATTAGAGATAGATGCTAATCTAGAATGGTTAATTTAACTAGAATCATGAAAGCTAGAATCTGAAAATAAGGATCTACTATTAGTTGCTTTTTGGGCAAAACAAACCCCTCCAGCCAAAAGCCTTGCATATCTAGTTAAGTCGACTAAATTATATCCGTTGTCGGGTAAGCCTTGCTGAGTATTATTATACTCAGCCTTTGCTTGTGGCTTTGTTTTCAGGTGAGACCTTTTAGGATGTGATTGCTGGATTAACTTGGCCTTGTACTCTGCCTCCGGGTTGGTCTGTGGAGTGGGAGGGATCCTCAGCTGGTGCTAATGCTTCTCCTCCCGAGTGATGTCTCGTATGGGCTTTATCGGGATGTCAAATTATCGTTAGTTACTGTGTTTTTACCTTCCGCTGAATATATGAATTCTGATGAACTGTAGTAGTTAAAACTTCTGTCGTACTACTGTCTTTACTTTCAGAACTGGTTTGTAATAATTTCAAATTCCGCTGCAAGACTCTGTGATGTATGAAATGCGTGTTGTTGTACTCTCTGGACTCGCCTTCATGTGAGGTTTGCTTATTCAATCCCGGTTTTTCTTGGCTTTAATCGAGATTTTACTCAAGGAACTGCCGAGGTACGTGCGAGTTGGATCAGAGTTGCCTTTGCAACGATGGTTAGCACACTAATCCAATTTATTTTGGGTGTTTCCGCCACAGTAGCTTGCCCCTGCTTAAAGACCTATCTTTGGCTCCTCACAAAGTGGGTCTCAGGCATGCCAAGACTATCATATCATGGAATTCCCATACCCATTCACTCTCATAGTAGACAAAGCATTTAAGAATCCATCAAGGAGTCATAGGGTACAAGGAATAGGGTAAATAAGTAGGCCATGCAGGCTTATCTCACACACACAAGTAAAGCAATATCAATTCTTCCAAGCAATGCCTGATAGGTATTCAAGTTTAAGATGGGCGTGAACCTGAGGTCTCCTCGTAGAACTCCTGGGTCTCCTGGTAGTCCTAGTCGTCGATCTTCTCTTCAGCAGCAGGACCTATTCGTAATTACGAATTACTATAGGGGTCAAAGTGCAAGAATGCACAAAACAACTCAAATAAGATAAAACTCACAACAAAACCTACTCTAATGCGTAGATCATGATTTTAGAAGAATTTTGAAACTGGTTTCATAATTTTCGGAGCTCCGGTTGATTTATTATGAATTTTTGAAGCTTAAAACAATTTTTGGAATTAATAAAAGGTTTTTGGAAAAAGAAAAACACACAGGCTGACATGTGGCAGCACCAGGGAGTGCCACGTGTCCTGCTGGCGTCAGCATGATGTCAGCACGGCGTCCGCCAAATGCTGACATCATCGTGGCCTTTGATGACGTCAGCGTTGACCTTGTCAATGTTGACCAAGTCAACGGTCAACTGGGTCCACGTCCAGGTGGGGTCCACATGTCAGCAGCACTGAGTCACTGACCAGTGGGTCCCGCGTGTCAGGTTTCTCAGGAAAAAGAAAAAGGAAAAAGGGCGGCAGTGCTACTGGGCTCAAAGTTTCTAGACCGGCTCGGCTTGGTCTTGACTGCGGCTTGGTGTCTTGGGCTGGCTGGGGAAGCGGCTTAACAGGCTGGCCTGGCTTAGTGGATGGATCGGCCCAGATCAGGCAGGCGGGCGAGGCGGCACACTTCCCTTCCTTCCCTACTTCTTTTCTTTTCCTTCCTCCTTTCTTCTTTAGCTGATGTGCCGGTCCCGCTAGTCGGCGGCTTCTTCCTTCCTCTGGCTTGTGGGGTCCCCCTGTCGGTCTCTAGCTGGGATCGGGTGCGGCTGAATGATCTTGTGCAGATCGGCTGTGTGCTGCCGTGTGTGCACGTGCTCGGTCAAGGCTAGGCGCAGAGCAGAGCAGGCCTACGGTGGCGAGGGCTCCAGGCGGCGAGGGTGGCGCATCCTCAAGGCGGCGATGGTGAGGATCCTCCAGTGACGTGGCTTGAGGAAGGCGGCCGGAATGGCGACGAACGTATGATGACAGCTTCAGGGTCTGGATTTCTAGAACTGCGGCGGTGGTCAGCGGGGCTCGTCGGCGGCAAGGTCTGGTCAAGGCGGCGGCACAAAAATGAGGCGGCGGCCTAGGTGCTGTAGGAATGCGTTCCCGCGCGTGGATTCCTGGCGTGCCAGGATCGCGGCGTGACCATGTAGTGCGCGGTGCACGGGAACTCCAGGTTCGCGGTACGACATGGTGGCGAGGATAGGGCGACGACGGCTTGGGCGATGAGCGCACGGGCAAGGCCAGTGCGCGGGGTCTAGGAGGGGTCGAGGCCGGTGGCGAGCAGCAGAACCACGTGAGGGCATAGTCAAGAGCAACGAGACGGCGGTTGCTAGGTAGTATAGACAAAAGAAGCAGGGGCGATGTTGAGCTCCCTCAGCAGAACGAAGGGACAGGGTGATTCTACGGCTCGCTAGGGGAAGGCTCGACGGCGGTCTATGGCGGCGCGGTTAAAGCTCAAGCCCTGAAGGCTCGGCGGCCAGGGTGCTCCCGCACGCGCGCGGGGCATCGGTGCTCGGAGCTCGCGGCGGCGACACGGCGGCCGGTCAACCACGAGGTAGGATAGGGCGACATGGCGTGGCAAGATGGGGTCAGGGCAGGGTGGTGCGCGGAGAAGGCGGAGCCTGCGAGACGGTTGCGAAGGCGGGCGAGCATGGATCGATCCAGTGCCATGGCAGGGTGAAGGCCCGACCTTGAACACCGGCGCGCACGCGTGCGCACTGCGCTCGCTTGGCGAAGCTATGGCGTGGCCGTGGCGGCGGCGGGATAGACGGGGCTCAACTCAGCGACGCAAGGGTATGGCCCCTAGCATGGTCGGTCTAGATTTGGGTATGCGCACGCATGAACAACTGGAAAGCCTGGGTCACGGCGGCGTCCCAATTGAGCGACGGCGGCTGCGAGGTTTGGGTGCGGCGGGAGGCGACGTTTGCTCAATGGAGCACGCGGGCACTCGGTAAGCCGAGGCCTGACTTGGCTGTGATTCATGCATGGCGACGCCGTGGCGAGGCCACGGTGGCGGTGAACGGATCCGGTAGGGAATAGGGCGGCATCGGGCTCCTGCAGCGTGTACACACAATGGGTAGGAGGGCCCTATGGCTTGCTACGGCTCATCGGCGGCGAGAGGACCTACTGGTCTGGATCGAGGAAGACAAAGCTCAGCGCAGCGGATAGGCGAAGCAGTGGCGAGCCAGTGCTGTGCAGTGCCGCACGGCAACGTTGATGAAGACAATCGGGGCGCCGGCTTGGTGACGTCCTCCTCTCCTTCTTCTTGCTCCCTTATTCCTCCTCCCCTCCTCTACTCAGGGTTCGATTGGCGGCAGCGGAAGGGGAAAACCCCAGGAAGCTCTAGGGTTTCATGGGTTGAGGCGAGGGGCTTTATAGAAGGTGGCTAAGGCTGTGAGCTCGTGGTGGCATGGATGCCGAGGGATAGGATGGGACAGCCGCGGCGTGGGGGTATGTGGCAAGCATCAAGGGCATCTCCTCCTTGCGCTCGGAGTCGCGGGCGCGGGCTGGCGTGGCCGTCAAGGAGCAGGCGGGACCAGTGGGCATCGTAGGCTGTTGCAGGTGTGTCAGGCGAGGCCATTGGCCTCCTTTGGTGTAGAACGGCGACTCCCCTCGCGTGAGTGCGCAGGTAGCGCGGCGTCGTCCGTGCGAAGAGAAAGAACAGGGGAAAAGGGGAAAGCTGCAGCATGGGGCCGGACTGTCAGCCGGCGTGGGTGAAGAGGTGTGGGGATGAGGAGGCACGGCGAGTTGGGCTGGCTGCGGTGCCGGGCGGTGCTTGTGGGTCGTGCCGCGGAGCAGGCCAAACGGGCGGATCAGGCCGGCGGAAGGGTGAACAGAGCAGGCCGGCGTATGGGTTGGGCTGGAGCGGCTTAAGGTTTGGGCTGAAACGGGCCGGCGAGGTTAACAGGCCAGGGAAAATGGAGCTAGGTGGGTTTGGGATGGTTCAGGCCGGGTAGGAAAGGATGGGTTAGAAGTTAGTTGGGTTTTGGCCCAAGTTAGTTGGTAGCATTTGGATTTCATTTGAATGGCCAAATTCAAATGAATTCCCACACAATTTCAAACAAAAGAAAATAAACTCACTTGAATTCAAATAAACATGGTAGATCAAAATTAAATCGAAATAACTCCAAATATTTCACACTAGCATTAGCGTCCTTATATTTAATATCTTTTATTTTCTAGGAATTTAGAGGGAATTAGAAGACAACCTTATATTATCCTAGCTATTTTCACATTCACACAAAAAGTTTTTGAACACTCATATTTTTGGGATCTATAACATTCTATAAAAATTACGGGATGTTACAACGGCTACTTGGGTTCGGCCGACCTGTGGGGTCGGCCGACCCCATGGTGGGCCCGTTCGTGCTCCCCTTTGTCCGTTGAGCTCCAACGGTCATATAGAAGATGACCATGGGGTGCTCGGCCAGAATTTTTTCGAAAATATGTTCAAAGTATTTTCCAAAGGAATTTGAAACTTAGAAAATATTTGGTATTTTTTGTAAAGTGCTAGAAAAATTCCAGCATGAAGAAAACAATTTTGAAAATTTTTAAACATGCAGTGGAAAACAAAACAAAGAGGTGAAAGTAATTGAAAATGTGAAGTGAAGTAAATATGAGAGAATTACCAATTTACCTTTGGCAAGGGCGCGTCGTTTAAAGTCCAACGTGCACGACTTTTCTCCATCATACTTACCATTGGTCGGCTTCTCCTGGAGAACTGGACGAGGCCGAACTCTCGACCTTCCGCCACACCTTCTTTGATTTCTTCTTCCTTTTAGGTATGGAGGGTCGGTGTTCTGGCTGGGGTTCTAGTGCACCCTAGAGTGCTTGCCCTTTGCTATCATGTTGTATCATGAAGCGCTGCTCTTTCCTACGCTTAAACCTGAAAAACATGTCCTCCTTTCCGGCACAGAAACAGATTTCTCCCCTTTCGACATCGATCCTTGCCTTGGCGGACCTTAGGAAAGGTCGCCCAAGTACGTGGTCGACTCCGAGGTCGCCCTCCATATCCATTACCACAAAATTGGCAAGGATGAAGGAATCACGTACTCATACGAAGATGTTTCCGGTTATCCCCTCGGGATATCAAAATGTTGAATCTACAAGCTGTGCGAGCATCGTTGTTGGGGAAAGAGAAGGATATTGAAGTTCTTCATATATTACCTTGGGCATAATGTTGACACTTGCCCCCAGATGATAGAGACATTGCTCGAAGTGTTTGATGTAGATCGAGCAGCTGATCATGGGGACCCCTGGATCCTCCTGCACTACTGCTACCATGCCATCCCAAACATCGTTCCTTGGGGGATTGTACCTACCTGCACGGTTAGTGCGTGGTGGCCTCCGGGACGACTTACCCCATCCGGTAGACACGATGCTAACATTTTCAATGGTAGACTTGGGTTGCCCCAGGATCTTTCCGCTTTCAACAGCAGGTAATGAAGTAGCAATTTGAGCAAGTTGGGTTTCGATCACTTTATTGAAACTTAATTGATTTTTAAGAGTTGAAGACAAAGTTTCAAGCTTTACATTTAAACTTTCCAGGGTTTTATCATTGGACAAAATCTTTTTACTTATATTTTCATTGATTTTAGCTTGACCAAGCACAAGATCTCTTAAGGGAGGTTGGTTCGAATTGAAATTCGAATTAAAAGAAGGATTGTAGTTAACATTGGTCAACATTTACAAGATCCCTGGAATGGTGGATGTGGCTGGCCTCCTTGTTGTGGACGGAACCTGTTCTTCTTGTTGTTGTTGAGGTAGGCACAGTCTTCATGGGTTTCAGGGCAGTCGTTCCCCGAATGTCCATCATTGCCGCAGACTTCGCACGTGAAGTGCGAACCCATGGCGTAGACAGGAGCATGGATCAGTTGCATGCTCCCTTCCTCCATCTTCTTGATGAGGAGGTTCAGTTTTGCTGCAATCATATCCGTCTCCTTGACGGTATGCATGTCCTTTGTACGGGGTTGAAGACGTTCATCGCTCCACCCCTGATTGGAGACCATTTTCTCGATCAATGCTTTGGCACTAGCGATGGTCAAGTCAAGGAAGGCTCCTCCAGCAGCAGCATCGATGTTGGCCCTGGATGTCGTCGTGAGCCCATTGTAGAAGCTTTGTAGGATGAGCCACTCATGCATGCCAGCCAGGATGTACTCCTGCAGCCTTTCCCATGCTTCTGGGATGGATTCCATCCCCGTCTACTGGAAACTTGAAATCTTCCCGCGCAGGGCATTAGTTTTGCCCAGCGGGAAGAACATTGCGAGGAATGCCTTGGAGCATTTGGCCCAGGTGTCGATGTCTTTCTCCTTGTAGAACCACTGTTTCGCCTTCCCCAGCAGGCAGAAGGGAAACAGACAAAGCTTGACACCATCGGCGGTGACACCCCATATGACTACGGTGTCGCAGAGCTCCAAAAAGTTTTTGTAGGTGTGCATTGGCGTCCTCATTTGGCTTGCCACAGAATGGGCTAGCCTGCACCATGTTAATGAGGCTGGATTTGAGCTCGAAGTTCACATCCCCAACGTTGATGTTGGGTCTAGTAGCCACATTGGCGGTGGCGGGGACGGAGAACTCGCGGAGAGTCTTTTCAGCCATGGTGCTTCCGAATGGGTTCCTGTGCTGGGAGAATAGCGAGAGGAGGAACGACACGAAGTCGTGCCCGTCTCATGAGCTTCTCTGGATTGTCTATGTAATTTTCCGACAGGGAGAAACCAGTCATATACTACCCCAGTCTTCTTTCAAATCAAAAATAAAGAAGACACAAAGTGACCTTAGCCTGAAAGAGTAATGACTATATCTTGAGTACGAAGCCTATATTAATATCAGCACAATAACTTTGTTCACATGCCATCCCTGGCAACGGCGCCAGAAATGCTTGTTGGCCTTTCTTAAGTCGCCACCGGGTTTGCGAAGACCTTGGCAACGGCCTCAGAAACGCCTATTGGCGGTCCTTAGTGCAATCACTAGAAATGATGTCGCCGAACCCATCCTATCAAGCACACGGATATACCATTGTAGCATTTCACCTGAGAGTAAGGGTATCGTTATTTATTTTGTCCCAAAGGATGGCAGTGGCAAAGGTACTGTACTTAATATTAATCATGACATTGTGCCTCAAGCAAGATGGGGTAAGTCCTGGTAAAGAAATAAGCAAGGGTAATGCGACACAGCACACGACCACACTCTAGGAGGAAGGAATAAAAGAGAGAAATGACAAAACAAAGGACTAATCTATCCTACGTTAACTCAGCTGGAGCTTAGGCTAGGTTAGGTGTCCTCGTGCTTCTATCCAAAGCTGGGGTCATGTTAGGACATGGTTAGGACTATAGGTGCCAGGAAAATGGGATAGCGGGGAGAAGGTCCCGCACCGGAGTACATCCAGTCCCGTTACCTCTTTGCATAAACTCCTACGCCGAACCCCAAACGTCGGGGAATATGCTAAACGCAACACAGCTATTACGCCGGACGGACAGGGCTGTGACCACCTGCCGTCTACCCCAGTCACATCGTGGAGCATGGTCATATCCGAAGGATCCCGCATACTCGAGCACCACGCTCGTTGTTGGCATTTCTTAAGTCGATACCGGGTTTGCGAAGACCTTGGCAACAACCTCAGAATTGCCTGTTGGCGGTCCTTAGTGTAATCACTAGAAATGAGGGTGCCAACCCATCCTAGCAACTACACCCAAGGGGTGCCACTCTTGTGGTATAATTAATACGATTATAGATGGGTTCGCAAGCGCACAGATATACCGTTGTAGCATTTCACTCGGAGATTAAGGGTGTCGTTATTTATTTTGTCCCAAAGGACGGCAGTGGCAAAGGTACTGTACTTAACATTAACCATGACATTATGCCTCAAGCAATAGGCAAAACTCTAGTAGGGGTAAGTCTAGGTAAAGAATAAGCAAGGGTAATGTGACACAGCACACAACCACACTCCAAGAGGAAGGAATAAAGGGGAGAAACGGCAAAACAAAGGATTAATCTATCCTACGTCAAGTCAGCTAGAGCTTAGGCTAGGTTAGATGTCCTAGTGCTTCTATCCAAAGCTGGGGTTATGTTAGGACATGGTTAGGACTACAGGTGCCAGAAAAATGGGATAGTAGGGAGAAGGTCCCGCACTGGAGAACATCCAGTTCCGTTACCTCTTTGCATAATATCCTACACTGAACCCGAACGTCGGGGAATACGCTAAGCGCAACACAACTGTTACACCGGACGGACAGGGCTGTCACCACCTGCCGTCTACCCCGGTCACACCGTGGAGCACGATAATATCCGATGGATCCCGCATACCCGAGCACCATGCTCGTGCATGAAGTCACTACTCTAGCATCCCTGGGTGTCCCACCCTTCGGATGGACAAGTAAAACACTAGAGCAAGCCCGAAAACACAACGAACCTCTATCCGTACTCGGATCATCTGGCCTAACCAAGACCTTAGCATAACTCATGAATGAACTAAGCATGGATTGATAAACTATCGAGATAGTAAAGCAACCATGGCACATCTCAATACTATGAATAGAAGTCTGACAAGATGAATACAAAGCCATACCGGGTGCCGAGGGTTGCTCAACGACCCCGAGGACGACTTGCTTCGCTAAAGAGAACTAGCCTAGCTCCACTACCTAGCTAAGAGAGCAAGAGAGAGAGCCTCCTTGGAGAGAGTGGAATGAGAGGTGTGTGTGTGTGTGTGTGTTGAGAGGGGTGAGAGGGGGCCATATTTATACTAGTGGTGGTCGGTTTCCCGCCAATGCACATATGGAACGTTATCAGGTGCCTTGGCCACGACTCCTCAAAATGCACCTGGTCGAGTGGCAGGGCAGGTTTGGCCAAACCTGGGGTTCGGCCGACCCCCCTGGCGCCCCTCATCCTTATCCTCCTCTGGCAGGCTGATAGGTGGGCCCCTGTGTCTTTCCTTATGTGCATTATGCGTGGCGCGCACGTTTGCTTTGCCAGGTGGGCCCTCTTTGTAAGTGGGTGACGCTGGATGCGATCTTCTGTGTAGTTGTGTGGCGTCTGCTGCGTATTTTCTTCTTATTTCGCTCCTGCTCATCTGAAATGTACAAAACTCGAAAACAACTGTGGAACAAGGTTAGTGATACAAATATGTGAGTAAGGCATATAGTTTTCCTTTATTATGAGTCTAGTTGACGATCGGATTTGGCAGTTATGCACCATCAACAACTCCCCTCCCCGTCAACAACTCCCCCAATCTAGTCCTTTGCTTGTCCCGAGCAAAGTTTTAGACTTAGGTTGTTGATCAGGAGTTGCTACAATGTCGCATTCCTAACTTATGTACAAGGCACAACCGAGTGTTCTTTCCTTTATTCTGAATAAGTTGGCCTTGTTCGCACTTTTTTACCTTACTCCTGTGGGGCTTATAGCAT
The DNA here is from genome assembly GCF_016808335.1 of Panicum virgatum. Classification (NCBI taxonomy): domain Eukaryota; kingdom Viridiplantae; phylum Streptophyta; class Magnoliopsida; order Poales; family Poaceae; genus Panicum; species Panicum virgatum. The sequence continues at coordinate 30,551,343 of NC_053137.1, forward strand.
CATCCTCATCTTTGGCGGTTGAGGCTCAGAACAGTTTGTAGAGTACCACTTACCACTCCATTTCTTAGCCGTCAATCCGGAGCTTTTATATAGTTTTTGAAAAGAAATTTTGTAAGTTCCTCGGGTGATCTCTCAGATCGCGCAAAAGTGTTTCATTCCTCACCAAGGCCTTCTTATGCGCCTTTCTTTTCCATCCTACCTCTAATGGTTTCTTTTTGGTGGATCTGTAGGTATGGAGGATATGATGGCGAACCTGTTTCCCATATTTTGCTAGTCAAAGACCGGATTCAAAGGAGAAACAAGTCATAAACCTTGATCAAGATGTGCAAGTGTGTGGATATTTTTGGTGGATGGTGGATGAAACTCCTTTATATGATTTCTCTCCCTTGTAATATTTTTGGTATGGGCTATATTTTCTTTTTCTTTTTTCGCTTTTTGTCATGCCTTGGAGGCATGTGGCATACCATCTTTGGGTATGCATCTTTTCTTCTTCTTTTTTTTGACATGCCTTGTGGGCTGTGGCATACCTTCTTTGGGTATGCATCTTTTATTTCTTTTTGTATAGCCCCATACATTTTGATGATAACTCTAGAGAGAGATAGTCATGGTACAACATGGAGTTTTATTTGTAGATGGATGGGGGGTGTACTTGCTATCTTCCAGTGTAGGAGTATAGCATGTGAGTGAGCGTGTACGTGATCTTGATCATGGGCGTATGAAGTGATTCTCTCAAAGGGTCACAACAATTTGACATTGCTCAAAGAGAAAACAAGCTGCATATGTGGAAAAACTTTTCAAACTTGTAACTCATATGGCTCCGGATGGGAATTCCATATCACCGAGGAACTTTATTTTATTTTTTTGTATTTTTTAAAAGAAATGCTCCGGATATCAAGCATCACGTAGGAGAAGATCATAACAACTCTTTTCCGCCATATCATAACCCACAACAACCTACATTCGAATTCTGCTTTTCGCTACCCACAAGTTTCAAGCTTAAGGTTTGAACAACTAGCCACCAAACTCAAAACTTAGGAAGAGCACAAGGTTGTAACTAGTCATATGAAAGGAACTAACAGAGCAACTATTCATCATCTCAACAAGGGAAAACTACACATGCTTACTACACATACTAGAAAGCAAGTAAATATTTTTGGGATTTCTACGTTTTGCAAATTTTTATTTGATTTTAGTTATGCAATTTTTTTATGGATTTTTAGAATTTTGCAAATTTTTGTTTGGTTTCATGCAAGGTTTTGAAAGCGGTAAAGATGGAGTTTGATACAAGTTACCTCTCGTGGGGGTCCTCCCCCAAGCTAGCTTCAGGCTCATTGTTGTTGGTTGGGGTTAAACCCAGCCCAACGGTAGTAGGCCCTCCACTCCTCCTGGGTCTGCTGCTGTTGTCGCTCCAAGTTGTGGATCCTCTCACTTGTGTATCGCTGCCAGTTCTGAGTTGACTCGATGTGCTGGCCCAATGACTCGTCGATATTGGTGGTGTGCACATTTAGCTCGAACATCTGTCGAGTCAGAGTAGCGAAACCTCTAGACGAAGCTGTACGTCTGGTGGAGATTGGGGGTTCACTGGAACTGGAGCTGGTGGACTAGCGCCCTAAGGCCTGCCGTGGCCACTCGGTGGAGCTGGCACTCTGCCATGACGAACCTCCAGCCTCGTATTGGTGTGGTTGAGGCTGAGATTTCTACTGCATAAATTCCTCCCTTCTGGCCCTGCTTCTTGTAACCCTGCCAGGAAGACTAGAAACGCTATGCCTGCGGCTCTCCTCTTGTGGGACAAGAGGAATGGTTAGCGAATGGTAGTTATACTAGTGATATCCCGCATTTGGCAATGGGATTTCATTTGCATAACTGAGAGAAAAGAAAACCAAGGAGTCATCCGGGCCATTCTTGAGTATGTGGCCTTGAACCAAGTACGCCTCATTGATCATAACACGGGGCTCCTCAATGAAGGGAACGGGGTTCCCATCTAAGATTTCCATGTTTGATGCGATGTGGTAACCAAAGAAGTGCATTCAATAGGACCCATCATACTAAAATTTGTAAGCCATTGCTTAACCATAGCTCTTGCGGGAGAAACTCGAATCTTGTTAACCATGGCATATAATATCATCAACTCATCGTTCCGCACTGGTTGTGGATCATCTCTTGGAAAGAGAGCGATAGCCACCCACTTGTACATCAAACGAAGAGTCGGATTTTGAATGTCATTGCACCAAGGTGCAAACTTGCCATGGACAACTTGACCCAAAATCAAACCCCGAAACTCATCTCGATCAAAACTACGGCAAGCTTTTGTGAGGGAAACTAGCAAGCGAGCGCTAAAACCCAGGATGTGGCTGAAATTTCTCCAATTAAAATAGCGTTCAACTCCAAAAAGTCGGAAAAAAACACCATCATTGTTGACGGTCACTAACGACCTATTTTGACCGTCAACTATCGTGCAAAAGTCGAGCAGCAGAAGGAATAAATGTTAGCATAGGATGATTATTTGACAAATTCCACAGATGCTGGTCTGAGAATGTGTGCAGGTGAATTTGGGCCAAAACTGCAGGTAACGAGCATATTATCCAAGGCATAAATTCCTGGTCCAAGCACAAGCAAGCCCAAAGGCCAAAGGGGCCCACTTGGCAGCTACACATGAGAGGGAAACTCAGCCCACATGCGTGACACGTCATCAATCCAAAGTAATTCCACCTCGACCAATCAGACGCGAGCAAGAAGATCCATGGACCCACCAGGGCATGCAACCGACATAGTTTCGCGCCAACTCACCAAGAACCGACCTAAGGGCCCACTCATCAGTCACGTTTCCAAATTGGGGGGCGAAAGGCGATGGCCAGAGGTCGGCCGACCATGAGGTCGACCGACCTGGCATTGGGCCCTCTCGCCTCCAGCTTCCACGTGTCACTTCCCTATTGGCTCTAGAAGAAGGTTTGAGGAGGATTGGCTGCATTCCCGCGGTGGCTCCCTCCTATAAATACAAGGGGAGGGGTTGAGAATAGACTCACACACACACACACACACACAACACACACACCACACACCACATCATCTCTTCTCTTGAGTCCTCACTTGAGGTGAGGAGTTGTCTTAGGGAGTTTAGGAGTAGAGGTACTTAGGAGGGGCGCCAGCAACGGCGCTCTTCTTCAAATTGTACCTCTACGAGAGTGAGGGAGATAGTCGGGGGATGTGCCAGTCTTGTCGGCGCTCTTCTCCGCTTGTACTCTAGCGAGTAGCATTTGACTCTAGAGTTGGGCTCCGGATAGAAAAGGATAACCCTGTATGCCTCTAGAGTTAGTAGGGAAAGGCGTAGACATGGTGTCTAGGCTGGACTATACCACTCAGTTGTCTGATAGTCCCATGGTTTGTAGAGGTAGCCGGCAGGTGGTGACAGCCCTGTTCGAGCCTTTTAGTAATCCTCCACGTTCGGATATTGGATAGAGCACATATTGGAACTATCGGCTTGTATAAGCCTGTCGATACCTTTAGCTCGAAGTATAATGGCGACGTGATCTCTTCTTCTAAACATAGATTCTAGATCTTAGAAAGTCCTCTCTTTCCTATCCTCCTACACCAGTGCGTGTGTCCTTGGATAGCCTAAACCCGTAGGTAGTGTACTCACATTCCCTAGTGGATACGATACCCTGGAATACTCTTGGGTGAAAGCTATAGTGTTATCCGTGCGCTTGCGGATTTTATTCGTGACGTTACAAAATACCAACAAGCTTTCTAGCGTCGTTGCCGTGGAACGACAGCTACATTATCTTCGGACTCAGTCGTCCTCGTATCTTTTTCCTTTTCTTTCCTTCTACCTCAATCCCCGCTACCCATGGAGCAGCTATCCTTTTCACAGCTCTCTACCCCAAGGTGCGAGTTCTCTGAGCCATCAACACCTTCCTCATCCAACCATGAACTCGACCTTGGCTTTATAGCCATGGTTCGGAAGCAACCCTTCTCGGGAAAAATTCATGAGGATACCTATGAGCATTTGCAAGAATTCTAGGAATTGTGTTTGGGTCAAGAAATCCTAGCCATGACATAGGAAGCCTTGCGATGGAAATTGTTCCCCTTCTCTCTTATAGAGAGGGCGGAGGAATGGTACACCCGCACGATAGGAAATATGAGCGGTGATTGGGAGGAGCTTCGAGATGACTTTTCTTACTCATTCTCCCTCATCGAACGCTCAGAGTCCCTACTGACCGACATCCTCGATTTTGAGCAATTAGAGAAGGAGTCCATAGGTGCAGCATGGGCTAGATTATCGCGCCTTTTGGCATCTATCCCAGACATGTCTATACCGAATGAAGTATCATTGAACGTTTTCTATTCGGGTTTAGACAGAAACTGCCCTAGAACTTGACGTCGCTAGCGGAGGATGGTTCGCACACACAACTCCGGAAGAAGGAAGAGACATCCTAGATAGTTTCCTAGAAACCTCTTTCTTCGCTACCGACCATAGTGAACCCCGCTGGGAGGAATCCGCGTCGAGCCATGAGAGTCTCTCAACACCCAAATCTGAGCCTTCATCTTCCACATCCCAATATTCGTTTGTTGAGCCCTCTCCCGAACCACGAACACCGAAGGAAGAAGAAATTCAACCTTTGAAGTTCTCTTCCCGATTCGAGGATGATCCTTCAAAAAACATCCAAAATACCTCGAATCATCTTAGGCATGAGGAGCCTATGAAATCGATGTGTCTTTATGAGACCCTCGATAAAGTTTTTCGCCATACACCCGCAAGTGATTGGTCAAAGGAGGCAAAGCATGCTTCCGAAGCGATTCGAATTAGCCCAACCTCTGCAACCATCACTTGTTGTTGGAAGGGAAAAATCATAGAAGCTCTTCATGACCCTGCTACTGAGGTTTGCATCTTACCCGAGTGCCTTTTGGACACTCTCGTGGGTAACAAGCCTCTAACCCCAACCGACAAGTACTTTAAAAATCTATCCATATTGTACTTTGAATGTCTGGGGATTGTAAGGGACGTGCCTATCACCATAGACAAACTCGAGGTGCATTTAGATCAAAATCTTTTGACCATCAACTATCATGCAAAAGTCGAGCAGTAGAAGGAATAAATGTTAGCATAGGATGATTATTTGACCAATTCCACATATGCTGGTCTGAGAATGTGTGCAGGTGAATTTGGGCCAAAACTGCAGGTAGCGAGCATATTATCCAAGGCATAAATTCCTGGGCCAAGCACAAGCAAGCCCAAAGGCCAAAGGGACCCACTTGGCAGCTGCACATCCGAGGGAAACTCAGCCCACACGTGTGACACATCATCAATCCAAAGCAATTCCACCTCAACCAATCAGACGCGAGCAAGAAGATCCATGGACCCACCAAGGCATGCAACCGACATAGTTTCGCGCCAAGTCACCAAGAACCGACCTAAGGGCCCACTCATCAGTCACGTGTCCAAATTGGGGGGCGAAAGGCGGTGGCCAGAGGTCGGCCGACCATGAGGTCGGCCGACCTGGCACTGGCCCCTCTCGCCTCCAGCTTCCACGTGTCACTTCCCTATTGGCTCTAGAAGGTGGTTTGAGGAGGATTGGCTGCATTCCTGGGGTGGCTCCCTCCTATAAATACAAGGGGAGGGGTGAGAATAGACACACACACACACACACAACACACACCACACACCACATCATCTCTTCTCTTGAGTCCTCACTTGAGGTGAGGAGTTGTCTTAGGGAGTTTAGGAGTAGAGGTACTCAGGAGGGGCACCAACAATGGCACTCTTCTCCAAATTGTACCTCTACGAGAGTGAGGGAGATAGTCGGGGGATGTGCCGGGCTTGTCGGTGCTCTTCTCCGCTTGTACCTCGACGGATGCTTATTCGGTTGTAAGTGTTCGATAGTTTCTTTGCTTATTTAGAATTAGAGTTAAGATCGCAAGTTATCATCTCTGCCTTATATTAGTTGATGTGTATGCTAGCGAGTAGAATTTGACTCTAGAGTTGGGCTCTGGATAGAAAAGGATAACCCTGTATGCCTCTAGAGTTAGTAGGGAAAGGCGTAGACGTGGTGTCTAGACTGGACTATACCACTCAGTTGTCTGATAGTCCCACGGTTTGTAGAGGTAGCCGGCAGGTGGTGACAGCCCTGTTCGAGCCTTTTAGTAATCCTCCATGTTCGGATATTGAATAGAGCACATATTGGAACTATCGGCTTGTATAAGCCGTTCGATACCTTTAGCTCGAAGTATAACTGTGATGTGATCTCTTCTTCTAAACATAGATTCTAGATCTTAGAAAGTCCTCTCTTTCCTATCCTCCTACATCAGGGTGTGTGTCCTTGGACAGCCTGAACCCATAGGTAGTGTACTCACGTTCCCTAGAGGATGCAATACCCTGAAATACTCTTGGATGAAAGCTACAGTGGTATCCGTGCGCTTGCGGAATTTATTCATGACGTTACAAAATACCGACAATCATCCACCTCCCGAAGAGTGCAAAAAAATTGGATGGTGAGGAGACGAGAACCGTTCTCTTCAATGGGCACAAAATCATCCCATCCAACCGCATGCCAAACACGAGCGAAGTCAAAGTCCATACCTGTTTTCTCATGAAGCTCCAGATCGAATGCTCTGGTATGACTAAAGCTTCGATTCTTGATCATGACGTAGGCTTGACGCTAGCGGTCATCACGCAAGTCGAGGTACGGTGCATCATCTTCATCTATTTCCATGTCCTCGGCTTGCGGTTCTGCAGCTTGCTCCTCAAATTGTTCTTCTTGTTCGTCTTGTCTTGTTCATAGTCCATCGTGGTCGGTGTTGGTGTAGGTTCGGGGGAATGACAAGAGCTCGACTCACCCTGTGAACGGGATGAGCCAAACCTCATCATCCTCTTGAGAGCTCTAGAAATCTTCCGTCCTGCACCCTTCATGCTTGCAACAAGAATGAACAAGAACGAACGAGAACAACTCGATTTGGGTTACGTTAGTGAAATAAAAATGAAACACTTACCCGAAAGTTGTTCCTCCAAGTGTGTAGAGTGAGTGTGTGAGCATGAGAGAGCTCAATACCCCTCTCTCGGCCTCTATTTAAAGAGAACCTGGCGAGTGCACCCGAGGAGAAGTTAGGCACAACAGTCATAGAGCCATTGGAGAAGGTGGGGCCCAGGTACCGTTGGCCCTGGGTCGGCCGACCTGCGGGGTCGGCCGGCCCCAGGGTGGGCCCCTTGGTGCCCCCCTTTGGCCAGTTACTTTCTCAATGGTCAAAAGTTTTCTAAATATGGTGCACAGCCAGAAGTTTGCTAAAAAAGATGTCCAAATTATTTTTTTCCCAAATGATTTTGATACTCAAAAAATATTTCAAACATGTAGCGGGGAAATCAAATGATATGAAAGAAATTGAAAAGGCAGAGAAAACAAATATGAGATAAATACCAATTTATCTTTGACAAGGGCGCGTCATTTATAGTCTGACATGCACGACTTTTCTCCACCATACTGACCACTGGTCGGCTCATCCCGGAGAACTGGACAAGGCCAAACTCTCGACCTTCCACCACACCTTCTTTGCTTTCTTCTTTCTTTTACGTGAGGAGGGTCAGTGTTCTGGCTGGGGTTCTAGTGCACCCCAGAGTGCTTGCCCTTTGCTGTCTTGTTGTATCATGAAGCGCTACTCTTCCCTGCGCTTGAACCTGAAAAACATGTCCTACTTTCCAACACGGAAACAGATTTCTCCCTTTCCTACATCGATCCTTGCCTTGGCGGACCTTAGGAAAGGTCGCCCAAGTATGAGGTTAACTCCAAGGTCGCCCTCCATATCCATTACCACAAAATCGGCAAGGACGAAGGAATCTCTGACTCGTACGAAGATGTGTTCGACTATCCCTTCGGGATATCGAACGGTCGAATCTACAAGCTCTACGAGCATCGTTGTTGGGGAAATAGCAGGATATTGAAGTTCTTCGTATATTGCCTTGGGCATTATGTTTATGCTTGCCCCCAGATCGCATCGACATTGCTCGAAGTGTTTGACGTAGATCGAGCAGCTGATCATGGGGACCCCTGGATCCTTTTGCGCTGCTGCCACCATGCCATCCCAAACATCGTTCTTTGGGGGATTGTACCTACCTACATGATTATTGCGTGGCCTCCGGGATGAGTTGCCCCATCCGGTGGACACCATGCTAACATTTTCAATGGGAGTCTCGGGTTGCCCCGGGATCTTCCCGCTTTTAACAGCAGGTAACGAAGCAGCAATTTGAGCAAGTTGGGTTTCGATCATTTTGTTGAAACTTAATTGATTTTTAAGCGTAGAAGACAAAGTTTCAAGCTTTACATTTAAACTTTCTAGGGTTTTGTCATTGGCCAAAAGCTTTTTATTTATATTTTTGTTAATTTTAGCTTGGCCAAGAACAAGTTCTCTTAAGGGAGGTTGGCTCGAATTGAAAGAAGAACTGTTGTTGTTACCTCCCTGAAAAGGTTGACATAGCTGGTTCCACCCCTGGCCTCCTTGTGGTGGACGGTACCCATTGTTGTTGTTGTTGTTGTTGTTGAGGTAGGCACAGTCTTTACGGGTTTCGGGGCAGTCGTTCCCCGAATGTCCTTCAATACCACAGACTTCGCACATGAAGTGCGATTCTATGGCACGGGCATAGTTTTCTCCGTGCTTCTTGAATTTGGCCCTTTCGCCGGGATGCCTCAGTAGGAGGTCCAGCTTTGCAGCAATCATATCCATCTCCTTGACGGTATCCATGCCCTTTGTGCGAGGTTAGAGTCATTCATCACTCCACCCCTGGTTGGAGACCATCTTCTCGACCAACTCTTTGGCTTTGGCGATGGTCAGGTTGAGAAAGGCTCCTCCAGCAGCAGCGTCGATGTTAGCTCTTGATGTCGTCGTGAGCCCATTGTAGAAGCTTTGTAGGATGAGCCACTCGTCCATGCCATGATGGGGACAGGCCAGGATGTATTCTTGCAGCCTTTCCCATGCTTCTGGGATGGATTCCATCCCCGTCTGCTGGAAACTTGAAATCTTCCCGCGCAGCGCATTGGTTTTGCCCAGCGGGAAGAACTTTGCGAGGAACGCCTTGGAGCATTTGGCCCAAGTGTCGATGTCTTTTTCCTTGTAAAACCAGTGTTTCACCTTCCCCAGCAGGGAGAAAAGAAATAGATGAAGCTTGATAACATCGGCGGCGACACCCCGTATCACTACGGTGTCACAGAGATCCAGAAAATTCTGCAAATGTGCATTGGCGTCCTCATTTGGCTTGCCACAGAATGGGCTAGCCTGCACCATGTTGATGAGGCTTGATTTCAGCTCAAAGTTCACGTCCCCAATGTTGATGTTGGGTCCAGTGGCCACATTATCGGTGGAGGGGAGGGAGAACTCGAGGAGAGTCTTTTTTGCATAGCATCAGGAACAAGTGGTGCTTCCGAAATGGGTTCCTGTGCCGGGAGGATGGCTAGAGGAGGAACGACGCGAGGTCGTACCCTTCTCACGAGCCTCTCTAGATTGTCTATGTAGTTTTCCGGCAGGGAGAAACCAGCCATACACTACCCCTGTCTTCTTTCAAATCAAAAATAAAAGAAGACATAAAGTGACATTAGCCTGAAAGAGTAAAGACTATATCCTGAGTACAAAGCCTAGATTAATATCAGCACAATAACTTTGTTCACATGCCATCCACGGTAATGGCGCCAGAAATGCTTGTTGGCATTTCTTAAGTCGATACCGGGTTTGCGAAGACCTCGGCAACAACCTCAGAATTGCCTGTTGGCGGTCCTTAGTGCAATCACTAGAAATGAGGGCGCCAACCCATTCTAGCAACAACACCCAAGGGGTACCACTCTCGTGGTATAATCAATATGATTACAGATGAGTCCGCAAGCGCACGGATATACCATTGTAGCATTTCATTCGGAGAGTAAGGGTATCATTATTTATTTTGTCCCAAAGGACGGTAGTGGCAAAGGTACTGTACTTAACATTAACCATGACATTGTGCCTCAAGCAATAGGCAAAAATCTAGCAGGGGTAAGTCCAGATAAAGAATAAGCAAGGATAATGTGACACAGCACACAACCACACTCCAAGAGGAAGGAATAAAGGGGAGAAATGACAAAACAAAGGATTAATCTATCCTACGTCAAGTCAGCTAGAGCTTAGGCTAGGTTAGATGTCCTAGTGCTTCTATCCAAAGCTGGGGTTATGTTAGGACATGGTTAGGACTATAGGTGCCAGAAAAATGGGATAGCAGGGAGAAGGTCCCGCACTGGAAAACGTCCAGTTCCATTACCTCTTTGCATAAACTCCTACACCGAACCCGAACATCGGGGAATACGGTAAGCACAACACAGCTGTTACACCGGACGGACAGGGCTGTCACCACCTGCCATCTACCCCAGTCACACCGTGGAGCACAGTCATATCCGATGGATCCCGCATACCCGAGCACCGCGCTCGTGCAAGAAGTCACCACTCTAGCATCCCCGGGTCTTCCTCCCTTCGGATGGACAAGTAAAACACTAGAGCAGGCCCGAAAGCACAACAAACCTTTATTTGTACCGGGATCATCTGTCCTAACCAAGACATTAGCATAACTCATGAACAAACTAAGCATGGATTGATAAACTATCAAGATAGTAAAGCAACCATGGCATATCTCTATATTATGAATAGAAGTCTGACAAGATGAATACAAAGCCATACCGGGAGCGAGGGTTGCTCAACGACCCCGAGGACGACTTGCTTCACTAAAGAGAACTAGCCTAGCTCCACTACCTTGCTAAGAGAGCAAGAGAGAGAGCCTCCTTGGAGAGAGTGGAATGTGAGGTGTGTGTGTGTTGAGAGGGGTGAGAGGGGGCCCTATTTATACTAGTGGAGGTCGGTTTCCAGCCAACGCGCATATGGAAGGTTATCAGGTGCCTTGGCCGCGACTCCTCCTCGAAATGCACTTGGACAGGAGGCAGGGCAGGTTCGGCCGACCCCCCTCCTGGCGCCCCTCGTCCTTATCCTCCTCTGGCAGGCTGACAGGTGAGCCCTTGTGTCTTTCCTTATGTGCATTATGCGTGGCGCGCCTGTTTGCTCTGCCAGGTGGGCCCTCTTTGTAAGGCGGTGACGCCGGATGCGATCTTCTGTGTAGTTGTGTGGCGTCTGTTGCGTGTTTTTGTCTTATTTCACTCCTGCTCATCTGAAATGTACAAAACTCGAAAACAACTGTGGAGCAAGGTTAGTGATACAAATATGTGAGTAAGCCGTATAGATTTCCTTTATTATGAGTCTAGTTGACGGTCGGATTTGGCACTTAAGAACTGTCAACACTCGTGCATGAGGTCACTACTCTAGCGTCCCCAGGTCTCCCACCCTTCGAATGGACAAGTAAAACACTAGAGCAAGCCCGAAAGCACAACGAACCCCTATCCATACCCGGATCATCTGGCCTAACAAAGACCTTAGCATAACTCATGAATGAACTAAGCATGGATTAATAAACTATCAAGATAGTAAAGAAACCATGGCATATCTCTATATTATGAATAGAAGTCTGACAAGTTGAATACAAAGTCATACTGGGAGCTGAGGATTGCTCATCGACCCCGAGGACGACTTGCTTCACTAAAGAGAACTAGCCTAGCTCCACTACCTAGCTAAGAGAGCAAGAGAGAGAGAGAGAGAGAGCCTCCTTGGAGAGAGTGGAATGAAGTGTGTGTCTGTGTGTGTTGAGAGGGGTGAGAGGGGGCCCTATTTATACTAGTGGAGGTCGGTTTCCTGCCGAACGCACATATGGAAGGTGATAAGGTGCCTTGGCCACGACGACAACTCGAAATGCACCTGGACGGGAGGTAGGGCAGGTTTGGACGAACCTGGGGTTCGGCTGACCCCACCTTGGTGCCCCTTGTCCCTATCTTTCTCCGGCACGCTGACATGTGGGCCCTGATGGCTTTCCTTGTGTGCATTTTGCGTGGCGTGCCCGTTTGCTCTGCATGATGGGCCCTCCTTGTAAGTGGGTGATGCCGGATGCGATCTTCTGCGTAGTTGTGTGGCGTCTGCTGCGTGTTTTCTTCTTATTCCGCTCTTGCTCATCTGAAGTGTACAAAACTCGAAAACAACTGTAGAGCAAGGTTAGTGATACAAATATATGAGTAAGGTGTATAGTTTTCCTTTATTATTAAGTCTAGTTGACAGTTGGATTTGGCACTTAAGGACCGTGAACACTGGCGGTGGGATTGGCCCCGCCATTCTCACCGTTCATGATGGCGGTCCTTGAGGAGTTCGCCATTCACCTAGTACACCTCACCCTTAATGCCTTTCTCACGCTGGCGCTGTTCGCGCACGCCTGCGAGATGTTCGTGGGGGTGTAGCCGTCGGTGGAGTTGTTCCAGTACTTCTTCGCCCCCTACTGGTCGGGGTCGCTCTCCCCCGGTCCCAGGGCCGCTCCTCAGCCCCGCACCGTCGGTGGGGTCTTCTTTAGGCGGCGCGGTGCAAGCTTCCTTCCCACCGCCCGACGAGACAAGTGGGAGAACTGGCAGTAGCATTGGTTGTACATTGAGGTGGACAACCCCTCGTAGCTCCTTTGTCTTCCTCAGGGGCCGCCGCCTGGTAACTCCTAGAGGACCGAGACCCCGGTGCTTGGGGCAGCGTGGTCGTTGGTGTTGGGGCGATTCGACTCGCTCCGGCAGCTCGGCCTCACGTCAACCATGCTGGCTGCCGACTTCTTCCGCCATTACCTGGCTCCTCTGCAGGCCCACCCATACCCGGCGTGGTTCTACACTGGCGACGATGACACGAGCTGGTTGGGGCGCGGCGCAGAGTTCAGCCCCGACGCCACGACGGTGGCATAGTGGCTGGAGCTGGCGATGGAGGAGAAGGACCCCGCCGTGGCCTTCCTCCCTGATGAGGTTTCCCCACTGTGCGAGGATAAGGACCGGGAGATGGTGCTCCGCCTTCATTCGGTGATGGATGAGCGGGGGTTGGCCCGCCTGCCGCCGCCTCCCCCTCCCGGCGGGGCTGTTGGCAGTCTGGTGCCCGGAGGGAGTGGCTGCCCAGGCACGAAGGAAGGCACGCCGGAGCCGAGCCATGGGGGAGCCATGCGTCCGCGCTCGGTTTCCCCCATCCTGGTGGACTACCCGACGGCGTCTCCATCTCCCCTGCCGGCGGTGCGGACCGCGCCCGCGGGGGGCTCATCTTCCACCACTGCCACTTCAGGGCAGGCCCCTGCCCCAAAGCATCCGATGGTTCTCTCCCCTCGGTGGCGGATGAGGCCCATGGTCGGCGCCATGTGAGATCCCTATCTCTTTTACCTTTCTTCCGTACCTTTTCCATTCTTGTTTGTCAAAGTCCGACGGGTGTCGTCATGCAGGAGTGCTTCTGGTGGCGCCGTGGCTGGCGTGGCGCCCGCCGCTTGCCATGCGAGTCTGTCAACGAGGAGGGATGCGACATTGGTCGTGCTTGCCGCGGACGATGCGGAGGTGGCTGATATGGGCGCGTCAAGCCCCCACGCCCCCGTGGCCGGGCCCCAGGAGTCAACACTCCTGCCGGAGAGCGCAGCAGGGGAGCCAGTCCTCACCATCAGGGTAGGGTCTTCCATAGCCCAACCTGCCCCAACGGCTCTGCATCGTCCCGCCGAGGAGGGTGCAGCAGGCGAGGCGCCGTGTCAGGAAGCGGCGGTGCAGTCACCCCCGACCTTGGCGCAGGTTGTTGTGGCGATGGAGGCCATGGTTCGTGACCTGCGCATCCTCCAAGCTAGCGGGGATCTGTCCGACGAGCTGGCCTCCCACCGGATGGCTTGGGAGCGCGACCTCCAAACGCGCGAGGAGGAGCTCCATTGCCGGAGTGATCAGGTGCAGCTGGCGCTCATTGATGCCGCCTGCCATGAGGAGGCCTTGGCGACACAAGAGCAGCGCCTTCAGCCGGAGCTGGGTGCCACCTCGTCCGCTAGCAGAATCTCTCTGTCGGCCTCGTTGAGCTGGAGGAAGGCTAGCCCGCATCCGGCAGCAGGAGTCCGAGCTCCAGGAGTGGGAGTGGCGGCTCTCGGAGAATGAGGCGGAGGTCTCCTCCCGGGAGACAGCGCTCGCCGATCGGGAGCGGGAGTTGTCCTGCAGGGAGGAGGCCGGCCAATGGGAGGCGGCTACCGTTAGAACCGCTGGTGAGCGGGTGTGATATGCACACGCCTATGCAGCACGTGTAGCAAGTTGTTGTGGCCCGATCTTCTCGTAGGATCTGCGAACTTGATAAATTTTCGCTGCGTGACCTGGAGAAGAGGCAGCGCACCGCGAGGCTGTCCATGCGATGAACTACTGAGACAATCACCCTTCCACATACTGACGAAACAGCCCACGCAGTCACGCCATATAGACGTGAAGGCACGAACTGGGTGAACCGCAGTTCGGCGTTCTACAACTCCCTCAGGAATCGAAAGAACAAGTGTTGCAAGCCTCTCAAGACTCACGCATAAACAAAACTCCACGAGTTTGTGTATTTTGAATTCAGCCAATCAAGATCTGTCCTTTCATTGTCTAGTACAAGATATATATAGAGATAGGGGCGTTCAGCTTCGAGTAAATGGCAGCATGCGCATGCACTAGTGGATTTCATGGCTGGTTCGCGCGTCTTTTCAGCTTCTGGCAGCAGTTACTAAAATGAGCATAACTCCTTATTGGGAAGTCCAAATAATGATCCGTTTGATGGGCTGGAAAGTAGACTTGAAGACGCTTCCACCCACTTATAGAACACCATCTAACTCCTTGTATTCTGTCTGCAGTGATGCTTGGAATTCATACCATGTGTCAGTCATCTAGCTTCTGGTTGCATTCCCATGCAAAGGTGATGAACCACCATTTTATTCATGCACACCATAGGCTTCTTGGTTCAGATGTCCAGAGGCTTGAATCTATCTTCATCCCATGCTGGTTCATACACTCCATCATTCCTAAGGATATTGGAACAAGAACTCAAAAGCATAGGCTCATTCAACATAAACTGGTTATTAAACATAAGGTTAGCATTCACTTGAGAATGAATTTCCTTCTCTAATTGTTTAGCTCTACTTCTTGTAATTGGACCAGCTATATCAAGTGGAGTTTCATTTGAGATGAGTGAATGCTAGGCATTAGGCATGTCCTCTTTAGCCTCCCCCTCTTGAGAAGGAGTCGTCCTCGACTCAGGCTCACCAACAAATGGAAGCAAGTCTTTGACATTGAATGTTGTACTCACATTGGAATATTCAGGTGGCAGCTCAATTTTGTAAGCATTATCATTTATCTTTTGGAGAACCTTGAATGGACCATCACCCCGAGGAGATAACTTACTCTTACGCTGTTGGGGAAAGCCATCCTTGCGTAGATGCAACCATACAAGATCTCCTAGCTGAAATGTAACCTTCTTCTTACCTTTGTTTGCTTGCTTTGCATATTGTGCTGATTTCTTCTCGATATTTGTCCTTGTCTCATCATGTAGTTTCTTGATAAAGTCTGATCTCTTTGATGCATCCATGTTAACTTGTTCCTGCAATGGTAAAGGAAAAAGATCCATGGGAGTATGTGGTTTAAACCCATAAACAATTTCAAATGGACAAAAGTTTGTTGTGGAATGGAGTGCCCTGTTATAAGCAAATTCAATATGCGGAAGGCAGTCTTCCCAGAGCTTCAAATTCTTTTTCAGCACAGCACGCAACATGGTTCACAAGGTACGGTTGACAACTTCAGTTTGCCCATCCGTTTGTGGATGACAAGTGGCTGAAAACAACAACGTTGTGCCAAGCTTAGCCCACAATGTCTTCCAAAAGTAGCTGAGAAATTTTGTATCCCAGTCTGAAACAATAGTCTTTGGAACTCCATGTAAATGAATGATCTCCCTAGAAAACAAATCAGCAACATGAGAAGCATCATCGCTCTTATGACATGGGATAAAATGTGCCATTTTAGAAAAGCGATCTACAACCACAAAAATAGAATCCCTCCCCCTCTGAGACCGAGGTAACCCCAGAACAAAGTCTATAGACATATCTTCCCAAGGTACATGTGGAATAGGTAATGGAGTATATAAACCATGGGGATTGAGGCGGGACTTAGCTTTCAAGCAAACGATGCAGCACCCAACGTGCCACTGGACATCACGTTGCATATGTGGCCAAAAGAAATGATCAGAGAGCATGTCCAATGTCTTTTTGACACCAAAATGACCAGCTAGTCCACCTTCATGTGCTTCTTGCAAAAGAACTTGACGAATAGAAAAAGCTGGAATGCATAGTTTGTTAATCCGAAACAAGAAGCCATCATTCACATAATATTTATCCCAACCTTTTCCATCAATGCAATGAGAGAAAGGTTCTTTAAAATCAGCATCAACAGCATGAAGTGTTTTAATGGATTCCAAACCAAGTACTGTTGTATCTAGTTGTGTAATCAACGCACATCTTCTAGACAAGGCATCGGCAACAATGTTATCTTTACCACGCTTATGTTTGACAACATAGGGAAATGTTTCAATGAACTCAATCCATTTAGCATGTCGACGGTTCAGCTTGCCTTGGCTTTTAATATATTTCAAAGCTTCATGATCAGAATGGATTACAAATTCTTTAGGTAACAAGTAATGTTGCCAAACTTCCAAAATGCGAACTAAGGCATAAAGCTCTTTGTCATAAACCGAGTAATTCAGATGTGGACCATTTAGCTTTTCAAAAAAGTAGGCAACAGGTTTACCTTCTTGCAGCAGTACACCTCCTATGCCAATACCACTTGCATCACATTCGATCGCAAATGTCTTACCAAAATCAGGAAGTTGTAGCAGCGGTGCTTCACAAAGCTTTGTTTTCAGTGTATGAAATGCTTGGTCTTCGTCATGTCCCCACTTGAATGGAATATCCTTCTTTGTGAGATTGTTAAGGGGTGCAGCGAGAGTGCTGAAATCTTTGACAAAACGCCTATAGAAACTTGCAAGACCATGAAAGCTTCGAACTTGGCTCACATTTACTGGTGTAGGCCAATCCTTTATTGCTTTAACCTTCTCTTCATCATCCTGAATACCATCTGTGGAAACAACAAAGCCAAGGGAAACAACACGGTCTGTGCAAAAGGTGCACTTAGCTATGTTGCCATACAATTTCTCGTCCCTCAAAACAGCAAGTACTTGACGGATAGGATCAAGATGTTCATCAAATGATTTGCTATAGATCAGAATATCATCAAAATAAACAACTACAAACTTGCCAATGAAAGCTCGTAAAACATGATTCATTAAGCACATAAAAGTTGAAGCAGCATTTGTCAAGCCAAATGGCATCACAAGCCATTCATAGAGACCAATTTTAGTTTTAAACGTTGTTTTCCATTCATCACCAAGTTTCATGCGGATTTGATGATAGCCACTATGCAAACCAATCTTGGTGAAAATGATGGAACCACTCAATTCATCTAACATGTCATCAAGTCGTGGAATGGGATGGCGATATCGGACAATTATAGCATTGATAGCACGACAATCAACAAACATGCGCCAAGAGCCATCTTTCTTTGGAACTAAAAGAATGGGAACAACACATGGTGATAAGGATTCACAAACATACCCTTTGTCGAAAAGCTCTTTTACCTGTCGCTGAATTTCCTTTGTTTCTTCGGGATTTGTGCAGTATGCTGGACGGTTGGGAAGAAAAGCACCAGGGACCAAGTCAATTTGATGCTCAATGCCGCGAAGTGGGGGAAGTCCAGCTGGTACCTCATTAGGAAAAACATCCTCATAGTCCTGTAACAAATCAAGAACAACACTAGGCAGTGAGCAAGGTAAATTGTTAGTTGAAAGTAGGACCTCCTTGTGCAAGAGCACAAAGAATGGGGCTGTGGTGTTTCTTACTTCTCTCAAATCACTCTTGCTCACAAAAAGACACTTGGTGTGGCGTGGCTGTTTAGGATTGGAATGAGGCTTTATGTGGCAGGATGGGTTAGAACTCTCTCCCTTACTTGGGTTGGGGATCTCACTCAATTTTCTTTTGTCTAATTCCTCTCTTTTCTTGCAAGCCATATCTGAAGTATGTATCTCCTCTGGAGATAATGGAACAAGAACCACCATCTTGTCATTGTGAATGAAAGTGTATTTGTTAGACCGTCCAAAATGCACCGAGTCCACATCAAATTGCCAGGGCCAACCAAGCAGCAAATGGCATGCTTGCATGGGGACAATATCACAATCAACCTCTCCATGATAATCACCAATGGAAAATGACAAATGAATCATGGTTGAAACCTTAACTATCCCAGAATTATTCAACCATTGCATATGGTATGGATGTGGATGGCGACGTGGCTGCAAAACAAGCTTCTCAACAAGCAAACCACTAACAATATTATTGCAGCTCCCACCATCTATGATGAAACGGCACACTTGTCCTTTCACTTTTCATCGAGACTAAAACAAATTATGGCATTGTCCTTGTTCAGCAGCAACAAACTGAGTGGAAAGAACTCTCCTAACCACCAAATAAGGAGATGGTGTATTCATTGTAGAAGGCTCCAAATCAGGAAAATCAGCAAGCAACTCATCAAAATCAGCACTAGTAATCTCGTCAGAAGATGGAGAAATAACATCTTGTAACATGTCATTGTGAGCAAAAGTTGGAATAGGTTGAATGGCTAAACAATTCAGACCTAGCTCAAATGTACCATCCTCTGCTGAATACTCACAAGTGTCAAGATTAAGATCTGCAAATACATTGGTAAACTCGTCCTCCTCTTCACTTTGTGAATCATAAGAACCATCAACAAGTGCAATAATTGTATGACGATTGGGACATTCAGCTTGTTTATGCTCATGACCACCACACTTAAAACACTCAATCTTGTTTGTCTTGCGTTGGGTGGCTGTAGTAGAAGAAGTGGGTTGATTTGAACTCACAGCTTTACCTTTCGCATCCAATTGTTTGGAGGAAGTTGGAATAGATCTATTTGCTCCACAAGATGAGAATTTGGGCGTTGCAGCTCCTTGCTATTGGAATTGGGGCATGACATCCCCTTGCTGTTGGGAATGACGCCATGAAGCATTGTATTTGTAAGACGTAGCAATTTGCCTTTCAGCCCTCTTTGCAAAATGAACCAACTCGGTGAGACATGTGTAATTTGTCATATCCACATTATCAGCAATGGATTTATTGAGGCCAACCAGAAACCGAGCCATTGTTGATTCCTCATCCTCAGTTATCCCTATACGAAGTAAGCACATTTCCAATTCCTGAAAATATCCATCAACACTGCGAGTACCTTGCACAAGACGTTTCACCTTCAAATGTAGATCATGAGAATAATATGTAGGAACAAAACGACATCTCATTTCCCTCTTCATGTCTTCCCAAGTTATACAGTCATGCCCAACTCTATGATATTCAGTACGGATCTGATTCCACCAAATTATGGCATAGCCTTTGAACTCAATGGCTGCAAGCTTTGCCTTCTTTTCAGCAGGGTATTCATACAAATCAAATAGTTGCTCCACTTTGGTTTCCCATTCAAAATAATCAACTGCATTTTCCTTGCCACTGAATGGAGGAATGGACACTTTAACCTTGCTCAAACCATCATCATTGTGACGTCGTTCAGGATGACGCCGACGGTGATCACCATAATGACCACGGGCTCCAAAACGGCCAAAGTTGTCATCGCCATGATCATCATATGCACCACGGCAACCATAAGGAGCACCTCCATGTTCGACACTAGAATTTGGAAGCATTTCAGCATCAAAATCAGTAGGATCACCAACAGGAACACGTCATGCACGACCAAAACCAGCAGCAAATCCTCGGCCACAACCACCACCATGGTGATCATTATCCTCATTACCATGAGGTGGAGGGTCCCCATGCTATTCCTGAATGGATTGCTGCAGTTGTTGCATTCCTTGTATCAATTGACTCATTTGTTCATGCACCTCCTGAATCTCTTGAGCAGAAACAGTATGGGAAGAAGAGTCTTCATCACCAGCCATGTTAGTAATAAGGAGACAAAAAAAATAGGACAATGAATATATGGAATCACTCCCTCACCACTTACAAAACAAGTTCTTTCTCTCCCTGAAAAGTGGAAGAACCGTGGCTGCAATTTGTAGTGGAAGAGTGATTGTAACAGCGACGACGGTGCAACAACTCACGGTGCTTGTAAGTGGAGCTTGGTGGGATAATATGTAAGTGGAATGCGCTGAAATGTAGTGATGCAAAACCGAATAATAATCCAAGAGAGCCACAAGTCCGAGTTGCTGATTAGGGGGAAAAATGATAAGAAAGTAGAATTGGAAGCAAAGCGGAATAAAAAGGACAAGTGCACCAAATGAACTGCAGCTCAATTCCCTTTCTCTTGCAAGAACTCTTATGTCTCTTTTTTTGTCACTGACTTTTTTTTAACTGAAACAAGTTGTTTCTTGTCTTTCTTTTGACTGGTTTTTTTATCTTTTGACAAAGACAACACACAACTTGCAATTAAGGGTGGCGCAGCATAAGAAACAAGAATGCCGGTGCAGAATATTAGACGGATTTGTAAGAAAACAAGGGTGGGAAGGTGGGGATTTTTTTTTTGTTGTTTCAGAGACTAGGTATATAGAAACAAGGCTTTTCAGAACAAAAACAAGTAAAGGACAAGAGAAAAAAATCCAGCAGTGGATGATCAGGATGCGTACCAAGGAAAATCAGCAACTAGACAAGACTCAAAGGATTGAAAACTCGATAAAGCAAACTACAAAATCAGTAGCACGTATGAATTTGGGCTGTAGGTTTTCTTTATGGCTATTAGTGGATAGTAGGTGTTTAAACTCTATCCTACCAAAAAAAACAAGAACAATCCTACTGAGGAAACAGAGGCTTTGATACCAGATGACATGCACATGCCTATGCAGCACGTGTAGCAAGTTGTTGTGGCCCGATCTTCTCGTAGGATCTGCGAACTTGATTAATTGTCGCTGCGTGACCTGGTGAAGAGGCAGCGCACCGCGAGGCTGTCCACGCGACGAACTACCGAGACAATCACCCTTCCACGTACTGACGAAACAGCCCACGCAGTCACGCCCTATAGACATGAAGGCACGAACTGGGTGAACCGCAGTTCATCGTTCTACAACTCCCTTAGGAATCAAAAGAACAACTGTTGCAAGTGTAACATCTCGAGTAAATTCCGGAAGCTCCAGGTTCAAAAACCGGAACTTTCAGTTTTAACTCTGCTCCAGTGGGCAGAGCACGAATCGCGGCGCGCCGCACATCGCCGCCACCGCCGATGATCCTCGTGCCGCGCGCGTCCTGCCGCTCACCCTTATCCTCCACGACCCAGCCCCGGCCTTATCCTCCGCGACCTCCTTCTTCTCCCCCAAACCCTAGCCCTCCATTGCCACCGCCCGGAGGTTCACTGCCGGCCGCGATTCGCCTTCTCCGGTGAGCCGCGGCTCGATTCCTCGCTTGGGGAGCATCTCTTCCCTCTCCTCGTCCCGTTCCCCTCCTCATCCGGCCCTCTCTCTGGCCGTGCAGGCCCACCGGCGAGCGCCTCCGCCCGCCACCGCCGTTCATCATCGCGCCGCCCCGCCGTTGCTCCTCTCCGCTCGTGCTGCCGCCAGTGAGACTCGCCGATGCCTGGGACACGCCAAGAATTGTTCCATTTGAAGTGCGTTTGCGCCGGTGTTGCCTTTATGGTGATGGCCTGCGCACTTGAGCCGGGATAATTCAGGTGGTTCTGCCACTGCTGGTATCAGAGCTACAAGCGTACACCAGAGGTGTTGGAACCTTAAAAATCGTTTTCCGTATAAAATGGAACAACAAAGGATTTCGGAAAACTACGTTGGATTCGTTAAGGGTTGTACATAGAACGTAAAGTCCTAGGGAATTTACGGGAATTACTAGGTGGTTATTTATGTATGGTTTATGTTATCTGACATCCAGCACTTTATATTTTGTTAAACCATACTCACAAGCAACTCTTAATTCCTGTAACGACGCACCTACGTGAGGTAAGAAGGTAAGGATCCTCAGTCAGCTGAGGGAGTCTGACCTTCCCGTCGGTGATGCGAGCCGAACGCTGCCCTCAAGCAGTGGCTTACTTGAGGTGCTTCCAATATACCGACTATTAGTTGACTATATTGGAAGTAAAGTGTGCTCAGTCAGCTGAGGGAGTCTGACCTTCCCGTCGGCGATGCGAACCGAACGCTGCGCTCAAGCAGTGGCCTACTTGAGCTGCTGCCAATATATCAATCTCGGTCGACTATATTGGGAGTAAAGGAACTCGTGAATACGCCACTGAGTAGCATATGATAACGTTGGCCACACAGTGGAAATTGTATGGCTGCCGCTTCTATAGTGAGCGGTAATGTTTGGGGACGCTTTCATGAGTGCTGGCATGAAAGGTTCATTGGATATATATATATATATATATATATATATATATATATATGTTCTGTCAATCTTCTACAGGAAAACTAACCTCGATTCGATAAGTTAAGAACGGTTAGAATGTATCGACTAGCTATATAGGGAGAGCCGTATTTATGTATGCCACCGTGCTAACCACGTAAGCCCAACCATAGTTGGCAATTGTTTATCTTGTGAGGAACGGACAGGACGTGTATGCATATTTGGTTAATGTTTGATTTGGTTCCTAGTATTTAAAGTTGTTACATGAGCTTTTTAAGGAATTTCTAGTATGAACCCTCATAGGTAAATGTTAGTATGTTTAAATCATGAGTGAGTTAAATTTTGATTTTAGGAGCATGCTTGTTAAAATGCTTAAACTTTCTTGGATGAAAAAGATGGTTTTGAGCCTTGTTTTCATCCTAAGCCCCATCTTGTTGTTATAAGGATCTTTTTATTCCTTAGAATCTCAAATAATAACCAGTACCAATTGTGGTTTATTATTTTCTGAGTTTGGAACCATATCATCTTTTGAACTAGAATCATATTTGCTTTTCCGCAGTCTTCTTAAAGCTTTATTGAGAAGTCTTGAGATAATCACATTACTCACATTTGAATCTTTTTTATTCAGATGGCGGACTGTTACCATATCCGTTGGGATGAGGAGGGGACTGCTCATATCGACTGTCTGTACTGGGAGGGTTTTCCAAGGATTCTTTGGGATTCACTTCGTATCTTCCACTACCCAGATCCACCCCAGTACATAGGACGCCAGTTTTCTGAGGATGGAATTCAGAAGAATCGAGTTACCATGACCATTCCTCAGCACCCCACCTTGGATTGGCCACCTATTGATATTGAGGTGGTGGGATATCGTTTGGTGGACGCTTTTGAGACGGCAGCTCTTAGAGCTATCACTACTTTTTGTGAGCACCATCCTGAGGAGGTAGCTGCGTATCCCATTGGTTTGTTTCCAGCTGTCAATGCTGGTAAGACAAAGTGGCTCTTCAGGACCACACACTTTGGGCACTTAATTGGAGATGTAGCTGAGGAGACTATTCAGGCAGTAGTCAGATATATGAATGCTCAGTCGCACTACCAGATACTTTAGCAGCGACACATGGAGCAGGTGATAGACTTAGCCCAGTCCTTCCAGCGAGGTCTTCGTTTGAGGGATACTCAGATTCAGGGACTTTAGGATGCCGTTGCTGGTAGAGATCAGGCCATTGCACAGTTTGAGCATCAGGCTTTGGAGCATGGTGCTGAGATAGTGCAGCGTGATACAGTGATCGGTTTTCTGCAGGGGCAGGTGCATGAGCTTCAGGTAGATTGGGCTGATGCTTTGGCCCATATTGGTGTGCTCCAGGAGCAACTAGATGTTCCAGCCGCGCCTGCAGCAGCAGTTGAGGACCCCGAGGAGGTTGAGGGAGTTTCTGATTTAGATTCAGAGCACGCACTTGCTGAGCCTAACCCTCAGCCGGACGACTCTTCTTCCGGCAGTGCCTCTTCTGTGGGCAACCTCGACGACTTCTAGGCACCTTAGGCTTGTCTTAGATAGCTTGTGTTTTCTCTTGTTGTAGCATATGTACATAGCGAAGATGATGTTGTAAAATAGCCCTAGGGAGGAGTACCACTTGTTGTATTATATGTGGTAAGGGTGTGTGATGTAGGTTCTATGAAAGATGCTACTTTGGATGTAATATAAGTAGCAACTACCAGTTTGGAAATTATGATCTTCCTACTTGCCAAATCTCTTCATTTGTGCATTTTCACGCTGTTTGATGAATATTAAGATGTTTCAAATTTTGTGGCATGTGTGCTCATCAACTTTTAGACTATTGAATATATGAGACTATATTTTAGTCCAATCACTTCTATGATCTCTGTTGATTAGCAGCGTAGCACAGAACGGTGAAGAGTGAATTACTAGATTATCTTCTTTACCCTTTTACTCTCAGCATTGAGTATCAATACGATGGAGCATGAGGCTATCTAACAGCTGACCAGTTCTGAGTTTATGAGTTGCACAAATATGTGTTGTGCATATTGTGCTACACCGCATTTAGTTAAATTCTGCTGATTTAATTTTGATATCCAATGTTTGATCATTGCACTTACCATTGATTTTGGGAGCAAGAGAAATGTAACTAATGGATATCTTCCATAATTACAGATGGTTGGTCAAACTCGTGGAACGCCTGAAGGCTTCGGCCGTGAGAGTGGCAGTGGATCTCAGCAGCCACCGCCACCACCGTCGAATCTGGCCAAATTAATGGCCATGCAGACTGAGCTGCTTTGCCAGTTAGTCCAAGGGCAACAAAATCAGCCACGCCAACATTATGGAGGACGGGATGCTCAACCCGTGGGTTACCAGGAGTTCTTTGGTACCCAACCTCCACTTTTCAGCCGAGCTGATGACCCACTGGATGCTGATGCTTGGCTCCGTACTATCAATTCCAAGTTTGCTCTGTTAGCGGTACCGTGTGCTGATGCAAACAAGGCCCACTTTGCCGCCCAGCAGCTTCGTGGTCCTGCACGTATATGGTGGGATCATTATTGTGAGATGCAGCCTGCTGAGCATGTCATCTCTTGGGAGGAATTCCGAACTGCCTTCAGATCACATCATATTCCTGAGAGACTGATAGAGAGAAAGTTGAATGAGTTCTTGGCTCTAAATCAAGGAACCCGCACTGTTCTACAATATGCACAGACTTTCAATCACCTGTGCCAATATGCGGGCCATCATGCTGATACGGATGCCAAGAAATGTGATCGTTTTAGTCGTGGCCTCACTACCAAGCTCAAGGAACGCCTGAACCTTGTTCAGCCCAACACTTATAATGAGCTGGTCAACCTGGCCATTACTCAAGAAGACTGTATTGCTCCCCATCGTGCTGAGAAGAAGCGAAAGGCACCAACAGGACCCTCGAGTGCTCAGCCACCGAGGTATCGTCTGGTGCAGAACACTCCACCCAGACCTCCACAGAGAAATGCCCCAGTGGGCAGGCTTGTCTTTAGGCCGCCTCAGCAGCAAGGAGGATTCCGACCTCCAGTGCCTCAGCAGCAGCAACAGCAGCAGCAGCAGTTTGGCCCAAGGCCGAATGCCCCACAGTTCAATCGTGGGAATGGTAACAATCGGTGCTATAACTGCGGCAGTGCTTCTCACTTTGCCAAGAATTGTTCGCAGCCCAGAAGGAATAATCTAGGGCAAAACTCCAACCAGAACAACAACAAGGGCAAGGGCAAGAGGCAAATGGTGCAAGTTCGACAAGGGCGAGTTAATTTCACCACTCTTGCAGACCTTCCAGAAGGAGCACCAGTCATGACGGGTACTTTCTCTATCCACAATAAACCCGCAGTCATATTATTTGATTCTAGTGCAACGCATAGTTTTATAAGTGCCAAATTTGGAGAAAAAATAGGATTGGACTTTTGTCATACTAAGGGATCTTTTATGATAACAACCCCTGGTGGGAAGATAGCTTCCAATCAAATCACTAGATATGTGCCAATTAAGCTGGGTAGCAAATTGATAAAGACAGATTTGATCCTGTTGAACTTAGAAGGCATGGATGTTATTCTGGGCATGAATTGGATGACTACACATAAAGTACTGTTAGATATTTCTTCCCGAGCTATCGAGATGGATTCACCACATCAATGAGCCACCATACTCTATCTGCCACAACGAGAGTGCTTCAACTCTTGTGCTTATGCCACAAAAGAAATTAAGATTGAAGATATTCCGGTTGTGTGTGAGTATGCGGATGTATTTCCAGATGATTTGCCTGGAATGCCCCCTGATAGAGATATCCAGTTTGTTATTGAACTTAAACCCGGTACCGCCCCTATTTCTAAGAGGTCGTATCGAATGCCTCCAAATGAGTTAGCAGAATTGAAAGTCCAACTCCAAGACCTTCTTGACAAGGGCTTTATACATCCAAGTTCTTCACCCTGGGGATGTCCAGCCCTGTTTGTGAAGAAGAAGGACAACAGCTTGAGGCTATGTGTTGATTATCGACCACTCAATGCGGTTACTATTAAAAACAAGTATCCTCTTCCCCGCATTGATATCCTGTTTGACCAGTTAGCTGGAGCTAAGGTTTTCTCTAAGATCGATTTTCGTTCTGGCTACCACCAAATAAAGATCAGGCCTTGTGATATTCCAAAGACTGCTTTCTCGACCAGATATGGACTCTATGAATATCTGGTTATGTCTTTTGGTCTTACCAATGCCCCGGCATATTTTATGTACTTGATGAATTCAGTCTTCATGCCGGAGCTGGATAAATTCGTTGTGGTATTCATTGACGATATTTTGATCTACTCCAAGAATGAAGAAGAGCACGAGCAACATTTGCGTATCGTTCTTCAACGATTATGAGATCATCGTCTTTATGCCAAATTCTCCAAGTGTGAATTTTGGCTGGATAGTGTGAAATTCTTAGGCCATACTATCTCCAGTGATGGCATATCAGTTGATCCAACTAAAGTACAAGAAGTGATGGATTGGGAATCTCCTACCTCAATTCATCAAATTCGCAGTTTTCTTGGTTTAGCTGAATACTATTGTCGATTCATCCCTAATTTCTCCAGAATAGCCAAACCTATGACAGAGTTATTAAAGAAGGGAGTGAAGTTTGTTTGGGATGACAAATGTAAAGAAGCATTTCAAACTCTCAAAGCTCGGCTCACTACTGCTCCAGTGTTGGCTACACCGGACAGTACCAAACCTTTTGATGTCTATTGTGATGCTTCTAGTACGGGACTTGGTTGTGTTCTTATGCAAGAAAACCGGGTTATTGCTTATGCATCAAGAGCTCTCCGGAATCATGAGAAGAATTATCCAACACATGATCTGGAGTTATCAGCTGTTATACACGCTCTTAAGCTTTGGAGACATCATCTTATGGGGACTCATTGTAATATTTGCACTGACCATAAGAGTCTCAAATATATCTTCACCAAAGCTGATCTCAACATGAGACAAAGACGCTGGCTAGAGTTGATAAAGGATTATGATCTAGAAGTGCCCTATCATTTAGGAAAGGCTAATGTGGTTGCGGATGCACTCAGCCGCAAGTCACAATGCCATTGTCTATCTGTAGAGCCATTCAATGAGACTCTATGCCAGGAAATGATGAAGTTAAACCTAGAAATGGTACCTCAAGTAAGTTTGAACCATATATCTATTGAGCCTACACTTCATGATAGCATCATCATGGCACAATTACATGATGAGGGTATCAAGATCATCAAGGAAAAATTATCCCAAGGTGAAGCCAAGTACAAATGTTTCCGAGTGGATCATAGAGGAGTTCTATGGTTTGAATCTCGACTTGTTGTACCCAAGGATCATCAGCTTAGAAAGCAAATTCTTGATGAAGCACATCTATCGAAGTTTTCGATTCATTCGGGTAGTACAAAGATGTACCAAGATCTTAAACAAGATTTCTGGTGGACTCGAATGAAAAGAGAGATCGCCAGATATGTTTCTGAGTGTGATGTCTGTCAAAGAGTTAAGGCTAGTCACTTGAAAGTAGCTGGTACTCTCCAACCTTTACCCATTCCATCCTGGAAATGGGAGGACTTCAGTATGGATTTTATTGTTGGTTTACCCAATACTTCGCGGAAGCATGATTCTATTTGGGTAATCGTTGATAGACTCACCAAGACTGCCCATTTTATTCCGGTTCATACTACTTATTATGCCAAGAAGTATGCAGAGATTTATCTTGATCAGATTCTCCGTTTGCATGGAGTTCCAAAGACGATCATTTCTGATCGTGGGGCTCAGTTTATTGCACATTTCTGGGAGCAATTGCAAGAATCCCTTGGAACAAAATTAATTCGTAGTTCAGCTTATCATCCACAAACAGATGGGAAAACTGAATGAATCAATCAAATCCTTGAAGACATGTTGAGGGCATGTACTATTCAATATGGCAAGAACTGGGGAAAGTGCCTAGCACTGGCAGAGTTTTCATACAACAACAGTTATCAATCCAGCTTGCAAATGGCACCATTTGAAGCATTGTACGGTCGAAGGTGTCGAACTCCTTTGAGTTGGTCACAAGCTGGAGAACGCAAAATCTTTGGGCCAGATTTAGTCTCTAAGGCAGAGGAGAAAGTCAAAGTTATCCAGACTAATCTTAAAGCAGCCCAATCAAGACAGAAAAGTTATGCAGACAAAAGAAGAGATCCTTTACAATTCGAGGTAAGGGGATTTCGTATATTTGCGAGTATCTCCTACTAGAGGTGTTCAACGCTTCAGTATCAAAGGGAAATTAGCACCCCGATACATCGGACCATTTGAAATTATTGAAACTTGTGGACCCGTTGCCTACCGACTTTGTCTTCCTTCTCAGTTGGCCGCCATTCATGATGTCTTCCATGTATCACAACTCCGGAAGTGCACCAGGGTACCTACTGAGATCCTTGAACCACAAGATATCGAGATTGAATTCGGTCTATCTTATACGGAGTATCCAATCAAGATTCTTGACACCAAGGAAAGAAGTACTAGAAGGAAGAAGATTAAAATGTACAAAATCCAATGGAATCATCATACTGAAGAAGAAGCTACTTGGGAGACTGAAAATTTTCCCCAAAGAAACTTTCCCGACTTTCTTAGAACAAATCTAGGTATCAAACCTTTCCATTCTTAGTCTTCCTGTAATCTCGGGGCGAGATTCCTTTTAGGGGGGAAGGCTGTGACACCCTAGGTGTCTACACATTAGTGTTGCATACCTTTTATACATCATGTGCTTGTTTTGCTTGGAAAAGGACCTTTTTGTAATTAGAAAAGGTTATATGTGTAATATTGATTTTATGCAAGGGTCTTTCTTTAGTTTAATTTGAATTGAATGTGTGATTATAGCTTTTGTGGAGGGTGTTTTTGCAAAATGTGGTGTAATCATTACTTGGCAGGAAAATTTTCAAATCAGCCCAAGTTTGAAGTGAAATTTCATTGAAAAAGACAAGTTCCTTTGAATTCAAATTCCCTTCTATGTTTTCAAATTTAGCTCTCTATCCTTTGATTAAATAAATTTTTGCACAACATCAAAGTTGTAGATCTTGAAAAATTGAACAACTTTCATGTTGGGCACTTTTTCATTTGAGCCCTATTTTAAAAGTTATCGCTGTTTTATAGTGGGTTCCCTGGAAATTTCAGAAATTGCAAATCGATCCTTTCTTCCACCTCCAGCTCCTTTCCTCTGTTTTTCTCCGCCGCCGCCCCACTTGAACGCCGGCAAGCTCACCCCGCCGTGGAGCCGCCACTGCAGACCCAATCCGCCCGCGCTGACCCCTCCTTTAGCCGCGCCTCGACCTCGCGCAGCTCCCCAGCCCTTTTCCCTCGACCGAACCCCACCAGAGCCACCCCGCCGCCGTGCTCCAAGCTCCACCGGCCGCCGCTCGCTGTGGACCGACCTCCTCCAGCCCTCATTTCGCGACCCAAGAGCATCCAGAGAAACGCCTCGGCCTCTATTCCGTTTTCCCCATCCTACCCCTCACCGCCGGTGAGCCCCTCACTGGGATTTGGCCGGTCAACCGTCGCCCCCTCTCTCTGACCCAGCCAAGGACCTCGGGTTGAAAGAAAAGAAAACCCAGGGTGTTCTTTGAATAGTCAGTGACACATTTGAATAGTGCTATAGGGACTTGTTTGTTATGATTTGCTGTGAACTTTGAAATTCAATATCAATTCGTAGAAAATTCGTAAAAAATTAAATCTAGATGTTTTGGAATCCTCTTGAAGATATCTATGCAGTAGAATCATAATATGTTAGGCATTAGTTGAAAGTTTTTGCTGTAGAATTTGATTTGTGTTACTAGTGCATAAATATTAGTTGATTTATCTTTTTCTTAAATACTGTTGGAAGCCTTATCTTGCCATGAAATTTTTATGGTCAATTACTCATATGACTATAGTGTTTCTATAAAAATTTCGTGCTCAGTTGTCATGTGTAGCTATTTATTTTATTTAATCCTTGTTTAGTAGACTTTAATTATGATAAATAGTTTATGCTGATGATAAATCATGAAAATATTTCTGCATTTTCTTCTTGAGTAGCTTAGCTTTTCCACGAAGTTTGAGCCTCAGTTCATGACTAGAACAGGAGCTAAAAATGAATCTTGCTAATCTGATGTATGTTTTGTTTATTTTCTCAGAATTAATTCTCTGCAGATAAAATCATGACAAATTCACAGTAGCTAGTTCATTTATGTGTCAACCTCCTGTTAAATTTTGAGCTTCTTCTTTGCTCTAGTTTGACCTGTATAATTCAAGATTTTTCTAGGTGTTGTCTGAATGAATGAATTGTTGTGATTAAATGGCTACATGTCTTGGCATGATTTTTACAGGGTAGCTTAATATGTTCATGTTATGTTTAGGGTAATTTGTGCTAAATTTATTTCTGTTTGTGCTTTGAGTTGTTTATTTATTAGCAAACCATGACTTACTTGTTATAGAAAATCACCCCCACTTGTTTATGAAGTTAGTAAACTTCATTTGTGCTGTTGATCATGATGCCTTGTGTAGTTAAAATTGTTATTTAACTACTCTATAAATGATTGCCCATGTGTGTATTTGTTTTGTTTGCTTAGCCTCACCATATCGTGAGTGTGTTGATAATACTGTTCTTGCATTATATATAGATACGACTGCTTTGTCGGACGGGACGTACGAGCTGATCCCGGAGTCTGACGGAGGTGATCCAGAAGTCCAGGTGAACGCCGCTGAACTAACTGAAGCCCCGAACCAAAGTTCGGAAGAGCCTAGAGCTGAAATAGTTAGCGACTACCGAGAAGGCAAGCCCCGGACATAACCTATATTTCAAATTATTATCATTTACTGTTATTACTTGCTTATGCATTTACAGTTCTTAGGATATGAATTGAAACCCTAGATGCATGATCCTAGGAACCTATGTACTGAACACTAGACCTGAGTTCGACTACTTGCTAAGCTTATAGGATCGGTAAAAGTCGAGTGATTGCCTGTCACTCGCGAGCTTTACAGGAATTGCGTGTTTACTTTCTGTTATCAATATAAGGACGACGGACAGGGTCGTATTCGATATCATGACCTTTGGTGAGACCCCGTCTGTATTGATGAACTTGCTAAGGTCACGGTGTGTGGTAGCGGTGGTTACGTTCTTGAAAGTACTAGCCACATGCCGTAAATATGGTACGCGGCAAGCCTAGTAGCCGATTGGACCGGGGAGTGGATATACCTCCCACTCTCTCTTAGGGATAGGTTTTATTTTTATGTTGCGCAACACTACGACTTCTAGGGACAAGGTTCGCCCTTGGAGCCCTGTAGTCGGGGAGAGTGGCACTATCCACAAGCCGGAAAGAAAGGTCAACGGTTGTTTGGGAACGACCCGACGGTGTTCCAGACGTGTGTGTTAGGTTTGCCTGGCCAGGTTAAGAAATTCGATTCGAATCGTCTGCTTCTCACAATTTGGGACTGCTTGATCCCTTTGCCACACAGAGTAATAAGAGCAACAATATTATTTATCAATTTTGATGTTTGCTTAGTTTTCTACCATGATTGGATAGTAATTGCTTACATAGAATGGTTAATCAACTAGAATCTTGAAAGCTAAAACTTGAAAGTAAGGACCTACTCTTTATTGCTTTTCAGCAAAAAGGAAAACCAGAGCCTCACAAACCTTGCATAGTCTAGCTAAAGTGGGCTACTTATACCCGTTGACGGTTAAGTCTTGCTGAGTATTAGAATACTCAGCCTTGCTATTGAAAACCTTTTTAGGTATGAGTTTTGAGGAGCAAATCGCTAGCTTGACCTATCCTTGCTTGTTGCCTCCTGGCTGGTCCATAGAGTGGGACACGTCTTCGACCTGCAATGACTATGACGAGTGATACCATGCTTGGGCTAGCCTGGTGTCCTTTTGCGACGTGTTGTAGCCGTCGTGTTTTATCTTCCGCTGTCTAAACTCTGAACTTAAGTTATGGCTGGTATAACTGTTTACTAAGGTTGGTCTTGTAATAATGCTTTAGAACTGGTTTGTAATAACTTTTATGCCTGTGATGTAAAACTTGTGGTTGTAATATCTCTGGACTCGCCTTCAGTGCGGGGTATGCTTGTTCAATCCGAGAACCGGTGGTTGTATCGGGACGTTACCCGACAGACCAAGAATTGTTCCGTTTGAAGTGCGTTTGCGCCGGTGTTGCCTTTATGGTGATGGCCTGCGCACTTGAGCCGGGATAATTCAGGTGGTTCAGCCACAGAAATCAGAATGGATTTTATCACCGGATTACCCAGGTCTTCTCAAGGATATGATTCTATATGGGTAATCGTGGATCGTTTAACAAAGTCGGCTCATTTTCTTCCGGTTAAGACTACTTATCATGCCAAGCAATATGTGGAGTTGTATCTCACTCGCATTGTCTGTCTTCATGGTGTTCCTAAGAAAATTATCTCGGAACGCGGCCCTCAATTTGTCGCTCACTTTTGGAGAAGTCTTCATGAAGCCATGGGAACTGATCTCACCTATAGTACTGCTTATCATCCGCAAACTGACGGTCAAGCCGAGAGAGTCAATCAAATCTTAGAAGATATGCTACGAGCTTGTGCTCTCATATATGACAAGAAATGGGTTACTTGCTTGCCATTCGCAGAATTCTCCTACAATAATAGTTATCAAGCAAGTATCAAAATGTCTCCTTTTGAAGCCCTCTACGCAAGACGGTGCAGAACTCCTATTAATTGGTCTGAATCTGGAGAAAGACCTTTCTTTGGTCCAGACTTGGTGAAAGCTGCCGAAGAACAAGTCAGGATTATCCGTGAGAATCTTCGCATTGCTCAATCTCGTCAAAAGATTTATGCTGATCGTCGCTGCCGAGAACTCCATCTTAAGATTGGCGATTATGTCTATCTCAAGGTTTCTCCATTCAAAGGTACTCGACGTTTCCAGGTAAGAGGAAAATTAGCACCACGCTATGTGGGACCTTTTCGGATCATCAAGAAAGTGGGAGCAGTGGCCTATCAACTGGAACTTCCTCAATCACTCTCCGCAGTACACAATGTCTTTCATATCTCTCAATTGAAGCAGTGTCATCGTGTTCCAACTGACGCCATCGACCTTGAGTCACTTGAACTTCAACCGGGTCTTACCTACGAAGAACACCCAATTGCCATTCTTGACCGAGATGAAAGAAAGGTCAAGCATAACATGGTGAAGTTTATACAGGTTCAATAGAGCAATCATTCCGAAGATGAAGCCACATGGGAGCATGAAGATCAGATACATCAAGAATACCCTGAATTCTTCTCTAATGAGTAAGTTCTATCTCTACCACACACATGCCTTAGTACATCATCTCCTAGATCTTTATCTCGTCTAAGCTTGGAGTTTTATCCTTTCATCTCTGTCTATCTAAATCTCGGGACGAGATTTCTTTAAGGGGGGTAGATTGTAAGATCCCGAGTAAATTCCGGAAACTCCGAGTTCAAAAACCGAAACTTCCGATTTTAACTCTGCTCCAGTGGGCAGAGCACGAATCGCAGCGCGCCACACGTCGCCGCCGCCGCCAATGATCCTCGTGCCGCGTGCATCCTGCCGCTTGCCCTTATCCTCCACGACCCAGCCTCGGCCTTATCCTCCGCGACCTCCTTCTTCTCCCCCAAACCCTAGCCTTCCATTGCCGCTGCCTGATGCTACACTGCCGGCCGCAATTCGCCTTCTCCGGTGAGCCACGGCTCGATTCCTCGCTTGGGGAGCATCTCTTCCCTCTCCTCGACCCGTTCCCCTCCTCATCCGGCCCTCTCTCTGGCCGTGCAGGCCCGCCGGCGAGCGCCTCCGCCCGCCGCCGCCGTTCGTCGTCGCGGCGCCCCGCCGTTGCTCCTCTCCGCTCGTGCTGCCGCCGGTGAGACTCGCCGACGCCTGGGACACGCCGTGCGCGCGCCCCCTGCCCCTCTCCAGCCCTGCCTCGTCACACCGCCTCGCGCCACCGTCTTCCGGTTTTGTCAGGCCGGAACCTCCGGTTTTGTTAGGGTTGCATATCCAAATTGTTATCTCGTGTACATATCTTCGCACATATCATCTCATGCATTTTATTTTATGCATAAGCTTAACATCGCACTAATGCATGCATCGCATTCATGCATTATAGTGACCGAATCGCCGGAGAACATACCCGTGGAGCCCACCGAGTCCGTCAAGCCCGAGCCTGGAGTCCAGTTCACGATCGAGCCCGAAGCTAATCAAGGCAAGCAGCTAAGCATGAATCCTTGCTCCTATTTAACATGATTTAGTTTAGTTATCTCATCGGGTAATGTTGGGTATATAAATTAGGTACGTATTGCATTCTTGTACCCACTTTAATGCATTGTCCTTCCTTGATTGGTTTATCCATGTCCTTGTCACTTGTTAGTCAGATAATTACTTAACTTGACTAGATGCTTAGCTCTGCTTAGAATACTCATCTTGCTTACTAGAAAGAGCAGCTGGAGTATCACTTTTACCGGCTACCCTTGATCGCACTGGTTTGGTTTGGTTGTTAGTGAAGTGGTAGTACCGAGATTCGAGCGGAATGGTAGGGCCTAGAGAATGAAGTCACATGGGCATAGTCTGCTTGGATCGATTAAGGACCGAGTGGATGCCATCGGCCTTGAGCACTTTTCCGTGCTACCACATATCCAAAATAATGGTACGAATGAGCCAATTATCTTCTTTGACTTGATCATTGGGGCCCGGTCCTAGATATGTGGCCATGGGCTATGCAGGGAGGCTTAGTGTGTCCCTGGGTGGAACTATGTGCAGGAAAGTTTAGAGATGTCTTCGTTGGAACTAAGTCTCCACACGCAAGCTAGGCGTACCCTCAACGGTTGAGCCTTGTTGGGAACGGTTGACGTGAGTACCCCCTTGCCCGACGTGATCGGTTGGGTGAGTTGCATGGTCCTCGCGTCATGTGGGTAAAGTAGTACACCCTTGCAAGGTTATAATCAATTCGAATTGCCGCGCTCTCGGATATGAGCAAGCTCTTGGTTCGTCAAATTCTTTATAGAGAGTTTCGGTGTTGTTGGCTTTGGATTCATGTCATAGTAATGACCTTATGTTTATTATGTTACTCTCTTAATCAACTAAAATATTTTGGGGTTGGGCAAGATTAATTAAGTTTGCTAGGTGATAGTCTAGACAGCACCTGCTTATGCAATAATTACTTAACCCTAAAGCCTTTACTTGTGCCTTTGCATGATCCTTATTTATTTATTCGCGTAAGTCTTACGGAGTACCTTTGTACTCAGGTTGATTCTAAACCTAGCTGCAGGTGAGCCGGAAGTGGTGTTCGGCCACTTCTACACCGCCGATCCAGGTGCGGGGGAGGAGTAGGTCGATGAGGCTGGGATGGTGCCCTTGAGCAAGACACCATCATCGTCGTTTTTCCATCACAACAGAACTCTGTGAGAACATGTAAATATAATAATCTTTAAGTTTCTGTATAATATGGCTTCCGTGAGCCCAAGGCTTTTAATGGAGATTAGTTTGAACCTTCCTATGTTGAATTTGTAAAATTAAGTTTTGAACTCTGGTAATGTAAAACTGATCTTTGTGGTTCATTGGCGATGTATTCGATTGTAAACGGTATGTGTATATGTTGATTCTGGGCGTATGTTAGAGCACATACCGGGACTACCGGATTTAATATTATTTTAGACGAATGACGTGTCGGTTATTCGTGTCTTTAGATGTGGGGTAACACGTGGCACGCTCTCTGGCAAGCACGTGTTAACTCTCATCTAGAAAATAATGACTGGCGGTTCGTTTAAAATAGTATTAAATTGGGCGGTTCTCACAGCAAGCCTCTCAGGACTCACGCATAAACAAAACTCCACGAGTTTGTGTATTCTAAATTCAGCCAATCAAGATCTGTCCTTTCATTGTCTAGTACAAGATATATATATAGAGATAGGGGCGTTCAGCTTTCAGTAAATGGCAGCACGCGCATGCACTAGTGGATTTCGTGGCTGGTTCGCGCGTCTTTTCAGCTTCTGGCAGCAGTTACTAAAATGAGCATAACTCCTTACTGGGAAGTCCAAATAATGAGCTGTTTGATGGGCTGGAAAGTAGACTTGAAGACGCTTCCACCCACTTATAGAACACCATCTAACTCCTTGTATTCTGTCTGCAGTGATGCATGGAATTCGTACCATGTGTTAGTCACCTAGCTTCTGGTTGCATTCCCATGCAAAGGTGATGAACCACCATTTTAATCATGCACACCATAGGCTTCTTGGTTCAGATGTCCAGAGGCTTGAATCTATCTTCATCCCATGCTGGTTCATACACTCCATCATTCCTAAGGACATTGGAACAAGAACTCAAAAGCATAGGCTCATTCAACATAAACTGATTATTAAACATAAGGTTAGCGTTCACCTGAGAATGAATTTCCTTCTATAATTGTTTAGCTCTACTTCTTGTAATTGGACCAGATATATCAAGTGGAGTTTCGTTTGAAGATGAGTGAATGCTAGGTATGTCCTCATTAGGGTGGCGACCGCCCAATGGGAGGCGCGCGAAGCTATCTTGGCAACGGCGCTGGATGCGGCCGCCAAGATCAGGGACGCTCGGGCCAGCTTTGACTCGCAGCTGCACGAGGCCAATCACTGGGTTGCGGAGGCCGGAGGAGGTGGCCACGGATGCAATGGCTCAGGCCGACACCTCCATGGAGAAGATTGCCCGGCTGGAGGCACAGCTGACGAATGCCATCCTCGCCAGCCATCAGTCGGAGGCGGCCGAGCTTCATGGCTGACTCTGTCAACAGGCCGACGACGTGCGCGCCTTGGAGCAGTGCTTCAAGGCGGCCTGGTCAGTAGTGTGTCTAGGCGATGAAGAAATCCCGCCCCGCGGCAAGGCCTCGGATGAGATCTACCTCCTCCCCCGGATGCGTGTCCTGGGCGACCGTCTGGAGGCGTTGGATGGGGCCCTCCGTCAGGCTGTGTCCCCATCATCCCCCGGAGGAGGTGCTACTGGGTGTCGTCCCTAGCTACAAGGCAGACGTGTGAGGCCACGCCCGCAACCTGGCGGCAGACGTCGTGGCCACGTTCATCCCCGAGTCAGGCGGAGATCCTTTGGCGGGAGTTGTCAGCGACCTGGCAGCCATGGAGGAGGAGTCCGATGCTGGCCAGTAGGGTCCACCCCTCTTTTGTTTTCTTCTTCTTGTGGTGTCAGCACCTAGTGGCGCTTTGCTGTAATGAACTCGCAGGAGGCTTCATTCTCCTTGGCTTAGCAGCTTAGTCACCTTACCTGATTTTTGCGTGTGTGCATTGATCGGCGATGCTCCTCCGACCTTTGCTTGCGTGTCGTGTGCCCTTTGCTGCGCCAGAGCACCCAGGGGTGCCAGCAGCGTGGCTAGCGCCACGTCTTCTGATTTGACAAGGCGAACGGCCCAGGGTAGGGTCTGTCATGGCGCGCATGCCATGGGCCCGACTAGGACCCTGCCCATGCCTCACCGTCAGCTCTGCGGCCGGGTGCGCGTGGCGGGACGAGAGCAACTGTCATGCTGGTTTCGCCCAGCCGATGCATCGAACGAGTGATAGAGAGGAAGTGAAGGGGCACGGCCTAGTCGAAGTGCACTTTTGTCTGGTGGATTCTTCCAGGGTCCCGCCGGAGGACCCTGGTCAGTCCATCTTTACTCTCTACCGGGCTATAAATAGCCAGGCAAGATGCTTCTTCTTCCTTCAGCTCAAGATGGAAAAACCATGAAGCCTTGGGTTAATGGCTGGGCTCCGGGGCTCCTTCCCAGGGCCGCCACCACAGCTGAATTCCTCACCACCGGGGTCAAAACGGCATCATGGTTGTGGGCAGCCATGATGCCTCCAAAACATGGAGGAGGCGGTCCTCCGGGGTCTCCTGCCGCTACACGAGCAACCCCCTTCCCTGCATCATCCTCTGACTCTAATGTAGTCAAGAGGGGTTGAAGGGGGTCTGGTTTCCTGGGAAGCAGGCGCAGTGCCGCTGCACGCGCTGTCTTATGGCGCACGCCGCGGTGGCGAGGGAGCTCTAACTCTAGCTTAGAGCTCCCGCCGTAGCTGCATCTGCGACTACTGCTGGAGCCTGTGGCTTGCCCCGGTAAGGGGGGCTGCTGCTCTGCTGCATCGCCTGTTCCTCGTACTCCTCCACCGAGAAGGAAGAGGACATTACAGGCATACCTGCAAACCAGAGCGGTGCTAAGGGTACCACCATTGCTGCACCCCTCCGAGGTGTGAAGCCTTGAGAGGCGCTGGTGGTGCTCTTTTGGTCATGCCGCTCCCGGCCGGGGTCTACAAGCCCCCAGCTCAACGGGAGCGGCCCGTGTCCGCCGTGGGTCGCCGTCGGCTTGGTGGGGGAGGATCTTCCTCATCTTCCTCTTCATCAGCCTCGTCGCCTGTGACCTCCTCCTTGGATGTTGTTGCCGCTGCTGCTGTGTATGAGGAAGGACTTGTAGCCTTTCTCATCTTCCTCAGTGCGGATGCTTCTCCGGCTACGCCCCATGGTGGGGCGTAGGATGCTTCTGCTGCTCCGGGAGTTGTTGGGGTCGCCTCCAACTTCCTCCTGCAGCAGCTAGGGGTGGAGCGACTACACCTCAGTAGTTCTTCCAATCTGGGAGCTCAGGATGCGCGGGGTGGAGAACACCCCAGTTTCTTTCCCACTGAACTGATCCCGAGCTCCAGATTGCCCCTACTGCCCCTTCTGCTCATGGCCTGCGGTAGTGCCCTCTTGGCGTCGCCGTAGACCCGCTCCAGCCACAGCGTGGTGCTCCCGGTGTACCGGGAAGTCCTTCGCGGCAGCTTCATGTACCCTAGCTTTGTAAGCCTGTACTGTAATCGGAAGAAGCAATAAAATTTCCTCTTCTTTGGGATCTTGTGATCCCGGCCTCTTTTGACCTTTAGTTTTGTGGAAAACTTTGATTATTGCTTGTTGCTTTCATTTTGCCCATGTACAAATGAGCCTTTTTTCCGCCTTGGGGTGGATACCAATTCACTACTTGGTGTTTCCTTACCGCAGAGTGGAACGGTGAGCGCATAGGGTTCCTGGCAGGTAACTGATCCCGGGGTCCGGGGACCAGGCAGGGAGTCAGAGTTGGCCAGGAAGAGCCTATGAGCCCATAGCCTGTTCGTCACTTTGGCTAAGAGTAACCTTTTTCACGATGTTCAGTTTCCAACGCCAAGGCTTCCAAGCCGGAATTTTTTTCAAAATGACAGAAAAACATGCTTGATGAAAATACTGAATAGTACATAGGTAGGAGGGAGCCCCCGGACCAAGTCTGCCGAGGTGGACTCAGGTTACTTGGTCCTTATGCCGGAGCGTCGGAGCTCTCCCCTATCTACGGGTAAAACTTACGAAGCTGTTCGATGTTCCAGATGTTGGGCACTTTCATCCCGTCTTTGTTGATGAGCCGGAACACTCCGGGCCAGTGTTCTTGCGTCACACGGAAGGGGCCTTCCCACATTGGTGAAAGTTTGTTCATCCCTGATCATGATTGGAACCGGCGAAGGACCAGGTCTCTGACTTGGATGGTTCTTCGTTGTACGTGGCGCTGGTGGTTGCGGCGGTGGGCTTGCTGGTAGCGAGCTGCTTTTAATGCCGCTCGACACCGGACTTCCTCGAGGTAGAGGACATCCTGTTGCCGCTGCACATCTTGATCTTCTTCCTGGTTGGCCTTGACGCGGGGGCTTCCCAAGGTCATGTCAGCAGGGAGGACTGCTTTGGCGCCATACACCAGAAAGAATGGTGTCTCCCCGGTGGCTCGGCTTGGGGTGGTCCTGTTCGCCCAGACCAGCGTGGGGAGTTCATCGACCCACTTATGGCCATGCTTCTTTAGCTCATCGTAGGTTCTGGTCTTCAGCCCCTTGAGGATTTCTGCGTTGGCCCGCTCTACTTGCCCATTGCTCTATGGTTGAGCAACAGAGGCGAAGCATAGGTTGGTGCCCATGTCGTCTCAGTAATCCCCGAAGAGGTTGTTGGTGAGCTAGGTCCCGTTGTCGGTGATGATTCTGTTTGAGGCACCGAACTGTGCCACCATGTCCTTGATGAACTTGAGCACTGAGTTTTTGTTAGCTTTGATGACCGCCGTTGCCTCCTGCCACTTTGTGAACTTCTCGATCGCCACGTACAACCATTCGTAACCCCCGATGGCTTTTGGGAAAGATCCAAAAATATTGAGCCCCTAGACCGCGAACGGCCATGATAGGGGAATGGTGTGGAGTGCCTGTGCTGGTTGATGTATATGCTTTGCATGGAATTGGCATGCCTTGCAACACTTAACCAGTTCGGCTGCATCCTGAAGGGCTATTGGCTAGTAGAATCCTTGCTGAAAGGCCTTCCCGACCAGCGTGCGGGAGGATGAGTGACTCCTGCACTCGCCCTCGTGGATGTCGGCGAGAAGCTCGCCGCCTTCTTCTGGAGAGATGCACCGGAGAAAGACCCCGTCCGTGTCGTGCTGATATAGATTCCCATCTACCATGGCATAGCGTTTGGACTGTCACGCGATCCGTTCCGCGGTGGCATCATCCTCGGGAAGGAATTTTTCTTTTAGGTAGTCGCGGATGTCATCCATCCATGACCGCTCTTTAGAATGTGCCGACGCCAAGTGGTTGGCTTCAGCCGGTGGCAAGGCCTGGTTCCCCCTGCTCGACTGTGGGCTTCACCCTTCGACACAGTCAGCAGCCGTTACGGTTGGACGATGCAACTCCTCTTCGAACACCCCGGGGGGTAATGGAGCTCGTGAGGATGCAAGCCGGGACAGGTCGCCAGCCTCAGTGTTCGCTTTCCTCGGAATGTGTCGCAGCTCTAGTTCGTCAAAGTGTCGCTCCATGCGCCTAACCTCAGCCATGTAAGTGGCCATCTAAGGGTCGACGCACTGGTATTCTTTGGAGACCTGGTTCATGACGAGCTGGGAATCCCCCTGCACAAGCAGGCGATGCACTCCCAACCCGGCGGCTGCTCGTAGCCCAGCGAGGAGACCCTCGTATTTAGCCATATTGTTCGTGGGTCAGCCGTCCAGCTGAACAGCATACTTGACGGTGTGACTATCCGGGAAGGTGAGGACCACCCCGGCGCCGGCTCCTTGCAGGGTGAGCGATCCGTCGAAGTTCATGCACCAGTACTCCAGTGTCCACGGCTTGTCGCCATCGGACATCGGGGAAGCTGTCTCCCCTTCAGGCTCTAGATCGGGGACCGGCATCCATTCTGCGATGAAATCGGCCAGAGCTTGGCTCTTGATGGCATGGCACAGCTCAAACCATAGTATGAACACCGCCAGCTCGATGGCCCACTTGACCGTGTGCCCGGTACCTTCCCGGTTCTGAAGGATTTGGCCGAGGGGGTACGACGTGACCACAGTGATCTTGTGCACCTGCAAGTAGTGACACAGCTTCCATGACGCCATGAGGATAGCATACAACATCTTCTGTGCTTGGGGGTAGCATTCCTTGGCGTCCCAGAGCACCTCGCTGACGAAGTATACGGGGCGTTGCACTCAGTGAGGCCTTGCTGTTGTAGCCCCCGGTGAGGGCCCGGGGGCCGCGATGGCCGAGCTGGGGTTTTGTGAAGATGCCCCAAAGGTCGGGTGGATCGTCCCGCGGCCCAGGGTGGCCGCTCCGGGGCCCGGAGCGTCTGCTCCGGAATTAGAGTCAGTCGTCGTGGTGGGCTCTTCTGGTGACGCTGTGTCTGTGCCACTTACTTCTTCCTCTCTCTCGGCCACCAGCACCGCGCAGACGACCTACGGTGTAGCCAAGATGTACAAGAGGAGTTCTTCTTCTTCCCGGGGTGGCACCAAAACTAGGGGTGAGGTGAGGTACTCCTTGAGCTCCCGGAAAGCCTTGTCTGCTTCTTTCGACCAGTTGAAACACCTAGTCTTCTTGATTTGCTTGAAGAGGGGGAGGCCGCGCTCCCTGAGCTTGGAGATGAATCTTCCCAAAGACGCCATGCAACCGGGAGGCATTGTGCCTCTTTCAGTCGAGTCAGGGGTTGCATGCGATAAATCGCTTCCACCTTTGCTGGGTTCACTTCGATGCCGCGGCTCGATACTAGGAAGCCCAGGAGCATCCCTGCTGGGACCCCAAAAACACATTTTTCGGGGTTCAGCTTGAGCCGGGTGGTGCGCAGTCTATCGAAGGCTTCCGTCAAGTCTCGCAGGAATGTCTCCTGTCACCGGGTCTTGACCACATTGTCATCAACGTATGCCTCAACACTGTGGGACTGCAAGTCCTGGAGAGTGATGTGCATGGTCCGTTGGAATGTCGGACCAGTGTTCTTGAGCCCGAAGGGCATGCGGACATAGTAGTATGTTCCCACCAGGGTGGTGAACGATGTTTTCTCCTTGTCCTCCCTTGCCATGCTTATCTGGCGGTACCCAGAGTACACATCCAGAAAACTAAGGAGGTCGCACCCCATCGTGGAATCGACGACTTGGTCGATGCGGGGTAGCGGGAATGATGAGGAATAGGCCCGATCTTCCGAGAGGTAGGGATAAATTCGATTGGTGGAGGACTCGATGTTGATGATCCGGCTTCAAATCAGCTTGATTCGAACCCTGCAACTGCTACACCACTGCTCTGTTGGTTATCAACCAAGCACAACTTGATTGACCTTGCCGAGAAGGCTTTTCCTGCAAGCGAATCGAAGGACACAAGTAAGAAGATGTAAACACACAATCTGATATTGCAAATATGGATGAAGCGAATCAAAAGAGGAGTTCAAGAACTCAATTCCAAAGGACTAATTGACACAGTGGAGGAGATCAAGAATGGGGGCCCTGGATTAATGTATAAGGACTTGTCGCCACAGATACAACGATGCAATGTCTGTTCCTCAAAGGAAAATAGAAGACTAAACAAAAACCCAAACATTCTAGGCAGCGGCTACTGAGTTTATACCCTAAGGGACGTCCTAGGGTTGCTGGTGGTGGTCAAGGGGGCGTCCACCACTTGGGCCACTTGGCCCGACACGGTACATGGGACAACAGCCCAAAAGACGGCGGATTCTAGACGTCATATTGTTTCAATGATTCCCATTGACTCCTATTGAATTTGGGCTTCAAACCAGTGCCATTGGAAGCTCCTTGAAATTATCTTTCCATCCATATAAAGAACGACCGAAACAGACTCCGTGTGCGACCTGAGCGTCATTTTTTGTGCGGGCTACTTGTGGACTCCGAGGTGGCCTCGAACTTGAGTTGTTTTTGGGCCTCCATCTTGGGGACTCGAACCGGATAAGCTTTGGGCCTTATACTTGAGTTGGAAAACCTTGTAGGTCTCCTTCATCATCACACGACTCATCATGTTTGTCCATATACATACTTGTCATGTCCTCATCATCCTCCCCTTCTTGAAAGAAAAGCCATCCTCGGCGCCAATTGTACTCGAAGCTGATCCTGCATGCTCCTTGATCGGAATGTACATGATCTTGGACAAGAAAATCATTTTCAACTCTATCCTGCAAAAGATTAGTACTAACAAAAGCTAGCATAGGAATAGATGGCATATGAATATCAGTAGTATTGGATCCATTTAATTGATTACAATCTTGCATAACAAAAGAAGAATTCAGATTTGCACAAATGTAAACCCGATGTATCAGATATTGTCCTTTGTTGTTATATTTGCCAATAGCATGATATGTGTGTCTAGAAAACCATGGCAAATTAGCATATCGAACAAGTCTATCTTCCAAACAATTTAGA
Organism: Panicum virgatum; assembly: GCF_016808335.1. NCBI lineage: Eukaryota > Viridiplantae > Streptophyta > Magnoliopsida > Poales > Poaceae > Panicum > Panicum virgatum. Next base: position 30,595,369 of record NC_053137.1, read on the forward strand.
TTACAAAAAACCTCAAATTCAATGTAACCCAAAGTATTTAAAGAAGACAATAGTTTGAGCTCATCATTTGCGCTAGCAATATGAATAACATGTTTGATTTCAGTGCAAGTGTGTGGTGTTAAAACATGTATAGCAGAAGTATTATCACACAAATCATCTTTATCACAAGGAAAATCGAACAAGTCATCTTGTGACAAAGGAAGATCAAGAGGAGGTTCCACTAACAATTGCTCTATAGAAGCATGATTGGTGGAAAAATTCAGCACATCAAAAGAAGTCTCACCATCCGTGAGTGTAGCTTTCCTCTCATTACCTTTGCTCTCATTTTCAGAAGGAGTACTAGGTGAATTGTGAGGTGATGGTTCTGAATTGGCACATGAGGTTGTGAGCTCCTCATTTTCTTTCGCATCATCCTTGTCCTCTTGTGTTTGTTCAGAATCCTGCAAAAGATTAGTCATAGCAAGAGATACAACAATAGACTGATCCTCTGACTGAAACACCTCATCATTTGAATTAATAACAAGAGATGGATTAACAAATTTTTCTCTCATAACAATTTTCATGTCATCCCAAGTTTGAGGTTTATCTAATGGACTTAAGCTCTCCCACCAAGTTAAAGCAGAATGTCGCAAAACACTAGCAGCATTGTTTACCTTCCTCTCTGGACACATAAAGCGATTAGCAAATATGTTGTCTATTGCAATTTCCCACTCAATGTACTCATCAGCACCGATGCCATCATAAGTTGGTGGATATGTACAACCTGTCATTATTAGAAGACAGCAAAAGACAACACAAAAGTATTATCCCTATCATCTAGCAACTACTAAGTAGTGGTGAAAGTGGAATGCAATACCTCAAGCGGCTTACCACTGTCTTGCAGGTGTTCTTACCAAAGCCAACAGGCAGCACAATCAGGTGTCAAGCTTTGGTGTAACAGTTGCAAGGTGAACCTTTGCTGACAGAAGTAATATGTGGAGTTTTGGGAAGGCACAATATGGTAGCAAGGAATATCAATATTTCAATTCTGAATTGCAAGAATGAAAAGAAAAATTGTGGGGGCACAAAAGGGTTATAGGACAGTGGAAACAATTTTTTAGGGCTTTTTGTGGACTATAGGAGATGAACACAAATGAATCTAAAGGGGAAAAATACGATAATACCTCATGGGCAACCTGGAATCTTGATACTGTGGTAGAACCAGTTTGAATTATACCAGTTTGAGTGCACTAAATAGCTAAAAGCACCTCAACCGGTATAATCACTGGTCCTTCGAGTACAATCCCGATATACCCACTTGATATCGGATTGTAACACAAGTGTACATCCCGCACGAAGGCGAGTCAGAGATACAACAATCCACCATATTTTACATCACATAGATAAATGGTGTAATTTACATCAGAGTTGAAGCTAGAAAATTTAAGAACTTTAAAGAGGTTTTACAGAAACTAATTGTAAAAGAGAAGTGTGGCGGAACCACCCAAAACTACTGGGCCCGGGTACACTGATCTTTGTTGCTAAGCAACTCTGACCCAAATTGGCACTCACCGGTAGTTCCTCGAGTGAAGCCTTGATTAAAGCCACGCTATTCCAGGATCAACAGACAACACTCACATGAAGGTGAGCCCAGAGATTACAACACAGAACATTTCATACATCTCAGAGTGATTGCAGCGGAAAGGAAATTTATTACAAACCAGGTTCAGAATAGTAAAGTATTACAGAGTTCCATCTACTCAAATTATTCAAGTCTCATTGTTCAGCGGAAGCATTAAAAGATAACTAGCGAAATAACGTGACGCATCGATAAAGCCCGTACGAAAGCGTCACTCAACGGGAGGGTGGTCAGCACCAGCTGAAGGGCCATCCCACTCAACAGACCAACCCAGAGGCAAGGTACACGACCAAGTAAGACTTGCAAACAGATCCTCGAAGTTAGTACCTGAAAAACAGTGCCACAAGCAAGGTTGAGTATACTAATACTCAGCAAGACTGACCCGTCTCTGGAAATAACATAGTCCGATAACTAGACATGCAAGGCTTTTAGGTTGGTGGGGTGTGTTTTGCCAAAATGCCACTAAATGTTGATCCTTACTTTCAGGTTTTACTTAGCCATATTCTAGTTGGATTAACCATTCTAAATTTGCAACTAACTCTACACAAACATGGTAGAGCAACCATTTAATCAACCAGTAGTATTATCCTCATCATGTTCCACTTGTTACTCTGTGTGACCGAAAACATTAAGCAATCTCATGCCGTGAGAGGCGGACGATTCCAAATCGAATTTCAACCTCGCCAGGGGAACCTAGACCACACGCATGGGGATCGACTTCGCTCCCGCCCACGCTACAGTTCCCCTTTCTTTCCAGTCTGTGGATCCGGGTCACCCTCCCCGACTACAGAGCCCGACGTCTCAGCGCCCATACGTCCGGACAAAAATAAAACCTACTTCTACCAAGAGGGTGAATGGTCGTTCCACTCGCCGGTCCAATCAGGTACTTAAGCCTACCAATTACCATATTTCTCGGCATGTGGCTAGTACTTTCAAACGCTTAACGAAATGAGTCACACACCGCGACCTTAACCATTTTTGACTACACCAGCGGGGTATCACTACTACACAACCCCGCCCGTTGTCCTTATATTTCAGCAGGAATTAAAGTCAGTAAAATTCCTATTTGCTCGCGAGAGGCAGGAAACCCCTCGACTTCTACCGTACCTAATTAGCATGGCAACTAGTCGATAAAAAGATCCGGATAACAAACATAGGTACCTAGGGATCATGCACCTAAGGTTTTCGATCAACTCCTAGAAAACGTAAATGCGCAATAAAATTATTACAACATATACAAATAGTTTGATGAATATAAGGCGTAAAATAATGGGATTATGCACCGGGGCTTGCCTTCTTGGGCACTGTTCAAAAATAGCCTTGGGCTCTTCCGAACATTGGTTCGGGTCTTGATTCAAGTCAGTATAATTAAGAGAGACACTCCCCGGAGTGATAGTATTCGCAGGCACCAATTCGTAATCACCGTCGAGTAGATTTACCGTTTCTATATGTATGCAGAAATGATATTGTTACAACATGATATAAACATATTTCTTTCCTTCACTATAAAGTTGTAGTCCAGTATAGCATGTGTTTGTTGTGGTGGTCTTAGTTAACTTTATTTTTTTTTCTGGGCAATCGTTTATAGAGTAGTTCTTAAATTCACTTTACTTCATAAAAGAGTTGTGTGGTTTGGTTTTCATTTTTATCATTAAAACATAGCATGCTTTCACTATTTCATAGCAACCAATTTATTCATGAGCTAGTGATGAAAAACTAAAATAACACAGATCCCAAACTTTATAATCTATGGTATAAAATTCAGCATCTAACCATAAAGCAATTTACCATAACTATTCATGTAAGTAGATTACTCTAGTTGCTTCACCTTTTTGCACAGAAGGTTTGACATGGGTTCTGGTGCTACAAATTTTACGGGAGCATCTACAAGGAATCTACTCAATACCATAATTTTTCTAGATTTTATATACTTATACATCAGAGGTGACAAAAATGAACAAATTTAGCAAACCATTAACTAAGATTAATTATACAGAGTTATACTAGCGATATGGTTCTCAAAATTAGACCAGAGCCTAAACATGGACTAAATATGCTTCAGTAAAATTTTCAGGCATTATTTTTAGAAGATAAATTACTCATGCATTAAACTAGATATGAACATGCATATTCATTTGGACTTTAATATGACCAGTACTGCATGTGAAACTTTTACCATATCTAGTTCTCATTCTAACTAGTAACATATCCAAAGATGAAGACAAGATATGACAGATTTCTTCCAGAACAAAAATAGCAAAACTAAGCATGATATCTCAAGCATGGATTATAACTGTAAGAATATTCAGTAAATGGTGCTCAAACTTTGCAGGAATGGTTTAAATACTAAACCAAAGTTCCAGAAATAAACCTAGATTTTTCTAAGCATAGGAACTATATATCACAAATAAAGCTTACTTATCACGCATTAACTCAAATATATAGTTAATTAGTTCAAGAATTTCTCAAACTTCTCAACAGTAAGGATTTAGTAACGTGCATACACATAAAAAGTTTCATACACAGATCACCAACAGTTCTACCAGAATTAATATAGGAACAAAGCTATTAGATCTAGGAATCTTGATCATTTGAGCAAGCAAACAATTCAAAACAGAGCTCATATTTTTACCAGGTTCTTCTAACAGTACTAAGTTCAACATATCCAAAAATCAAGCATAGTTACTGAACTAAACTCCTAGAACATTTATGTGCCATTTAAACTAGTCTTTTTCTTAGATTAAAATAAAAGCAAAATATGAACATGTGACTGTAACAAAAGTTGTAGTTCTTGTTCTAAGGATTCCAAAACATTTTAGTTTAAATTTTTCTGATTTTTATATGATTTTCTAGGCATTTTTTAAGTTTGCTGTTTTGAGGTTCATGTACATTTTGCAGTTTGACCCTTGGAAGTTTCGTTTCTTTTAACTTGGGGTCCCTGGCGGAAATCACATAACAGGGGAGAAACGGTGGGGCGATTTCCGGCGATGGGGTTGGCCGGCGGCGAGGGGAAAATGGAGAGGGGCTCGCGTGCTACCTTCCGGTGGTCTTGGGTCGAGCGGAGGTGGTCCGCAGCGGCGGCTCCACGGAGAGGGGCGGACGGTGGCGGGTCTGTTCCGGCACGGTGGTGCTCTGGCGACGGAAGGAAGGGGCGGCCGGACTGGGAAGGTTCACTGGGTCTAGGGTGATCCGTTCAGGGGGTTGGTTTGGGGAGAGAGTGGCCGGAGAAGGAGTCTCCGCGGCGAGCCGAGCTCGGCAGTGACCATGGTGACGATGGCCGGCGTTTCTGGCCAAAGGCTCATGCGCGGAGGGGTTCTGCCTGGTTTTATAGGCCCGGGGAGGAGGGGAGGTCGTACTGGGACGCAGCGGCCTGGGGGAGGGTCGCCCGGGGGAGCTCGGTCAGGGGCACGGCAGCGGCCGGGAGCCGGTTGTCGATGGCGTGGCGAACAGGGGAGGAGCGGGGGCGCGTGGCGAGGTCGGGAGCTGCCAGGGAAGGCCGGGTTCATGCAAACCAGGGGCGCGGGGCTGGTTTTGGGCGGAGGCGCGGCCGAGTGGCTGGGACAGGTGGCGCCGGCGGCGTACGGCGCCGCCGTAGGCGTGGTGCACGGAGGCGAGAGGTAGGAGAAGCGGTCAGTGGCAGTCTCGTAAATAAACCGAAGTTCAAAACTCCGTTCTGTAATTTCAATTTTTCTCCTTCTTGGCTCCAAATGAAAAAGTGTTGAATACCACTTTTGCTCAGTTTTTCGAGATCTACAACTTTTGTTTCAGGCGCTTTTTCATTTGAGCACCGGTTTGAGAGTTATTTAATTATTTCAAAAACTGCCATTTAAAGTACTTATCATTCCATGTGAATTTTGGCACTTTTACTCCTAGGCTTCAAATAGGTTTTTGTTTAACATGACATGGTGAATATGCCTATAACTTTTTAAGTACTCATTTGATTTGGTTTGAAAGTTACTTTTACTGCCTTGCTACTAGAATTTGAACTTCTTTTTATTTAATTTGTTTCCATTTTGAATCTGCAACGAGCCTTTTAAATTAAACTATGTGTGACAAAAATATGAGCGTGTCTTTTAACTACATTTTTATGACAAGTTGAGCATGAAAGTTTCAAGAATATTAAAGGAACAAGTTTTATATCCCCACATACTCATATACAAGGATGCATTAGTGTTTTGTATAAATCTTTGTTATCATGAGCCAATTGAATGTTTATCCTTTTGTTCGAGTTTTTATTTTGTTTAAACTAGTAGCTCTTCATAAATCAAAGAATGGTTCCATTAATCATTTCATGTGATGGTTTTCCAGTTTAAATTTGATTTGCATAGAAAGTTTATAGCTCATTATGAAAGGTGTATTTTATTGCCTTATTTACCACACATGTCAAGTCCAGTTTAAAAGGGTACCAATTATTGTTTTTTTTAACACATTGCACTCAAACACATGCACACATACATTTACACACAAGTTTGGAAGAACTAGACATAGGGTTCTTATTTAAGTTTTCTTAGCTCATTTGTGTGTGAAGTTATGTTAATTGCCTGGCTTTGGTTAAACTGACACCAGAGGTGTCACAGCCTACCCCCTTAAAAAGAATCTCGCCCCGAGATTCAGGTGACTAAGCTAAGTGTGGAAAGTGTGTGTATCTTTGGTTGGTGAAACTAGAAGGTAGACATTATTACCGACTTCGAGTTGCAAAGATTTTTCTTCTTTTTATCTAAATAACTCATTTGGCTAGAGTGGTCAGCTCTAAGATTTTCTTGTATTATCTTTGGTTGTTATTCTGCCTAATGATCAAGTCTGGTCCAAATATTTAGTGGTCTTCGATTTGTGACAAACTCAGTGGAGTTTGACACCTTTGATCATACGATGCTTTAAATAGTGCCATTTTCAAGCTTGCTTGATAGCTGGGTGAGAACTCTGCTAAAAACGGGTATTTGTCCTCATGGTTGTCATAATGAATGATGTAAGATCTTAGCATGTCTTTTAAGATTCGGTCCACTTTTCAGTTTGGCCGTCGGTTCGAGGATGATAAGCTAAACTTCGGATCAGTTTGGTGACAGGAGAAGATTGCAAGGGATTTCCCAAAAAGCGTGCTAGGAGTTGAGCGTCACTATTGGAATTAATTGTATGTGGTGCGATATATAGACCACAATGTGATCAAGTTGAATACCGGCACACTTCTTGGTAGTATGAATAGTGTGTAATTAAAGAAAAGGTCGGTTGTCGATAAAGATCCATATGGAATCAGACCTTGGAGAGGTGCTTGGCAAACCAATCATGAAATCCAGCATTAGTAAAGGTGAGAGTGTAGTAGGTATTTATAAGTGGTCTCGGTATAGCATTATGAGATATATTTAGTGAGAAATTTTGCCTAGGGTTTTGATATATTTCGTTAATACCCAAGTGATTGAAAAGCTTTGGAGAGAGATGACCTATCAAGAATTGGTTTTTAGAGATCATGATCCATTTTATCCACTATGGAGATTCGAACGATAAAATTATATCCTTATTGTAGTAAAACATTTAGGCTTCTCCATTATTTAGAAGAGCTTGTGCTTGACGATTTTCTCAGGACAGATTCTGGGTAGTTGATAACATTTAGCATAACTGATGAATCCAAGGTCAAAAAAATTCTCAAATTTTTACTGGGGGTGCCTAAGATAATGATGATCATTTCCTCTAGTCAACGCCAACTCAGAAACAGAGGTTAAGATAGTTAAATCCTTAAGTGATTGCCTAAAGGTTGACCCAGATTTCAGACTGAACAGAGGGCTAGTATTTTGACTGTAAGTACCAAATCTAGTGACTAAATATTCTCACAATTTTACAGTATCTTCTATACTCAGTTATCTACAATCTTCATGTTGAACGTTTTCTCAGGAAAAGCGTTTAAGTGGGTCGAAAAATTCATGTGGCCAGACTGCTACAAGTTGACAGGATCATAGGGGTTTACCAAAAGACTGAACTTTGAGGGTTACAATTCTCCAAAAAATTTCAAAATTTTACAGCAGTAAGGAGATTTGTTTTACTACATTTTGTTCCACAGGCTCAACTTATTTTGAGGTAGTTGGCTAGGTCTAAGATTTGGGTTTTCCTTCTGTACCTGCTGGTCCAGTTATATCTGTCAGCTTTCTAGGATGGAGATCTTATTCTTCAGCAGAAGCAAACTTTTCTCAAGACATTCTTGCTCAAGATGCTTTTATTTAATAGTCGGTACTTGTTTTGAGAAAAATGCACACTAGTTCAATGTCATGATGTATGGTGGAGATGCCAACATGTCATGAGATTGATGATACACATTGATAAGTTAGGTGCAGGTGTTTGGTTGTAATGAGGCAACGCACCTAGGTAATATATGTGTGGGGGATGCACTACACAGATAAAATGATCTATGCATTGATGACATGATGCACATGGCATGATGCATTTGTCATGATACTATTGAATGATGGGCGTTTTCTTGGTGTATAACTTCTGATGCACATGGTTTTCATGCATGATGGGGTATATCTATTTGGTAGGATGATCATGCATGTGGGCATGCGGTGCTCAGGTTGCAATGTAGGTTAGCTACTGGAAGGTCAGGCAAGTACTCTTAATTTTTGTTGAACCCAAATAGAATTCCAACAAATCAACACATTATTCAGGTTGCGAGAAAATAGATTGCCACAGAGTCGCTATCACAGACCAATATACCAGCACGCACCTAGTAGCATAATCGTGTTGCAGTAGCACACACGAGGCCCTAGGTTCCGTCGCGACACCTTAGGTTAGTGACGACCACCACGACAAGGTAAAAACATAGCAAAAACATAGCAACCCAATTAATGCTCGTGGCAAGAAAGGAAGATGAAGAGCCAGATAATATTCACAATTCCTTTCAAGATGCATATGTGATTAAATCGTGGGAATGCAATAACAATGCATCGGTAGTACTTTTGCTATAGTATTGCATGAATGTTGCAGTCATGATTATGCATGATATTCTAGCATTTTTGTGCACCTATTTTTAGTTTTCAAAAGACCCATTTGAGCAAGAAGGGAAATGAGAATTCCTTCAACTCGTCCAAGTAATTTCAGTCATCCCTTGTGTCATTCTTCTTTTTGTTGAGCTATTGATAACCAGCATCCTGAGGTTGGAGAACATTGCACTTCAACAATATGGAAGGGTTAACATCAGCAATATGGTCCCTAACATTGGTATGATTCAAAGGATAGATGGACAGATGAGTAGAACTCGAAAGGCATGGTTAACCAAACGTGCAGGAAGCTGCAGATTACGAGAAAACTCATAACTCGCGTTCCGTTCATCAAAATGCCATGAAATTTTGACAGGAGTTAGATAATTTCATATTCTACAACTTTGGTAGTCAACGTAGAGGCCAATTCCAAGAGTAAGATGGTCGAAAAATTCCATGACTAAACCTCTGGTTTTCTGAACAGAGTCTCGGTATTTTGGCCATAAGTCTTACTATATACATCTAATGAAGCTGAAATTTTGTAGGCATGTATCCTAGGAAATTTGGAGAAACTTTGGTATTCAACCCCAAGGCTTGAATAATGGTTAAAATGGTTGAAATATTCAGTCTTGGCTTCTCTATTCTGGCTGTTTTTCAGCAGGCCGGGCGATAGTGTTTTGTCTATAGCTTGGAGTATACTAGCTTCATGGATTTGAAAATTTGTGAGAACCTAGATCATGAAATTTGTGACCACTTGGTTATTCAACTCACATCCAAAAAGAGTCATCTACAAGGGTGAAAATTTCAGCAATATCCCATAGGATATAAATTGGAAAATGAGAGTTCGATTGTACTAGAGGTAACTTTATAATTTCATAACTCTAGATTTAGGTATTCAAAAAATTTCAAAATTTTCCGGTGCATTCCTAAGATAAGTGTGCACAATTTTTCTAGTCAAGCCTAGATCCAAATCAGATTTTAATGTGGTCATGTTTTCAAGTTTTCATCTTGCTGTCTACCCAGAAAACTCAGCAACCAGAGGGCTAGTGTTTTGTTCACCAGGGACAATATACTTGGCCAAAAATTCTCAAAATTTTACAGTAGTTTGGTGATTTAGTTAGCTTCATTTCATCTTACTGACCCAACTTGATTTGAGCAAATATTCATATTTTAAAAATTAGAGAAAGCTAAATTTTCCAGAATTTGCAGACTGTCTAGATGATCCTTGAGATTGTGTTTTAACCTTTTTGATTACGATTTCTTCCAAAGGTTTCTTTGCTGATGATTTGAGAATGAATACAGAACATATTCGTCCTCACCAAGGAAAAGAATTGCCAAGTAACCTTGGTCTTACGCAATTGACTTTGGTGGCATACATATTACGTCTCTCACTATGTAGCTACTCGATATAGCTAGATAGCCTAGAATTCGATTTCGAGTTAGCGTACCTGCAGAAAATTAACAATATAAAAATTGAACCTTCCGTGCCAGCACTCATGAAAGCGTTCCCATTCATTACCGATCACTATAGAACCGGCATCCATACAATTCCCGCCGTATGGACAACGTTAAGCATACGTCATCGAAACAACGTATTGACTGAGTACCGTCCTTGACGGGGAATTGAATTCCAATTTCGAACCATTACGCCCCATATAATCAACCGAAGTTGGTATATGGGCAGCAGCTCAAGTATGCCACTGCTTGAGCTCCAGCGTTCGGCTCGCATCACCGACGGGAAGGTCAGACTCCCTCAGCTGACTGAGAAAGCATACCTCCGCGGCGACATGTCGATACAGAATTTAAATTGAGGAATTTAAATACTGAAAAGTAATGTGCTGGAAGTTAGCCATACAATATAAGCCACCTGATTATACCCATAAGATCTCCTAGGGCTTTACATCCTAGACTTGTCCTTGGAGATCCTAAACTCTTTCAAAAACTTTAGTAGTTTTGAAGTCAAGTTTTAATTTGTTGTTTTGAAAACCGAGGCTGTCATCTCTGGTAGGCTGTCTACGAGCTCTGATGCCAGCTGTGGTAGAACCACCCAAAACTACTGGGCCCGGGTGCACTGATCTTTGTTGCTAAGCAACTCTGACCCAAATTGGCACTCACCGGTAGTTCCTCGAGTGAAGCCTCGATTAAAGCCACGCTATTCCAGGATCAGCAGACAACACTCACACAAAGGTGAGCCCAGAGATTACAACACAGAACATTTCATACATCTTAGAGTGATTGCAGCAGAAAGGAAATTTATTACAAACCAGGTTCAGAATAGTAAAGTACTACAGAGTTCCATCTACTCAAATTATTCAAGTCTCATTGTTCAGCGGAAGCATTAAAAGATAACCAGCGAAATAATGTGACGCATTGATAAAGCCCGTACGAAAGCGTCACTCAGCGGGAGGGTGGTCAGCACCAGCTGAAGGGCAATCCCACTCGACAGACCAGCCCGGAGGCAAGGTACACGGCCAAGTAAGACTTGCAAATAGATCCTCGAAGTTAGTACCTGAAAAACAGTGCCACAAGCAAGGCTGAGTATACTAATACTCAGCAAGACTAACCCGTCTCCGGATATAACATAGTCCAATAACTAGACATGCAAGGCTTTTTGGTTGGTGGGGTTTGTTTTGCCAAAATGCCGCTAAATGTTGATCCTTACTTTCAGGTTTTACTTAGCCATATTCTAGTTGGATTAACCATTCTAAATTTGCAACTAACTCTACACAAATATGGTAGAGCAACCATTTAATCAACCAGCAGTATTATCCTCATCATGTTCCACTTGTTACTCTGTGTGACCGAAAACATTAAGCAATCTCATGCCGTGAGAGGCGGACGATTCCGAATTGAATTTCAACCTGGCCAGGGGAACCTAGACCACACGCATGGGGATCGACTTCGCTCCCGCCCACGCTACAGTTCCCCTTTCTTTCCAGTCCATGGATCCGGGTCACCCTCCCCTACTACAGAGCCCGACGTCTCTGCACCCGTACATCCAGACAAAAATAAAACCTACTTCTACCAAGAGGGTGAATGGTCGTTCCACTCGCCGGTCCAATCAGGTACTTAAGCTTACCGATTACTATATTTCTCGGCATGTGGCTAGTACTTTCAAACGCTTAACGAAATGAGCCACACACCGCGACCTTAACCATTTTTGACTACACCAGCGGGGTATCACTACTACACAACCCCGCTCGTTGTCCTTATATTTCAGCAGGAATTAAAGTCAGTAAAATTCCTATTTGATCGCGACAGGCAGGAAACCCCTCGACTTCTACCGTACCTAATTAGCATGGCAACTAGTCGATAAAAAGATCCGGATAACAAACATAGGTACCTAGGGATCATGCACCTAAGGTTTTCGATCAACTCCTAGAAAACGTAAATGCGCAATAAAATTATTACAACATATACAAATAGTTGGATGAATATAAGGCGTAAAATAATGAGATTATGCACCGGGGCTTGCCTTCTTGGGCACTGTTCAAAAATAGCCTTGGGCTCTTCCGAACATTGGTTCGGGTCTTGATTCAAGTTAGTATAATTAAGAGAGACACTCTCCGGACTGATAGTATTCGCGGGCACCAATTCGTAATCACCGTCAAGTAGATTTACCGTTTCTATATGCATGCAGAAATGATATTGTTACAACATGATATAAACATATTTCTTTCCTTCACTATAAAGTTGTAGTCCAGTATAGCATGTGTTTGTTGTGGTGGTCTTAGTTAACTTTATTTTTTTTCTGGGCAATCGTTTATAGAGTAGTTCTTAAATTCACTTTACTTCATAAAAGAGCTGTGTGGTTTGGTTTTCATTTTTATCATTAAAACATAGCATGCTTTCACTATTTCATAGCAACCAATTTACTCATGAGCTAGTGATGAAAAACTAAAGTAACACAGATCCCAAACTTTATAATCTATGGTACAAAATCCAGCATCTAACCATAAAGCAATTTACCATAACTATTCATGTAAGTAGATTACTCTAGTTGCTTCACCTTTTTGCACAGAACGTTTGACATGGGTTCTAGTGCTACAAATTTTACGGGAGCATCTACAAGGAATCTACTCAGTACCGTAATTTTTCCAGATTTTATATACTTATAAATCAGAGGTGACAAAAATGAACAAATTTAGCAAACCATTAACTAAGATTAATTATACAGAGTTATACTAGGGATATGGTTCTCAAAATTTGAGCAGAGCCTAAACATGGACTAAATATGCTTCAGTAAAATTTTCAGGCATTATTTTTAGAAGATAAATTACTCATGCATTAAACTAGATATGAACATGCATATTCATTTGGACTTTAATATGACCAGTACTACATGTGAAATTTTTACCATATCTAGTTATCATTCTAACTAGTAACATATCCAAAGATGAATACCAAATATGACAGATTTCTTCCAGAACAAAAATAGCAAAACTAAGCATGATATCTCAAGCATGGATTATAACTGTAAGAATATTCAGTAAATGGTGCTCAAACTTTGCAGGAATGGTTTAAATATTAAACCAAAGTTCCAAAAATAAACCTAGATTTTTCTAAGTACAGGAACTATATATCACAAATAAAGCTTACTTATCACGCATTAACTCAAATATATAGTTAATTAGTTCAAAAATTTCTCAAACTTTCTCAACAATAAGTATTTAGTAACGTGCATACACATAAAAAGTTTCATACACAGATCACCAACAGTTCTACCAGAATTAATATAGGAACAAAGCTATTAGATCTAGGAATCTTGATCATTTGAGCAAGCAAACAATTCAAAACAGAGCTCATATTTTTACCAGGTTCTTCTAACAGTACTAAGTTCAACATATCCAAAAATCAAGCATAGTTACTGAACTAAACTCCTAGAACATTTATGTGCCATTTAAACTAGTCTTTTTCTTAGATTAAAATAAAAGCAAAATATGAACATGTGACTGTAACAAAAGTTGTAGTTCTTGTTCTAAGGATTCCAAAACATTTTAGTTTGAGTTTTTCTGATTTTTATACGATTTTCTAGGCATTTTTGAAGTTTGCTGTTTTGAGGTTCATGTACATTTTGCAGTTTGACCCCTGGAAGTTTTGTTTCTTTTAACTTGGGGTCCCTGGCGGAAATCACAGAACAGGGGAGAAACGGCGGGGCGATTTCCGGCGATGGGGTTGGCTGGCGGCGAGGGGAAAGTGGGGGAAAATGGAGAGGGGCTCGCGTGCTACCGTCCGGTTGTCTTGGGTCGAGCGGAGGTGGTCCGCAACGGCGGTTCCACGGAGAGGGGCGGACGGCGACGGGTCTGTTCCGGCACGGTGATGCTCCGGCGACGGAAGGAAGGGGCGGCCGGGCTGGGAAGGTTCACTGGGTCTAGGGTGATCCGTTCAAGGGGTTGGTTTGGGGAGAGAGTGGCCGGAGAAGGGGGGCTCCGTGGCGAGCCAAGCTCGGCAGTGACCATGGTGACGATGGCCGGCGTTTCTGGCCAAAGGCTCACCCGCGCAGGGGGTTCTGCCTGGTTTTATAGGCACGGGGAGGAAGGGAGGTCGTACTGGGATGCAGCGGCCTGGGGGAGGGTCGCCCGGGGGAGCTCGGTCAGGGGCACGGCAGCGGCTGGGAGCCGGTTGTCGATGGCGTGGCAAACATGGGAGGAGCGGGGGCGCGTGGCGAGGTCGGGAGCTGCCAGGGAAGGCCGGGTTCATGCAAACCAGGGGTGCGGGGCTGGTTTTGGGTGGAGGCGCGGCCAAGTGGTTAGGACAGGTGGTGCCGGCGGTGTACGGCGGCGCGGTGCAGGGAGGCGAGAGGTAGGAGAAGCGGTCAATAGCAGTCTCGTAAATAAACCGAAGTTCAAAACTCAGTTCTGTAATTTCAATTTTTCTCCTTCTTCTTGGCTCCAAATGAAAAAGTGTTGAATACCACTTTTGCTCAGTTTTTCGAGATCTACAACTTCTTGTTTCAGGCGGTTTTTCATTTGAGCACCGGTTTGAGAGTTATTTAATTATTTCAAAAACTGCCATTTAAAGTACTTAACATTCCATGGTTTCAACTAGGTTTTTGTTTAACATGACATGGTGAATATGCCTATAACTTTTTAAGTACTCATTTGATTTGGTTTGAAAGTTACTTTAACTGCCTTGCTACTAGAATTTGAACTCCTTTTTATTTAATTTGTTTCCATTTTGAATCTGCAACGAGCCTTTTAAATTAAACTATGTGTGACAAAAATATGAGCGTGTCTTTTAACTACTTTTTTTTACAAGTTGAGCATGAAAGTTTCAAGAATATTAAAGGAACAAGTTTTATATCCCCACATACTCATATACAAGGATGCATTAGTGTTTTGTATAAATCTTTGTTATCATGAGCCAATTGAATGTTTATCCTTTTGTTCGAGTTTTTATTTTGTTTAAACTAGTAGCTCTTCATAAATCAAAGAATGGTTCCATTAATCATTTCATGTGATGGTTTTCCAGTTTAAATTTGATTTGCATAGAAAGTTTATAGCTCATTATGAAAGGTGTATTTTATTGCCTTATTTACCACACATGTCAAGTCTAGTTTAAAAGGGTACCAATTATTGTTTTTTAAACACATTGCACTCAAACACATGCACACATACATTTACACACAAGTTTGGAAGAACTAGACATAGGGTTCTTATTTAAGTTTTCTTAGCTCATTTGTGTGTGAAGTTATGTTAATTGCCTGGCTTTGGTTAAACTGACACCAGAGGTGTCACAAGAAGTTTTATAGCGGAAAGGTAAAACACGACTGTACACATACGTCGTAGGGTAGATGTCATGGTAAGCCCAAACATGACATCATTCATCCGATCCATAGCTGGTAGATGGTTCCCCTTCCATAGACCAGCCAGCAGGTATAACACTAGGCCAAGTTAAGCTAGTGTTAGTCCAAAGTTATTCCTGAAAATATGGCCACAAGCAAGACTGAGTATACTAATACTCAGCAAGGCTTACCCAACTAAGGGTATATAACATCCCTTTAACTAGACATGCAAGGTTTAAGAAGGCTCTGGGGTTTATTTTGCTGAAAATCAATAAAAAGTAGGTCCTTAATTTCACATTTTAGCTTTCAGGTTCTAGTTTCATTAACCATTCTAGATTTGCACCTATCTATACAAGCATGGTATAGAAAATATTTGCATCCAACAAGATTGAGTATCATCTTTGTTTCACTTCTTACTCTATGTGGCAAAGAGATTAAGCAGTCTCAATATCCGTGAGAGGCGGAACAATTCGAACCGAATTTCAATCCTTGCAAGGTAAACCTAACACACACGCTTGGAGCACTGATGAGTCACTCCCAAGCAACCGTTTGCTTCTCATTCCGGTTCATGGACAGAGCCACTCTCCCCGACTATAGCGAGCCCGACCCTTTCTGCAGCTGTGGTTGTTTTTGTGTTGCGCAACATAACTTATCTTTCATTTTATTTTCTTTCCTATCTCTAAGAGAGAGTGGAAGGTATGTCCATTTGCCGGGCCGATCAGTTACTAGGCTTGCCGGTACCATATTTACGGCATGTGGCTAGTACGTTCAAGCACTTAACCACCTCTACCACACACTGCGGCCTTATCAAGTTCATCAACACAGACAGATTTCAATATGAAGCTTGTAACCAAATCCGTCCATGGTCCTTGTAGTGATTGCTGGAATGTAAACAATCAACTCCTATAAATCTCGCGAGTGACAGGCAATCACTCGACTTTTATCGGTCCTATTAGCATAGCAGCTATTTCGGACTCAGATCTAGTGTTCAACCAATGGGTACCTAGAATTATGCATCTAAGGTTTTCATTCAACTCCAACAACTTAAATGCACAAGTAAATAATAACAATAAGTTGTATAATTTAAAATAATGGGATTATGCACCGGGGCTTGCCTTTAGTAGTGTCTATAGAGTCAGTGTGTTGGGGTTCTTCCGAATCGAAGTTCGGGACTTCAGTTATTTCAACAGTGTTAACTTGAGCTTCAGAGAAATCCCCGTCTGCCTTCTGGATGATCTCGTATGTTCCGTCTGCTAATGAGTTTGCTTCTATATGCAATGCAATATTTAAAGATTAGTGAAGTGCTAGAGTATAGCTTTCCTTCACTAAAGAATTGAAAACCAATAAAGTAAACATTAAGATAAATCTTAATAATTTTACTTTATTGGGTAATTGTTTATAAAATAAAAGTAAACACAATAAACTTCATAAAATAACATGGAAAAGGGTTTTTTATTTAAATAAAAGGAAGGTTTTAATTATTTTCTTAAAACACAAATAAAACATAGGGAAGGAATTTTTAAAAGCATAAGTTAGAGTTCATTAAAGGGATTAGAAAGATTTTTGTAAAGCTAGACATGCTTTGAGGGGCATATAGTTCAAGGCTCACAAGCAAAAGAATTTTTGAACATTAAATACAAACAAAAAGAGCTATTTGCTAATCCTATTTTCAGATTTAAAAAAACAAAGTTTCAGCAAAACTTCACAACATCAAACTTGTAGAACTATTTACAAGGAAAACTACAAAATTTGTTTGACATTTTTCTGATTTTTCTACATTTTTCTAGGAATTTTTGAAGTTCACTGCAAAAAGAAAAAGAAAAGGATTTGAACTTTTGCAGAAAGGACCTCGGGAAGTTTTAAAAGTCTTGCAATCGAGTGCTTGAGTCGGTCAGAGGGGGAGAAGATGGTTGATTGGCCGATTCCCGGCGACGGCGATCGCCAGCGGCGAGGGTCGAGTGGCCAGAGAGCAAGAGGAGGATGTGGCGCACCTATTGGAGGGTTCGAGAGGGAGGATTGAAGGCCGGAGGGTGCTCGTCGCCGGTGGACAGAGCACGACGGCGGAGGTCGACGGCGATGGCGGCGCTCCGGTGAGGGGTGGGCAGGAAAGAGAGCCTGGTGAGCTACGCTGGAGGGAGGTGGAGCTGCTGGGGTGCTCGAAAGGAGCGGAGCGGCACTGGGGTGGCGGGTCCATGGAGAGCAGGGGTTCGCCGGAGAAGAAGAAAGGGGAGGCGGCACGGTTGGCCCGAATTGGAGGTTCGACCGAGCTATTTATAGCCAAAGGCGAAGGGGATGAGCACAAGGGAATTCTGGGGATCGAGTTTGGCAGGAGGAGAGGGCGAATTGACGACGGCAGTGAGTTCCTGCAGGCGGCCGGCAGCGTGTCGCGTACGGAAGCTTCGGGGCGGCGTGGCACGCGGTGTGCAAGCCAGCAATAGGCGGTTCGGGTGCGGCGGAGCTGTGCGCGTGTTGACACTCCTTAGCGCCCCAATTTATATACCGCAAGCGCACGAGATCGTGTAGCTTTTCCCTTAGAGTATTCCCCCAAGGTTTATCAATCCGTGGATCGACAAAGAACAACCTAAGGTTTTCCATCTAATCAAACGGACTATCCTAACATGAAGCATGAATTGCACATATAGAGTAACCTTTAATAGATATGAGTGTTGTGTAAAGGTTGATCTCATCCATGAATATAGGCGTAACCATAGCAAAACCAAAGACATGACTAGGCCTATTGTCATCTAGTTGTAGTTCAAGCTAACGAGCAAATAAATCATGCATCTCAATCAATGGCATCTTTAAACCCAAAATCTCCAATCCGATCCTTCGATGCCCCATCTACTCAGTCCACGCCCTGTCACGGTGCCCCCCTTTAGACGAAGGCACCCCGAAGCAAGTCGAACCCCCTTTGGTAGTTCCGCCATGAACCTCTAGCCACCATGACTACAAGATCATGTTAAGCGATCTATCTCGATAATAGATCTAGGATGAAGCAAACCCAAAGAAAAGAACGAAATCGAAAGAGAGAACATGGTAGCTAAAAGATTCGGAAGACATGATTATCATTACTCACATAATAGATACGTTTGGATCGTCACCACCGAGTACATACCATTGACGACTCCAACTAGCTCATGAACTCCACCATGGCACAACCACGCAGGGAGGCCATGGCGCTAGGGGGGGCCTAAGCCATCTCCTAGACAACTTCGAAGACTTTCGGCGGCCGTCGTCTCCCTCCAGTCTTGGCCCTAGGTTTTCGTCGAGTTCTGGGTGGATGGATGCCCTGAGTTGAATAAGGTGCGAGCTATTTATAAGCCGAGGAAGCCACCGGTGGAAGGGGAGGCCGAACTGCCTCAGAAACGGGTTTGGCCGGCCGGCCTCATGGGCCTAGGCTGGCTGGCCAGCCCTCTTTCAGGCCCGCCTCGGTCTCATCTTTTGCGTGTAGACTCCTCGCATCTTCTAGAGTTTATGTCCTTCACGATTGCACCCCTTTGGACGTCGTTATCTTGGAGATATCTTCGAGGAAAGGATAGGATAGGGAATCCTTCCTTAAATCTTCATTTGCTTTGCTTAATCCCGAAGTATCTTGATCTCATCTTTGTGGGCTTGATCCTTTGGGCTCTCTTGAAGGATGGATGTGCATGAATGGGCTTCGAATCAACATGGGCTTTGGTCCTTCCTTTGGGATTTGGCCTTCGTCTTTCTCCGTGTTAGCGCTCGATCACAGGCGTCATCATTTCATGCTCTAAAATAGGCCAAAAACTTGCAAAAAATAAAGTTCCTCCAAAATATATGTGCAAATGTGAAAATGACCAATAATTAGGCCGGGGTTAGGACGGTTAGTGATTTTGATATTAAATTCATGACATTATCAAGGATAAATAAGGGATAAAATGGGTACTTAAGGAGCGCCAACAGTGCGCGACGTGTGGAAGTGGCGAGGCAGCTCGAGGAGGTGAATCCTGCGGCGGCGCAGTGGAATTAGGCTCGCCGGCGGTTTGGATCGGGTGGTAGGTGGCGGTGCTTGCATGGCAAGGGGAGGAAGGGCCAGCAGATGGGAGGGGTGGGGCCAAGAAAGGGCCAAGGAGGCCGAGTGGCGAGCCATGGGCGGCGCAGGTGCCAAACTGCGGCGGGGAACTGGCGGCGGCGGCGCTGCAGAGTTTCCCAGTCAGCCGGAGGTGGAAGATGAAGTGGAGGGCTGTTTTGTAAAAATAGAAAAGTTTAGGGGGCTATCTGTAAACTAAAATTTCCTGTTGATCTAGGGCTCAAATGAAAAGTGCCCCAAATGAAATTTTTTCAGTTTTTCAAGACCTACAATTTTCATGTTGTGCAAATTTTCACTAGATCAAAGGATTTTGAAATATTTTGAAAACTTTGAAAGATCACTATTTAAATAAGGAAAAAATACTTTTAATTGCAATTTCATTTCAATTTTGGACTTAAATGCAATAAAGCTGCCAAAATCATGATTACTTGCATTTTGCAAGAAAACCCTTCAAAATTTTGAAATTACTCCCTAAGTTAAAACTTTTTTGCAAAAAGGGGCTAATAATTTTTCATAATTACAAATATACCCCTAATTTGCACTGAAATTTTTTGAATAACACACAAAGCTAAACACACAATTGCACATATTATCCTATGTTTTATGATGATAGACACCTGAGGTGTCACAGATACGGTGTCGGACGCCCCCTTGGAAAAGTGGTGGACGCCCCCTTGGTCACCACCAGCAACCCTAGGACGTCCCTTAGGGTATAAACTCTGTAGCCGCCGCCTAGAATGATAAGGTTTTGTTAGTTCTAGTTTTCCTCGTGAAACTGAAATTGATTCGTTGTAACTGTGGCGACAAGTCCTTTTATAGTGATCAAGGGCCCTCATTCTTGATCTCCTCCACTGTGTCGATTAGTCCTTTGGAATTGAGTTCTTGAACCCCTCTTGTGATTCGCTTTATTCATATTTGCAATATCAAATTGTGTTTTTACGTCTTCTAGCTTGATTCCTTCGATTTGCTTGCAGCAAAAGCCTTCTTGGTGAGGTCAATCAACTTGGGCTTGGTTGATAACCAACGGGGTAGTGGTGTAATGGTTGTAGGACTTCGAATCGTATCTGATTAGAAGCCGGATCGCCAACATCGAGTCTCCACCAGTCAAATTTACCACTACCTCTCAGAAGATTGGGCCTAGCTAGTCCTCATCATCTCATATCAGAGCTAGGCCCTTGTCTAAGAGGGTGGGGATAATGAGGTTATCCTCCATGGTTACCCATTGACGGAGGTACCCCAGGGTACCTCCCAGCCAAGTAGTTATCCCCCGATTGGGTACCTACTCGGCTAGGACCACTCTGCACGACTACTCGGTGGAAAGTCACTCGGCTGGACGTCGGAAGGTTCCTCCGAGGATGAGGATCAAGGCGCGAATAAGGATTCCAGATATCTAGGGATCTCAACCGACCTGATTCCATGTAACAACTCGAGTAGATATCCTCCCTTACTACCCACGGCACCTGGCCTATAAAGGCACCGTGAGGAGACCCATAGAAAACACATCTGATCATTCATCGTCGTCTAGCTCATACAATACACAAACCACAGGATGTAGGATATTACACTCCCGAGCAGCCTGAACCTATCTAAACCCTAGCGTCATCTCGCAACCATCTAGCTCTTGGCTCCGGAATCCCCCTTTCACCTACAAATCTACCGCCGGGCATACCCCTTGGACTTGCCGGATAAGCAATCCGATAGTTGGCGCGCCAGGTAGGGGAGATTTCTCAGGAGTCCTTGCAGCGAGTTCGATGGCTTCAAGATCCGGCGTCTTCTTCTTCGCCAGCATCAACATCCAGATGCAGGCCACCGCCGGATTCTCCTTCACCATCGGTAGTTTCCCGGAAACTACGGTTCCCCGAAACCCACCCACCAGCCCCTCGAGCACTGAGAGCGGCAATTCCACAAGCGTCTGATCCGATCTGACGGCGCAGAGCTCCATCGTTCGTCGAGTTTCCGAACTTGACATCAACGATCCCCAATCGTTCGCCCCAGTGTTGGTACTTTGTAACGTCACGAATAAAATCCGCAAGCACACGGAAACCGATGTAGCTTTCATCCAAGAGTATTCCAGGGTATCGTATCCACTAGGGAATGTGAGTGCACTATCTACGGGTTCAGGCTCATCCAAGGACACACACGCCAGTGTAGAAAAGATAGAAGAGAGGACTTTCTAAGATCTAGAATCTGTGCCTAGAAGAAGGGATCACATCGCCATTATACTTCGAGCTACTGGTTTCGACTGGCTTATACAAGCCGATAGCTCCAGTAATATGTTTTCTATCCAATATCTAAACATGGAGGATTACTAGGGCTCGAACAGGGCTATCACCACTGGCTGGCTACCTTTACAAACTGTGGGACTATCGAACAACTGAGTGGTATAATCCAACCTAGACACCTCGTATACGCCTTTCCCTACTAACCTTAGCCCTGGCCAAGACTACCCTTTTCTATCCAGGGCCTTAAGCTAAGATTAAATGCTACCATTTAAGCATACACATCAACTAATATAAGGCAGAGATGACAACTTGCGATCTAAACTCTAATTCTAAATAAGAAAGACTAGAATACTTACAACCGAATAAGCATCCGTCGACGTACAAGCGGAGAAGAGTGCCGACAAACCCGGCACTTCTCCCGACTCCTCCTCAGTCTCCTCCTCTTCTTCTACACCTCCTAGACTACCTAAGCATCTAGGATGAAGGCCTCAGGCTCCAAGGGAGAAAGGTGAGTTGAGGTGGGTGTGTTGTGTGGTGTGTGTGTGTGTGTTTCATTTTTCCACCCCCCTCTATATTTATAAGAGGAAGCCACGGCCAAGGGGAGTCCATTCTGCAGCTAATCCTCTCCAAACTGACGTAGGCATCCAATGAGCTTCCTCCACGTGGCAAGGTTAAGTCGGTGGGGCCCACGAGCTGCTCGAACGACCCGGGTGGTCGGCCGGCCTCCCAATGGGCCCACCGACCTTCCCTTTTGGTTTGTGGGTTTATTCTTGGGCCCACTTGACAATGGCACGGGTATTAGCTTCTGGTATGCCGGTTTCTTGCTCTAGTGGGCCCTCCAATCCATGTTCTGACATGTGTCGCATCCTGATTCGCTGGAACGTTGTGTCTTGGATCATACCACACCATTATGCTGCAAAATTAGCTAAAAATCACCTGCACACATTCTAGAACATCATCTGTAGAACTCGTTAGTAAATAAGCCTATCCTAGCATTTATTCCACATTATGGTTCATTTTTGTGCAGGAATTGATGGTCAAAATAGGTCATTAGTGACCGTTGTTGATGGTGCTTAAGTGCCAAATCCGACCGTCAACTAGACTCAATAATAAAGGAAAACTACACGCCTTACTCACATATTTGTATCACTAACCTTGCTCCACAGTTGTTTTCGAGTTTTGTACATTTCAGATGAGTAGGAGCGAAATAAGAGGAAAACACGCAGCAGACGCCACACAACTACGCAGAAGATCGCATCTGGCATCACCCACTTACAAAGAAGGCCCACCTGGCAGAGCAAACGGGCGCGCCACGCATAATGCACATAAGGAAAGACACAAGGGCCCTCCTGTCAGCCCGCCAGAAGAGGATAAGGACGAGGGGCGACAGGGGGGGTCGGCCGAACCCCAGGTTCGGCCGAACCTGCCCTGCCTCCCATCCAGGTGTATTTCGAGGAAGAGTGGCTGCCAAGTCTCTTGATCACCTTCCATATGTGCGTTGGCGGAAACCGACCTCCACTAGTATAAATAGGACCCCCTCTCACCCCTCTCAAGACACACACACACACTTCATTCCACCATTCCAAGAAGGCTCTCCTCTCTCTTGCTCTCTTAGCTAGGTAGTGGAGCCAGGCTAGTTCTTCTTTAGCGAGCAAGTCGTCATCGGGTCCGTTGAGTAATCCTCGGCTCCTGGTATGTCTTTGTATCTGACTTGTCAGACTTCTATTCATAATATAGAGATATGCCATGGTTGCTTTACTATCTTGATAGTCTATCAATCCATGTTTAGTTCGTTCATGTGTTATGCTAAGGTCCTGGTTAGGCCAGATGATCCGGGTACGGATAGGAGTTTGTTGTGCTTTCGGGCTTACTCTAGTGTTTTACTTGTCCATCCGAAGGGTGGGAGACCCGGGGACGCTAGAGTAGTGACTTCATACACGAGCGTGGTGCTCAGGTATGCGGGATCCATCGGATATGACTGTGCTCCATGGTGTGACTGGGGTAGACAGCAGGTGGTGACAGCCCTGTCCGTCCGGCATAACAGCGGTGTTGCGTTTAGCGTATTCCCCGACGTTCGGGTTTGGTGTAGGAGTTCATGCAAAGAGGTAATGGGACTAGATGTACTCCGGTGCGGGACCTTCTCCCCGCTATCCCATTTTCCTGGCACCAGTAGTCCTAACCATGTCCTAACATGACCCTAGCTTTGGATAGAAGCACAAGGACACCTAACCTAGCCTGAGCTCCAGCTGACTTGACGTAGGATAGATTAGTCTCTTGTTTTGTCATTTCTCTCTTTTATTCCTTCCTCTTGGAGTGTGGTTGTGTGCCGTGTCGCATTACCCTTGCTTATTCTTTACCTGGACTTACCCCTATTAGAGTTTTGCCTATTGCTTGAGGCACAATGTCATGATTAATGTTAAGTACAATACCTTTGCTGCAGCCGTCCTTTGGGACAAAATAAATGACGACACCCTGACTCTCTAGGTGAAATCCTACAATAGTATATCCATGCGCTTGCGGATCCATCTGTAATCATATAGATTATACCACGAGAGTGGCACCCCTTGGGTGCAGTTGCTAGGATGGGTTCGGCGCCCTCATTTCTAGTGATTGCACTAAGGACCGCCAACAGGCAATTCTGAGGTTGTTGCTGAGGTCTTTGCAAACCTGGTATTAACTTAAGAAATGCCAACAAGCATTTATTGCGTCGTTGCCGGGGATGGCATGTGAACAAAGTTATTGTACTGATATTAATCTAGGTTTTGTACTCAGGATATAGTCTTTACTCTTTCAGGCTAATGTCACTTTATGTCTTCTTTTATTTTTTTTATTTGAAAGAAGACAGGGGTAATGTATTTCTCCCTACCGGAAAACTACACAGACAATCCAGAGAAGCTCGTGAGAAGGGCACGACCTCGCATCGTTCCTCCTCTCACTCTTCTCCCGGCACAGGAACCCATTCAGGAAGCACCACTTGCTATTAAGGCTATGGATGAAAAGACTCTCTGTGAGTTCTCCGTCCCCTCCATCGATAATGTGGCCACTAGACCCAACATCAATGTTGGGGGCGTGAACTTGGAGCTAATATCTAGCCTCATCAACATGGTGCAGGCTAGCCCATTTTGTGGCAAGCCAAATGAGGATGCTAATGCACATTTGCAGAATTTTCTGGAGCTCTGCGACACCGTAGTCATATGGGGTGTCGCTGCCGATGTGATCAAGCTTCGTCTGTTTTGCTTCTCCTTCCTGGGGAAGGCGAAACAGTGGTTTTACAAGGAAAAATACACCAACACCTGGGCCAAATTCTCCAAAGCGTTCCTCGCAAAGTTCTTCCCGCTGGGCAAAACAAATGCCCTGCGCGGAAGAATATCAAGTTTCGAGCAGACATGGATGGAATCCATCCCAGAAGCATGGGAAAGGCTGCAGGAATACATCCTGGCCTGTCCTCACCACGGCATGGACGAGTGGTCCTACAAAGCTTCTACAACAGGCTCACAATGACATCCAGAGCCAACATTGATGCTGCTGCTGGAGGAGCCTTCCTCGACCTAACCATCACCAAAGCCAAAGAATTGGTCAAGAAGATGGTCTCCAACCAGGGGTGGAGCGATGAATGACTCCAACCCCGTATGAAGGGCATGCATACCGTCAACGAGACGGATATGATTGCCGGAAAGCTGGACCTCAGACTGAAGCATCTCGGCGAAAGGGTCGAATTCAAGAAGCATAGAGAAAACTATGCTCGTGCCATGGAATCGCACATCACGTGCGAAGTCTATAGCAATGATGGACACTCGGGGAATTACTGCACCGAAACCCATGAAGCCTACCTCAACAACAACCACAAGGAGGCCAGGGGTGGAACCAGCCACGTCCACCATTCTAGGGAGGTAACAATTACAATCCTTCTTTCAATTTTAACCAACCTCCCTTGAGAGATCTTGTTCTTGGCCAAGTTAAAATCAACAAAAATATAAATAAAAAGCTTTTGGACATAGATAAAACCCTGGAAAGTTTAAATGTAAATCTTGAAACTTTGTCTTCAACTCTTAGAAATCAGTTAAGTTTCAACAAAATGATTGAAACCCAACTTGCGCAAATTGTTGCTTCGTTACCAGCTGTTGAAAGTGGGAAGGTCCTGGGGCAACCAGAGACTCCCGTTGAAAATGTCAGCATGGTGTCCACTGGATGGGGTGACTCGTCCCGGAGGCCACCACGCACTAACCATGCAGGTAGGTACAATCCCCCAAGGAATGACGTTTGGGATGACATGGTGGCAGTAGTGCAAGAGGATCTAGGGGTTCCCATGATCAGTTGCTCGATCTATGTCAAAAACTTTGAGCAATGTCTATGTGATCTGGGGGCAAACGTGAAAATAATGCTCAAGGTAATATATGAAGAACTTCAATACCTTGCTCTTTCCCCAACAACCATGCTCGTACAGCTTGCAGATTTGACCGTTCGATATCCCGAAGGGATAGCCGAACACATCTTCGTACGAGTATGAGATTCCTTCATCCTTGCAAATTTTGTGGTAATGGATATGGAGGGCGACCTTGGAGTCAACCTCGTTCTTGGGCGACCTTTCCTAAGGTCCGCCAAGGCAAGGATCGATGTCGGAAGGGGAGAAATCCACTTCCGTGTCGGAAAGGAGGGCATGTTTTTCAGGTTCAAGCACAGGGAAGAGTAGTGCTTCATGATACAACAAGATAGTGAAGGGCAAGCACTCTGGGGTGCACCAGAACCCCAGCCAGAACACCGACCCTCCACACCTAAAAGAAAGAAGAAAGCAAAGAAGGTGTGGCGGAAGGTCGAGAGTTCGACCTCGTCCAGTTCTCTAGGATGAGCCGACCAGTGGTAAGTATGGTGGAGAAAAGTCGTGCAAGTCGGACTGTAAACGACGCGCCCTTGCCAAAGGTAAATTGGTATTTATCTCATATTTGCTTTCTCCGCCTTTTCAAATTTCTTTCACCACATTTGTTTTCCCCACTGCATGTTTGAAATTTTCAAAATTATTTTCTGCATGCTGGAATTTTTCTAGCACTTTTTCCTGTTTACAAAAATACCAAAAATATTTTTTGATTTTCAAAATCCTTTGGGAAAAAATAATTTGGACATCTTTTCGAGCAAACTTTTGGCCGTGCACCATATTTTCAAAACTTTTGACTGTTGAGAAAGCAACTGGACAAAGGGGGGCACCAGGGGCCCACCCTGGGGCCGGCCGACCCCATAGGTCGGCCGACCTAGGGCCAACGGCTCCTGGGCCCCACCTTTTCCAACGGCTCTATGACCGTTGTGCCTGGTTTCTCCTCGGGTGCACTCACAAAGTTCCCTTCAAATAGAGGCCGAGAGAGGGGTGAGGAGCTCTCATGCTCACTCTCACTCCCTCTCACATTCTTTGCTCGGGTTTTCATTGGATTTTGGCTCAAGTTTGATTGCAAGAAAACTCTCTCTCTCATTCCTTTGCTGCAAGATTGTCTACACACTTGGAGGAACAACATTCAGGTAAGAGTTTCATTTTCATTTCACTAACGTAGCCCGAATCCAGTTGTTCTCATTTGTTCTTGTTGCAAGCATGAAGGGTGCAGGTTGGAAGATATCCGGAGCTCCCAAGAGGATGACGAGGTTAGGCTCATCCCATTCACCGGGTGAGTCGAGCTCTTGTCATTCCCCCGAACCTACACCAACTCCGACCATGATGGACTAAGAGCAAGACGAACAAGAAGAACAATTTGAGGAGTAAGCTGCAGAACCGCAAGCCGAGGACATGGAAATAAATGAAGATGATGCACCATTCCTCGACTTGTGAGACGACCGTGAGGGTCAAGCCTATGCCATGATAAAAAAATTGAAGCTTTGGTCATACCAGAGCCTTCAATCCGGATCTTCTCGAGAAAACAGGTATAGATGTGGACTTCGCTTGTGTTTGGCATGCGGTTGGATGGGATGACTTTGTGCCCGTTGAGGAGAATGGTTCTCGTCTCCTCACCATCCAATTTCTTTGCACTCTTCGGGAGGTGGACAACGGTGTTTCTTTCCGACTTTTTGGAGTTGAACGCTATTTTAATTGGAGAAATTTCAGCCACCTCCTTGGTTTTAGCGTGCGCTTGCCAGTTTCCCTTGCAAAATCTTGCCGCGGTTTTGATCGACATGAGTTTTGGGGCTTGATTTCGGGTCAAGTTGTCCATGGTAAGTTTGCACCTCGATGCAATGAAATTCAAAATCCGACTCTTCGTTTGATGCACAAATGGGTGGCTATCTCTCGCTTCCCAAGAGATGATCCACGACCAGTACGGAACGATGAGTTGATAATATTATACGCCATGGTCAACAAGATCCAAATCTCCCCCGCAAGAGCAATGGTTAAGCAATGGCATACAAATTTTAGGATGATGGGTCCTATTGAATGCACTTCTTTGGTTACCCACATCACATCAAACATGGGAATCTTAGACGGGAACCCCGTTCCTTTCATTGAGGAGCCCCGTGTTATGATCGATGAGGCATACTTGGTTCAAGGCCACATACTCAAGAAAGGCCCGGATGACTCCTTGGTTTTATTTTCTCTCGGTTATGCAAATGAAATCCCATTGCCAAACGTGGGATATCACTTGTATAACTGTCGTTCGCTAACCATTCCTCTTGTTCCACAAGAGGAGAGCCGCATGCATAGTGTTTCTGGTCTTTCTGGCAGGGTTACAAGAAGCAGGGCCAGAAGGGAGAAATTTACGCAGCAAAAACCTCAGCCTCAACCACAGCAATACGAGGTTGGAGGTTCGTCATGGCAGAGTGCCAGCTCCACCGAGTCGGCACGGTAAGCCTTAGGGTGCCGGTCCACCAGCTCCAGCTTCAGTGGACCTCCGAGACGTACAGCTTTGTCCAGAGGTTTCGCTACTCTAACTCGGCAGATGGGCAAGCCGAGCGTGCGCACCACCAACATCGATGAGTCGCTAGGCCAGCACATCGAGTCAACTCAGAACTGGCAGCGATACACAGGTGAGAGGATCCACAACTTGGAGCAACAACAGCAGCAGACCCAGGAGGAGTGGAGGGCCTACTACCGTTGGGCTAGGTTCAACCCCAACTAACAGAAGTGAGCCTGAAGCTAGTTTGGGGGAGGACCCCCACGAGAGGTAACTTGTATCAAACTCTATCCTTTACCACTTTCAAAACCTTGCATGAAACCAAACAAAAATTTGCAAAATTCTGAAAATCTATAAAAATTTGCATAAATAAAATCAAATAAAAATTGGCAAAACTTAAAAAAACCCAAAAATATTTACTTGCTTTCCTGTATGTGTAGTAAGCATGTGTAGTTTTTCCTGGTTGAGATGATGAATAGTTGCTTTGTTAGTTCCTTTCACATGCCTAGTTACAACCTTGTGCTCTGCCTAAGTATTGAGTTTGGTGGCTAGTTGTTCAAACCTTAAGCTTGAAACTTGTGGGTAGCGAAAAGCAGAAATTCGAATCTAGGTTGTTGTGGGTTATGATATGGCTTAAAAGAGTTGCTATGATCTTCTCCTCCGTGATGCTTGATATCCAGAGTATTTCTTTTCAAAAATACAAAAATAAAATAAAGTTCCTCGGTGATATGCAATGCCCATCTAGAGCCATATGAGTTACAAGTTTGAGAAGCCTTTCCATATATGCAACTTGTTTTCTCATTGAGCTTTGTCAAATTGTTGTGACCCTTTGAGAGAATCACTTCATATGCCCATGATCAAGATCACGTACATATCCACTCACATGCTATACTTCTACATTGGAAGATAGCAAGTACTTCCCCCATCCATCCACAAATAAAACTCCATGTTGTACCATGACTACCTCTCTCCAAAGTTATCATCAAAATGTATGGGCTATACAAAAAGAAATAAAGGATGCATACCCAAAGAAGGTATGCTACACGCCCACAAGGCGTGTTGAAAAAAAAAAGAAAAAGAAAATATAGCCCATACCAAAAAAAACATATTACAAAGGAGAGAGAAATCATATAAAGGAGTTTCATCCACCATCCACCAAAAATATCCACACACTTGCACATCTTGATCAAGGTTTATGACTTGTTTCTCCTTTGGATCCGGTCTTTGACTCAGCAAAATATGAAAAGTAGGTTTGCCATCATATACTCCATACCTACAGATCCACCAAAAAGAAACCATTAGAAGTAGGATGGAAAAGAAAGGCGCATAAAACAGCCTTGGTGAGGAATGAAACACACTTGAGCGATCTGAGAGATCACCCGAGGAACTTACAGAAATTCTTTTTAAAAACTTTTTAAAAAAAACCTCTAGATTGACGGTTGAACAAAGGAGTGGTAAGTGATACTCTACAAGCCATTCTGACCCTCAACCGCCAAAGATGAGTATGATGCTATAAGCCCCACAGGAGTAAGGTAAAAAGGTACGAACAAGGCCAACTTATTCAGAATGAATGTAAGAACACTCGGTTGCACCTCGTGCATAAGTCAGGAATGCGACATTGTAGCAACTCTTGATCAACAACCTAAGTCTAAAACTTTGCTCGGGACGAGCAAAGGGCTAGCTTGGGGGAGTTCTTGATGGTACTTAAGTGCCAAATCCGACCGTAAACTAGACTCAATAATAAAGGAAAACTACACGCATTACTCACATATTTGTATCACTAACCTTCCTCCATAGTTGTTTTTGAGTTTTGTACATATCAGATGAGCAGAAGTGAAATAAGACGAAAACACGCAACAGACGCCACACAACTACGCAGAAGATCGCATCCGGCGTCACCCACTTACAAAGAGGGCCCACCTGGCAGAGGAAATGGGCGCGCCATGAATAACGCACATAAGGAAAGACATAAGGGCCCACCTTTCAGCCTACTTGAAGAGGATCAGGACGAGGGGCGCTAGGGGGGTCGGCCGAACCCCAGGTTCGGCCGAACCTGCCCTGCTTCCCGTCCAGGTGCATTTCGAGGAAGAGTGGCTGCCAAGTCTCCTGATCACCTTCCATATGTGCGTTGGCGGGAAACCGACCTCCACTAGTATAAATAGGGCCCCCTCCCACCCCTCTCAAGACACACACACACACACTTCATTCCACCATTCCAAGAAGGATCTCCTCTCTTTTGCTCTCTTAGCTAGGTAGTAGAGCTAGGCCAGTTCTTCTTTTGCGAGCAAGTCGTCCTCGGGGTTGTTGAGCAATCCTCGGCTCCTAGTATGGCTTTGTATTGGACTTGTCAGACTTCTATTTGTAATATAGAGGTATGCCATGGTTGCTTTACTACCTTGATAGTCTATCAATCTATGCTTAGTTCGTTCATGAGTTATGCTAAGGTCTTGGTTAGGCCAGATGATCCGGGTACGGATAGGGGTTCGTTGTGCTTTCGGGCTTGCTCTAGTGTTTTACTTGTCCATCCGAAGGGTGGGAGACCCGGGGACACTAGAGTAGTGACTTCATACATGAGCGTGGTGCTCGGGTATGCGGGATCCATCGGATATGACCGTGCTCCATGGTGTGACTGAGGTAGACGGCAGGTGGTGACAGCCCTATCCATGCGGCGTAACAGCGGTGTTACGTTTAGCGTATTCCCCAATATTCGGGTTCGGTGTTGGAGTTCATGCAAAGAGGTAATGGGACTGGATGTACTCTGGTGCGGGACCTTCTCCTCGCTATCTGTTGGCGGTCATTTTTAGTGATTTCTACCGCCAACATTCATTCGGATTTCAGGCTCTCAGAACCATACTGCATCATTTTTCACTAACATTAACGTGTTCCACGAGTTTTGGTGATTATTTGATTTTAGGAACACAACATATGAATTTGATCCAAAATGGGAGAAATCCCAGGCCGGCCGGCCTAGCCGCCTACACCTGTGCAAATCCACCGTGCAACTCCTGAACACGATATCAAGCAAAGACCAAGTGCTAGACACAAGAACAATCCATTAAGACCGAAAGGCATGTACCAAGTTCAGTTGGGTCCACAATCAGTGACAAACCACTCCACCAAGACCCGAACCGACTTGAGAACAAATATGCAACACGTGATCAACATGACAGAGCAACGGACGGCCGAGATGAGCCAGGGCTAGGCCGGCCGGCCCCTAACTGTCACCGATAGCGCCACGTAACCTTTACCAACTTTAAGAGAGAATTAGAGGCGTCCACGAGAAGACGGTGCAGGATCAGAGCCACTCCTAGGCCGGCAGGCCTAGGGGAGGCCGGCCGGCCCCACTTGTCATCCTCTGGAGCTCCCCCTTGGCGTGGAAGTTAAGCACAACCGCCTTACCTGCTTGCAACTGATGCCAAGCTTTGAACCGACCCTGAAGCACTATAAATAGAGCTCCACCTCTCACTTGTAACACACACCATCCATTAGAGAAGAGTGTTCACTCTTGTGATCTCTTTGTGTTAGAATAGGGAGGGAGTGAGGTGAGAGCTTTGGTGCAAACCAAGCTTAAAGGAGCAGACTTGAGTTCTCCCGGTCTTACTCCATGTTTTGTATCCACCTCGGAGGAATATATCTTTGAGTAAGTTCCTCATCTCAACTTCAGTTTCTCGCTAGCTTTACTTTCTACTTTAGTTACTTGTTTAATTACTTTCTTTGATCTGCGGGATCCTGAGTCTGCGTAAGTAGCATGTTCTACTTATCTGAGGTTGCTTTCTATCTAAGTACATGGTAGGAGCAAGTAGCTCGATAGTTGTGGGCGTGGGCATGGTTCCCAGACTTGGTTAGCTATCTCAGGTTGTGTTCCACCCCACGGTACTGTTGTGGTTGGCGGCAGGTGGTGACAGCCCTATTCGTCCCTCGTAGTCCACCACATTCGGGTGTTTTTATAGGAGTAGTGCCAACTGCCGTTGGACTCCCTTCTCACCCCAGTCTGAGTCCATCCCTGAGGCCGCCGAAGCAGATCGAGTCAGTAGTTAGCTTGTCGCTAGGTAGAGTAGTAAGTTATCAGGAGTTAGGCCCTCTTCCCTCTTACCTTTTCTCTTTTGGTGTGTCCGGTTGAGTAGTTCTAGGTTTAGTCGAAGCTTTACCGTTCCTTGGATTCGATATCCCAGGTATACTCCCTGGTGAGGCTATATCAGTCTCTGTACAATTGCGGAGTAATTCGTTTAGGCTAAGGAGTACCAACAAGCTTTCTGGCGTCGTTACCGGGGAATAGTAGCAACACTAGATTTAGAGATAGTTAGCCGTATGACTTTCTGTAACACCCGGTTTACAAAAGGACATAAACCGAGCAATCATATACGTGCCAGGATCAAGTCACACGTATATACAACAGAATGAACAGTATATCATAGCACATGTCACATAAAGAGTTATAATAAAACGAGTACGAATGTTATTTATTCCATTAATGACAAAATGTCTGATACAAATATGCGGAAGCATAGAACAAGTACGAAACTCTCTCTAAAGCTGGGCGCCACAGGGACGTCGATTGGGAGACGACTGCCTAGAAGTCCTCATACTCCTGGTAGCTCCGAGTGAACTCCTCCACGTCGCCGGGAACTGAGCAGCAGTAGGGTGTCACCAAAGAGAACAAGAGGAAAAGAGTAGAGTAGGCAAGAGTGAGTACACAACTTGTACTCAACAAGTAAAACACAAACTATGAGGCTCTAAGGTTGGCTGACTCAACTGCATTAGCTTTTAATCTTAGCAAAATTTTATTAAAGCTAATTACTACAAGTGGATGAATTACCATAAACCCAGTTACATAGAAATTAATCAAAATTAATTATGAACTACTGAGAACCAAACCAAACCAAACCACCCGGGGAACCCCCCTAATCAAAGGAGAATAACCCCACTAATCAAAAGGAGGATCTGGGCCGCTCATAACCGTGAGCATGGCTAGTATACCAGTTTTACACTTTGCAGAGGTTGCACATCTTTACCCACAAGTCGTGAGCTACGCTAGTTGTTCATCACACTTCCGTAGGTGAGATGACTAGCAAATTCACTACGAGGCCGTTACAAAGAATCTCGTTGGTAAGGAGTAACCGCGAGGGTTGGATCGGTGACGATGGAGTAGGTCTAGTGGGCGTCAAGACACAAAGCACAGACGAGACCACTCAGTACAAGGGCCATAGAAGCTTACCACCCTTGCCCCGCAGGTAAGTTACTCCAAACCAAAAAGACCTAATTAGTAAGCCAAGACCATCCCATTCTAGTCTTATGATAGCACTGTTGTCCCAGGTTGTCGCTCTATGATCCGGTCCTTAAGGAGAGTGGCCAACCAAGCGCTAAGCACCATGCTGGCCCCCTAAACCATGTTTCTAGAAAAAACAATTTTAACGAGACGTGAGCCACTCAAGCACAGAACACAGAGGGCCACTCTCAGAATTAAGTTGCATATACCACTAATCAAATTAATTAAAAAGGACCAAGTGTGTTATAGCGCGGCACCTAGCACAACTAACCAAAATGCAACCCAAGGGATATATATAAAGGATATAAAGTGGCTAGGAAATCCTTATAGACATACAATATTAAAATGCAGTATGAACATGTATTTAAAACTGATAGGCGGTTCATGTTTTACTTGCCTTTCAATGCGGGAGACAAGGTACTGCTCTTTAACTCCCGCATTCATTTGGTTGTTCATGGTACACTTAGAAGTAAGTGGGAAAGCCCATTCTTAGTGCTTAACACCGCCGACCACGGTGCTATAACCCTCTAGGACAATGATGGGAAAAATTTCAAGGCCAATGGCCAAAGATTGAAAATATTCCTCGAGCCCGAAATACCGGAACTCGAAGAGGTAGATGTCTACGAGTTATCCGAGTTAGAGCACGCATCTACGGTCATCGCCGTACCTCAAACGGGTCGTATCCTAGGTTTAGTGTCTCTCTTCTTCTCCCCCATGCTTTTCTTTCCTTTTCTAGACCAAAGCACCCAAATGCCCAAAAATAGAAAGACCGAGGAGGAAGATTCTAGAAGCCCGGGGCCACACATGACAAGGTGGGGCCGGCCGGCCTAAGGGAGGCCGACTGGCTTGGCTCCGAGCCCGTTCGCCCTCATCCTTTTGTGCAACGTTCAAATCGTTGTAAACATTCATCTCCGGGACGTTCAGATCAATCTGAGTTGATTTAAACCGAGAGGCCTCCCCCTCCTTCCTCCTTCCAACACTCCCCACCAGAATTCTCCTCGTTCTTCCACTCCTCCACCAAGATCACACCCATGGACGCGCAACCCTCTCCAAAAACCCCCAAACCCACGTCCATGGAGCCTTCCACTCCAAAATCGCCCACAAAGTCCAGCCATTCACGCGTGTCATCCAGCAGCATCAGGATCCTTGGATCCCAGGAGATCGTCGCCCTCTCTCCATCACCGCCTGGCGGTTAGGGGTGCCAGCCCCAGGCCGGCCGGCCTAGAGTGGGCTGGCTGGCCTCTCCCCGAGGCCGGGCGTCTCTCGGTTCGTCAGAGAGTGTCGCCCAGGGGTAGGAGCAATAGCCATCATGCACTCCCGTGCGCTCAGCCCAGTGCGACCTACAACAGGGGTTCTTTCCCCCAAAAAGGTCGTTACCAAGTGCGCGGGAACGTCTTCTGCGGGTCGCGTCGTTCAAGTCGCTACACTCCAAGCGGTGCAGATCGACTCATTGATGTACTCCGCGCAGTACTTTCCCGCCAGTCCTAGCCCTCCATGCTACCGCGTGACCGAGGCCAAGGTCGGGTGAGGGAAGGTGCTCACCCTGCCATTGGATTGCAGCGGTGTCGATTCCCTCCGGACACAGTGCGGCGTCACATCAAGCCGCCGCCGATCCGTGTCCCTCCTGATATCCATGCTTACACGGATACCAAGGATGAGGACGAGGATGAGGAGGAGGAGGAGCCTATCGACGTTGCCTCTCTTCATGCACAGCTCGCGGCCCTCCGGCTAAGCCTCAACAGTATGGATGAGCGTGTGGCCAAGTCAGAGATCGACCAGATGGAGTTGGGTGATCGGGTAGACACCCTTCGTAAGGCTGTTTGTTCTAAGATCAAACGCCTTGTGAAGGCGATCGGGAACGAGGATCTATATCAATCCCCGGACCCGAAGTAGGTGAAGTCCTAAGGTTTAGGTTTTGGTGTTGCATTTTAAATTCCTTTATTTCATTCCTTTAGTTTATTCAATTGTATGCAGCAGCACCCCACTTTGTTTTGAATAAAATAAAAATAAAGAGTTGTTCCTCTTTGTGCTATTGTGGTTGGTGCACATGTATGTGCCAACGACACCCCAGTTCTGATCTTTCGCCGAGTGTGCAGTGATTTCAAACAAGGAGAACAGAACCAGCGTTCCAGAGGAATTTGAACAAACTCCGAAGTGAATTCAAGCCGGGCGGCCTAAACCAGGTCGACCGGCCTACATTTTTCATCAAATTGGCCAAGGCAACTTCCCTGGAACAGAGTGCACTGAGCCTGCACATCTGCAAAAGGGCCACAGAGATTGGCCACAGGTGCAGGCCGGTCGGCCCCCCTTGTCGGCCTCTCTCCGAGAGCTTTTGCGTGGTGCTGGTTCGAACACTCTACTTCCTTATCCTTTTTGCTTTCGTTCGAATTCACCCTGATTAAACTCAAATAAAATCGTGAACGAATTGCATAGGAGGAGTGAAATTGTTTCATGGAATCGGCATGTGGTATGTTTTATTTCATATACAAGTACCTATCTACCTTGGAACACATGTTTAGGATCGCTCGCTGTCTTACTTATTGATCCTTGTGATATGATGACATGAGGTTGTGCGATTTCCTAATTCAATGTCTTGGAAGTTTTTATTTCGAAA
This sequence comes from Panicum virgatum, assembly GCF_016808335.1. Lineage (NCBI taxonomy): Eukaryota > Viridiplantae > Streptophyta > Magnoliopsida > Poales > Poaceae > Panicum > Panicum virgatum. The sequence continues at coordinate 30,631,749 of NC_053137.1, forward strand.
ACACAAAACAAGGAGACTCTTGTGCTCAGTTTGCCATATACCCATTCCAAAGCCTTTACATCATTTACATACAAGTTCAAACCTATAGCTATCTTTCTCGTTCTGAGCTCGTGTAAACGTGTTATCGCCAGAATTTGACCAGGATTGGTAGGCCAAATGTAAGAAGAAGCCCACGGTAAAGGAGTCCACTTAGCCAGGCTTATATCATAAGTTTGACCAAATACAATGATAATTGGGCATTCAAGGATCAAGCTGAGATGGGGTCACGGGCCTAATCCATGTTGAAGCTCAGTCTATTCGCGAGGCTGGTTCGGACTGCAGGAAGAGGCCGTACGAGAATGGACGCCCAGGCCACATACGGACTCCGTTTTGGACGTTCTAGATATGCATGGAAAGCTAAGGAGATAAGCTTTCCAGTACAACTGGAATCACGTCCAGATTCGCTCGGAATCAACAGGAATTGCCGAAACAATAGGACGACCAGAATCTGCCACAATTATATAGCATGTTTCGGCTGATATTTGGAAGCTTCATGAAGATTTGGACCTGTGGAGGAAAGAGTCCAGATCACATTCTTTAGTCTTAGAAATCCTTATCAATTTGTAATCCATTATTTTAGGAAGTGTTTGAAGTTGCCTTGCACGGCAAGAAGTCTCCGGACTATAAATATGTACCCATATGCTAATGAATAAAGATGACGGCATTCGTTTACACACGGCCGGTGTCTCCACCACAACAAACCTCGGCGCACCGCCACCCCTAATTCTAGGGTTTCATCCAAGTAAGCGCCATGCTGCCCTGATCGCTTCGCGTGATCAAGGCAGCATTGTTCTTACTTTTACCTTGGTATTACTTGTACTGAAGCGTTTTTGATGGCGAGTAGTACTAGTTATCCTGATGTTCGTAGCATGGCTTTTAGTAGATATGTCGTGCTTTGTTGCTTATTGTCTACGAATATCATGTTGTCTTTACGCGATCATGTTATCATCTTATACTAGCTCTTGTTGCATAGAGTTAGCTACGTAAAGGCAACACCCTGCTTCCTTTATGTTTAGTAGATCTGATCTGTTACGGTTTGCTCTTATTCTTGAGAGTTTGCGTAATATCTGCTAGGTTAGGCCTTGCAAACGGGTTGGATGATCCGGTGGCGTGTTAGATGCTCTGCTTTAATCTTAACAGGGAATTGATCCGGGAATCAGCTCTTGCTAGTTCTTAGGCCTCTGTTTTGGTTATGGTTTAGTTATCTGTTACGTTTATTAGGCCCAGTCACGTGTAGGATGTTCCGATCTAGAAGTGAAGCCTTTACCGTTGTGGATTAGATCAATTAGATTTAATTGAAGCAGCTTTATAGTTATTTGCTCTATTTATCATATCTGGATACAATCAGATTCCATCTGACACCAGGACTCGATCGGCTCTTCAAAGCCGATGCAAGAGTCGTCCCGGGGAGCCGACCACGGCTCGGACTTACGTTTACACATGTCTTTGTATGCAGGAAACTGTTCGGAGCACGTCTGCACCCTCCTGATCGGGTATAGGTCAGGTGGCACGCCCGGTTTTCATACATCCTCCTGGCGCGTGACGGAAATTGCGGGCCGTCGACGAGGGAGCAGTGCCTCTAGCGCCCTAGCAACCTCCCGGCTCTTCATGTTGCCCGTCGTTGCTCGCCGGTGGGTTTCGGTCGACAACACATTCTGGCACGCTCGGTGGGACACTCGGCAACAACATCCACCGCAATGATGACTGGAGCTCAAGATCAAGAACCCGCTCCCAAGCCCGTCACATATGAAGAGCTTCCTCCTGAACACAAGAAGAAGTATGATGAGATCAAAGCTCTGCTGGAAGCTGATCTCATCGACTCTTTTGAGAGGACTCGCAACCATGGCATCAAGTGGAAGGGGTTCTCACCAGAAGGCGCTCTGGACAATGTAGATCTGTCTGTACCATCTGAAGAACGCACCAGAGCCCTGCGTCAGGAGATGAACTACATGGTGGCCCATGCGCTTCATCGGCACTCTCAGAGCTTGATGAACGAACTCGAGTGCGTGGCGCATCGCGTCATCCAGGAGATAATCAAGAACCAGTACTCTCCATCGGGGCCAATCCTGGGGAGTCACACAGAGGAAGCTGCACTGCATTCTAGGCCGTAACTGCCATTCTCATTTGCAGCTCCCAGACCACACAGCTCGCCGATCTACGTCGTCCACAAGATCGGCGGTGATCCTGGAGAAGGCCAGTTCCTCACCGAGCCACCTAAGGAGATTCCGCACGGCTACACGTGCGCCTACATCGCTGACAGCGTCAGTCCAGCATGCTCGGTGCAGATGGTGAACCCAGGAGCTCCTGGAGCAGATGCAGAAAAACAAGCGTGGCTGGCAAAATACGCTACTGGGCCGAGTGCTGAGCCATCAGCCCCAGGAGTTCTTAGTGTGGAGCAGGTCAGTGCAATACTCAGAGACCAGTTCGGCATCCTACCCAAGAGGAAAGCGATCGGCTATTCCAAGCCGTATCCAAGCGACTATGACTTGATCCCACTGCCACCCAAGTATCGGCTTCCTGAGTTCACCAAGTTCAACGGATCAGAGGGAGCCAGCTCCATCGAGCATGTGAGCCGATACTTAACGCAGTTTGGGATGATCTCAGTGTCGGATCCATTGAGGGTCCGGTTCTTCGGCCAATCCCTTACAGGCCCAGCCTTTGGATGGTACGCGTCGCTAGCTCCGGATTCGATTCGGACTTGGAGGCAGCTTGAAGATCAATTCCATACCCAGTACCACTCGGAAGCTGCAGAAGCTGGAATTGCCGACCTCACCCAAGTCAGGCAGAAGCGAGGAGAGACCGTGTCAGAGTACATACAGCGCTTCAGGGAGGTCAAGAACCGATGCTACTTGTCACGCATCACAGAGAAAGAGGCAGTCGATCTGGCTGTCCTGGGACTTGCTAAGCCGATCAAGGATGCGGCTTTTCAGTTGGAGCTCACATCTCTGGCGCACCTGATGCAGAAGCTTACGGCATACGAGCATTATCGTCCTGAGCTGTACCAGGACAAGTTCAAGCGCCATGTAAACATGGCACAAGCTGAAGAATCTGACGACTTGGGTGAAGAGCAAGAAGTGGCCGTGGCAGAGTGGACTCGGGGGGCAAATCCTGTCCCATGTAAGTGGATCAAGCAGCAGGGGCTTGTGAAGGGCTTCGACTTCAACGTGACCAAGGCAGAGCAGATATTTGATCTGCTCCTCAAAGAAAAACAGCTGAAGCTCCCAGAGAATCACAAGTTACCGACGGCACAAGAGCTGCAGGGAAGACTGTACTGTAAATGGCACCACTCGTTCATTCATTCCACGGGTGAATGCAAGGAGCTACGTCATCAGATACAATCGGCTATTGAGCAAGGCTGATTAATCCTGGCTCAACACACGATGAAGGTTGACACAAAGCCTTTCCCGCAAGCTAACATGGTGGAGCTGTCAGATCTCGGATCCAAGGGCCAGGATTTGGCATTCCAGATCAACATGGTGGGGCCCGTGCGCCGCCATGACAAGCAGAGGAGAGAGGCCGCTTCTGGCAAACGGCCGCAGGATAGACGCGAACTGGAACAGCACCATGTGACCGAAGAACAAGTGCGTCACATCCGTAATCAGCTTCCAGCTTCTAATCGGCTTCTGGAAAAGTACCAGTACTAGTACAAGTTGCGCTGCCAATACGAATCGGAAGAGGACGAGTACGAGCACCGCTCAGGAAGGACACTGGGGAGACACCAGGCTATGCGCGACCACTGGCATTGCCCGTTCTTCAGGTACTGTTGGAATTCCGGCATGAGCCGATTGCCTACTATAGATGATTGCTTGGAGTGCAGGCCTCGAGGACACCAGCAGGACGAGACATCAGTGTTCCGGCGCTTGGGGCCCGGAACACGTCATGATGACCGTGTGAGGAGGCCAACCAGGGGTGATTCCGAGCAAGAAGAAGAAGAAGACAGGTACCATCGTCCACGGTGGTGTCCTGACGGGCTTAATCGCTCGCAGAAGCACAGAGTGCAGCGCTTGCGCAATCTGAAAGAGGCAGAAGCAAAGTACCTCGACGTGCTGAGGAAAGCGCATCCGGATCTCGCGGAGCAAGTCAGGCGACCGTGAAGGGAGGAAAGGCGCCCTCCGAGAAAAGAGTTGCGCCCCAAGCAGACAAAAGCCGATGAGAAGCCATCGGCTGATGTGAACATGGTGTTCGTGCTCCCATCGGAGTTTCGGGCACCCCAACCGGAAGAATTGGCTATCGCACAGCTGGATCTAGGCCCACAACCAATCATCTTCGAGAAGCCCAAGGAGAAAAGCTACAAGCACCTAAAGGGATTGTATGTCAAGGGCTTCATCAATGGCAAGCCTATGAACAGGATGTTGGTCGACACTGGTGCCGCAGTCAACCTGATGCCTTGTTTTGTGCTGCGCCGATTGGGTCGTTCTTCTACCGATCTGATTAAGACCAACGTGATGCTCAATGATTTCAATGGCTAGCCGTCGGAGGCAAAGGGCATCCTCAATGTGGAGTTGACAGTTGGCCGCAAGATCGTCCCAACCTCATTCTTCATCGTCAACAGTAAGAGTACGTACACAGTGCTGCTTGGGAGGAATTGGATTCACGCCAATTGTTGTATTCCTTCCACAATGCACCAGTGTTTGGTTCAATGGGATGGCAACGAAGTGGAGGTGGTCCGTGCAGATGACTCCAGTGAGGTTTCGCTCGCAGACATGAACGCCTGGGACGCGGAGCGACAAGAGCCGATCTCAGGGATTGCGCTGGAAGACTGTGATCGGATCGAAGCGACAAAAAACGGATTGAGGCTGGTCTTATCCACTGGCCTCATAGAATAAACACATTCTGGTACCACTTCATGAATTCTACGGGATCATGCCCTGTAGTGGCGGATCTAAGCGATCGGCCCCAGCCGATGCGATGCCAGAAAAAGAAAGTCAAAAGAAATAGTAGCAGAACAAATTTGCTGCATGGCTAACATCTGAGTCCGGGCCGATGGGCAGATCAGCCCCAAACACGGCCGATTTCAGCAATCGGCGGCAAAACGTCTAAATCCTCTGGTTCATACTGAATTGGGCACGGCCGATTGGAGAGCCGATCTCCTCCAATACATGAAGGATCCGGCTCGGGGGGCATAAGCAGAGATTTGGTGATGAAATATGGAGACCCATACAAAAAATTTTCGTCTGGATGAAGAATTACTGCCGATGCTCCTACAGCTTCTTCGCCATCGGCTACTTCCGCCATTGACATCGGCTAGTTCTGCTCCTGTGTGGGCGTGGGAATGTCTGATACATTAGCCGATCGATCCGACCAACAGTACTTCTGCATCGTCATCGTCATCGGCTATTCATGTTCCTGTGACACCATCGACATCGGCGAATGCAGCTCCTACGGGGTCAGGGCATTCGTCGCCTACGGACGGGTCCGTCTCGCCCGACCCCCGCAGATAGAGGGTCAGGGCATTCGTCACATCAACCGGCTGATTCGGCTTCTGTGCTCTTTCGATGTGATCAACATCGGTTACTTCATCCACGTCGACAAAGCATTTGAAGAGCTCTCTACGACAACAGATGTGCTGATTGGACTTTAGGCTATAGATGTTCGGTTTTCTAACAGCCGATAATTGTGATGAGAATGCATTATGGCAAGTACGGACCAGGCGGGATTTTAACCATCGGCTCTTCAACATCCAATTTGATTGGTAATATTCAAACCTACCATTGCATCATCATACAGTATATGCGTTTATCACTTGCACTAGCTTCCTTGTATGCTTAGTAGCTTCTACTTGTGTTTCGTGTATATATTTTGAGGTGTGGATGCTGGTGACCATGTGTGGTTAGGCTCATTTGAATATGTTGAATATCTGATACCGAGCATGGCTTTTATTCTTTTGAAAATCTGAAATATGGTCACCGCTTTACTTGGCTACTAGTATGTGTAGGCTGACTTTGCTTTTACTATCTTGTACATGCCTGGTAGCTATATCCTTTTCCTGGAATCATTTATGCAGCTCGAGTCTCAATGCTTATATGATAATCTTGTGCTAAATTACATTAAAATCTGAATGATGTCCATACTATGCTATAATAAAAAGATCCAGGTGGATTTGTTTTGTCTCACTGATCTAGTTCGGGACTGCTTGCTATTGCACTTTAGCATGAACTTGGACTAGGCTGTGAATGACCAAAACCTTGCTTTAAGCTTCTAATGGTTCAATGGACCTAGGCTTAGCATTGGTTTGTAAGAAGTGGCCTGATAAGCAAATAACCCCTGGCACATAACAAAAGGCTTGTTTGAGTTTCAAATGCAATATGTTTTAACCTGCAAGACCTGAGGGCATGAGTAATCAATCTTGTTAAAAGATCCTTGTATTGGAAAAAGCTCACTGGTGTAGGTACTTGCTGGTTTTTGCTTGTCATGCTTTAATGTACTAGTTGGTTGGGCTAAGTGGTGATGCTTTTTATTTTGAAAATCCTAAAAATTAATTGCTCATGATCTAATATAGATATATTCTTTTGAGCTTTTCTATGCGGTGTCTTTATGCTATACCCTCACTGTATATACATGCTAGCACTTGTAAATGCTTTGAGACATACCTGGAAGCTCACACTCACCCTTTGCATGACATAGCATATTTTTGTGGGGGAAGAGATTTTTTGATGTTAGGTCGACTTGCATGACTTTTGCCTAACTAAATATGATCTATCGGCTTTTAGCCGATTCACAATGATCTTTGTAGAGCCGGTCCGGCAAGTGATTGTTTTGCAGGTAATCCATGTAGCCCACATTATTATTTATTCGATGGAGAATCGTCTACCTATTGAATATCTATGTCTTCACCAACTCCTGGCGATCAACGATCATCAAGAAGAGGCCAAGTATGTTGATGCTGAGCTGATGAAGCATGAGGATGATCCCGTAAGTCAGCGCCATCCATGGAATACGAAAACTAGGACTGGTCTGCAACAACATTGAGATTGGTCAAGGAAGGCGTGAGGCCGGTTCAAGCAATCGGTCACAAAGTCAGTTGGCTAATAGCCGATCTATCGACTCGGGGGGCAAGACCGTCAGTGGCATGAGAAGACAATTTGAGGACATGATGTTTTTATTTGGTTTACGGCTGGCGCTTAGAAGATTCTGTCATATTTGGCCAAACTTGGGGGGCATGTGTTATCGCCAGAATTTGACCAGGATTGGTAGGCCAAATGTCAGAAGAAGCCCACGGTAAAGGAGTCCACTTAGCCAGGCTTATATCATAAGTTTGACCAAATACAATGATAATTGGGCATTCAAGGATCAAGCTGAGATGGGGTCACGTGCCTAATCCATGTTGAAGCCCAGTCTATTCGCGAGGCTGGTTCGGACTGCAGGAAGAGGCCGTACGAGAATGGACGCCAAGGCCACATACGGACTCCGTTTTGGACGTTCTAGATATGCATGGAAAGCTAAGGAGATAAGCTTTCCAGTACAACTGGAATCACGTCCAGATTCGCTCGGAATCAACGGGAATTGCCAAAACAATAGGACGACCAGAATCTGCCACAATTATATAGCATGTTTCGGCTGATATTTGGAAGCTTCATGAAGATTTGGACCGGTGGAGGAAAGAGTCCAGATCACATTATTTAGTCTTAGAAATCCTTATCATTTTGTAATCCATTATTTTAGGAAGTGTTTGAAGTTGCCTTGCACGGCAAGAAGTCTCCGGACTATAAATATGTACCCATATGCTAATGAATAAAGATGACGGCATTCGTTTACACACGGCGGGTGTCTCCACCACAACAAACCTCGGCGCACCGCCACCCCTTATTCTAGGGTTTCATCCAAGTAAGCGCCATGCTGCCCTGATCGCTTCGCGTGATCAGGGCAGCATTGTTCTTACTTTTACCTTGGTATTACTCGTACTGAAGCGTTTTTTATGGCGAGTAGTACTAGTTATCCTGATGTTCGTAGCATGGCTTTTAGTAGATCTGTCGTGCTTTGTTGCTTATTGTCTACGAATATCATGTGGTCTTTACGTGATCATGTTATCATCTTATACTAGCTCTTGTTGCATAGAGTTAGTTGCGTAAAGGCAACACCCTGCTTCCTTTATGTTTAGTAGATCTGATCTGTTACGGTTTGCTCTTATTCTTGAGAGTTGGCGTAATATCTGCTAGGTTAGGCCTTGCAAACGGGTTGGATGATCCCGTGGCGTGTTAGATGCTCTGCTTTAGTCTTAACAGGGAATTGATTCGGGAATCGGCTCTTGCTAGTTCTTAGGCCTCTGTTTTGGTTATGGTTTAGTTATCTGTTACGTTTATTAGGCCCAATCACGTGTAGGATGTTCCGATCTAGCAGTGAAGCCTTTACCGTTGTGGATTAGATCAATTAGATTTTTTTGAAGCAGCTTTACAGTTATTTGCTCTATTTATCATATCTGGATACAATCAGATCCCATCTGACATCGGGACTCGATCGGCTCCTCAAAGCCGATGTAAGAGTCGTCCCGGGGAGCCGACCACGGCTCGGACTTACGTTTACACGTGTCTTTGTATGTAGGAAACTGTTCGGAGCTCGTCTGCACCCTCCTGATCGGGTATAGGTCAGGTGGCACGCCCGGTTTTCATACATCCTCCGGGCGCGTGACGGAAATTGCGGGCCGTCGATGAGGGAGCAGTGCCTCTAGCGCCCTAGCAACCTCCCGGCTCTTCGTGTTGCCCGTCGTTGCTCGCCGGTGGGTTTCGGTCGACAACAAAACGCCATGCTTCTGAAGTCAGTTATGGTTGTTCATCAATGTGGGTTGTACACGTACATGGTCATCACTCCAAGTCCTTCATGTGATTGCATAAAATTCTCCATCCCCCTGAAATAATAAGAAAAGAAACATATAAACGGAATTCATGCTAGTTCAAGTCAAGAAAAAAGAGAGAAAGGGGAGAAATGGAAGATGCTTGAGTATCACTAAGGACTTACATTACATTTACACTTGCACATGACCCGAGTGATGAACAATCTAACTACTAGGAGACATTACGTTTGCACTTGCAATTTGAATGTGTAAGATATGCAATTACCCTTACCCGAGCTCCACATACTCCTAGTGAGAAAATGAGCAAACAAAGTGAGGCTTGAATAAGATGAGCGAATGAGTGGTTCGAGCAGGAGAGTATGCCTTTGTTTTACAAAATTCAGAGAACCCTTCCAAGTACTGCAAAGCAGGAACTAGTGACAACTTTCATCGACTTGTTCCGAAGATCAATGGGTGAAGACGACAGTGCTAGCCACTTGGAATCCGAGGTATGAAGGGAAAGTTTTGAAATAACGCTTATGCATACCCGATCTTATGAACCATGGACTTTGCTTGATCCTCGGATCTGTTTCGACTCTTTTTGCTCGGGATGAGCAAAGTCTAGGTGTGGGGGGTGTGTTGGAGGACATTTTTATTGATTTCTACCGCCAACATTCCTTCGGATTTCAGGCTCTCAGGACCATAATGAATCATTTTTCACTAACCATAATGAGTTCCATGAGTTTTGGTGATTATTTGATTTCAGGAACACAACATACGAATTTTGATCCAAAATGGGAGAAATCCCAGGCTGGTCAGCCTAGGCCAGGCCGCCCGGCCTACCCCTGTGCAAATCCATTGAGCAACTCCTCGGAGATGGTCCTGAACACGATATCAAGCAAAGACCAAGTGCTAGACACAAGAACAATCCATTAAGACCGAAAGGCATGTACCAAGTTCATTTGGGTCCACAATCAGTGGCAAACCACTCAACCAAGACCCGAACCTACTTGAGAACAAATGTGCAACACGTGATCAACATGACAGAGCAACGGACGGCCGAGGTGACCCAGAGCCAGGCCGGCCGGCCTAGGTGAGGCCGGCCCGCCCCTAACTGTCACCGTTGGCTCTACGCAACCTTTACCGACTTCAAGAGAGAATCAGAAGCGTCCACGAGAAGGCGGTGCAGGATCAGAGCCACTCCTAGGCCGGCCGGCCTACGGGAGGCTGGCCAGCCCCACTTGTCATCCTCTGGAGCTCTCCCTTAGCGTGGAAGTTAAGCACAACTGCCTTACCTGCTTGCAACCAATGCCAAGCTCTGAACCGACCCTGAAGCACTATAAATAGATCTCCACCTCTCACTTGTAACACACACCATCCATTAGAGAAGAGTGTTCACTCTTGTGCTCTCTTTGTGTTAGAATAGGGAGAGAGTGAGGTGAGAGCTTTGGTGCAAACCAAGCTTAAAGGAGTGGACTCGAGTTCTCTCGGTCGCACTCCATGTTTTGTATCCACCTCGGAGGAATATATCTTTGAGTAAGTTCCCCGTCTCAACTTTAGTTTCTCGCTAGCTTTACTTTCTGCTTTAGTTATTTGTTTAATTACTTGCTTTAGTTCCTCTCCTAGGCCGACCGGCCTGGCACCTCTACAAACCATGCCACGTCGTCGATCTAGGGGTGAAGTGACACGTTCAAGTACATTTGAGTCGAGGATTGGATGTCAGTTCAATCGAATGGATCGAAAGGCTTGCACAAGGATAAAAAGACTAACAATCCAGTGAAACAACATGTCCAAGTCAGCGATCCAGCACCCTAGAGTAATCACAAGCGTCAAGTCGCAACATCGGTGGAACGGAGGGCCAGCACGCGCCAGAGAGAGGCCGGCCAACCGGCCTGGCCTTGTCTGCATTCGAGCTACGCAAGCTACATCGACTCCAGGAGAAAATCACAGACGTCAACGCAAAGCTGGTGGCAAGATGACCTCACCCCCAGGCCGGCCAGCCTAGGGGAGGCTGGCCGGCCCCACCTTGCTGCCTCTGGCGTCCCAGCTTCGCGGGGAAGTTAAGCACAACAGTCACAACGGCCTTTAGCCGATGCCACGTGCTTCATCTTCTCAGAACCGACCCTGGAAGGCTATAAATAGAGCACTCATCCCTCACTTGTAACACACACACACACCATTGGAGCTCATTCTCTCTTCACTTTCTAGAGTAGGATTAGTAGTTTGGGAGTTAGAGTCGAGTCGAGCTTGCTCGGGATTCCGGAGTCATCGGAAGTCTGGTATAGCTCTTGTATCCTTCTTTCGAAGTTATTAAAATAAGTTATGTTCTCTACTTTTCTGAGTCAGCTTTACTTTCTGCTTTCTTTTATCTCCTCGAGTCTGAGTGTTCAGCTCGAGTGTGGAAGTTGTATCCTTTAGCTTAGGCTAAGTTATCTCTCTGATAGTCAGGAATCTATCTTACGGGTTTTCTTGCCCGGACTAGATTATCTCAAGTTACTACTCTAGGTTGAGGGGGATTTCTCTCGAAGGCCTCGAAAGAAATCCTAACACCGAGTGCAGACGTGGTGTCTGATCTTAGTGTTAGCTAGAAAGTGTGTTCCGCCCCACAGTACCGTTGTGGTAGGCGGCAGGTGGTGACAGCCCTGTCCGTCTCTCGTAGTCGACCATGTTCGGGTTCTTTCATAGCAGTAGTGCCGACTGCCATTGGACTCCCTTCTCATCCTATTCTGAGTCCTTCCCTGAGGCCGCCGAAGTAAGCTCTACCTTCCTGAAGATTAGTTAGATAGTTAGTCTTATCTAGAGAGGATAGCTCGATAGTTCAGAAGTGTATCCGGTGTCTTATTTCGCTCGTTGTCCTCCCAGCTGCTACCTCTCTAAGGAGTTGAGTCTCCGTGTGTCACTCGGTCAGAGACTGGCCATTTATCTTATCTCTATATTTGGCTTACCCCCGTCTAGTTAGTCAATTGATTAAGCTAGTACTGTTATCATTCGATTTACGATAATCTTTACCATAGTGCTTCCCTAAGGAAAAATACGATACCCTGGAATACTCCATGGTGAAGTGCTACAGCGGTGATTCTGTGCGCTTGTGGAATTTATTTTATATTGGGGCATAAGAAACGCCAACAAGCATTTCTAGCGCCGTTGTCGGGGAAGCAATTGGCTAAAGATATCGTAAATAGTTTGATAAACTTTACTAGATTGTCACCGCTAATCTTAGCGGGCTTACCACTGCTCTCTCTATCTTTTTTTTATTGTTGCAGAGCAATGCATGACCGGTTTCGACCTACCAAATAACTTCAACCCGAATCCAGGAAGAATTGGGAGAATTGTGAGACGCTGCGTCGTCCCACCTCAGAAAAGACTCACTTGGCCTATCAGTCCTGCATCCACTTCAGCCTCATCACCCATGGCCCAGAAGACTCTTCGTCAGTTCTCGGCCCCGTTCAATAGCCACATTCCTACTGGATTGAACCAAGACCAAGCCGAAAATGACGGCTTTGAGCTGAAAACTGGACTGGTGAACATGGTTCAAGCAAGTCTATTTTGTGGAAAGGCATCCGAGGATACCAATGCCCATCTCCAAAACTTTCTGGAGGTGAGTAACACTATCAACCCCAAGGGTACTACGATGGATATCATCCGCCTTCGGCTATTCCTGTTCTCATTACTCGGGAAGGCCAATACGTGGTTTTACTCCAACAACGAGGCTTTCACAACATGGGAAGCCTATTCAAATGCATTCCTGGCCAAATACTTCCTAGTGGGCAAGACCAATGCCCTCCGAAACAGAATCTCCGGTATCCAGCAACTACCGGATGAGACAATTCCAGAGGCCTGGGAGCATCTGCAGGAGTAAATACAAGCATGCCCACACCACGGCATGGAGGAATGGCTGATTATTGAGAACTTCTTCCATGGCCTGAATCAGCATGCCAAGGACCACGTAGATGCAGCAGCGGGTGGTTCCTTTCTCTCTCTCGATGTTGCGGGAGCGAAGATGCTGATCGACAAGATAGCCTCCAACCAGAGTTGGAGAGGTGACAAGCAGCCATCCCGTCCAAGGGGTGTGCATCAGATCGACAGTGTCGATATGCTGGTGGCCAAGATGGACCTTCTCATGAAGAAACTGGAATCTCCGCACAAGGAGGTGAACTAGGTTTCGGAGTCTGGGATGACATGTGAAATATGTGGTGAGACTGGACACTTGGGCACGTCATGCCCCCTAACCCAAGAGGACGTGAACTTCGTTGGCACCAACAATAACAATCCCAACTCAGGATTCCGTCCTCAGCAAGGTTGGAACTCAAAGCCCAACCTCCCCTTCGGAAATTAGCAAGGTATGAATTTTAATAACAATTTTCAGCCTACCTTAAAAGAGCTAGTGTACGCCCAGAAACAAATAAATGGCAACATTAGCAAGAAGTTTCTTGCTAATGACAAGATTTTGGAGTCTATGGCCGCACAACTAGAGAGCTTTAACTCAGTTATTAAGAACCAGTTGAGATTTAACAAAATGATAGAAACTCAAGTAGCTCAGCTAGCCTCGTACTGTCCTAATGCTAACACGGGGAAACTGCCTGGGCAACCAGAAGTTCCCTCGAAGGAGAACGTTAATGCGGTGACTACGCATGGTGGTAAGTCCACACGGGAGCCACTTTTCCCACAGGATGCAGGAACTCGGCGGAAAGCCGCATCCGCCAGCCATACCGATGCTGAAGAAGAAGAGCAGGAGGAGGCCGTCGACTCCAACACAATTGCAGCCCAGGAAGACCCCGTGGAACCTCCTAGAACTTCGCGGGATTACCACGATACAACTGCCTTACCGTTTTTGGAGCGGATAAGGAAGCCGATGGCCGACAAACAATTTGCCAAGTTCGTCGAAGTAATAAAGAAGCTATATGTCAACATACCGCTTCTTGATGCCATGCAGGTGCCCATGTATGCCAAGTATATCAAATATATTCTTGGAAACAAGAGAGCACTGCCCACCACCGAGGTCGTGCAGTTAATAGAAGAGTGTAGCGCTGCTATACTCAATCCTCTCCTGGTGAAGAAGAAGGACCCAGGCTGCCCAACCATCACATGCTCAATCGGAACTCAACATTTCTCAAACGCTCTATACGACTTGGGAGCAAGTGTCAGCGTCATGCCCAAGGTGTTTGCAGCTAGTGGACCAATCGGTTCGCTACCCCGAGGGAGTAGCGGAGAACGTTCCGGTGAAAATCTGGAATTTCCTTATTCCCATCGACTTCGTCGTCCTCGACATGGAAGTTGACACCAAGAAACCTCTCATCTTGGGGAGGCCATTTTTGAGCACCGCAAACGCAAGTATTGATGTGGGAGCTGGAGAAATTCAGCTCAACATCAATGGTCAGAAGGAGACATTCGCCTTCAAGCCGAAGGTCGAACAATGCTCTCAAGTCAAAGCAATTAACAGGAAAAAGAAATCCGAGAAAGAGCCGGAGAAGCCGTCCATCCCGCCTATTGAAGCCCTCATTGAGTACATAGAAATTCTACGGATTCAAGAGGAGGCGAAGCAAATCAAGCTTCACAACCACAGAAATGCGAGACGAAGGATCCAACGTAAGAAATTTCTGGAATTGGAAAAGAAAGAGGTCGAATCAAAACCCACACCCAAGAAGGTGTGGCGTAAGAAAAGGTCGTCGTCAGGAACTCCACCCAGCCACGACAAACAAACCAAAGGTAAGGAGAGTCCCGCTCCGGAGTCAAAACCCGAGCCCGCGCCATGAGGTTCATGGTATGTATCCATCATCGCATTGCATATAGGATAGTTTAATTTCTCTTGCATAAAGTTTATTTCATCTCTGCATAAGCACATTTGTTTTTGAACCAAAGCATGTTTGATTTCCGAAACTCTGCATTCAAAAGGGCTTCACAAAATTTTGCGAAAAATTTCGGCCACATGTTAGGCCGGCCGGCCCCACCTTGTTTTGTCTGGCCAGGAGCAGCAGGGAATTGTAGCAGCATCACCAGAATTATCCCGGCTCAAGTGCGCTGACCATCACCATAAAAGCAACACCGGCTCAAACGCACTTCAAACGGAACAATGCTTGGTCTGTCGGGTAACGTCCCGATACAACCACCGATTCTCGGATCGAACAAGCATACACCGCACGATGGCGAGTCCAGAGATATTACAACCATAAATATTTTATAACACAGGCATAGTATTTATTACAACAAGTTTCAAAGTACTTATTACAGCTCCAAACTTAGTAAAACATTATACAAGACATAAGTTTCATGTTCAGAGTTTAAGTAGCGGAAAGAAAACATGACGGCTACAACACGTCGCAAAAGGACACCAAGCTTGCCCAAGCAAGGTATCACTCATCGGGGGTCATTGCTGGCCGAAGACAGATCTCATTCTACAGACCAGCCAGGAGGCAAAGAGCAGGGCCAAGGCAGACTAGCGATCTGGTCCTCAAAACTCATACCTGAAAAAGGTTTCATCAGCAAGGCTGAGTATTCTAATACTCAGCAAGACTTAACCGTCAACGGGTATACATAGCCCACCTAACTAGACTATGCAGGGTTCTGTGAGGCTCTGGTTTTCCTTTTGCTGAAAAGAAATAAAGAGTAGGTCCTTACTTCACATTTTAGCTTTCCATATTCTAGTTGATTAACCATTCTATGTAAGCAACTAATCCTATTCAACCATGGTAGAACTTTAAAGCAAACATCAAGATTGATCATAATAATGTTACTCTTATTACTCTGTGGCAAAGGGATCAAGCAGTCCCAAACCATGAGAAGCGGACGATTCGAATCAAATTTGTTAACCTAGCCAGGCAGACCTAACACACACATTTGGAACACCATCGGGTCATTCCCAAACAACCGTTTACCTTTCATTCCGACCTGTGGATAGGGTCACTCTCCCCGACTATTGGGCACCATCTTCCTCCCTGTATCCGCGGTGTTGCGCAACATAAACATAAATAAAAACCTATCTCTAAGAGAGTGAAAGGTATATCCACTCACCGGTCCGATCGGCTACTAGGCTTACCGCGTACCATATTTACGGTATGTGGCTAGTACGTTCAAAAACTTAACCACCGCTACCACACACCGCGACCTTAGCAAGTTCATCAACACAGACGGGGTCTCACACAAGGTCATGATATTGAACACGACCCCGTCCGTCGTCCTTATATTGATAGCAGAAAGTAAACAAGCAATTCCTATAGAGCTCGCTAGTGACAGGCAATCACTCGACTTTTACCGGTCCTATAAGCTTAGCAATTATTCGAACTCAGGTCTAGTGTTCAGTAAATAGGTTCCTAGGATCATGCATCTAGGGTTTCAATTCAAACCCTAAGAACTGTAAATGCACAAGTAAGTAATAACGATAAATTGTAATAATTTGAAATACTGGGTTATGTCCAGGGCTTGCCTTCGCGATAGTCGCTAACTAGATTAGCCTTGGGCTCTTCAGGACTTTGGTCTGGGGCTTCGGTCAGTACAGTGGCGTTCACCTGGGCTTCTGGATCACCTTCTTCGGACTCCGGGATCAACTCTTACATCCCGTCCGCTAGAGCAGTCGTATCTATATGTGATGCAAGAACAGTATTACACAAACACACTTCACGATAAAGTTGTAGTTCAACATTTAGCAAACAAACAATCATATGGGCAAGCGTTTATAGGGTAGTTATTTAACAATTATTACTACACAAAACAACAAGATCAACTTCACAAAACAATTTTATTAAACTTACAAAGTAAGTGTTAGTTAGTTTATATAGCATATAAATCATGGTTCGCAAAGAATTGAGTACTCAGTATACAAACAGTATCTAACTTTAGTAAAATTAATTCAAACAGTAAATACAGAGAGCAATCTACCCTGATAAATTCATTCCATTTCATGCCACCAATTAATCAGAATAAAACAGTTATTCAGAATACACCTAGAGCAAGATCAAATTCTACAAAACAAACTACAGCACTTATGAAGCTCAAAATTTTTCAGAACAGGATTCACATGTTTATGAACACCTCATAAATTTTTCAGAATTTATCTAGGCATAAACTGAAGTAATAATTTTGACAAAATTAAACCACATATGATAAAACTAATTAGTACAGGAAGTTATATAGTATTTCTGGATCCTAAATTTTACAGACATGAACATATGACCAAAATAGAGTTCTACAAAAATTTTCAGAATTTTCTAAGCAAGGAAACTATTTATCACAATTAAAGCCTACTTAACAAGCATTAAATCAAAGAAATAGTTAAACAGATCGAAAATTCTCCAAACTTGGGCAACATGTGATCCTGGAAAAAGTTTCACACACAAAACTTGACTATTTCTAACAGTACAAATAAATTAGCAAAACTAGTAGATTTAAGAATCTTGAAACTTTGACCTAGCTAATGATATCAAAAAGGTTTCAAATTTTTACTAGATGCTAACAACACTACAAGACACATCCTAGCCAAAAACCACATACAGATACTTAGTAGAACTCATGGAACAAATAAAGTCTAATTATTCTATTCTTTTACTTGGATTAAAATACAAACCAAAAATGAAGATGTGCATGTAACAAACTTTGTAGGTCTTGTAACAAGGATTCCAAAACATTTGGATTTGCATTTTTTTGATTTTTCTATGAATTTATAAGCATTTTCAAAGTTCACTGATTTGAATTCTAGAAACAAAAGGAAAAGAGCTGGAAACTAGCAAATAGGCCCTCAAAACTCTTTGATTCCTAGCAGATATGCCCCTGGCTCATCGGAGAAGAAGACAGGGAGGGGATTCGGCCGTGTTCCGGCCAGGGGACTCACTGGCGGCGAAATAGAGGTGGCTAGGGAGCTCGAGGAGGTTGTAACACCCTATTTATAAAAGGACATAAACTGAGCAATCATATACGTGCCAGGATCAAGTCACACATATATACAACAGAATGAACAGTATATCACAACACATATCACGTAAAAAGATATAATAAATCGAGTACGAATGTTATTTATTACATTAATGACAAAATGTCTGATACAAATATGCGGAAGCGTAGAACAAGTACGAAACTCTCTCTGAAGCTGGGCGCCACAGGGACGTCGACTGGGAGACGACCGCCTAGAAGTCCTCGTACTCCTGGTAGCTCAAGGTGAACTCCTCCGCGTCGCCAAGAACTGAGCAGCAATAGGGTGTCCCCAAAGAGAACAAGAGGAAAAAAGTAGAGTAGGCAAGAGTGAGTACACAACTTGTACTCAACAAGTATAACACAAACTATGAGGCTCTAAGGTTGGCTGACTCAATTGCATTAGCTTTTAAGTCTTGGCAAAATTTTATTAAAGCTAATTTCTACAAGTGGATGAATTACCATAAACCCAATTACATAGTAATTAATCAGAATTAATTAAGAACTACTGAGAACCAAACCAAACCAAAGCACCCGAGGAACCTCCCTAATCAAAGGAAGATAACCCCACTAATCAAAAGGAGGATCTGGGCCGCTCATAACCGTGAGCACGGCTAGTATACTAGTTTTACACTCTGCAGAGGTTGCACATCTTTACCCACAAGCCGTGAGCTACGCTAGTTGTTCATCACACTTCCATAGGTGAGATGACTAGCAAACTCACTACGAGGCCGTTACAAAGGACCACGTTGGTAAGGTGTAACCGCTAAGGATTCAGGCTCCGCAACGATGGGGCCCACCTCGAGGGGGTACAAGATAACACAGACCAAGCCTCGCAGCGCAGGGACCATTGAAGCTCACCCTTCCTCTTGCCCCGTCGGTATGTTACTCCCGAACCAAAATGACCTAATTAGTAAGCCAAGACCATCCCATTCCAGTCTTGTGGTAGCGCTATTGTCCCAGGTTGTCGCTCTATGAACCGGTCCTTATGGAGAGTGGCCAACCCAGCACTAAACACCGTGCTGGCCCCCTAAACCATGTTTCTAGAAAAACTCATTTTAACGAGACGTGAGCCACTCAAGTACACCGCACAGAGGGCCACTCTCAGAATTAAGTGTGTTATAGCGCGGCACCTAGCACAACTAACCAAAATGCAACCCAAAGGATATATATAAAGGATATAAAGTGGCTAGGAATGTCCTTATAGGCATACAATATTAAAATGCAGTATGAAAATGTATTTAAAAGTGATAGGTGGTGTTCATGTTATACTTGCCTTCCTCAAAGTGTTCCTGCTGCTCAAAATGTCCCGCGAAAGCTAGCTCCTGGTACTCCTCCGACTGATCAACGTCTACTCATGATCGCAACGCCAAAACAAGTCCAGCATATACACATACATGCAAACAAAAACAAACTCTAAGAAACAGTACATCATTACATAAAAACAGCAAACAAATATGAGCTCAAACTATTCTACGCATTACAATGATTGCGTGGACATAAAGAACACCTAAAACGGAGCTAGAACGCGAAAACTAGGGATAAAACAAGGTCCAGGGGCTAAACTGCAAGAAAACAGGGATTCCAGGGGCTTCTGTGCAAAAACTAGGGACCTAAATGTGATTAAACTGTAGCTGCAGGGGTTAGCGTGTAAAACTGCCAGGGGTGGACGGCGGCTTCTATTTCTCGAAAACACAGGGGCCTAAACGCTAAAAACAGGGCATATATGGAATTATTTTTCAACTAGCATGGACTTCGGGTTTATTTCGGAGAAGTCTGAGGGCTCTTTAGCAAAAAGGCCAGGCCGAAGGGGTATCTTCTAATCTGGGCCGTCTGTTTTGGATCTAACAATCTGGACTCGATTTGGATTGGATCTAATCTCGAGTGTCGGTCTCAGATCGAACGGCTCGGACCTAACTGGGCGCAGGGGCGGTGGTGGAGCTCGCCGGGGAACCAATTCCCGCGGTGGCACGGCTTGGGAACTTGCCGAACTTCGGTGTTTCGGGTGTTCCCGGGCTCAAATCGACTAGGCTTTGGGTCTAGGATGGACTACGTGCCATGCGTAATCTACCTATGGCCTGAGCGGGGCTAGGGAAGGCTCGGGGCGGCGTGCGCGGTGGCGGTGGCGGGTCTGCGCGGCGGTGCTCGCCAGCGTGCGGCGTGCAGGCCATTCCAGAGCTGGGTTGAGTGTGCAAAAGGATCAGGAGGGGACGCTGATGCTCACCGAGGTGCAGAGCGGGCTGGATGGCTGGGCAGGGTCGATGGCGACGTTGACCGGCGGCGGAGTGGAGGCAGAGCTTGCGGACGGGGTGCTGCAGTGGTCCTCCAGGCGCCTGGATCTCCACGGGTAGGTGCGGCGACGTGCTGTGAAGGTGTACCAGGGGTCAGGACGAGGTAAGAGTTACCGGCGGCGAGGAAATCGGGGCGGCGGGCCGACTTACCTGCGACGGCGTCCGGCACAATTCCGGCCGCTGCAGGTGATGTGGTCGAGGATTGTGGCCGCAGGGTCCCTCTTGGTGCTCGAGCGGAGCTTCTGCGGTGGCTCTTGGAGACTGGGGTGCTGTGGATGGTGAGATCACGGCGGAGCAGAGGGTGCTGCGCGGCGGGGCAAGGCAGTGGGGTGGCTAGGGTTTGGTGTGGCGGTTGCGGGATGGGAGGAGGGCGCAGAGGGTCACGGCCACTTAAGGAGGGGGTCCGGGGATCTCGGCGTGCGGGCTTGGGAAAGTCGCGGCGGAATCCTCGGCGAGGATCATGGCAGCCGTTTGCGCTACGGGGATGAAAAGGAAAGGAGAAGCTGACATGCGGGGCTGCTCGGTCAGAGAGAGGAAGGGGGTGACGTGCGTGGGGTGGTGGTCGGGTGCACTGACATGCGGGGCCGGCGTGACAGGCACCGAGCAGGGCGTGGGCGCGTGCGAATGTGGGGCGCTGGGCTGGCTGACGGGTGGGGCCCATGTGTCAGTCCGAGGGAGCGCGCGCGGCTGAGGCGAGGCGAACCGGGCTGAGCGCGGGGAAACGGGCCGCGGGGGCTGAACGGGCTGGGCTGGTAAGGAGGAGGAGGTGGGCTGTTGGGCCGCGGCGCTTGGGCCGTTGCGGGAAGAGGAAAAGGAGAGCTGGGCAGGGCCAACTTCTGGGTTGCTGGGTTTAGCTGGGCCGTGCAGGTTGGGCCTAGTGCATGATTTGGGTTGGGTTTCCAGAGCGGTTTGGGCTGGGACTTGCTGGGGTTTTGGGTTGGCTGGGTTTCTTCTTTTTCCTTCCTCTTTTCTTTTTACAAACACACTCAAACTAATTTGAATTCAAAACAGATTTGAATTCAAACCCTACAACACTCAAACAAGTAAAACCATGCACCAGCATGAATGCACAAACATGTTAGCCCTAAAATAAATTTTAATTACTTTATGAAGCAAAAATAAATTATAAATGCAAGGCTAAGCAAATTAAATCCTATAAAATAAATAAACCAATTAAATTTATTATTAAATGCTGAAATTTAAATTAGGGTGTTTGTTGTCGGTCAAAACCCACCGGCGAGTAGCGACAGGCAACACGAAGAGCCGGGACGTCGCCGGGGCGCTAGCAGGCACTGCTCCCTCGTCAACGGCCTGCAATCCTAGCACACGCCGCGGCTTTCCAAGACGCACGGCATGCCACCTGACCTATACCCGATCAGGAAGGTGCGAACGTGCTTGCAACGATTTGCCTGCATACACAAACACGTGCAAATATAAGTCCGAGCCATGGTCGGCTCCCCGGGACGACTCTTGCATTGGCTTTAAAGAGCCGATCGAGTCCCGGTGTCAGATTGGATCTGCATATCCAGATGGTAATGGATAAAACAAATAACTGTAAAGCTGCTTCAATTAAATCTAGCTAATTTAATCCACGATATTAAAAGCTTCACTGCTAGATCGGAACATCCTACACATAATTGGGCCTAATGAGCGTAATAAATAACTAAACCTTAACCAGAATAGAGGCCTAAGAATAAGCGAAAGCCGATTCCCGGATCAATTCCCTGTTAAGACTAAGGCAAAGCATCTTATACGTCACCGGATCATCCAACCCGTTTGCAAGGCCTAACCTAGTAGATATTACGCCAATTCTTAAGTATAAGAACAAACCATAATAGATTAGATCTACTAGATAGAAAAGAAGCAGGGGTGTTGTCTCTGCGCAACTAATTCTATGCAACGAGAATTAGCATAAGAATAAAACATGACTGCACAGAAACAACATGATATTCGTAGATGATAAACAACCAAAGCATGACAGATCTACTAAAAGCCATGCTACGAACATCGGGATAACTAGCATTACTCGCCATAAAAAATGCTTCAATACGAGTAATACCAAGGTAAAAGCAAGAACAACGCTGCCCTGATCGCAAGAAGCGATCAGGGCAGCAAGGCGCTTACTTGGATGAAACCCTAGAATTAGGGGTGGCGGTGCGCCGAGAGTTGTTGTTTGCAAAATGTGATGACGTTCTTCCTTACAAATATCATAGGGTACATATTTATAGTCCGGAGACTTGGAAAACAATCTAAATTAATGTGTCCATATCGGACTCTATCTCTAACTCAATCTAAACTAAATCTAAGGATACATGGCCCAAATGGCCCAAATGCTTACGCAGGGGCCGATTCACAAGTCTTCTTTGATTCCTGCTTTAAACCCAACTCGCTCACGGCCCATTAATTAACCATGTTAATTTATGGCGATAACACATGCCCCCTTGGTTTTGGCAATGATAATTCCAAAACCACTCCATCGCTTCACCTTCCCGTTGATGCTTCATTAAAGCGCACAACAACATCCATGGAAGATAAAACGTCTCTGCAACTGGCTCCTCGTAGAATGTGAAACTGCCGATCCGTCTTCCACTTTTTTACTATTTAATCTCACCCTAAATCAAATCCTTTCACCACAAACTCATCTTCTTCCAGAAGCCAAACAGCGCAGAAAACTCCAACTACCTGTAGCCATGGCGACCTCCTCCTCCTCTGGCTCCAACTCAATTGGCTCTCCTTCTTCCCCTTCTTCTTCAAACTCCTCCGCCTCCTCCCTCGACCCTACTCCTGAGAGTCGGGAGCCGACGCCGGAGTACGACCCGGTGGTAGCGTACGAGGCGCTCGCTCCTCTGCACTAGGATGCAGAGGAGTTCGACTTCGGGATCGTCTCCGAAGACGACGAGCCCAAAACCGACGATGAAGACCCCCGGCTCCTGTTCCAGGAAGAGCCGGAGGAGAGCAGTGACGACTGCTTCTCCTGGGACGGAGCCAACCTCTCCTCAGAAGAGGAAATCGACTCCTCCTCTGTTGAGGAGGACCCGATGGCCGAAAGGGCCTTCCGGTTCCTTGGCTCCTCCGAGGAGGAAATCAAGGAAGATAGCGATGGCGGCGGCGGCGGCTGGAGCGGTGACGACGAAACCAGCAACGGCAGCAGCGCCGACGAGAGCAGTGGCAGCGATGACGACAGCGACGACAGCAGCGGCAGAGACGTACCGGTGTGAAGCCCCAAGCACCGTAGGTACTAGGTACCTACGAGCGGTAGATGTAGGTAGTACTGTAGGAATAGCCGAAGGATTCATCCTTTGTAAGATCGACTCTTGTAAAAATCCAACTTTTAAATAAAGTCTTTTATCTTTCAACTCTTTTGCTCGGACTTCTCTCAAAAAAGCCGATGGCATCGCATCTGGCTTTACTAATACCCAAGAGCCGACGAAATTCAAAATTGGAAGCAACCCGTATAAGAACAGAACACCACTTCCACTTCTGAATCCGACTCGAAATAGACACTCCAAATCCGAGCGTAATTCGAGAATCCCGCTCCATAAATTCGAGCAAAGACTCGCAAAGGATCCAAAATTCGAACCAGAGCCCCCAAAACGACCAAACCCTAAGTCAACTGATCTGAGCCATGGCGGATTCTGCAACTCAAATAGCGAATTCTTCAATCGATGATGCGGCAATCTGTGGCCTGAAGGTAATATTCAGCCTGCCCTTTTAACTTTCTTCAGCTCATTAAGTCTCCAACAAATTAAACTCTGAAATGTGACACCATATGTAAATTTCTGAATTTCTGAACTCCAGGTGTTAGACATCCTTCTGCCGCATCCTTCCAATCCCAAATCCTTTTGTCTTGGCCCATAAACTTATGAAAATCCCACAGATTTAATCTCCTGTGAAACGAATAGAATCCCTTTCGTGAGTCAAGGCATTAATTTAAATTCCTGGGCCGACTGCTTAAGAGCCTGGCCTAATCCACCTGATAGCTGGATTACATGGTATAGCAGAGTAGCAAAGACCTATATGCCCTTGTGGCAAGAACTGAACATAGCTGATGCACTTAGTCTAACATTATCTCCCCTGGATAAAGATGAAAACCTTCTGAAGACCATCGTCTATTTCTGGTCTGATGCTCTGAACTGTTTCCTCTTTGGTCATGGACCCATGACCCCTACTCTGCTGGATGTTACCATGATCACTGGCCTTGACATTGGATCCCCTGATCCTGCAGCCCACAGAATGGAAGAAGCCTCCTTCAAACTTTCATCTAAAACAGACTGCACAAACTGGAACACTTACATGAACCAGCACATGAAAACGAACGGTCCAGTAGGTAAAAAGGAACACACAGCCTTTCTAAATCTTTGGTTAGAACATTTCATCTTCTGTGGTCCTTCCTTAGCCCCAACCAAGAATTATCTTCCTTTGGCTTACCATCTAGCCCATGGCAACCGCACCAATCTAGGCAAGCTTCTCCTCGGAGAAACATACAGATGTCTCCATTTGATGACAACTAGCCTGCTCAGCCAAAGGAAACTCAGAACTGGAGGCCCTTGGTGGTTCATTCAGTTATGGGCACAACTCTACTTCTAGCATCAAATTCCAAACTCTCAAAGCTTAGCCAAGAATTCCTTCCCTGACGAGAATGGCAGACCAATTAGATGCACCAGCTATGGCCAAGCCCTATTCAGCCTCCCTGGCTGTAAATTGAACTCAACAGATGCAGCAAAATGGTTCAGAGTTTTCTACAAAGGCCTAGAGAATCCCCTCTTCTTTCCATTCTCTGAATCTGAAGCCTTTGAGAACCCAACTACCTTCAGGCTGGATAGCTTTGCCGATGACAACAGCACTCGGCATCTATATTCACTAATGATCCGACCTGGCTTCCTTCTTGTCGACATAAGCACTTCCAACAGAATCATCAAACCAGGTTATGAAACCTATCAACCAGTCATAGCAGCTCGGCAATTCGGCCTAGGATAAATCCATCCCCACTTCCATATTCACCGCTTGGTGCAGAGTAGAGCCGATCTACCTGACGGTCTTACCAGTTCAAGATGCTACAGCATGTTTGACAATCTCCACATTCCAATACCAGCCAAACTATCTTTTACTTCCTCGTCAATCGGCTTTAACACTTGGTGGGAAATGTGGAAAACTCATGTATTCAGAAAAGCTTTAGGCCCTCTACTGCAGCAAATTGATCCTGAATATGCAATCCCCGAGGAAGAGGTACTGAATCCGTGCTCTTATTCTTTCTAAGCCCTCTCCCACTTCTCTTGGCTAACCTTGCTCACCTTGCTTGCAGCAACAAGATGGTCCAGATCCCATGACAAATAACGGGGAGCCATTCCACTTTCTCCCAACTGCCCCTGATGTTCTTTTTTGCAAGGGATCACCGCCAATGAAGAAAGTGATAATGACTGTTCAGCCAGACTCACCCCAGTCGGCCTCTAAGCGGAGACAAGCCTCTGGAAGTGCTGCCCCCGAGTCCCAACTAAGAAAAGGAAGATCTTCACGAGACGGGTCATCAAGAAGACAGCACAACCTTCCCCAAGTCCACCAGACTCCAACACCAACCAAGTAATTCATCTTTCTGAAATTTCCTGAATGTTTTTTTATATATATGCCAATATACTCTAGTTGATTATAATCCTTTCTCCAGGACACAACTGAAGAAATCCTTAGCACTGGAAGCCCATCACAACAGAGAACCGTCGTTCATGAAGTCAGCACTGGAACAACTGAAATCCCTGAATAGCAAGAACCAACCATCATCCAAGTAGAAACTCGCAGCGAAGAAACTGCAACAGATGACGTGACGATGGAAGCCCAACCCGGAACTCCCGATGCTCCAGTAGAGGCGTGTGACGAACAAGCTGACATAGTCGATGCTACTGTCGCTGCCCCAATTGAGCCGATCACACTCGGACCGACCATCACTTCTTCCTCACAACAGGTAACACCGCATAAGCCGATTTTAAATCAGTCGATGACTCTGTTGGTATGCCTTGTTCCCAAAACTAACTCTGATATCTCCACAGGGCTTCAATATTTCAGATTTGCTCTCCTTTGACCCGGCATCAATGGGTCTGATCGCCCCTAGAGCGAAGATACCACCACCATAGTAGCCGATTGACCTCGCGGATCAGCTTCAACACATCAAAACTCTGCTATCTGCTCCAATCAGTACCCTGGTCGATGACTCCAGCGAAATGCAGAAGTCCTTGAGCAGATAGAAACCCAACTCCCAGAGTCACTTCGGGTCAAGCTCGGCCAGCCAGTCATCTTCCCGTCTTTCGGGCAGAGGTGAAATCAGCGCAACAGAGGATAGAACTGAGGCATTCTCAAGTTCCTCTGAAAGCCAACATCGCTGAAAGGTGCAAGATGCTAAACTAGAAGAAGGCAACTCTAGATGCCAAAGCCGATATCTCAGCGAATACAAGGCGACTCAGCCTCCTGGAGAAAGAACTGGCAGAACTCGAAGAAAAAGTCTGCACCACACAGAGACTGATCCAAGAGGAGAAAGCCTCGATTGCAAACTCCAAGCAAGAAGCCCAAGAAACAACTGAGCAAATATGAGCAAAGCTTGCAGAAATCAATACCTTGAGTCAACAGATAGTAACAGGCGATGACAAAGACGACAAAGCAGTCATAGCAAGAGCCGACGCCATACGCGCAGAAGCCATCCATGCCATAGAAGGATTACTGAACTAGTAGAATAATTCAGAAAACATTTAGTGTTGCTTGTTAAACTGAAACTCGTATCTATTAAAAACATCTTAAGTCGATGATTACACATCGGCTACCTTGCTTCTCATATAATTTTTACTTGATGGCCAACTCAACGTGTTGGCCTCTCTCACTTTTGCTTTTTTTTACTGGCCAACTCAACGTGTTGGCCTATCTCTTTTTTTTAACTGGCCAACTCAACGTGTTGGCCTATCATAATGCAGCCAGATGGATCTCATCGGCTCTTGTTAGTCGCCTTCCCACATGCTCGGAAAATACTTCTTGAGGTGTTGGCCATTGACGGCTACAGGAAACTTGACACCATCTAATTCTTCAAGCATGTACGCATTTCCAGGAAGGACCTGATCAACCTTGTATGGTCCATGCCAAGTAGGAGACCACTTACCATATTTCCTTTCTTTAGTTCCCAATGGTAACACTGCCTCCCAAACTAGGACTCCAACCTGGAATTCTTTCGGCTTGACCTTTTTGTTGTATGCATGAGCAACTTTAGCCTTGTTTTCCTTGATCTTCTCAAGTGACCAAAGTCTTAGCTCTGTAAGATCCTCCACATTATCACTCATCAAGGCTGCATACTCTTCAGCCGATAGATCATTCTGAAACTCAACACGCCTTGATCCGGCCGTGATCTCCCATGGTAACACAGCATCCTGACCGTAGACCAAATGGAATGGTGACGTCTTGATGGATCCGTGACACGAAATACGATATGCCCACAAAGCCTCTAACAACACCTCATGCCAACGCCTAGGATATTCATCGATCTTCCTTTTGATCAGCTTGATAAGGCTCTGGTTGGAAGCTTCAGCCTGTCCATTAGCCTGGGCATAATATGGGGACGATCTGATTAGCTTGAACCCTGTGTCATCGGCAAGCTTTATAAATTCCTCCGATATAAAGACCGATCCTCCATCGGTCGTAATGGTCTGAGGAATCCCGAACCTATGAATGATGTGCTCTTTAACGAAACTGATCACATCTTTCAATGCCACCGACCTCATGGGTACCGCCTCCACCCACTTTGTGAAATAATCCGTGACAGCTAACACCCATTGGTGACCTTTGCTAGATGGCGGGTTAATCTGGCCAATCATATCCATGGCCCAACCCCTAAACTGCCATGGCTTAATGATAGGATTAATTACTGATGCCGGCACCATCTGAATCTCTCTGAATCTCTGACATGCCTGACATCCCTTGTAATATTTGAAGAAATCCTCAAGCATGGTAGGCCAGTAATATCCCGATCGTCTAATCAGCCATTTCATCTTATGAGCCGATTGATGAGTACCGCAGGCTCCTTCATGAACCTCATGCAAGAGCCGATTCAACTCCGAAGGCCCGAAACATTTAAGCAGCAGTCCTTCCAAAGTCCTGTAGAACATGTCATCCCCTATCAAAACATACTTCATAGCTTTGAGTCTTATCCTTCTGGGTGCCCCCCCGAGCCGAATCCTTCAAATAATTGAAGATATCAGCTCTCCAGTCTCCAGGTTCTAGAAACTGAACCTCCACATCGACCCCATCGGCTGCTTCAAATATGTGCCAAGTCATTGGCTTCACTGTTCAAAGTCCTTCGTATCCAGTGGAAATTAATGTACCTGAATTGTGACATCAACTCACGGCACTGCATCCATATCGGAAAAAGAGCCTCGCTCTCACATTTATATTCTTCCGTGAGCTGAGAAATCACCAGTTTCGAATCCTCAAATATTTCCACTGCTTCTGCACTAGTTTCCAGGAGTAATTCCATCCCCTTGCGAACGGCCTCATACTCTGCAAAATTTTTGGTGCATGGAGTAGTCATCCTGATGGAAAAAGAATAAGTCACCCCACGAGGCGATACCAAAATAATTCCTACGCCGCACCCATTATCACAAGTCGATCCGTCAAAGAACATGGCCCAGGCACGTACAAAAAGTGCGGACACGTCAGTGTTGACCCTGTCTGCAATGAGATCCGCCAGTGCCTGTCCCTTGACTGCCTTTGCAGGTTGATATCGGATATCGAATTCTGACAACGCAAACATCCATTTTCCTAGTCGGCCTTTTAGAATAGGAGCCGACAGCATATGCTTGATGACATCCGATTTACATATGACGATCGTTTCCGTCGAGAGCAAAATATGTCGAAGCTTTGTACATGTAAAGAATAAACAAAGGCAAAGCTTTTCAATCTCAGGATACCTGGTCTCAGGCGTCCAACATGCGCCTGCTGAGGTAGAAGACAACCCTCTCCTGATCGTCATGCTTCTGAATCAGAATCGAGGCGATGGAAGTGTCACCCATGGACAGGTACACGTAGAAAGGCCTGTCCTGTTGAGGCGGAACTGGTACTGGAGGCTTCGACAAATATTCCTTGATTTCATCAAAAGCCTTCTGCTATTCTGCCCCCTAGTGAAACTCATCCTCGGACTTGAACTTCACCAGACCCATGAACGGCTCGATACGCCTAGACAGATTGGAGATAAATCGTCTGACGAAGTTGATTTTGCCGATGACCTTCTGTAACTCCTCTTCGTAGTAGGCGGCTTCATTGTCTTTACCGCTTCTTGACTCTTCAAGCCGATCTCGATTCCTCGCTCATGTACCAGGAATCCTAAGAACTGACCGGTCGATACGCCAAAAGCACATTTCTTCGGGTTCATTTCAAGCCCAAACTTTCGAGTCCACTCCAAAACCTTACGTAAATCTTCAAGATGCCCCCCAGCCGATGTGGACTTGACCACGACATCATCAATGTAGATCTCTACCAGCTTGCCGATGAGATCATGAAAAATGTAATTCATGGCGCGTTGATACGTTGCACCGGCATTTTTCAATCCAAAAGTCATAACCAAGTACTCGAACAAGCCGACCGCACCTGGTACTCTGAACGTAGTCTTGCTTATATCCTCTAGGGCCATAAAGATCTGGTTGTAGCCGGCGTTACCATCCATAAAGCTTAGCATTTTGTGACTGGCAGCGGCGTTGATCAATGTTTCTGCCACGGGCATCGGATATTCATCCTTTGGCGTCGCTCTGTTGAGGTCTCAGAAATCCACGCAGACTCTCCATCGGCCATCCTTCTTCTGTACAGGGACCACACTGGAGATCCATTCTGTATACCTACATGGCCTGATGAACCCTGCGTCTAACATCTTTTGCACCTCTTTCTTGACCTCCTCCAGGACTTCAGCCTTCATCTGCCTTGCTCGTTGATGAAACGACCGAAATCCTTAATTAAGCGGGAGCCGATGTTCGACGATGCTTCTATCTAGACCAGGCATTTCAGTATAATCCCACGCAAAACAATCCTGAAATTCCTTCAACAGTGCTATCATCGGCTCACGCAGACTCGGTTCTAACTTCTTGCTGATAACTGTTGGTCGCGGCTTATCCCCGGGACCGATATCAACTTCCTCCAAATCATCAGCTGATGTAAACCCATACCCCAACTTGCCGTTGCCTGTAAAATCGACTATGGACGCAGGCGACTCATCATCATCAGCCACATCGACAGCAAACACGGGGAGATGACAAAAGAAAATTTTCGGCTGACCGCACGGGCCGGCCGTTTCTATATTATTTCTCGAAACTGAATGCTCATTAACTAACCAACTGCCAGAGCAGGCTAAAGCATGTTGGCAATGTAACAGTTTCGACTCTAAACAAGAATTGTCTATTTTTTTGGGCCAGTCACCGGGACCGGCCTCTCTAAGCCTGCTAGGCTACGTAGCTTGACAGGATGTATTTATTCTGTGAGGCCAGTGGATAAGACCAGCCTCAATCCGTTTTTTGTCGCTTCGATCCGAACACAGTCTTCCAGCGCGATCCCTGAGATCGGCTCTTGCCCTTCCACGTCCCAGGCGTTCATGTCTGCGAGCGAAACCTCGCTGGAGTCATCTGCACGGACCACCTCCACTTTATCGCCATCCCATTGGACTAAACACTAGTGCATCATGGAAGGAACACAACAATTGGTGTGAATCCAATCCCTCCCAAGCAGCACTGTGTATGTACTCTTACTGTTGACGATGAAGAACAAGGTTGGGACGGTCTTGTGGCCAACTGTCAACTCCACATTGAGGACGCCCTGTGCCTCTGACGGCTGGCCGTTGAAATCATTGAGCATCACGTTGGTCTTGATAAGATCAGCAGCAGAACGACCCAATCGGCGCAGCACTGATTACGGCATCAGGTTGACTGCGGCGCCAGTGTCGACCAACATCTTGTTCATAGGCTTGCCATCGATGAGACCCTTGAGATACAATCCCTTCAGGTGCTTGTAGCTTTTCTCCTTGGCTTCTCGAAGATGATCGGCTGTGGGCCAAGATCCAGCTACGCGACGGCCAATTCCTCCGGTTGGGGCGCCCGAAACTCCGACGGGAGCACGAACACCATATTCACATCAGCCGATGGCTTTTCATCGGCTCTTGGCTGCTTGGGGCACCACTCCCTCCTTGAAGGGCGCGTTTCCACCCTTCGCGGGTGCCTGACTTGCTCCGTGAGATCCGGACGTGCTTTCCTCAGCACGTCGAGGTACCTTGCTTCTGCCTCATCGAGATTGCGTAGGCACTGCACTCTGCGCTTCTGCGAGTGGCTGAGCCTGTCAGGACACCACCGTGGATGATGATACTTGTCTTCCTCTTCTAGCTCAAGATCGTCCCTGGATGGCCGCTCAATACGGTCGTCGTGACGTGTCTTCGGCCCCAAGCGCTGGAACACCGACGTCTCGCCTGGATGGCGTCCCCGAGGCCTACACTCCAAGCAATCATCTATAGTAGTCAATCGGCTCATGCCGGAATTCCAACAGAACCTGCCAGTGGTCGCGTATAGCCTAGCGCCTCCCCAGCGTCCTCCCTGTGCGGTGCTCATACTCCTGCTCTTCCGATTCATATCGGCGGCGCAACTTGTACTGATACTGGTATTTTTCCAGAAGCTGATTAGAAGCTGGGAGTTGATTGCGGATGTGACGCACTTGTTCTTTGGTAACATGTTGCAGCTCCGGCTCATGTTCATCCTAGGGCCGTTTGCCAGAAGCAGCCTCTTTCCTCTGCTCGACACGGCGGCGCATTTGTCCCGCCATGTTGATCTGGAAGGCCAAGTTCTGGCCCTCAGGTCCAAGATCCGACAACTCCACCACGTTAGCTTGTGGGAATGGTTGACTGTCCACTTTCATCGTGTGTTGGGCCATAATTAATCGGCCTTGCTCGATAGCCGATTGGATCTGCCGACGTAGCTCCTTGCAGTCATTCGTGGCATGGGTGAATGAGTGGTGCCACTTGCAGTACAGCCTCCCCTGCAGCTCTTGTGCCGTCGGTAGCTTGTTATTCTCTGGGAACTTCAACTGCTTGTCCTTGAGCAGTAGATCGAATATCTGCTCTGCCTTGGCCACGTCAAAGTCAAAGCCCTTCACAAGCCCCTTCTGTTTGACCGACTTGCACGGGACGGGGTTTGCCCCCTAGGTCCATTCTGCCACAGCCACTTCTTGTTCCCCGCCAGAATCATCGGAATCACCTGCTTGGGCCATATTCACATGGCGCTTGAATTTTTCCTGGTACAGATCAGGGTGGTAGTGTTCATACGCCATGAGCTTCTGCATCATGTGCACTAGAGAAGTGAATTCCAACTGAAAAGCCAGATCCTTGATTGGCTTAGTGAGCCCCAAGACAGCCAAATCGACTGCCTCCTTCTCTGTGATGTGCGATGAGTAGCATCGATTCTTAACTTCTCTGAAGCGCTGCACGTACTCCGACACACTTTCCCCTCACTTCTGCTTGACTTGGGCGAGGTCAGCAATCCCGGCTTCAGCAGCCTTTGAGTGATACTGGGTGTGGAACTGATCTTCCAGCTGCCTCCAAGTCCGGATCGAATCTGGGGGCAATGACGTATACCACCCAAAGGCTGAACCCGTGAGAGACTGGGAGAAGAAACGTACCCTTAGAGGATCCGACACTGAGATCATCCCGAGCTACGTTAGGTATCGACTCACATGCTCGATAGAGCTGGCCCCTTCTGACCCGCTGAACTTGGTGAACTCTGGGAGCCGATACTTGGGTGGCAACGGGATCAAGTCGTAATCACTTGGATACGGCTTAGAATAGCCGATCGCCTTTCTCTTGGGCAGGATGCCGAACTGGTCTCTTAATATTGCACTGACTTGCTCCACTCAAACAAGTAAAACCATGCACCAGCATGAATGCACAAACATGTTAGCCCTAAAATAAATTTTAATTACTTTATGAAGCAAAAATAAATTATAAATGCAAGGCTAAGCAAATTAAATCCTATAAAATTAAATAAACCAATTAAATTTATTATTAAATGCTAAAATTTAAATTAGGGTGTTTGTTGTCGGTCAAAACCCACCGGCGAGTAGCGACAGGCAACACGAAGAGCCGGGAGGTCGCCGGGGCGCTAGTAGGCACTGCTCCCTCATCAATGGCCTGCAATCCTAGAACACGCCGCAACTTTCCAAGACGCAGGGCATGCCACCTGACCTATACCCGATCAGGAAGGTGCGAACGTGCTTGTAACAATTTGCCTACATACACAAACACGTGCAAATATAAGTCCGAGCCGTGGTCGGCTCCCCGGGACGACTCTTGCATTGGCTTTAAAGAGCCGATCGAGTCCCGATGTCAAATTGGATCTGCATATCCAGATGGTAATGGATAAAGCAAATAACTATAAAGCTGCTTCAATTAAATCTAGCTAATTTAATCCACGATGGTAAAAAGCTTCACTGCTAGATCGGAACATCCTACACGTAATTGGGCCTAATGAGCGTAATAAATAACTAAACCTTAACCTGAATAGAGGCCTAAGAATAAGCGAAACCCGATTCCCGGATCAATTCCCTGTTAAGACTAAGGCAAAGCATCTGATACGTCACCGAATCATCCAACCCGTTTGCAAGGCCTAACCTATTAGATATTACGCCAATTCTTAAGTATAAGAACAAACCATAACAGATTAGATCCACTAGATAGAAAAGAAGTAGGGTGTTGTCTCTACGCAACTAATTCTATGCAACGAGAATTAGCATAAGATTAAAACATGACTGCACAGAAACAACATGATATTCGTAGATGATAAACAACCAAAGCATGATAGATCTACTAAAAGCCATGCTACGAACATCGGGATAACTAGCATTACTCGCCATAAAAAACACTTCAGTACGAGTAATACCAAGGTAAAAGCAAGAAAAACGCTGCCCTGAATCTAAACTAAATCTAAGGATACATGGACCAAATGGCTCAAATGCTTACGCAGGAGTCGATTCACAAGCCTTCTTTGATTCCTGCTTTAAGCCCAACTCGCTCGCGGTCCATTAATTAACCCTGTTAATTTATGGTGATAACAGTGTTACAAATCCTACCCCCTTATAGGAATCTCGTCCCCGAGATTCTGGTCTGGCTAGCAAAGAGAAACAAGGATGGGATTAAGCTCTACGCACACCTGGTATCACCTGCTGCTGATCCTGATCATTCTGGGCACCCTGCTTGGAGCAGTTCCTGGAAATAAGGTGGGTCTCGTCACCACTGGTATGCGGGATTGGTGAAAGGTCCTGGACTGGTGCTACCGGTGACAGGCGCTTATGTGGACAACTTTTGGCATAATGACCTTTTTGCCTGCATTGGTAGCACATGTGGCGGCGGTGAATGGCGCTACTTGGTTGACCTCCCTGTGAACTTAACATCCCATCTTGCATTATTTCTGCTGCTTGCTTTTTGGACTCCTTGCGGCCGCGTCGCTGAATCACATTCATAGTGATAGTCAACCCATCAACATATCATAGAGTGCTTGGTTTTTGACCTATGTATCTCTAGAGCACTCAGGATCCTTTCTCTTATGGATGGTCTGTAGCTCATCGACCGATGGAAAGTCAAGGAAAAGGGAATCCTCTGCTAGCTGCTCTTGATGAGACATCTTTCTCTTTGTATTGGAGAACAACCTCTGGTTCCTCCTAGTTGTGGCTTCATCTTCAGTCGCACGAACTTGACGATAAGGACCGCCATAGAATTGGCAACACGGGCAAGCTTTCTCACCATTCTTCGGGTGGTATGTTGTTCGCGAAGACTGATCTTGTACCATTATCGGTTGCTCCACAGAAATTGTTGCATGAACACCATCACCCATTGCACTGTCTCCAAGGCATTTTTGTTCTGCCGACATCTGACCTGGGATAAAAGGAAGCATAGATTGGTAAGGTCAAGGAAGAGAGAAAAACCCCACTATTTAAGGTTCTATCTTATTTAGGCAACACTGCCCATGCATCACTGCTGCTAACTCCAGATAGGTGTTACATAAATCCGAAAAAGGGAACTATAGCATAACTCTTCTGCCTCGTCTGAGAGATTCTCAAATTCTCCTGTACTATCTGTAGGCTGGGGTGTCACATCCCTACCCCCTTATAGAAACCGATGTTCTCGTCGGTGAATCCCTGGATATCACATCCTCTTCGCACTATCCTTCTTCTCAACAAGCAAGACAGGAGAAACCCAAGGCATGATAAGGTAGAGAGGATAGAGTGGATGGTTTTACCCCCAACGATCTAACTCATATTATTAATTAATTAACTTTAACTTAAGACTGATTTTCATTAAACAAATTTAACTTCTAAGCTATGCAATCAACCAAAATCCAAATCAAACATTTGCATAATAATAAGCATACAAATTTTACACTTTAGTCGAGTTTAGCACACAACTCGACTAACACAACGCGTCGCAGAACGTTCTATCGTGCTATTATCAAGGGGTCATTTAGCTTACACTTATGATGGTCAGTCGACTTACATCAGGCCAGAATCTATGGAAACTATTCTATAGAGGAAAATCAAGGCAAGACGAGTAACAATCTTATAATTCAAGGAATATAATAGCAAAATAATTTCAGCAACCAAGGATAGAGAGAAGAAGACCTAAAACTCGACCAGTTCTATCTAGGCTTTCGTCCTACAGTCGATATAGCTCTGATACCACTCTGTAACACCTGGTTTATAAAAGGGCATAAACCGAGCAATCATATACATACTAGGATCAAGTCACACATATATACAATAGAATGAACAGTATATCACAGCACATATCACGTAAAAAGATATAATAAAGCGAGTACGAATGTTATTTATTACATTAATGACAAAATGTCTGATACAAATATGCGAAAGCGTAAAACAAGTATGAAACTCTCTCTGAAGCTGGGCGCCACAGGGACGTCGATTGGGAGACGACCGCCTAGAAGTCCTCGTACTCCTGGTAGCTCCGGGTGAACTCCTCCGCGTCGCCAAGAACTGAGCAGCAGTAGGGTGTCCCCAAAGAGAACAAGAGGAAAAGAGTAGAGTAGGCAAGAGTGAGTACACAACTTGTACTCAACAAGTATAACACAAACTATGAGGCTCTAAGGTTGGCTGCCTCAACTGCATTAGCTTTTAATCTTGGCAAATTTTATTAAAGCTAATTTCTACAAGTGGATGAATTACCATAAACCCAATTACATAGTAATTAATCAGAATTAATTAAGAACTACTGAGAACCAAACCAAACCAAACCACCCGGGGAACCTCCCTAATCAAAGGAAGATAACCCCCATAATCAAAAGGAGGATCTGGGCCGCTCATAACCGTGAGCACGGCTAGTATACCAGTTTTACACTCTGCAGAGGTTGCACATCTTTACCCACAAGTCGTGAGCTACGCTAGTTGTTCATCACACTTCCGTAGGTGAGATGACTAGCAAACTCACTATGAGGCCATTACAAAGGACCATGTTGGTAAGGTGTAACCGCTAAGGATTTAGGCTCCGCAACGATGGGGCCCACCTCGAGGGGCACAAGATAACACAGACCAAGCCTTGCGGCGCAGGGACCATTGAAGTTCACTCTTCCTCTTGCCCCATCGGTAAGTTACTCCCGAACCAAAATGACCTAATTAGTAAGCCAAGACCGTCCCATTCCAGTCTTGTGGTAGTGCTGTTGTCCCAGGTTGTCGCTCTATGAACCGGTCCTTATGGAGAGTGGCCAACCCAGCACTAAGCACCGTGCTGGCCCCCTAAACCATGTTTCTAGAAAAACCCATTTTACCGAGACGTGAGCCACTCAAGTACACCGCACAGAGGGCCACTCTCAGAATTAAGTTGCATATACCATTAATCAAATTAATTAAAAAGGACCAAATGTGTTATAGCACGGCACCTAGCACAACTAACCAAAATGCAACCCAAAGGATATATATAAAGGATATAAAGTGGCTAGGAAAGTCCTTATAGGCATACAGTATTAAAATGCAGTATGAAAATGTATATAAAAGTGATAGGTGGTGTTCATGTTATACTTGCCTTCCTCAAAGTGTTCCTGCTGCTCAAAGTGTCCCGCGGAAGCTGGCTCCTGGTACTCCTCCGACTGATCAACGTCTACTCACGATCGCAACACCAAAACAAGTCCAGCATATACACATACATGCAAACAAAAGCAAACTCTAAGAAACAGTATATCATTACATAAAAACAGCAAACAAAACTGAGCTAGAACTATGCTATGCATTACAATGATCGCATGGACATAAAGAACACCTAAAATGGAGCTTGAACGAGAAAACTAGGGCTAAAACAAGGTCCAGGGGCTAAACTGCAGGAAAACAGGGATTCCAGGGGCTTCTGTGCGAAAAGTAGGGACCTAAACGTGATTAAACCATAGCTGCACGGGTTAGCGCGTAGAACTGCCAGGGGTGGATGGCGGCTTCTATTTCTGGAAAATGCAGGGGCTTTAACGCTAAAAATAGGGCCTATATGGAATTATTTTTCAACTAGCATGGACTGTGGGTTTATTTCGGAGAAGTCTGAGGGCTCTTTAGCAAAAAGGCTAGGCCAAAGGGGTATCTTCTAATCTGGGCCATCGGTTTTGGATCTGACGATCCGGACCAGATCTGGATTGGATCTAATCTCGAATGTCGGTCTCAGATCGAACGGCTCGGACCTAACTGGGCGCAGGGGCGGCAGTGGAGCTCATTGGGGAACCAATTCCCGTGGTGGCGCAGCTTGGGAACTTGCCGGACTTCGGTGTTTCGGGTGTTCCCGGGCTTAAATCGACCCGGCTTTGGGTCTAGGATGGACTACACACCATGCATAATCTACCTATGGCCTGAACGGGGCTAGGGAAGGCTCGGGGCGGCGTGCGCGGTGGCGGTGGCAGGTCTGCGTGGAGGTGCTCACCGGCATGCAGCGTGCAGGCCATTCCAGAGCTGGGTTGAGTGTGCAAAAGGGTAAGGAGGGGACGCTGATGCTCACCGAGGTGCAGAGCGGGCTGGACGGCCGGGCAAGGTCGATGGCGACATTGACCGGCGGCGGAGCGGAGGCAGAGCTCGCGGACGGGGTGCTGCAGTGGTCCTCTGGGCGCCTGGATCTCCACGGGCAGGTGCGGCGACGTGCTACAAAGGTGTACCAGGGGTCAGGACGAGGTAAGGGTTACCGATAGCGAGGAAATCGGGGCGGCGGGCCGACTTACCTGCGGCGGCGTCCGGCACAATTCCGGCCGCTGCAGGTGATGTGGTCGAGGATTGTGGCCGCAGGGTCGCTCTTGGTGCTCGAGCGGAGCTTTTGCGGTGGCTCTTGGAAACTGGGGTGCTGTGGATGGTGAGATCACGGCGGAGCAGAGGGTGCTGCGCGGCAGGGCATGGCAGCGGGGTGACTAGGGTTTGGTGCGGCGGCTGCGGAATGGGAGGAGGGCGCAGAGGGTCACAGCCACTTAAGGAGGGGGTCCGGGGATCTCGGCATGCAGTCTTGAGAAAGTCGCGGCGGAATCCTCGGCGAGGATCATGGCAGCCGTTTGCGCGACGTGGACAAAAAGGGAAGGAGAAGCTGACATGCGGGGCTGCTCGGTCAGAGAGAGGAAGGGGGTGACGCGCGCGGGGTGGTTGTCGGGTGCGCTGACATGCGGGGCTGGCGTGACAGGCACTGAGCGGGGCGCGGACGCGTGCGGACGCGGGGCGCTGGGCTAGCTGACGGGTGGGGCCCATGTGTCAGTCCGAGGGAGCGCGCGCGCGGCTGAGACGAGGCGAACCGGGCTGAGCGTGGGGAAACGGGCTGCAGGGCAGAATGTGCTGGGCTGGTAAGGAGGAGGAGGTGGGCTGCTGGGCTACGGCACTTGGGCCGGTGCGGGAAGAGGTTAAAGAGATGGGCTGGGCCGACTTCTGGGTTGCTGGGTTTAGCTGGGCCGGGCAGGTTGGGCCTTGCGCGTGATTTGGGTTGGGTTTCCAGAGCGGTTTGGGCTGGGACTTGCTGGGGTATTGGGTTGGCTGGGTTTCTTCTTCTTCCTTCGTCTTTTCTTTTTTCCAAACACACTCAAACTAATTTGAATTCAAAACAGATTTGAATTCAAACCCTACAACACTCAAACAAGTGAAACCATGCACTAGCACGAATGCACAAACATGTTAGCCCTAAAATAAATTTTAATTACTTTATGAAGCAAAAATAAATTATAAATGCAAGGCTAAGCAAATTAAATCCTAAAAAATTAAATAAACCAATTAAATTTATTATTAAACACTGAAAATTAAATTAGGGTGTTATAGAGGTCAGGGCGCATCCATTATTGGGTTTGGTGAGGTCCAGGATGGTTGATTGAGGTATTCCCCACGGCGAGGTGCGGGCGAAGCAGGAGGTGGACTGCGGTCCTCCACGGTGGCGGGCGGCGCCGCTCTGCGCCGGCGGCAGAGAGAAACAGAGAAGCAGAGAGGTGGGAGATGAAGTCTGGACTGATTTGCAATTTATAAAAAGTTTAGGGGCCCTACTGTAAAACAAAAATAACTCCTAAACTTGGGCTCAATTGAAAAAGTGTCCAACATGAAAGTTGTTCAACTTTTCAAGATCTACAACTTTGGTGTTGTGCAAAAATTGATTTGACCAAAGGTTAAAGAGTTATTTTGAAAACATAAGAAGGATTTTGAATTTAATGGACTTTTGTCTTTTCCAATGCAAATTCACCTCAAATTCAGACTAAAAAGTAAAATTTTCTGCCATGTAATGATTACACTGAATTTTGCAAATAAACCCTCCACCAAAACAATAATCACACATCCTATTCAAATAAAACTATAAGAATGACCCTACATTAATTCATATTTACACAAATGGGCCTGATATTTTTAAAATAGACCCTTACTCAAGCAATTTTCACACATGAACCACAGAAAATAAATGTTGTTCTACTGTGCAGACACTTAGGGTGTCACAGGAATGGGGAAGAATGCGTGCACATGGAGCAAAGGAAAAAGGGCGACGCACTGAGCACCCAGGAGCAGGCCGATCAGCCCCAGTGAGGCCGCCGGCTCCTCTCCTCCGCTCATGTCCCGTCACCACCAACCAGTGCACGTTCTTCTGAAAGTCTACGAAGTAGAGCGCCGGCGTGGCTCGTTTTGCACCGAGGAGGAGCCGACCGGCCTACCCTAGGCAGGCCAGCCTGGCCCCTGCGCCCCTCTATAAAAATCGACGATGGCGATGCTCCCCAGTGCACCAGAAGCTTAGGTTTGCCTGCCTCAGCCCGAGCTCGTCCATCTCCTCTTCCTTTCGTGAGTCTCTTTGCTTAATTAAGTTCTTTTGAGCTAATCAAGGGAAGAACTCAAGTGCTAGCTCAACCAAAATCAAATAAATTTTGTAGTGCTTAGTGAAGTTCATAAATTCGAAAACACCAAAAATATTTCCCTTGAATAAAGTCATGGAACGCTGAACAACTAACGTTTGTGCTGGTGTAACACCCCGCAAGAACGACTGACCTTCCTCCTAATTATCATATCCTTCGGGTATTTTGTGTGCTAACATTTTTCAGGAACCATGATGTAACGACCCGAAAAATGCACCAAATAAATCACGTGCTAAAAATATTTTTTTCAAAATTTATTTTTCATCGTTGAGCTCAAACCCTAATTCCCCCCAGAGCTTTCCGCCGTCCTGACACCCGACTTCATTCATCGTTCCCCCCTTTTTTTCGCAGACCGTACTCCTCTCTTTTTCCTCGCCGCTGTCCCATCCCGCGCCGCTCAACCGCCGGTCGGCCACACGCGACCGATCGCTACGGTCGGCGCCGACGCATCTCCCCCTTTCTCTTTTTCTTCTCCCATTTTCTTTTTCTTTTTCCCTTTTTCCCATTTTCTTTTCTTTTCTCCATTTTTTTCTTTTTCTTTTTCCCTTCCTCCCTTCTCCTCTCTCCTTCCTCTGCTCTGACTCCCGCGCGCGACCCCGAACGCCGCTCGCTGCCGCGCAGCCCGCGCTCTCCGCTCCTGGCCTGCCCTGCTCCGCACACCCGGCCCAGCCCGACACCCCTTTGCCTCCCGCGAGCAAGCCGCCGCTGCCCTGCTCCGCACGCCCCGCTCCCGACCTGCCCTGCTCGCCTGCCCCGCGCGCCACGCGCGTCGCACGCGCGTTCGGCGCCGCCCGCTCGGCTCGGAGCCGCCTCGCCCAACCCACGTGCACGCGCGCATTGGCACACGCGTGCACACACACACTCGCCGTGCACGCCGCACCACCGACCACGCGCACCACGTGCCATGCTGCTCGCCGCGACGCCCGCCATTCGCCGGGTGCCGACACGGATGCACGCGCCACGCGACGCGCGCCGCCCACCGTGCCGCTCGCCGCTGCGGCTCGACGCCGGCCGCCCCCGGTCCCGCTCGCCCCGCTCCTGGGCCCGCCCGCGCTCGCCAAGCCACTGCTCCACGTGCACCCGCCGCGCCGCGCGTCACCTAGCAACAGCGCCGCCGCAGAGCCGCCGCTCGCGACAAGCCCAGCGCCCGGTCTTCCCCCTCCACGTGCCACAGTGAGCGGCCTCGACGTACTCGCCACCGCACGCCACTCCGCGACAAGACAACACGGCCGGACGCCATTAACTCCGCCCGCACCACTCGCCGGCCGACCTCACCACCATGGCCTCCCCCACGGACCTAAATTGCCTATAAAAGGGCACCCAGAGCAGCTCCCCCGCACCACAACCCCGCTCACCGGCCATAGCCTCCTTTCCTAGCCCGCAGCGCCGCCGCCACAGTCTCCTCCACCCGCCGCCGCCCGCTCCCGTCGGCTCGCCTCTGCGCACCACCCCAGCCCGAGGTGAGGACGGGAATCACACCCGCGCACCTCCCTTACCCTTTCCCCCTCGCTCCCGGCCGCCGCCATGGCCCTGGACGGCCGGATTGGCCGCCGCCGGCGAGCGCCGTCCCCCTCCCCTGTTCCTCCGCGCGAGGGGAGGAAGGAGACAGGGCACTTTTGCCCATAACCCCCTCCCTTCTATTATACTTATTAAAAAATCCCTCCACCCTTTGGCTTTTATGCAAAAACATCCCTACCATTTATGATATTCACAAACAAACCCCTCCACTATGCAACATATTTATAAATAAGTCCCTGGCCCTTTTTACAATAACCCAAATAGTTTCTAAAATACAAACCAAGCCCCTCCCTTCTTAAATATAATTACAAATAGGCCCCTGGACCCTGATTTAACCCCTAAACCTTTATATAACCTATCATTTCACGCGCCAAACAACCTTGGATCTACCTAAAACTTTACCACGCCTCTCATGACATAATTTTGTCCACGCCATTAGGAAACCACCCAAAAATATTACTCCGAACTCCATATCTTAATTATTTCCGATTTGAGCTCAACAATAAAACTTTTATTTCTTTTTCTTAATTGTGTGTTTGTTTGTATGCGTCGTAGACCACGGTGTGAATGAAGGAGAGCCCTTGACGAGCAGTACTGCGAGACAGCAAACGAGAACCAATTCCGCGATCCCGAGCCCGAAGGATAGTGCTTCGAAGACGGCAAGTTCAATCCCATCCTTTGATGCATGCTTTTGTCCTAGTTTTTATAAACACAACCTATTGGCCTGTTTTACAAACTTGCATATGTTTTGCCTGCTAAAAACTCGGTTGGATAGCCACCCCTTGATTTGATATAACCATTCCTTGACCACCTAGGTTAATGTCTGAATGTGTTGTTTGGACGTTAATCACTGCTAGAACGCTTAAGACCTCATACTCAATACAACTTGTTTTATAAAGAAAATGTGTGTGTGTGGGAAGGGAAAAATGTGGAATTTTCGAAAGATGAGTTTAGACGGGATGGATGGCATTTCTGTGTGATTTGCCGATTGGTGTGCTTGTGCCTATGTTGTAGAGCATGGAAGGGAGATATCCATCTTGTCACCACTAAGGACCGAGTTGGTGTGTCATCTCACCTAACTCCACTATCATGCAAACCACTCGACCGTTGTATGAGCAACAGCTTAGCATAAACCCCACTAGTTAGTCTGATAGCCATCAGGAGAGCTGAGAGCAACGGGTGATCAAGGAGAAGGGATTAGCTCTGTGTGACTTATGCCCTGGTTGGAACCTCTGTGATAGGTCGAGAACCCCTTGGTGCATCCCGTGATGGCTAGTCAGGTCTAGCTAAGGTGGGTAATGGCTTTGTTGGGATCTGCACCGACACTAAGGTGATCGAGTTGCGGTACCCCGCTTGTGGGTAAAGTTGCACACCTCTGCAGAGTTAAGAATCTATTCGAATAGCCGTGCCCACAGTACTGGGCGAGTTACGGTGTGGTCACATAACTAGTGTTAACTATGGGATGGGTTGGCGTGAGTTGTTTTGGAAATGTGTCTGGCAGTTGTACCGTGTGCTACGGCGGACGAGGAGTCCGGTAGCAGTTTAAAACTTGGATCTTGTGTGGATCAACCCCTCATGCTACTTGGTACAAGAGAACTGGTTTTGGAAAATGCTTTCTTTCAAATGAACCCTTGCATAAATATTGTTTCCGCAAAAGTAAACCTTAACCTTATCCTTGAATTACCCTGTGCATATTACTCTGTTTATACCCCCTCCGTGGGTGTGGTTGGACTTGCTGAGTACGTTTGTACTCACCCCATTCTTTATTTTTACAGAAGAAGATCCAGACTTTGTACCCGACGACGTTGAGTAGGGGTACCGTCCTGCACCTAGCCTTGCC
This sequence comes from Panicum virgatum, assembly GCF_016808335.1. NCBI lineage: Eukaryota > Viridiplantae > Streptophyta > Magnoliopsida > Poales > Poaceae > Panicum > Panicum virgatum. The sequence continues at coordinate 30,675,474 of NC_053137.1, forward strand.
TGTGGATTAGGGTCACCCGCAGGAGATACCACATGGCGCAAGACTCTGATGACTTCCTTTTTATATTTAATATCGTCGCGTGTGTGTGGATTGTAATCCTCGCGATAGTGGCGACTGATGTTTGTAATAAATGTGTTATCAGCCTCCTGGGACTGATGTTTGTAACACATTTAAGTCTTCTCTTATGAGGGGACGCTTCAGGTGGTATTAGAGCCGTAGGTTGGCCGTAGGACGTGACCCTAGGAGCGAAACCCCTTTTCTGGCCCTTTGACACTAGGACTTTTCTTTCCTTAATCCTTCTTTCACACAAAAACTCACCACTGGTTCTTGTCCTGTTCCAGATGGCTGACAATGGATGGATTGGCGGAATCTGTCACGCAGAGCCCGGCCTTCCTAAGTTGTTGATACTCAGCCTGGAACGCATCGGAGTTGTGGACCCACCAGAGTTTGTCTACCGGGAGTACGACTCCAAGGGCACTCTTCGGTGCGACCTAATGATCTTCGTGGGAAAGAGCATCAGCTACCCAGATGTGGACCCTTGGTTCATCTCCACCACTGGTTTTCGCTTTCCGGACACCTATAGAAAAGCCGCCCATAAGGCCCTCCGACGCCTGCGTGTGATCTACAAGCATGTAACACCCAAATTTAAATTTCAGCATTTTATAATAAATTTAATTGGCTTTATTTAATTTTCTAGGATTTATTTTGCTTAGTCTGGCATTTAATCTAATTTTTTGTTTCACAAGTAATTAAAAATTTGTCTAAGTTTAAAAATTTGTTGTTGCATTCATGCTGGTGCATAGTTTTAATTATTTGAGTGTGGTTTGAATTCAAATTTTTATTTGAATTCAAACTTTGATTGAATTAGAAATAGAAAAGAGAGAGTGAATAGAAATAGAAAAGAAGGAACCCAGAAAACCCAGCCCAAACTCGACCCAGCCCAGCTTCCTTTCTTTCCCCCTCTCCCCGCGACCCGCTTTCCACCCCGGCCCAACCCTTCACTCCACTGGCCAGCGCCCTTCCTGCACGGCCCAGCTTCGCGTCGGCCCGCTCGCGCTCAGCCCGCGTCGCCCGCGCCCCTCCTCCCCTCACCGACAGCGCGGACCCACACATCAGGGTCATCTCCTTCCCCGAGCCGAGCTCCCCTGTTCCGCGCTCGCCGCGTTTCCTCGCTGCCCGTGGCCCCGCTCCGCCCGTGCGCGTGCCCGAGGCTCACTGGCCGGCCTCCCAGAACCCCTCCTCCTTCTAGAAGCTCCACTTCGAGCCGGAATCCCGCAGAACCGCGCCGAGATCTGTTTTCCCCGCGCGCGCTAATCCGGCCGCAATTACCGCGGTGATCACGATGGGCACGCGTTCCCAAGATCCCCGGACGCTCCTTAAGTGGCCGTGACCCTCTCCTGCGCCCCAACCCATCCAACCACCACCACCGAGCCCGAGAACATCACATCCACCCTCGCCACCACCGCCCAGGGCTCTGCGCCGCCGGTAGCACATGGCCACGCCACTCCGCCGCACCGGAGCCCCATCCGCGCAGCACTTCGACTCCGCCGTGACCGCCAGGAGCTTCCCCGAGCCGCTGCCCTCGGCTACGACCTCTGCAACACCCCCGCATCGACCCGTCACCGAACGCCGCCGCGACTCGCCGCCAGTCTTCGTCGCCGGACCCCTGCACGACCCCCACGCTCGATTCGAGCCCCGGTGAGCATCGGCCGGACCTCCCCTTCCTTTTTTCGCACGCACCTGTAGACCGTAGGTCCCTCAGTTGGCCGGACAACGCACGCTGGCATTCCGCCGCCACCGCTCCGCCGTGGCCACACCTCTGCGCTTAACGATAGGTCCCGCAGAGCGTGCCATAGGGCGTGCCGCGCTTTGCGCGTTCTCCCTGACCCAGTTGCCCACGCATCCCAGCACTCCCTCGGCCTAAACGCGTGCGCGCCGGCGATGCGCCGCCGCACAGTCCGCCCCTCGCCGCGGCGAGCCCCGCCCAAGCCCGGCCGAGCCCCGCTTTCGCCTCCAGTGACTTGCGCATGCCGCCTAGATGCCCCTAGACCCCAGCCCCGCTCTAATCCGCCTCTGGAACGCCGGTTTCACTAACTCCGGCGACCCCGTCGCCGTGCGCCGCCGCGCGCCCAAATGCCCTGGGCCGTCCAATCGAGGATCAACAGCCCAGATCTGATCGGGCCGAAGTCAAAGACTCAGAAAACGGTCAGCATCGGCTATTTTTCAGAAACCCCCCTATGTTTTACTAAAATGAACCCGCAGTCCTAGTGTGTTCAAAGATAATTACAGTTAGGCCCCGATTTTTACCAAAACCGCCCTGACCTTCCTGGTTTTAGCGCCCGTAGTCCAGAGACTCCGGTTTTGCTTGTCAGTCCTTAGATTTAATGGATAATTACGTTTAGGCCCTCAGTTTTTGCAGAAAACCCCCTGGAACTTAGTTTTTCTCGCAGAAAAGCCCCTAGAACTTGTTTTTAGCATAGATTATGCGTTTTAGCTCCGTTTTAGGCGTTCTTTATGTTCACGTGATCGTTGTAACGCATAGAATAGTTTTAGACTAGTTTAGTGTGCTGTTTTTATGTATTGATGTATTGTTTCTTAGTTTTTGTTAGTGTTTGCTTGTATGCTTATTATTGTGCATTGTTTTGGCCATGTGTTCGTGAGTAGACGCTGATCCATCTGAGGAGCCCCAGTACTAGTACCCGGAGCAGCCGTCTTCCGACCCGTTTGAACAGCAGCAGGAGCAGTACGAGGAAGGCAAGTGTAACATGAACAACCTATCACTTTTAAGTACACTTTCATACTGCATTTTAATACTATATGCCTATAAGGATTTCCTAGCCACTTATATCCTTTATATATATCCTTTGGGTTGCATTTTGGTTAGTTGTGCTACGTGCTGCGCTATAACACATAATGGTCCTTTTTAATTAATTTGATTAATGGTATATGCAACTTAACTCTAAGAGTGGCCCTCTGTGTGGCTTGAGTGGCTCACTTCTCATTAAAATTGGTTTTGTTAGAAACATGGTTTAGGGGGCCGGCACGGTGCTTACTGCCTGGTTGGCCACTCTCCATAAGGACCGGTTCATAGAGTGACAACCTGGGACAACAGCGCTACCACAAGACTGGAATGGGACGGTCTTGGCTTACTAATTAGGTCATTTTGGTTCGGGAGTAACTTACCGACGGGGCAAGAGGGGGGTCGAGCCTCAATGGTGCCCAGGCTACGAGGCTTGGTGTGCGTACCCCTCGAGGTGGGTACCATCGTTGCATTGCCTGAATCCTTAGCGGTTACACCTTACCAACGTGTCCTTTGTAACGGCCTCGTAGTGAGTTTGCTAGTCATCTCACCTAAGGAAGTGTGATGAACAACTAGCGTAGCTCACGACTTGTGGGTAAAGATGTGCAACCTCTGCAGAGTGTAAAACTGGTATACTAGCCGTGCTCACGGTCATGAGCGGCCCAGATCCTCCTTTTGATTAGTGGGGTTAGCTCCTTCCAACGAGGGGGTGCCTCTCGGGGTTTGGTATGGTTGTGGTTTGGTTCTCAGTAGTAACATGATTAATCTTGATTAATTACTATGTAACTGGGTTAATGGTAATTTATCAACTCATAGTAAATAGCTTTAATAAAATTTTGCCAACACTTAAAAGCTAATGCAGTTGAGTCAGCCAACCTTAGAGCCTCATAGTTTGTGTTATACTTGTTGAGTACAAGTTGTGTACTCACTCTTGCCTCTTCTCTACTTTTTCCTCTTGGCTACGCTACTGCTGCTCAGTTCCTGCCGACGCGAGGGAGTTCGCTCAGTGCTACCAGGACTACGAGGACTTCTAGGCGTTCGTCTCCCAGTCGACGTCCCTGTGGCGCCCTGCTCAGCTTCGGAGAGCTTTTATCGTATTTGTACTTCGCTTCCGCTATATCAGACATTTTTGTCATTAATGTAATAAATAACATTCGTATTCGTTTTATTATATCTTTTTACGTGATATGTGCTGTGATATACTGTTCATTCTGTTGTATATACCTGTGACTTGATCCTGGCACGTATATGATTGCTCGGTTTATGACCTTTTATAAACCGGGTGTTACAGAGTGGTATCAGAGCCGTATCGACTGTAGGACGGAAGCCTAGATAGAACTGGTCGAGTTTTAGGACTTCTTCTCTCCAATCCTTGCTTGCTGAAACTATTTTACTATTATACCCCTTGAATTCTATGACTTTTACTCGTCTTGCCTTGATTTCTCTCTCTAAAGAATAGTTTTCGTAGATTTTGGCCTGAACCTGTCATCTGATCACCATGAGTATCAGCTAGGTGACGCTTTATAATAATACGGTAGTACGTTCTGCGACGCGTTGTGTTAGTCGAGTCGGATGTTAAACTCGGCTAAGTCGTGAAAATTGTCTGCTTGTTATTATGCTACATGTTTGTTTTGGATTTTTGGTTGATTGCATAGTTTAGTAGTTTAAATTTGTTTAGAGAAAATCACTCTTATGTTAAAGTTAACTAATTAATAAAATTAGTTAGGTCGTTGGGGGTAAAACAATCCACTCTATCCTGTCTACTTTATCAGGTCTGAGTCTTTTTCCGCAAAGAATTATCATATCCATCTGAATTTATTCCTGCAACATCCTTACTAGTGAAATCTTTTGTCAAAAATCAGATGGTGAACACCAGGCATGGTTCTGACCAGCAGGGGCAGAACAACCAGGGGCAGAACACCCAGGGGACCAGGATCCCAATGCCTCCGCCACTGACTCCGGAGCAGTACTTCCAGCTCCAGATGCAGATGATGGCCACCCTGAACAACACTGTTCAGGTTCTTCAGCAGGCTCACACTCAGCCTCCGCCTCCTCCACCGCCGCAGCCTCGCGACAGGCGTGCTGAGTTTCTGACGGGTCACCCGCCGACGTTCTCTCACACGTCCGACCCTCTTCAGGCTGACGACTAGCTCCGTGCAGTGGAGCGCCAGCTGGACATCGCCTAGTGCGATGATCGGGATCGAGTCTTGTACACAGCAGGACAGCTGCGAGGTGCAGCTTTGGACTGGTGGGAGTCCCACCCAGTTCAGGACCGCGAGGCTCTCACTTGGCTCCAGTTCCGGAAGCGCTTCCGCAGCCACAACGTCCCCGCGGGCGTTATGAAGATGAAGCAGAAGGAGTTCCTTGCACTAAAGCAGGTAATCTTGGATATAATCATTCCGTGATTTCCTTTGAGCTAATGCCCCTTGTTCTATCCTTATGAATCTTGAGTTAATCTTTCGACATCTATCTGTCTTTGTCACTTCAGGGGACTATGTCGGTCACGGAGTATCGTGATCGCTTTCTGCAGCTCGCTCGCTACGCCCCTGCCAATGTTGCGGATGACCGCAAGAAGCAGGAGCACTTCATGGAGGGCCTTGAGGACTACCTCCAGTACGCACTGCTCAACCTCCGCTTCGACGACTTCAAACATCTGGTTGACAGCGCGCTCAACACGGAGCGCAAGTAATTGGAGATGGAGGACAAGAAGAGGAAGATTGTCCCCGTTGCTTCCGGCAGCAACACTCGTCCTCGCCTCCAGCCGCCTCAGCAGTACCAGCAGCAGCAGTACCAGCAGAGGCCGCAGCGGTACCCACCTCGACAGCAGCAGCAGGCAGGGCAGGGCCAGAGGTTACCGGCACCTCCGGTTCGTGCTGCTCCACCAGCACCGCAGGCTCCACGTCCGGCAGCTCCTACCGGACAGCAGGCTCCAGCACCTCCTCGAGTGTGCTATCAGTGCGGCCAGCCGGGGCACTACGCCAACACTTGGCCCCGGAAGGCGCAGGCGGGACAGCAGGGGCACCCAGCTCAGCCCAGGGCGCCAGCACATGGCAGAGTGAACCACGTGACGGCCGAGTCAGCGGCCGAGGCTCCTAACGTGGCTATTGGTACGTTCATGGTCAACTCCCATCCAGCTATAGTGCTTTTTGATACTGGTGCTACTCATTCTTTCATCACCAAGTCATATGTTGAGGAGCATAGTTTCTTTACCACTGCATTAAGAAAGTGTCTGCTAGTCTCTTCACCGGGAGGGGAGTTGAGATCCCATACTGTTTGCCCCCGAGTCAGTGTAGCCATAAGGGGGGCAATGTTCAGTGCTGATCTGAGGGTGCTAGACACCAAGGGTATCGATGTGATTCTAGGAATGGATACACTTGCCAAGTGGGGAGTCCGTATTGATTGTGCTCATCGGGCAGTTCACCTGACAGCATCTGATGGCCAAGAGGTGACAGTCAGTGCTTCAGAGCCTTCTGGATTTCTTCATCAGATGGAGGCTAGACCCACGGACGGTATTCGCGTGGTGTCTGAATTCCCGGATGTCTTTCCGGATGATCTGCCAGGTATGCCGCCTGAATGCGCCATTGAGTTTTGTATTGATCTCTTGCCTGGCACATCTCCTATTGCAAAGCGGCCCTACCATATGGCACCTATAGAGCATGAAGAAGTTAAGAAAACTATTGATGAGTTACTAGCCAAGGGCTATATCCGTCGCAGCTTCTCTCCTTGGGCTTTTCCATTGTTGCTGGTAGATAAGAAGGATGGCTCGAAGAGGATGTGTGTGGATTATCGGGAGCTGAATGCAGTTACTATCAAGAACAAGCATCCACTGCCCCGTATTGAGGATCTCTTTAATTTCCTTCGAGGTGCTCGTATATTCTCGAAGATTGATCTTCGTTCGGGTTATTTTCAGCTGAGGATCCGTCCTGGGGATATTCCGAAGACGGCATTCACATGCAAGTACGGGCTATATGAGTACACGGTCATGTCCTTCGGCTTGACTAATGCCCCGGCCTTCTTCATGCACTTGATGAACATGGTTTTCATGGATTATCTGGATGTCTTTGTGGTGATCTTCATTGATGATATTCTGATCTTCTCCAAGATAGAAGAAGAGCATGAGGAGCATCTGAGACTTGTATTGCAGAGACTGAGGGAGCATCAGTTGTATGCCAAGTTCAGCAAGTGCGAGTTCTGGATTGACGAGGTTCCATTCCTCGGTCATGTTATCTCTCAGGGAGGCATTGCTGTTGATCTGAGCAAGGTGAAGGATGTGCTAGAGTGGGAGACACCGCAGACAGTAAAAGAAGTCAGGTCGTTCTTGGGCTTAGTAGGATATTATCGGAGGTTCATTGAGAATTTCTCCAAGATCGCGAAGCCTTTGACTTCTTTGCTGGAGAAGAATGTGGCTTTCGTATGGACAGATGAGCGTCAGATGGCCTTCGATGAGCTGAAGAAAAGGTTGACTACGGCGCCAGTCCTGACTCTGCCAGACCAGATGAAGAGGTTCACGGTATACTGTGATGCTTCGAAGGATGGTCTTGGGTGTGTTCTGATGCAGGAGGGCAGAGTGATAGCTTATGCTTCACGGCAGTTACGTCGGCATGAGCTGAACTATCCTACTCATGATCTTGAGTTAGCCGCAGTTGTGCATTCTCTGAAGATTTGGAGGCACTACTTGTATGGGTAGCGGTGTGATATCTACACTGATCACAAGAGCCTCAAGTACATTTTCACACAGAATGAGCTGAACATGCGGCAGAGAAGATGGTTAGAGTTGGTCAAGGACTATGACCTGGAGATTCACTATCATCCGGGCAAAGCCAATGTTGTAGCAGATGCTCTGAGCAGAAGAAGTTATGTCAACATGGCCGTAGCTTTCCAGATGCCTCCAGAGTTATGCGAGGAGTTTGAGCAGTTGAGACTGGGCTTCTTGCATCATACCTCCAGTGCAGCGTTTGAGGCAGTACCGACTCTAGAGTCAGAGATCAGGCAGCATCAGAAAGATGATGAGAAGCTGCAGGAGATCCGTGAGTTGCTCAAGAAGGGCAAGGCTCATTTCAGAGAGGATGATCAGGGTACCTTGTGGTACAAGAAACGGATCTGTGTGCCAGATGTGAATGATCTCCGGAAGTTGATTCTGAGTGAGGCCCATGATATAGCTTACTCTATTCATCCAGGCAGCACGAAGATGTATTATGATCTCAAGGAACGTTTCTGGTGGTATGGAATGAAACGTTCAGTGGCAGAGTACGTGGCTATTTGTGACACCTGTCAGCATGTCAAGGCTGAGCATCAGAGGCCAGCAGGTCTGTTACAGCCTTTGAAGATTCCAGAGTGGAAATGGGAGGAAATCACTATGGACTTCATTGTTGGATTTCCTCGTACTCAGAAAGGGTACAACTCCATTTGGGTAGTAGTGGATCGTCTGACGAAGGTTGCTCACTTCATTCCAGTGAACACTACTTACTCCGGTGCTAGACTTGCAGAGTTGTACATCTCTCGGATTGTCTGCTTGCATGGTGTGCCCAAGAAGATCATATCTGACAGAGGGTCTCAGTTCACTTCACGGTTCTGGGAGCAGCTCCATGATTCGTTGGATACGAAGCTGCGTTTCAGTACGGCTTATCACCCTCAGATAGATGGGCAGACAGAGAGAACCAACCAAGTATTGGAGGATATGCTGAGAGCTTGTGCCATTCAGTACGGTACTAGTTGGGATAAGTGCCTGTCTTATGCTGAGTTCTCATATAACAACAGCTACCAGGCCAGTCTGAAGAAGTCCCCCTTCGAGGCATTGTATGGCAGAAAGTGCAGAACTCCTCTCTATTGGGATCAGATTGGTGAGAAGCAGCTCTTTGGCCCTGAGATCATAGATGATGCAGAGCAGATGGTTCAGTGTTGGTGATCATGTTTACCTGAAGGTGTCTCCGATGAGAGGAATCCGCAGGTTTAATGTCAAGGGGAAGTTAGCACCTCGGTATGTTGGTCCATTCAAGGTGCTAGAGAGGAAAGGCGAAGTTGCTTATCGCCTGGATTTGCCCACCAGCCTCTCAAGAGTTCATGATGTCTTCCATATATCTCAGCTGAAGAGGTGTCTGCGAGTACCCGAGGAGCAGGCACCACTGGATGGAGTAGATGTGCAGGAGGATCTGACTTATACTGAGCATCCGGTGAAGATTCTGGAAACATCAGAAAGGGTTACTCGGAACAAGCGCATCAAGATGTGCAGAGTTCAGTGGAGTCACCACAGTGAAGCTGAGGCTACATGGGAGCGAGAAGATGAGCTAAAGAAGACATATCTAGATCTCTTTGCTAGCCAGCCCAGCTAAATCTCGGGGATGAGATTTCTTTAAGGGGGTAGGGTCTGTAACACCCTAATTTAAATTTCAGCATTTTATAATAAATTTAATTGGCTTTATTTAATTTTCTAGGATTTATTTTGCTTAGTCTGGCATTTAATCTAATTTTTGGTTTCACAAGTAATTAAAAATTTGTCTAAGTTTAAAAATTTGTTGTTGCATTCATGCTGGTGCATAGTTTTAATTATTTGAGTGTGGTTTGAATTCAAATTTTTATTTGAATTCAAACTTTGATTGAATTAGAAATAGAAAAGAGAGAGTGAATAGAAATAGAAAAGAAGGAACCCAGAAAACCCAGCCCAAACTCGACCCAGCCCAGCTTCCTTTCTTTCCCCCTCTCCCCACGACCCGCTTTCCACCCCGGCCCAACCCTTCACTCCGCTGGCCAGCGCCCTTCCCGCACGGTCCAGCTTCGCGTCGGCCCGCTCGCGCTCAGCCCGCGTCGCCCGCGCCCCTCCTCCCCTCACCGACAGCGCGGACCCACACATCAGGGTCATCTCCTTCCCCGAGCCGAGCTCCCCTGTTCCGCGCTCGCCGCATTTCCTCGCTGCCCGTGGCCCCGCTCCGCCCGTGCGCGCGCCCGAGGCCCACTGGCCGGCCTCCCAGAACCCCTCCTCCTTCTAGAAGCTCCACTTCGAGCCGGAATCCCGCAGAACCGCGCCGAGATCTGTTTTCCCCGCGCGCGCTAATCCGGCCGCAATTACCGCGGTGATCACGATGGGCACGCGTTCCCAAGATCCCCGGACGCTCCTTAAGTGGCCGTGACCCTCTCCTGCGCCCCAACCAATCCAACAACCACCACCGAGCCCGAGAACATCACATCCACCCTCGCCACTGCCGCCCAGGACTCTGCGCCGCCGGTAGCACGTGGCCACGCCACTCCGCCGCACCAGAGCCCCGTCCGCGCAGCACTTCGACTCCGCCGTGACCGCCAGGAGCTTCCCCGAGCCGCTGCCCTCGGCTACGACCTCTGCAACACCCCCACATTGACCCGTCACCGAACGCCGTCGCGACTCGCCGCCAGTCTTCGCCGCCGGACCCCTGCACGACCCCCACGCTCGATTCGAGCCCCGGTGAGCATCGCCCGGACCTCCCCTTCCTTTTTTCGCACGCACCTGTAGACCGTAGGCCCCTCAGTTGGCCAGGCAACGCACGCCGGCGTTCCGCCGCCACCGCTCCGCCGTAGCCACACCTCTGCGCTACACGATAGGTCCCGCAGAGAGTGCCATAGGGCGTGCTGCGCTTTGCGCGTTCTCCCTGACCCAGTTGCCCACGCATCCCAGCACTCCCTCGGCCTAAACGTGTGCGCGCCGGCGATGCGCCGCCGCACAGTCTGCCCCTCGCCGCGGCGAGCCCCGCCCAAGCCCGGCCGAGCCCCGCTTTCACCTCCAGTGACTTGCGCATGCCGCCTAGATGCCCCTAGACCCCAGCCCCGCTCTAATCCGCCTCTGGAACGCCGGTTTCGCTAACTCCGGCGACCCCGCCGCCGTGCGCCGGTGTTCCCGCCGCCGCCGCGCGCCCAAATGCCCTGGGCCGTCCGATTGAGGATCAACGGCCCAGATCTGATCGGGCCGAAGTCAAAGACTCAGAAAACGGTCAGCGTCGGCTGTTTTTTAGAAACCCCCCTATGTTTTACTAAAATGAACCCGTAGTCCTAGTGTGTTCAAAGATAATTACAGTTAGGCCCCGATTTTTACCAAAACCCCCCTGACCTTCCTGGTTTTAGCGCCCGCAGTCCAGAGACTCCGGTTTTGCTTGTTAGCCCTTAGATTTAATGGATAATTACGTTTAGGCCCTCGGTTTTTGCAGAAAACCCCCTGGAACATAGTTTTTCTCGCAGAAAAGCCCCTAGAACTTGTTTTTAGCATAGATTATGCGTTTTAGCTCCGTTTTAGGCGTTCTTTATGTTCACGCGATCGTTGTAATGCGTAGAATAGTTTTAGACTAGTTTAGTGTGCTGTTTTTATGTATTGATGTATTGTTTCTTAGTTTTTGTTAGTGTTTTCTTGTATGCTTATTATTGTGCATTGTTTTGGCCATGTGTTCGTGAGTAGACGCTGATCCATCTGAGGAGCCCCAGTACCAGTACCCGGAGCAGCCGTCTTCCGACCCGTTTGAGCAGCAGCAGGAGCAGTACGAGGAAGGCAAGTGTAACATGAACAACCTATCACTTTTAAGTACACTTTCATACTGCATTTTAATACTGTATGCCTATAAGGATTTCCTAGCCACTTATATCCTTTATATATATCCTTTGGATTGCATTTTGGTTAGTTGTGCTAGGTGCCGCGCTATAACACATAATGGTCCTTTTTAATTAATTTGATTAATGGTATATGCAACTTAACTCTAAGAGTGGCCCTCTGTGTGGCTTGAGTGGCTCACTTCTCATTAAAATTGGTTTTGTTAGAAACATGGTTTAGGGGGCCGGCACGGTGCTTACTGCCTGGTTGGCCACTCTCCATAAGGACCGGTTCATATAACGACAACCTGGGACAACAGCGCTACCACAAGACTGGAATGGGATGGTCTTGGCTTACTAATTAGGCCATTTTGGTTCGGGAGTAACTTACCGACGGGGCAAGAGGGGAGTCGAGCCTCAATGGTGCCCAGGCTACGAGGCTTGGTGTGCGTACCCCTCGAGGTGGGTACCATCGTTGCATTGCCTGAATCCTTAGCGGTTACACCTTACCAACGTGTCCTTTGTAACGGCCTCGTAGTGAGTTTGCTAGTCATCTCACCTAAGGAAGTGTGATGAACAACTGGCGTAGCTCACGACTTGTGGGTAAAGATGTGCAACCTCTGCAGAGTGTAAAACTAGTATACTAGCCATGCTCACGGTCATGAGCGGCCCATATCCTCCTTTTGATTAGTGGGGTTAGCTCCTTTCGACGAGGGGGTGCCTCTCGGGGTTTGGTATGGTTGTGGTTTGGTTCTCAGTAGTAACATGATTAATCTTGATTAATTACTATGTAACTGGGTTAATGGTAATTCATCAACTCGTAGTAAATAGCTTTAATAAAATTTTGCCAACACTTAAAAGCTAATGCAGTTGAGTCAGCCAACCTTAGAGGCTCATAGTTTGTGTTATACTTGTTGAGTACAAGTTGTGTACTCACTCTTGCCTCTTCTCTACTTTTTCCTCTTGGCTACGCTACTGCTGCTCAGTTCCTGCCGACGTGAGGGAGTTCGTTCAGCGCTACCGGGACTACGAGGACTTCTAGGCGTTCGTCTCCCAGTCGACGTCCCTGTGGCGCCCTGCTCAGCTTTGGAGAGCTTTTATCATATTTGTACTTCGCTTCCGCTGTATCAGACATTTTTGTCATTAATGTAATAAATAACATTCGTATTCGTTTTATTATATCTTTTTATGTGATATGTGCTGTGATATACTGTTCATTCTGTTGTATATACGTGTGACTTGATCCTGGCACGTATATGATTGCTCGGTTTATGTCCTTTTATAAACCGGGTGTTACAAAGCACCATCTTCAGCGGACTCCTTTGGGATTTTTCCCGCCGACTGAAGGAAGAGAGCGCACATGGATTGCCCGGATAAGAGGACTTGGAAGAGAAGAAGAAGACCTAGAAGACACGGTCTCTCACCTATCCATCTATCTCACCGGCCTGGATGAGCTCTACCGCGAACAAGCGGCACAACTGAAGCAACAAGTCCACAGAGCAGAGAAGGCAACCCAAGAGCTGGATGAACAACGGACAAGAGCCGTACACGCCGAGTATTCCCTAGCCGGTTTCCAAGTCCAAATGCAAGAATGTGAAGCAGAACTGGAAGAACAATGGACAAGAGCCGTGCACGCCGAGAATTCCCTAGCCGCTCTCCAAGCCTGAATTCAAGAATACGAGGCTCGCAGAGGAATAGGTGGGTGGATAGAGGAAGAAGAAGAAGAAGAAGAAGAAGAAGAAGAAGAACCCATGGAAACCCATTGGGATGTAGGCACTCAGACCGAAGAAGAACCCGAAGAAACCCATTGGGATAAAGGTACTCATACCGAGGAGGATTAGTGTCTTCCACTGAAGAAGCGCCCTATCCGGATCGAGGAAGAGTCCCCATGATAGGAGTAGCACCCCAAGCTAGAACCTTTGCCCTGATAATCGTGTATCCATGAAGTTTGTATCCCACCATGTTGCAATAATAAATATCATCTACTCCCTTTGTCTACCCCAAATAATTGTGCAAGTTTATTCACCCTATCTTTGTTTTCAGATGGCTGAGGAAGGATGGACCCAGGACAATTGTCAAGCTGAACCTAGCTTCCTCAGCCTATTGATCAATGCCCTAGAAAGCCTTGGCGTTACGGAATGCCCAAGGTACTACAACAGAGAGTACGAGCACCATGGTACCCTCCGCTGCAGGGTGATCCTGGTCATCGCCAGGAGTGATCGCTACCCCGACATCCAACCGTGGCGAGTGACTGCTACGGGATTTAGGCACCAAGACACCTATCCCTTGGCCATCAGAAAGGCGCTCTGTTACCTGTGCCGGGTTTTCGAAGAACACCTAGCCCCCACACCAATGAGGTTCTTTCCGCTGGCCATCAGAACCCCAGTTTGGGAAGCACGCATGAGGAGTTTGGAATGGCGCCGCCATGAAGAAGATCCTCTGTACCAAGTGGCTACTTACCTAGCCTCCTTGGACCAGCTCTTTGACGAGCAAGCCAACATTCTGAGGGAGCAGACCCATCGAGCTTGAGCAAGCAGAGCTCGCAGTGAGACTGCAACAGGTACGAGCAGCCCAAGCCGAGGCAAGAGCCGCAGCCGCGGTCAGCAGTGAAGTAGTCGCTCTGGAGAGCCTCAGGCAAGCCCAAGACTGGCGTATGCAAGAATGGACCAGAAGTGGAACCCCGGTCCCGGCAATTGGGGAAGACCAAGTTTTACTCGGGACACCCGTCATAGGATGGGGACCACTCGTGATAACCCCACAAGCCCCACCCGAGAACCCTGGAGGATCTACCGCCACCGCCGCAAGAGTAGCTGCTGCGCAACCCCTAGAGAACGGAAACCTAGAAGATGGCGAGTCGTCTGTTCCCCTGGAAGCATGTTCCACCCTAGAAGAAGGCTCGCCCCGCGAGGAGAGTGTCTGATGCCATCCTATTGTTGTACCCTTCTGGCCCTTACGGTTTAAGTTGTACCCGAACGTGTAGTATGCATCTTAGTCGTGTCCCTGTGTTGTACCCTGCCTGACAGTAATAAAGTTATTTGTGCTTGTTGCTATGTGTGTGTGCTTGTTGATTGTGTGCTTATCGGCAGAAGGTAGATTCTGTCTTTTCAAAAATACGATTTAAACAACTTAAACATCACTTAGTCCCAAATCTCACAACAACTCTACCAAATTTACAGATGGCTTCCCGAAGCATTACGAGGGCCTCCTGCATCCAGAACCTTGCAGTCGCTGGCACGGGAGTGCAGCCGAATGGACAGAACCCTCCCCATGATGAGCAGGAAGTGAGTCAGAACCGAGGAGAGAATCAAGGAGAAGTGCCACTGCCACCGCCTCCACCCCTCGGAGACCTGGCACAAATAATCCACAATTAGACCCTCATCCTAGAAACACTGGCCAATGCCCTTGTCAACAAGCAGCCACGAGGACAAACCATGAATGACAAGCTGACGGCTTTTCTGAGGACCAAACCGCCCACCTTTGCTGGATCCAGCAACCCCTTGGATGCAGATGACTGGCTGCGTGTGATCCAGAGGAAGCTTGAGCCGTTCGAGTGCCAGGATCGAGATAAAGTTCTGCTGGCAGCACATCAACTCACCGGGACTGCCTTAGCCTGGTGGGAGAACTACTGTGCCGCCGCCGAGGATGCCTCCACCATCACGTGGAAGGAGTTCGTGAAGGAGTTCCGATGATATCATATTCCCTCGGCCACTATAAAGCGCAAGGTGGATGAATTCCGCGCACTTCAGCAAGGGAGTATGTGGGTGGAAGAGTATACCCACCAGTTTATGGAGCTGGCTCGCTATGCACCAGAAGAAGTGAACGACGATGAGAAGAAGCAGGATATGTTCAAGAAGGGACTAAACCCAGAACTCAGGACCCTGCTCACCCCTCAGATCTATCCTGATTTCAATACTTTGATGAACAAGGCAATCCTCACAGAGAAGGCCAAGATTGATGAAAGAAAGGATAACAAGCGCAAGTTCCTGGAGAGCAAGTCTCGCCAGCAGGATCGTTTCCAGAAGCCCAGAAGCTTCAGCTACAATGCACCAAGGCCCCAAGCCCCAATGCAGTACAGAACTCAGTCTCAAGTGACAGGACCATGGGCCCCTAACACCCAGCCCAGAGGCCAGAACACCATGAGGGCCCCGCAAAATATTGCAAGCCAGGTCACCACCAACAATAGCAATGTGAGGGCCTACTTCAACTGCCATGAGACAGGACATTTCATTTCCGACTGCCCCTATGCCAAGAACAAGCCAGCTATGTCAGCCTTCTTCAATACAGTGAATGGACCAAGGCCAGTCCTGTCAGGTGCCAACCGAGTGCCCATCCGCAACAACAGCAACGCCAACAACAACAGTCAGCAGATGAGGCAGCCCCAGCACTCATTTCGACAAGCCCGCGTCAACCATATCAATGCACAGGAGGCTCAAGGAGCTCAGGGCGTAGTGCTCGGTGAGTACCTAGTCAGCTCAGCTCTTTCAACAGTGTTATTTGATTCTGGAGCACCACACTCATTCATATCCTCGAGTTTTGTCGAAAAGCACAAAATACCTATAGTACTACTAAGAACACCCCTAATAACCCGGACGCCTGGAGGTGATATCAAGTGTCAACTAGGTTATCTACGGGTAAGGATCAATTTAAGTGGGGTAGAATTTTTAGCAGACTTAGTAGTACTAAAGTCCAAAGGAATAGACGTGATCCTTGGAATGGACTGGTTAAGCCGACACAATGGCCTCATAAGTTGTACGGACAAGGTGGTACACCTAACGAACCCAGATGGAGTACGAGTGACCTGTCATACCTGGGATAGTGGATCAAACCCGATGGTGTTTAGCATGGAAGTCAAGTCCTTACAAGAAGTCCCAGTAGTAAATGAGTACCCAGATGTTTTTCCGGAGGAACTCCCAGGAATGCCACCAGATAGGGACATAGAGTTTGTTATTGACCTTGTCCCTGGAACTGCCCCTATAGCCAAGAGACCCTATAGGATGGCAGCCTCCGAATCGGCAGAACTAAAGAAGCAGTTAGAAGAATTACAGCAAATTGGCTTCATCAGACCAAGCTCGTCGCCTTGGGGAGCCCTAGTCCTGTTTGTCAAGAAGAAAGATGGGAGTATGAGGTTGTGTGTGGATTACCGGGCGCTAAACGAAGTCACCATTAAGAATAAGTACCCCCTCCCCAGGATTGATGACCTTTTTGATCAATTGAAAGGAGCCAAGTACTTCTCCAAGACTGATCTAAGGTCAGGGTATTTTCAGCTCAACATTAGAGAGAGCGACATCCCAAAGACAGCCTTTGTCACCCGATACGGGCAATTTGAGTTCACTGTGATGTCCTTTGGACTCACAAATGCCCCTGCCTATTTCATGAACCTCATGAACAAGATATTTATGGATGAGTTAGATAAGTTTGTCGTAGTCTTCATCGACGACATACTTATTTACTCGAAGAGTGTCCAGGAGCACGAGCAACATCTGAGAGTAGTTCTAGAAAAATTAAGAGTACACAGGCTATATGCTAAATTCAGCAAGTGTGAATTCTGGCTGGAGAAAGTAGCTTTCCTTGGTCATATTCTGACCACGGAAGGAGTAGCAGTGGACCCCGAGAAGGTCGAGGCAGTCTCCAACTGGCAGCAACCGACCAATGTCAGTGAGATCAGAAGTTTTCTCGGATTAGCTGGGTATTATCGGAGATTCATTGAAGGATTTTCCAAGATAGCCCGGCCCATGACTGAGTTGCTCAAGAAAGAGAAGAAATTCACCTGGACAGAGTCATGTGAGAGGAGTTTTCAAGAATTGAAGAATAGGTTGACAACCGCCCCAGTGCTGACCCTACCGGACATTCATCGGGATCTTGTCATCTATTGTGATGCATCCCGATAAGGATTGGGTTGAGTACTGATGCAAGACGGGAAAGTCGTTACATATGCTTCCCGCCAGCTCAGGTCTCATGAGCAGAATTATCCGACCCATGATTTGGAACTTGCCACCGTAGTGCACGCTCTTAAAATTTGGAGGCATTATTTGATTGGAAATAAGTGCGAAATCTATACCGACCATAAGAGCCTGAAGTACATCTTCACCCAGCCGGATCTGAACCTAAGGCAGAGAAGATGGCTGGAATTGGTTAAGGATTATAACTTGGAAATCCATTACCACCCGGGGAAAGCAAATGTAGTAGCCGATGCCCTAAGTCGGAAATCCTATGGACCCAAGGATGATCATCTGCGAGAGGAAATGGCATGATTAAATGTGCACATTATCCCTCGAGGTTCCAGCCAAGTGCTGAACGTCCAATCCACGCTAGAAGACAGAATCCGAAAGGCACAAAGTTCGGACAAGGGGCTGATGGAAATCCGAAGGCAGACTGGAGAAAATAAGGCACCAGATTTTAGAGTGGATAATAAGGGAACCTTATGGTACAAAGATAGAATTTGTGTGCCCCATAAAGGAGACTTCAGGCAAATAATCATGGATGAAGCTCACAACTCGGCATATTCCATTCACCCAAGATCCAACAAAATGTATATGGACTTAAAACAAAAATACTGGTGGAATGGGATGAAGGAGGATATTGCACGGTTTGTCGCTCGTTGTGATACTTGTCAAAGAATCAAGGCCGAACATCAGAAGCCGGCAGGGCTGTTGCAACCCCTACCCATCCCGGTTTGGAAGTGGGACGAGATAGGAATGGATTTTGTAGTGGGTTTGCCCAGAACCCAGAAAGGACATGACTCCATATGGGTAATAGTGGACCGACTCACTAAATCGGCTCACTTCATACCCGTACGAACCAACTATGGCGGGGAAAAGCTAGCCAAGCTCTATGTGGAAAACATAGTAAAGCTGCATGGTGTGCCCAGCCGAATTGTCTCTGATAGAGGGACCCAGTTTACCTCCAGATTTTGGAAAAGTCTGCATAAAGCCATGGGCACCAAGTAGGATTTCAGCTTCGCTTATCACCCGCAGACAGACGGCCAGACAGAAAGAGTGAATCAGATCATGGAAGATATGTTGAGAGCATGTGTCCTTACCTATGGCAAAGATTGGGAGCAGAGTTTACATTATGCAGAATTTTCATACAACAACGGTTATCAAGCAAGCTTGGGCATGTCACCGTTCGAAGCTCTTTACGGGAGGAAGTGCAGAACTCCCCTAATGTGGTCAGAAGTTGGAGAACGGGCCCTAGTCGGACCCGCACTCATAAAGGAAGCAGAAGAAAGAGTTGCCGAGATTAGAGAAAAGCTGAAAGCAGCCCAGTCTCGACAGGAGCTACGCGGACAAGAAAAGACGGGAAATAAGTTTCAACCCAGGAGATTTCGCGTATCTCAAGGTTTCACCCATTCGAGGAACCCGAAGGTTTCAGGTACAAGGAAAGCTGGCCCCTCGGTACATTGGACCGTACCGAGTTCTGAAGAAAGTCGGAGCAGTAGCATACCGTCTGGAGCTACCGGAAGAAATGTCGGATATACACCAGGTATTTCATGTCTCGCAATTAAGAAGGTGTTTAAAGGTACCCGAGACAGAACACATGCCAATAGAAGCAATAGATCTGCAGCCGGACTTGCGATATCAGGAAATACCGGTCAAGATTCTGGACATTGTCACAAGAAGGACAAGACATTTTGAAGTACGGATTTGCAGAGTTCAGTGGAGCAGACACGGTATTGACAAAGCTACGGGGGAACGCGAAGACGCTCTGAAGAAGGAGTTCCCCATCTGTTCAGGAGCCAGCCGAATCTCGAGGACGAGATTCATTTTAAGTGGGGTAGGTTTGTAACGACCCGAAAAATGCACCAAATAAATCACGCGCTAAAAATATTTTTTCAAAAATTATTTTTCATCGTTGAGCTCAAACCCTAATTCCCCCCAGAGATTTCCGCCATCCCGACACCCGACTTCATTCATCGTTCCCCCCTTTTTTTCACTGACCGTTCTCCTCTCTTTTTCCTGCCGCTGTCCCATCCCGCGCCGCTCGACCGCCGGTCGGCCACGCGCGACCGATCGCCGCGGTCGGCGCCGACGCATCTCCCTCTTTCTCTTTTTCTTCTCCCCTTTTCTTTTTCTTTTTCCCTTTTTCCCATTTTCTTTTATTTTCTCCATTTCTTTTCTTTTTCTTTTTCCCTTCCTCCCTTCTCCTCTCTCCTTCCTCTGCTCCGACTCCCGCGCGCGCCCCCAAACGCCGCTCGCCGCCGCGCAGCCCGCGCACTCGGCTCCCGGCATGCCCTGCTCCGCACAACCGGACTGGCCTGACTCCCCTTCGCCTCCCACGAGCAAGGCGCCGCTGCCCTGCTCTGCACGTCCCGCTCCCGACCTGCCCTGCTCGCCAGCCCCGCGCGCCACGCGCGCCGCACGCGCGTTCGGAGCCGCCCGCTCGGCTCGGAGCCGCCCGCTCGGCTCGGAGCCGCCTCCCCATCCCACGCGCACCCGCGCACTGGCACATGCGTGCACGCACACGCTCGCCGTGCCTGCCGCACCACCGGCCACGCGCACCACGTGCCGTGCTGCTCACCGCGACGCCTGCCGTTCGCCGGGTGCCAACACGCACACACGCGCCACGCGACGCGCGCCGCCCACCGTGCCACTCGCAGCTGCGGCTCGACGCCGGCCGCCCCCGGTCCCACTCGCAACGCTCCCGGGCCCGCCCGCGCTCGCCAAGCCACTGCTCCACGTGGACCCACCACGATGCGCGTCGCCTAGCAATAGCGCCGCCGCAGAGCCGCCGCCTCACCGCTCGCGCCAAGCCCAGCGCCCGGTCTTCCCCCTGCACGTGCCACAGTGAGCGGCCTCGACGTCCTCGCCGCCGCACGCCACTCCGTGACAAGCCAACATGGCCAGACGCCATTAACTCCGCCCGCACCGCTCGCCGGCCGACCTCACCGCCACGGTCTCCCCCACCGACCTAAATCGCCTATAAAAGGGCACCCAGCGCGGCTCCCCCGCACCACAACCCCGCTCGCCGGCCATAGCCTCCTTTCCTAGCCTGCAGCGCCGCCGCCGCAGTCTCCTCCACCCGCCGCTACCCGCTCCCGTCGGTCCGCCTCTGCGCACCGCCCCAGCCCGAGGTGAGGACGGGAATCACACCCGCACACCTCCCTTCCCCTTTCCCCCTCGCTGCCTGCCGCCGCCATGGCCCTGGACGGCCGGATTGGCCGCCGCCGGCGAGCGCCGTCCCCCTCCCCTGTTCCTCCGCGCGAGGGGAGGAAGGAGACAGTGCACTTTTGCCCATAACCCCCTCCCTTCTATTATATTTATGAAAGAATCCCTCCACCCTTTGGCTTTTATGCAAAAACATCCCTGCCCTTTATGATATTCACAAACAAACCCCTCCATTATGCAACATATTTATAAATAAGCCCCTGACCCTTTTTAGAATGACCCAAATAGTTTCTAAAATACAAACCAAGCCCCTCCCTTCTTAAATATAATTACAAATAGGCCCCTGGACCCTGATTTAACCCCTAAACCTTTATATAACCTATCATTTCATGCGCCAAACGACCTCAGATCTACCTAAAACTTTACCACGCCTCTCATGACATAATTTTGTCCATGCCATTAGGAAACCGCCCGAAAATATTACTCCGAACTCCATATCTTAATTATTTCCGATTCGAGCTCAACAATAAAACTTTTATTTCTTTTTCTTGATTGTGTGTTTGTTTGTATGCGTCGTAGACCACGGTGTGAACGAAGGAGAGCCCGTTGACTAGCAATACTGCGAGCCAGCGAACGAGGACCAGTTCCGTGACCCCGAGCCCGAAGGACAGTGCTTCGACCAGGACCTCCCCGAAGGCTTCGAAGACGGCAAGTTCAATCCCATCCTTTGATGCATGCTTTTGTCCTAGTTTTTATAAACACAACCTATTGGCCTGTTTTACAAAATTGCATATGTTTTGCCTGCTGAAAACACAGTTGGATAGCCACCCCTTGATTTGCTATAACCATTCCTTGACCACCTAGGTTAATGTCTGAATGTGTTGTTTGGACGTTAAACACTGCTAGAACGCTTAAGACCTCATACTCAATACAACTTGTTTTATAAAGAAAATGTGTGTGTGTGGGGGAAGGGAAAAATGTGGAATTTTCGAAAGATGAGTTTAGACGGGATGGATGGCATTTCTGTGTGATTTGCCGATTGGTGTGCTTGTGCATGTGTGGCAGAGCAAGGAAGGGAGATATCCATCTTGTCACCACTAAGGACCGAGTTGGTGTGTCATCTCACCTAACTCCACTATCGTGCAAACCACTCGACCATTGTATGGGCAACGTCTTAGCATAAACCCCACTAGTTAGTCTGATAGCCATCAGGAGAGCTGAGAGCAACGGGTGATCAAGGAGAAGGGATTAGCTCTGTGTGACTTATGCCCCGGTTAGAACCTCTGTGATAGGTCGAGAACCCCTTGGTGCATCCCGTGATGGCTAGTTAGGTCTAGCTAAGGTGGGTAATGGCTTTGTTGGGATCTGCACCGACACTAAGGTGATCGAGTTGCGGTACCCCGCTTGTGGGTAAAGTTGCACATCTCTGCAGAGTTAAGAATCTATTCGAATAGCCGTGCCCATGGTACTGGGCGAGTTACGGTGTGGTCACATAACTAGTGTTCACTATGGGATGGGTTGGCGTGAGTTGTTTCGGAAATATGTCCGGCAGTTGTGCCGTGTGCTACGGCGGACGAGGAGTCCGGTAGCAGTTTAAAACTTGGATCCTATGTGGATCAACCCCTCGTGTTACTTGGTACAAGAGAACTGGTTTTGGAAAATGCTTTCTTTCAAATGAACCCTTGCATAAAATATTGTTTCCGCAAAAGTGAACCTTAACCTTATCCTTGAATTACCCTGTGCATATTACTCTGTTTACACCCCCTCTGTGGGTGTGGTTGGACTTGCCGAGTACGTTTGTACTCACCCCATTCTTTATTTTTACAGAAGAAGATCCAGACTTTGTACCCGACGACGTTGAGTAGGGGTACCGTCCTGCACCCAGCATTGCCTGTGGATTAGGGTCACCCGCAGGAGATACCGCATGGCGCAAGACTCTGATGACTTCCTTTTTATATTTAATATCGTCGCGTGTGTGTGGATTGTAATCCTCGCGATAGTGGCGCTTCTCTGCTCACTACCGCGTAGAGTTGTACGGTAAAGAACCATTTGATGTAATAAATGTGTCATCAGCCTCCTGGGACTGTTGTTTGTAACACATTTAAGTCTTCTCTTATGAGGGGACGCTTCACATGATTGGGCAGGCCAAAGAAAGGATCAAGAGGGCACTCTCGAAGAGATCGAGGAGTTCACGGAGCTCATCTTCCTCGCGGGATACTATGTCGATCGACTCCGGTCGCCATACAAATGTATCCCGGGATGAAGAAGAACCTCCAGCAGTCCCGAGACCCTGTCTCTGCATCAGGATTTTGACGATGGTCGAGCAAATCGCTGTCAAGAACAACTACAAACGGGAGGCCCTCGAGCTATTGAAGAAGCAAAACTTCGTCCATGCCAAGAGGTTCGAAACTCGCTTCCTCATAAAAACAGGACTCAAGCAGGACATGAATAATGCCCTCACCGCCATCTGATGGGAGAATTTCACTGACATTGTTGAGCCAAGTTCGCAACTTTAACCATGGAGTTTCTCATTTCTCTTGCAATTGAAGAATCCGGTGCTGAAACTAAAGTTTATTTCCGTCTCTTCAATGAACAATTTGTGATGAAACAAAAAGATTTTAGCATCGCATTGGGTTTTCAAAAAAGATGCATTCTTGACCCCAATGAGCTTGCTAAGAAACATCGTTATGACCGGAATACATGGTGGAGTGCAATTTCAAATGAACCTGTGAAAAAGTAGTAAGAACGGCATAGTCTCCATCCATAATCCTACCCTGAGGTTCCTAGCCAAGTGGCTTGCCATGGTCATGCACCCTCGTGCAGACCTTTGCCTCTGCAGCTTGCCCGAGTTGCAATACCTGTACACCATGGCAAAGCAAATCTGCTACTTTCCAGTCCGAACCATGCTCGCTCACTGGTAGAAGATGATCTCCGGCAAAAGCTCCATCGATATGACTACCTTGGTTACTCGCATTGCGAGGTACATTGGTGTGATGGACAATGCCGAGGTCACCTTTATGCCAGAAATTGAGGCATTCAGGTACGAGGTCGGCCTCGAGCACTTTGCGCAGGGACACATGATGCGCGAAGGGCCCGGAAACTCTATCTTTATGTGTTACCCCGGGTACGATAGGGAGATCGAGCTTCCATGCCCGAGACTCTCTCTCTCTACTCGGTGAAAATCCTAACCTTGCAAATGGAGAAAAAGGAGCCCGCACAGTGGAGTGTTGCAGGTCCACAGACGCGAAGCAGAACCCGGCACCACCAACAAGCCGGAGCAGGACCATCATGTCAAGCACCCTCGGCCCCCACTACTGTGCAGCACGAACCATCTACTCAGAACATGAGCTTCGAGGAATCATATGGGTACTATGCCTATGGCGACCCGAGCTCAGTCCAGGCCAGCAGTAGTGGGTACGCCGATGATTAAGGTCCTTACTACCCCCAGGTATACTCTCGTCTTATGGTCCACAGGTGGGTCCTTCGGTATCAGCACGCTTCAACTATGAGGACCCGATCATGCGGAGCATCTCTGACCTCTCGAGCCAGATCACCACCCTTGGCACACAGTAGCAGCAGATGTAGGACACCATAACACACAACACCCAGCTGGCTCAGCGGAACTGGGGGTTAACATCAGCCATGCATTATGACGTCTCCAATGTCTTCCTACACCTGGGGCTGGACCATCAACCGTCTCAGCCATACTACCAGCCCCAGTAGTACCAGCAGCCTGAACAAGAGGACAATGACGATGAGGAAGAAAAGAAGGACCCCGACGAGGAAGAGCAGGACTCCGATGAGGAGGACTAAGCTTCTTCGAAGCTGGGGGTTCGTATTGCCAGGTAAGTCACCACATCCTAACCATTTTCAGTGGCCATGCCACAATAAATAAATAACTATCTAAAAAATCTCATGTTAGAATAAATATATGAGTGGAAATCCGTGTAAGCTCTTGCTTTAGAAATGATGAATAGTTGCTCTGTTCATGCCCCATATGTGCCTCGTTTATAGCTTTTTACTCTCCTAGTACATGAGCTAATTGGCACATTTTAGTTCCACTGAAAAAATGGATGTGTGGAGGCATGAGTTTATTTTCCAAAGTCTATGTTGTTGTGGGATTCGAGATAGCCCAAACCAGATGTAAAACTTCTTGCTCTAGTAGGGAACCTCTCATAATCTTTCAAAAATTAAAATTTTTGGTGAAGGTTTCCCACATGGTTATAATGACCTATCCAGAGCCTTTTCATGTTACATATACCAAAATGAGCTATCTTGTGTTATCATGAGCTTTGCCCAATGGTGTGTCCATCAAGAAAATGGAACTTGCCATCTGTCGATCTATCTCCTTCATATAACCATTGTTTGCTAGCCTCAAAATGTCTGGCCTGTCAATCATCCACTCCAGGTATTGACCTCCACCGCCAGACACCCATTCTCCCGCTAACATACACCCAAAGTCTCCACAATGTACCCAGTCATCCCATACAAGGTCTTCTCAACATGAAACTCCAAAGTTGTTAGAATCATATCAGCAAAAGAGAGTGGGGATTATTCTCTAAAAAAAGGGGTTGAAAATGAGAGAAAAAAATCCCACTCTCCCAAAGAGTTGCAAACAAGGAGTTCAAATAAAAGACCAAATTCCCTTTCCAAGCGAGAGTCCATTTTCCTCCATCCTTTTGACATTCCACAAGATCGGAATTTGGTTAAGTTCCAATCCTTCATGGATCACCATTCGGCTCGGCAATATAGGTAACCAAGGTATGCAACACTCTCCCTACCCATAAACTCCGCATATCAGCCTTAGAGGTAGGAAAAAGAGGGTCAAAACTCCGACCCATGAGAGGATCATACACCTTGAGTGACTCAAGAGTACCATTGGGAAACCTAAATTTCTCTTAAAAAATCTTGCAAAACTCCAATCTAGGAACCTGAACGAGCAGCAGAAAATATTCCGGTGAAGGTTGTTCAGTCCTTCAACCGCTCAAGACCAAGGGATGAAAACAAATACGCCCCATCCTCCAGAACCTTAGGTATGAGCCAACTTACTCATAGTACATACAGAAAGAGTAATATGTTGTGCACAAGGTACCTGCAGGGTGTGAACATTGATGCAACTCCTGATCCACCGAGCCTCAGTTTGAGCTTTGCTCGAGGACGAGCAAAAGTTTAAGCTTGGGGGTGTTGATGGCCATTATTTCACATTCTGACCGTCAACTTCTCAGGAATAAATTGAGCTTTACACTATGTTCCATTCATATTTTATTTAATTCTAATGAGTTCCACAAGTTTTGGGTGAGTTTTGATTTCAGGAGAACACATGCCAAAAATGGATGAATTTGGGCGAAATCCCAGGCCGACCGGCCTCTCCTAGGCCGGTCGGCCTGGCACCCCTACAAACCATGCCACGTCATCGATCCAGGGGCGATGTGACACGTTCAAGTACATCTGAGTCAAGGATTGGATGTCGGTTCAATCGAATGGACTGAAAGGCTTGCACGAGGATCATAAGACCCACAATCCAGTGAAACAACATGTCCAAGTTAGCGATCCAACACCCTGGAGTAATCACAAGTGTCAAGTCGCAACATCGGTGGGGAGGGCCAGCACGTGCCAGAGAGAGGCTGGCTGGCCTCCCTTAGGCCGGCCGGCCTAGCCTTGTCTGCGTTCGAGCTACGCAAGCTACACCGACTCCAGGAGGAAATCACAGACGTCCATGCAAAGGCGTTGGCCAGATGGCCTCACCCCCAGGCCGGCTGGCCTAGGGGAGGTCGGCGCCTAGGGGAGGCCGACCAGCCCCACCTTGCAGCCTCTGGCATCCCGGCTTCGTGTGGAAGTTAAGCTCAACTGTCACAACCGCCTTCAACCGACGCCACGTGCTTCACCTGCTCAGAACCGACCCTGGAAGGCTATAAATAGAGCACTCATCCCTCACTTGTAACACACACACCCCATTGGAGCTCATTCTCTCTTCACTTTCTAGAGTAGGATTAGTAGTTTGGGAGTTAGAGTCGAATCGAGCTTGCTCGGGATTCTAGAGTCATAGGAAGTCTGGTATAGCTCTTGTATCCTTCTTTTGAAGTTAATAAAATAAGTTATCTTCTCTACTTTTCTGAGTCAGCTTTACTTTCTGCTTTCTTTTATTTTCTCGAGTCTGAGTGTTCAGCTTGAGCGCGGAAGTTGTATCCTTTAGCTTAGGCTAAGTTATCTCTCTGATAGTCGAGAATCTATCTTATGGGTTTTCTTGCCCGGACTAGAGTATATCAAGTTAGTGCTCTAGGTTGAGGGGGATTTCTCTTGAAGGCCTCGAGAGAAATCCTAACATCGAGTGCAGATGTGGTGTCTGAGCTTAGTGTTAGCTAGAAAGTGTGTTCCACCCCATGGTACCATTGTGGTAGGCGGCTGGTGGTGACAGCCTTGTCTGTCCCTCGTAGTCCACCAAGTTCGGGTGCTTTCATAGCAGTAGTGCCGACTGCCATTGGACTCCCTTCTCATCCCAGTCTGAGTCCTTCCCTGAGGCCGCCAAAGTAAGCTCTACCTTCCCGAAGATTAGTTAGATAGTTAGTCTGATCTAGAGAGGCTAGCTTGATAGTTCAGAAGTGTATCAGGTGTCTTATCTCGCTCGTTGTCCTCCCAGCTGCTACCTCTCTAAGGAGTTGAGTCTTCGTGTGTCACTTGGTCATAGACTGGCCATTTATCTTATCTCTATATCTGGCTTACCCCCGTCTAGTTAGTCGGTTGATTAAGCTAGTATGGTTATCATTTGATTTATGATACTCTTTACCATAGTGCTTCCCTGAGGAAAAATACGATACCCTGGAATACTCCATGGTGAAGTGTGTGCGCTTGCAGAATTAATATTCTATTGGGGCATAAGAAATGCCAACAAGGGTGCAAAGCTGTTACCTTGAGAAGCATATCATCCCGTAGGAAGTCATTTATCAGCGGGTCTTGGGTGTAAGTATTGGTCATGCGTGATAAATGATCCGCCACTAAATTCTCTACTCCTTTCTTATCTTTAATTTCTAGATCAAACTTATGGAGTAGGAGAATCCATCTGATCAACGTTGGTTTAGCATCCTTCTTAGTGAGGAGGTATTTGAGTGCTGCATGGTCGGTGTAGACGATGACCTTTGTCCCCACTAGATAGGATCTAAACTTGTCGATAGCAAAGATGACTGTTAGGAGCTCTTTTTCTGTTGTGGCATAGTTGAGCTGAGATCCAGTAAGTGTCTTTCTTGCGTATGCGATCACGTGATGCTTCTTATCTTTGGTTTGACCAAGTACGGCCCCCACTGCATAGTCACTAGCATCACACATGATCTCGAACGGGAGCTTCCAATCTGGGGGTTGAATGATTGGAGCTGAGATGAGTGCCTTTTTAAGAGTGTCAAAGGCTTTATGGCACTCTTCTGTGAATTGGAAAGGAACATCCTTGGCTAGGAGACTTGTGAGGGGTCTAGCGATCTGGGAGAAGTTCGCGATGAACCTTCGATAAAATCCGACATGGCCAAGGAAGCTTCTGATTCCTTTCACATTGGTGGGAGGCGAAAGTTGCTCAATGACTTCAATCTTCGCCTTGTCCACCTCTATCCCTCTCTCGGACACCAAGTGTTCTAGAACGATGCCTTCATGGACCATGAAATGACATTTCTCCCAGTTGAGGATCAGGTCCTTTTCTTGGCACCTCTGTAAGACTCTATCCAAGTTTTCTAGACAATTATCGAAGGTCGTTCCATAGACCGAGAAGTCGTCCATGAAAACTTCCATAATTTGTGCAATCATGTCGGAGAAGATGGACATCATGCACCTTTCGAATGACGTGGGTGCGTTGCATAGCCCGAACGACATTTGTCGGTAGGCATATGTTCCATAGGGGCATGTGAACGTGGTCTTGCTCTGATCATCGGGATGGATGGGTATTTGATGGTAACCAGAATAACCATCAAGAAAATAGAAGTAGGAGTGCTTCGCCAACCACTCTAGCATATCATAGATGAAGGGTAGTGGGAAGTGATCCTTCTTTGTGGCCTTGTTGAGTTTTCTGTAATCTATACACATCCTTCATCCCGTGACAGTTCGTTGTGGAATTAGCTCATTCTTGCTATTTTTCACCACCGTCATGCCTCCTTTCTTGGGCACGACTTGAACTGGGCTTACCCACTCACTATGCGGAACAGGATAGATAATTCCGACATCTAGGAGTTTGAGAACCTCTTTCTTCACCACCTCCCTCATAGCATTGTTCAACCTTCTTTGGGGTTCCCTGGAAGGTGCTATTTCGGGATCCAAAGGGATTCGGTGAGTACAAAGGGCAGGACTAATGCCCTTGAGGTCTTGTAGGGTATAGCCTATGATTGATCGATGCTTCTCTAAAATGGCGATGAGCTTGTGTGTCTCCTCTTCTAAGAGTTTGTCGCTAGTAATCATGTTAGACTCTACATCCCTATTTAGGAAGGCATATCTAAACTCGGAAGGTAAAGGCTTCTGCTCAATCGGAGGTCGTGATGGCTTTTCGGTCTTGGGTAGTTCAAAGGTCTCATCAGAGTCTTCTTCTGCCTCGCTGACTTCTTCTGGAATTTCCTCGATATCCTCCTCGAGGCCTAAGCCAAAAGACTCGAAGGTGGAAGTGGCCATGATTTCCTCGATTGTCTCTAGAGTAGGGAGATCTTCCACTGAGCATTTCAATGCTCGATCCACGGGAATGTGGAGAGTGTCCTTCCCAAACTTGATGTTTAAACATCTGTCTTTAGGAACATCCTTAAAGAGAGCCTTAAGGGGATGTCCTATCAAGAAATCAAAGTTGAGATCTTCGAAGACATGAAAGTTTAGACAGACTTTTACATCATTGTGCCAAAACGTCACGTCGGTGAGTATCCCGTAACTGCTCATAAGAGAACCTGAAGGTCTCTTGAGCTGTCTGTCTGTCGGAGTAAGCTTGTAGATGCCTAGAAAAGTTAAGGCAAACTCATCTGACATGAGATTATCTCTGACAGTGGGATTGTAGAGAGCATCCACATTTTTATCTCGTAGATGGTAACAGAATGATGAGGATGGAGATTTGAGATGGATTGGGGCTACAGATGCTTCTCCTTCCTGCAGCCAATCGTTGCTTATCAACGTCGTCAACTCTTGAATCGTCTCTCGAAGAAAATCTTCCTCTAAGGGATCCGTAGGAGTGACGGGACTCGGTGGTAACTTCTGACAGAAGTATCTAAGGTGTTGCCGAAATCTTCAAAGACATCCGGCTCGATACTTCATAGAAACTCCGGAGGTATATAGTCTTCTTCCTCTGATGTTTCAGATTTAAGTTCAGGAGTGGTCTCATAGATCGAATTTACTGATTGGCTTTCTGAGGGTTCCGATTCGATTTCTGAAGGTTCCGCATGACGCATCTCGGGTTCTGTGGGAACTGGCTCGTGGATACAAATGAAAGAGGTTCTATCCAAGATTTTGTCAAGAACTTCCCTGCTCTCGGATGGGGTAAGATGAGTGAAAGATCCTTTAGAAGTAAGATCGAGATGGTGTGCAGACTCCTTGTCAAGACCAACATAAAAATGCTGGAGTAATAAATGCTCGGGTAATGACAGGTCTGGACCTAATTTTACCAATAAGGTAAATCTTGCCCAAGTTACACCAATTGATTCCTTATCATTCTGATGGAAAGTTAAAATTTTCGTTCGTAAGGCACATATTCGTGAAAGCCGGAAGAATGCAGAACAAAATATGTTCCGAAGTTCAATCCAACTTCCATTCAAATAGCCTACGACACGAATGTACCATTGCTTCACCTCCTCCGAAAGGGAGAAAGGAAACAACTTCCATTTAAGAGTTTCGTGTGTCATGCCCGAAATTTTCATGCATGACCACACTTGATCAAATTTACGCAAATGATGGTAGGGGTTTTCACAATCCCTTCCTGAAAAGGAATTTCCCTGAACTAGGGCTATATAGCCTGAGCTGAGTTCATAGCTAGTGGAAAGAATTGGGTCAGCAGAGACTGCTGGCTCATAGAACTCGCTCTTGGGTGAAGAGAGCTGCAAAAGGGATAGCTCCTCCATGGGTAACGGGGATTGAGCTAGAATCAAGGAAAAAAGAAAAAAGAAGATACGAGGATGACTGAGTCTGAAGATAATGTAGCTACCATTCCCCGGCAATGGCGCCAGAAAGCTTGTTGGTACTTTGTAACGTCACAAATAAAATATGTAAGCGCACGGATACCGCTGTAGCTTTCACCCAAGAGTATTCCAGGGTATCATATCAACTAGGGAATGTGAGTGCACTATCTATGGGTTTAGGCTCATCCAAGGACACACACGCCGGTGTAGAAAAGATAGAAGAGAGGACATTCTAAGATCTAGAATCTATGCCTAGAAAAAGAGATCACGTCGCCGTTATACTTTGAGCTACTGGTTTCGACCGGCTTATACAAGCCGATAACTCCAGTAATACGTGCTCTATCCAATATCCGAACATGGAGGATTACTAGGGCTCAAACAGGGCTGTCACCACATACCGGCTACCTCTAAAAACCGTGGGACTATCGGACAACTGAGTGGTATAGTCCAGCCTAGACACCACATCTACGCCTTTCCCTACTAACCTTAGCCCTGGCCAAGACCACCATTTTCTATCCAGGTCTTAAGCTAAGATCAAATACTACTCTCTAAGCATACACATCAACTAATATAAGGCAGAGATGATAACTTGCGATCTAAACTCTAATTCTAAATAAGAGAGACTCGAATACTTACAACCGAATAAGCATCCATCGAGGTACAAGCTGTAACACCCTAATTTAATTTTCCTATTTAATAATAAATTTAATTGGCTTTATTTAATTTTCTAGGATTTAATTTGCTTAGCCTTGCATTTATAATTTATTTTTGCTTCATAAAGTAATTAAAATTTATTGTAGGTTCAACATGTTTGAGCATTCATGTTGGTGCATATTTTTAATTGGTTGAGTGCATAGGGTTTGAATTCAAATTTGATTTGAATTCAATTAGTTTGAGTGATGTTTGAAAAAAAAAGAAGAGGAAGGAAATAGAAAAGAGAAAGAAACCCAAAACCAAACCCAAACCCAGTCCGGCCCAAACCTTCTCTCCTTTCCCTTTCCTGCTTGCGGCCCGATCTTCTTTCCCCCGTGCGGCCCACACCCGCGGCCCAGCCACTGCTCAGCCGCGACCCCCTCCTTCCCTTGGGCCCGCTCCACAGCCCAGCAACGCTGCCCCGCGCGCCGCTCCCACGCCGCGTCAGCCCAGCGCACCGCGCGCTCCACTAATGAACCGGGCCCGCCGATCAGATCCTTCCCCGTCCTCCCCGCGCCCGCACTCAACGGCCTCTCCAAAATCCCGCCGAGATTCTCGCCGTGATCCGTTTCCGCGTGACCCAC
The DNA here is from genome assembly GCF_016808335.1 of Panicum virgatum. Lineage (NCBI taxonomy): Eukaryota > Viridiplantae > Streptophyta > Magnoliopsida > Poales > Poaceae > Panicum > Panicum virgatum. Next base: position 30,707,314 of record NC_053137.1, read on the forward strand.
ACGCCAAGGCTCGCCCTGCCCTTCTTAACCGCAGCCCGCACCCCCTGGACTTTCCCAAACTTCACAACCACCGCACCAATCTCTAGCCGCCGCCTCCACGTTGCTCCACCTCGCAGAGCTCGCTGCGCCGCCGTGGAGACGCTGACCCGCTTCCCATTAGCCCCTGGCAAACCCCACTGAAGCTTCGCCGTAGCTCTAGCAAGCCCCCTGTAGCCCTTGCACCGGTGCTAGCCCTTTGCGTCGTCGGATTTGCGCCGGACCGCCCGAAGGTGAAGGTTCCTGACCGCCGCGATTTCCTCGCCGCCGGCGATCCCTGATCCCCCTGACCCCTGTGGCATCTTAATAGGAACCCCGCACATCGATCCGTGGAGCCCAGGAGACCCGAGGACCCCGTAGCGACCCCTTCTCGAACGCCGGCTGACGCCGGCGACTCTGCCCGGTCTCCCAGCGCAATCCCAACCCTCGGTGAGCTTCACTTTTCCATCCCCTCCCTGTTAGACCGATAGTTATAGCCGGTAACCCGTTCTAGCAGCCGGAACGCCACCCGCCGGCGTGCCTCCGCCGCGCGCAGCGCCGGCCCACCATGGCGAGTTCATTGCTGTGCAGTAGAACCCCGCGCAGGCCTAGTCCCGGCTTGCCCGTGCGCCACACACGCACACTGACCCAGTTTTGCCCAGACCCGAGCACTGGCGTCGCCCAGAACACTCGCGCCGGCGAGCCTCCGCCGCGCAGACCCGCATCTGCCGCTGTGCGAGCCATCTCGTACCTCGAAATCCCACACGAACTGCACTGGTGGATCACGCATCTCATGCTGAACCTCCCTGACCCAATCCCCGGTCCAATGGGCCCCCGGAACACTGGAATCGATCAACTCCGGCAAGGCGCCACCGCGGGATATGTCTCCGGCGACTCCCCGCCGCCGTCCCCGCGCGTCCTCGACTCAGAGCCGTACGATCCGTAGTCAACGGATCAGATTAGATCCAGAGCCCATCAGATCTGAACCGTCGGATCGAGATTCAGTGGGTCAGATCTAAACATACCGCTTCGCACTGGCCTTTTTGCTAAAGAGACCCTGGGTTTCTTTTAAATCAACCCGTGGTCCAGCTTTATTCACAAATATTTCCAGTTTAGTCCTGTTTTACTCATTTAGGCCCCTAACCTTTTTAAAAATCTAACCCGCCATCCAGATCTATAGTTTTTGCATGTTAGACCCTAGAACTAAGGTTTAATTATGTTATAGTCCCTGGTTTTTGCAGAAAACCCCCAGAAACTTAGTTTTTCTTGCAGAAAAGCCCCTGGACCTTGTTTTTGCTCTAGTTTTCGCGTTCTAGCTCCGTTTTAGGCGTTCTTTATGTCCACGCGATCGTTGTAACGCGTAGACTAGTTTTAGCTTAGTTTTGTTAGCTGTTTTTATGTATTGTTGTACTATTTCTTAGTGTTTTCCTTTGTTTGCATGTATGTGTATGTGCTGGACTTGTTTTGGCGTTGCGATCGTGAGTAGACATTGATCCTTCGGAGGAATACCAGTACCAGGAGCCATCTTCAGAGCAGTTTGAGCAGCAGGAGAACTTTGAGGAAGACAAGTATAACATGAACAACACCTATCACTTTAAATACATTTTCATACTGCATTTTAATATTGTATGCCTATAAGGACTTTCCTAGCCACTTTATATCCTTTATATATATCCTTTGCGTTGCATTTTGGTTAGTTGTGCTAGGTGCCACGCTATAACACACTTGGTCCTTTTTAATTAATTTGATTAATGGTATATGCAACTTAATTCTGAGAGTGGCCCGTTTGAGGGGCTCACGTCTCGTTAAAATTGGTTTTGTTAGAAACATGGTTTAGGGGGCCAGCACGGTGCTTACTGCCTAGTTGGCCACTCTCCATAAGGACCGGTTCATAGAGCGACAACCTAGGACAACAGTGCTACAACAAGACTGGAATGGGACGGTCTTGGCTTACTAATTAGGTCATTTTGGTTCGGGAGTAACTTACCGACGGGGCAGGAGGGGTGGTGAGCTTCAATGGTCCCCAGGCTACGAGGCTTGGTCTGCGTACCCCTCGAGGTGGTCACCATCGTTGCGGAGCCTGATTCCTTAGCGGTTACACCTTACCAACGTGTCCTTTGTAACGGCCTCGTAGTGAGTTTGCTAGTCATCTCACCTAAGGAAGTGTGATGAACAACTGGCGTAGCTCACGACTTGTGGGTAAAGATGTGCAACCTCTGCAGAGTGTAAAACTGGTATACTAGCCGTGCTCACGATCATGAGCGGCCCAGATCCTCCTTTTGATTAGTGGGGTTATCTTCCTTTGACGAGGCAGGTTTCCCCGGGTGGTTTGGTTTGGTATGGTTCTCAGTAGTACCATGATTAATTTTGATTAATTACTATGTAACTGGGTTTATGGTAATTCATCAACTGGTAGTAAATAGCTTTAATAAAATTTTGCCAAGACTTAAAAGCTAATGCAGTTGAGTCAGCCAACCTTAGAGCCTCATAGTTTGTGTTATACTTGTTGAGTACAAGTTGTGTACTCACTCTTGCCTACTCTACTCTTTTACCTCTTGGGAGACTCTACTGCTGCTCAGTTCCTGCCGACGTGAGGGAGTTCGCTCAGCGCTACCAGGACTACGAGGACTTCTAGGCGTTCGTCTCCCAGTCGACGTCCCTGCGGCGCCCTGCTCAGCTTCCGACGAGAGTTATCATTTATGTACTACGCTTCCGCATACTCTGTATCAGACATTTTGTCATTAATGTAATAAATAACATTCGTACTCGCTTTATTATATCTTTTTACGTGATATGTGCTGTGATATATTGTTCATTTTGTTGTATATACGTGTGACTTGATCCTGGCACGTATATGATTGCTCGGTTTATGACCTTTTATAAATCGGGTGTTACACAAGCAGAGAAGAGTGCCGGCAAACCCGGCACTTCCCTCGACTCCTCACTCTCCTCCTCTTCTTCTACACCTCCTTGACTACCTAAGCATCTAGGATGAAGGCCTCAAGCTCCAAGGGAGAAAGGTGAGTTGAGTTGGGTGTTTTGTGTGATGTGTGTGTGTGTGTGTGTTTCATTTCTCCATGCCCCCCCCTCTATATTTATAGGAGGGAGCCACGGCCAAGGGGAGTCCATTCTGTAGCTGATCCTCTCCAAACTGACATAGGCATCCAATGAGCTTCCTCCACGTGGCAAGGTTAAGTCAGTGGGGCCCATGGGCTGCTCGGTTGACTAGGGTGGTCGGCCAGCCTCCCAGTGGGCCTACCGACCTTCCCTTTTGGTCAATGGGTTTCTTCCTGGGCCCACTTGTCAATGGCACTGGTATTAGCTTCTGGTATGTAAGTTTCTTGCTCTGGTGGGCCCTCTAATCCATGTTCTGACACGTATCACGTCTTGATTCGCTGGAACGTTGTGTCTTGGATCATACCACACCATTATACTGCAAAATTAGCTAAAAATCACCTGCACACATTCTAGAACATCATATGTGGAATTTGTTAGTAAATAACCCTATCCTAGCATTTATTCCACATTATGGTTCATTTTTGTGCAGGAGTTGACGGTCAAAATAGTTCGTTAGTGACCGTCAACACCCAGGGCAACACGTCGCCCTGCCATCTCCAACAACAATCTAATCTCTGGAATAGATAGCGTTACTAGATCCATTGCCGAGTGCATCCAACTCGGCGAGAGCGTGCTGGGTCGTCCAGGCGACTCGCAGTCCGCAACAACTTGGCGGTGTACTCGGATCAGGTCCGAGTACGTGTAACACCCGGTTTATAAAAGGACATAAACCGAGCAATCATATACGTGCCAAGATCAAGTCACACGTATATACAACAGAATGAACAGTATATCACAGCACATATCACGTAAAAAGACATAATAAAATGAGTACGAATGTTATTTATTATAATAATGACAAAATGTCTGATACAGAGTATGCGGAAGCGTAAAAACATATACGAGAAGCTCTCGGAAGCAGGGCGCCACAGGGACGTCGACTGGGAGATGAACGCCTAGAAGTCCTCGTAGTCCTGGTAGCGCTGAGCGAACTCCCTCGCGTCGGCAGGAACTGAGCAGCAGTAGAGTATCCAAGAGGAAAAAGTAGAGAAGAGGCAAGAGTGAGTACACAACTTGTACTCAACAAATATAACACAAACTATGAGGCTCTAAGGTTGGCTGACTCAACTGCATTAGCTTTTAAGTATTGGCAAAATTTTATTAAAGCTATTTACTACAAGTTGATGAATTACCATAAACCCAGTTACATAGCAATTAATCAAAATTAATTAAGAACTACTGAGAACCATACTAAACCAAGCCACCAGGGGAAACCTGCCTCGTCAAAGGAAGATAATCCCACTAATCAAAAGGAGGATCTGGGCCGCTCATGACCGTGAGCACGGCTAGTATACCAGTTTTACACTCTGCAGAGGTTGCACATCTTTACCCACAAGTCGTGAGCTACGCTAGTTGTTCATCACACTTCCTTAGGTGAGATGACTAGCAAACTCACTACAAGGCCTTTACAAAGAATCTCGTTGGTAGGGAGTAACCGCGAGGGTGGATCGGCAACTATGGAGCAGGTCTAGTGGGCATCAAGACACGAAGCACAGACGAGGCCACTCAGCATGAGGGCCATAGAAGCTTACCGCCCCTGCCCTGCAGGTAAGTTACTCCAAACCAAAAAGACCTAATTATTACGCCAAGACCGTCCCATTTCCAGTCTTGTGGTAGCGTTGTTGTCCCGGGTTGTCGCTCTATGAACCGGTCCTTATGGAGAGTGGACAACCATGCACTAAGCATCGTGCTGGCCCCCTAAACCAAGTTTCTAACAAAACATATTTTAACGGGACGTGAGCCACCCAAGCACGGAGCACAGAGGCCACTCCCAGAATTAAGTTGCATATACCATTAATCAAATTAATTAAAAAGGACAATTATGGGTTATAGCGCAGCACCTAGCACAACTAACCAAAATGCAACCCAAGGATATATATAAAGGATATAAAGTGGTTAGGAAAGTCCTTATAGGCATACAGTATTAAAATGCAGTATGAAAATGTATTTAAAAGTGATAGGTTGTTCATGTTATACTTGCCTTCCTCGTACTGCTCCTGCTGCTGCTCAAACTGGTCGGAAGATGGCTGCTCCGGGTATTGGTATTGGGGCTCCTCCGGTAGCTCAACGTCTACTCACGAACGCATGGCCAAAAACAATACACAACATAAACATACATGCAAACAATAGCAAAAACTAAGAAATAGTGCATCAATACATAAAAACAGCACACTAAACTAGTCTAAAACTATTCTACGCATCACAATGATCCCGTGGACATAAAGAACGCCTAAAACGGAGTTAAAACGTAAAATCTAGGCTAAAAACAAGTTCTAGGGGCTTATCTGCGAGAAAAACTAGGTTCCAGGGGGTTTCTGGGCAAAACTGAGGACTAAAATGTAATTAAACTATAACTCTGGGGTCTAACTCGTAAAAGAACAAGTGCTGGACGGCGGGTTCGAAATCTACAAAACTCGGGGGCTAAGGCGTTAAAAACTGGGCCTGGTTAGAATTATTTTTCAAAACACTAGGACTGCGGGTTGACTAAAGAAAACCTCAGGGTCTCTTTAATAAAAATCCCAGGCTGAACCGTTATCTACGAGTATGGAACGTTGGATCGAGATCTAGCAGTTCAGATCTAATGGGGATGCGATCTAATCTTGCGCGTACATCAAAGATCGGGCGGTGCAGGGCAGTTGGGCGCTCAGGACGCGGCGGCGCCGTCGCCGGAGATCTGCTCCGCGGCGGAGCTGCGCCGGAGGAAGTGTTCTGAGGGCTACAACGGCTTGTTTAGGCTGCGATTTGGTGCAGAAGGATGAGTGGGGCGTGCATAATTAACTGGTGGCTCTAGCGACTCATAGGAAGGTCTGAGGCGGCGCGCGCACCAGCGTCAGCGGGCGGGCATGGCGGAGCATCACCGGCGAACGGGGTTCTGGGGGCGCTAGGGCTAAGGATCACCAAGAACTAGCACCAAAAGATAGAATAGACCGAGACGTGGCTCACCGAGGGTGCAGGTACGGACGGACTTGCAGCGTAGAGGCTCGACGACTTCGACCGGCGGCGGAGATGGGGCGGCGTTCGTGGTCCGAGCGACACAGGGCTCCTCCAGGGGCCTGGATTCCTTGGGTCGACGCGTGGCGGCTCTGTGACGCAATGCCGGGGGTCAGCGAGGCACGGGAAATGCCGGCGGCGTGAAAATCAAGCGGGCGGCGCAACTCACCGTCGAGCGATTCGGGCGCGAATTCCGGTGAGGTGGGGCCTAGTCTCCGGGGCAAAGATCTTGGGGAGCTCCCTGGGTGCACGGCGGTTCTCTTGTGGTGCGGTGAAAGGCCTGGGAGGCGGTGGCGTGGCCGGTCTGCAGCGGCCCAGGGAGGTCGGCGCGGCGGAGCAGAGCGGCGGTGTAGATCTCGGGCTCTGGGTGGCGCGGAACGGAAGGTGGAGTGCAGATGAGATACGCGGGGGGCCAATTAAAGGCAGGGCCGTGGATTCGGGCGTGCGTGCTCCCGGAAGTAAGTCCGGCGAGGATCGCGGGCACAGCGCGGCGAAGGCGGATCTCGAGCAACCGATTTGCGTGATCTTGGCCCCGGGGTTGACGCTTCTAGAAGGGTAGGGCACAGGTACGGCTGACCAGTGGGCCACGGGGAACGTCGGGGTGGCCTACGGGGCAGCGGTTCGCGGTGTTGCAGAGCGGAACTGCGCGAGCGGCCGTCACGGCGGGGAAGAAACGTCTGACTCGGGGGGCTAGTGTGTCAGCGAGGGGAGGGCGACGCGCGCGCGGAGCCGGGCTGCGGTCTAGCGAGCCAAGAGCTGGGCTGCCTGCTGGGCCGCGAGGGTTGGGCCGGGGCACTGGGATGGACCGAGGCTGGGCCCAGGTCGTGGGTTGGGCTGAACAGGGTTTGGGGTTTGCTTTCCTTTTCACTTCTGTATTCTAATTCTAATACAAACCACTCAAATTCTAATTGAATTCAAAACCAAATTTGAATTCAATCCCTGTACACTCGACCAAATAAAAGAGTTGCTCCAGCATGAATGCACAAACATATTTATCCTAGAAAAATTTTAATTCCTTGTGAAACAAAATTAGATTAAATGCAAGATTAACACAAAGATCCTTAGAAAATTAAATAAAGCTAATTAAATTTATTATTAAATGCTGGAATTTAAATTAGGGTGTTACAGACCCTACCCCCTTAAAGAAATATCGTCCCCGAGATTTAGCTGGGCTGGCTAGCAAAGAGATCTGGATATGTCTTCTTCAGCTCATCTTGTCACTCCCAAGTAGCCTCAGCTTCACTGTGGTGACTCCACTGAACTCTGCACATCTTGATGCGCTTGTTCTGAGTAACCCTCTCTGATGTCTCCAAAATCTTCACCGGATGCTCAATGTAAGTCAGATCTTCCTGAACCTCTAACCCATCCAGTGGTGCCTGCGCTTCAGGTACTCGCAGACACTTCTTCGGCTGAGATATATGGAAGACATCATGAACCCCTGAGAGGCTAGTGGGCAACTCCAGGCGATAAGCAACTTCGCCTTTTCTCTCTAGCACCTTGAATGGGCCAACATACCGAGGTGCTAGCTTCCCCTTGACATTAAACCTGCAGATTCCTCTCATCGGAGACACCTTCAGGTATACATGATCACCAACACTGAAAGTCAGGTCTCTCCGTTTGCCATCTGCATAGCTCTTTTGCCTACTCTGTGCAATCCTCAGATTTTTCCGCACAGCTTGTACAATCTGCTCTGCATCTTCTATAATATCAGGGCCAAAGAGCTGCTTCTCACCAATCTGATCCCAATAGAGAGGAGTCCTGCATTTTCTGCCATACAATGCCTCAAAGGGGGACTTCTTCAGACTGGCCTGGTAGCTGTTGTTGTAGGAGAACTCAGCATACGACAGGCACTTATCCCAACTAGTACCATACTGAATAGCACAAGCTCTCAGCATATCCTCCAACACTTGGTTGGTTCTCTCTGTCTGCCCATCTGTCTGAGGATGATAAGCGGTACTGAAACGCAGCTTCGTATCCAACGAATCATGGAGCTGCTCCCAGAACCGTGATGTGAACTGAGATCCTCTGTCAGACATGATCTTCTTGGGCATGCCATGTAAACAGACAATCCGAGAGATGTACAACTCTGCAAGTCTGGCACCGGAGTAAGTAGTGTTCACTGGAATGAAGTGAGCAACCTTTGTCAGACGATCCACTACTACCCATATGGAGTTGTACCCTTTCTGAGTATGAGGCAATCCAACAATGAAGTCCATAGTGATTTCTTCCCATTTCCACTCTGGAATCTTCAAAGGCTGTAACAGACCTGCTGGCCTCTGATGCTCAGCCTTGACACACTGACAGGTGTCACAAATAGCCACATACTCTGCCACTGAACGCTTCATCCCATACCACCAGAAACATTCCTTAAGATCATAGTACATCTTCGTGCTGCCCGGATGAATAGAGTAAGCTGTATCATGGGCCTCACTCAGAATCAACTTCCGGAGATCATTCACATCTGGCACACAGATCCGGTTCTTATACCACAAAGTACACTAATCATCCTCTCTGAAATGAGGAGCTTTATCCTTCTTGAGCAACTCACGAATCTCCTGCAGCTTCTCATCTTCCTTCTGATGCTGCCGGATCTCTGCCTCTAGAGTGGGTACTGCTTCGAATGCTGCACTCGAAGTATGATGCAAGAAACCCAGAATCAACTGCTCAAACTCCTCACATAACTCTGGAGGCATCTGGAAAGCAACGGCCATGTTGACATAGCTTCTTCTGCTCAGAGCATCTGCCACAACATTGGCCTTACCCGGATGATAGTGAATCTCCAGGTCATAATCCTTGACCAACCCTAACCATCTCTGCCGCATGTTCAGCTCATTCTGCGTGAATATATACTTGAGGCTCTTGTGATCAGTGTAGATATCACACTGTTGCCCATACAAGTAATGCCTCCAAATCTTCAGAGCATGCACAACTGCGGCTAACTCAAGATCATGAGTGGGATAATTCAGCTCATGCCGACGTAACTGCCGTGAAGCATAAGCAATCACTCTGCCCTCCTGCATCAGAACACAACCAAGACCATCCTTCGAAGCATCACAGTACACCGTGAACCTCTTGCTCTGGTCTGGCAGAGTAAGGACTGGCGCCGTAGTCAACATCTTCTTCAGCTCATCAAAGGCCATCTGACGCTCATCGGTCCATATGAATACCACATTCTTCTCTAGCAAAGAAGTCAAGGGCTTCGCAATCTTGGAGAAATTCTCAATGAACCTCCGATAATATCCTGCTAAGCCCAAGAATGACCGGACTTCCTTCACCGTCTGCGGTGTTTCCCACTCGAGCACATCCTTCACCTTACTCGGATCAACTGCAATACCTCCCTTGGAGATGATATGACCGAGCAATGGAACCTCGTCAATCCAGAACTCGCACTTGCTGAACTTAGCATACAGCTGGTGCTCACTCAATCTCTGCAACACGAGCCTCAGATGCTCTTCATGCTCTTCCTCGGTCTTGGAGAAGATCAGAATATCATCAATGAAGATCACCACGAAGACATCCAGATAATCCATGAAAACCATGTTCATCAGAAGCATGAAGAAAGCAGGGGCATTAGTCAAACCGAAGGACATGACCGTGTACTCATATAGCCCGTACTTGCAAGTGAATGCTATCTTCGGAATATCCCCAGGACGGATCCTCAGCTGAAAATAACCCGAACGCAGGTCAATCTTCGAGAATATATGAGCACCTCGAAGCAGATCAAAGAGATCCTCAATACGAGGCAGTGGATGCTTGTTCTTGATAGTGACTGCATTCAGCTGCCGATAATCAACACACATTCTCTTCGAGCCATCCTTCTTATCTACTAGCAACAATGGAAAAGCCCAAGGAGAGAAGCTGCGATGGATATAGCCCTTGGCTAGCAACTCATCAATAGTCTTCTTGACTTCCTCATGCTCTATAGGTGCCATGCGGTAGGGCCGCTTTGCAATTGGAGCAGTGCCAGGCAAGAGATCAATAGAAAACTCGATGTCGCGTTCAGGCGGCATACCTGGCAAATCATCCGGAAAGACATCCGGGAATTCAGACACCACGCAAATACCATCCGTGGGTCTAGCCTCCATCTGATGAAGAAATCCCGAGGGCTCTGAAGCACTAACTGTCACCTCTTGGCCATCAGATGCTGACAAGTGAACTGTCCGCTGAGCACAATCAATACGGACTCCCCATCTGGTAAGGGTCTCCATGCCCAAAATCACATCTATCCCCGAGGAATCAATGCCGATCAAACCAGTGCGGAATTCTACCCCCCTTATGACCATACTAACTCTGGAGCATATAGAACATGTACGTATCTGGCCCCCAGGTGAGGTAACTACCATAGCTGTCCTCATACAAGAAACTGGTATACGATGCTACTCGGCAAATGACTTGGAAATGAAAGAATGAGTAGCACCGGTATCGAAAAGCACTATAGCGGGGTGAGAGTTGACCATGAACGTACCAATAACCACGTTAGGAGCCTCGGCCGCTGACTCGGCCGTCACGTGGTTCACCCGACCCTGTGCTGGCGCCCTGGGCTGAGCTGGGCGCCCCTGCTGTCCCGCCTGCGCCTTCCGAGGGCAAGAGTTGGCATAGTGCCCCGGCTAGCCGCAGTGATAGCAGGCGCGAGGGGGTCCCTGAGCCTGCTGTCCGGCAGGAGGAGTTGCCTGCCGTGGAGCCTGCGGTGCTGGCGGAGCTGGTGGAGCAGCCCAAGCCGGAGGTGTCGGTAACCTCGGGCCCTGACCTGCCTGCTGCTGCTGTCGAGGTGGGTACTGCTGCGGCCTCTGCTGGTACTGCTGGGGAGACCGGTACTGCTGCTGCTGGTACTGCTGGGGCGGCTGGAGGCGAGGACGGGTGTTGCTGCCGGAAGCAACGAGAACAATCTTCCTCTTCTTGTCCTCCATCTCCAAGTGCTTGCACTCAGTGTTGAGCGCGCTGTCAACCAGATGGTTGAAGTCGTCGAAGCGGAGGTTGAGCAGCGCGTACTGGAGGTAGTCCTCAAGACCCTCCATGAAGTGCTCCTGCTTCTTGCGGTCATCCGCAACATCGGCAGGGGCGTAGCGAGCAAGCTGCAGAAAACGATCACAATACTTCGTGACCGTCATAGTCCCCTGAAGTGAAAAAGATAGATATATATAGCGACGGATTAATTCATGACTCGGAAAGATAGAACAAGGGGGTATTAGCTCAAAAGGAAACGCTGAATGATTATATCTGAGATTACCTGCTTCAGTGCAAGGAACTCCTTCTGCTTCATCTTCATAACGCCCGCAGGGAGGTTATGACTGCGGAACCGCTCCCGGAACTGGAGCCAGGTGAGAGCCTCGCGGTCCTGAACTGGGTGGGACTCCCACCAGTCCAAAGCTGCACCTCGCAGCTATCCTGCTGCGTACAAGACTCGCTCCCGATCATCGCACTGGGCGATGTCCAGCTGGCGCTCCACTGCACGGAGCCAGTCTTCAGCCTGAAGAGGGTCGGACGTGTGAGAGAACGTCGGCGGGTGACCCCTCAGGAACTCGGCACGCCTGTCACGGGGCTGCGGTGGTGGAGGAGGCGGAGGCTGAGTGTGAGCCTGCTGAAGTGCCTGAACAGTGTTGTTCAGGGTAGCCATCATCTGCATCTGGAGCTGGAAGTACTGCTCCGGGGTCAGAGGCGGAGGCATCGGGATCCCAGTACCCTGGTTGTTCTGCCCCTGGTTGTTCTGCCCCTGCTGGTCAGAACCACGCCTGGTGTTCACCATCTGATTTTGGACAAAAGATTTCATGAGTAAGGATATTGCAGAAATAAATTCAGATGGAAATGATATTTTTCTGCAAGAAAGACTTAGACATGATAAAGTAGACATGATAGAGTGGACGGTTTTACCCCCCAACGATCTAACTCATTTTATTAATTAACTTTAACTTAGGACTGATTTCATTAAACAAATTCAACTACTAAACTATGCAATCAACCAAAAATCCAAATCAAACATGTAGCATAATAACAAGCATACAAGTTTCACAACTTAGCCGAGTTTAACACACGACTCGACTAACACAACACATCGCAAAACATACTATCATATTATTATAAAGGGGTCATTTAGCTTACACCTATGATGGTCAGATGTTTTTCTTCAGGCCAGAATCTACGGAAACTATTCTATAGAGAGAAATCAAGGCAGGACAAGTGAAAATCTTAGAATTCAAAGAGTATAATAGCAAAATAGTTTCAGTAGACAAGGCTGAAAGGGAAGAAGACTTAAAACTCGACCAGTTCTATCTAGGCTTTCGTCCTACAGTCGATACGGCTCTGATACCACTCTGTAACACCTGGTTTATAAAAGGACATAAACCGAGCAATCATATACGTGCCAGGATCAAATCACACGTATATACAACAAAATGAATAGTATATCACAGCACATATCACGTAAAAAGACATAATAAAATGAGTACGAATGTTATTTATTATAATAATGACTAAATGTCTGATACAGAGTATGCAGAAGCGTAAAAACATATACGAGAAGCTCTCGGAAGCAGGGCGCCACAGGGACGTCGACTGGGAGACGAACGCCTAGAAGTCCTCGTAGTCCTGGTAGCGCTGAGCGAACTCCCTCGCGTCGGCAGGAACTGAGCAGCAGTAGAGTATCCAAGAGGAAAAAGTAGAGAAGAGGCAAGAGTGAGTACACAACTTGAACTCAACAAGTATAACACAAACTATGGGGCTCTATGGTTGGCTGACTCAACTGCATTAGCTTTTAAGTATTGGCAAAATTTTATTAAAGCTATTTACTACAAGTTGATGAATTACCATAAACCCAGTTACATAACAATTAATCAAAATTAATTAAGAACTACTGAGAACCATACCAAACCAAGCCACCAGGGGAAACCTGCCTCGTCAAAGGAAGATAACCCCACTAATCAAAAGGAGGATCTGGGCCGCTCATGACCGTGAGCACGGCTAGTATACCAGTTTTACACTCTGCAGAGGTTGCACATCTTTACCCACAAGTGTCGTGAGCTACGCTAGTTGTTCATCACACTTCCTTAGGTGAGATGACTAGCAAACTCACTACAAGGCCTTTACAAAGAATCTCGTTGGTAGGGAGTAACCGCGAGGGTGGATCGGCGACTATGGAGCAGGTCTAGTGGGCATCAAGACACGAAGCACAGACAAGGCCACTCAGCACGAGGGCCATAGAAGCTTATCGCCCCTGCCCCGCAGGTAAGTTACTCCAAACCAAAAAGACCTAATTATTACGCCAAGACCGTCCCATTCCAGTCATGTGGTAGCGCTGTTGTCCCAGGTTGTCGCTCTATGAACCGGTCCTTATGGATAGTGGCCAACCAAGCACTAAGCACCGTGCTGGCCCCCTAAACCAAGTTTCTAACAAAACATATTTTAACGGGACGTGAGCCACCCAAGCACGGAGCACAGAGGGCCACTCCCAGAATTAAGTTGCATATACCATTAATCAAATTAATTAAAAAGGACCATTATGGGTTATAGCGTGGCACCTAGCACAACTAACCAAAATGCAACCCAAGGATATATATAAAGGATATAAAGTGGCTAGGAAAGTCCTTATAGGCATACAGTATTAAAATGCAGTATGAAAATGTATTTAAAAGTGATAGGTTGTTCATGTTATACTTGCCTTCCTCGTACTGCTCCTGCTGCTGCTCAAATTGGTCGGAAGACGGCTGCTCCGGGTACTGGTACTGGGGCTCCTCCGGTAGCTCAACATCTACTCACGAACACATGGCGAAAAACAATACACAACATAAACATACATGCAAACAATAGCAAAAACTAAGAAACAATACATCAATACATAAAAACAGCACACTAAACTAGTCTAAAACTATTCTACGCGTCACAACGATCCCGTGGACATAAAGAACGCCTAAAACGGAGTTAAAACGTAAAATCTAGGCTAAAAACAAGTTCTAGGGGCTTATCTGCGAGAAAAACTAGGTTCCAGGGGGTTTCTGGGCAAACCCGAGGACTAAAACATAATTAAACTATAACTCTGGGGAATAACTCGTAAAAGAACAAGTGCTGGATGGCGGGTTCGAAATCTACAAAACTCGGGGGCTAAAGCGTTTGGGCCTGGTTAGAATTATTTTTCAAAACACTAGGACTGCGGTTTGAATAAAGAAAACCCCAGGGTCTCTTTAACAAAAATCCCAGGCCGAACCGTTATCTACGAGTATGGGACATTGGATCGAGATCTAGCGGTTCAGATCTAATGGGGATGCGATCTAATCTTGCGCGTCCATCAAAGATCGGGCGGCGCCGTCGCCGGAGCTCTGCTCCGCGGCGGAGCAGCGCCGGAGGAAGTGTTCTGAGGGCTACAACGGCTTGTTTAGGCTGCGATTTGGTGCAGAAGAATGAGTGCGGCGTGCGTAATTCACTGGTGGCTCTAGCGAGTCACAGGAAGGTCTGAGGCGGCGCGCGCACCAGCGACAGCAGGCGGGCATGGCGGAGCATCGCCGGCGAACGGGGTTCTGGGGGCGCTAGGGCTACGGATCACCAAGAACTAGCGCCAAAAGATAGAATAGACCGAGAAGTGGCTCACCAAGGGCGCAGGTATGGACGGACTTGCAGCGTAGAGGCTCGATGACTTCGACCGGCGGCGCAGATGGGGCGGCGTTCGTGGTCCGGGCGGCGCAGGGCTCCTCCAGGCGCCTGGATTCCTTGGGTCGACGCGTGGCGGCTCTGTGACGCAAGGTCGGGGGTCAGCGAGGCATGGGAAACGCCGGCGGCGTGAAAATCAAGCGGGCGGCGCAACCCACCGTCGAGCGATTCGGGCGCGAATTCCAGAGAGGTGGGGCCTGGTCTCCGGGGCAAAGATCTTGGGGAGCTCCCTAGGTGCACGGCGGTTCTCTTGTGGTGCGGTGCAGGGCCTGGGAGGCGGTGGCGTGGCCGATCTGCGGCTGCGCAGGGAGGTCGGCACGGCGGAGCAGAGCGGCGGGGTGGATCTCGGGCTCTGGGTGGCGCAGAACGGAAGGTGGAGTGCAGATGAGATACGCGGGGGGGGGGCAATTAAAGGCAGGGCCGTGGATTCGGGTGTGCGTGCTCCCGGAAGTAAGCCTGGCGAGGACCGCGGGCACAGCGCGGCGAAGGCGGATCTCGAGCAACCGATTTGCGTGATCTTAGCCCCGGGGTTGACACTTCTAGAAGGGTAGGGCGCAGGTACGGCTGACCAGTGGGCCACGGGGGACGTCGGGGTGGCCACGGGGCAGCGGTTCGCGGTGCTGCGGAGTGGAGCTGCGCGAGCGGCCGTCACGGCGGGGAAGAAACATCTGACTCGCGGGGCCAGCGCGTCAGCGAGGGGAGGGCGATGCACGCGCGGAGCTGGGCTATGGTCTAGGGAGCCGGGAGCTGGGCTGCCTGCTGGGCCGTGAGGGTTGGGCCGGGACGCTGGGATGGACCAAGGCTGGGCCCAGGTCGCGGGTTGGGCTGCTGTTGGGTTTGGGGTTTGCTTTCCTTTTCACTTCTCTATTCTAATTCTAATACAAGCCACTCAAATTCTAATTGAATTCAAAACCAAATTTGAATTCAAACCCTGTACACTCAACCAAATAAAAGAGATGCTCCAGCATGAATGCACAAACATATTTATCCTAGAAAAATTTTAATTCCTTGTGAAACAAAATTAGATTAAATGCAAGATTAACACAAAGATCCTTAGAAAATTAAATAAAGCTAATTAAATTTATTATTAAATGCTGGAATTTAAATTAGGGTGTTACAGTACGCATGGGTAACCTGCGCATCACCGAGTTGGATCAGTCTAACTCGGAGCAGATCCGATCTGATTTGCCCTCACAACCTGAGGCCAAATATCAGGTCGCCGTCTTCACCCTCCCACCCAACCACAATAGCCTTGATGGTCGCACCAGATCTCGGTCATCTCGTTGGACTCCGAGTCCTTCGACGACGAGGACGACCAGCAACGGGCAGATTGCCTTCACAGCAATGCTCTCCACGCTGATCACCAGGCCAATGAAGAGGTCATCCGCCAGGGCGAAGAAGATCTCGAGAACTACAAGCGTCGCAACCTCCGGGTTGCATGAAGACGTGGATCTCCACCAAGGCCCAGGAACCTCGAGAACGAGTTCGTCCTGGACTACGATAGCCATGAAGTCTTTGCCATGCCATCTGCAAACATGGCCGCTGTGTTCTAGGTATTCGAGGGGCTTCCTCAAACTCCCAAGATTGCAAAAGCCTGCGCTCGTCTCCATGTTGCAGCAGCACAGACTCAGGGTTTAAGGAAGGAGTGCTCCAACTACCGGGCACAATCGAGCTCCAACCGCTCGGCACGCCCCCACCACTAGGACGAGGAGGTCGACCAGCCGAATCTTCGCGCTCGCCTCGACCGCCGCGATCTTCGACCCCGCGTCAACAACCGTCATCGTGAGCGGGACGACACCGAGCGGGAGTGACATTGTGACACCTCAGGTATCTAGCTATTAGAACATAAAGTTATTTGAGTAATTGTGTGTTTAGCTTTGTTTGATAGTCAAAAATTTTCAATGCAAATTAAGGCCATATTTGTAATTACACAAAATTACTAGCCCCTTTTTGCAAAAAGTTTTAACTTAGGGAGTGATTTCAAAATTTTGAAGGGTTTTCTTACAAAATGCAAGTAATCATGATTTTGGCAGCTTTATTGCATTTAAGTCCAAGATTGTGATGAATTTGCAATCAAAAAGGTGTTTTCCTTTATTAATTCAAGTTCTTCCAAATTTTTCAAAATATTTCAAAATCCTTTGATCTAGTGAAAATTTGCACAACATAAAATTCGTAGGTTTTGAAAAACTAAACAACTTTCATTTTGGGCACTTTTTCATTTGAGCCCTAGATCAAAGGGAAATTTTCGTTTACAGTCAGCCCCTTACATTTTTCTGGTTTTGCAAATAGGTCCTCACCTCCTTCTTCAACCTCCAGCTCTCTAGGAGCTCGACAGGTCGCCACCGCCAGTTTCCCCTCGCCATAGTTTAGCCTCGCCGCCTCTGGACCCCAACCGACCTCCTTGGCCCCCTCTTGGCGCCACCCTTTTCCTTTTCTGGCCCACGCGAGCTCGCCACGACACGCCGCTAAGTACCGCCCCTGTTCTTCTTCTCCAGTGAGCGCACCGCCGCTGATTTCTCCCCCAGAGTGGCCGCGCTGCCTCGAAGCACCGACGTGCCATCCCCACGCGTCGCAAGCAAGCCCCCGCCGCCTTTTTCCCCACCCCTGCTGGCCATCTGCGCTTGCGCCATGCCACCCACCCGCGACATCTTGCCGGTGCCCATGGAGAAGCCGACGCCATCGCCAATTTCCCTTCTTCTACTGCCAAACCCATCCCCGAGCTTCCTCTTGTGCTCATCCTCCACTCCTTGGCCTATAAAACACCCAACCGAGCCCCATCGCCAGCCAAACCCCACCGTCGCCCCACCTCCATCTCCGGCGAGCTTAGCTCACAGTGGACCGCTGTTGTAGCCTTTCCCCGACCACCACAAGCCTCGTACGAGCTTCGCAGTAACTCCGTGAAGCTGAATCCCCACTTCCCGTCACTAATCCCCCACCACAACACCTCACCGCCGTTCATCCTCCGCCGCCACACTCTGTTCGCCACCGCCGACCCTACTCCGGTCACCATTTCTGACACCCAAGTACACCTAGAGGTGCGCCTCGACTCGCTGAACCTCCCTGGACCCCTAGACCTCGCTGTCGGTGATCACCGTTGCCAGAATCGGCCGGTCAACCCCTCTCCTCCCCTCTGACCCGACCCAGGGGCCCGATTGCATTCTTTCAAAACAATCCAGGATCCTTTCTGCAAAAATCTCTAAAGATTTTATGAAGTTTATTAAGTTTACTTTTACTCTATAAACAATTGCCCAATAAAGTAAAATTATTAAGATTTATCTTAATGTTTACTTTATTTGTTTCCAATTCTTAGTGAAGGAAAGCTATACTCTAGCACTTCACTAATCTTTAAATATTGCATTGCATATAGAAGCAAACTCATTAGCAGACGGAACATACGAGATCATTCAGGAGCCAGACGGGGATTTCTCTGAAGCTCAAGTTAACACTGTTGAAATAACTAAAGTTCCGAACTCCGATTCAGAAGAACCCCAACACACTGACTCTATAGATTCTTCTAAAGACAAGCCCCGGTGCATAATCCTATTATTTTATGCAACTTATTACCATTTTCTTGTGCATTTAAGTTATTGGAGTTGATTGAAAACCTTAGATGCATAATTCTAGGTTCCTATTGTCTGAATACTAGAAACAGAGTTCGAATAGCTTCTATGCTAATAGGACCGATAAAAGTCAAGTGATTGTCTGTCACTCGCAAGCTTATAGGAGTTGATTGTTTACTTTATGCAATCACTATAAGGATCATGGACGGATTTGGTTACAAGCTTCATATTGAAATTGTGACACCCTAGGTGTCTGCACAATAGAATTGCATTTATTTTATGCATCATGTGCTTATTTTACTTGATCAAGGACCTTATTGAAAAATTATAATGTCAAATGTGTAATTATGATTTAATGTAAGGTCTTTTCTATAGTTTAATTTGAATAGGGAGAGCAAATATTGCTTTTGTGGAGGGTTTATTTGAAAAATTCAGTGTAATCATTACATGGCAGAAAATTTTACTCTTAAGTCTGAATTTGAGGTGAATTTGCAATGGAAAAGACAAAAGTCCATTAAATTCAAAATCCTTCCTTTGTTTTCAAAATAACTCTTTAACCTTTGGTCAAATCAATTTTTGTACAACATCAAAGTTGTAGATCTTGAAAAGTTGAACAACTTTCATGTTGGGCACTTTTTCATTTGAGCCATAGTTTAGAAGTTATTTTTGGTTTGCAGTGGGACCCCTGAAATTTTTGGATTTTGCAAAGAGGTCCAAACTCTTTGTTCCACCTCTCTCCCTCTCTGCTTCAGCGCCGCCGCCCGCCGCCGAGGGAGGCCGCAAGCAACCTCCTGCTTCACCCGCCGTCTCACATGGCACCTCCGCAGCCTCTGGACCCACTTCCCCGCGCGCTGTACCCCTCCTCCCCTCGCCACGTCGCCCCAGCGAGCTCTGCGGCCGCCACCTCGCCGCCGCCGTGGCCAGCGCAGTGCAGAGCCCCAGCACCCCAACTCGTGTGCCCGCAGCACCTGGAGGAGCCCCGCATCCTTTTCCCCTTGCTCTTTCGCCCGTTCCCTACCCAGAACCCCCAGAGCACCACCGCCCTCCACCGCAACTCCGGCGAGCTCGACGCCGCCGCGGGACCGCCCCTCCAGACCTCCTCCGCCCGCTCCGACCCCGCCTTGAGCTCCGCCCTAGCCTCGCGCAGCTCCCAGGCCTCTCCACACCCCCAATCCGCCGCCGCAGCATGGTCGCCGGCAAGCAGTTCGAGGCGCCGCCACACCTCGCCGTGGGGAATACCCCAATCAGCCATCCCGGACCTCACCAAACCCACGAATCGATGCGCCCTGACCTCCTCGAGCTCCCTAGCTGTGGCAGAACCGCCTAAATTATCCCGGCTCAAGTGCGCAAGCCATCACCATAAAGGCAACACCAGCTCAAACGCACTTCAAACGGAACAATTCTTGGTCTGTCGGGTAACGTCCCGATACAACCACCGGTTCTCGGATCGAACAAGCATACCCCGCACGAAGGCGAGTCCAGAGATATTTACAACCACAATTTTACGACACAAGCATAATATTGATTACAAACCAGTTCAAACCATTATTACAAAACCAAACGTAGTAAAGCAGTTATACAAGCCATAACTTAAGTTCAGAGTTTAGACAGTGGAAGATAAAACACGACGGCTACAACACGTCGCAAAAGGATACCAGGCTAGCCCAAGCATGGTATCACTCGTCATAGCCATTGTCGGTCGAAGACGTGTCCCACTCTACGGACCAGCCAGGAGGCAAAGAGCATGGATAGGTCAAGCTAGCGATCTGATCCTCAAAACTCATACCTGAAAAAGGGTTTCAACAGCAAGGCTGAGTATTTAATACTCAGCAAGACTTAACTGCCCACGGGTCTACTTAACCCACTGTAGCTAGACTATGCAAGGTTCTGTGAGGCTCTGGTTTTGCTTTTGCTGAAAAGCAATAAAGAGTATGTCCTTACTTTCAAATTTGAGCTTTCAAGATTCTAGTTGATTAACCATTTTATGTAAGCAACTACTATCCAACCATGGTAGAAAACTAAGCAAACATCAAGATTGATAAATAATATTGTTGCTCTTATTACTCTGTGTGGCAAAGGGATCAAGCAGTCTCATTTCATCGTGAGAGGCGGACGATTCTGAATCAAAATTCAATCTGGCCAGACAAACCTAACACACACGTTTGGAACACCGTCGGGTCGTTTCCAAACAACCGTTGACCTTTCTTTCCGGCTTGTGGATAGTGCCACTCTCCCCGACTACAGGGCTCCAAGGCTGAACCTTGTCCCTAGAAGTCGTAGTGTTGCGCAACATAAAACAAAACCTATCCCTAAGAGAGAGTGGGAGGTATATCCACTCCCCAGTCCAATCGGCTACTAGGCTTGCCGCGTACCATATTTACGGCATGTGGCTAGTACTTTCAAAAACTTAACCACCGCTACCACACACCGCGACCTTAACAAGTTCATCAACACAGACGGGGTCTCACATAAGGTCATGTTATCGAACACAACCCCGTCTGTCGTCCTTACATTGATAACAGAAAGTAAACAAACAATTCCTATAAAGCTCGCGAGTGACAGGCAATCACTCGACTTTTACCGGTCCTATAAGCTTGGCAAGTAGTCGAACTCAGGTCTAGTGTTCAGTACATAGGTTCCTAGGATCATGCATCTAGGGTTTCAATTCAAAACCTAAGAACTGTAAATGCGCAAGTAAATAAACAATAAGTCATAATAATTTGAAATATAGGTTATGTCCGGGGCTTGCCTTCTCTGTAGTCGCTAACTATTTCAGCTCTAGGCTCTTCCGAACTTTGGTTCGGGGCTTCAGTTAGTTCAGCGGCGTTCACCTGGACTTCTGGATCACCTCCGTCAGACTCCGGGATCAGCTCATACGTCCCGTCCGACAAAGTAGTCGTATCTACATGTAATGCAAGAACATTATTATAAACACACATGGGCAATCGTTTATAGAGTAGTTAAATAGCAATTTTAACTACACAAGGCATCATGATCAACAGCACAAATGAAGTTGACTAACTTCATAAACAAGTGGGGGTGGTTTCTTATAACAAGCACGCCATGGTTTGCTAATAAAAAAACAACTAAAAGCACAAACAGAAATAAATTTAGCAAAAATTACCCTAAACAGAACATGAACAGATTAAGCTACCCTGTAAAAATCATGCCAAGACATGCAGCCATTTAATCACAACAAATCATTAAATCAGACAACACCTAGAACAAGTTTGAATTGTACAGGTCAAACTAAAGCAAAATGGAAGCTCAAAATCTAACAGTAGGTCTACACAGGGATGATTTAGCTACTGTAAATTTTTCATGATTTATCTACACAGAAATAATTATGAGAAAATAAACAAAACAGGCAACAGATTAGCAAGATTTATTTTTAGCTCCTGATCTAGCCATGAAATGATGCTTAAACTTCCTGGACAAGCTAAGATACTCAAGAAGAACATGCAGAAATATTTTCATGATTTATTACGAACATAAACTATTTACCATGATTAAAATCTATTTAAACAATGATTAACTCAAAGAAAAAGCTACACATAAGAACTGAGCACGAAATTTTTATAGAAACACTATATTCATATGAGTAATTCACCATAAAAATTTCATTGCAAGATAAGGCTTGAAACAGTAGTTAAGAAAAAGATAAAAACAACTAATATTTATGCACTAGTAACACAAATCAAAATCTACATCAAAAACTTGCAACTAAAGCCTAACATATTATAATCCTACTGCATATATCTCTTCAAGAGGATTCTAAAACATCAAGATTTGCTATTTTACGAATTTTCTACGAATTGATATTGAATTTCAAAGTTCACAGCAAAACATAACAAACAAGTCCCTAAAGGCACTATTCATCTGAGTCTCTGGCTATTCAAAGAACCCCCCGAAGTTTCTGGAATTCTAAACTCGAGGTCCCTGGGCCGGGTCAGAGGGGGAGGGCATGGCGTTGACCGGCCGAAACCCGGTGAGGGGGTCGTCGGCGGCGAGGGAGAGGCTGGGGAAATCAAAGAGGAGACTGAGCCGCACCCGATGGTGGTCTTCTTGGAGCTCGGGGTGGCCGGATTGGAGGTCCCCTGCGGAGTAGCTGCTCCGGCGGCGACGGCTAGCGGCGGAGGCAGCGTTCCGGTGGGGTAGAAGGGGCGTGGAGCGGCCGGGGAGCTTCACCTCGACATGAGGGAGCTAGTGGGGTGCTTGATTTGGGCAAAGGAAGGAAGGAGGAGCGGCTCCACGGTGAGCAGGGCGGCGGTGGAGCTCTAACGGCAGCGGAGCTCGATGGCGAGGGGTTCTAGTAGGAATTGGTCGACGAGAGGTAGCCCATGAGCTGCGCGAGAGGGAGGCAAAGCTATTTGCGTGGTCGATTTGGGCGGAGCGGCTCTGGAATAGTGGGGCGACGGCGGGGTGGAGCTCGTCGGCGTTTAAGCAGGGCGGCAGCGCTGTTCTGGGGTGTGGGAGCACGGAATCGGCAAAGGAGCGAAGGGAAAAGAAGGAGGGGGTCCTCCTGGTTTTAATGCGCACGAAAGGAGAGGGCGGCGGCCTCTAACCCGTGCTGTCCACGGCGGCGTCGCGGTGGCGGCCGCGCGGCGGCTCTGGGCAGCGTGGCACGGCAAGGGGGCTCCAGCGCGTGGGGAGGTGGGTCCAGGAGCTCGTGGGGGCGCCACGTGAAGCGGAGGCGAAGTTGGAGTTGGCCGGGGGCGACCCAGCGCGGCGGGCGGCGCTGGACAGCGGCGTCGCAAAGGAGCAGAGGAGGGAAGCAGGCTGGAGGTGAAAGAAAGGACTAAGATGCAATTTCCAAAATTTCTAAGGACCAAAATGTAAACCAGCGATAACTTTTAAACTAAAGCTCAAATGAAAAAGTGCCCAACATGAAAGTTGTTCAACTTTTTAAGATCTACAACTTTGATGTTGTGCAAAAATTTATTTGATCAAAGATTCAAGAGCTAATTTTTAAAACATAAGAGGGATTTTGAATTCCAGGCATTTTGTCTTTTTCAAGGTAATTTCACTTTAAATTTAGACTTAAAAGCAAAATTTGCTGCCAAGCAATAAATGCACTGAATTTTGCAAAAACACCCTCCACAAAAAGCTATAATTTCACAACCTATTCAAATATAACTGTAGAAAGGACCTTGCATAAAATCATAATCACACATATAACCTTTATATTTACAAAAAGATCCTTTTTCATGCAATTTAAGCACATGATGCATACAATAGATATATAGCTACTGTACAAACACCTAGGGTGTTACAGCCTTCCCCCCTAAAAGGAATCTCGCCCCGAGATTCTGAAAGATAGACTCTCGAGGGAAAAGGAGTAGACCAAACATCAAGCCAGCAGGACAAAGTCACACTAGAGAATATTGATGTTGATGATATGATCCTTTGTAGATAAGGATTGAGAACTTAGAGAAAGTTCAAGAAACAAGGTATGATATTATGAGCGAGAGGAATTACTATGCCATTGTGTGAACTAATCAATTGTTTTTCCACACTGAAGGTTCCAAGACTTCATTCTTTGCAGTAAGAGTCTGTGGATAAAACATGAGATCACAATCACCATCAAAGTCGGCTGAAAAAGACCGGTGGATTATTCTAGTACTAACATGTAGTAGGATTTTTGTAAAGAAGAGAGGACCTAAGTTCTGGTAGAATCAAGGTCTCAATCTGGTAGTGAATCTAGATAGAAAAGATATCAAGGTGAGTTGTTGCTCAAGGACATTCTTGTTCAAACTGTTGATTAAATTAAACAATATGATGCGAGATGCATATGCTCGATGACCATGAGAATGATGCATCCTCGAGATGTATGATTGCAATGCTGGTGCAATGCAATAATGGAATGTTCCCTGCGCAACTGAAATGGTGCATATGACGCAATGCAATTGTCATGATGCTGATCTAATGATGCATACACCATGATGCAAGAATGGCGATGCTCGTGTTTGAC
Organism: Panicum virgatum; assembly: GCF_016808335.1. Classification (NCBI taxonomy): domain Eukaryota; kingdom Viridiplantae; phylum Streptophyta; class Magnoliopsida; order Poales; family Poaceae; genus Panicum; species Panicum virgatum. The sequence continues at coordinate 30,731,602 of NC_053137.1, forward strand.
ACACATGTGAGATGCATAAAGTATGATTCATACAGAATGCAACACACGCCTTATGACCGTTCCCTCGTGACTAACCTCACGTTAACCCTATACTCTTGAGAGTAAGTATTACTAGTTGGGACACTAGTAAGGTTGTATAGAAGGAGATTGCAGTGAATTACATCACATATACCTTGGCACCAGCGCGCACCTAGTGGCTCAATCATGTGGCTGCAGCACACACGAGAGTCTAGGTTTCGTCGCGGTATCAAGGTTATATGACTAAACTCCACCACAAAAGAAAACAAGAGTGGCAACCCAATAGCGCTAGCAACGATAAGATAGGAACCAAAGACAACCCACGAAGTGGTACCCAAACGCATACCCATTAGTCAGTCTATAGATTCCCGATTATGATGCAATACTATGCATTGATGAATGACATGAAATGATATGATGCATGATAATTGCATCAAGGACTGTATTTCAAAGTTTACTACAGATTCAAAAGTCAACACTATGCATTGTATTATCATGAAACTTTTTAATTTATCCAAAATTAACTGAGCAAGAATGAAAATATAGGATTTAGATATCAGAATAGCCAGCAAGATCTGGCATAACACCAAGAGGAATAGAATGACTATTGATGGGGTTTTTGTTAACAAACATCATGGCTTAACCAGGGAGCCATGAAGGAAAAAGGAATAATGGTTTTGATAGGAATAGATTCAAGGCATTGATCAAGGGTTGGATTGATTAACAAGTTAAAATCAATGGTAAGGTTCATATAAGATCCAAATCCACTAACTTACAAAAGACCTTCTCAAATAAAGCTTGTTAAAAAGACTAAAGAATTATCTTGTTTCACCAACTTCAGAAAGTAACAACTTCCAAGTGGTACTGGTTCATCATTTGAGATTCTAAGGAATGAAAAGATCCTTATAACAACAAGATGGGGCTTAGAGTGAATACACGACTCGAAACCAACTTTTTCAACCAAGAAAATCTAAGCATTGCAACAAGCATGCTCTCTAAATTCAAAATTAACTCACTTATGGTTTAAGCACACTAGCACTTATCTATGAGGATTCATACTAGGAATTCCTTAAAAAGCTCATCTAACAATTTCAAAAACTAGGAACCAACAAACATCAACCAAATATGCATGCACGTCCTAACCGTCCTCACAAAATAAACAATTGCCAACTATCGTTGGGCTTACGTGGTTAGCATGGTAGCATAACATAAATACGGCTCTCCCTATATAGCTAGTCGATACATTCTGACCGTTCTTAACTTATCGAATCGCGGTTAGTGTACCTGCAGAAGATTGACAGAATATATATATATATATATATATCTAATGAACCTTTCATGCCAGCACTCATGAAAGCGTCCCCATACATATACCGCTCACTATAGAAGTGACAGCCATACAATTTCCGCCGTATGGCCAACGTTAACATACGCTACTCAGTGGCGTATTCACGAGTTCCTTTACTCCCAATATAGCCGACCGAGATCGGTATATTGGCAGCAGCTCAAGTAGGTCACTGCTTGAGCGCAGTGTTCGGTTCGCATCGCCGGCGGGAAGGTCAGACTCTCTCAGCTGACTGAGCACACTTTACTTCCAATATAGTCAACTAATAGTTGGTATATTGGAAGCACCTCAAGTAAGCCACTGCTTGAGGGCAGCGTTCGGCTCGCATCACTGACGGGAAGGTCAGACTCCCTCAGCTGACTGAGGATCCTTACCTTCTTACCTCAACGTAGGTGCGTCGTTACAGGAATTAAGAGTTGCTTGTGAGTATGGTTTAACAAAATGTAAAGTGCTGGAAGTCAGATAACATAAACCATACATAAATAGACACCTAGTAATTCTCGTAACTCACCTAGGACTTTACGTTCTAGGCACAACCCTTAACGAATCCAACGTAGTTTTTCCGAAATACCTCGTTGTTCCAATTTTATACGGAAAACGATTTTTAAGGTTCCAACACCTCTGGTGTACGCTTGCAGCTCTGATACCAGCTGTGGCAGAACCGCCTAAATTATCCCGGCTCAAGGGCGCAGGCCATCACCGTAAAGGCAACACCAGCTCAAACGCACTTCAAACGGAATAATTCTTGGTCTGTCGGGTAACGTCCCGATACAACCACCGGTTCTCGGATCGAACAAGCATACCCCGCACGAAGGCGAGTCCAGAGATATTTACAACCACAATTTTACGACACAAGCATAATATTGATTACAAACCAGTTCAAACCATTATTACAAAACCGAACGTAGTAAAGCAGTTATACAAGCCATAACTTAAGTTCAGAGTTTAGACAGCGGAAGATAAAACACGATGGCTACAACACGTCGCAAAAGGATACCAGGCTAGCCCAAGCATGGTATCACTCGTCTCATAGCCATTGTCGGTCGAAGACGTGTCCCATTCTACGGACCAGCCAGGAGGCAAAGAGCATGGATAGGTCAAGCTAGCGATCTGATCCTCAAAACTCATAACTGAAAAAGGGTTTTAACAGCATGGCTGAGTATTTAATACTCAGCAAGACTTAACCGCCCACGGGTCTACTTAACCCACTGTAGCTAGACTATGCAAGGTTCTGTGAGGCTCTGGTTTTCCTTTTGCTGAAAAGCAATAAAGAGTATGTCCTTACTTTCAAATTTGAGCTTTCAAGATTCTAGTTGATTAACCATTCTATGTAAGCAACTACTATCCAATCATGGTAGAAAACTAAGCAAACATCAAGATTGATAAATAATATTGTTGCTCTTATTACTCTGTGTGGCAAAGGGATCAAGCAGTCTCATTTCATCGTGAGAGGCGGACGATTCTGAATCGAAATTCAATCTGGCCAGACAAACCTAACACACATGTTTGGAACACCGTCGGGTCGTCTCCAAACAACCGTTGACCTTTCTTTCCGGCTTGTGGATAGTGCCACTCTCCCCGACTACAGGGCTCCAAGGCCGAACCTTGTCCCTAGAAGTCGTAGTGTTGCGCAACATAAAACAAAACCTATCCCTAAGAGAGAGTGGGAGGTATATCCACTCCCCGGTCCAATCGGCTACTAGGCTTGCCGCGAACCATATTTACGGCATGTGGCTAGTACTTTCAAAAACTTAACCACCGCTACCACACACCGTGACCTTAACAAGTTCATCAACACAGACGGGGTCTCACATAAAGTCATGTTATCGAACACAACCCCGTCTGTCGTCCTTACATTGATAACAGAAAGTAAACAAACAATTCCTATAAAGCTCGCGAGTGACAGGCAATCACTCGACTTTTACCGGTCCTATAAGCTTAGCAAGTAGTCGAACTCAGGTCTAGTGTTCAGTACATAGGTTCCTAGGATCATGCATCTAGGGTTTCAATTCAAAACCTAAGAACTGTAAATGCACAAGTAAATAAACAATAAGTGATAATAATTTGAAATATAGGTTTGGTTCGGGGCTTCAGTTAGTTCAGCGGCGTTCACTTGGACTTCTGGATCACCTCCGTCAGACTCCGGGATCAGCTCGTACGTCCCGTCCGACAAAGCAGTCATATCTACATGTAATGCAAGAACATTATTATAAACACACATGGGCAATTGTTTATAGAGTAGTTAAATAACAATTTTAACTACACAAGGCATCATGATCAACAGCACAAATGAAGTTGACTAACTTCATAAACAAGTGGGGGTGGTTTCTTATAACAAGCACGCCATGGTTTGCTAATAAAACAACAACTAAAAGCACAAACAGAAATAAATTTAGCAAAAATTACCCTAAACAGAACATGAACAGATTAAGCTACCCTGTAAAAATCATGCCAAGACATGCAGCCATTTAATCACAACAAATCATTAAATCAGACAACACCTATAACAAGTTTGAATTGTACAGGTCAAACTGAAGCAAAATAGAAGCTCAAAATCTAACAGTAGGTCTACACAGGGATGATTTAGCTACTGTAAATTTTTCATGATTTATCTACACAGAAATAATTATGAGAAAATAAACAAAACAGGCAATAGATTAGCAAGATTTATTTTTAGATCCTGATCTAGCCATGAAATGATGCTCAAACTCCCTGGACAAGCTAATATACTCAATAATAACATGCAGAAATATTTTCATAATTTATTACGAACATAAACTATTTACCATGATTAAAGTCTATTTAAACAAGGATTAACTCAAAGAAAAAGCTACACATAGGAACTGAGCACGAAATTTTTATAGAAACACTATATTCATATGAGTAATTCACCATAAAAATTTCATTACAAGATAAGGCTTCAAACAGTAGTTAAGAAAAAGATAAAAACAACTAATATTTATGCACTAGTAACACAAATCAAAATCTACAGCAAAAACTTGCAACTAAAGCCTAACATATTATGATCCTACTGCATAGATCTCTTCAAGAGTATTCCAAAACATCAAGATTTGCTATTTTACAAATTTTCTACGAATTGATATTGAATTTCAAATTTCACAGCAAAACATAACAAACAAGTCCCTAAATGCACTATTCATCTGAGTCTCTGGCTATTCAAAGAACCCCCCAAAGTTTCTGGAATTCTAAACCCGAGGTCCCTGGGCCGGGTCAGAGGGGGAGGGCACGGCGTTGACCGGCCGAAACCCGGTGAGGGGGTCGTCGGCGGCGAGGGAGAGGCTGGGGAAATCAAAGAGGAGACTGAGCCGCACCCGATGGTGGTCTTCTTGGGGCTCGGGGCGGCCGGATTGGAGGTCCCCCGCGGAGTAGCTGCTCCGGCGGCGATGGCTAGCGGCGGAGGCGGCGTTCCGGTGGGGTAGAAGGAGCGTGGAGCGGCCGGGGAGCTTCACCTAGACATGAGGGAGCTAGTGGGGTGCTTGATTTGGGCAGAGGAAGGAAGGAGGAGCGGCTCCACGGTGAGCAGGGCGGCGGCGGAGCTCTAACGGCGACGGAGCTTGATGGCGAGGGGTTCTAGTAGGAATTGGTCGACGAGAGGTAGCCCGTGAGCTGCGCGAGAGGGAGGCAAAGCTATTTGCGTGGTCGATTTGGGCGGAGCGGCTCTGGAATAGCGGGGCGACGGCGGGGTGGAGCTCGTCGGTGTTTAAGCAGGGCGGCAGCGCTGTTCTGGGGTGTGGGAGCACGGAATCGGCAAAGGAGCGAAGGGAAAAGAAGGAGGGGGTCCTCCTAGTTTTAATGCGCGCGAATGGAGAGGGCGGCGGCCTCTAATCCGTGCTGTCCACGACGGCGGCGCGGTGGTGGCCGCGCGGCGGCTCTGGGCGGCGTGGCACGGCAAGGTGGCTCCAGCGCGTGGGGAGGTGGGTCCAGGAGCTCGTGGGGGCACCACGTGAAGCGGAGGCGAAGTTGGAGTTGGCCGGGGGCGACCCAGCGCGGCGGGTGGCACTGGACAGCGGCGGCGCAGAGGAGCAGAGGAGGGAAGCAGGCTGGAGGTGAAAGAAAGGACTAAGATGCAATTTCCAAAATTTCTAGGGACCAAAATGTAAACCAGCGATAACTTTTAAACTAAAGCTCAAATGAAAAAGTGCCCAACATGAAAGTTGTTTAACTTTTCAAGATCTACAACTTTGATGTTGTGCAAAAATTTATTTGATCAAAGATTCAAGAGCTAATTTTTAAAACATAAGAGGGATTTTGAATTCCAGGCATTTTATCTTTTTCAAGGTAATTTCACTTTAAATTTAGACTTAAAAGCAAAATTTGCTGCCAAGCAATAAATGCACTGAATTTTGCAAAAACACCCTCCACAAAAGCTATAATTTCACAACCTATTCCAATATAACTGTAGAAAGGACCTTGCATAAAATCATAATCACACATATAACCTTTATATTTACAAAAAGATCCTTTTTCATGCAATTTAAGCACATGATGCATACAATAGATATACAGCTACTGTACAAACACCTAGGGTGTTACCCTAGCCACCTCGCAACCTCGCCGCCACCTCGCCGCCGTGGCCAGCGCAGTGCAGAGCCCCAGCACCCCAACTCGCGCGCCCGCAGCACCTGGAGGAGCCCCGCATCCTTTTCCCCTTGCTCTTTCGCCCGTTCCCTGCCCAGAACCCCCAGAGCACCACCGCCCTCCACCGCAACTCTGGCGAGCTCGACGCCGCCGCGGGACCGCCCCTCCAGACCTCCTCCGCCCGCTCCGACCCCGCCTTGAGCTCCGCCCTAGCCTCGCGCAGCTCCCAGGCCTCTCCACACCCCCAATCCGCCACCGCAGCATGGTCGCCGGCAAGCAGTTCGAGGCGCCGCCACACCTCGCCGTGGGGAATACCCCAATCAGCCATCCCGGACCTCACCAAACCCACGAATCGATGCGCCCTGACCTCCTCGAGCTCCCTAGCTGTGGCAGAACCGCCTAAATTATCCCAGCTCAAGTGCGCAAGCCATCACCGTAAAGGCAACACCAGCTCAAACGCACTTCAAACGGAACAATTCTTGGTCTATCGGGTAACGTCCCGATACAACCACCAGTTCTCGGATCGAACAAGCATACCCCGCACGAAGGCGAGTCCAGAGATATTTACAACCACAATTTTATGACACAAGCATAATATTGATTACAAACCAGTTCAAACCATTATTACAAAACCAAACGTAGTAAAGCAGTTATACAAGCCATAACTTAAGTTCAGAGTTTAGACAGTGGAAGATAAAACACGACGGCTACAACACGTCGCAAAAGGATACCAGGCTAGCCCAAGCATGGTATCACTCGTCATAGCCATTGCCGGTCGAAGACGTGTCCCACTCTACGGACCAGCCAGGAGGCAAAGAGCATGGATAGGTCAAGCTAGCGATCTGCTCCTCAAAACTCATACCTGAAAAAGGGTTTCAACAGCAAGGCTGAGTATTTAATACTCAGCAAGACTTAACCGCCCACGGGTCTACTTAACCCACTGTAGCTAGACTATGCAAGGTTCTGTGAGGCTCTGGTTTTCCTTTTGCTGAAAAGCAATAAAGAGTATGTCCTTACTTTCAAATTTGAGCTTTCAAGATTCTAGTTGATTAACCATTCTATGTAAGCAACTACTATCCAACCATGGTAGAAAACTAAGCAAACATCAAGATTGATAAATAATATTGTTGCTCTTATTACTCTGTGTGGCAAAGGGATCAAGCAGTCTCATTTCATCGTGAGAGGCGGACGATTCTGAATCGAAATTCAATCTGGCCAGACAAACCTAACACACACGTTTGGAACACCGTCGGGTCGTTTCCAAACAACCGTTGACCTTTCTTTCCGGCTTGTGGATAGTGCCACTCTCCCCGACTATAGGGCTCCAAGGCTGAACCTTGTCCCTAGAAGTCGTAGTGTTGCGCAACATAAAACAAAACCTATCCCTAAGAGAGAGTGGGAGGTATATCCACTCCCCAGTCCAATCGGCTACTAGGCTTGCCGCGTACCATATTTACGGCATGTGGCTAGTACTTTCAAAAACTTAACCACCGCTACCACACACCGCGACCTTAACAAGTTCATCAACACAGACGGGGTCTCACATAAGGTCATGTTATCGAACACAACCCCGTCTATCGTCCTTACATTGATAACAGAAAGTAAATAAACAATTCCTATAAAGCTCGCGAGTGACAGGCAATCACTCGACTTTTACCGGTCCTATAAGCTTAGCAAGTAGTCGAACTCAGGTCTAGTGTTCAGTACATAGGTTCCTAGGATCATGCATCTAGGGTTTCAATTCAAAACCTAAGAACTGTAAATGCACAAGTAAATAAACAATAAGTCATAATAATTTGAAATATAGGTTATGTCCGGGGCTTGCCTTCTCTGTAGTCGCTAACTATTTCAGCTCTAGGCTCTTCCGAACTTTGGTTCGGGGCTTCAGTTAGTTCAGCGGCGTTCACCTGGACTTCTGGATCACCTCCGTCAGACTCCGGGATCAGCTCATACGTCCCGTCCGACAAAGTAGTCGTATCTACATGTAATGCAAGAACATTATTATAAACACACATGGGCAATCGTTTATAGAGTAGTTAAATAACAATTTTAACTACACAAGGCATCATGATCAACAGCACAAATGAAGTTGACTAACTTCATAAACAAGTGGGGGTAGTTCTTATAACAAGCACGCCATGGTTTGCTAATAAAACAACAACTAAAAGCACAAACAGAAATAAATTTAGCAAAAATTACCCTAAATAGAACATGAACAGATTAAGCTACCCTGTAAAAATCATGCCAAGACAAGTAGCCATTTAATCACAACAAATCATTAAATCAGACAACACCTAGAACAAGTTTAAATTGTACAGGTCAAACTGAAGCAACATAGAAGCTCAAAATCTAACAGTAGGTCTATACAGGGATGATTTAGCTACTGTAAATTTTTCATGATTTATCTACACAGAAATAATTATGAGAAAATAAACAAAACAGGCAACAGATTAGCAAGATTTATTTTTAGATCCTGATCTAGCCATGAAATGATGCTCAAACTCCCTGGACAAGCTAATATACTCAATAATAACATGCAGAAATATTTTCATAATTTATTACGAACATAAACTATTTACCATGATTAAAGTCTATTTAAACAAGGATTAACTCAAAGAAAAAGCTACACATAGGAACTGAGCACGAAATTTTTATAGCAACACTATATTCATATGAGTAATTCACCATAAAAATTTCATTACAAGATAAGGCTTCAAACAGTAGTTAAGAAAAAGATAAAAACAACTAATATTTATGCACTAGTAACACAAATCAAAATCTACAGCAAAAACTTGCAACTAAAGCCTAACATATTATGATCCTACTGCATAGATCTCTTCAAGAGTATTCCAAAACATCAAGATTTGCTATTTTACGAATTTTCTACGAATTGATATTGAATTTCAAATTTCACAGCAAAACATAACAAACAAGTCCCTAAATGCACTATTCATCTGAGTCTCTGGCTATTCAAAGAACCCCCCAAAGTTTCTGGAATTCTAAACCCGAGGTCCCTGGGCCGGGTCAGAGGGGGAGGGCACGGCGTTGACCGGCCGAAACCCGGTGAGGGGGTCGTCGGCGGCGAGGGAGAGGCTGGGGAAATCAAAGAGGAGACTGAGCCGCACCCGATGGTGGTCTTCTTGGGGCTCGGGGCGGCCGGATTGGAGGTCCCCCGTGGAGTAGCTGCTCCGGCGGCGACGGCTAGCGGCGGAGGCGGCGTTCTGGTGGGGTAGAAGGAGCGTGGAGCGGCCGGGGAGCTTCACCTAGACATGAGGGAGCTAGTGGGGTGCTTGATTTGGGCAGAGGAAGGAAGGAGGAGCGGCTCCACGGTGAGCAGGGCGGCGGCGGAGCTCTAACGGCGGCGGAGCTCGATGGCGAGGGGTTCTAGTAGGAATTGGTCGACGAGAGGTAGCCCGTGAGCTGCGCGAGAGGGAGGCAAAGCTATTTGCGTGGTCGATTTGGGCGGAGCGGCTCTGGAATAGCGGGGCGACGGCGGGGTGGAGCTCGTCGGTGTTTAAGCAGGGCGGCAGCGCTGTTCTGGGGTGTGGGAGCACGGAATCGGCAAAGGAGCAAAGGGAAAAGAAGGAGGGGGTCCTCCTAGTTTTAATGCGCGCGAATGGAGAGGGCGGCGGCCTCTAATCCGTGCTGTCCACGGCGGCGGCGCGGTGGTGGCCGCGCGGCGGCTCTGGGCGGCGTGGCACGGCAAGGTGGCTCCAGCGCGTGGGGAGGTGGGTCCAGGAGCTCGTGGGGGCGCCACGTGAAGCGGAGGCGAAGTTGGAGTTGGCCGGGGGCGACCCAGCGCGGCGGGTGGCACTGGACAGCGGCGGCACAGAGGAGCAGAGGAGGGAAGCAGGCTGGAGGTGAAAGAAAGGACTAAGATGCAATTTCCAAAATTTCTAGGGACCAAAATGTAAACCAGCTATAACTTTTAAACTAAAGCTCAAATGAAAAAGTGCCCAACATGAAAGTTGTTTAACTTTTCAAGATCTACAACTTTGATGTTGTGCAAAAATTTATTTGATCAAAGATTCAAGAGCTAATTTTTAAAACATAAGAGGGATTTTGAATTCCATGCATTTTATCTTTTTCAAGTTAATTTCACTTTAAATTTAGACTTAAAAGCAAAATTTGCTGCCAAGCAATAAATGCACTGAATTTTGCAAAAACACCCTCCACAAAAGCTATAATTTCACAACCTATTCCAACATAACTGTAGAAAGGACCTTGCATAAAATCATAATCACACATATAACCTTTATATTTACAAAAAGATCCTTTTTCATGCAATTTAAGCACATGATGCATACAATAGATATACAGCTACTGTACAAACACCTAGGGTGTTACACTAGCCACCTCTAGTTCGCAACCGGTGAGTCCCCTGGCCGGAACACGTCCGAATCCCCTCCCTGTCTTCTTCTCCGACGAGCCAGTGGCATATCTGCTAGGAGTCAAAAAGTTCTAAGGGCCTATTTGCTAGTTTCCCGCTCTTTTCCTTTTGTTTCTAGAATTCAAATCAGTGAACTTTGAAAATGCTTATAAATTCGTAGAAAAATCAGAAAAATGAAACTCTAAATGTTTTGGAATCCTTGTTACAAGATCTACAAAGTTTGTTACATGCACATCTTCAGTTTTGGTCTGTATTTTAATCCAAGAAAAAGAATAGAATAAAAATACTTTATTTGTTCCATGAGTTCTACTAAGTAACTGTATGTGTTTTTTGGCTAGGATGTGTCTTGAAGTGTTGTTAGCATCTGTTTAAAATTTGAAACCTTTTTGACATCATTAGCTAGGTCAAAGTTTCAAGATTCTTAAATCTACTAGTTTTGCTAATTTATTTGTACTATTAGAAATAATCAAGTTTTGTGTGTGAAACATTTTCCATGATCACCTGTTACTAAATCCTTGCTTTTGCTTAAGTTTGGAAAATTTTCGATCTGTTTAACTATTTCTTTGATTTAATGCTTGTTAATTAGGCTTAATTGTGATAAATAGTTTACTTGATTATAAAATTCTGAGAATTTTTGTAGAATTCCATTTTGGTCATATGTTCATGTCTGTAAAATTTAGGATCCAGAAACGCTATATAACTTCCTGTACTAATTAGTTTTATCATATGTGGTTTAATTTTGTCAAAATTATTACATCGGTTTTATGCCTAGATAAATTCTGAAACATTTATGAGGTGTTCATAATCATGTGAATCCTGTTCTTAAAAATTTTGAGCTTCATAAGTGTTGTAGTTTGTTCTGTAGAATTTGATCTTGCTCTAGGTGTAGTCTGAATAACTGTTTTATTCTGATTATTTGGTGGCATGAAATGGAATGAATTTTACAGGGTAGATTGGTCTCTGTATTTACTGTTTGAAGTAATTTTACTGGAGTTAGATACTGTTTGTATACTGAGTACTCAATTCTTTGCAAACCATGATTTATATGCTATATAAACTAACACTTACTTTGTAAGTTTAATCAAATTGTTTTGTGAAGTTGATCTTGTTGTTTTGTGTAGTAATCGTTGTTAAATAATTACCCTATAAACGCTTGCCCATATGAATGTTTGTTTGCTAAATGTTGGACTACAACTTTATCGTGAAGTGTGTTTGTGTAATATTGTTCTTGCATCACATATAGAGACGACTGCTCTAGCAGACGGGACGTACGAGTTGATCCCGGAGTCCGAAGAAGGTGATCCAGAAGCCCAGGTGAACGCCATTGTACTGACCGAAGCCCCAGACCAAAGTCCAGAAGAGCCCAAGGCTAATCTAGTTAGCGACTATCGCGAAGGCAAGCCCCGGACATAACCCATATTTCCAATTATTACAATTTATTGTTATTACTTACTTGTGCATTTACAGTACTTAGGATTTGAATTGAAACCCTAGATGCATGATCCTAGGAACCTATGTACTGAACACACTAGACCTGAGTTCGAATAATTGCTAAGCTTATAGGACCGGTAAAAGTCGAGTGATTACCTGTCACTCGCGAGCTCTATAGGAATTGCTTGTTTACTTTCTGCTATCAATATAAGGATGACAGATGGGGTCGTGTTCAATATCAAGACCTTGTGTGAGACCCCGTCTGTGTTAATGAACTTGCTAAGGTCGTGGTGTGTGGTAGCGGTAGTTAAGTTTTTTAACGTACTAGCCACATGCCGTAAATATGGTATGCGGTAAGCCTAGTAGCCGATCGGACCGGTGAGTGGATATACCTTTCACTCCTCTTAGAGATAGGTTTTTATTTATGTTTATGTTGCGCAACACCGCGGCTACAGGGAGGAAGATGGTGCCCTATTGTCGGAGAGAGTGACCCTATCCATAGGTCGGAATGAAAGGTAAACGGTTGTTTGGGAACGACCCGACGGTGTTCCAAACGTGTGTGTTAGGTCTGCCTGGCAGGTTAACAAATTCGATTCGAATCGTCCACTTCTCACGGTTTGGGACTGCTTGATCCCTTTGCCACACAGAGTAATAAGAGCAACATTATTATGATCAATCTTGATGTTTGACTAAAGTTCTACCATGGTTGGATAGGATTAGTTGCTTACATAGAATGGTTAATCAACTAGAATATGGAAAGCTAAAATGTGAAGTAAGGACCTACTCTTTATTGCTTTTCAGCAAAAGGAAACCAGAGCCTTACAAAACCCTGCATAGTCTAGCTAGGTGGGCTAAGTATACTCGTTGACGGTTAAGTCTTGCTGAGTATTAGTATACTCTGTCTTGCTGTTGAAACCTTTTTTAGGTATGAGTTTTGAGGACCAGATCACTAGTCTGACTTGGCCCTGCTCTTTGCCTCCTGGCTGGTCCGTAGAAGGGGATCTGTCTTCGACCGGCAATGACCCTGATGAGTGATACCTTGCTTGGGCTAGCTCGGTATACTTTTGCGACGTGTTGTAGCCATCGTGTTTTCTTTCCGCTGCTTAAACTCTGAACGTTAAACTTATGGCTTGTATAACTGTTTTACTAAGTTTGGACCTGTAATATTACTTTGAACTTGTGTAATAACTACTATGCCTGTGTTGTAAAATATGTATGGTTGTAATATCTCTGGACTCGCCTTCGTGCGGGGTATGCTTGTTCGATCTGAGAATCGGTGGTTGTATCAGGACGTTACCCGACAAACCAAGAATTGTTCCGTTTGAAGTGCGTTTGTGTCGGTGTTGCGCTTATGGTGATGGCTAGCTGTTATCGCCATAAATTAATAGGGTTAATTAATGGACCGCGAGCAAGTTGGGCTTAAAGCAGGAATTAAAGAAGACTTGTGAATCGGCTCCTGCGTGAGTGTTTGGGCCATGTGGGCCATGTATCTTTAGATTTAGTTCAGTTTGGGTTAGAGATAGAGTCCGATTTGGACATGTTGGTTTAGATTGTTTTCCAAGTCTCCGGACTATAAATATGTACCCTATGATATTCGTAAAGAGGAAGAACGTCATCACGTTTGCAAACAACAACTCTCGGCGCACCACCACCCCTAATTCTAGGGTTTCGTCCAAGTAAGTGCCATGCTGCCTTGATCGCTTCTTGTGATCAGGGCAGCGTTGTTCTTGCTTTTACCATGGTATTACTCGTACTGAAGCATTTTTGATGGCGAGTAGTGCTAGTTATCCTGATTTTTGTAGCATGATTTTTAGTAGATTCATCGTGCTTTTGTTGCTTATCATCTACGAACATCATGTCATCTCTGTGCAATCATGTTTTAATCTTATACTAATTCTTGTTGCATGGAATTAGTTGCGTAGAGATGACACTCTGCTCCTTTTTTATCTAGGGTCAGTTGGATCCATGCCACTACAATTTCACGAAGTTGGATTTCATGTTGAAATCCATGCCATTGAGTGGCATGATTTTCAACGTGAAACCCAATTTCACGGAGTTGTGGTGGCATGAATCGAATTTTCCCTAGATCTAATCTGTTATGGTTAGTTCTTATACTTAAGAATTGGTGTAATATCTGCTAGTTTAGGCCTTGCAAACGGGTTGGACGATCCGATGACGTATTAGATGCTTTGCCTTGATCTTAATAGGGATTGATCCGGGAATCGGCTTTTGCTTGTTCTTAGGCCTCTTTTCTGGTCAAGGTTCGGTTATCTTTTACACTCGTTAGGCCTAACTACGTGTAGGATGTTCCGATCTAGCAGTGAAGCTTTTACCGTCGTGGATTAGATTAGCTAGATTTAATTGAAACATTTTTTGCAGTTATTTGCTTTATCCATTACCATCTGGATATGCAGATCCAATCTGACACCGGGACTCGATCGGCTCTTTAAAGCCGATGCAAGAGTCGTCCCGGGGAGCCGACCACGGCTCGGACTAATGTTTACACGTGTCTGTGCTTGTAGGCAAATCGTCAAAGGCACGTTCGCACCCTCCTGATCAGGTATAGATCAGGTGGCACGCCCTGCATCTCCGGAAGCGACGGCGTGTGCCAGGATCTGGGCCGTTGACCGAGGGACCGTTGCCAGCCAGTGCCCCGGCAGCCTCCCAGCTCCTCGTGTTGCCTGTTACTACTCGCCGGTGGGTTTTGACCGACAACACATTCTGGCACGCCCAGTGGGACACTCATCAGCAACAACGTCCACCGCCGGAATGACTGGACTTCAGAGCCAAGCGCCGATCACCAGCCCTATCACGTATGAAGAGCTGACCCCCTAGCACAAGCAGAAATACGATCAGGTCAAAGCTCAGTTCGAAGTCGATCTCATCGGCTCTTTCGAGAGGACCCGCAACCACGGCATCAGGTGGAAGGGGTTCTCACCCGAAGGTGCTCTCGACAACATTGACTTGTCCATACCATCAGAGGAGCGCACAAGAGCCCTGCGCCAGGAGATGAACTACATCATGGCTCACATGCTTCATCGGCACTCGAAAAGCCTAGTGAATGAGCTCGAGCGTGTGGCACATCGTGTCGTCCAGGAGGTGATAAAGAACCAGTACTCCCCATCAGGACCAATCCTGGGGAGTCACAGGGGAGAGGACTCACTTTAGTCTAGGCCGCCAATATCGTATTCGCTCACAAATCCAGGTCCGCAGGCTTCACCGATCTACGTCGTCTACAAGATCGGCGGTGATCCCGGGGAGGGCCAGTTCCTAAACGAGCCGCCTAAGGAGATCCCGCACAGCTACACGTGCATGTACATACCTGACAGCATCAGTCCAACACGCGCGGGACATCTGGTGGTACGGAGCTTCAGGGGCAGATGCGGAGAAACAGGCATGGCTAGCGAAGTATGCTACCTGGCCGAGTGCTGAGCCCTCGGCCCTAGGAGTTCTTATTGTGGATCAGATCAGCGCAATACTAAGGGATCAGTTCAGCATTCTGCCCAAGAGAAAGGCGATCGGCTATTCCAAGCCGTACCCAAGCGAATACGACATGATCCCGTTACCACCCAAGTATCGGCTCCCAGAGTTCACCAAGTTCAGCGGGTAAGAAGGGGCCAGCTCCATCGAGCATGTGAGCTGATACCTAACTCAGCTCGGGATGATTTCGATATCGGGTCCTCTGAGGGTCCGGTTCTTCTGTCAGTCTCTCACGGGCTCAGCCTTTGGATGGTACATATCATTGGCTCCAGATTCGATCCGCCCTTGGAGGCAGCTGGAAGATCAGTTCCACACCCAGTATCACTCAGAGCCTGCTGAAGCCGAGATTGCCGACCTCGCCCAAGTCAAGCAGAAGCGAGAGGGAAAGTGTGTCGGAGTACGTGCAGCACTTCAGAGAGGTTAAGAATCGATGCTACTCATCGCGCATCACAGAAAAGGAGGCAGTCAATTTGGCAGTTCTGGGGCTCGCTAAGCCGATCAAGGATCTGACTTTTCAGTTGGAATTCACCTCTCTGGCACACATGGTACAGAAGCTCACGACGTATGAACACTATCACCCTTAGCTGTACTAGGAAAAATTCAAGCGCCATGTGAATATGGCCCAAGCAGATGATTCTGATGATTCTAGCGAGGAACAAGAAGTGGCTGTGGCAGAGTGGACCCGGGGGGCAAACCCCGTTCCGTGCAAGTGGGTCAAACAGAAGGGGCTTGTGAAGGGCTTTGATTTTGACGTGGCCAAGACAGAGTAGATATTCGACTTACTGCTCAAGGAAAAGCAGTTGAAGCTCCTAGAGAATCACAAGCTACCAACGACGCAAGAGCTGCAAGGGAGGCTGTATTGCAAGTGGCACCACTCGTTCACCCATGCCACGAATGACTGCAAAGAGCTGCGTCTGCAGATCCAATTGGCTATCGAGCAAGGTCGATTAATTCTGGCCCAACACACGATGAAGGTGGACAGTCAACCATTCCCACAAGCTAATGTGGTGGAGCTGTCAGATTTTAGACCTGAGGGCCAGAACTTGGCGTTCCAGATTAACATGGCGGGACCCATGCGCCGCCATGACGAGCAGAGGAAAGAGGCCGCTTCTGGCAAATGGCCCCAGGATGAAGGCGAGCCGGAGCAGCAACATGTTACTGAAGAACAAGTACGTCACATCCGCAATCAACTCCCAGCTTCCAATCGGCTTCTGGAAAAATACCAGTATCAGTACAAGTTGCGCCGCCAATATGAATCGGAAGAGGAGGAGTATGAGCACCGCACATGGAGGACGCTGGGGAGGCGCCAGGCTATACGCGACCACTGGCATTGCCCATTCTTCAGGTACTATTGGAATTCCGGCATGAGCCGATTGCCTACTATCGATGATTGCTTGGAGTGCAGGCCTCAGGGACGCCAGCCAGGCGAGACATCGGTGTTCCAGCGCTTGGGGCCCAAAGCACGTCACGACGACCATATTGAGCGGCCATCCAGGGATGATCTTGTGCTAGAAGGGGAAGATAAGTATCATCGTCCACAATGGTGTCCTGATGGGCTCAGCCGCTCACAGAAGCGCAGAGTGCAGCGCTTACGCAATCTCGAGGAGGCAGAAGCAAGGTACTTCGACGTACTGAGGAAAGCGTGTCCGGATCTCGTGGAGCAAGTCAGGCACCTGCGAAGGGTGGAAAGGCGCCCTCCAAGGAGGGAGTGGCGCCCCAAGTAGCTAAGAGCCGATGAAAAGCCATCGGCTGATGTGAATATGGTGTTCGTGCTCCCGTCGGAGTTTCGGGTGCCCCAACCGGAGGAATTGGCTATCGCGCGGCTGGATCTTGGCCCACAGCCGATCATCTTCGAGAAGCCCAAGGAGAAAAGCTACAAGCACCTGAAGGGATTATATCTCAAGGGCCTCATCGACGGCAAGCCTGTGAAAAGGATGTTGGTCGATACTGGCACTGCGGTCAATCTAATGCCGTACTCAGTACTGCGCCGATTGGGTCATTCTGCTGCTGATCTTATCAAGACCAATGTGATGCTCAATGATTTCAACGGCCAGCCATCGGAGGCATAGGGCGTCCTCAATGTGGAGTTGAATGTTGGCTGCAAGACTATCCCAACCTCGTTCTTCATCGTCAACAGTAAGAGTACGTACACAGTGCTGCTTGGGAGGGATTGGATTCACGCCAATTGTTGTGTTCCTTCCACGATGCACCAGTGTTTCGTCCAATGGGATGGCGATGAAGTGGAGGTGGTCCGTGCAGATGATAGTTTTTTTGTCAAACCTTCTATCACCTTTCTGCTGAAAAACAACCTTTTATTTTTAACTATGGTTGAGCTGTCCAAATGTACTATATTTGCAAAATACCATTTGATAATGGAAGTAAGGATAAACTAGGATTTAATGGATATCTTCCATGATTCAGATGGTGGGATCAACGCATGGTACCCCTGAAGGATTTAGCCATGGCCAGGCTAGTGGATCTCAGCAACCGCCACCACCACCTCCTAGTTTGGCGGAACTCATGGCTTTGCAAACCGAGCTGATACGACAACTAGTACAGGGGCAACAAAATCAGCCATGCTCTCAGCAGCAAGGACGTGATGATCACATTCCCCTAGCACTGGGATATCAAGACTTCTTTGGTACCCATCCCCTGCTGTTCCACCAGACTGACAAGCCCCTGGATGCAGATGCATGGCTTCGAACTATAGAGTCAAAGTTCGCCTTATTACCAGTACCATGTCCCGAAGCAAACAAGACTCTTTTCGCCGCCCAGCAGCTACGTGGCATTGCCCGCATCTGGGGGGATAATTATCATGCCATGCTGCCCGTCGATTATGTCATCAATTGGGAAGAATTCAGTACCGCCTTCAGGACGCATCATATTCCCGAGGGACGCATCGGAAGCTGAACGAATTCTTGGTGCTTACACAAGGAACCCGCACTGTGCTTCAATACATACAGGTCTTCAATCACTTGTGCCAGTATGCGGGTTATCATGCAGACACTAATGCCAAGAAGCAGGATCGTTTTCGTCGTGGTCTCAACACCAAGCTCAAAGGGCATCTTAATCTTGTTCGCCCCAACAGTTTCAATGAGCTGGTAAACATGGCCATCACTCAGGACGATTGTATTACAACACATCGTGCTGAGAAGAAAAGGAAGGCGCTAATTGAACCTTCAAATGCGCAGCCACCGAGGTATCATTTGATGCAGAATACAACTCCCAAGACCCCACCAAAGAACGCTTCATTAGGCTGATGGATTTTCAGGCCACCACAACAGCAAGGAGCAACTAGACTCTCAGTGCCTCAGCAACAGCAGCAGCAGCAGTTTAATCTGAGGCCAAATGATCAACAATTCTATCGAGGGAACAACTACAACCATTGTTTCAATTGTGGGAGTACCTCACACTTTGCCAAAAATTGCCCTCAGCCCAAGAAAACTTTTCCGGGCGAGAACTCCAACCAGAACAAAGGCAAGAGGCAGGTAATGCAACATAAACAAGGACGGGTCAATTTTACTACCCTCACTAAACTCCCGAAGGACATACCAATTATGACGGGTACTTTTTCTATCTTTCCCAAACCTGCAGTTACACTACTTACTTCTGGTGTAACTTGTAGTTTTGATAGTACAAGATCTTGAAACCAGATAAGGCTAGGACGTTTGCCATATAAGGTTGCCATCCATTCTCATTCTGGAATCTCGGGACGAGATTCTTTTTAGGGGGGAAGGCTGTGACACCACAGGTGTCTAGCTATTAGAACATAAGGTTATTTGAGTAATTGTGTTTAGCTTTGTTTGATAGTAAAAAATTTTCAATGCAAATTAAGGGCATATTTGTAATTACACAAAATTACTAGCCCCTTTTTGCAAAAAGTTTTAACTTAGGGAGTGATTTCAAAATTTTGAAGGGTTTTCTTACAAAATGCAAGTAATCATGATATTGGCAGCTTTATTGCATTTAAGTCCAAGATTGTGATGAATTTGAAATAAAAAAGGTGTTTTCCTTTATTAATTCAAGTTCTTCCAAACTTTTCAAAATATTTCAAAATCCTTTGATCTAGTGAAAATTTGCACAACATAAAAGTTGTAGGTTTTGAAAAACTAAACAACTTTCATTTTGGGCACTTTTTCATTTGAGCCCTAGATCAAACGGAAATTTTAGTTTACAGTCAGCCCCTTATACTTTTCTGGTTTTGCAAATAGGTCCTCACCTCCTTCTTCAACCTCCAGCTCTCCAGGAGCTCGGCAGGCCACCGCCGCTGGTTTCCCCTCACCGCGGTTTAGCCTCGCTGCCTCTGGACCCCAACCGACCTCCTTGGCCCCGCCCTTTTCCTTTTCTGGCCCACACGAGCTCGCCACGACACGCTGCTAAGTACCGCCCTTGTTCTTCTTCTCCGGTGAGCGCGCCGCCACTGATTTTACCCCCAGAGTGGCCGCGCCGCCTCAGAGCACCGACATACTGCCCCCATGCGTCGCAAGCAAGCCCGCACCGCCTTTTTCCCCACCCCTGCTGGCCATCTGCGCTCGCGCCATGCCACCCACCCGCGACATCTCGCCGGCGCCCGTGGAGAAGCCGACGCCGTCGCCAATTTCCCTTCTTCTACTGCCAAACCCATCCCCGAGCTTCCTCTTGTGCTCATCCTCCATTCCTCAGCCTATAAAACACCCCACCGAGCCCCATCGCCAGCCAAACCCCACCGCCGCCCCACCTCCATCTCCGGCGAGCCTAGCTCACAGTGGACCCGCTGCTGTAGCCTTTCCCTGACCACCACAAGCCTCGTGCGAGCTTCGCAGTAACTCCGTGAAGCTGAATCCCCACTTCCCATCACCAATCCCCCACCAAAACACCTCACCGCCGTTCATCCTCCACCGCCACGCTCTGTTCGCCGCCGCCGACCCTACTCCGGTCACCATTTCTGGCACCCAAGTACACCTAGAGGTGCGCCTCGACCCGCTGAACCTCCCTGGACCCCTAGATCTCGCTACCGGCGATCACCGTCGCAGGAATCGGCCGGTCAACCCCTCTCCTCCCCTCTGACCTGACCCAGGGATCCGATTGCATTCTTTCCAAACATTCCAGGGTCCTTTCTGCAAAAATCTCTTTTCCTTTTATTTCTTTTGCAGTGAACTTCAAAAATTCCTAGAAAAATCAAAAAAATGCCAAACTAATTTTATTGTTTTGCTTGTAATTAGCTCTACAAGTTTGATGTTATGAAGTTTCGCTTAAACTTTGTATATTTAAATCTAAAAATAGGATTAGTTAATAGCCCCTTTTATTTGTATCCAATGTTCAAAAATGATTTTTCTTGTGAGCTTTGAACCATGTGTTATTTAAAGCATGTCAAACTTTGCAAAAAATTTCTAAAACCTTTAATAAACTTTAGCTTATGCTTTCAAAAATTTCTTTCCTATGTCATGTTTATGTTTTAAGAAAATAATTAAAACTTTCCTTTTAGTAAAATAAAAACCTCTTTTCCATAAAATTTTATGAAGTTTATTAAGTTTACTTTTACTCTATATACAATTGCCCAATAAATTAAAATTATTAAGATTTATCTTAATGTTTACTTTATTGGTTTCCAATTCTTAGTGAAGGAAAGCTATACTCTAGCACTTCACTAATATTTAAATATTGCATTGCATATAGAAGCGAACTCATTAGCAGACGGAACATACGAGATCATCTAGGAGCCAGACGGGGATTTCTTTGAAGCTCAAGTTAACACTGTTGAAATAACTGAAATCCCGAACTCCGATTCGGAAGAACTCCAACACACTGACTCTATAGACTCTTCTAAAGGCAAGCCCCGGTGCATAATCCTATTATTTTATACAACTTATTACTATTTGCTTGTGCATTTAAGTTATTGGAGTTGATTGAAAACCTTAGATGCATAATTCTAAGTTCCTATTGTCTGAATACTAGAAACAGAGTTCGAATAGCTGCTATGCTAATAGGACTGGTAAAAGTCGAGTGATTGTCTGTCACTCGCGAGGTTATAGGAGTTGATTGTTTACTTTATGCAATCACTATAAGGATCATGGACAGATTTGGCTACAAGCTTCATATTGAAATCCGTCTGTGTTGATAAAGTTGATAAGGCCGCAGTGTGTGGTAGTATTGATTAAGCGTTTAAAAGTACTAGCCACATGCCGTAAATATGGTCGGGGAGAGTGGCCTTGATCCACGACCCGGAATGAAAGGCAAAAGGTTGCCTGAGAGTGACTCGACAGTGCTCCAAGCGTGTGTGTTAGGTTTACCTTGCAAAGATTGAAATTCGGTTCGAACTGTTCCACATCTCACAGATAATGAGATTGCTTAATCTCTTTGCCACATATAGTAAGAAGTGAAACCAAGATAATATTCAATCTTGTTGAATACAAATATATCCTCTACCATATTTATATATTTAAGTGCAAACCTAGAATGGTTAATTCAACTAGAATCTGAAAGCTAAAACTTGAAATTAAGGACCTACTTTTAATTGCTTTTCAGCAAAAGAAACCCCAGAACCTTCACAAGCCTTGCATGTCTAGCTAAAGGGCTATGATATACCCTTAGACGGGTCAGTCTTGCTGAGTATTAGTATACTCAGTCTTGCTTATGACCTTGTTTTCAGGAATTGCTATGGAAGACTTAAATACTAGTTTGACTTGGCCTAGTGTTTTACCTCTAGGCTGGTCTATGGAATGGGAACCATCTTCGACCAGCTATGACTCAGCTAAATGATGTCATGTTTGGGATTACCATGACATCTACCCACTACGGTTGTGTAGTATTTTACCTTCTGCTACAAAACTTCTTTCTTATGTTCTACTTCTGTAAAAACTTCTCTAGTTTCCTTTGGAATAAAACTTGTAAAAGCTAGAATTTCACTCTCTAGCCTCAAACTCTGATGTAACATGTTTCGTTATCAATATATTGTGAAATATTGTGGAATTGTTGTATCTCTGACTTGCCTTCGTGCGGGATGTATACTCGTGTTACGATCCGATATTCAGTGGCTATATCGGGATGTTACCCGAAGGACTAGTGATTATACCGGTTGAGGTGCTTTTAGATGTTTAGTGCACTCAAACTAGTATAATTCAAAGTGGTTCTGCCACAGACATCGCCGCTACGACGAGGAGCATGGCGTACCCAGCGCCAACCGCAACAACCGTGATCATCAACCTCACGGCAATGACTACAACCTGGTGGACAAACTCGACGGCTTCTCCGCCTTCTTCGATAGGTTGCAAGCCATCCAGTGGCCCGCGACCTTCAAGCCGGTCAGCATTGAAAAGTTTGATGGCGAATCTGACCCCAAGACATGGCTGCGCACCTACTCCATCGCCGTTCGAGCTGCCAATGGCAATAATGAAATTATGGCAGCATACTTTTCCGATGATTATGAGCCGCCAGGCTCTCAACTGGCTCGAAGCCCTCCCTGCCGGCTCGGTCAACAGCTGGCCGGACCTCTGCACCGCCTTCGTCCAGTACTACCAGGCAGCCTGCCCGAGATCTGGGTAGTGTCACACAGCTTCCCTCTGAGTCCTTGCACGATTACATAAAGAGATACTTCGCTAACCGTAACACGATTACAAAGGTTGATGACAGGAATGTGATCCACCACTTCCACCAAGGCCACCATAGCATCGAACTATGGAGAAAGATGCTCAAGAGCAACCCCAAGACCGTCTCCGACATGATGGCCTTCTTCAACAAGCATGCTGACATGGAGGACGCCGAGCGCGCACACCGTCACGACAAGGATCGTTGCCATCCCGTTGATCATCCTCGCCAAAGGGATGATGACCCGGTGTGTCCAGGTGGCGATCGTCCCCCCACAACACGGCAAGAACCGCGACCGCGCCAAGTCGTCCAAGGCCCGCGAGCGCATCCGTGGCCCTGACAACACCGTTGTTGGTGTTTCTTATGCTCAATAGAATATAGATTCCGCAAGCACACAGAATCATCACTGTAGCTGTGGCGGAACCACCCAAAACTACTGGGCCCGGGTGCACTGATCTTCGTTGCTAAGCAACTCTGACCCAATTTGGCACTCACCGGTAGTTCCTCGAGTGAAGCCTCGATAAAAGCCATGCTATTCCAGGATCAGCAGACAACACCCACACGAAGGTGAGCCCAGAGATTACAACACAAACCATCTCATACATCTCAGAGTGATTGCAGCGGAAAGAAAATTTATTACAAACCATGTTCAGACTAGCGAAGTACTACGGAGTTCCAACTCCTCAAATTATTCAAGTCTCAAAGTTCAGCGGAAGCATTAAAAGATAACTAACGAAATAACGTGACGCATCGGTAAAGCCCGTACGAATGCGTCACTCAGCGGGAGGGTGATTAGCACCAGCTGAAGGGCCATCCCACTCAACAGACCAACCCGGAGGCAGAGTACAAGGCCAAGTAAGACTCGCAAACAGATCTTCAAAGTTAGTACCTGAAAAACAGTGCCACAAGCAAGGCTGAGTATACTAATACTCAGCAAGACTGACCCGTCTCCGGATATAACATAGTCCGATAACTAGACATGCAAGGCTTTTTGGTTGGTAGGGTTTGTTTGCCAAAAAAAATGCCGCTAAGTGTTGATCCTTACTTTCAGATTTTACTTAGCCAGATTCTAGTGGAATTAACCATTCTAAATTTGCAACTAACTCTACTCAAACATGGTAGAGCAACCATTTAATCAACCAGCAGTATTTTCATCATCGTATTCCACTTGTTACTCTATGTGACCGAAATCATTAAGCAATCTCATGCCGTGAGAGGCGGACGATTCCGAATCGAATTTCAACCTGGCCAGGGGAACCTAAACCACACGCATGGGGATCGACTTCGCTCCCGCCCACGCTACTTTTCCCCTTTCTTTCCAGTCCGTGGATCCGGAACACCCTCCCCGACTACAGAGTCCGACCACTCTGCACCCGTACGTCGCGACATAAAAATAAACCCTACTTCTACCAGGAGGGTGCGAGATCGTTCCACTCGCTGGTCCAATCAGGTACTTAAGCTTACCGATTACCATATTTCTCGGTATGTGGCTAGTACTTTCAAACGCTTAACGAAATGAGCCACACACCGCGACCTTAGTCATTTTTGACTACACCAGCGGGGTATCACAACTACACAACCCCGCCTGTTGCCCTTACATTTCAACAGGAATTAAAGTCAGTACAATTCCTATTTGCTCGCGAGAGGCAGGGAACCACTCGACTTCTACCGTGCCTATTTAGCATGGCAACTAGTCGATAAAAAGATCCGGTATCAAACATAGGTTCCTATGGATCACGCATCTAGGGTTTTCGATCAACGCCTAGAGAACTTAAATGCAGAAAACCAACTATTACTATACATTAATAAATAGATAGCAGAATGATAATTCGGAAAAATAGTGGGATTATGCTCCGGGGCTTGCCTTCTTGGGCACTGTCAGGCAGAAAAGCTTCTGGGGCTTGGCCCAGGTCTTGAGACAAGTTAGTACAGTTCAGATTAACCTCCTGCTCCGCACGAGAGTCCGCGGGCACCAGTTCGTAGTCTCCGTCCGCGAGGTTAACCGTTTCTATATGCAATGCAAGATTTTGAGTTATTCATGGATACAATTTCTTTCCTTCACGATAAAGTTGTAGTCCACAAAAGTTAATTTAGTGACGATTTCACATTTCATTGCATGGGCAATCGTTTATAGAGTAGCAAACATAACTACGGTTATTCATGAATGAGTGGGGTTTTGGGTTTTCAAATTTAATTTCAACACATAGCATGCTTCCCTTATTTCTTATCAACACAACTACTAAAGAGCTAGTGATGAAACACTAAGGTAACTCAGATCCAAACTTGAACATTCATGGTATAAAATTCAGCATCTACCATAGAGCAAAAATTATAACTATTCATGCAAATGGATTACTCTAGTTGCTTCATCTTTTTGTACAGAATGTTCAACATGGGTTCTAGTGCTACAAATTTTATGCAAGCAACTCCATAGCATAAACTCAGTACTGAAATTTTTCCAGATTTTATACACTTATATAGCAGAGGTGATAAAAAGATTAAAAACAGCAATCCAATAACAAGGATTAATTCTACAGAAAGTTTTACTAAGGATTTGGTTCTCAAATTTTTACTAGAGACTAGTCCTGAGTTAAACATACTCCAAATTTTTTTTGAAGATTTAACTCACTATGATAAATTAGTTATTCAGTTAACTTAACATGAGTTTGCATGAATTTCTCAAGATGCATTCGACCAGTATTGCATCTGAACTTTTTATCACAGGTAGAACATACTCTAAACAAGATCATGCCCAAAAATAATGATCAGAAACATTGTAGATTACTCAAAACAAAAATAGTAAATCTAGCCCTAAGATGTAAAGCATGATTATTCGACAAAGCCAAACTCAGTAACTGCAGCTCAAAATTTTTAGACAGGAACACAGAGCTAAAAAGAGACTCCAGAAATAAACATGGATTTTTCTGAGCATAAGAACTATATATGAGGAATTACGTTGATTAAACAAGCATAAATCATGGTATATAGCAAATGAACTTTAATAAATCTTAAATTTAGGTATTAATAGTGTTTTAGTTTTACATGCACGCAGTAAAAATTCCAGGGCAAATTCATGTGCATAATTTCTAGAATTAAATTGAGAAAGCTAACAACAGATTAGAGAATCTTGATTGTTCCAACATGATAACTGTTTTGGGTTGGTGTCATCTTTTTACTGTGATCTTCAAATTCCATTAGTGATAACATATCCAAAAATCAAGGTCATTTGATGAGCAGAACTTCATGAACATACATAAGGTGGTTTTCTTAATCTTTTCCCTAGATTAAACTCGGTTGAGTTTCTGCAAATGTGAATGTTACAAAATTTGAAGATCTTGTTACAAGGAATCCAGATCAGTTGAGTTTGCATTTTTCTGATTTTTCTGTGATTTGTTTCGCATTTTAGGAGTTCACTGGTGTACACTGAAAAACTTGCAGAAACACCCTTAAACGAAAAAAACAAATTACAACCGGGTCCTTCGCCGGCCTTCTCCGCCGTGGCATCTTGCCGGTGGTGTTCTGCGGTGTAGGGCTTACCGGGGCTGCCACGGGGAGGCGCGTGGGGGAGAAAGGATCGAGGAACACCTACCCTGGTCGACGTTCGAGCGTTTGGAGCACAGGTTCAAGCTCGTCGGCGTTGATGGCGGGTCGGTTGTTCGGTTCGCCGGCACTGGAGGCGAAGGAGGGCTCGGGGTAGGGGAACAAGGCGCGCACGAGCACCGCGTGAGCTCGTGGAGGCTTCTGGGGTAGCTGTCGGGCTCGGTCTTCCCCGGAGCTGGCCGGTCCGCGGTGAGCCTGAGTTCGCCGGCGGTGGCGCAAAAGGGGAACGGCTTCGGGAGGGGATTTGGATTCGATTCCGCACGCGTGGAGCTTAACTGGGAGGTGGCGAAGCTGCTGCGGTGGTCGGAGGGGGCAATGTGGGGCTGGGCTAGCCGGCCCGCGCGAGCTGGATCTCGGCGGCCATGGCGGAGCGGCGGGAGGAGGAAGAAGAGGGAGAAGGGGCGCGACTGTGGGGTGCTGGGGGTCTTTATAGGCCAAGGAGCTCCTGGGGGAGGAATGCAGTGACTGGGGGCGGTTGATTTGGTCCTGGGCGGCTCGACGGCGAGCGGGCGGAGGAGGCAGCGGCGCTGCGCCGGCCGGGGTGTCGTGGCGGCTCGGGAGCGGCCTGGGACGCGTGTGCGCGCGAGGAGGTGCCAAGGGGCGGGCTAGGTGGCGTGGAGAGGTTTCCCCGGGTCCATTTGGCCGCGGGCGCGCGGTGGACGAAGTCCACCGGCGGCGTACGGCGGGCGGCGGGCGAAACAGAGCCAGCCGGGAGAGAGAGATGGAGATGGGGGCTCTTTTGCGATTTCTGAAATTTCCAGGGACCTCTCGGTAAACTAAAATTATCTCCTATTTGGAGGGCTCAAATGGGAAAGTGTTGAATACCATTTTTGCTTAACTTTTCAAGATCTACAACTTTTGTGTTATGCAAATTTTCGTTTGAAACTCACATTTTGAACTATTGGTACATTTACATATTTGCACAAAAGGACTTTAGTTTTATTCAGTTTTTGACTTGATTTTGGCTGAAGTTCAATTGAGCACATGTCAATTGAAACACCTCTCATGAGCCAACAAAAAATTTTGTGCACATTTTTGAATTAAATTTTGAGTAGCTTTTCACTCCTTTCTCTTTTTCCTTTAATTTCTTTTGTATGATTTGTATTTTATTTGGTCCTTTCTCTTTGAATTAATTTCTCAAATTTTTATTTTAACTTTAACTAAGGTACATTGATTGTATTTAAAAGTACTGACACCTGAGGTGTCACAGCCTACCCCCCTTAAAAGAATCTCGTCTCGAGATTGGATGATTGAATTGAGGCGGGGAAAATGATATACCTGAGGTGGAGCTAATGAAACCCGGATAATGTCGATTAAGATAATCCTCCGTCTCCCAGGTGGCTTCTTCTTCAGTGTGATGAGACCACTGAATTTTATACATTTTTACCACCTTTCGACGAGTACCTCTCTCTTTTTTATCCAGAATTCTGAGTGGATATTCGGTATATGAGAGATCGGGCTCCACTAAAATTTTCTGTTGATCAATGATTTCCGTAGGAACTCGAACACATTTCTTGAGTTGGGATATGTGGAAAACATTATGGATGGCGGCAAGTCGTGAAGGAAGTCGCAAACGATAAGCCACGGGTCCACATTCTTCAATGATTTCATATGGCCCGACATAGCGAGGTGCGACCTTACCCCTGACTCCGAAACGTTGAACGCCTCGAGTTGGGGACACTCGTAAATAGACGTGATTACCAACCATGAACTTCAAAGGATCCCTTCTTTTATCGAAATAACTCTTTTGCCGAGACTGGGCTGCTCGGAGATTTGCTTGTACTATTTTTACTTTCTCTTCAGCCTCGACCACTAATTCAGGTCCAAAGATTTGACGTTCTCCAGTCTGGGACCAACTCAAAGGAGTTCGACACCGTCGACCATACAAGGCCTCGAAGGGTGCCATCTTCAGACTGGCCTGATAGCTGTTGTTATAAGAAAACTCAGCCAAGGATAAACATTTGTCCCAGTTTTTGTCATAATGGATGACACATGCTCGAAGCATATCCTCAAGAATTTGATTTACCCTTTCGGTCTGTCCGTCAGTCTGTGGATGGTAAGCTGAGCTTCGAATTAATTTAGTTCCGAGAGCCTCTTGGAGTTGCTCCCAAAACCTTGCCACAAACTGAGGACCCCGATCCGATATAATTGTTTTGGGTATACCGTGTAGGCAGACAATCCGATCAATATAGATCTCAGCATATTTCTTGGCTCGATATTCAGTATGCACTGGAATAAAATGAGCAGTCTTTGTGAGCCTATCAACAATGACCCAAATGGAATCATGGTGCTGAGAAGTATTTGGTAAGCCCACGATGAAATCCATGCTGATATCTTCCCATTTCCAAGACGGAATCGGTAGAGGTTGGAGAGTTCCAGCAACTTTCAAGTGACTAGCTTTCACTCTCTGGCAGGTGTCACATTCTGCGACATGTTTGGCAATCTCTCTCTTCATGCGAGTCCACCAAAAATTTTGCCTGAGATCTTGGTACATCTTGGTGCTGCCCGGATGAATAGAGAATTTAGAGAGATGTGCTTCGTCCAGGATTTGTTTCCGCAGGTCAGGATTCTTGGGAACGACTAGGCGATCCTCGAACCACAAAATTCCTTTATGGTCCACTCGGAAACACTTATATTTATTTTCACCTTCTACTACTTGCTGCTTGATGATACCAACACTTTTGTCGTGTAATTGTGCCATGATGACCTGGTCATAGAGTGTCGGTTCCACCGAAATATGATTCAAAGAGCCCTGAGGAATAATTTCTAATTTCAGCCTTTGCATTTCAGCACACAATGTGTCATTATATGACTCCATTGATAGGCAATTGCAGTGAACCTTGCGACTGAGCGCATCGGCTACAACATTCGCCTTGCCCGGATGATAATGAACCTCCAGATCATAATCTTTAATTAATTCCAGCCATCTTCGTTGCCTCATATTCAGCTCACTTTGAGTGAAAATGTATTTGAGACTCTTATGGTCGGTATAGATATTGCAATGAGTGCTCATAAGATAATGTCTCCAAAGCTTGAGAGCATGAATAACGGCGGCTAGTTCCAGATCATGAGTGGGATAATTTAGCTCGTGTGGCCGAAGAGCTCGGGAAGCATAAGCTATCACCCGATTGTCTTGCATTAGAACACAACCAAGACCAGTGCCTGAAGCATCACAATAAACATCGTATGGTTTATTGTTGTCAGGTTGAGCCAAGACTGGTGCAGTGGTTAGATGTGCTCTCAATGTATGGAATGCTTCATCACACTTCGTGTTCCATTTAAACTTGACATCTTTCCTTAGTAGTTCTGTCATGGGCTTAGCAATTCTGGAGAAGTCCGGAATAAATCTGCGGTAATACCCCGCCAAGCCGAGAAAACTGCGGATCTGATGAACTGAAGTAGGAGGTTTCCAGTCCATCACTTCTTGTACTTTGCTGGGATCAACTGAAATGCCTTCACTAGATATAGTGTGACCCAGAAATTTGACTGTGTCCAGCCAGAATTCACACTTGGAGAATTTTGCGTATAGCTTATGATCTCTGAGACGTTGAAGAACAATGCGCAGATGTTGCTCATGTTCTGCCTCATCTTTGGAATAGATCAGAATGTCGTCAATAAAGACCACGACAAACTTGTCAAGTTCCGGCATAAATACCGAGTTCATGAGATACATAAAATAAGCCGGAGCATTGGTGAGACCGAAAGACATAACCAAATATTCATAGAGACCATATCGGGTTGAGAAGGCGGTCTTGGGAATATCGCAAGGCCGGATTTTAATTTGATGATAACCCGAACGAAGATCAATCTTGGAGAAAATCTTTGCTCCAGCCAATTGATCAAACAATACATCAATGCGGGGAAGTGGATATTTATTTTTGATGGTCACCGCATTGAGAGGCCGGTAATCAACACACAACCTCAGACTATCATCCTTCTTCTTTACGAACAATGCTGGACAGCCCCAAGGTGAAGCACTTGGGCGGATAAAACCCTTGTCCAACAGTTCTTGTAGCTGGATTTTTAGTTCAGCCAATTCTTTAGGCGGCATTCGGTATGGCCTTTTTGAAATAGGTGCTGTACCAGGCTGAAGTTCAATGACAAATTCGATATCCCGGTCTGGCGGCATACCAGGTAAATCTTCCGGAAAAACATCTACATACTCACGGACTACCGGAATATCTTCGAGACGAATATCTTTCATGGCATAGGCACAAGAGTTGTGACATTGATGATGTGGTAAATATAGAACCGAATGACCATGAGTTGGAGAATTTATTTCAACGGCTCGGGAAGAGATATCTAACATTACCCCATGTCTTTTCATCCAATCCATTCCCAGAATAATGTCCATACCTTCTAGTGGCAACAAGATTAAAGTGGTAGGAACAGTTTTACTACCCAAACTAAGTGGCGCATTATGAACGATTTGGTTTGATGCGACTTTACCACCCGGGGTAGATATCATGAATGACCCTTTTGTGTGACAGAAATCTAACCCAACCCTTGCTCCAAATTTAGAACTAATGAAGCTATGAGATGCACCAGAATCGAATAAGATAACAGTGGGGTGTTGGTTTATAGAGAATGTACCCGACATGATTGGTGCTCCCTCAGGAAGGTCAGCAAGGTTGGTGAAGTTAAGTCGGCCCTGCCTGACTTGAATGGTTTGCCTCTTGCCCTTGTGCTGATCATTTCTGCGAGAAGCCTGCCCTTGAGATTGTCCCACCTGGGGGCACATCTTGGCAAAGTGATCCGGACTCCCGCATCTGAAACAGCGGTTATTATTATCGGGGCGAGCGGCTGGCTGAGCATTCGGCCTAGGGCCGTTCTGCTGCTGCTGAGGTGCAAATCGAGCTTGCTGGGGAAGCCCGAATCGAGTCTGCTGCTGCTGTTGAGGAGGTCTAATAATCCAACGCCCTGGCTGAGGGGCCTTCTGAGAGGATGCGGGTGGGTTATTTTGCACAATACGATACCTCGATGCAGAGGCACTCGAGGGTCCAGCAGGTGCCTTGCGCTTCTTTTCAGCGCGGTGTGCAGAAATTAGATCCTCCTGAGATATAGCCATATTCACCAATTCATTGAATGAGTCTGCTCGGACAAGATTTAGCCTCTCCTGTAATTTGGTACTAAGGCCTCGACGGAAGCGTTCACGCTTCTTAGCGTCGGTATCGGCATGATGTCCAGCATACTGACACAATTGATGGAATACTTGAGCATACTGCACCACGGTACGAGTGCCCTGAGTCAAGGCCAAGAACTCGTTGAGCTTACGGTCAAGAAGTCCAGCTGGAATATGATGATCTCGAAAATCCAATTTGAATTCATTCCAATTCACCACATGATCAGCTGGTAGCATCCCGTGGTAAATGATCCCACCACATACGAGCTGATCCGCGAAGCTGCTGCGCGGCATAGCGAGTCTTGTTCGCTTCGGAACAAGGAGTAGTCAATAGAGAAAACTTGGACTCGATCGTGCGAATCCAAGCGTCAGCGTCCAGAGGCTCATCCGCTTTATTGAACAGCGGAGGCTGAGTACTGAGGAAATCTTGGTAGCTCGCTTCTTGTGCGTGATGAGCATGATGCCCACCCCGCGGTTGTTGCTGAGCTTGAACCAACTGCCGCAAAATCTCTGTCTGGGCAGCAAGAACCTCAGCAATACCCACTGGTGGAGGAGGTGGAGGTGGATCGCCATTCCCTCCGGCTCCAAAACCACTAGGGGTGCCTCGAGTTGATCCAACCATCTGAAATGTGAGTACTTTTGCATTAGGCTCATCATTATCATAATTTCAAATGGAATATACAACTCAAAATGACATGGAAATACTGGAAATTGCTTAATCAGGTTGTGCAGCAAAACCAGCGATACGAAAACGCTCATAACTGGAGTTCGGTACATGATATGGACTTGAAATTTTTACAAGAGATAGGAAATTTCATGATCTACAACTTTGGTAGTCATCACAAAGTCAGATTTCCAGAGTAGGTTAGTCGAAAAATTCAATTACTCCTCCTCTGGTTTTTCTGCTTCACAGAAAACAGAGCTTCTGTAATTTGCGATTATCTCCTGCAATACCAATCCGTTTGGGCTGAAATTTTGCGAGCAGGTTCCTGATGAAATTTGGAACAACTTTGGTATTCAACTCAGGAGCTAAATCCGAAAGTAAAAGAGGATAAAAATTCGAACTAGCTGCTGCCTTCAGCTTTTTGCAGATCACTGATAATTAACACTAGTAGCTTTAGGGGTTCATTACATCCATCGTTCTCTCATTTCTACTTGGTCACTCCTAACATCAGTACTAAGGGGGTTACTCAACTCTAAGTTAGCCTAGTAGCCATGATCCAAAAGTAGGCCACACTAAGAGGAGTCTACAAAAGCTAAGAAACAGCGCCTCGGTCTACATGTTGACCGATGCCTCACTCGCCGCGGGAGTGTGAACCTCAACCGGTGCGGGCTGCGGCGCCTGGTCCTCGGAGTCCATCTTTGAAACACCCTCTATCTCCTGGGGCTTGTCCTCCTCGTCCACCTGCATCTCGTCGGGAGGTGCGTGAAGGGCATCCTGCGCGTGTTGTATCGCGTGGAGCTGCCCCTGAGCCTCGTCCATCTCAAGCTGCAGGTCGTGAAACTGGTCCTCCAGGAAGTTGATCGTAGCGTCACGATCCGACACAGTGTCCTGAAGCTCGTGAACCTGGCCGTGGAGCTGGGCGATAAGAGTAGCCCTGCTCTCGAGCTCGGTACTAGCCTCCTGAAGCTGCCCATCTCTCAGCTGGACCGCCAGGTGCAAGGCCTGAGCGTGGTCCACCAACTGAGCGACGGCGTAACCCTGGTAAGTGTGAAGTCTGTAGAGACCGTCCAAGCACCTCGCTGTCGTCCGAAGGGCCCCGACCGGGTCAAGGGTAGCGACCACGTCCATGTGTGCCATCCGGTCGAGCCAAAGCGGGTCTGCCGGGTCAGGTGCAGGGAACAACCCGAACGCGGTCAGAACCACCTCCAGAGGGTGCGAAGAGCAAAAAGCGGTCATCGCCCTCATGGCGGTAAGCTCCCAGGTGTCCAGCAGGTAGTGACCGACCATCTGAGTCACGATCGGCTCCCACCCGTTGAGCGGGTGCTGCGGAATCACCATCGTCACACTGCAGCGACGAACTCCGTCCTCAACAAACTCGTGGCCATCGTAAACCGGTGGCTGGAGGTAACCGGCTGCACTCAAAAGCTCCCAAAGACGGCGGGGAAACCCGTCCCAGTGCAGGCAAGCGGAGTGCACGTGCCCCTGCGCGTCAACGACCAGCAGCTCTTCCATCTGTCCCAACAAAAGACCGATGGATCAGCTGATGGTAACAAGAACTACTAACTCTGGAATAGTGAAAGAATTGGCCAAAACTGTCGAGAACTTGCTTCAAAAATTCTCAAAAATTTACACAAGATCCCTCTGATATTAAGGAACAATTCATCTAGTCACCACTAAGATCAATTCGGACTCCATGGGGGTGATATGCTCAGGTATTCAGAGTGAAGTCAACCAGGAAAACTGAGTGTCTAGAGTGGGTGTATTTTGACTATAACTCTCAATACAGACGTCAAAAATTCTTCAAATTTTTATGGTAAGCTCATCACTTAGTTGTCTACAACTTTCATGTTGAACGATTTTTAGTTTGAACAACTTATAAAGGTCGAAAAATTTCAGTTGTATAGACGGTTCAGAGTTAACAGTTTTACACAGGGTTGATCCAAAAATACAAATACCAAGCTAGAAGGCTTCAAAAATTTTCAAATTTTTACAGCAGCTTGATAACTTAGGAAACATCATTTAGTCTTACTACCCCAAGTCGATTTGAGTGACTTAACAGAAGGTTAAAAATTCTTGGAAACCAGGTTGCAGACTTTCTGGATGCTCCTTAGGATAGTGTTTTAACTGATTTGCTTGCGATTTCCCCAGAGATTTATTTGCTAATCTTTTTGAGAATGAATGCAGAACCTATACGTCCTCACCAAGGAAAAATTGCCAAGTAACCTTGGTCTTACGCAATGACTTTGGTGGCATACCTATTACGTCTCTCACTATATAGCTACTCGATATAGCTAGATAGCCTATAATTCGATTTCGAGTTAGCGTACCTGCAGAAGATTGACAGCATATAAAATGAACCTTTCGTGCCAGTACTCACGAAAGCGTCCCCATACATTACCGATCACTATAGAATCGGCATCCATACCATTACCGCCGTATGGACAACGTTAAGCATACGTTATCGAAACAACGTATTGACTGAGTACCATCTTTGACGGGGAATTGAATTCCAATTTCGAACCATTACTCCCCATATACTCAACCGAAATTGGTATATGGGCAGCAGCTCAAGTAGGCCACTGCTTGAGCTCCAGCGTTCGGCTCGCCTCACCGACGGGAAGGTCAGACTCCCTCAGCTGACTGAGTAAGCATACCTTCGTGGCGATGATGTAGTTGCAGAATTTAAATTACAGGATTTAAATACTGAAAAGTAAGGTGCTCGAAGTTAGCCATACAAAATAAGCCACCTGATTATACCCATAAGATTCCCTAGGGCTTTACGTCCTAGACTTGTCCTTGGAGATCCTAAACTCTTTCAAAAACTTTAGTAGCTTTGAAGTCAAGTTTTAAATTGTTGTTTTGAAAACCGAGGTTGCCATCTCTGGTAGGCTGTCTGCGAGCTCTGATGCCAGCTGTGGCGGAACCACCCAAAACTACTGGGCCCGGGTGCACTGATCTTCGTTGCTAAGCAACTCTGACCCAATTTGGCACTCACCGGTAGTTCCTCGAGTGAAGCCTCGATAAAAGCCACGCTATTCCAGGATCAGCAGACAACACCCACACGAAGGTGAGCCCAGAGATTACAACACAAACCATCTCATACATCTCAGAGTGATTGCAGCGGAAAGAAAATTTATTACAAACCATGTTCAGACTAGCGAAGTACTACGGAGTTCCAACTCCTCAAATTATTCAAGTCTCAAAGTTCAGCGGAAGCATTAAAAGATAACTAACGAAATAACGTGACGCATCGGTAAAGCCCGTACGAATGCGTCACTCAGCGGGAGGGTGATTAGCACCAGCTGAAGGGCCATCCCACTCAACAGACCAACCCGGAGGCAGAGTACAAGGCCAAGTAAGACTCGCAAACAGATCTTCAAAGTTAGTACCTGAAAAACAGTGCCACAAGCAAGGCTAAGTATACTAATACTCAGCAAGACTGACCCGTCTCCGGATATAACATAGTCCGATAACTAGACATGCAAGGCTTTTTGGTTGGTAGGGTTTGTTTGCCAAAAAAAATGCCGCTAAGTGTTGATCCTTACTTTCAGATTTTACTTAGCCAGATTCTAGTGGAATTAACCATTCTAAATTTGCAACTAACTCTACTCAAACATGGTAGAGCAACCATTTAATCAACCAGCAGTATTTTCATCATCGTATTCCACTTGTTACTCTATGTGACCGAAATCATTAAGCAATCTCATGCCGTGAGAGGCGGACGATTCCGAATCGAATTTCAACCTGGCCAGGGGAACCTAAACCACACGCATGGGGATCGACTTCGCTCCCGCCCACGCTACTTTTCCCCTTTCTTTCCAGTCCGTGGATCCGGAACACCCTCCCCGACTACAGAGTCCGACCACTCTGCACCCGTACGTCGCGACATAAAAATAAACCCTACTTCTACCAGGAGGGTGCGAGATCGTTCCACTCGCCGGTCCAATCAGGGACTTAAGCTTACCGATTACCATATTTCTCAGTATGTGGCTAGTACTTTCAAACGCTTAACGAAATGAGCCACACACCGCGACCTTAGTCATTTTTGACTACAACAGCGGGGTATCACAACTACACAACCCCGCCTGTTGTCCTTACATT
Source organism: Panicum virgatum (assembly GCF_016808335.1). NCBI lineage: Eukaryota > Viridiplantae > Streptophyta > Magnoliopsida > Poales > Poaceae > Panicum > Panicum virgatum. Next base: position 30,767,915 of record NC_053137.1, read on the forward strand.
TCAACAGGAATTAAAGTCAGTACAATTCCTATTTGCTCGCGAGAGGCAGGGAACCACTCGACTTCTACCGTGCCTATTTAGCACGGCAACTAGTCGATAAAAAGATCCGGTATCAAACATAGGTTCCTATGGATCACGCATCTAGGGTTTTCGATCAACGCCTAGAGAACTTAAATGCAGAAAACCAACTATTACTATACATTAATAAATAGATAGCAGAATGATAATTCGGAAAAATAGTGGGATTATGCTCCGGGGCTTGCCTTCTTGGGCACTGTCAGGCAGAAAAGCTTCTGGGGCTTGGCCCAGGTCTTGAGACAAGTTAGTACAGTTCAGATTAACCTCCTGCTCCGCACGAGAGTCCGCGGGCACCAGTTCGTAGTCTCCGTCCGCGAGGTTAACCGTTTCTATATGCAATGCAAGATTTTGAGTTATTCATGGATACAATTTCTTTCCTTCACGATAAAGTTGTAGTCCACAAAAGTTAATTTAGTGACGATTTCACATTTCATTGCATGGGCAATCGTTTATAGAGTAGCAAACATAACTACGGTTATTCATGAATGAGTGGGGTTTTGGGTTTTCAAATTTAATTTCAACACATAGCATGCTTCCCTTATTTCTTATCAACACAACTACTAAAGAGCTAGTGATGAAACACTAAGGTAACTCAGATCCAAACTTGAACATTCATGGTATAAAATTCAGCATCTACCATAGAGCAAAAATTATAACTATTCATGCAAATGGATTACTCTAGTTGCTTCATCTTTTTGTACAGAATGTTCAACATGGGTTCTGGTGCTACAAATTTTATGCAAGCAACTTCAAAGCATAAACTCAGTACTGAAATTTTTCCAGATTTTATACACTTATATAGCAGAGGTGATAAAAAGATTAAAAACAGCAATCCAATAACAAGGATTAATTCTACAGAAAGTTTTACTAAGTATTTGGTTCTCAAATTTTTACCAGAGACTAGTCCTGAGTTAGGCATACTCCAGAAAATTTTTCAAGATTTAACTCACTATGATAAATTAGTTATTCAGTTAACTTAACATGAGTTTGCATGAATTTCTCAAGATGCATTCGACCAGTATTGCATCTGAACTTTTTATCACAGGTAGAACATACTCTAAACAAGATCATGCCCAAAAATAATGATCAGAAACATTGTAGATTACTCAGAACAAAAATAGTAAATCTAGCCCTAAGATGTTAAGCATGATTATTCGACAAAGCCAAACTCAGTAACTGAAGCTCAAAATTTTTAGACAGGAACACAGAGATAAAAAGAGACTCCAGAAATAAACATGGATTTTTCTGAGCATAAGAACTATATATGAGGAATTACGTTGATTAAACAAGCATAAATCATGGTATATAGCAAATCAACTTTAATAAATCTTAAATTTAGGTATTAACAGTGTTTTAGTTTTACATGCACGCAGTAAAAATTCCAGGGCAAGTTCATGTGCATAATTTCTAGAATTAAATCGAGAAAGCTAACAATAGATTAGAGAATCTTGATTGTTCCAACATGATAACTGTTTTGGGTTGGTGTCATCTTTTTACTGTGATCTTAAAATTCCATTAGTGATAACATATCCAAAAATCAAGGTCATTTGATGAGCAGAACTTCATGAACATACATAAGGTGGTTTTCTTAATCTTTTCCCTAGATTAAACTCGGTTGAGTTTCTGCAAATGTGAATGTTACAAAATTTGTAGATCTTGTTACAAGGAATCCAGATCAGTTGAGTTTGCATTTTTCCGATTTTTCTGTGATTTGTTTCGCATTTTAGGAGTTCACTGGTGTACACTGAAAAACTTGCAGAAACACCCTTAAACGAAAAAAACAAATTACAACCGGGTCCTTCGCCGGCCTTCTCCACTGTGGCATCTTGCCGGTGGTGTTCTGCGGTGCAGGGCTTACCGGGGCTGCCACGGGGAGGCGCGTGGGGGAGAAAGGATCGTGGAACACCTACCCTGGTCGACGTTCGAGCGTTTGGAGCACAGGTTCAAGCTCGTCGGCGTTGATGGCGGGTCGGTTGTTCGGTTCGCCGGCGCTGGAGGCGAAGGAGGGCTCGGGGTAGGGGAACAAGGTGCGCACGAGCACCGCGTGAGCTCGTGGAGGCTTCTGGGGTAGCTGTCGGGCTCGGTCTTCCCCGGAGCTGGCCGGTCCGCGGTGAGCCTGAGTTCGCCGGCGGCGGCGCAAAAGGGGAACGGCTTCGGGAGGGGATTTGGATTCGATTCCGCGCGCGTGGAGCTTAACTGGGAGGTGGCGAAGCTGCTGCGGTGGTCGGAGGGGGCAATGTGGGGCTGGGCTAGCCGGCCCGCGCGAGCTGGATCTCGGCGGCCATGGCGGAGCGGCGGGAGGAGGAAGAAGAGGGAGAAGGGGCGCGACTGTGGGGTGCTGGGGGTCTTTATAGGCCAAGGAGCTCCTGGGGGAGGAATGCAGTGACTGGGGGTGGTTGATTTGGTCCTGGGCGGCTCGACGGCGAGCGGGCGGAGGAGGCAGCGGCGCTGCGCCGGCCGGGGTGTCGTGGCGGCTCGGGAGCGGCCTGGGACGCGTGTGCGCGCGAGGAGGTGCCAAGGGGCGGGCCAGGTGGCGCGAGGAGGTTTCCCCGGGTCCACCGGCGGCGTACGGCGGGCGGCGGGCGAAACAGAGCCAGCCGGGAGAGAGAGATGGAGATGGGGGCTCTTTTGCGATTTCTGAAATTTCCAGGGACCTCTCGGTAAACTAAAATTATCTCCTATTTGGAGGGCTCAAATGGGAAAGTGTTGAATACCATTTTTGCTTAACTTTTCAAGATCTACAACTTTTGTGTTATGCAAATTTTCGTTTGAAACTCACATTTTGAACTATTGGTACATTTACATATTTGCACAAAAGGACTTTAGTTTTATTCAGTTTTTGACTTGATTTTGGCTGAAGTTCAATTGAGCACATGTCAATTGAAACACCTCTCATGAGCCAACAAAAAATTTTGTGCACATTTTTGAATTAAATTTTGAGTAGCTTTTCACTCCTTTCTCTTTTTCCTTTAATTTCTTTTGTATGATTTGTATTTTATTTGGTCCTTTCTCTTTGAATTAATTTCTCAAATTTTTATTTTAACTTTAACTAAGGTACATTGATTGTATTTAAAAGTACTGACACCTGAGGTGTCACAGTAGCACTTCACCTTAGAATATTCTAAGGTATCTTAATTTTCCTCAGGGAAGCACTATGGTAAAGAGTATCGAAGAATCGAATGACAAACTTTACTAGAGATATCAACCAACTAACTTAGTGGGGGTAAGCCTGATAGATAAGATAAGATAATGGCCAAGCAATGACTATTTGACACAGGAGACTCTAAACCTTAGAGAGGTAAGTAGCTAGGAGGACAACGAGCGAGAAAGACTGCTAAAACACTTCTAAACCATCGAGCTAGCCTCTTTGGACTAAACCTTGCTTCTAATTAGTTATTGGGAACCTAGAGCTTACTTCGGCGGCCTCAGGGAAGGACTCAGACTGGGGTGAGAAGGGAGTCCAACGGCAGTCAGCACTACTGCTATGAAAGCACCCGAACATGGTGGACTACAACGGACGGACAGGGCTGTCACCACCGTGGGGTGGAACACACTTTCTAGCTAACACTAAACTCGGACACCATGTCTGTTCTCGGTGTTAGGATTTCTCTTGTTGCAGGCAAGAGAAATCCCCCTCAATTTAGGGACCTAACTTGAGTTCCCTAGTCCGGGCGAGAAAACCCGTAAGGTAAGATCTCGATAAACAAGAAAGATACAAAGCCTAAGCTAGAGGAACTTACTTCCGCACACAAGCAAGATAACTTGAGAAGATAAATAATGCGGAAAGTAAAGCTGACTCGAAATGGTAAAGAAGATAACTATATTGATAAATGTCAAAGGAAAAGATACAAGAGCTTATACCGACTTTCGATGACGACTTCGGAATCCCCGGACAAGCTCGACTCGACTCTAACTCGCAACTACCTAACCTACTCTAGAAAGTAAAAGTGAGAGAAGAAAGCACCTTTGGTGTGTGTCTCACAAGTGAGGGGTGGAGGCCTATTTATACTGGCTAGAGGTCGGTATTTGGCCGAGGCGTCGGGTGTACGCAAGAGGGTCGGTTGACGTAGCTTCCACGCGAAGATGAGCTTGAGACGCTGCAAAGTGGGGCCGGTCAGCCTACCTTAGGCCGGCCAGCCTGTGATTTCCTCCATTTGCAACCGCCCTTCTTGTGGACGCTCCTGATCTTGTCTTGATGGCGGTGGAGGTTGCGTTGGTTGAAAGCTGAAAATTGTAGGCCGGCCAGCCTCTCCTAGGCCGGCAGGCCTGGAGTTCGCACATCTCGGCCCTTCATTTCACAGGCTTGCTGATCAACATGTCTATGAAGTCCATGGTGGTGCTCCGGCCCAAAAGATCTCGGTAAGTGCTGCAAATGGGTCTTTTAATCCATGTGCTAGGCCTTTCGGTCATAACTTCCGTATTTGCTTGTATATCTAGTTCATAGGGGTCCATTGGAGGGTCCCTAGTGGTATTATGTCAAGGCAAGAGGTGTTTGGCAAAGATGCTGGGCCGGCCGGCCTAGGTGAGGCCGGCCGGCCTGCAGCCTCTACACAACCCGAGTCCGAAACTTGTGATTTGCATAACTTTTGCGTCCGGACTCTGAATTGGGTGATCCAAGTGTCCAATTCAATCATCTCAATGAGCTCTTCAACATGGCAATGTCAAATTAGGCATTTGACAATGTCTATAATTTTGTCATCTTGTATCCATGTTTCACCATCCTTGTAGATGCTCCATTTAGTGTTGTTTCTTGCATATTCTGAGCATAATCCTGCAAAACATCAAAAACCACCAAAACTTGTGGAATTTGTTAGGATTAGGTAAAATATGTATGGAGCATGGTGCAAAGCTCAATTTATTCCCGAGAAGTTGATGGTCAAAATGGGAAATAATGGCTGTCAACACCCCTGAAGCTTAAACTTTTGCTCATCCTCGAGCAAAGCTAACGCTGAGGCTCGGTGGATCAGGAGTTGCATCGATGATCATACTCCGTAAATACCTTGTGCACAACATATTACTCCAACCCCATATGTATTGTGAATGAGTTGGCTCATACCTTGGTTTCTAGTAAATGGTGCTCACTGGCATTTCATCCCTCGTCTTGGACGGTTGAGAGACTGAACAACCTTTACCGGAATAGTTCCTGCTTCCTGTTCAGGTTCCTATCTCGGAATGTTTTTCAAGTTTTCAAAAAGTAGTTTAAGATTCCCCATTGGTACTTTCAAGTCGCTCAAGGTGTATTATACTCACCATGGTCGGAATTTTTGACCATCTTCTTCCTACTCTAAGGCTGATATGTGGAGTTTTGGATAGGAAGAGTGTAGCTAGGGCTGGGCACTTTTTAACCGAGAACCGATCACCGAACCGAACCGAGCCGAACCGAACCGAAAGTGTTGGTTTTTCGGTTTTCGGTTTCGGCTTCGGTTTTCAGATTTTGCTAACCGATGTTATCGGCTCGGCTTCGGTTCTCGTCGCTGGCGCACCGAACTCCCGAACTAACCGAAGTTCGGCAGCGCCATCCGCCTTCGGCCTGCGATCCTGCACCCCTTCCAACTTCAACACTCTGCCCCGGCAGCCCATCTAGCTTCTTGGCCCAACAACGTAGCCCAGTCCTCACCCACACAGATTGCTGAACTCCTGTGTCCGCGTTCATTCTATTCTGCCCCCGTACCCTATCCCTCGAGGCTTCTCGTTCTCTCTCGCATCCGTGGACGGCGGCGGCACCCATCCGAAGGGACGCACGAGCTGCGCTACGCTCGCGAGGCCAAGTTGCGCTACGCACGATGGCCGACGGGTCTACGCGAGACCAAATAGCCAGAGTGCAAGATGGCAAGAGCTGGCGGCGAGCAGGACACCGTACGTCCACGTGCTATGGCAATGATGGCATTTCGAATTGATTTTGTTAGCTTCTAGCCTTGCGTTCTTGATCTGTAAGTTCGATTACTAGTTTGTGATTAGTTTTTGCTCTCACGGCCCTTGATTTGTTGGCATCGACCGGATCTGTTTTGTTCTAATTTCTTGATGCAAGTTCATCTGTAGTTCGGTTGAACCGAAAAACCGAACCGATGAACCGTAAACCGAAGACGTCGGTTTTCGATTTTGACACAGACCGATCGGTTTGCGATTTCTATAAACCGAAATTCTTGAAAACCAAATAAACCGAACCGATTAGCCCGAATAAACCGAATGCCCACCCCTAAGTGTAGCATACCTTGGTTACCTATATTGCCGAGCCAAAGAGTGGTTTGCAAGAGGTTGGTACTCGATCAAATCCCCATCTTATGGAAGGTAAAAATGTTCAGAGGAGAGGGAGGAAAATGGACTCATGCTTAGAACATCTCTGGTCTTTTTATTTGAGCTCCTTGTTTGAACTCTCTTGAGTAGAGGTATGGGTCTTGTTTCTTTTTCAGTTTTTTTTAGGAAGATAACCCATACTCCATGAGGATAGAGTTATTGGAAAGGAGCATTTTTTGGATAGACCATTTGAGATGGATAGGCTCACTGTGGAGATTTTTGGTTTTGTTATGAGGTAGAATTGTCTGGCGAAGGTGGATATCAATACTTGGAGTAGGTAATTGACATGCCAGACATTTGAGGCTAGCAAACAAAGGGTACACAAAGGAGAGAGACCGGTAGATGACAAGTACCTTTCTCAAACGGACTCACCATGCGACAAAGCTCAAGATAACTCAAGATAGCTTAAATCGGTTCATATGATAAAACATTATGGCTCTGGATAGGACATGTAAACCAAAGGAGAAATCTTTACCATGTTTCATTTTAAAGAAATTATGAGAGGTTCCCTACTAGAGAAAGCAGTTTTATCCCAAATCGGGCCATCTCAAATCTCACAACAACTTAGACTTGGAAATCAAGCTCATGCTCCCACTCAAACCAGAATTTTTGTGATTTTTCTATGAGCCAACATTTCAAGTAATAGGAGAGTAAAAAGTTGTATACAAGGTACTTACAAAGCTTGAATAGAGCAACTATTCATCATCTCCATGATAAGAGCTTACACGGATTTCCACACATATGAGTTGGGAGTTTTATTCAAAGCATGAAACATTTTTTTTGTGTTTTATTTATTTATTTTGTTTTTGTTTTATTTTATTCCTTTTTTTGAATTTTTTAAAGACTCAAACTATTTTTTTTGGACACAAGATGAAAGGACAGGTCAGATGACTTACCTGGATACATTGGCGCCCCTCCCCCAAGCTTGAATGAAGCTCAGTAGGTCTACCATATTGGCTGATTTTTTTTGTATGCAATGCAGAATTGAAAGAATGCATTTGCGATAATTTAAACATGCCATGATGCGGAATGAAAAACTATGCAAGAATAAACTATCCTATATGCAAATGCAGGAATGGATAACTACCACATACCTCATGGTAAGGGCTCGTGTTTTTCGTCCTGAGCGAGACTATCCATACCTTGGGTTTGTTCGTCATCACCTAATGGAAATGTTGGTGGCAACACTTTCTTCTGCCATAGGCAGAGTTATTTCGATCTCTTTCTTCCCAAATTCCAAAAATTTCTTATGTTGGATATTTCGCTTCGCATTCCGTTGGTTATACACCTTGATCTCCTCCTGAGTTCAAAGATTCTCCACGAATTCGATGAGGGTAGAGTTGGACGGGGTATATGGCTTCTCTAGCTCTTTCATAGATTCCTTCCGGTTGAAACTTTTGATCTGTGAGCATTGTTTATCCTTCGGTCTGAAGCCGAATCTCTCCTTCTGCCCATTGATGTTGAGTTGGATTACTCCAACTCTCGCATCAATGTGTGCGGTTGTCATACTCAAGAATGGCCTCCCCAATATGAGAGGGATCTTGGTGTTGACTTCCATATCGAGAATGGCAAAATCAACAGGGACAAAGAAATTCCGTATTTTCACTGGAATATCTTTGGCAATCCCCACGAGATGACGAACTGATTGGTCTGCTAGCTACAAACACATGGCAGTAGGAGCAAGCGCATGATGGTTAAGTTTATCATAAATTACCTTTGGCATGACGCTGATGCTTGCTCGTAGATCGCAAAGAGCGTGTTTAAAGTGTTGAGATCCGATGGAACATGTGATGGTGGGGCATCCTAGTTTCTTCTTCTTCTCTAGGAGAGGGTTGAGTATAGCTGTGCTACACCTATCTGTAAGCTGCACGACCTCGGTGGTCGGCAGGACCCTCTTGTTGCCAAGGATATCCTTGAGATACTTGGCATACGTGGGAACCTGCATAGTATCAAGAAGTGTTATGTTGCCATAAAGCTTCTTAATTACCTCAACAAACTTGCCGAATTGCTCGTCGGCCACCGGCCTCCTTTTCCGCTCTAGAAATGGTAAGGCGGTTGTATCGTGACAGTCCCATGAAGTTCTAGGGGGTTCCACGAGGTCTTCCTAGGTAGCAATGGTGTTGGATTGTTTGGCCTCCTACAGCACCTCGTCTTCAGCATTGGTATTCCTAGCAGTTATGGTCTTCCGCCGTGTTCCTACATCCTGCAGAAGATGTGGTCTTTGTGCGGATTGTCTTGCCCGCACAGCTACCGCATTCATGCTTTCTTTCGGGTTCACTTCTGGTTTCCCAGATAGCTGCCCCGTGTTATGGTTATGACAGGATGAGGCCAGTTGAGTTACTTTAGTTTCTATCAATTCATTGAAACTCAACTGATTTTTAATAACAGAGTTAAACCCATCTAGTTGCATAGCCAAAGATTCAAGAATTTTATCATTAGCAAGAAACTTCTCACTAATGTTGTCATTGATTTGTTTTTGGCCGTTCATGAAGTCTTTAAGTGAGGGATGAAAAATATTATTAAAATTGTTACCTTGCTGTTGGCCGAAGGGGGGGTCGGGCTTAGAATTCCAACCTTGCTGAGGACAGCAGTCTGTGTCATCAGGAGTGTCGTTCCCAATGGAGTTCTTGTCTTCTTGAGTAAACGGGAAAGATTTGCTCCAGTGTCCAGTATTGCCATATTTCTCACATGTCATCCGGAACTCAGTCTGGTTAACCTCCTGGTGTGGAGATTTCAGCTTTTTCATGAGAAGATCCATCTTGGCTACAAGCCTATCGACACTGTCGATTTCATGTACTCTTTTTGCATGGGCCGGCTGCGTATCTGCCTTCCAACTCTGGTTGGAAACAACCTTGTCGATGAGCACTCTAGCTCCTGCAACATCGAGGGAAAGGAATGCTTCTCCCGCTGCTGCATCCATGTGATCTTGAGATCGCTGGTTCAGGCCATGGAAGAAGTTCTGAATGATAAGCCATTCTTCCATGCCGTGGTGTGGGCATGCTGCAATGTATTCCTGAAGACGTTCCCAGGCTTTCGAGACTGTCTCATCTTGGAGTTGTTGAAAACTGGAAATCCTGTTCCGAAGGGCATTGGTTTTGCCCATTGGAAAGTACTTGACCAGAAAAGCATTGGCGCACGCATCCCAAGTCTTGAATTCTTTCTTGTAGGCGGAGAACCATGTCTTTGCTTTCCCAAGCAAAGAGAACGGGAACAGTGAAGGCGAATATTATCCATCGTAGTGCCTTTTGGGTTGATTATGCTGCTCACTTCCAGAAAATTCTAGAGATGAGCGTTGGCATCCTCTGATGCCTTTCCGCAGAAGGGACTTGCTTGGACCATGTTGACAACACCAGCCTTTATCTCAAAGCCATCGGTGCCTTGGTCATTGGTCAGTCCAATAGGGATATGGCTATTGGACGGGGCTGAGAATTGACGGAGTGTCATCTGAGCCATGGGTATTGAAGCTGGCGTTGTCAAACCTTGATCCTAAAAAAATTGCTTCAGGTAAGACGACTTAATTCACCCAATTCTTCTGGATCTGAGTTGAAGTGATATGGTTGATCGAATCTGGTCCTGCACTGCTCTGCAGAAATCACAGATATCCGAGAGCAATGGTAATCCCGCTAAAATTAGCGGTGACAACTTAGTAAATTCTGTCAAACTATTCAACGATATCTTTAGCCAAATGCTTCCCTGGCAATGGCACCAGAAATGCTTGTTGGTGTTTCTTATGCTCAATAGAATATAGATTCCGCAAGCGCACAGAATCACCATTGTAGCACTTCACCTTGGAGTATTCCAGGGTATCGTAATTTTCCTCAAGGAAGCACTATGGTAAAGAGTATCGAAGAATCGAATGACAAACTTTACTAGAGATATCAACCAACCAACTTACTTCTGCACACAAGCAAGATAACTTGAGAAGATAAATAATGCGAAAAGTAAAGATGACTCGAAAAGGTAAAGAAGATAACTATATTGATAAATGTCAAAGGAAAAGATACAAGAGCTTATACCGACTTCCGATGATGACTCTGGAATCCCGAGACAAGCTTGACTTGACTCTAACTCCCATCTACCTAACCTACTCTTGAAAGTAAAAGTGAGAGAAGAGAGCTCCTTAGGTGTGTGTCTCACAAGTGAGGGGTGGAGGCCTATTTATACTAGCTAGAGGTCGGTATTTGGCCGAGGCGTCGGGTGTACGCAACAGGGTCGGTTGATGTAGCTTCCACACGAAGATGAGCTCGAGGCACTGCAAAGTGGGGCCAGCCAGCCTACCTTAGGCCGGCCGGCCTGTGATTTCCTCCATTTGCAACTGCCCTTCTCGTCGATGCTCCTGATCTTGTCTTGATGGCGGTGGAGGTTGAGTTGGTTGAAAGCTGAAAATTGTAGGCCGGCCGGCCTATCCTAGGCCAGTCGGCCTGGAGTTGGCACATCTCAGCCCACCATTTCATAGGCTTGCTAATCAACATGTGTATGAAGTCCATGGTGGTGCTCCGGCCCAAAAGATCTCGGTAAGTGCTGCAAATGGGTCTTTTAATCCATGTGCTAGGACTTTCGGTCATAACTTTCGTATTTGCTTGTATATCCAGTTCATAGGGGTCCATTGGAGGGTCCCTAGTGGTCTTGTGTCAAGGCAAGAGGTGTTTGGAAAAGGTGCCAGGCCGGCCGGCCTAGGTGAGGCCGGCCGGCCTGCAGCCTCTGCACAACCCGAGTCCGAAACTTGTGATTTACATAACTTTTGCGTCCGGACTCTGAACTGGGTGATCCAAGTGTCCAATTCGATCATCTCGATGAGCTCTTCAACATGGTAATGTCAAATTTGGCATTTGACAATGTCTATAATGGTGTCATCTTGTATCCATGTTTCACCATCCTTGTAGATGCTCCATTTAGTGTTGTTTCTTACATATTCTAAACATAATCCTGCAAAATATCCCAAACCACCAAAACTTGTGGAATTTGTTAGGATTAGGTAAAATATGTATGGAACATGGTGCAAAGCTCAATTTATTCCCTAGAAGTTGACGGCCAAAATGGGAAATAATGGCCGTCAACAACCGTCGTCGTCGCCGATCGGCCCCATCAGCGCACCCCCCTCTACTAGGAGGACCTCGATAGGATCCTTGACGCCAAGTGTCCCTGGCACAAGGGAACGAAACACACAGCGCACGAGTGCCATGCCCTCTCCAACAGCGTCACCCCGGAAGAGCCCAAGCGACCCAGGTTGGACGACCGCGACAGGCCGGGTAGCTCTAGAAGCTCCCGTGGCCGCGGCCGCGGAATTCGCTCGCCCAGGTGAGACAAGGACCATGAGCAAGGCAACAAATCACCCGACACCTTCCAAGAGAAAGAACGGGTGGTCAACTTCATCTTTGGAGGCTCCAGCGTGCCATCCTGCCGGCGCAGGATCAAGCTACACACCCGCGATGTAAACTCGGTGTTAAGACACCTGGTTGAACCCCTCCTTTGGTCGGAGATTCCGGTCACCTTCAACCGATGTCCTCGTGGTGAACCCGGTGATCCGACAGATCCGTCTGGCCAGGGTGCTCATTGATGGTGGCAGCGCCCTCAACATCATCTTCGCCAAGACCCTGGAGGACATGGGCTTCGACATGACCATGCTGGTCCCCTCGGACCAGGCCTTCTACGGTATCATCTCGGGTGCTGGCTCGATTCTGGTCGGCAAGGTCACCCTCCCGGTCACCTTCGGCACTCGGGACACCTACAGAACCGAGTCCATCATCTTCGAGGTGGTGCCATTCAAGACCTCCTACCACGCCATACTTGGGAGACCAGCTCTTAACCAGTTCATGGCAGTTCCAAACCATACGTATCTTCTCCTGAAGATGCCGGCTCCAAACGGAGTCCTCTCCATCGGTGGCGACTGTGGCGGAACCACCGAAAATAAATTGGATTAGTGCGCTAACCATTGTTGCAATGGCAACTCTGATCCAACTCGCACTTACCTCGAGTAAAATCTCGATTAGTGCCATGAAAAATCGGGATCGAATAAGCAAACCTCACACGAAGGCGAGTCCAGAGAGTACAACAACACGCATTTCATACATCACAGAGTCTTGCAGCAGAAATTTAAAATTATTAACAACTAGTTCTGAAAGTAAAGACAGTAGTACTACAGAAGTCTTATCTACAACAGTTCATCAGAGTTCATTGATTCAGCAGAAGGTAAAAGCGCGATAACTAACGATCACATGACATCTCGATAAAGCCCATACGAGACATCACCCGGAAGGAGAAGCGTCAGCACCAGCTGTGGATCTCTCCCACTCTACAGGCCAACCCGAAGGTAGAGTACAAGGGTAAGTCAGACCAGCAACCATATCCTCAAAGTTCTCACCTGAAAACAAAGCCACAAGCAAGGCTGAGTATACTAATACTCAACAAGGCTTACCCATCATCGGATATACCTTAGTCAGTTAACTAGACATGCAAGGCTTTTTGGCTGGAGGGGTTTGTTTTGCCGAAAAAGCGACTAAGAGTAGGTCCTTAATTCTAGATTTTAACTTGTCCATATTCTAGTTCACTTAACCATTCTTGGCAAGCATCTATCACTAAACAAGCATGGTAGTGAAAAACATTAATAATACAACCATATTATCATCATCATCATATTCCACTTGTTACTCTATGTGACAGAAATGGTTAAGCAGTCTCATGTCATGAGAGGCGGACGATTCGAATCGAGTTTGTTAACCTGGCCAGGGGAACCTAACACACATGTATGGGGAATGACGTCACCCATACAACCCTTCCCTTTTCTTTGCGGTCCGTGGATCCGGGTCACCCTCCCCGACTATAGAGTACGACGACTGCACCCCTACGTCGCGACAAAAATAAACCCTACTTCTACCAAGAGGGTGAATGATCGTTCCACTAACCGGTCCAATCAGGTACTTGGGCTTACCAATTACCATATTCTCGGCATGTGGCTAGTACTTTCAAAAGCTTAACGAAATGTGCCACACACTGCGACCTTAACATATTTGCGACTACACAGACAGGGAATCACAAGTACCACATCCCTGCCCGTGGTCCTTATATTCTTGCAGAAAGTAAAAGCATTGCAACTCCTATAATCGCGCGAGTAGTAGGAAACTACTCGATTTTTACCGGTCCTATTAGCCATGCATCTAGTTGAGGTAAACCGGGTAAACATTACATCGAAACCTAGGAACATGCATCTAAGGTTGCAAACAATGCCTGAAACTTAAATGCGCAAATAAATAAATAAATAAATAGGCGAAAATATAGGATTTAAATGCACCGAGGCTTGCCTTCTTGAGCACTGATATCCTTGGGCTCTTCTGGGACTTGGCCTTGGTCTTGATTCAAGTCGGTATAATTAAGAGAGACGCTCTGCAGAGTGGTTGTATTCGCGGGCACCAACTCGTAATCACCGTCGAGTAGATTTACCGTTTCTATATGCATGCAGAGATGATATTGTTACAATATGATATAAACATATTTCTTTCCTTCACTATAAAGTTGTAGTCCAACATAGCATGTGTTTGTTGTGGTGGTCTTAGTTAACTTTATTTTCTGGGCAATCGTTTATAGAGTAGTTCTTAAATTCACTTTACTTCATAAAAGAGCTGTGTGGCGGGTTTTATATTAAATGTAAACACCTAGTTGTTTGACTATTTAACTTCATAATTTAGGTTCAGTTTCTGGAGCTATAATTTTTATGTAAGGTACTTCATCTACTCAGCTACTCCCAGTAAAAATTTCAAGTAAAAACAATAAAGTATCTAGCCATGAAAATTATCCAAATCTGAGCATGTACTAATGAAGATGTATTTATCCAGACTAATCTACACCAGTTATTGAGCTCAAACTTTAACAGAAACAACTAGACACGATGTGTGATGTACTGTAATTTTTCCAAATTTAAAATGCGCATATATCAGGAGATATAAAATTGGCAAAGTTAGCATGCATTATTCAAACTTAAATTCTACAGGGAGTTCTACCAGCTTTATGTACACAAAATTTTTACCAGAGCTTAGTTTCTATCTAATGATGCGTCAGTAAAAATATAAAGCATTTTCATCACCAATAGATTTATCAGAGAATAAAGCAATGGATACACATGCATTATTATTCGAACTACAAACTTTGCAGTAAAGCATGTCAAACTTTTTATATAGCATCTAGACATACTGATCAGTCATGGCCAAGAATATAATGAGCATTCAAGCACGATTGTTACCAGAACAAAAATGACAAATCTAATCATGGCATAACATGTACAATTTGTATCTACTGTCCTGGTCATCAAATGGATCTCAACTTTTGTAGGCATGCATATATGACCAAAATAGAGTCCCACAAATATTCTAACATTTTTCTAAGCAAAGGAACTATTTAACAAAAATAAAGCCTACTTTTCAAGCATTAACTCAAATATATAGTTAATTAGATCAATAATTTCTCAAACTTGCGCAACCGTAAGGATTTAGACATGCATACACAGAAAAAAGTTTCATACACAGATCACTAACAGTTCTACCAGAATTAATATAGGAACAAAGCTAGTAGATCTAGGAATCTTGGAACATTGACCTAGTTAATGGTGTCAAAAGGTGTTCAAATTTTTACCAGTTATACTAGTAACATTGCAAGACATCACCTAGCCAAAAACCAGCTATAGTTACTGAGCACAACTCCTAGAATATTTAGAGTCTATTTAATCTAACCTTTTTCCTAGATTAAAATGCAGACAGATTATGAACATGTGCATGTAACAAAACTTGTAGATCTTGTTTCCAGGATTCCAAAACATTTTAGTTTGCATTTTTCCGATTTTCTACGATTTTGTAGGCATTTTTTAAGTTCACTGATTTCATTCCTAAAGTCCATGTACATTTTTCAATTTAACCCCTAGAAAGATTTCAATCACTGCATTCAGGTCCCTGGCATAGGGGCAGCGACGGCGGCAGCCAAAATCCGGTGATCTAGGCTCGCCGGCAGTGAGGGGTACGTTGGGGGAAAGAACCACAGGTCTATGGCGAACCTCTGGGTGGTCGGGGCTTGGCTCGTGGTGGCCGGAGGAGGTGGCTCAGCGGTGGAGCAGAGATGGCGGAGGAGGATGGCCGGCTCCGGCGAGCTCGGGTCGGCGTGGCTGGGCCTGAAAGCTTCCCTGGAGGTCGAGGAAGACGGAACGAGGCTCGGCCAGGGCAATGTGGGGGCGGAGGTGGGTCATAAGCGGTGGAGCAGGGCCCACCGGCGATGGAGGAAGGGGGCGGAGCGTGGAAGCGGCGTGCACACGCGCGAGAGCCCGGCCTGGGCTTTTATAGGCGTCAAGGCTTAACGGCGAAGGTTTGGGGCTCCTGGGGCAGGTTGATTTGGGCTAGGGGAGGTCTAACGTGGTGAGGTGGCGCTCGACGGCGGCGTTGCGGGCGGCGTGGGATGCGTGCCCGAGCGAGGAGGCGCCAGGGAGGAGCGCCTGGTGGTAAAACCAGGGGCGGCAAGGCCCACATGGCCGAAACCAGGGTGGGAAGCCATTCCCCGGCGCTGGCGGCATACGGACGCCGTGAGGGAGAGAGAAGAGAGAGAAAGGCTCAGTGGCAGACTTGCAAATAGATCGAAGTTCAAACTCAATTTATCAACTTCAAATTTTCTCCCTTTTCTTGGCCTCAAACGAAAAACTTTTGAATACCATTCTTGTTTAGTTTTTCGAGATCTACATCTTTTGTTTCAGGAACTTTTTCATTGGAGTGACGGTTTGTGAGTTAAATTAAAAGATTCAAATACTCCATAAAAGGCTTCAATTTGATTTGTTTAATTGGGCTGAAATTGGGCCCACTTCCAATTGAGCACATGTCACTAATTGTACCAGCTTTTTGGGTACATTATTTTGGTGGATTATGGTGCCATGTCCACATTTAAATTTCATCTCTTTTCTCATGATATGATGAGTTCATCTTTTTGAACTAGATTTAAAGTAATTATTTAAATGCCTTTTGTAAGTAATTTGTTTTACTTGCCCTTAATTTTGTCAATTCAGTTTTCAAACACCTAGGGTGTCACAGCCTACCCCCCTTAAAAAGAATCTCATCCCGAGATTGGATAAATGAACGGAGACAGATATGGAGGTACCTGGGGTAGAGGGAAGAAAACTCGGATAGTGTTGATTGAGATAACTTTCAGTCTCCCAGGTGGCTTCTGCTTCAGTGTGATGATTCCACTGAATTTTGTACATTTTAATGACCTTTTGACGAGTACTCCTTTCTTTTTGATAAAGGATCTTGATGGGATGTTCATCATAAGAAAGGTCGGGTTCCACAAAGATCTCTTGTTGTTCAATAATTTCCGTAGGAACTCGGACACATTTCTTTAATTGAGATACATGAAACACATTATGGATTGCGTCGAGTTGCGAGGGAAGTCACAATCGATAAGCCACAGGTCCACACGTTTCGATGATCTCATAAGCCCCAATATAGCGAGGAGCTAATTTGCCTTTGATTCCAAAGCGTTGAACGCCTTTGGTTGGTGAAACCCGAAGGTAGACGTGATCACCAAGTTCAAATTTCAAGGGATCCCTTCTCTTATCGGAATAGCTTTTCTGCCTCGACTGAGTTGCCCTCAAGTTTTCTTGTATCACCTTTACTTGTTCCTCAGCTTCGACCACTAAATCAGGTCCAAATATTTTACGTTCGCCAGTTTGTGACCAACTCAAAGGAGTTCGACACCTGCAACCGTACAAGGCTTCAAAAGGTGCCATTTTCAAACTGGCTTGATAGCTGTTGTTATACGAGAATTCCACCAGAGGTAAACATTTGTCCCAATTCTTGCCATAATGAATGACACATGATCTAAACATGTCTTCTAGGATTTGATTCACTCTTTCGGTCTACCCGTCAGTCTGTGGATGATAAGCAGAGCTTCGAATTAATTTAGTTCCGAGAGCCTATTGGAGCTGCTCCCAAAACCTTGCCACAAACTGAGTACCACGATCAGAGATGATTGTTTTGGGTACACCGTGCAAACAAATGATGCGATCGATATAAATCTCTGCATATTTCTTGGCTCGATATTCAGTATGCACTGGAATAAAATGAGCGGTCTTTGTGAGCCGATCAACAATAACCCAGATAGAATCATGGTGTTGAGATGTGTTGGGTAAACCCACAATAAAATCCATGCTGATGTCATCCCATTTACAAGATGGAATTGGCAGAGGTTGAAGGGTTCCAGCGACTTTCAAATGACTAGCCTTTACCCTTTGACAAGTGTCACACTCTGCACCATATTTAGCAATTTCCCTTTTCATTCGTGTCCACCAAAAATTTTGCCGAAGATCTTGGTACATTTTGGTGCTACCAGGATGGATTGAAAATTTGGAGAGATGTGCTTCATCAAGAATTTGCTTTCGGAGTGCCTGACTTTTAGGAACAACTAAGCGACTTTCAAACCACAAAATCCCTTTGTGATCCACAAGAAAACACTTGTATTTCCGTTCACCTTCTACCACTTTCTATTTTGATAATCCCAACACCTTTATCTTGTACTTGCGTCATGATGACTCGGTCATAAAGGGTTGGTTCAATGGAGATATGATTCAAAGTCCCTTCAGGAATAATCTCCAAATTTAGCTTCTGCATTTCAGCACATAATGTCTCGTTGTATGATTCAACTGAGAGGCAGTTAGAATGAACTTTTCGGCTGAGAGCATTCGCTACAACATTGGCTTTGCCGGGATGATAATGAACTTCAAGATCATAATCTTTGATTAATTCCAGCCATCTTCTTTGCCTCATGTTCAGATCACTCTGAGTAAAAATATATTTGAGACTCTTATGGTCAGTGTATATATTGCAATGAGTACCCATAAGATAATGTCTCCAAATTTTGAGAGCATGAATAACCGCTGCTAACTCAAGATCATGAGTAGGATAATTAAGTTCATGCGGTCGAAGAGCTCGGAAGCAAAGGCAATAACCCGATTGTCTTGCATTAAAACATAGCCAAGACCAGTACCCGAGGCATCACAGTATACATCATACGGCTTACTATTGTCAGGTTGAGCTAAGACTTGTGCTGTGGTCAAATGGGCTCTCAAAGTGTGGAATGCCTCATCACATTTCGCATCCCATTTGAATTTAACATCCTTCTTTAGCAGTTCTGTCACTGGCTTTGCAATTCTGGAGAAGTCCAGAATAAATCTACGGTAATATCAGGCCAAACCAAGGAAACTGCGAATCTGATGAACTGAGGTAGGAGGTTTCCAGTCCATCACTTCTTGAACTTTACTAGGATCTACTGATATGCCATCACGGGAAATAGTGTGACCCAGAAATTTGACTGTGTCCAGCCAGAATTCACATTTAGAGAATTTTGCATACAATTTATGATCTCGAAGACGTTGGAGAACTATACGGAGATGCTGCTCATGTTCTGCCTCATTCTTGGAATAGATCAATATGTCATCGATGAAAACCATGACGAACTTATCAAGTTTTGGCATGAATACCGAGTTCATGAGATACATAAAGTAGGCAGGAGCATTTGTGAGACCGAATGACATGACTAGATATTCATATAATCCATATCTTGTCGAGAAGGCAGTCTTCGGGATATCAGAAGGTCCGATCTTGATTTGATGATAACCCAAATGAAGATCGATCTTGGAAAAGATCTTGGCTCCAGCCAATTGATCAACAATACATCAATGCGAGGAAGAGGATATTTATTTTTGATAGTAACCGCATTGAGAGGCCGGTAATCAACACACAACCTCAAGCTGTCATCTTTCTTCTTTACAACCAAGGCTGGGCAACCCCATGGTGAAGAACTTGGGCGAATATAACCCTTGTCTAGGAGTTCTTGCAATTGGATTTTTAGCTCAGCTAACTCTTTATGTGGCATTCGATACGGCCTTTTGGATATGGGAGCGGTACCAGGCTGAAGTTCGATGACAAACTCTATATTTCGATCTGGTGGCATTCCAGGCAAGTCATCCAGAAAAACATCGGCATACTCGCAAACCACAGGAATATCTTCGATATGGACATCTTTCATGGCATATGCACAAGAGTTGATGCATTCTTGATGAGGTAAATACAGGGCTGAGTTGCCATAGGTTGGAGAATTTAGTTCAATAACCCGGGAAGAGATATCTAACACTGCCTCATGTCTACTCATCCATTCCATTCCCAGAATAACATTCATTCCTTCTAGTGCTAGCAGGATTAAATCAGTGGGGAAAATTTTGCTACCCAATTTAAGTGGTACACCTCTAATGATTTGATTAGATGCAATCTTACCACCAGGAGTAGATATCATGTATGAGCCTTTGGTGTGACAAAAATCTAATCCAGCTTTTGCTCTAAATTTAGCACTAATGAAACTATGAGATGCACCAGAATCAAATAAGATAACTGCGGGGCGATGGTTTATAGAAAATGTACCCGATATCACCTGTGCGCCCTCAGGAAGGTCAGTCAGCTCGGTGAAGTTAAGCCTGCCCTGCCTGACTTGCACAGTCTGTTTCTTGCCCTTGTTCTGATCATTCCTACGGAAAGCCTGCCCCCGGGATTATCCCGCTTGGGGGCACATCCTAGCAAAGTGACTCGAGCTCCCGCACTTGAAACAACGGTTGTTGTTGTCAGGGCGAGATCCTGCCTGTATATTCAGCCTAGGGCCGGTCTGCTGCTGCTGAAAAGGGGCTAAGCGATTCTGTTGCTGCTGCTGAGGAGGCCTGAGAATCCAACGCCCTTGCTGAGGGGCTTTCTGAGAGGGTGCAGCTGGAGCATTCTGCACAATACGAGACCTTGGCGGCTGAACACTTGAGGATCCAGCAGGTGCCTTTCTCTTCTTTTCAGCTTTATGAGCCATGATACAGTCCTCCTGAGTTATTGCCATGTTCACTAACTCGTTGTAGGAGTCAACTCGAACAAGGTTTAGACGCTCCTTCAATTTGGTGTTGAGTCCTCGATGGAAGCGATCACGCTTCTTAGCATCGGCATCAGCATGATAACCCGCATATTGACACAAGTTGTTGAAAGTTTGAGCATATTGCATAACAGTGCGAGTATCCTGAGTTAAGGCCAAAAACTCATTCAACTTTCTATCCATCAGACCTTCAGGAATATGATGAGCTCTGAAAGCAGTTTTAAACTCATTCCAAGTGACCACATGATCAGCAAGAAGCATCCCATTGTAGTGATCCCACCACAAGCGCGCCATGCCACGAAGCTGCTGCGTGGCGAAACGGGCCTTGTTAGCCTCAGAGCATGGCACCATCAGCAAAGAAAACTTGGATTCAATGGTCTTAATCCAAGCGCCCGCATCGAGGGGTTCCTCCGTCCGGTTGAACAAAGGAGGTTGTGTCCCCAAGAAATCCGTGTAAGTCGCTGACTGAGGTTGATGATCATGGCGCCCACCATGCTGCTATTGCTGCCCTTGAACTAGTTGGTGAAGCAACTCGGTCTGTGCAGCGAGTATTTCAGCGAAACCCCGTGGCGGAGGTGGTGGTGGCGGTGCTCCACTACCACTTGCTTCAAAACCACCCGGGGTGCCTCTTGTGGATCCCACCATCTGAAATATAGGAGTTCAAGCATCAGAAATATGATTCATATAACTCCCCTGATTCAACGAACAAAGTTGTAGCGAAAAGGAATTCAACAAATGTTGCGCCAACAATTTGCGCAGCATCAACTGATATGAATAAATTCGTAACTCCAGTTATGCTCATCAAAAGTTTATGAAATTTGTATATAAGCTAGATAATGTGACGTGCTACAACTTTGGTATTCAACGCAAGCGCTAATTCAGAGTTTAATATGGTCGAAAAATTCCATTTCTACCCCTCTGGAATTTCAGTTTTGCAGAAAATAGAGCGATAGTAATTTGACCATAACTCTAGCTACACATGTTATAAAATTCTGAAATTTTACGAGAAGGTAGATCATAGGATTTGGAACAACTTTGGTATTCATCACATCACCCATATTTGCACAGACGCAAAGATAAAAAAATTTGAGAAAGTTTCTGCAACCATCCATTTCACTGCTGGAATATATATACAACCATCAAGGTTCCATTCCTAGTCTACCTGACTAGCCAGGTCAACTACCAAGTTATTCTAGCATCTGGGGCTCAACTCTATGTTAGCCTATGTCACATCTCCAAAAGTCTAGGCTACACTAAGAGGAGTATAGTCAAAAGCCTAATGGTCGTCACCCTCTACTAGTCGCCGAGGTTGTTGACGGACGCCTCGCTAGCAACCGGGGAGTGAGCTCCCAGCTGTGCCGGCGAGGGTGCTGCAACCTCAAAGTCCAGATCAGAAACACCCTGAATCTCCTCAGGCTCGTCCTCACCATCCACGTCCACCACATCCGGTGGAACATTCTGCTGAGCCTGCTGAAAGTGGAGCTGCTCATGAGCATTGTTGAGCTCCAAAGTGAGAGCTCCAACCTGCTCCTCAAGCTGATCAAGCTGGGCATTAAGATCAACAATGAACGCATCTCTGGTATTGACCATCTCATGGTTGGCCTGTGCCAACTGAGCTAGCTGGGCAATAGCATTGCCCTGGGCAACCTGAAGGAAGTATAGTGCATTCAGGCACCGAGCTGTCGTGCGGACTGTGCCCGCAGGGTCAAGAGCAGCAAGGAGGTGAGAGGTGTTCATCCTCTCCTGCCACAAAGGATCAGCCTCATTTACTGCAGGAAACAGTCTGAACAGAGTCAGCACCACCTCCAAAGGGTGCTGCTCACAGAAAGTAGTGAGGGCGGCCGTAGCTGCCCGCTCCCAACAGCCAGGAGGCGGTGTCCTGTGACAAGGGTGAAGATAGCTGGCCACTGAGGGTTGAGCGGGTGCTGCGGAATGGTCATCATCACCGTACAGCGCTACACACCTAGCTCCATAAAGTTGACACCCTCATAGAGCGGCGGGTGGGGATACCCCGCTGCGCTAAGCATCTCCTACAACAGGTGGGGCATGCCATCCCAGTGCAGGCAGGCCGAGTGAAAGTGGCCCTGCTCGTCTACAAACACTGGGTCCTCCATCTGCCCAAGGACAGAAGGATCAATGACAAGTTAGATAGAACAATAATATAACGAACAGATTACTGAAATGGCTGAACAGATTCTGGATACTGCAAAGGTAAATGTATATATTCTAGAGTTGTGATCTAAAATTTCTCAGATTTTTCCAGGAGGTGCCTAAGATAATTGTGCACAACTTTCCTAGTCAAGCTGAGGTCTAATTCAGGGCCTAAGATGATCATAACCTTAAGTTTTTGACTGTCTGTCAACCCAGAAAACAGAACATCCAGAGAGCTAGTATTCGTGCACCAGATCCTAACCACATGTCTAAAAATTCTCAAAATTTGACAGTAGTTACTTGGTTCAGTTATCTACAACTTTCTGTTGAACATTTTCTCAGAAAGTGCCTCGAAGTTTGTCGAAAAAATTTACTTAGTAAGACTGCTACAACTAGACAGAAAAACAGGTATTTCCAAACTCCTCAAGTTCTCTACTGCCGATTGCTCTGAAAATTCCCAAATTTTACAGCATAAAGGAAACTTGCTTTGCTACAATTCTTCTCACAGGCTCGACTTCATGTGAGTTTGTTTTCCAGATCTAAAAATTCGAGTTCTTCAGTTTACAGCAAAATATGCTTTCTCATCTAGAAAGTCTTATGGAATTTTCTTTCCAATTGACACATTGGAGTTTTCCTTTTCGATTTCGATTTCGAATTTGGAATGCATACACGTCCTATTCTTCCTCACAACTTGAAAGAATTGCCAAATACTTTTGGTCTTATGCTTTGACTCGGTGGCGTACGTATTACGACTCTCACTATTTAACTAACCGATTAACTAGTCGTCCTATGGTTATCGGTTCGTGATTAGCGTACCTGCAGAAAAATTGACAGAATATATATCGATGAACCTTTCGTGCCAGCACTCACGAAAGCGTTCCCAATTCATTACCGATCACTATAGAACTGGCATCCATACAATTTCCGCCGTATGGACAACGTTAATCATACGCTACGCGTATTGACGAGATACCATCATAGACGGGGAATTCAATTCCAATTGGAAACCATTACTCCCAATATAATCAACCGATGGTTGGTACATTGGCAGCAGCTCAAGTAGCCACTGCTTGATCTCAGCGTTCAGTTCGCATCACCGACGGGAAGGTCAGACTCCCTCAGCTGACTGAGCAATCATACCTTCGCGGCGACGTTGTCATTACAGAATTGAAATACTGAATTTAAATGCTGAAAAGTAAATGCTGGAATTTAGCAATACTATATAAGCCACCTTTAACACTCCCTTAAATCCCTAGGGCTTTACATTCTAGACTCTTCCTTAAGAATCCAACGTATTTTTTTCAAACTTAATATTTTGAAGTCAAATTTTAAGGATTTCTTGTTAGAAAATCTTATCGTAGTCTCTGGTAAACTGCTTATTTAGCTCTGATACCAGCTGTGGCGGAACCACCCAAAATAAATTGAATTAGTGCACTAACCATCGTTGCAAAGACAACTCTGATCCAACTCATACGTACCTCGGCGGTTCCTCAAGTAAAATCTCGATTAGAGCCACGAAAAATCGGGATTGAATAAGCAAACCTCACACGAAGGCGAGTCCAGAGAGTACAACAATAGGCATTTCATACATCACAGAGTCTTGCAGCGAAAATTTAAAATTATTACAAACCAGTTCTGAAAGTAAAGACAGTAGCACTACAGAAGACTTATCTACAACAATTCATCAGAGTTTATTTATTCAGCGGAAGGTAAAAGTGCGGTAACTAACGATCACATGACATCTCGATAAAGCCCATAAGAGACATCACCTGGAAGGAGAAGCGTCAACACCAGCTGAGGATCCCTCCCACTCCACAGACCAACCCGGAGGTAGAGTACAAGGGTAAGTCAGACCAGCAACCATATCCTCAAAGTTCTCACCTGAAAACAAAACCACAAGCAATGCTAAGTATACTAATACTCAACAAGGCTTACCCGTCATCGGATATACCTTAGTCCGTTAACTAGACATGCAAGGCTTTTTGGCTGGAGGGGTTTGTTTTGCCGAAAAAGCGACTAAGAGTAGGTCCTTAATTCTAGATTTTAACTTGTCCATATTCTAGTTCACTTAACCATTCTAGGTAAGCATCTATCCCTAAACAAGCATGGTAGTGAAAAACACTAATAATACAACCGTATTATCCTCATCATCATATTCCACTTGTTACTCTATGTGAAAGAAATGGTTAAGCAGTCTCATGCCGTGAGAGGCGGACGATTCGAATCGAGTTTGTTAACCTGGCCAGGGGAACCTAACACACACGTACGGGGAATGACGTCACCCATACAACCCTTCCCTTTTCTTTCCGGTCCGTGGATCCGGGTCACCCTCCCCGACTACAGAGTACGACGACTCGGCACCTGTACGTCGCGACAAAAATAAACCCTACTTCTACCAAGAGGGTGAATGATCGTTCCACTAACCAGTCCATTCAGGTACTTGGGCTTACCGATTACCATATTCTCAACATGTGGCTAGTACTTTCAAAAGCTTAACGAAATGTGCCACACACAGCGACCTTAACATATTAGCCACTACACAGACAGGGAATCACAAGTACCACATCCCTGCCTGTGGTCCTTATATTCTTGCAGAAAGTAAAAGCATTGCAACTCCTATAATCGTGCGAGTAGCAGGAAACTACTCGACTTTTACCGGTCCTATTAGCCATGCATCTAGTCGAGGTAAACCGGGTAAACATTACATCAGAACCTAGGAACATGCATCTAAGGTTGCAAACAACGCCTGAAACTTAAATGCGCAAATAAATAAATTATTACAACACATATACATGAACAAATAGGCGAAAATATAGGATTTAAATGCACCGGGGCTTGCCTTCTTGAGCACTGATAGCCTTGCGCTCTTCTGGGACTTGGCCCAGGTCTTGATTCAAGTCAGTATAATTAAGAGAGACGCTCTGCAGAGTGGTTGTATTCGCAGGCACCAACTCGTAATCGCCGTCGAGTAGATTTGCCGTTTCTATATGCATGCAGAGATGATATTGTTACAACATGATATAAACATATTTCTTTCCTTCACTATAAAGTTGTAGTCCAACATAGCATGTATTTGTTGTGGTGGTCTTAGTTAAATTTATTTTCTGGGTAATCGTTTATAGAGTAGTTCTTAAATTCACTTTAATTCATAAAAGAGCTGTGTGGCGGGTTTTATATTAAATGTAAACACCTAGTTGTTTGACTATTTAACTTCATAAGTTAGGTTTAGTTTCTGGAGCTACAATTTTTATGTAAGGTACTTCATCTACTCAGCTACTCCCATTAAAAATTTCAAGTAAAAACAATAAAGTATCTAGCCATGAAAATTATCCAAAACTGAGCATGTACTAATGAAGATGTATTTATCCAGACTAATCTACACCAGTTCAGGAGCTAAAAATTTAACATAAATAACTATACATGATGTGTGCTGTACTATAATTTTTCCAAATTTAAACTGCACATATAACAGGAGATATAAAATTGGCAAATTTAGCATGCATTTATCAAACTTAAATTTTACAGGGAGTTCTACCAGGTTTCTGTACACCAAATTTTTACCAGAGCTTAGATTATAACTAATGATGCCTCAGTAAAAATATAAAGCATTTTGATCACAAATAGATTTATCAGGGAATAAAGCAATGGATACACACATGCATTATTATTAAAACTACGAACTTTGCTGTAAAGCATGTCAAACTTTTTATATAGCATCTAGACATACTGATCAGTCATGGTCGAGAATATTATGAGCATTCAAACATGATTGTTACCAGAACAAAAATGAAAAATCTAATCATGGCATAACATGTACAATTTGTATCTACTGTCCTGTTCATCAAATGGATCTCAACTTTTGCAGACATGCATATATGACCAAAATAGAGTCCCACAAATATTCTCAGATTTTTCTAAGCAAAGGAACTATTTATCACAAATAAAGCCTACTTTTCAAGCATTAACTCAAATATATAGTTAATTAGATCAATAATTTCTCAAACTTGTGCAACCGTAAGGATTTAGACATGCATACACAGAAAAAGTTTCATACACAGATCACTAACAGTTCTATCAGAATTAATATAGGAACAAAGCTAGTAGATCTAGGAATTTTGGAACTTTGACCTAGTTAATGGTGTCAAAAGGTGTTCAAATTTTTACCAGGTACTAGTAACATTGCAAGGCATCACCTAGCCAAAAACTAGCTATAGTTACTGAGCACAACTCCTAGAACATTTAGAGTCTATTTAATATAACCTTTTTCCTAGATTAAAATGTAGATAGATTCTGAACATGTGCAAGTAACAAAACTTGTAGATCTTGTTTCCAGGATTCTAAAACATTTTACTTTGCATTTTTTCGATTTTTCTATGATTTTCTAGGCATTTTTGAAGTTCACTGATTTCATTCCTAAAGTCCATGTACATTTTTCGATTTAACCCCTGGAAAGATTTCAATCACTGCATTCAGGTCCTTGGAACCTTGGCAGCGACGGCGGCAGCCAAAATCTGGTGAGCTAGGCTCGCCGGTGATGAAGGGTAAGTTGGGGGAAAGAACCACGGGTTTCTGGCGAACCTCTGGGTGGTCGGGGCTTGGCTCGTGGTGGCCGGAGGAGGCGGCTCGGCGGTGGAGCAGAGATGGCGGAGGAGGATGGCTGGCTCCGGCGAGCTCGGGCCGGCGCGGTTGGGCCTAAAAGCTTCCCTAGAGGTCGAGGAAGATAGAACGCGGCTCGGCCAGGGCAATGTGGGGGCGGAGGTGGGTCGTCGGCGGTGGAGCAGGGCCCACCGGCGATGGAGGAAGGGGGCGGAGCGGTGGAAGCGGCGTGCACGCGCGCGAGAGCCCGGCCTTGGCTTTCATAGGCGTCAAGGCTTAACGGCGAAGGTTCGGGGCTCCTGGGGCAGGTCGATTTGGGCCAGGGGAGGTCTGACGCAGCGAGGTGGCGCTCGACGGCGGCGTTACGGGCGGCGTGGCGCGTTCCCAACTGGTCGGGGACGCGTGCCCGCGCGAGGAGGCGCCAGGGAGGAG